>NC_081412.1:43971991-45234908 GCF_030272615.1 Cryptomeria japonica | reverse complement strand
GCAAGAATGAGAGATTTTGCGGGTAATCACCCACTCTCCATTTTTGGAGACAAGAATTTGAAAGAAAGACAGATTTGGTTTTAGAAAATTTGGCTAAGTGTAGAGAGGCAAGGGTTTGTGGAATTAGGCTTCTTATCTTCAACCAATCTAGCATACCTTTGGGCAGTTAAAGGTTGGTCATATTTTCTCCTTGTATTGTTTTATATTGCATTTTGTGTTGAAAGGATTTGCTTGTGTAAAAAGGCTAGTTTCTTGCATGTTTTCTTTGGTAAATTATTGTGTTCTATGTTTTACTTTCTTGTATGCATTTTATGTGCTTTGGGAGTAATCAAGGCCTCCTACTCTTGGGATAGAGGATGGTCATGTGGGTGGTAGAAGTGACAGCCCTTGAGTGAGAGACTCTCATTATGATAGTGATCACAAGGGATTTTATGTGACCCTTGCTGTATGGCTTCTTTATGCATTTGAGGGTCATAAGGAGGGAAATAAGGCATGAATGCCTTGGGGGGCATAAGGATGTGGGGTTGTTATATTTATGATGTATTTGATTTTCCACGAGGTGGCTATATGTTTTACCATACTTGCAGTCTCCTCAGGGTACTTGGTCCACTACCACCCTTGAAAAGACATCACAATGTGTGGTGCAGTGTAGCTTGGGTTATGATTGTGTTTGAGATTGTTTTTTCCCTTGTCCTTTGTGTTTGCATGTGTGTAACCTATCTAAGGCTTGGTTCTTGAAGCTCAGGGGTGGCTACTAGTTAGCCTAGGCTAGGAGGTGAGCACTCCATGGTCATATCCTTTGATTATTTGTAGGTTGTTGGAAGGAAAGAATAGGGCAAGTGGAAAATTGGATGGAGCTATTTATTGCAGAAAAACATTTGTAAACGTATTTTTTTTATTATTTTGAAAGGTCCTCATTTATTAGGAATGAGATGCTCATTGTAAAGTGACAATAAAGTCCTTGAAATACGTTTTAAAGAGTTGTAATAGTTTAGCATGCTAAATTGCAGAAAAGAAATAAGTATTTTCTAGTTTTAGTTTTCTATGGTTCTAAAAAATAGCATTTGTGTGTATAGGATAATTTGAAAGGAAAGAAAATTGTTTATTTCCTTTACACATTTAAAATAAAATTTTAGGAAAGAAAAGGAATAGACTTGCATGCATGTAGTAGGCGGAAAATATAACATTCAGATCTATACATTGAAATGCAAAATTTAGTTTATTTCAAATCTGTCATTTTATTTAATTGCAGGAAATAAAAAAAAACAAAAAACTTTAGCCATCTCTAAGGATTTACTTAATAAATTATAGGCTTATCTAGTTGATGTTAAATTTATTAAAATTTTGTCATTTAAGTAGTTGCTGTTAGATTTGTCAGATTTTGTGATTTTTTTATTGTAGAAATAAATTCTACAGTTAATCAGATTATTTGAAATAATTAATTTCTAAAGATGCTGTTCTAAGTATATTTAGTACTATTAATTTACTTTATTTTTGACGAAAGAAAAGCCATATTTAGATAAGCTTAACTATTTCTTTTGTCAACTAGGGTATTAACAAAGAGGAAACAATTAAAATGATTAACTTTGAAGAATTTATCTAATCCGTATTATATGTTTTAGAATAAAAATATTTGCATAGATTTACAAAAAAAATATGCCCTAGATTTAATACATAGTTAAAATATATATATATATATTTATATATATATATATTTATTTATTTACACTTGCATATGTTTAAAGGAATGCATTATCCTCTTGTAAAAAAAATGCTTAATTAAGGAATATATATATATATATTTGTAAAGCGAAAAAATCGAACCCTAGTCGTTCTCCCCTCCCCAACTCCAAGGAGAGAGAAGGGAGAGTCACTAGGGTTGATGGTTTTCACTTAGGAGAGACTTTACATTCAAAAGAGGGGTTGAAACCCACAAGATCCAATCCCATGCAATGCAAGATTGGATTCTATATGAGTTTCAAGGGTTGTGATAGCAAGGATACCCTCTTTTGTAAAGAAATGTAGATAGAAAGATTGAACTAGGAATGCATGTAAAGTGGGAAATATTCTCTTATAAACAGAGATAGGGATATGATATGAAGCTACGGACCTGGAATTAGCAGTAAAATGTCAAGACGGCGCTGTCTTGCAAATTTGAGCGAAAGTTGATAGGACGATGGCGCCCGGCATGCACACGGTCCTCCAAAAAATCCGCGAAACGAAGGGGGATCTATTCGTCTCTGCACAAGGATTCCAGATCTTCAATTTCAGTCGTGTACCTGCAACCTACACACAAAAAAGTGAAGACGATTGGGGGGTTAGGGATTAGGGGTTTGCCCTTAGGTCAAACCCCAGTTTTGGAATTAACCAAGAAATGAGAAATGCTGTAAATGTAAATGACTGTAATGTAAAACAAGTACTAATACCTTGTTGTAAGGATGTTTGTATCCTTATATGCGAAGGTATAGATGGTGTTGTTTGTTGTATGTTGTATGTTGTAGTATGTGATCTCCTCTTCAATGGTTGAATCCTTGTCTTGAATGCAACACTTAGCCTTGAATGGAGACTTAGAATGATCAATTGCTTGAAGGAATGTTTGAATGCTTGAATGCTTGAATGCTTGAATGTTTGAGTATCGTTTCCACGTCTTGTACACATATGTCCTTCCTTCTCAAATGGGAGAGGAAATGTAGTTTATATACTTGTCAATTAGGGCTGATAGACTGATTTTCCTGACCTTAGGCTGACCAGGAAATGATATTTTCCATTTTGCAAACAAAAAGACCCGAAGTCCCATAGTAGACCGGGCCCAAAATAGGGCCAGGGACCAGGGCGCTGGGCGCCTTGGTCCTGAAGGACTAGGGCACTGGGTGCTCTGGTCCCACCTCCTGAGACAGCAGGGTGCAAGGAGGATCAGGCCAGGGTGCTGGAAAAATGCAGTTTTTGATGTTGTGGACAAGTTTCGGGGTCTCCATTCAAGTTCAGTGTTGCGTCACCATTGTGAAGACCCAAATGCGGTTGAAATTGCAAGTGTCACAATTTTAGGACGCTACATTTAGCCCCCACTTTAGCGGGAGTATAAGCGTACGCTCATACTTCCGGTAAAGTACAAGGAAACAACATTGAAAAACTTTCACCACGTCAAGGAGGCAAGATACACCAAGCCCCCAATGGACTAAGGATCTTACGACTTCGATTGACAAAGTAAAAGGGAAGATAACGAGGGAGAACCATGACTGTCAGTAGTAAGGTTCCCTCACTATTTGTCATGCAAGAAAGATATCAAAAATCTTCAAGGCAAAATTTGTCAAGAAATTTTCAAGTATCTTGAAAAGATATGAACAGGATGTATGCCCCCCTACATTAAAGCGATTGCACACGCCTCACCGGGGCTGATTTCTTTAAGGTAGTGATACATATAAGAAATGAGAAGGGAAGGAGCATGTTATCGCAAGGATTTAGCCCCCAAGTGTGAGATAAACCCAAGGATAATAGACACAAAAAACAAAGCACAAGGTGACTTCACTTTCCTTGGGGTCAGTATGCTATATGATAATTCATGTATATCATATGTATGTATGCATAATTGTTCTTCATTCCCCAATCAAGGAAGGTCACCTAGAAGAAGGGAACACATGTGTCTTTTGAGTCAACATGAGAGAGACCAAAGAGATCTCAATGCTTTGCATCGTCCTCAAGTAGACCACACTAAGGACAACAAATAGAAGAATGAGAATAACACATAGAAGAAGTAACAAAAGAGAGGAGGAGATAATTTTCTATGCTAATGTAACTAGTCTAGCACGTCATCTACCCCCCAATCTTGCTGATCAATGTTTCGGGAAGGCAGGGAACACGCTAGAGGAGGAACATCCAACATAGTAGATGGAGCTATCACAAGATCCAAACAAGGGCTATGTTCATGTTCCAAGCCACTTTGTTCTTGTCTAGGAGCTAGGATAAGTGCTTTAGAAAATTCGTTAGATAAATGGTTATCAATATCAACAAGTTCATATTCACTATCAGAATGTAAAGAAGTAACATTTTCATCATGAATAACATTTTCATCTATATCATCATCAAGATTTATAAAAATAGGCTCTTTAACTCACACAGGATCAAGACCATCATGCATCTTATGTTTAGGAGATTTTGGCTCAATTTCCGGCTGAGGAGAAAATGGAATAATGCTTGTTGAAGGTGTTTTTGGGGATTGCAAAGTTTGAGCTCTAAGACGACGCTTTCGTCGGCGTTCTTGTGCAGAACGATTTCATCTAGTCTTAGTAGGGAGTTGAGAAGATTGAGGAGGAGGAATGTTCTCATCCTTATCATTTGGGTGTTTAGGTTGTGGTCTCTTAGGTTGAACAATAGGAGAAGAGGAAGGTCTCTTCTCTCCATAAGAGGAAGGAGGAGGAACTGCTCCATATAAGGGAGGAATATTTGGTTTTGGAAGGAGACCAAGTCCATCATGACGAGGAGGGATAGGTCTACTTTTGGGAAGTTTATTAGATATAGGCATAGTCACATCCATAGGAATGGGTGAGGAATCTTCTTGAGGAAAGACATTAGTTT
Organism: Cryptomeria japonica; assembly: GCF_030272615.1. Classification (NCBI taxonomy): domain Eukaryota; kingdom Viridiplantae; phylum Streptophyta; class Pinopsida; order Cupressales; family Cupressaceae; genus Cryptomeria; species Cryptomeria japonica. The sequence continues at coordinate 45,230,336 of NC_081412.1, read as the reverse complement.
TATCTCTCAAAGGAAGAACTTCCTTCTCAAGAATGATAGGAATATCAAGTTTGGGTGTTCTAGGTTCACTTAGAGAAAGGATCATATCTTTTTTCCACTTTTGATAAGATTTGAAAAGATGATCACTTCGCAGAGGAAGAGATTGGAATTGTTTAGGCCAAAAGTAATCAATAGGAATGCTAGAAGTTCTTTCAGCTGGTTTAAAGAGACTATGATTGACAGTAACAACTTCACCATTATGGGGAAATTTCAAACACTTGTGAATAGGAGAAGCAATAGCTTTCATGGAAGATAGCCAAGGATAGCCAAGCTTCACACGAAATTGTTCAGAAGATGGAATAATAGCAAAGTTCACATCAAGGGATTTGTTATGAACTTCAATAGGTAATGTAATAGAACCAATTGCAGGAGAAGAAAATGCATCAAATAATTTCACAACCACATCTGTTTCATCATAGATCACTTGATTCAATTGCAAAGTAAAAAGAAATTCTTCAGTAATGATATTAACCATACAAGAAGGATCAATAAGCACTCCACGACAAGGTGTATTTTTGACTTTTGCAACTATATATAAAGGACCATCAGGTGCCCTAATAGTTTCACTAGAATCAAAGGTGATGGAAAGTTCTCTAGGGATTTTCTGCTGCTCTACAAAGTTAATCACATTCGGAGTCATAGACACAAGATCATCAGGTGAGACAGAGGAATCAATAGTATCAATCGCATTAGAGGTATGAGAAGGCAATGGATCAGTAAAAATCTGAAGATTTTGGTTAGGAGGAGCTACAGATGTATTGCCTTTATCATTCACTCCAGAAACAGAGATAGTATTATTATCAATCAAATCTTGAATTTTACCCTTTAAAGAAAAACATTTTTCAGTATCATGCCCAGGTTGACGATGAAATTGACAAAAAGCTTTGTTATCAAAATAAGGTGAATTTATCTTTGTAGGATCAATTTGCCTTATAGGAGGAAGAGTAAGCACATTTTGTTCCAATAACTTATTCATAATACTATGCAATGATTCATTCAAAGGAGTAAACTTTCTTTCTTTCTTGAAAAACTTAGAAATAGGAGGCACACCTGATGCTGCATTCACATTGTTGTTGATGATGTTGTCATTGAATTTAATGGACTCTCTGTTCGGTTTAAACTTCCCAAATGGTTGTTGACTACTATCACCCTTATCACTCGGAGCCATAGGATGTGATTGTTCCATTTGACTCACAGTCAGTTGATAATTGTGAAGAGTTGCGCACAACTGTTGGAAAGAAGTAAACTCAGAAAATAGGAGTTTGTCTCGAATATCTTTTTGTAAATTAGAAATAAAGATTCTTTGAATATCATTGTCAGGCACTGGAAAGGAAATTTGAGCATACAAATGCTTATATCTACCAATGAAATCAGTCACTTTTTCTTTAACACCTTGTTTACAATGCATTAAATCAATCAAAGTAACTTGAGGACTTATATTGTTTTGAAATTGTTGAATGAAAGCATTTGCAAGTTGTTCGAAAGAAGTAATAGAATAAGAAGGCAATGAGCAATACCATTGTAGGGCTTTGTCTCTTAATGTTCTAGTAAACAGTTTTGCAAGCAACCTTTGGTCATAAGCAAAATCAGTACATATTGTTTGAAAGGTCTTAACATGTGTTAGAGGATCACCCTTACCATTATAAAGCTCCAAATGTAGAATTTCAACATGTTTAGGGGGAATAGCTCGAACAATATCAAGAGAAAGTGGGCTCGCAACATCAAATGTGGGCACACTAAACTTAGATTGATTCATAGAGGCAATTTGTTGCTGTAAAGAAGAGACAGTTTGTGCAAGATTGTTAATGGTCACTTCAGTCGAAGAGTTCATATTAGACATGTTAGATTGTGATGGAGGTGTTATGTTATTGAAAGAAGGTAAAGAGTAAGGTAGCGGGACACTATGATAGTTAGTCATAGGAGATGATTGGATAGGAGGAATACTACAAGGAGGAATGGAAAACGAATTGCCCCCTTGTGTCATGTTCATTTGTGGTGATATAATAGGAACACTTATTGAAGGAATGAATGAAGAAGTTGGATTGAATTAAGGAAGAGGGTTGATTGAAGAAGAAGGATTGCCCCCATGATTAGTGATCATAGGAGGAATGTCTTGTATTGAAGTAGTCATTATGTTTGATGTAAAAGTAGGTATACTAGCAATAGAAGTCATCAAAGGAATAGAATGATTGACTTGAGTAGGAGGTTGTGTATAACCCAAAGTTTCGGCACAACTTTTCATAGGCATCACATTCGAATCCACAATGTGTGCAATACCACACAAAATATCAATTCCTTTCTTATCACTTTGAAGCATACGTTTTAGACCCTCAATTAAAGGAAGAGCTTGACTATCAGGGTATTCTTGAGACATCCATTGTCGAAAATCGTCAAATTGGTTATCCAATTTTGAAAGTTGTTCTACAGAAACCTCATGGAGAGCTTCTTCATCATTAAGAGGATTAGAGGAATTACCCATGTCCTCGTTAAAAGACCATTCAAATTAGGTTCCATCTCCTCAGTAATTAAACCTTGGAAGGACTTAATTCTAAGGCTTCGTCTAACGGGAATAGTGTAAGTAGGACTTATTGTTGTAAAACTCATGCACTAAAGAAAGAGAGAAGATTTTGAATTTTAGAGGTAGCAAATTTCAGTAAAACCAGCCAATCTTCTAGATTTAAGCTGTTAAATACAATCAGGACAATCTCCCGAAATTTCGGAAAAAATGTCCGGGACCGTGGCGCTCAAGGTGCACACGGTCCTCGCAACTTTTTTCAAAATTTGCAGGGATGAAAGTTATGATGATTTTACAGCTAACTTGAAAAAATTGAGTGATTTTACGATCTGTAGATAGGCCAAATTAAAGTTGCAATCTCAAAATTGAACCCTACCAAGATTGTCGAAAAATGCAAAATTTGAATTTTGAAAAAGAGAGGGAAACTGAAATTTTGAATTTTATGATTTTAGAGGGAATACCAAAAGCAATGCAAGTTTTGAAATTTGAAAGTTCACTCAATTTCATGCAAAATTCAATTTTGAAAGCGGAAATCAAAGTTGTTGTAATTAAGCACTTAATTTCAAAAGTCACAAATTGCAAAAATTTGAATAAATCACTGAAATTTCGAATGAATGATAACACACTTTTCAGATTTAGGACTGTAAGAAACACAATTTTGACACAAATTTCAATTTCAACAATTTTTGAATGATTAGAAGCCTCAATCCAAGCAATCGCTAGACCAACTTTGACTGTAATTTTGAAAGTGTTAAAATTGATAAAATCAGCCAAAATTCTGGATTTTAGCAGAAAAATATAGTAAGATCTAGCTCCCGAAATTTTGGAAAAAATGTCGGGGACGATGGCGCTCGGGGTGCACACAGTCCTCGTAACTTTTTTCCAAATTTTCAGGGATGAAAGATATTGTGATTTTATTGCGGAATCCAAAGTTACAGCCGATTTGGAGATGTTTTGATCAGTGAAATTGTCGGACAAAGGTTGAATCAAGAGGGTTTCAAAAATTAGGGTTTTGACACTTAACCACTTAATTTTCAGAATTAAAGCACAAATATGAATTGATAATTTGTAATAGAAGGGCAGATCTGAAACAAGCATTAACAATTAAACATTTCACAAGTTTAATTACTTAAAAAGAAAATTTAGGGTTTTTATGCAATTAACCTCTAAAATTTTGCAAAAGATCAAACATGGAAATGTAATCAAGGAATCCAATTTTCAGATCTAACTATGAATAATCAGAAAGGATGTTCACGTCGGGTTCACCAAAATGTAAAGCGGAAAAATCGAACCCTAGTCGTTCTCCCCTCCCCAACTCCAAGGAGAGAGAAGGGAGAGTCACTAGGGTTGATGGTTTTCACTTAGGAGAGACTTTAGATTCAAAAGAGGGGTTGAAACCCACAAGATCCAATCCCACGCAATGCAAGATTGGATTCTATATGAGTTTCAAGGGTTGTGATAGCAAGGATACCCTCTTTTGTAAAGAAATGTAGATAGAAAGATTGAACTAGGAATGCATGTAAAGTGGGAAATATTCACTTATAAACAGAGATAGGGATATGATATGAAGCTGCGGACCTAGAATTAGTAGTAAAATGTCAAGACGGCGCTGTCTTGCAAATTTGAGCGAAAGTTGACGGGACGATGGCGCCCGGCATGCACACGGTCCTCCGAAAAATCCGTGAAATGAAGGGGGATCTGTTCGTCTCTGCACAAGGATTCCAGATCTTCAATTTCAGCCGCGTATCTACAACCTACACACAGAAAAGTGAAGACGATTGGGGGGTTAGGGATTAGGGGTTTGCCCTTAGGTCAAACCCCAGTTTTGGAATTAACCAAGAAATGAGAAATGCTGTAAATGTAAATGACTGTAATGTAAAACAAGTACTAATACCTTGTTGTAAGGATGTTTGTATCCTTATATGTGAAGGTATAGATGGTGTTGTTTGTTGTATGTTGTATGTTGTAGTATGTGATCTCCTCTTCAATGGTTGAATCCTTGTCTTGAATGCAACACTTAGCCTTGAATGGAGACTTAGAATGATCAATTGCTTGAAGGAATGTTTGAATGCTTGAATGCTTGAATGCTTGAATGTTTGAGTATCGTTTCCACGTCTTGTACACATATGTCCTTCCTTCTCAAATGGGAGAGGAAATGTAGTTTATATACTTGTCAATTAGGGCTGATAGATTGATTTTCCCGACCTTAGGCCGACCAGGAAATGATATTTTCCATTTTGCAAACAAAAAGACCCGAAGTCCCATAGGAGATCGGGCCCAAAATAGGGCCAGGGACCAGGGCGCTGGGCACTCTGGTCCCACCTCCTGAGACAGCAGGGTGCAAGGAGGATCAGGCCAGGGTGCTGGAAAAATGCAGTTTTTGATGTTGTGGAGAAGTTTCGGGGTCTCCATTCAGGTTCAGTGTTGCGTCGCCATCGTGAAGACCCAAATGCGGTCGAAATTGCAAGTTTCGCAGTTTTAGGACGCTACAATATTTAATATATTTTATTGTAAATAAACATATATCATATTTAATCTAAGCATTTCAAATATATTTAAAAAGGAAAATTTGTAAAAAAAAAAAGTTAAAAAAAAGAGGGATTCGGGGGTGGGCCAAACCACATTGTGTATTCACACAATGGACGGTGCCCGCGGCACTGCCACTGTGTGAACACACAGTGGGTAGTGCCAGCGACACCGCCACTGTGTGGACACATAGTGAGCGGTGCCCACAGCACCGCCACTATGTGGACACACATTGAGCGATGCCCGTGCCAGCACTATGTGGACACACAGTGGTGCAACGCCCGGCCAGGGAGAAACTGTCGCCGCTGCCCCCTCTCCATTAAAACAAACCCCTACCTTGGTGCCATGGCCACCGCCTTCCCTGAAAACCTCTACCCTGCAATATAAAATGTTAAAATAAAAGAGTAAAACCCTAGTCCGGGTAGGGCTAGGGTAGATTAAGAAAGAAAAGTTTATTTTTAAAATGTAGGGCATCATAAATATATAAATATATTTTGATTAGGGTTTTGTATGAATAAGATATAACAAAGTAAGATCATATTCATTCATATAAAAATGAATATATATATATATATATATATAGGCTGATATAGGGTTTTAAGAATAAGAATGGTTAATTGTAGGTTAAATGTTTATTAACTGGACATTATTAATATATGTTCTTAACAAACATATGGACATAATTTATTATGACATTTTTTTTTTTTTTAAATTGTAATTAAATTTGAGATTAAAATATATAGGAAAATATCCCTTATGTATTTAGTTAACCGTCTAGTCGATTTAGTCTAGACACATTTTAATTAAATGATATAATACAGACATTAATAATCCTAAGTGCTAAGACCAAATTAATTTGTTCCTAAAATAATTAGTGGTTATTAGTGATCAACATTATCTTTGTGAATTATGTTATAGAGTTTTGATTTAATTAAACCATTCACTAAATTTGATGAGATAATAAATTAATTCATTTTCCGTGTTTAAATTTTAAATTATTTTCATTTACTTAAGTTAGTGTTTAAAGTTAACTCAAACACAGTTAAGACAAAACTCGCTAGTGTATTTCATAATGCATATTTAATGTTTTAAGCTATGATTTAAAAAAAAAAATTTATGCCGGTCGTGCCCTAAATTCTGGGCATGACATTTTGGTATCAGAGCAAGGTTTCCAACACTAGGAACCTTTCTCCATTACGTTTTGCTCTAATTATTTAATAAATTTTATTATATTAATTTTCCAGGATATTTAAATTTAATTAATTAAATATTATTCCAAAGAAATTAGTTATTTAATTTATTTTATTCTATTTTACTCTTAGGATGCCTCCGACTATGCGACAAGCTCGCAAGCATGGAAGGGGTCCTAGGCGTGTATGCATGGCACACGAAGAGGTAGATAGGGAGGAATCAGTTCCGAAAATGAACCTAGAGGCTCCTACCAAACAGCTAGTTGACCCAAACCGAAACCTCTTAGAAGCAATCCACAACCTAATTGGTATAGTCCAGGATAGGGTTCCAGCTAGGGATCATCATGATGAAAATCGGAACTCAGGGAGTCATAGATCGGCTGATAGGGAATGATGTAGGAGTCCACCTCCTATTCCTGTAGAGAGTCAAGGTGGGAATGAGCTAGAGTCTATGCACCTACATGGACCACCTCCAGAGGTAGAGCCAGTGTATTATGAGAGATCACGTCGGGATCCAAGAGATCTCTTCAGGGAGGTTATGCGCCAGCATCTTTTGGGGGATCTACCAACGGGGTAGAAGTTGAGGCTTGGCTATTCATCCTTGATAGGTGCTTTGCATTGTGCTCTTACGAGAGTAATCTAAAGGCACGTGTAGCAGTACACTTATTGAGAGGAACGACCTCCACATGGTGGAGACAGGAGGAATACAAGTGTGGTTTAGTTCTTGATACTCTTACATGGGAGATATTTACAGAGAGGTTTAGGGAGAGGTACTTGTCAGAACATTACAGACAGCGTAGGGTAGACGAGTTCCATGACCTCCAGCAAAAGGGTCTCTGAGTGACCCAGTACGAGAGCAACTTCTTTGAGTTCTTCCCATACGTGGACTATCTAAAGGATGAGAAACTTCTCGTCAACTGTTTCATCAGAGGGCTGAATGTCGGCATAGCAAGACCAATGAGGATGTCCGCTCCAGGGAGCCTTCGGGTTGCTGTGGAGAAGGCACTGATAGCAGAGGAGATTTAGGTCAGACCACAGGATACTAGGGATCGGTTCCAGAACCGAAACCCTACACCCCAGGCATATGGATTTCAGAAACCTCATTGGAAGGGTAATAACAAAAACTCATAGGGGTTCTCCAAACCCCCTCCTTCGCAATAAATACAATAGAACCAAAGGCAGAAGCCTCCACAGTATCAGTAGGGTGCAAAGCCCAAGCAGTGGTAGTCTCAGGGTCAGAGGTGAGATCAGAGAGCTTAGGTTCCTTACACACCTCCGACAAGGACTCAACAGTCCTCCAGGGGTGGGTACAGTGGAGCCATGGGGCATATGGAAAGGGATTGTCCTCAGGGTCAGATGGAAGGGAATCAATGTATGGCCGCATCAGAGCCTACAGCTGGAGATATGGGTAGGTCCCATAGAGTCTTCGTAGCGGTGGAAAACCGCCAGGCTGAGCACCAAGCCATGGTCATTGAGGTTGTAGGTATGATCAAAGGTAAGAGTGTATCTATATTATTTGATTCAGGAGCTACTGACTCCTTTATTTCTCCATTGGTTGTGGAGCGTTGCGGGCTAGTGGCAACTAGATAGGGTGTCAGTTGGGAGGTGGAGTTAGCTTCAGGGGCTAGAGTGTCAGTGGAATCAGAGGTTAGGGCATGTCAGCTGCAGATTGGCAAGACCACCACTTTAGTAGACCTTAGAGTGACACCACTTGCATCTTATGGTATCGTATTTGGCATGGATTGGCTTTATGCCCATAGAGCCAAGATGGATTGGCGCCTGAAAAAGATCGAGTGTGAGGATGATCATGGTTCGCCCATAGTTATCACCAAGATTCAGAGACCCGTGTCTCTCCGTATGATTTCTGCAATGTAGCTTAAGCGGAGCATGCGGAAGGGATGACAACTTTTTTCCATCACCATCAGTGATAGGGAGGAAGAGGATGAAAAAGAAACATCTATTGATGACCATCCTATCCTTAAGGGATATTCAGATGTGTTTCCTTCAAAGTTACCTGGAATGCCACCCCATAGAGAGATGGACTTTCATATAGACCTTGTACTAGGAGTTGAGCCAGTTTCCAGAGCACCTTATAGGATGACCACAAATGAGATTAATGAGCTCAAGATGCAGCTTGAGGAAATACTAGAGAAGGGTCACATTCCTCGTAGCGTATCCCCTTGGGGTACACTAGTCCTCTTCTTGAAGAAGAAGGATGGATCTCTCCGATTATGCATGGATTATCGACAGTTAAACAAAGTAACCATCAAGAACCGATATCGTTTGCCCAGAATTGATGATTTATTCGACCATCTTTAGGGTGCCAAAGTATTCTCCAAAATTGAGCTGAAGTCAGGATACCATCAGTTGAGGATAGTGGAAAGTGACATCCACAAGACTGCATTTCGCACTAGATATGGCCACTATGAGTTCACCGTGGTTCCATTCGGTCTTACTAATGCTCCAACTATTTTCATGAGCCTCATGAATGGGGTATTCCGCACATTTCTGGACCACTTTGTGATTGTTTTCCTTGATGATATATTGATATATTCTTGAAATGATAAGGAGCATGAGGAGCACCTGAGACAAGTTTTGCAGTGTTTGAGGGACAATCAGTTGTTTGGCAGTTTGTCAAAGTGTGCTTTCTTTCAATCAGAGGTCAAGTACCTTGGCCACATTATTTATGGTGATGGGATCTTAGTAGACCCATCCAAGATAAGAGCTATTATGGATTGGCCAGCACCAAGCAGTGTGACAGAGGTTAGGAGCTCATGGGGTTAGCAGGTTATTACCGATGCTTTGTTGAGGGATTCTCCAGAGTCGCTCATCCTATTACTTCTCTTCAGCATAAAGGGAAGAAATTTGAGTGGACAAAGAAGTACGAGAGAGCCTTTCAGGAACTCAAGAAGGCACTTACTAGTGCACCTATCCTTGTAGTACCAGATCCCTCAACTGACTTCATGGTTTGCACAGATGCTTCCCAAGAGGGTTTAGGAGGAGTCCTTATGAAGGATGGTAGGGCTATAGCTTTTGAGTCTAGGAAACTTAAGACTCATGAACTTAATTATCCTACTCATGACCTTGAGCTTGCAGTAGTAGTGCATGCACTGGTGAGGTAGAGACACTTCCTTTTGGGACAGCATTTTGAGCTTCATTCAGACCATCAGAGCCTTCAGTACATATTCACTCAGCCGAACCTTAATGCAATACAGAGGAGATGGATGGAGTTCGTGTGTGAGTATGATTTTGACATTCACTACATCAAAGTGAAAGAAAACATAGTTGCTGATGCTTTGAGTAGGAGACATCACGAGGTATACACTATATCTATGGGGATGGATTTGAGAGACCATATACTACAGCAGTTGCCAGAGGATGGATGGTATTCAGAGGTTTGTCAAGTGATACGATCTCAAGAAATTCTAGAAGGGAAATATGTGGATTATTCCTTGGAGTCCGATGGACTATTATGCCATAGAGGGCGCATCTATGTACCTTCTTCAAGGGGATTGCAAGATTTCATTGTCATGAAGGCTCATAGAGCTCTTTCTACAACACATCCCAGAGTTAAGAAGATACATGCTGACTTGAGATAGTTATATCATTGGCCAGGAATGTGGCAGCTCATTACTGAGTTAGTAGCCTAATGCCTCAAGTGTGAGAGAGTCAAGGCAGAGCACCGATATCTAGGTGGGTTGCTCCAGTCTCATGCTATACCAGAGTGGAAGTCAGATACTATATCCATGGTTTTCATCATTGGTCTTCCTATGTCATCTCATCGCCATGATGCTATCTTGGTGATAGTTGACAAGTTGACCAAAGTGGTCCACTTTTCACAAGTTCGGACTACCTTCACAGCACTAGCAGTGGCATAGCTATTCTTGCAAGACATTGTTAGACTTCATGGTGTTCCATGCAAGATTATTTCTGATAGGGATTCCCTCTTCACATCTTCCTTTTGGATGGCATTACAGGCAGCTATGGGCTCTAAGCTCAATTTCAGTACAACCTATCATCTGGAAACGAATGGTCAGACAGAGAGGGTTAACCAGGTGTTATTGGATATGCTCTACATGTATGTCATGGATCATTAGACCAGATGGGAAGAGTACCTTCCCTTAGTGGAGTTTTCCTATAACAATGGGGATCACACTTCTTTGGGGATGCCACCCTATCAAGCATTATACGGTAGGCCTTGCAGGACATCGTTGAGTTGGGACCGCATATAGGACGGAGTTGCTATTGGTCCTGAGATAGTTTGGGATATGGAAAAGTAGGTGGATTTGATTAGGCAGCATCTCAGAGAGGCACAGGATAGACAGAAGAAATATGCAGATGCAAAAAGGATAGATCGTAGCTACTTGGTTGGAGACAGAGTCTTTTTGAGAGTGCGACTACATAAGAGTCGAATCCATTATGGAAAGGGTTCTAAGCTCGCACCTCATTTTGTAGGACCATTTGAGATCCTTGAGAGGATAGGACTAGTTTCCTACCATTTAGCATTGCCACCTAGCCTATCACGCATCCACAATGTGTTTCATGTATCAGTTTTGAGGAAGTATGTCTATGATGAATCTCATATTTTAGATTGGGGTGCCTTGCAGGTGGAGTCGGACGAGCAGCTCGCTTTGGAGCCCATTCGCATTTTGGCATGCTGAACACTGGCCCTTCGAGGTTGAGAGCTAGACCAGGTTAGGGTCCAGTGGGATTACTATGATGAGGTTACGACTTCATGAGAGGATGCAACACGTATGAGATCTAAGTACCCCCATCTTTTTGATGAACTCTAGGAGGAAGTTCATGCCTAGAGGGGGAGGGTGTGAGGCCCTACCCCGACTCAGTCTAGTCTTTCATTGATTTTTATGTTGAGACTATTATGGATGCTTTATTTTTATGCATTATGGATTTAGAACTTATATGATCCCATGATTTGGATAACATTGCTATATGTTGATGCTTCATTTATATGCTTTATGATATAGAACTCTATATGATTCAAGAATAGGATGAATTGGAGATGATATATGTCATTATTGGATTTGTAGGACTTTACTATGATGATAGAAATAGGATGCATGTTTATGTGTGGATCAAAATTATGAGAATTATGATAATTGCTTATGTGGATTTATTTGGATATAAGATGTATTGATTTGTTTAAATGTATATTGTATGCAGAGTGTTTGATGTTTATTCTTATTCATGTGCTTTATATTATATGAGGTTATTTGAAATTACTAATGTGTAATTGAGATGTGCAGGAAAATTACCCATGTGACCATGGAAATATTATGGAGAACCAAACCTAGACCTATGTATGTTCATAAAACCAGGGTTTGTCCATTTGGAGAGACAACACCCCGTTTGTATAGTATTTTATTTGTAAAGTGGATGTTGCATGTGTGTTAGATTGAATATATTTATTTGTATAAATCCAACAAGAGACAAGATTTCATGTATAATATTGTAAAAGTATTTTTATTGTGTCACTTGACATGTGTTGATTTATGTTTTGGTTTTTTAAATTGTCTCTTGGAGGGAGTTGTTTAACCATAGCTTTTTCAATTAATTTAATGTGATTCCATAATTGCCTTGGGAAGAGAATCTTTGGGGTGGTCAACTTAAGTTTGACCCAAAAATTAACTTCAGAGGGGTTTAAAAAGGGTTAAATGTGTTAGAGTATTCAAGTATTTACTTGATTAATTAAACATTATTTGTTTAATTATTTAAGTTCCCTTTATCTCTTTTACACTTAAGCTAACTTTAGGTGCATATAATTAATTATTTTAATTAATTATTATGTGCAAACCTAGGTTTTCCCTTTTAGGGTTTCTTGACCTATTAAAGGTTGAGTTCTTTCTTTTCATTGTAAGAATCATATTACATATTTTTATGAATATTGGGCTCTCTCTTTTTGAGCATATTCTTTGTGTATTTGTTTTTCTGTATTTGCTTCCTTGCTCCTCCTTGTAACAGGGTTTTTAGCTTGCAGAGATTATTTGGGCTCCTGTGGTGTTGTATTTTCTCAACTCCTATATGGTATCAGAGCTTCAAATCTGTAGCTGTCTGTTCTTGTTTTGAGAAGTTTTGCATTGGAAGCAGATCTAGGTTTCAGGAATTTTTTATGTACCTATGTTTTGACCTTTTTTCTGAGCACTTTGGGCCTAAACGGACCTCACCATCGTGCTCAAAAGGCCTGAAAACCCCTATGGTCATATAAAATTTGACCCATTTTGGTTCCTGAGCCTCTAGGAGCATTTTTTCTCCAGATCTAGGCTGTATGACCCTGGCACGCAGTTCAAGAAAAAAAAATTTCAAAAAAAAAAAAATATTTTTCCTTTTTATGGCATGAAGGCTGGATTTTGATTTTTATCAAAAAAAATTTCAAAAAAAAATCAAAAAGGCAAATAAATTTTTTTTTTTGTTTTGGCAAAATTTTGGGGGGGGATCCCCACGGTACGCAGGGTACCATGGGGCCCCCTACCTTGACATAGGCCCTGTAGGTTGCTGCCGCACGTCCAAACCTCAGGCCCCGCTCCTCCTCCGGCCCCCGACATCTTTCTCTAGCCCCATGCCAGCCTCCCTGCGATCGCTGGCGGCTGAGCGGCTCCGCCTGCCAGAACCCTCTGCGACCGCCTGCACTCAACCTCGGCCCACTGCCTTCCTACATTGCTGCTACTGGCTTTGCACCCGCCGCTAGCCTTTGCCTGGCCCTGCACCTGCCGGCCCAGCCCCCTTCGTTGGCCCTGCTCCCGCCACCTGCCGGAACCCTCTGCACCGCCGGCCAGCGCCGCCGAAAACCACCAGATCTCCACCCCACCATTGGAGCTCCGCTTGGCCTCCATTGGAGCACTGCCCATCCACTACTGGAGCGCCGCTCCCTAGCCTCCTCTGCCCAAACAGCCACCAAACCTCCTTTTTGGCCCTTTTCAAGGGGGGTTTGATTTTTTGGCTCTATCTTGGGCATACGAAGTCATTTTTTTGGAAACGAATAGGCGTCGAATAGCTAGTTCCAAGCTGGACCTCGTCATGTTGGTAATTTTTTCTAATTTTTCTATTTGACTATTTTTTTTTCCAGTTAAAGTGAGGTCTCTTTTTTGCACTCCATGAGACGTAGAATGAGCATCTGAACTCCATTTTTCAAAAAAATTATATTTTCGAAAAGCGTGTGCTGTGTACTTTCCAGATAAATGGGTTTTATTTCCATATTCTTCTCCATGCATATTTTATTCAGTTTTTTGCTTTTTAGCACTCTGGTGGATATCTTGGTTGTTTCAGGTCCTGGGATCTCTTCTTTGGGTAGGATGTCTTTATTTTGGTTCTCGTTCCTCTTTCTAGTATTCTTATCATTGTAGCTTGTATATATGCAAATGCACTAAGATAAAGTGCCATCATGCATTGTTTACTTGGAATCTTGCATATCTTGTGTCTTGTTGTACATGCACTATTGATAAAGTGCCATGAGGGGGTTGATGTTTGCCATCTTCCTTTGTCAAGTGAGTGTGTCAAGTGAGTGTTCCTTCCATGACACCATGTACTTGTCTCAGCACCTTTGATGTTCTTGGTTCTTTATCATGCAGTTTTTTTTTGGTGTCCTTTTCAGTGTTCCTGTCCCTCTCCCACTTCCGTATTATGGGGAGGTTTATCCTATTGGTTCTACTACTTCCATGGTTCAATTGATTAGCTCTTCAAGCTTTGGTTTCTCATGCCATCTGTATCTTTGATTTCAGTTGTTTGCCTTGTTTGCCTTCTGATTCAAGTAGTGTCATTTGAGGGCACTCATATAGATTATAGTCTTCTCTACCTGGTCATGTTCTATTTCAGTGGAGGTTCTTCAGATCAGTAGTTATTCTTCAATAGAGTTTGCAGGTTCTTCATGCTTCAGTGGTATTCTTTTCCATCTCTTTTTGGAGTAGAGTTTTGTTCCTACGTGGTGGTTTTCTCTATTTCTCCAGTTCATAGAGATTTCATTGTATTTGGGTACCTGATAAGGCCTTGTTGCCGGGACCCATCTTTATTGCTTTCATTAGCTGTTCTAGGTTTTAGCTTCTCCCTAAGTTTAGCTTAAGGGGGGGTGTTAGAGTATTCGAGTATTTAATTGATTAATTAAACATTATTTGTTTAATTATTTAAGTTCCCTTTATCTCTTTTACACTTAAGCTAACTTTAGGTGCATATAATTAATTATTTTAATTAATTATTATGTGCAAACCTAGGTTTTCCCTTTTAGGGTTTCTTGACCTATTAAAGGTTGAGTTCTTTCTTTTCATTGTAAGAATCACATTACATATTTTTATGAATATTGGGCTCTCTCTTTTTGAGCATATTCTCTGTGTATTTGTTTTTCTGTATTTGCTTCCTTGCTTCTCCTTGTAATAGGGTTTTCAGCTTGCAGAGATTATTTGGGCTCCTGTGGTGTTGTATTTTCTCAACTCCTATAAAATGGATGCCTAGGGGTAGTTTAAGAGTGTTTCCTAGAGCCCATAAGGTATACCTAAGGGTTAGGAGTAATTTTAGGCATGTTCTAACTCTCATGTTTAGTGAGAGTTCTCACAGGTTTCTAAAATTGAAAAAGGAAAAGTCAAAAAAAGATCCAAAAGGATCTCTCATCAAAAAAGGAAAATTAACAACTTAGGTGATCCTTCTAAAATCAATTTTTGCACAACTTAGAAAAGTCACTTTTTAGGCAAGAATGAGAGATTTTGTGAGTAATCACCCACTCTCCATTTTTGGAGACAAGAATTTGAAAGAAAGACAGATTTGGTTTTAGAAAATTTGGCTAAGTGTAGAGAGGCAAGGGTTTGTGGAATTGGGCTGCTCATCTTCAACCAATCTAGCATACCTTTGGGTAGTTAAAGGTTGGTCATATTTTCTTCTTGTATTGTTTTATATTGCATGTTGTGTTGAAAGGATTCACTTGTGTAAAAAGGCTAGTTTCTTGCATGTTTTCCTTGGTAAATTATTGTGTTTTATGTTTTACTTTCTTGTATTCATTTTATGTGCTTTGGGAGTAATCAAGGCCTCCTACTCTTGGGAGAGAGGATGGTCTTGTGGGTGGTAGAAGTGACAACCCTCGAGTGAGAGGCTCTCGTTATGAGAGTGATCACAACGGATTTTATGTGACCCTTGCTGCATGGTTTGTCTATGCGTTTGGGGGTCATAAGGAGGGAAATAAAGCATGAATGCCTTGGGGGGAATAAGGATGTGGGGTTGTTATATTTATGATGTATTTGATTTTCCATGAGGTGGCTATATGTTTTACCATACTTGCAGTCTCCTCTGGGTACTTGGTCCACTACCACCCTTGAAAAGACATCACAATGTGTGGTGTAGTGTAGCCTGGTTTGGGATTGTGTTTGAGATTGTTTTTTCCCTTGTCCTTTGTGTTTGCATGTGTGTAACCTGTCTAGGACTTGGTTCTCCAAGCTCGGGGGTGGCTACTAGTTAGCCTAGGCTGGGAGGTGAGCACTCCATGGTCATATCCTTTGATTATTTGCAGGTTGTTGGAAGGAAAGAATAGGGCAAGTGGAAAATTGGATGGAGCTATTTATTGCAGAAAAACATTTGTAAATGTATTTTTTTAATTATTTTGAAAGGTCCTCATTTATTAGGAATGAGAGGCTCATTGTAAAGTGACAATAAAGTCCTTGAAATACGTTTTAAAGAGTTGTAATATTTTAGTATGCTAAATTGCAAAAAAGAAAAAAGTATTTTCTAGTTTTAGTTTTCTATGGTTCTGAAAAATAGCATTTGTGTGTATAGGATAATTTGAAAGGAAAGAAAATTGTTTATTTCCTTTACGCATTTAAAAAAAAAATTTAGGAAAGAAAAGGAATAGACTTGCATGAATGTAGTAGGCGGAAAATATAACATTTAGATCTATACATGGAAATGCAAAATTTAGTTTATTTCAAATCTGTCATTTTATTTAATAGCAGGAAATAAAATAAAATAAAAAATACTTTAGCCATCTCTAAGGATTTTACTTAATAAATTATAGGCTTATCTAGTTGTTGTTAAATTTATTAAATTTTGTCATTTAAGTAGTTGCTATTACATTTGTCAGATTTTGTCATTTGTTTATTGTAGAAATAAATTCTACAGTTAATCAGATTATTTGAAATAATTAATTTCTAAAGATGTTGTTCTAAGTATATTTAGTACTATTAATTTACTTTATTTTTGCAGATAGAAAAGCCATATTTAGATAAGCTTAACTATTTCGTTTGGCAACTAGGGTATTAACAAAAAGGAAACAATTAAAATGATTAACTTTGAAGAATTTATCTAATCCGTATTATATGTTTCAGAATAAAAATATTTGCATAGATTTACAAAAAAAATATGCCCTAGATTTAATACACAGTTAAAATATAAATATATATATATACACACATAGTGGGCGGTGCCCACGACACCACCACTGTGTAAACACACAGTGAGCGGTGCCCGCGGCACTACCACTATGTGGACACACAGTGAGTGGCACCCGCGCCGCCATTGTGTGGACACATAGTGGTGCGACGCTCGGCCGGGGAGAAACCGCCACCTCTGCCCCCTCTCCATTAAAACAAACCCCCACCTTGGTGCCATGACTGTTGCCTTCCTTGAAAACCTCTGCCCTACAATATAAAATGTTAAAATAAAAGAGTAAAACCCTAGTCCGGGTAGGGCTAGGGTAGATTAAGAAAGAAAAAATTATTTTTAAAATGTAGGGCATCATAAATATATAAATATATTTTGATTAGGGTTTTGTATGGATAAGATACAACAAAGTAAGATCATATTCATATATATATATATATATATATATATAGGCTGATATAGGGTTTTAAGAATAAGAATGGTTAATTGTAGGTTAAATGTTTATTAAGTGGACATTATTAATATATGTTCTTAACAAACATATGGACATAATTTATTATGACATTTGTTTTATTTTTAAATTGTAATTAAATTTGAGATTAAAATATATAGGAAAATATTCCTTATGTATTTAGTTAACCATCTAGTTGATTTAGTCTAGACACATTTTAATTAAATGATATAATACAGACATTAATAATCCTAAGTGCTAGTAACAAATTAATTAGTTCCTAAAAGTAATTAATGGTTATTAGTGATCAACATTATCTTTGTGAATTATGTTAGAGAGTTTTGATTTAATTAAACCATTTACTAAATTTGATGAGATAATAAATTAATTCATTTTCTGCATTTAAATTTTAAATTATTTTCGTTTACTTAAGTTAGTGTT
This sequence comes from Cryptomeria japonica, assembly GCF_030272615.1. Classification (NCBI taxonomy): domain Eukaryota; kingdom Viridiplantae; phylum Streptophyta; class Pinopsida; order Cupressales; family Cupressaceae; genus Cryptomeria; species Cryptomeria japonica. Next base: position 45,212,806 of record NC_081412.1, on the reverse strand, counting down.
TAAAGTTAACTCAAACATAGTTAAGACAAAACTTGCTAGTGTATTTCATAATGCATATTTAATGTTTTAAGTTGTGATTTAAAAAATAATAATTTATCCCACTCGTGCCCTAAATTCTGGGCATGACATGGGGTGTCTTCGTTTGCTGTTGTTCCTCAGTTACAGTGGAATTTTCAGATGATACTGGTGTAACTGAATCTTCATTCTATATCGATGGATTCAATGCAGGTTCATTTATCAGTATTTCTATTGCTGGTTCAGAGTCTATATACCTTGAGGTTCCTCTAAATATTCCTTCATCACTTCTAGGATCAAATTTGCCAATATACTCATCTCTCCTAATATAGCATTTACTTCCAAATATTCTAAAATATTTAAGAGTAGGAGTAATACCAAACCATAGTTCATGAGGGGTCTTACTGGTTTCACCTTTGATGTGAACTTTGTTGAATGTATAGACCGCTATGCTAACTGCCTCTCTCCTATATACATGTGGTAGATTTGCTTCTGATAACATACTTCTAGCTGCATCCAAGATAGTCTTGTTTTTCCTTTCTACAACTCCATTTTGCTGTGGTGTCTGGGGTGCTGATAATTGTCTTTTGATTCCATTTACTGCACATAATGTATTAAATTCCTTAGATGTAAATTCACCTCCTTGATCTAATCTCAGACATTTGATTTTCTTACCGGTTTCATTTTCTACCATCACCTTGAATAGTTTGAACTTCCCAAGTGCTTATGATTTTTCTTTGAGAATAGTAACCCAACACATTCTAGAATAGTCATCAATGATTAGCATGAAATATCTATCACCTTGTAAGCTTTTAGTTCTAGCTGGACCACATAAATTAGTGTGAATTAAGTCAAGAGCATTATTGGATTTTTTTGGAATACTTTTAAAAGATGCTCTAACTTATTTTCCAAATTGACATTCCTTACATACCGGATTGTGAGGTTTGACAATCTTAGGTAAATCTCTAACTGCCTTAGTAGTATTGATTTTTATCATGCAATCAAAATTTACATGATAGAGTCTCTTATGCCATAGCCAACTTTCATCAATATGTGCAATCAAGTATGTCTTTTCATTGTTATTCAAATGAAAGATATTACCTCTAATTTGATTACCGGTTGCAATTTCCAAACTAGTTTTGTTCATAATTTTGCATTTTCCATTCTTGAATTGTAGCTGAAATCCTTTTTCAACTAATTGACCAACACTCAAAAGATTATGCTTTAAACCTTCAACATAGTAAACATTGTTAGTATTATGCTTACCATCAAGAGATATAGTACATTTTCCTTTGATCAAACAAGCTTTATTATCTCCAAATCTTATCAGACCTCCATTATACTCCTGAAAGGTCAAGAATTTACCTTTATCACCAGTCATATGATGTGAACATCTTGAATCAATGATCCATTCATCCTTAACTTTAACTTTAGCTGCCAGAGCCTTCTCTACTAGTTGAACAGTAGGTGCTGATTGATCTTCTGTTATAGCAACAAAGACCCATCCATTGTCCACCGGATCCTCATCAGAATCATCAGTGACTCCTTCATCAACAAGATAACAAGATTTATCTTTATTCTTCTTAAATCTGTATCTCTGATATTCAGAGTTAGGCTTGTATGTTCTTCTAGCTTCTTCTCTTAGTCTAGCATGTCTATCAAGGTAGCTTGAAGCCATATGACCAATCTTATTATAGTTAAAACATTTAAAGAGTGTTTTACCTTCATACTTACTTCCAATTGGACCTTTAGGAATTTTCCTTGCAAATGGTGCTTCAAGTTCTTCAAGTTCTTCATTTTCTCTCCTGCTTTCCTCAAGTTCTCTCGCATAAAAGGATTTCCAATCAGATTTGTCAAATGATGGTGTAGATGATGTTAATGCCTTAAAAGCTAAATATGTCTTTATAGTAGCAACAGGACCAAATTCTTCAATTTCAAAAGTTGAATGTTTTCCAATCAATGTGTCCCTAGTTACTAATGTATTAGGCATTGTTCTTAACTCATTTATAGCAGTAACTTTCATTTTATATGCGAGTGGCAATCCTCTTAATTTTTTTGAAACAATTTCATCTTCACTTAAGGTTCCTCCACAATATTTAATACCCAAAACAATTTCATTTACTCTTTCCATAAAAGGAGAAATCCTTTCATCTTCTTCCATTTTCAGATTTTCATACTTGACCCAGAAGCTTTCAATTTTTGCAATTTTGACTGTGGAATCTCCTTCATTCAATGTTTTCAAATGATCCCAAATAGCTTTAGTAGTAGACCTATCTGATAATACACTCAAAAGTTCTTCTCTTGCTTTGCAATCATTTTCCTCATCTTTTCCTAAGGTAAGTGGATTAGGCTGACTTTGAGTAGGAGCAATATAGCCATTCTTTGTAACATCCCAGATGTCCTTTCCAATGCAATTTAGATGTGTCTCCATTTTTATCTTCCACATGCCATAGCTGGTTCCATCAAGGTTAGGATTGTCCTTCCTGAAATAGTTAGTAGACATTGGATCTCTTCAAGCTGTTAAACTTCTACAAAAAGAGGACTAGGCTCTGATACCAATTGTTAGGTCCCGGAGACAACTGAGAGGGGGGGGGGGGCGCGCGTGAATCAGTTGTCAAAAAAATTCAAACCAAAAAAAACTTAACCAACCTTAATGCTTAATACTAGTAAACCAAAGTTTATGCCGGTAGACAGTTTATCAGTTAATTGCAGTACCGGTAAATATTAATGCATGAAATAGAAAGATAATAACATCCACAACACATAACACCAATATTTGTACATGGAAACCCTATAAGGGGAAAAACCATGGTGGGAAAACTTACCCACAATCAGATGATACTACTGTAAATAGTATGTGTATACAAATGGGGTTTGCACATGCAGAAAGGCCAAGCGCCTAGAGCTCATTGCTCAATCACAAATAGGAGTCAAACTGACTACAATTGGATGGTTAAATCCAATAATGATGTACTTCTTAAAATAACATCTTCATATGTTGGATTCAGTATCAGTGTAGTTCTGATATGTCTTCACAAAAACCTTTCTTCACCTTCAAATGATGTCTGTGTGTATAGCTCTGCTTATTCTCGCATATACCTTCTTACAATTCCTTTTCCCAATCGCATATTAATCTTACAAATAAGATCTTACATATATACCATAACCTAAGACCAATTTTAGTAGGTTGGCTCTAAAAGATATTACAATGAAATCAATTACAAGTAAATCAATAACCGGTGCAATATCTAATTCAACATGTCAGCTTAATTCATTTACAACAATAATAAAATCATCTCCAAAGCATGTCATTTTGATCTGGAATAGATAAGTCTACCAGTGCTTATTCTAGACCTATTTGCCAGTAATAGCAAATATGAAAATACAAATATATCAATGAACAAATCTCCAAGACAAAGTGTCCAAACGATGTCTTCAACATAACCAAGTGTTTTCCATGTCATTCCAAGTGCCAGTGAACAATATATCCTACCGGCGAACCAGATACCAGTGATTGTGCATAAGTCACTTGCTTGCCGATGAACATTGCCAATCCTCCAAAGTGTCAGAGTTGATAAGTGTTAATAGGTGTTGACATCAATGACAAAACCATATCAACATATCCAAAATACCAACATGATTGACTTATTAGTTGCTTTACTTCTTTCAATTCTGCATGTACCGGTATACCGGTTGGTGTATGCATTATTTAATAAGGTTAAAATTATTCATTCCGGTATACCATTGATTCACCCCCCCTCTCAATGTTATTGAATTCCAAAAATTACTATCAAAGCCTTGTGCCTCAAAGGAATTTTAACATCTTGAGGAAGATCCTGAATCTGGAACCCATGGACGTGGCTTTGGAGAAGCAACTTGAGATGGTACTTGAAGATTATGATGTTGAAAGGTTGAAGAACTTAAAGCTACAAGATGAATTTAATTCTTCTAAGGAATTCATTCTTGTCCTACAAGAGAGGCTATCATTTATTTAGGCTAGGAGGAAGGAACTTTTGCAAAGTCAGGATGATGAAGAGAAAGATCCACTTAAGGAACAATGTCAAAAATTAAGTCAGGAGAACATGGTTATGAGAAATGAAATGCAAGCTATAACTATGAGAATGTCTAAGGAGATTGAGGACCAAAAGAAAAAGGAAGAAAATCTTGTTGTATCCTTGAAGAACAAATTTGAAGAATGTGGTAGGTTGGTTCATGAGAATGATATGTTAAGAAATGATTTAGTACAATCCCAAAGTAATGAACAAGAGCTTGAGAGACAAATGATAATTATGAGAGAAGATCTAACTATTGCAAGTGAGTATAAAGAAAAATTCAAGATTAGCCCAGCACAAATAGATGAGTTGTTGAAGAGACAAAGGAAGATTGGAGACAAAGGAAGATTGGAGACTCCAGTGGACTTGGATTTGAGGAAGGACAAAGTTCCGGTATTGCTAATGAAGATCAAAACTATAAGGCACTGGTTAGGCAATTTAATGCTTATAAATTCAATGGTAGATGTTTTGTTTGCAATAGATTTGGTCACATGGCTAGACAATGTAGAAACAGATCAAATAAGAATCCTGATTCTGCTCCTGGTAAATATTCTAAATGCAATAAGTATGGTCATAAGACAAAAGATTACAGAATGAATGTTAAATGCTATGCATATGGAAAATTTGGACATATGGCTAATCAGTGCAGGTCAAGCAATTATACTAGTTTTAGAAAAGCAATTCAAAGGAACAATGTTACATGTTATGCATGTAATGAGGTTGGACATATTGCTAAAATCTATAAAAGAAGAAATCCATTGGTTTGTATTGGAGGATGAAATGAGAAAGGGAAAGAGAAGGTTAGTGATATCCGGCATGATTATACTCAGAGATGGGTTAGGAAGACTAAAGAAAAATCATCAAATGGAAATGCGTCGGTTACTTATCTGACATAAGAGGTTGCTCCTGCACCAATAGGTAGTTCATCCAATAACTAAGGTAGATGCCTTAGGGGTAGGCAAAATTCATGAAGATGATGCATATGCCCTAGGAAGAGGTCCTGGAAGATGTTCTAGACGTTGGAGATGTTTATCCGACATGGATATGTTCTATTCAAGATCCAGTATCTTTCACTGATAGTCATTAATGTCAATGGAAGATTAGGTTTTTTCATGGCGGATAAAAGGTTGAATTCACTTCATTATTGATCACCTTGCATTTAGAGTGATTTTAGAGTGATTAAGAGTGACTAAGAGTGATCAAAGGCATTTTAGAGAAAACAGATTTCTTCTTGAGCAATTTCACCGACAACTGGAAGAATTTGTTAAGGGTTTTCATCGGAAGCGATCAATAGGTATTTATCTTTAAACATGGTAGCAATATTATCATCTATTCCTATCTTTGTTGTAAATCCGACAATAGTAGAAGTTAAGGACTGCCCCAAGGCAGTTTTCAAGTAGTATCCGCATGTGGCTACCCTAGAATATTTGGTTGGAGCATTTTTCTATGTTCCAAAGGGAGTTGTCTATGTTGAAGATGTTAGGGCATACATACATTGTCACATTGAGGACTTGGGAACATCTTAAATAAAGGGCATGTACATGAGTGAGCTGATGGGAGAATCTAGAAAGATCAAACCGACATACAAGCACATTGAAGACTTAGGGTTTATCGACATTCTGGACATCCCATAGTTTGAAGATGAGATAATTAGGTATGTTTTGAGAAGATTACATGGGGAGTTTATCTAGTTGGATAGACCTTACAAGATCACCAAGGAAGTCATCAGGGCAATTACCGGTTTACCATCAGTTGGGCAAAATCCAAATAAGAAGGTTTCAAATGATTACGTGAATAAAATCACCAGCACAACATCTGATAGGGGATCTATGAGAATCAACACTATTATTCACATGGACATCGGATTCAGTAGCATGATCATCAGATATAAGGTAACTCAGTCAAATTGACTGAATTTTGTTTCCAGTTCCTACATTTTTGCAGCATATAAAATGATGAGAGAAAATGTGAAATTGGATCTATGTGGTTGGATGTTAGATGAATTGTTAATAAACCTAGGAAAGATTAAGGGAGAAAATAAAGGAACCTTCCAATATGGCAACTTAATTGTCTACTTAATGTTATTTTTCATGAAAGACACACTCAGTTTTGGGAAGAGGCAATGGGCATTTGATATCCCAATAGGGAGACAATTGAAACAATCAATTGCTACTTTAGGCAGTTAGAAAGATTATAAAGTACAGGGATATTTCAAAGCATTCCAGAAATCTATGAAGTCTAGGGAAAGGGTTCCTAAGCATATTGTAGAAAAATGTTCAACTGACATATGCTTCATGGTGAAGAAGGATGAAACACTTATGGAAGTAGTTAAGCCCCAAAATATTTGGAAATGGGCTATGAAGTGGATGCACAAATTCTTGAGCCTTATTCAAAAAATTCGATTGATGCACCTATTGATGAGGCAGAGAAGCCATGTGGTACTGCAAAAAAAAAATCACAAGAGGTTGAAATAGAGTTCAACCAGAAGAAGAGAGAGAAGTAGGAAGGAAAGGCTAGCAAGTTTGTTGAGAAGGTCTCACAAGACATCAAAGCATTAATTGATGTTATCCCGGAGAAAGGCAGGAAGAGGAAGAATCTAGAAGTACATGTTGAGCCTATTACAATAGAGTCTGAATATGAGGATGACACACCCTTGACTTTCAAGAGGTTTATAAGGAAGAAAATAGAGGAAACAAAGGTAGAAGCTAAAGCACAACTAGTTAGGAAGGTTACATTCAAAATACAGACACAGAATCAAGCACCAAAAGTAACCACATCAGCTGCATCCGGTACTGCAAACAGGAAGAAAAAGAATGACATTGATACAACTATTCAATCTGGTAATCTTCCACCTAGTACTTGTGTAGAATTAGTAAATGAAATAACTAAGGATGGCATGTTAATGAATGTATAATTTTACTATGATCATTTAGAGGATGATGAACAAAGAGAGGTAGAGGAAGCAGTATTATTATACTTGGATTTTTTTAAGAAAGCCTTAATAGAAATTGAAAATAAAATACTAGCATAATTATATAATATGTTAGATGCTAGAAGACTGTCAGCAATGCAAGAAGACAATCATATTAAAATTCAAAAGTTTTTATCTATTTGTGTTACTGTAGACACCTAAAAATGGTCAACGCTTGCAGAATCATACTTTAACATTTGCGCATTGCCTTATTTTAGGGGTTTTGCATCGCATTAACATTTCTCCTATGTCACGCACTTGGTCTTTATCATTTGTGAGCATCGAGTCCTTCTTCTACATTCCTCATTTGTCTCACTTTCGAATTTGGTCTTGTCGATAACAATATTTGTTATGATTTCGGTCAATCTTATCCTGTCACATCTATGTGCGTATTCATTTGTCATCATTTTGGACATCATCAATCCTAATTAGGGTTTTGTCCTCTTATCAATTTGTCATCATGTGATCGATTTGTCATCAATCTTTTCGTCTTGTGATCTATTTTGTCTTCAATCCTTGTCTTCTTGTCAATTTTGTCATTTTGTGATCAATTTGTCATCGATCGTCGTCCTTCTCAATTGTGTCAATTTGGATCAATTAGTCATTGTTCCTCATCAATTGGCGCATTTATCAATCAAATTACTTATCAGCATTGGTCATTTATCAAGTCAGAATCATGATCAAATCGAATCGATATCAATTATCCTTTGTCAAGACCTAATTGTCATCCTTGCATTTTCTAATTCATCTTTTAGGGTTTCATGAGTTTATTCATTTAACCCTGTTTGTCATTTCTCCCTCTAGGTTAAATAATTTATTTATTTATCCTAGGTCTTCGTGTCATAATTAAATGTTTAATTTAATTGGCTAACTAATTATTCCTCTTTTTGTGAATTAATTAATAAATGACAAATTATTAATTGATTTACCTAATTTTTCATCAATTTCTAAATTCCCTCTTTGTGAATTAATTAATAAATGAAAAATTATTAATTAATTCACTAAATTCCTAATTTCCTCATTTTCTAATTTCTTAAATTCCTTTTTTCCAATTTTCTAATTTTCCTAATTTCTAATTCAATTTCCTCCTATTTTTCTCCTAATTTCATGGGAGTGACATTTCAATTTGTCATAATTTGTCATAATTGACAATCAATCAATTTTGACATAGAAAGTTGTCATAATTTTGTCATGAATTATCAATCAATCAATTTTGCATACAAAGTGCAAATTTATCATAATTTGTCATAATTGACATTCTTGATTTGCAATTTCCATTTGAATCTCTTCATGCTAATTTGATCTTTTCTCCAATTTGTCTATAAATTGGATGAATTTCTTCAATCCCAACTAATCACATTATCAAATGAATCACTTTGTCGAATCAATCACGCTTCGAGTATTCTTGCGCTTCTATCTTGTCTACTTGCTTTCATCTCATGTGTATGCACTTGTAGGTGAGATCCACAAATAAAGTTATTTGAAGAAGAAAGAAGGACAATGGAGCCGCATGAAGGAGATATTCAGATCTGCATTTGGTTTCCTTTGTTTTTAATCTTGAATGTTTTGCTTTCATGTCTGTATTGGATGTAATTAAGATTGATCATTGCATTTGAGCTTTTGTGATTGAGCTATGACTAATGTTAATATTTGTCATTGTCAGTTGTCTGGGGCATTTTCATTATCATTCTTTGAAACAATGCTTAAAATCGCATTGTCTCACAGAGGGGCAAAATGTAGACACCTAAAAATGGTCAACGCTTGCGGAATCGTACTTTAACATTTGCGCATTGCCTTATTTTAGGGTTTTTGTGTCACATTAACATTTCTCCTATGTCACGCACTTGGTCTTTATCATTTGTGAGCATCGATTTCTTCTTCTGCATTCCTCATTTGTCTCACTTTCGAATTTGGTCTTGTTGATAACAATATTTGTCATGATTTCGGTCAATCTTATCCTGTCACATCTATGTGCGTATTCATTTGTCATCATTTTGGACATCATCAATCGTAATTAGGGTTTTGTCCTCTTATCAATCTTGTGATCATGTGATCGATTTGTCATCAATCTTTTCATCTTGTGATCTATTTTGTCTTCGATCCTTGTCTTCTTGTCAATTTTGTCATTTTGCGATCAATTTGTCATTGATCGTTGTCCTTCTGAATTGTGTCAATTTGGATCAATTAGTCATTGTTCCTCGTCAATTGGCACATTTATCAATCAAATCACTTATCAGCATTGATCATTTATCAAGTTAGAATCATGATCAAATCAAATTGATATCAATTATCCTTTGTCAAGACCTAATTGTCATCCTTGCATTTTCTAATTCATCTTTTAGGGTTTCATGAGTTTATTCATTTAACCCTGTTTGTCATTTCTCCTTCTAGGTTAAATAATTTATTTATTTATCCTACGTCTTTGTGTCACAATTAAATGTTTAATTTAATTGGCTAACTAATTATTCCTCTTTTTGTGAATTAATTAATAAATGACAAATTATTAATTGATTTACCTAATTTTTCATCAATTTCTAAATTCCCTCTTTGTGAATTAATTAATAAATGAAAAATTATTAATTAATTCACTAAATTCCTAATTTCCTCATTTTCTAATTTCTTAAATTCCAATTTTCCAATTTTCTAATTTTCCTAATTTCTAATTCAATTTCCTCCTTTTTTCTCCTAATTTCATGGGAATGACATTTCAATTTGTCATAATCTGTCATAATTGACAATCAATCAATTTTGACATAGAAAGTTGTCATAATTTTGTCAGGAATTATCAATCAATCAATTTTGCATAGAAAGTGCAAATTTGTCATAATTTGTCATAGTTGGCATTCTTGATTTGCAATTTCCATTTGAATCTCTTCATGCTAATTTGATCTTTTCTCCAATTTGTCTATAAATTGGATGAATTTCTTCAATCCCAACTAATCACATTATCGAATGAATCACTTTGTCTAATCAATCACGCTTTGAGTATTCTTGTGCTTCTATCTTGTCTACTTGCTTTCATCTCATGTGTATGCACTTGTAGGTGAGATCCACAGACAAAGTTATTTGAAGAAGAAAGAAGGACAATGGAGCCGCATGAAGGAGATATTCAAATCTACATTTGGTTTGCTTAGTTTTTAATCTTGAATGTTTTGCTTTCATGTCTGTATTGGATGTAATTAAGATTGATCATTGCATTTGAGCTTTTGTGATTGAGCTATGACTAATGTTAATATTTGCTTTGATGATTTCTGATTTCCTAGCTACATTAATTGGTGAACCCGACATGAGCTAACCCCCTAACCATGTTTTTGAATGCTTTTGAGATGATTTGCAGGTCAAAAACCCAAGAAACAAGGTAATGCAGGGTTTTCTGGGAACTTCTACGCCTGTGTCAAGCATTTTTTAGCTTTGTCAGACATTTTGCACCTGTGTAGGGCTAGAAACAGAGGTAAAAGACAATGTTTTTCACTTGCAAATTGTTCTATTTTGCATGTTGTTTATGCTTTTTTGGTTTTTGCTACTGATTCTCTGTGCAGCACCTTGGCATATGCATAGCAAAGACAACAAATGAAACTACTAACACATTTTATGTAGGTTCGATAGTCAAAGACTAAAACATATCAAACTTCTGACTTGGGTTTTGCAGGTTGCCTTGGACTACAACTAAACTTTGTGTTTGTAATTAATATTTAGGCACCTAGTATGATTTCTAAATAGGATGGAATGAATATATGTTTGCTTTGATTGTTGAGTTTGACATTGGAGTAGGAGAGTATGCTCTCATCCTTCTTAGGGTGATCAGAAATCCAGATCTTCGATACCATGCTCATGTTTTTGATTGTGTGTCACCCTTAGAGGGCCTGCCTTCCCGACCATTTGCTTTTGCAAGCAAGTGATAATCATGAGAAGGGAATGACCCAAAGTGAGTATGGCTAGAATACCTTGGCATTCTAACTCACTATAAACAAATACCTGATGGGCGAAAGCTTTGAAGGAAGGGTTACGTGGGAATTGTAGTTACTTGGGAAGTGATGACCCTTGAACTCTTTCTCATATCAACATCTAAGTAGGACCTCAAGTTCTAAATCATGCTTGCGTGACTACATTTGTTTGGTATCTTGGTGGGCTTAATGTCTCAATCACGCTTGCGTGACACCAAGGAGTAACGCTTAATAGAAATCCTTACTAAACAACTTGTATTTAGAGGCCAAAAATCCTTCTAGTTGCTTGAGAAGGACAAGTTCGGATACTTGGAAGAGATACTAAGTTCGCCATGGGGATATTTCCATGGGGACTGATGCTTGGCTGCCCTGGGAAGTGAGTGTCGTGGAGGGGAGCCCATGGGGTCAAGCATCTATGTATTCTCCTTGAATCTCATAACGAGTCTACCTCTCAAGTACCTACTACCCTTGCCATCCATAAGAAATGTGTGAATGAGCATGATTGTTTTGAGTCTAAGTTGAAATATCTTGTCTTCTTTACTTGTCAAAAGTTGAATTGTATCTCATTTCAAAAACAAGACAAATTGATTCAAAACAAGGTTAAACACAAGAGTATTTCATCCAACAAAGTTCAAAACATCTTTAAACATGGTTGTCAAACATTTTTCAAAATGTTGTTTCAACATTCATGTCACTTAGATTTAGGTTCATCTTAGGTTTGCATTTTGCAAATTCATTGTCAACTACCAAGGTTAGGTTTCACCTAGGTCATACTCCTTTGCATATCAATAAGGGTCATTCATTTTGCATGTGTCCTCTTGCATTAGAGTAATACCATTGTCATACATTCATATTTGTATACCCTAGGTCTCTTCATTAAGTTTAGGTCATTATCATATTATATTAGGGTCACTTGCATAATAATTGTCCCTTAGCATATGGTGTCCAAACTAGGTTTTGTCATACTTGAGTAATCCAAATCTTTGATAAACCCTAAGTCATTGTTAGGAAGTCTAGACCTTATCAAACCTTTTCTCTTTATGTCATTATTGCCATTTGGTCAAACCTAGCTTAGTATCCAAGCATATAGGGGAGACATTGTCATTTTATCCTTTTGTCACTTGGTCCTTTTGTCCTTTGAGGTCTAGACATCATTTCAATTTCCTAAGGGTCTCTTTTTAGATTTGCATTTCAAAAAGTTTGTCAAAATCTTCAAAAACAACCAAAAACATAGGTTGCATTCTCATTCATTTAGTTGGCATTTAGTTGCATATTATATATTGTCCTTGAAAATTTCCAAAATATTGCATTTGCATAAGTGACATGCCTATTGAAACAAGATCAAAATCTAAAAATATGGGTGAACCAATGTATCAGCCCATTGATAACATATCAAATTCATAGTTTCAAACTAGTCAAACAGTACAAATTGAAGGTTTATCAAACACATCACTACCACCATATGAAATGGTTCAACTTGGACCACCTCCATTATATGAACCAGTGTTTGTACCCATGAAACTAGGACATGGGAGTGTTCCACCAACACCAAGAGGAAATGCACCTTTTGATTGGAATATTCCAAACTTGCAACATGAAATTCAAACATTACATGAGGAACAAACTCTTTCACAAGGATTTGGTTCAAATCAAGGCATTCAACAAGAAACGAATCCAAATGTCCAACTAGATTCCGATGCTTCTGATGATGTTGATATGTTCCTTCAAGATCCAAAGTTGACAAAAAAGATGGATAAATTCTTGAACAAGGTCTTTAAGATGTTCCCACAAAAATATCTTAACATGATGAGTAATGTGACCTCCTCAAGTGAGCAAATCAATGTGCAAAAACAACAAGGCAGTGAGCTGTTAAGTTTCTCTCCGCATCCAAATGAAGAAAATACGCAACAAGAAACTCAACCTACCTTGATGAGTAAACGTGCTTCAAAGGCATTGACAATGAATATTCCTCAAAAGTCACCATTTGAGACAATAAATAATCCATTATTCAACACAACACCTATAACACAAGATCAAATGAAGACCACGCAAATATTGACAACTATCCCTCAACAAGAAGTGGTTCCTTACATGCATAAAATTGGATCAAAATCTAAGATGCAAGAAAGCTTCACAACTGGAATGCCTAATATCACCAATGTCCAAAACAATTCCACGATGCAACAAAGTTCTTATGTCCCGTTAAGCTCAATATATTTGCCAAACACTATTGCGATAGATCCTTCGATAATGGTGACACAAAGAGCTATGGATAGTGGTTTGCACCAACAACAATTGTTGCAACAATTGAGTAATATACAAAAGGTACAATCGAATGTGCAAACAAGCAATGTACAACAACAACAATATCGCATTCGACAAAAAATTGCAGCGCCTTCTGCCCCAATACAAGTTAATGCAAACTTGCAACCATCATAGTGGATTGGACAAACAACACAGCAAGTTAATGCAAGTGCCATACCCCATTTTAAGGAGAAACAACAAAAACACCCAAACAAAGTTTTTTACAAATGATGGGATATACACCGCGACAACAATTGGCATAAAGTCAGCAAATTCCGGTTCGTCAGCATCAACAACAGCATGTGCCTCAATATATACCAAGGCAAACAAGCTATCATACTTCACAACCGCAATTGGCACCTGTGCAATATCAACCTAGGCTACAAGAAGCACAACAACAAGGTTGATATCAAGGCATGGCACAACCACAACAACAAGAGATGTACCAAGAACATTATATGCTGAAGACACCAAAAACTGCCATTTTAGAGCATCAACAACCGATCGAAAACATGATGTATCGACAAAGAGTACCCACTGGGATTAATGATGGACCTCCAAAATATGATACAATTGTGCAACAACTTGAGAAATTGCAACGACAAGTTGATGCATTAGAAACTAAAGGAAAAAATAAGTTATATATAGATCAGGATTTATGTCCTAATCCATTTGACAAGAGCTTATACATGCCTCCATTCCCTAAACATTTTGAGGCACCTAATTTTGAGAAATATAAAGGGAATGGCAATCCAAAAGATCACATTCGAGCATTTTTGGTGGCATGTACTGAAGTGAGTTATGAGGAAACATATTTAATGCGCTTATTTGCACGAAGTCTCACGGGACAAGCCATGGATTGGTATTCGCATCTGCCAGGAAATATAAAGACTTGGTCTGAATTGGCTCAAAAGTTTATATCTCACTTCGCATTCAACATCGACAGTGACATGACCATGTCAGATTTATGCAATGCCAAGCAAAAGCAAGGTGAGCCGTTAGTGACTTTCTTGCAACGATGGCGAAGCTTGTATAATCATTCTTCCCTAGATATACCTAAAGAACAACAAGTGAATCTGTTTATCCAAAATTTGGTCCCAGAAATGATGTATGAACTAAAATTGAAAAGTCCCAGTACTATAGAGAAACTCATTAAGAAAGGGATGAACATTGAAACTGCTCTTGTAGCCAAGGGAATCATTAAGCTTAATAAAGACAGTGACAACATGAACAATTCAGGGGACAGAAATAGATTTTGGTATAAGAACAAGAATGTCACTAATGATGGAGTTGTTGATGCAAGAGCGGTGAATGCAAATCAACCCCCATTCACAATCAAGAAATTGAGTGTTCCTAATATGTCAACTATGGAGCAAAATAAACACCAACGAGCAATGTTACTCAACAACCGCAATACCAACAACATCTTCAACAATATAATCAACAACAAGGCCAGCAACAAATATCAATCTATTGGATCATCTAGGAAAGACACCTGCACCAACTCTTGCAAGTCAGTATAATCTCTTGGATCATCTAGGAAAGACACCTGCACAAATATCAATCCTTGAGTTGCTGAAAATGTCCCCCATGCATCGTGCAGTCCTAGATAAAGCTTTAATTGAGTCCACTGTCCCGACAGTCATTGATGTTGACCAGTTTCAAGCCCGAATTGGACATCTAGCTGTTTCCCAAAATGTCACATTTTCTGATAATGATATCTCACCTGATAAGCTCCCTCATAATGATCCTTTACACCTTGAAGTCTTTGTCCATAATTGCAAAATCCGACGAGTCTTGATAGATGGCGAAGTGGGTCTTAATATTTGTACCTTGAAAGTGGTCATTGGCCTTGGTTATACAGAAAATGACATTGATGCTTCCAGAAGAATAACAATCAAAGCATATGATGATGCTGAGCACCCATCTAAAGGGATAATTACATTGCCTATCAGAGTCAATCCAGTGACAGAAAACACTTTTCTGCAAGTCCTAGACCCTGATCTCCCTTACAATATGATTCTTGGCCGTCCATGGATCCATGCAATGAAAGTAGTTCCATCCACCTATCATCAATGTTTAAAATATCCTTACAATAGAACTGAGATAACAATTCTAGGAGATCCTAATCCATTTCAATTTTGTGCTACTCTAAAGGATACCCCTTAGTAGCAAGTCCCCGTCAATAGAGAGGCCAAATCACATAGTTATGTGGATCCTAATGAATTGTTAGATGCTGTCAAAGGAAAATTGAAGATACAGGACCAAGGATGTGGAGGGTATTCAATGGATCAAACATTCCTCATCGGGAATTTACCAATATCTCCAAAATCATATGGCAAACCACATTTGTTGCAAAAGGAACCTAAGGTAGTTATTCAATATCAGCCTCCCACTACATTTACAAGATGGGGTGAACTTGACAAAGAAACTTTAGATGATGATGTCATAGATTGGCTTTATAAGGATCCAACTGAGACCCCACCTGTCAGGTTGCCAGTGGAACGGTACGGCAAAGGATTTACTATGCTGCAAAAGAAAGGATATGATGGCTGCAGTGGCTTAGGCCTGAACAAGAATGGAAGGCTAGAACTTGTCATACCCAAGATGCGACCTCCAACTTTAGGGTTAGGTTTTGTACCATTTCGAATTGGATCTTCATCTACCAAAGTGACCACGTGTGGAAAAGGGTGTGACTCTGATGATGAAATAACACTTGAGGATACCCGACCTGAAACTGATTCCAATGAATGGGAGAGGAGTTCTTTTTCTTCTAGCTCCTATGCCCTTGACAATATTTTCCTTGACCCTAATAATTTGCCTATGGAAGACAAACATGAAATAACTCCTCTTCCTAAAACATGTCCTAATGCTTGGATAGAGTCATTCTAGGATCCAAGCTCCAAATCAGATACAAGTAGCTCAGACAGTGATACCACAGATGTTTACATCTTTACCATCTCAGTCCTCTCTCTCCTTAAAACTGATGATGGCATGCCCCTCGTCTATCCCCAGCTTATCCAACATGACCAACAAGAACCACTCACATTGGACTATTTTCAAAATGACGAAGCAATTGCA
Source organism: Cryptomeria japonica (assembly GCF_030272615.1). Taxonomy (NCBI): domain Eukaryota; kingdom Viridiplantae; phylum Streptophyta; class Pinopsida; order Cupressales; family Cupressaceae; genus Cryptomeria; species Cryptomeria japonica. Next base: position 45,196,439 of record NC_081412.1, on the reverse strand, counting down.
GAATTCCTTGGACTACGAGAAGGCATACCACAAGGTGATCATAAGGTAGGATTTGCTATTGACCTAGATTCCACAGCATATTTTGGGGAGTCAACTCCATCTTCTAATCATCAAAATGAAAAAAGAAAAGAAAAAGTAAAAAATCAAAAGAATAGGTCTTTGAGTGAAAACCATAAGCCACTCTCTGATCCTACAAAAGTAAAAATAAAAGATGTACCTATGGGTGAAAACCTCTCTAAGGCGCAAAAAGGTGGAAAAGTGGATATACCCTTATCAAGTCAGGATAAATCAACATTGCTTGTGGAAATGATCGAGGAAATCAATTTGGGTACACCTGACAACCCTAAGGTCATTCATTTTGCTGCTTCTCTATCAAAACAGGAAAAGATAGATTTTGTCAATTTCTTTCTTGAGAAGAAGATCAACTTTGCATGGTCCTATGCAGATATGCCTGGCCTCGATCCAGAATTAGTCCTTCATCACTTGCCATTAAAAGCAGATGCCAAGCCTGTCAAACAAAAACTCAGAAAGATGCATCCCCAGGTGGCTCTTTTGGTCAAGGTAGAACTGAAAAAATTATTGGATGTGGGCTTTATCAGACCCATCGATTATGCAGACTAGATTTCAAATTTGGTACCAGTTAGCAAAGTAACTAGGGGCATCAGAATCTATAAAGATTTTAGGGATCTCAATAAAGCATGCCCTAAAGATGATTTTCCACTACCAAATATTGACATCATAGTTGACATGACTGCTGGATATGAGATGCTCTCATTGATGGATGGTTTCTCTGGCTATAACCAAATTCGCATTGCTCCTGAAGACCAACATAAGACTGCATTCACATGTGATTGGGGTACCTACTATTGGAATGTGATACCCTTCGGTCTTAAAAATGCTGGTGCCACATATCAAAGAGTAATGATGACAATTTTCCATGATTTCATGCATACTTTGATGGAGGACTATGTTGATGACTTATTATGCAAATCTGTCACTAGAGATAGTCATCTAGCCATCCTGGGCCCAATCTTTGACCGAATGGAGACCTATAAGCTCAGACTCAATCCAAAGAAGTGTGTCTTTGGTGTCACAGCTGGCAAATTACTAGGGTACATTGTTTCTCAAAGAGGCATTGAAGTCGACCCTGCCAAGGTTAAAGCAATAATGGATATGCCTCCTCTTGCTAATCTCTGTCAACTAAGAAGTCTGCAAGGAAAACTACAGTCAATCCACCACTTCATAGCTCAGTTGGCCAACAAATGTCATCCATTCCAGCATCTATTGCATAAAGGTGTCGCTTTTAAATGGACTGAGCAATGTCAATCAGCCTTTTAAGCTCCCAAGGACTATTTGCTGTCGCCGCCTATTCTAATGCCTCCTATAGAAGGAAAGCCATTTATATTGTATATTTCTGCAACTGAAATGACACTAGGAGTTCTCTTGGCCCAACAAGATGAGAACGGCAAAGAGCGAGCTATTTATTATATCAACTAGACACTAGTAGGCTATGAGCTGAATTATTCAACTATTGAACGGGCATGCTTAGCAGTGGTATTTGCAACACAGAAGCTCCGACACTATATGTTAAATCACCAAACATTGCTGGTTGCAAAAATTGATCCCCTAAAATACTTGCTTAGCAGAGCAGCTTTGACGGGTCACCTAGCTAAGTGGGTTATGGTCCTTAGTGAATTTGATATTGAGTATATGGAGCGAAAGGCGATAAAAGGACAAGTCATAGCAGATCAACTTGCAGAGGCTCCTATTTATGATGATCATCCCATGTTGAGCGATTTTCCAGATGAATCAGTCTTTGCTCTCATATCTTCTAATGAATGGAAGTTATACTTTGATGGACCCCATACCAAGTTTGGGTCTGGAGCAGGCATCTTGTTTGTCACCCCTCAAGGTGATGCTATTCCCAAGTTTTATAGAATAACTTTTCATTGTACCAATAACATTGCAGAGTATGAAGCACTGGTCACAGGACTCCGAGTAGCGGTCCACTGGAATATCACACATTTGCATGTCTATGGAGATTCTCAATTAGTCATCCGACAAGTGAATGATGACTACTAAACAAAAGATGAAAAGATTATTCCCTATAAGCATATGGTAGATTTCTTCAAGACAAAATTCACAGCTATCCATTTCAGTCAAGTCCCAAGAATGCAAAACAAGTTGGCAGATGTGATGGCTATGATGGCTTCCATGTTAAATATGCCAAACAATATGGACAAATGTGAATTTTTGGTTGAACAGTTGCTTGTCCCTTCTTTTGACATTCTGATAGCAGATGTGATGTGTGTTCTTGTTGGTCCCAACTCCCCATGGTACAATGATGTATATCAATGTTTGAAATCCCAAACCTTACCACCTAACCTTTCTGCTAACCAACATCGAGCCTTCATCCGACAAATGGCCAAATATGTCATCATTATCGAAACCCTTTACCATCATTCCTTTAACCATACCCTCCTCAGGTGTTTGGATTTTGATGAAGCACAAACAACTTTACACGAGGTTCATGATGGTATATGTGGGGGCCATTTCAATGGTCTGAGCTTAGCCAAAAAGTTGATTCATGCTAGGTATTATTGGTCCACTCTGGAAAAAGATGTTCACGATTTTGTTAAGAAGTGCTACAAATGCCAGATCCATGGAAACTATATTCATGCACCAGCCCAAGAGCTTCATTCTGTCATATCTCCATGGCCCTTTTCTCAATGGGGATTAGATCTTATTGGCAAGATTCACCTGACATCTGCAAATGGACACAAGTTCATCATTACAGCCACGGAGTATTTTACAAAATGGATCGAGGTTATCTGCATGACCTATATCACTGGTGTGCAAATTTCAAAATTCCTATTGAATTATATCATATGTCGGTATGGGGTTCCTCTTGCCATAGTCACAGATAATGGTCATCCCTTCAAGAATAAAGATGTCAAGGAACTCTGTGAAAAGTTTCATATCCAGCACCATTTCTCCAGTCCATACTATCCATAGGGTAATGGTCAAGCCGAAGCATCAAATAAAACCATTATCAAGATCCTGAAAAATGTTGTCAATGACGCTGGTCGAGATTGGCATGTACAGTTGAATCCAGCACTATGGGCCTAACGCACTTCTATCCGCACACCTACTGGTGCAACACCTTATTCCTTGGTGTATGGTGTGGAAGCCATTTTACCCTTGGAAGTGGAGATTCCTTCCTTGTGTGTTTCCTTGCAACATCTGATTGATGATGAGATGCATAGAGTCTCTCGGTTGCACCAGCTTGAAATGTTAGATGGGAAATGTCAGACAGCCTTGACACATTTGCAAGCATATCAAAACCATCTCCGTCGCTCTTATAATAAGAAGGTCAAAGGGTGACACTTCGAAGTGGGAGATCTAGTTTTAAAGGCAAACCCTAAGAATGCATAGTCTACTGACATCATCAAAGGTAAGTTCAAACCTAATTGGGTTGGGCCTTTCATAGTGACTGTAGCATATGGCTCGGGGGCATATCAGCTTGCCACTCCAGAAGGTGAACCTTTGTCTGATCTTGTAAACAACATGCACCTTCGCAAGTACTGGGCATAATTTTCTATCAGCACTTCTTCAAGTATGATCCTGAAAAAATACAAAAAAAATCAAAAAGCAAAAAAATACAAAAAAATCAAAATAGCAAAAAAATACGAAAAAAATCAAAAAGCAAAAAAAATACAAAAAAATAAAAAAAGCAAAAAAAAAATACAAAAAAAAGTGAAAAAAAAAAAGAGGAAAAGAGCAAAAAAGTAAAGACAATTGATTCGCCCTCTGGTGAAAACTTGGCAAACAGGCGCTTTGGGCAAGTACCATGGTGAAAACCTGGCAATCAGGTGCCATGTGTAATGAGATCATTTCTCCGTCATCTGTCATGATCTCTAGCTATGCTTTCTCTTGGCTGGTTTATCCTGTCTACCTTTGTCTTGACCCAATGTTCTGTCAACATCATTGTCTTGCATACTCTATTTCTTGTGCATACATTTTGGTCCTAGCCTCTAAATATGTCTTTCTGATGTGCATTGGGTGCGTTCCCCTTGTCATGATCAATCACTGGAACTTATTAATAATTGAAAAATGTCCTGAAAAAATCCAAAAAATCAAATAATGTCCTGAAAAAATCCAAAAAATCAAATAATGTCCTGAAATAAATCATAAAAATTGAAAAATGTCCTGAAATAATCCATAAAAATCGAATAATGTCCTGAACAAAAATCATAAAAATTGAAAAATGTCCTGAAATAATCCAAAAAAATTGAAAAATGTCCTGAAATAGTCCAAAAAAAAAAACAATTAAAAAATGTCCTTAAAAAATCCCTAAAAATCAAATAAAGTCCTGAAAAAAAAAAAATGAACACAAAAAAATTATAAAATCTTGAAAAGCATTTTGCAAAAATATATCCCTTTTGTGCATAAGACAAATCACTGAGCATCCCTCCGATGACACACAATCGTGCATTGTGCTTTACTGAAATCACGCATTAACAGATGAACCTTTTCAATCAAACCAGACATTCAAACTGATCAAAATTGTCATATCAATCAACCTCAAAATTATTTGTCCTTGTCACTAATATCATGGGTCTTATACAGGGTGTGGTATACTCAAAACCAGACTATGTCCTGTCTTAGATGGGGTACCGCATGTCCTGAAACTAAACAGCATGATCGTCCTATCAGCACTTTCAACTTTTGACAATGAAGATCAAGATGTTTGTTTGACTTGTTGGAATTTGTGCATCTTATCTTTTTACTGATTTATATTTGGCTTTGGTCATGTTCCTATGTTGCTCGATGATGTCACTGAGTGATTTAGAGTGACTGGGATGGTTCATGGTCCCTTTCTCTTTTTGTTGTGATTGTTGTTTGTCTGCAATGTGTCTATCTTTTGCAAAAAGGGTTGCATTTCAGCTATGGCCTTCAATGCCATGATGCTACGCATCCATTTTGCTACATTAAATAAAGGTTCTCACCTACACAGTGCATTACTGAAAGCAAGTTTTTCTTTGTCTCTAACTGTCCTTTGTCTCATTTCTTCTTACTAACATTTCTTCCGTCCATTCGGATAGTCAGTTCGGTCTAGTGCTCCGATTTCCCCAAACACATATGCTGCATCCTACATTTATTGGTTAGTACATTTGCATTATATCAAATATCACATCGAGCATCATATCAAGCATTTTATCCATTTCATATTATAAATGCATCAAAAACACATAAAAAACTATATCCATACATGTTCCACAATGGTACATCAACAGTGCATAAGTCATCCATACATGGAAAATATCATAAGTCATAACACATTGCATCCCATCATATCGATGCATATCATATCATATATCAAAATAATATCGGAGTACAAAATTGGACTGTCTGTCCTTAGTATGGCCCACAGGTTGACTACATAATGTCAAACTACATCTGTCTCTATCCTAAGGAGCACGTGCCTTCGTCACTGGGTGCTCCCTCTGTCCTCCTCATCCCTACCATGTCTCATGGATGATGTCCCTCCTGGTCCTAGCTGTGGTGGTCTCATAGGTCCACTCACCCCCATGCTGCTTAATGACCTTTGAGAGCATGCCCGGCTCTCTATCGTCGATCGTGCCTGATATGAAGCTGCTCTCTACTCTAGTAGAACTACACTTTCATATAGTGTCCTCCAATGGCATATCTCCTCTCTAGTCTCTACCAATGTCTGTGCCATCTCCCGTGCACTGGCATCCCGAATCGACCCAATATACTCAATGACTCTTTGTTCTTCTCGATGTGCATGATCTATAGCTGTATCTCGAGCCATTGTCAATCTAGCTATCTCCTCTTTGAACTGATCCTGCTCTGTCCTCAATATGGCATTCTATCTCTCTAACGTCACAATGTGATCATGCTGACTTGCTATGGTAGCCCTACACATCTCCATCTCCTCTATGCTAGCTATCTCCGGCTCTATGGGTATATCCTGCAATGCCTCCTGCTCACCTGAATCTGGCTTAGCCTCATCATCCCCATCCTCATCTCTGTCCTCATCATCCTCCTCATCCTCATCACCACCCTCATCCTCCTCATCCTCGTCATCTCCCTCCTCCTCTCTTGTGAGTGGGAAGTCCTCCTATCTCCTTGGTACTGGAATGTCCGGATCTGTCAATGGCACTGGCCGTCATCATGCAAACCATCTCTCATACTCCTCTATCATCCTGACATCCTCCACGTCTGATCTCCCATCCCACTATCTTTGTTGTAGCTGTGTGAAGTCAGCATATGCTATATGTGGCTGAATCATACTCCCCCACTGACTCGTCTCTCTGTGAGATCGGGCAAAGTGTGCAGTCCTCCTAGGTACATCCTGCCTCTCTCCAAAATATCGTCTGACTCTCTTTGGCAGGTACATCTCAATCACTCTCTGGCGATTCACTGGTTGCCCAATCAGGTACCTCTCCTATCTACAATATGGTAGCTCATCACTATCATTTGACCATCCAGGGCAATCACGATATGGCCTCCATGTGAACTCTCTCAGTCTGTCTAGCTCATGTCGCCAATACAATATGTATCCAAAAGGACCCTATCTCAGTGCTCCCCCATAGCAGTACACATATAGTTGGTGGGGTAATACCTGTCTCTCTATAATCAGTCGACATATGGCTATGTGCTCAAATGCCCATACCTGTAACAATGTGACTCCACAACTCAAAGTCTACACTCCGTGATATGCTATCTGATGCAACTCAAAATATAGCATAGCCAGTACACATGGTCCCCATGCGTACACCATCCCCTCTATTGCCATCCGCTCTAGCACTCTTCCCCATCCAATAGGGAATCCATGTCCTCATCTGTCTCTTGCTAGTAGGCATGCTATCACTACTGCTATCACTACGTATCATCGATCATACTCTGATGCCATGGTCTCCCAGCCAATCTCCCTCTCTACGATATCCAGATCATCTGGGTCGCACTCAAATAATCTGCACAACACATCTCTCCCTATCACTGGGTCATACTCTACCATCTCTCCCTGAATTGGAATGTGGAGGATGTGCCATACGTCCTCCAGTGTGACAGTCACCTCTCCAGTCGCTAGATGGAAAGAGGAAGTCTCTGAATGCCATTGCTTTGCCAATGCGGTAAGCAGTCCTGTGTTTGCCCTAATCTTAGGCATGAATGTGATATAGTATATCCCCAGTCTTGCTAATGTATCTCTGTCTGTGCTCCTGAGTCTATGTCATAACATGAAGCAGTCAGGTCAGTTCTCCCGCATGATCAATGGATACTATTGACTCTGCATAATAGTTGGGGCATATTTTGTTAGTTTTAGGGTTTTCTCCTATGGGCTGCATTTCCTTGTTTCATGTCCAAATCAGGGTGTTTCTCATCTACTTTGACCTATCCTATTCTTATCCCCCCCTTTCAGATCATTCGCATGCCAATTTTGACCAAATTAGGGTTTACACTACACAATTGCGCCTGTGTGACAAGTCTTGCGCATGTGTAGCATAACATGCACCTGTGTATCCTACACAAACACAAAAGACTCTACAGAAGCGCAGGATTCTCTCTACACAAGCGCAGAAGTCACTTTCTGCATTTCCTGTGGGCCCCGCAATGTCCTGCAAGCGATCAAAATTCATAAAATTGAAAATATGGGTTTTTGAGATACATACTACTGCTCCCGCATCGTCTAGTCATCTGAATGTGTGTACACATTCTCCGAGGTGATCTGCCATTGGAATGTTTGCCATCTCTTTGCAAGTGTCCTTTTCCAGAGCAACAAATTCTCCTCTTTGGCTAGTGCAAATGAGCAATTTTCACTCTCTTTGCCTCATTTATAGATCTTTGTCAGTGCATAGATGGATGTGCTCTCTCTCCATCTCATGTTGGTCATGGTTTTTTGCGTCTTTAATTGCTTTTCCTTTGTGCATCCGATCTCCAATTGTCAGTCTGTTTGCTCCTATCATGTTCTATCATTATTATCGATCAATTGGCCTCTTTTCTGCATGTTTCCAGCCAATTCATCGAGGGGGCATGCATATGTCATTATCAGTTGTCTGGGGCATTTTCATTATCGTTCTTTGAAACAATGCTTAAAATCGCATTGTCTCATAGAGGGGCAAAATGTAGACACCTAAAAATGGTCAACGCTTGCGGAATCGTACTTTAACATTTGCGCATTGCCTTATTTTAGGGTTTTTGCGTCGCATTAACATTTCTCCTATGTCATGCACTTGGTCTTTATCATTTGCGAGCATCGAGTCCTTCTTCTACATTCCTCATTTTTCTTGCTTTTGAATTTGGTCTTGTCGATAACAATATTTGTCATGATTTCGGTAAATCTTATCCTGTCGCATCTATGTGCGTACTCATTTGTCATCATTTTGGACATTGTCAATCCAAATTAGGGTTTTGTCCTCTTTTCAATCTTGTCATCATGTGATCGATTTGTCATCAATCTTGTCGTCTTTTGATCTATTTTGTTTTCGATCCTTATCTTCTTGTCAATTTTGTCATTTTGCGATCAATTTGTCATCGATCGTTGTCCTTCTCAATTGTGTCAATTTGGATCAATTAGTCATTGTTCCTTGTCAATTGGCACATTTATCAATCAAATCACTTATTAGCATTGGTCATTTATCAAGTCAGAATCATGATCAAATTGAATCGATATCAATTATCCTTTGTCAAGACCTAATTGTCATCCTTGCATTTTCTAATTCATCTTTTAGGGTTTCATGAGTTTATTCATTTAACCCTGTTTGTCATTTCTCCCTCTAGGTTAAATAATTTATTTATTTATCCTAGGTCTTCATGTCACAATTAAATGTTTAATTTAATTGGCTAGCTAATTATTCCTCTTTTTGTGAATTAATTAATAAATGACAAATTATTAAATTGATTTACCTAATTTTTCATCAATTTCTAAATTCCCTCTTTGTGAATTAATTAATAAATGAAAAATTATTAATTAATTCACTAAATTCCTAATTTCCTAATTTTCTAATTTCTTAAATTCCTTTTTTCCAATTTTCTAATTCAATTTCCTCTTATTTTTCTCCTAATTTCATGGGAATGACATTTCAATTTGTCATAATTTGTCATAATTGACAATCAATCAATTTTGACATAGAAAGTTGTCATAATTTTGTCATGAATTATCAATCAATCAATTGCATAGAAAGTGCAAATTTGTCATAATTGACATTCTTGATTTGCAATTTCCATTTGAATATCTTCATGCTAATTTGATCTTTTCTCCAATTTGTCTATAAATTGGATGAATTTCTTCAACCCCAACTAATCACATTATCGAATGAATCACTTTGTCGAATCAATCACGCTTCGAGTATTCTTGTGCTTCTATCTTGTCTACTTGCTTTCATCTCATGTGTATGCACTTGTAGGTGAGATCCACAAACAAAGTTATTAGAAGAAGAAAGAAGGACAATGGAGCCGCATGAAGGAGATATTCAGATCTGCATTTGGTTTTCTTAGTTTTTAATCTTGAATGTTTTGCTTTCATGTCTCTATTGGATGTAATTAGGATTGATCATTCCATTTGAGCTTTTGTGATTGACCTATGACTAATGTTAATATTTGCTTTGATGATTTCTGATTTCCTAGCTACAGTTACTATTGCTTCAAAGGAAATGGAAAGGACACTTGAGGTGGCAGATAGAAAAGTCTTTAATAGAACACATAGAATAACCAGTCTAATGCTAGGTAGGATAAATGAAATAATAAAGGAGACTCAAAAGGCATGGGTTAAGTTCTTTGGAGAGAACAAAGGTTTCTTTACTTCATCGGAATCAAAGACAGACACACAGACACCCCGATTGAAGGAAAAAGGAAAGGGATTATGGGTACTTCACCCTCAATTTTGAAAAACATTAAAATAGTGGAAATCAAGCCCCTTGGTAGATACAAATGTACGGATAGATGTTGAGATACTGACTAATACAGAGATTGAAAAAGTTAATGATGTACAAGATACTAATATTGAGGATAACGGTCCTCCGGATACAAATGTACAGGTTGAGGTTATAGTTCCTACAGAGGAACTGACAATCATAGAGACTGCACCAAGTGGTGAAGCCACCAGTGCAAGTGAGGAAGCTATAAAGGATAAATCATCAAAGGAGAAGAAAGGGGAATCCAGTAGGGAATCGGTAGTTGATCCATCGTTGTTGTCAATTGACACCTCGCAGGCTGAAAAGAAAAACATAATAGAGATGAGTCCTACTGAACTCATAATGATGGCAAGAAAAAACCTAATGAAGGAGGGATCTATAGATAAAGGGATTATTGATCAGTCAATCATTGTTTTACACAGACTAGTCCCAGAGTGAAAGATTGAAAATGAAGCGAGCCCATCTGACAAGCTTAAGACAATTACTGAGCAGATTTCAAAGGATTGTCAATCCTTATAGAAGATTTCAAACCGACAAGCATTGGAGAGGTTCACTCAGGCTAAAAGAGCCACATTCGATCAGGTGATTGAATCTAAAAAGAAGAAGATTTATGAAAATCTAATACTAATAGATAATTATTTGAAGCAATGTACAAATATTTATAGGGTATTTTGTAACACAGATATACTTACAGTTAATGTGGATAAGAAGAGAAAATAATTTCAAGAGAAAATTACAAATATAGCTAATTCTTTTGATGGATTGACTTCATTAACTACATCCATTGATGGTCAAATTTTGATTTTGGAAGCCAAAATTTCTATTCTTGAGAAGGAAAGAGACAAAATCATAAGAAGAGCCAAAAGTTTGATAGGCTTGGTGAGTCCCCAGTTGGATTCACTCCGTGTACATAAGAAAGAATGTATGGATATGGTTGAAAAGCCCACACCAATAGAGGTAAGTGAGAAAGAGTCATTTGCACATATATTAAGTGAACTTGTATCTATTTCTAGCACTTTCAAAACTGGTTGGGATACTCATCTTGAGCTATTGGAGAAGGCTTATCTAGAAATTTTGAAATTTGTTAAGCTTCGGTAAGATATTTTTGGGATATTCATTGTATAGTTTCTTTTGGCTCTTTGACATTATTTTTGGAATTTTTGATGGAATTGATGTCAAAGGGGGAGTGATATAGATGTGAAAAAGAAAAGGAGTTGTATACATTAGGGGAGATATGGAGATATGGGAGTATGGAATATTTTGCATTAATGAATATTCAGCTCAGGGGGAGTAGGCAAGATCAAACCAGCAGATGAAACCTTGATCATTTTTCACATGAGTGTTGCCATCAATGCTAAAGGGGGAGAATGTTGGCAATTGACACTCAATTGGTTGGTTTCACTATGTTTTCATTGATAGAACATGGTATTTTGTTCTGTCTTCATGTTTTGGTTCAGTTGTGTACCGGCAAGCACTTCACAGACACTACAGTGGCACCAACACAGATAGGATAGAAGGATTTATTTGGTTATTGACAATGCAGGATGACATGGTTTAGAATAAGGTTATCGGTATTGGAGGCCGACATCTCTTGGATCCAGCATCGACAATTGTTTTTGATATTCATGCATTTATGTTATCTATCCGACATATAATTTGATATTGTAATAATTCTTGTAAGCCAACATAAGCCATGATAAGTTGTATAGGATACATAGGTCAGTTGGATAAGATCTTTTTTGAAATAGAATAACAAATATGGTGATGGATATGTGAATGTGATATAGTGTGAAATATATTAGAGAGATTATGTATGTGAGGATATTTATGTACAGGTTAATCCGGTAAAGGGTTTAGGGTTTTAGACTAGAACAGACAGAGCTTAAACCAGAACTGTATTCTGGCATAGAAGATGCTATCTTAGCAGTTCAACACTTCTCCAGATTGTAGTCTAGATTTATATGTAGTCAGTGAGGCTCGATTTGTGATTGAGTAGTGTTCTCTAGGCTGTAAGCCTTCCTGCAATTGTATGCCCCTTATATTTTGTAATATCTCTTCATATGACTAGTGGATTGATATTGTGGGTCACAAATCCCACCATGGTTTTTCCTCTTTGAGGTTTTCCATGTATAGTTTGTTGGAAATTGACACTAATTGGAATCATATATTGTCATTGATGGCAACAAGATTCTATTGAAGGCATACACTAGTGGATACTAGCATTGAGTATCCAGGGTCATCATCAGCACCGACACCGACACTGGCATCCAACATTTTAATGAATCCGACATCAATCTAGATCTGAAAAGTTTTATTGTAAAATCATTTTGTAATTATTATATTGGACCGACATTGTATATCTTTTGTATTGTAAGCTGACATAAGGCATATTATTTGTAAGGGTATATAAGTTAGTCTATTGGGTCATTTTGAATATAGTGATATAGGAGAATAATAGTAGAACTGTGTGATGGGAATGATATGTATGAAGGTCATTTTGTATGCAAATGTAATATCATGGCATGATCAGTAGATGGTTGTAAAACATTCTTGGAGGAAGAGAAGATACTGGTATAAGGTTCAGGGTTTATGAATCAGTACACAATAGAGCTTTAACTGGAACTCTTTTTGGCATTATAGATGCATTTTGTGAGTTCATTAGTATTGTTTTATTTTAGTAGAAGTTTGTAGTTAGTTAGACTCTTTTGTGTTGAGCATTGTGCTCTAGGCAGTGTGCCTTCCTGCATGTGCAGGCCCCCATGCTATGTAATATTTTTCTATGGCCAGTGAATTGATATTGTGGGTCACAAATCCCACTATGGTTTTTCCTCTTTGAGGTTTTCCATGTATAAATTTTGTGTGTTATGGTGTTCATTCATGTGGCTGGTTTATTTGGTTCATGTTATATGTTTCTTCATTTACCGGTTTATATGTGTATTTTATAAAAGGTTAAAATCTTGTGTTACCGGCAGAACACTGATTCACCCCCCCTGTCTCAATGTTCTTGGGTTCATTGTATTCTAATTATTGGTACCTTGGAGGAAGTTTAACAGCTAGAGGAAGATCCTAAAACTGGAATCATTGAACATGGCTATGGAGAAGCAACTTGAGATGGTACTTGAGGACTATGATGCTGAAAGGATGAAGAACCTAAAACTACAAGATGAATTGAATTCTATTAATGAATTCATTCTTATTCTACAAGATAGGTTATCATCCGCACAAGCTAAGAAAAAGGAACTTGATGAATACTAAGAGGGGGGGCGAATTAGTATACCAAAAATTCCTATACTTAAACACTTTAACAGTCTAATAGTAAACCGGTAAAACAGTTTAGCAGACAAACCGGTTAGCACACATGCAAACCAAATAGAAAATAATGCATTCACCCACATAAGCAAAAACACCATAACATAGGATATTTTGACGTGGAAACCCAAATGGCAAAAACCATGGTGAGATGGAACTCACAAGTAACTATCTGCAGAATAGGAACTAGACCGGTTAAGGTTATACAATGTTCTTTACCAGAACAGATCTTGTTAAGAATCTCAATCTCTGTTAGGAGATAAGTTTTATTAAAGACTACCTTGCTAGAGGATTTTAGATCCACAGATGTGAACCATGTTGTTAGAGGATTTACAAAAGGCTTTTGGGCCTACCCGGTTAAGGGCTACAAACTTGTCGAAGATGTGAGTAATCAACAAGTGAGTGATCTAGCAAATAGCACAGATTGCTTGGTTAGATCCTGGATAGCTCGTTCTTAATGCATTCCAGCATTACTTCAGTCTTCAACACATTCACACTCTGCCTCTTCTCGTAGACCTAAACTTCTCTTCTGTGTTCACACTCACAAAAACTCTTCAACCACCTTAAACCCTTGCAACTTCTTTAAAACCCTAGACATGATGTCCTTTTAAAGGAATCTGATTTCATGTCTGTCCAATAGGATTACAATACAATTTCCTAGGTTCAATGCATCTAGACATATTCTGTAACATGACACAAAAAGCACCGTTGAAGTGTTGGCACCGTCAAACAATCGGTGGATGGTAACTCATCATAGAGTATTATCGGTTCATACAAAATACCGGTTTAACCAAAATACCGGTTGTCGGTTTGACAAAAATGAAGACTAGGAAATATGTGTTCTGCCAGTTTGATCCTTCATACCGCTTGAGATCCTTGAACCGCTTGGAGTCTACATACCACTTCAGATCGGTAATCAGTTTCTGCAAAACACCAATAGTGTAAGGACTATAATGCATCATACCAGTTGGAACAAGTACCAGTTGAGCTTTAAGTTATACATACAAAAGTGATCTCAATGCAAGTGTGTGTCCATCAATGACAATCACAACATAATCATCAAAAAAGCCAACAATCTCCCCCTTTGGCATTGATGGCAACACTTAGAAAATTTTGACATCTAAGTGTTTTACAACAAAAATATGCCATAATTAAAATTACTCCCCCTAAGCATATACACTATCCCTTTTGCAGAAAATACAATGTATACTGCTTTTTAACAGAAATAACATAAAGGTATACAACAAAACATTCAAAATTTATACTTCTCCCCCTTTGCCAATAATGACAACAATATTACAGACCAACCCCTATTTCATTACTATTAAAAGAATAAGAGTTTATGACAATAAAGAGTAAAACTTGTCAAAAACTGATTTGAAGTCCTACAAAAATTGTTTCATAGATAAGGACCAGGACTCAAGTAGGGAGGTAGCCACTTATTTTTCTATCTGGATTTGGGAGACTTGCTCTTCCATGGCGTCAATCGTGCTCATCTCTTGAGTCACCGTTAAGGCATCCAGATTGAGATAACATTTCTGAAGTATCTGCAAGTGTGGGAGTAGAACTAGTTGGAGTTCCTGTAAATCTCGAGTCTGGTTGCTGATTTCCAACTCTATTTTGGTAGACTGAATATGAAACCGGTGAACGGTTTGCCCATAAGCTGTAAAAGAGTCATATGGTGGCTTGAAGGTGCTTATGTATAACTACAAGTTAGTTTGTAGCTTTTTCTTCTATACAAGCACATCATCACAGAAGAGATGGGGTTGGCAAATCTTACTCAGAAGTAGATTCCCCTCATCCAGAGCATTCCTTATGTCTTTTTGTGCTTTTTGCAGATCGGACCGAAGTTCATTTAGCTTCTTCACCAGGGCAATGTTGAGAGCTTTTTGATGCTCTTTCTTGGCATTTGCCTCTGCTACTTCTTCTAGGCTCTGCACCTGATCATCCACTACTGGGCATAGGAGCTTCAATTGTGCCAATGATGAATCAACATTGGGGAGGTTTGTGTCAGGTAACAAACCGGTAAGAGTGTCCACTGCAGCTTGGATCACATCTTACTCCTTCTTCCTCCTTAACACTTCAAGGCATTCTTGAGCAACCATAATGCTCTATAGTAGCTCCATTTCATTTGTAGACTAGAGGTCAATAGGACTAGTGAGGTCAGCCGATTTGGCTTGACTACCAATTGCCTTTAGAGTCTCCATCTGCGTGCTCTTTGCCGCTTCTACTTCCTTGTCCTCCTCTTCCTTCTTCTTCTCTACTTCTTTTCTCTTTTCCTCTTCCTTATCCTCCTCTACGTTCTTCTTCTCTGCTTCCTTTCTCTTCTCCTCTTCCTTTTCTTCCTCTTCCTTCTTCTTTTCTGCTCATCATCTTTTCTCTTTTCTTCTTCTCTTCCTTATCCTATTCTTCTTTCTTCTTCTTGGAACCTTCTTTTTTCTTTTTCTCTTCATACTCTTCTCTTCTTTTCTTCTCATCCTCTTTTCTCTTTTCCTCCTGTTTCTGTTTCTCCTCATCTTCTTCCTTTTTCTTCTTCTCCGCCTATTTCTTTACTTCCTCCTTTTTGTCCTCTGCTTCCTTTTGCTTTTCTACCTGTTCTGCCTACTTCTCCTATCCTATTGCTTCTGATGGTGTACCCTGAGCAACATTTTCACCATCTAAGGCATCAACATCAATGGGGTCCATTTGTTTTGTGACCGGTTCTTCTTCACTATCATACACCTCATCCAGTTTACCAGTTTCCGGTTCTCGCTCAGCTTTTCTGTTGGCTTCAGCGACTTGATGCATCTTAAGAGCTTCTTGAGCATGAGTATGTGTATCCTTGATCACTACTTGACCCTTTCCTTCTAGTAACAGGAGTCTTCTTCTTCTCATGAAGAAGAGGCCTTTGTATTTATTCATAACTTCAAAAAGTTCTGAATTTGATACATCAGGAAAATGTTGAGCAAATATTTCCTCCCTCATTTCCTGTTCCTTTTCTATGGCAATGCACCATTTATTGTCTAAAGAATTATACAAAGAATCCGGTGTATCAGATCTAATTTCTAAAGGCGATTGGTCATTAACACACAAATACTTAATGATTTCCTACTCAACTACTTCCTTTTCATCATCATTGAAATCATCAAAACAATCAATCAAATCATTCAACACTTTTCTCCTAATATTTTTTATGGTTCTTTGACAATGTGTCAAAGGTTTGTAGGAGGAAATGTCAATATTTACCAGTGCCGATGATGTCGGTTCATTCTTTGTCTTTTTCTTTGCTTGTCTTGTCTTCTTGGGTTTTTCTTCAGACATAGTTTCTTTTGAGTCCAGTGAATTATTCCTTGTCTTCCTCTTCCTCTCGAAGACTTTGGTAGGTTCCACTTGCAGTTTCTTCATTGCAGGTGACCGCTTGGTCACTTTGGGACTGGCTGCAGTAACCGATGCCAATGCTAAAGGCACTGCCTTTCCTTTCTTTGCTGAGGGTTCTTCAATAGGTGTAACCCTTTCTAAATAAGTGTCATTTCTCTTTGCCTTAGGATCAAGGGGTGAGGCAAGTAGGGTAGAAGCATACCTGTCCAGCATATCATACATTACCTCATAGCCCATAGGCTCCACTTCTTCTTGTCTAGGCTCAACCGCCTCCATTATGCACACATCAACTTTCATGGTGAAGCATATGTCCTCCTCATACTTCTTGACTATATCACTGGATATCCTTATCCTTTAGCTCATCTTGCACTTGAACTCATCAAAGTATTTGTTCAGTGCTTTCGAATAGCCGGTTCCAACCGCTTGTAGACTTTCCTTGATTTATTTTTTCACCGGTTGATTGGCAGACCTATGAATGTCTCCTACTCCTAGAAAGTAGCCTTGAAAGTAAAAGAACAACCCAACCAGTAGTTGTCCAAACTTGAATCTCAGTGCATTGTCCTGTTTGATCGACTTAAGATTCAACATAAGTTGTCTTTGCATACAAGTGCAGAGATCAAATGATGCATCCTCCTTGATCATCTTGTAAGTGACATTTACCACTGTAGCAGATACAGAGTTAATTTTGCTGGCAGAGAATCTCCGGTAGCCTATCACCATGCAGGTATACTTGACCAGATCATCCTTGATTGAGTTGACGGTAATGCCACGTGAGTCACTCACTGAACCAGTGAGCTTGGACATTTCCGTCTTGCTGACCTTCCTTAGGGCTAGCACTTCCCCTGTATTGTAGAAACTGGTGATGACATGAATAGCTTGTGGTGTGATATCATGCGTTCTTTCAAGATACATTTTGTCACCATGAACTCTACTCAGAATGATTCTGATGTGGTCATCTGTGAAATCCTCTAGGAAGTAAACCATATTGTGAAGTTTCTTCTTCTCCAAAATGCTATACTCTAGTTTGATCTTTTTATCTTTCCCATAGAATAGACCTAGCTGCGAGTGGATTGCTAGAGACCCTAGGTCTTCAATTTTATAGTCTATATAATCAGATATTCCTTCTTCCACTATTACTCCAACAGGAACTTGTGACAGGGCATTGTATTTGGACTTGCATTGAATGAAGCTGACTGAATTGACAGATGCACTAGAGCTAGTATGAGATGTGGAAGATGTGGAAGCCATGATAAAAATAGAAAACTTGAGAAATACCTTTCAAAAATCGAGAATTTAGGGCTTTCAGATTCTACTTCGCCTCACACTTCATCAGTTGCAGAATCACCACTTTGCGTTCTTCTCTCGACCATTTGTAATTTGCTTCTGAATCTACTTCAAGGTTTCTAAATTTCTTTGAATCGCAACACAAATCACTTTTTCTTCTCTCTGCACTTGAAAAACTTATTCGCTCAAAAAATGATAGTGAGAAATGATTTGAAAATTCCTTTTAAACATATTCCTCACCTACCACAATAAATGCTCCACCATTAGGGCGTAAACCCTAATTTGCCTTTTACCATTTCTGGTCTTCCGCCAATTGAGGCATCACATACCGGTTAAGGTTTTTTACTGGTGTAAACTGGGGGTTCGAAACATTTCGCTGTTTGCTCCCCCTAAGCTTTTCTGATGCTTAGTTTGTCGGTTCCGTTATTTCCACACTAGGTGTAGAAACCGATTCTTCTTGCAACACTGCTGGTTTCTTCTTCTAGGTTTTGTTCATAGCCGCTTGAACAGTCTCAATATCAATATTTCCTTCCAGATTGATTGGTATAACAGTCGATATACTCTTTCTTGTTCTGTAGAATCTGGCAATGTGACCCAGTTTGTTGCAATGATAGTAGACCATTCTAGGTGCTCTCCAAGCTCCATTATTCATGTTACCATTCTTCCTCCTGCATGTTGTAGTTGTGTGACCATGACCATGACAGATCAAATAGTTTGTTCTCCATCCGGTTGCCGCTTGATAGCCACCGCTTCTTGACCAATGATTAAAGGCATTACACCAGTTGTGATTTTGGTTCACAAAAGATTTCGGACCAACTCCTTGATTCCTCTGAGGATATCTTCTAGTGTTGTTCATAACAGACCTGCATTCAAATGCTCTATGCCTAAACTTGTTGCATGCATAACAGTTACCATTGAATCTATAGGATCTAGGCTTATCATTTAGAAAATAAGGAAAATTATTTTAAGTCTTACTCCTACACACATTGGCAGTATGTCCTTCTTTAAGATAGTTAAAGAAAATAGGTTTAAACTTTTGCTTACCTTTATCCTTTGATGTTGGTTGTTTCTTCTATGCTCCAACATTTGTACCAGAGGTCTCACCTTCCTCATGATTGGAATAACCAAGTCCATCAGTATTCTTGACAAGTTTGGCAGATTCAAGCTTTTGCTCTAGCTTAATAGAACTCTTGTTGAACTTAGCAAGTATTTTCTTTGAGTCAAAGAGTTCTTTGGAAATAGAAACATTTGTTTCCATCAGATTTGCATTCTCAGAGATGGTCATGTTCAATTCTCCTTGCATGTCTTCCTTTTCCACTTTTCTCGCATGGAGTTGAGCTGTTAGGGCACTGATCTCTTGCTTCAGCTTGGAGATTTCATGATCTTTGTCTTTTATCAGATCTTTAGCTTTCCTCCGGTTCTCAAGCTCTTGGCACATTTGGATAGTCAGTCCTTCCAACTCCTTTCTCAGATTGGAATTGGATTCATTCAGGTTTTCTACTTCTTGGATTAAGGCTTCCATGTTTGCTTCATCAGAAGAACTATTTTCAGATAGCTCCAACAGCTTTTCAGCATGTTTTCTCCTTTTTGCTTAAGATGCCTTATATTTGACCATAAGATCATCATAGGCTTGCTCAGACTGAGTGAGCCGATGAGTAAGTTCCCTCAATGTGTATTCCCCCATATCTCTTTCCAACTGGTTAAACTTATAGAAAGGTAGGCTCTGATACCAATTGATGAATCCTAAGAGGGGGGGGTGAATTAGTATACCAAAAATTCCTGTACTTAAACACTTTGACAATCTAACAGTAAACCGGTAAAACAATTTAGCAGACAAACTAGTTAGCACACATGCAAACCAAATAGAAAATAATGCATTCACCCACAGAAGCACAAACACCATAACATAGGAGATTTTGACATGGAAACCCAAATGGGAAAAACCACAGTGAGATGGAACTCACAAGTAACTATCTGCAGAATAGGAACCAGACCGATTAAGGTCATACAATGTTCTTTACCAAAATAGATAATGTTAGGAATCTCAATCTCCATTAGGAGATAAGTCCGATTAAAGACTACCTTGCTAGAGGATTTTAGATCCAAATATGTGAACCACCTTGTTAGAGGATTTACAAAAGGCTTTTGGGCCTACCCAGTTAAGGGCTATAGACTTGTCGAAGATGTGAGTAATCAACAAGTCAGTGATCTACCAAATAGCATAGATTGCTTGGTTAGATCCTTGATAGCTCGTTCTTAATGCATTCCAGCATTACTTTAGTCTTCAACACATTCACACTCTACCTCTTCTCACAGACCTGAACTTCTCTTCTATGTTCACACTCACAAAAACTCTTCAACCACCTTAAACCCTTGCAACTTCTTTAAAACCCTAGAAATGATGTCCTTTTAAAGGAATTTGATTTCATGTTGGTCCAATAGGATTACAATACAATTTCCTAGGTTCAATGCATCTAGACATGTTTTGTAACACGACACAAAAAGCACCGTTGAAGTGTCAGCACCATCAAACAATCGGTGGATGGTAACTCATCACAAAATGTCAGTTGGTAACTCATCACAGAGTATTACCGGTTCATACAAAATACCGGTTTAAGCAAAATACTAGTTGCCAGTTTGACAAAAATGAAGATTGGGAAATATGTATTTTCCTGCTTGGATCCTTCGTACCACTTGAGATCCTCGAACCACTTGGAGTCTACATACCACTTCAGATCGGTAATCACTTTCTACAAAACACCAATAGTCTAAGGACTATAATGCATTATACCATTTAGAACAAGTACTAGTTGAGCTTTAACTTATACATACAAAAGTGATCTCAATGCAAGTGTGTGTCCATCAATGAAAATCATAAAAAATGCTAACAAAACTTTTGCAAAACTAGGATGATGAAGAGAAAAATGCACTTAAGGAACAATGTCAGAAGTTGAGTCAACAAAACATGCTCATGAAGAATGAAATGCAAGACCAGACTATGAGGTTATCAAAATATATTGAGGACAGAAAGAAAAAGGAAGAAAATCTTGTTATATCTCTGAAGAACAAATTTGATGAATTTGGTAGATTGACTCATGAGAATAATCTACTGAGAACTGATTTGGTACACTCCCAGAATAATGAACAAGAGCTTGAAAGACAAATAACAATTCTGAGAGATGATCTGACTACTGCAAGTGAGTATAAAGAAAAATTCAGGATTAGTGTTGCACAGTTGGATGAATTATTGAAAAGACAAAGGCAGAGTGAAGATTCTAGAGAACTTGTATTTGTACAAGGTGAAAGCTCCAATACTACAAATGGATATTAGACAACTGGTATGCAGAACTCATCAGACCAGAGGAAACTGGTAAGGAAATCTAATGCTTACAAATTCAATGGTAGATGTTTTGTTTGTAATAAATTTGGGCATATGGCTAGACAATGTAGAAATAGAGAAAATCAAAACTACAATCAGTTCCTGGTCAATGCACAAATTGCAAGAAATATGGTCATTAGTCAGAAGATTACAGAATGAATATTAAATGTCATGCATGTAGAAATTTTGGTTATTTAGCTAATCAATGTAGGTCAAGGAATGACACTGGATATGCCAAAGCAATTCAAAAGAACAATGTTACATGTTATGCATGCAACAAAATAGGTCATATTGCTAAGTATTGCACAAGAAATTCTACACCGATTAACAATGATAAAGCAAATGAGAAAGGAAAGTAGAAGGTAGATGAAATACAATAAGATCACACCAAGAGATGGGTTAGAAAATCTGAAGAATCATGTGGAGATGCAACTACACCAGTAACTCCACCTGTAACTCCACTGGTAGACTGGAACACTCCTGCACCGGTAGGAAATTCAACTAGTAACTAAAGCATACGCCTTAGGGGTTGGAAAATTAATTGCAAATCTTGCATATTCCCCGGAAGAGATCTGAAAAGATCTGGAGAGTGGTATTGATCATTAATGCAGGTTTATCCGACATGAAACTGTGAAACTGGGATTTGGTAGGGCACATCGCTAAGAATTTATGAAAATGATGAATTAGGGTTTACTCGCTGATAAAAAGGGAAAATGGACTCATTTTCACTCACCAAGCACTCGAGCAAACTAGAGTGAAGAAAAGGTGAATCACAAGCGATCTAGAGCAAGTAAAGGCACTCCAAAGAATTTCCAGTAGTCATTTGAGAAGTAATCAAAACTCTTCAACCAATGGCTATTATCTAGGTATTTCTTTGAAATGGCATCTAGATCATCATCTTCTCCTACTTTTGTTGCAAATCCCATTGTTGTTGAGGTCAAGGATAGGCTTAGGCCTATTTTCAAGGAAGTTCCCCAAATTGCTATGAAGGAAGATTCTATTGGCGTGTTTTCAAGGGTTCCCGATGACATGGTCTATGTAGAAGATGTCAAGACCTATATTCACTGCACATTGGAGGATTTGGGCATTGAGGAAATCAAGGGGATGTATCAATCTATGATACTAGATAGCTCCGGTACTATCAAATTGGAATATCAAATCATTGAGGATCTAGGGTTAATCGGAATCCTATACATTCCAGAATTCAAGGATGAAGTGATCAAATATGTTCTAAGAAGGGTCCATAATGAATTTATCTGGCTAGACTGACCCCACATGCTATCCAAGCGGTCACCGACTTACCTAAAGTTGGATAGGAACCAAAAAAGAAGATTTTCAACACTGCGGTTGAGAAGGTCACCGACACACCCCATGATGGAAGATCTATGAGCGTCAACACCATCAAAGACACTGATGTGAAATTTGCCAGCATGATAATTGACTACAAGGTAACTCAATCAAGTCGATTGAACTCTGTTGTTAGTTCCTGCATCCATGCTTCTTATCAGATGATAAAGAATAATCAGAATTATGATTTGTGTGAATGGTTGAGAAGTGAGTTAATGATTAATCTTGGCAAAATTAAAGGGGTTAAGAAAGGAACATTCAGGTTTGGCAATCTGATTGTCTTCTTGATGTTATACTTCATGAATGAGCTACCAGGTTTGGGAAAGAAGCGTTGGGCACATGACATACCGGTAGGTATGCAAATCAAAGAAACAATCACCGGTCTTGGTAGTAACAACGATGAGAAGTTATGGGGCTAGTTCAAAAATTTTCAAGAAAACATGAGATTAAGGGAAAGAATTTCCAAGCACATTATGGAGAAATACTCCACTGATATCGACTTTATGGTCAAAACAGATGAGACACTGATGGAAGCAGTGGAACCTAGAACTATATGGGTTATTAAATTAGGTTATGAGGTAGACGATAGTATTTTGGAGTTATATGCTAAAATGTTGATTGATGCTCCTTGGGATGATAAGGCTGAACACTTTGGCAGTGTACAAGAGAAGACTTTTGAAGTTAAAACTAGTTTCAACCGGAAAAGAAGAGAAAAGAAGATAGACAAAATGTCTCCATTTTTTCAGGATGTAATACACATGATAGATACAGAACTAGGTTCTAGATCTAAACTAGTAGATCAATTGGTAGCAACTAGTGCTCCTGAGGTGAAGAAGCCTGAGACTTTTATTTCTTCTATCACTTCTGATTCTGATCTAGAGGATAATCAACCTCTTGCATTCAAAAGGGTACAGAGGAAGAAAATTGACAAGCCTCTGGTAGAGGAGAAGAAGGTGGAACCAAGGAGAAAGCTAGTTAGAAAGGTAACAATTTTACCCCCACCTCTGGCAAAGAAGAGGTAGCCTGCTCCATTCACTCCTACAACTCCCAGCAAGAAGAAAAAGAGTGATGAAGCAATTGAATCTGGTAAAATAACTTGTTCTAAGTTAATTGATGAGATAACTAAAGATGGAATGTTGAAGAATGTGTCAAAATTATAAGATGATTTAGAAGATAATGAACAAGATGAAATAGAAGAAACAATTTTGTTATATCTAGACATATATAAGAAGGATTTGGTAGAGATTTTTAAGGAAATTCCCTTATCATTATAAAATAAGTTAGATGCAAGGAGATTAGATGTAATTAGAAGGGACAGGGAGATCAAAGAAGTTGAACTTTTGAATATGTGTGGCTCAATAAATAATGAGGAAATGAAAAGATGTATAGACATTGCTAATAGAACAGTCTTTTGTAGCAAAACCTGACAAATAGGCCTAATGATGGGTAGAGTCAATGAGATAGTAAATGAGACCAAAGATGGTTGGACCAAATTCTTCCAAAAGAATCCTGATTTTCTCACCTCTCAAGAAGAATTTTCTAAGGCAACTTCTCCCACCATCCCAGACAAATCTAAAGGGAAAGGAATTTTGGAAAGTTCAGTTCAAATTTTGAATGAACTGATAGTTAAACCCAAAACTGATGAGAGTGTATAGACTAAACCAACAGAGACTACATTTATACAGTTTGGGGAAGCCAATATAGATAATGTACAGGTTACAGATAATATTGTGGACAGTACTCCACCGGTAGTAACTGATATTGTACCAAGTGGCAAAGCCACCAGTGCATTAGAGGAGGAGAAAAGAGATTCACTGACAAAGGATAAGGAAAATAAGGAAAAGGAGACTGAACCGGTAGTAGTTCCCCTAGAAAAACCTTTGGCAATTGACACTTCTCAAGTTGAGAAGAAATCAATTACAAAGATGAGTCCCATAGAGCTAATGATGATGGCTACACAAAAGCTAATGAAGGAAGGATCTGCAGAAAAAGGAATAATAGATCAATCAATAATAGTTTTGCATAGATTGATTCTTGATTGTATGATTCAAAATAAAGCAAGCCCTTCCGACAAGATTAAGGTATTAACAAAACACATATCTAAAAAATTTCAATCACTGCAACATATTTCAGACAAGAAAGCACTTGAAAGATTTACTCTGACCAAGAAAGCAAATTTTGATGAGATTATTGAAACAGAGAAGAGGAAGGTTAAAGAGAAACTTGCACTCATTGAAAACCAGGGTTTAATTTAGTGGTGAATATTCACCAATGGTGAATATTTCACGTCGGCGACCTAGAAAATGGCGAATATATTGCATCGATTGGAGGTGGCCATGTCGCCCAAACTTTATAAATATTCATCAAATGCATGGCCCAATCGCCCATTGTTTTATGTATTTAATTGTATCTCTATCAAGATTTCGCCAATAGAATCTACATTTTCCAAGCGGTAAATTCAATATTTTTGCCTACACTTTCTGAGGTTGTCTTAATAGATGAACATAATTCGCCAATAGCCATATAAATATTTATTGTCTAGGAGAACCCAATTCACGTGCTATTTTTTAGAAGCATATCTCTTAGTAAATCTTTCTCATAAATGCACGAGTGTGCAAAATTGGAAACAACTGTAAACCACTACCAATTACTAGATTGGAAGTCGTGCTTGCCGAGTGGATCGCAGTTAGAGAATGTCAGTGACAAGACGTTAATAAATGTCAATACTTGATTAGGATAAGATTTGATTCATGCCTACTGTCTCCAATTCCATTCTGGGGACTTTTTGGAGAACTAAGTTCTCTTCAGAAATTTGGGCCGAAATAAAACTTCAGCCATTGATATGCGATCATTGAAGGGTTTTAAATCATTGCTGGATTTTAGGTATGTGTGACGTGTTGATGAAGTTGCGCTTATCAATACATCATGTAGATTATGGACTCGACATGATGTTTCATTAATTAGATAACAAAAATGGTTATTAATAGATAACGAAAATCACCTACACTTAAATAATTTTTCCTTCGGAGTATAATTTTTTGCCCATACACATATATTTTTTCCTTTAAATGAAAAACATTCGCCTCCTCCATTATATATTTTCCCCACACAATAATGAATTATTCGCTAGGATTTTATGTAATTTTCAAACCCTAAAACTAAAATCGCCAATAGAAATTAGTTTTTTTTCAAAATTTGAAAAAAAATTCGCCATCAATTTGAAATTTTCGCCCCAAAAATAATGTCTGATTCGCCAGCATTTTACACTTTTTCCTAGGGGGTGGTTTCTTAAAGTTATCCCTGTTGAAAACTCTTTGAAACAATGTACTAACATCTACAGGGTCTGTTGCAATATACAAATTCTTACAGCTAATGTAGATCAGACGTTAAAGGAACTACATGAAAAGATAGCTAATATTGTTAATTCTTTTGATGGACTAACTTCACTTACAACTTCCATTGATGGACAAATTTTGAACTTGGAGAAGCAAGTTTTTGCTTTTGAAAAGGAAAGAGACAAGATCATTTAGAGTCTTAGGGGTTTGGTGAGTCCAAGATTGGATTCACTTGGTGTACATAAGAGAGAATGTATAGATATGCTTGAAAAACCAACACTGATAGAAGTCACTGAGAAAGAAACACTAGCACATTTACTGAGTGGACTTGTATCCATATCTGAGACATTCAAAACCGGTTGGGATACCTATGTACAATTGCTAGAGAAAGCTTACTCAAAAATTTTGAGATTGCTCAAGCTCTAGTAAAGTAATTTGTAACTATTCTTTAATTCTTTCACCAATCTTTGGCATTGATTCCAAAGGGGGATTATATGCATGTAATCCTAAGAGGAGGATAGGCAGAGTATATTGCTGACAAGGTAAATCAACTCAGAGGGAGTATGATCCATTTTTTAGTTGAACCGGTAGGGAATCCATTTTTCACATGAGTGTTGCCATCAATACCAAAGGGGGAGATTGTTGGTAATTGACACTCATTGGAATCATATGTTGTCATTGATGGAAACAAGATCCTATTTAAGGCATATACAGACACTTAGAGGAATACACCAGTGGATATACCAACATTGATTATTTAGGATCATCATCGGCACTGACATCCAGCATTTCAATGAAGCTGACATCAGTCTGGATCCAAAAGGTTTTATTGTAAAATCATTTTTTAATGACTATATTGGGCTGACATTGTATATCTTTTGTATTGTAAGCCAACATAAGGCATATTGTTTGTAAGGGTATATAAGTCAGTCTATTAGATCATTTTGAATATAGTGATATAGGAGAATAATAGCAGAACTATGTGATGTGAAGGATATGTATGAAGGTCATTTTGTATGCAAATGTAATATCATGCTATGATCAGTAGATGGTTGTAAATTCTTGGAGGAAGAGGAGATACCGGTAGAAGGTTTAGGGTTTATGAACTGGTATAGAACAAAGCTTTAACCAAAACTCTTTTTGGCATTACAGATGCATTTTGTGAGTTCATCAATAATGTTTTATTTCAGTAGAAGCTTGTAGTCAGTGAGACTCTTTTGTGTTGAGCCAGTGTGCTCTAGGCAGTGTGCCTTCCTGCATGTGTAGGCCCCCATGCTAAGTAATATCTTTCATATGGCCAGTGAATTGATATTGTGGGTCATAAATCCCATTGTGGTTTTTCTTCTTTGTGGTTTTACGCATATAAATTATGTGTGTTATGGTGTTCATTCATGTGGTTGGATTATTTGGTTCATGTTATATGTTTCTTCATTTATTGGTTTATATGTGTATGTTATAAAAAGTTAAAATCTTGTGTTACGACAAAACATTGATTCATGCCCCCCCCCCCTCTCAATGTTCTTGGGTTCATTGTATTCCAATATAATTTTGTTTGTTATGATTCTCATTTATTTGATTGGCTTATTAGTTGCTTTACTTCTTTCAACTATGTATGTATTGGTATACCGGTTGGTGTGTGCATGTTTTAATAAGGATAAAATTATTCATTCTGTATAACACTGATTCACCTCCCCCTCTTAGTGTTATTGGATTCCAACAAATATGCCATGATTGATGAGTTGGATATGTTGTTGTTTTGGTCCAGCAAGTGAGTTGGCCTTGCTGTGGATTTATTGTCATGATTGACAACAAATTTGATGACTATATTATGCCCTTTTGTTGGCCAAGAGGCTCATTGTTATACTTGATGTTGTTGTAGCCTTGTGTATGTTGTACAAGTATGTGTGGAAGTTCTTGGCTACATATGAATGTATATTTTCATATTTCATTTTGGTTTAAAACCTCTTGTGATTTATTGTTGGGCCATGATAGGGGGAGTGGGCTTCCTTTGTTGGCTTGATGATGATTGTAATGAATTCATCACATGTTGTCATTGATGAAACACATACACACACATATGTTTCTATTGTCTACCAGTGTAACTTCAAAGTTGTTTACACTACAACCGGTATGCTAGAGGTTATACCAAAGGTTTATTTCTAACTGGTACTTGGTGACAATCAGTGTATGCATGGAGATAAACACTTGGTTATATATGTCTCAACATAAACAAGAAGATCCAACGGAGACTATCTCAGAAGCGTCAAAGTCAAGCGGTTTAACTCTAACCGATATTAAGTGTTCCAATTGGTAATCATAGATTTTGTGATGAGTTACCACCACCAATAGCTTGGCGATATTTTTGTGATGAGTTATGATCACTTGACTAGATACATTGTGTTGGCATTCCATACTCTAGTGAGAAATGATGGTGTTGTCATTGATGGAAACTTACCGGCAACCTTGTGAATATCTTCAGGCACTAGCACCGGCAAGCACTGATACTGGTAGACACTTCATCGACAGCAACAACAATGTATACCGGCATCCCAACCGACAAGAATAAAGTTTTGTTTATTGTATTTTATTGTAAATATCTTTTGTAAAGCCGACATGGCATTTTGTAATAAGACTCATATATGTATGAGATATTGAAAATCATTTGTAATAAGGATGGATGGACATATGATGGTAGAAGTGATGAGAGAATATTAAGGTAGATTTTGTATAAGGTTTATTGTTATTGTATGAGCTTAACCCGGTATTGAACCTGGCATAGCAGATGCTAAATTGTAGCAGTACATTATATTGGATTTTAATAATCCATTTTGTAATTGAGTAGTGAGCTCTAGGCAATTGGCCTTCCTACATGTGTAGACCCCTCTTGTAATTAATATCCATTCATTGGCCAGTGTTTGAATATTATGGGTCACAAATCCCACCGAGGTTTTTCCCACACTGGGTTTCCTCGTTAAACATCTTGTGTTATGGTGTGTTTTCTATGTTGTCTTTACTGTTCATATTTACTGAATTAATTCTTGTTTACTAGTACACTATTTTGGAATCCAAAATACTTAATAAGGTTAAAGAATCTATTAACCATTTAGATACTGATTCATCCCTCCCCCCTCTCAGTATCTTTGGGACTATCATCAATCCTAACAATTGGTATCAGAGCCTGGTCCTCTATTTTCAAAAGCCTAACAGCTTGAGGAAGATTCTGACACCGGTACAGATGGAGAACTTAAGAAAGCAATTAGAAGGAGCTCTTATGGACTATGATGCAGAGAAATTGAAGAATATCAAACTTGAAGATGATTTGAGGACTGCACATGAATTCATTCAAGGACTTCAGGAGAATCTCACTATTGCTAGAAATAAAAGAAAAGAACTTCATGAAAAGATGTAGAGTAAAGATGATGAAAAGGAAACTCTTAATGAGCTTGTAAGCAAGATGAGGCAAGAAAACATGACTATGAGGAATAAAATGCAAGACATGACTATGAGATTTTGTAAAGACATTGAAGACAGAAAGAAGAATGAAGATGACTTCACTAGGAGACTCAATGATGCTGGAAATAATAATCTAAGACTCAATCATGAAAATGATATGTTGACGATAGATTTGATTCACATGGAACATGATAAAACTGAACTTATGAGACAAAAGGGATTTCTGGAAAATGAGTTGGCTACTGCAAGTCAACATAAAGAGAAATTCATGAAAAGTTCAGAAGAACTTGACGATATGGTGAAAAGTCAGAAACCTAATGGAGATACTAATGGACTTGGATTTGAAGTTGGAGAAAGTTCTAGTACTGCAAACAATCATGATCATAGCAAGCCGGTAAGACAACCTAATGCTTACAAATTTAATGGGAAATGCTTTAACTGTAACAAGTATGTGTTGGCATTTGGCATTATAATGGGAAATTGATCACAGCAAGCCGGATATTGAGAAGGTTGTTGATGATTATGGATATAATTGATTAAGGATGTTTACTATCTTGATATTATTATTTTGTCATTGATGTCAGGAAATTGATTTTCTAATTCAGTATGATGTTTCCATATCTTGAGAAGTATGATTTAAAGAGTATAAAGATGTTGGTAAAAGACACAGAAAGAATATGATGAATAAGGGGATGAATAAGGTATTCAATGGGAAACTACTACCGAGTCAGACAATGATGAGATCATAATGTTTAGATTGTTTTAAACATCATACATATATTGTAAATTGTAAGCTTAATACTATACTATGTTACCGAGCAATGAACCTAGTCGGTAAACCCTAAGGTTATCACTATCAGTTAGTGAAGGCAGAATGTCTACCGAGTGAAGTTTAGTATTTACCGAGTTGTAGCCGAGCTATAACAAAATACATTAAATGGTTACATGCATTATTTAATGAAGGAAGCTGATGAGCTAGAACTGATTAAATGATTGGTATGCCATGCATGAAGTTTGTTAATGAATCTATGGCAAAGGAAAATCGACATGAAGATCTATAGCTTAGATTGAATTGCAATACCCTAGCACAAGTTCCAAGAAATGTATGCAAGTTCCTAGGTGGGGTAAAACATTTTCAGATCGAAGGATACATTGAACCTAGTCAAAGTTTGAAGATTTGATGGCTATGATTGATAATGGGAAATGTGATCAAGGAGATTAAGCAATTAGCTAGTTATTTATAAATAGGGAACTATTGATAAACAAGGCATGCGGGCAAATGTATGCACAGGGATGCTACATAGTGGTTACTAAGTACAAAAGCTTGAAGACCTGTTTGAATAACAGAGTGTAGAAGCCTAGCAGATGGACTAGATTAGTTCTATGTCTAGATTGTATTGAGCAAATAAGAATCTGCTTTATCATTTTAGATGTGAAGTTGCAGATAGATTTTTATTACTATTATTTTGTGAAGTGACAGAAAATCTCTTAACCGAGTGGACTTAACAGTCTTATTTGTAAAAACCTCTAGCAAGGTGACATTCAGATTGAGTGTTTAAAATCCTTTAACAAGGTCACTTCTAACAAGGTGAAGATCCTAACAGATCTGAGGGAAATCCCTTAATGGGGTCACATCTAGCAATGTGGTTTGTAATCTTTAACAGGATTTGCTTTTAACTGAGCATACTCTAGAAGAGTATATTTCTTAGTGGGTCCAAAATACCACAATGGTTTTTCCCTATTGGGTTTCCATGTTAAATCTGGTGTTATGGGGTTTATGATGTTTATATGCTTTTGAATTTGCATGTTTAGCAGTTTTGGTTATATTATTGAAGTATATGTTACCGAGGTTGAATCTAATGTTTTTATGGGAGATTAAATTTGTATGATTCACCCCCCCCCTCTCATCCTGTTGGCTATTGGATCTATACTTACATTAAGTATCAGAACTATCAGTATGGTCATAGAGAAAATTAGTGTAGATCTAGAAACAATCAGAACATTAATCCACCCGCCGGTCAATGTTCCAAATGCAACAAAATTGGTCACAATTTAGAAAACTGCAGAATTAATGTAAGATGTTATGTTTGTGGAAGATTTGGGCACTTATCTAATCAATGCAGAACACAAACCGGTATAGGATATGGAAAGGCTATTCAAAAGAACAATGTGACTTGTTATGCTTGTAACAAGATTGGACATATTGCAAAATTTTTGTAGAAGCAAGACTTCACCCGCAAATAATAAAGGACCCAGTTTGAAAGGAAAAGAGAAGGTTGATGAGGTAAAGCAAGAATTTTCAAGACAATGGATCAGAAAGAGAGATCAGAATGTTGATGAGACTATTCCTTCACCAGTAGAACAAAGTATTACTCCATTGATAGGAGATTCTTCATCCAATTGAGAACTAACCCTTTGGGGATATTGTAGCAAGTTGAAAATCATGCAAAATTACCCTTGGTTGATGGTGAGAAGATGGACTTCTTCTCTACCAGCAGATGTGTTATGTTTCACTTAACCGACAAGCATTTAATGTGGTTGTTGGAGGAAAATACATTATAAATCAATGATTTTCTCTCATTTTTAATTCACCGATTATTCAAACTTCTAGAGAGCTCAAAATCTGAGTGAAGACATCCAAGGCGAAGAAGTGAAACAAGTTCTTTCAAGCACTCAAACCATTATCAGGCAACTTAAGGTATTTATCAAAGGCTTCCTCCTCTGCTCCAAAATTTATTGCAAACCCTATTGTTTTAGAAGTTGTGAAATGTCCTAGGCCCATTTTTAAGATCATTCCTAAGATAGAGAAACAAGATGATTCCCTAGGTGCTTTTTCAAAAATTCCAAAAGGTGTTGCTTATGTTGAAGACTCTAGAATCTATATTCATTGCCATATTGAGGAATTAGGTTCTGAGGAAATATTAAAAATGTTTAAAACTATTTTCTGTGATGAAAATGGAAATGTAAAACCCAAACACAAGGTAATTGAAACTTTAGGTTTTGTGGAAATCTTGGACATCCCTGATTTTCCTAAGGAGGTAGTAAGGATTGTCCTTAACAGAGTTCATGGAGAATTCTTTTGGCTAGATTATGTTTGTAAAATCACCAAAGAAGCAGTCAGGACAATGATTGGTTTACCCTCCACCAGTAGCAGGTCAGATAAGACTAAGAAGGTTCCTAATAATACTGTCATGACATTAACACGAGAAACCTATGATAGTAGATCCTTGAGAGTGAATGATGTTAAAGATGAGAATGTTAGATTTATAAGCATGATCCTAGGTCACACATGCAAACCAACTCAACTCAGTATCCAGTCTTTATATTAAAAGTGCATATGATATGGTCAACAATGATACAAAAATAGATGTATGTGAGTGGTTAAAGGATGAATTGATAGAGAATTTTAAAAAGAAAAAGATAAAAGGTGATAAGAAAGGTACTTTTCATTTTGGCAATCCTCTGGTATGTCTAATGTTGTATCTCACAAAAGAGGTTCCCAGTATTGGTAAGAAAGACTTTGGTTATGATATACCAGTAGGCAAATAATTGTTAGAAATCTTCACCAGTATGGGCACTGATAAGGATAAAAATATAACAGAGTACTTCAAAACATTTAAAGAAAAAATGAAAACAACAGAGAGATTACCACAAAGTATTGTAGACAAGTATGAAAGGGAAATATGTTTTGTAATTAAAAAGGATGAAATCCGGATGGAGGCAGTTCTTCCTAGAACTGTATGGGTAACAAAAATGGGGTATGAGGCAGATGTAAATATCATTGAAACTTATGCTAAAGCCCTATTAGAAGCCCCTAGAGAACCAGAAGAAAAAGTTTTTGGTATTGAAGAAAAAAAAAAATGGTGTACAGACATTGAAATAGAGAAAGAGAAGAGAAAAGTACATAAGGAGTGCATCTAAACAAGTTAAGGAAATAAAAGAAAACATCATGAACATAACTGGAATAAAGGAAAGTGACCTAGAAGGATTACAACTGGAGGCACATCTCTCACCGGTTGGTACATCCTCTGATAGTGAAATTCCTGTAGAGTTTAAAAGAGTTGATAGGAAGAGAAATCACTCACTGGTACCCTCTCCTCCTCCCAAGAAAACAAGAACAACAAGGTAGAAGCAACAGGCAATGAGACCACGGGAAAATAAGTTGACACCAAAGAAGAAAAAGTAACAATAGGTTATACCACCATTGGACAACTTACTAAGTGAGATAACTGATGAAGGCAACTTAGCTAATGTTAGCAAACTGTATAATACATTCACTAATGAAGAAAAGGAAAGTATTGAGAATAGAATAATACTAGACATATTGATATATACAAGAAAGTATTAATAGAAGTTGTAGATGACTTGCCAAGTGAATTGTACAGGAGGTTAAATGCAAAGAGGATTGCAGTTATGGAGCTTGACAAGAAACTATAGATTGAAAAACTACAAGCTATACATCTGGTCAACTCTGTAGAAGAAATTGATGAATTAATTAATGAAGCTAATAGATTAGTTTTTGCAAGTGGACACCAGCATGTGAGCCTAATGGCTGGCAGGGTAAATGAAATTGCAAAAGAAATAGTAGACAAATGCGATATTTTCTTTGTAGAGAAGGAAAAACAGGAAGAGTTGAAGAAACCAAAGAAAACTTTCAAAGTTTATCAAAAGGACAGAGACAAGGGGAAAGGTAAGGTAGGTGGATTACCCAACATTAAAGTAACTGACAACCTACCACCACCTTTGGTTACTCCACCGGTATAGACTAATAGCACCCCGGCTACTGAGAATGTAGATACACCACATGAGGATACCAACCCTGAGTCAGAAATTTTGTACACTATGAATATTGACACTCAGGAAGTAAACATTGTAGTTGATAAGGAGAACATAGAGGAAAAGAAAAATGATATTGCTACTGAGCAACCAATAGATAATATTGGGGTTTAGACACAAGAAGAGCAAGCTGGGCATTTAGTGGAAACCAACTGAGAAATTGGCTAATTCACAGGTACACATTGAGGTAGTGAAACCGACAATCACAAAGAAACCAAAACCATTGCTAGTGGAAATGCAAACACAGGCTGACCCACCAGAAGTCGATTTAGGCAAATTGGTTACTCCCACTAGAAGCACAAAAATTGTAAAGGTAGTTAGCCAAACATCTGGTACTGCACTAATAAAATTTAGAGCTACTAATGTGACTGAAGTACTTTTGGATTCAATAAAGAAAATAACAGATTGTAATGCATTGGCCTATAAGGCAATTGATGACACAATTCCCATTCTTAAGATGATTGCACCCAAATGCAATTTAGATAATGTAAAGGATTCTTTAGGTCAGTTAGACACATTGTATATATTATTGGTAATATACTGACAGTTGATCAAATAAATAAGGAATCATTCAAAGAGAAAATGGAAAATTCTTTGAGGAAACAATAAAGAAGTGCATGGAACACATTAACACACTTTTACCAGTACTGAATAAAACAACTTTGGAGTACAAGGAATTGTACAAAGATACTTGCAAGACAAATCTTTTGAAAATTGATATTGAAAAGAAAATAAGCACGTCACAAAAGGAGATTGATGATATAGCTGATAATATCATTGGTTCATCTGAACCTGTATCAGTTATTGAGCAAGAAATTGCTGGATTTGAAGAAAAATTGGAGAAGTTAGAAAAAGAGAAGGAAAGGCTAAAGGGCAAAGCCAAAGAGCTTAAGTGCAAACTCATTCCTAAGTTAGATAACCTTATCTCTCTATGGAAAGAAATCTCTAAGGCATTAATTCAAGGAAAAAAGACACCGGAGGAACATATGCATCATCTCACCACTACAATCCAGAGAACTGAGGCAGCTATGAAGGACAATGATAGGTTTATACAGAGATTAAACTTGGTTTTAGCAGACGTATTCCAGATTGTAACCAACCGATTACAAATTTCAAGTTGAAATCTGCACTCATTTGACAATTTTTGACAACCTTTGTCATTGATGTCAAAGGGGGAGTAGTAGACATAGAAAAATGGCTAATTAGAGGAGATCATCTGCTCAAGGGGAGCACACATTTTTGGTAAAATTTTGGACTTTATTTTTTGGAAACAGATTTTTGGATTTTTCTCATGAGTGTTGCCATCAATGCCAAAGGGGGAGATTGTTGGCATTCTACACTATAGTGAGAAATTATGGTGTTGTCATTGATGGCAACTTATCGACAACCTTGTGGATATCTTCAGGCACTGGCACCGCCACCGACAAACACTTCACCGATAGCGACAACAATGTATACCGGCATCCCAGCCAACAAGAATAAAGTTTTGTTTATTGTATTTAATTGTAAATATCTTTTGTAAAGCCGACATGGCATTTTGTAATAAGACTCATATGTGTATGATATCTTGAAAATCATTTGTAATAAGGATGGATGGACATATGATGGTAGAAGTGATGAGAAAATATCAAGGCAAATTTTGTATAAGGTTTATGGTTATTGTATGATCTTAAACCGGTACTGAACCTGGCATAGAAGATGCTGAATTGTGGCAGTACATTATATTGGATTTTCATAATCCATTTTGTGATTGAGTAGTGAGCTCTAGGTAGTTGGCCTTCTTGCATGTGCAGGCCCCTCTTGTAAGTAATATCCATTCATTGGCCAGTGAGTGAATATTGTGGGTCACAAATCCCACCGAGGTTTTTCCTACACCGGGTTTCCTCGTTAAACATCTTATGTTATGGTGTGTTTTCTATGTTGTCTTTACTGTTCATATTTACTGCATTAATCCTTGTTTACCGATACACTATTTTGGAATGCAAAATACTTAATAAGGTTAAAGAATTTGTTAACCGGTTAGATACTGATTCACCCCCCCCTCTCAGTATCTTTGGGACTATCATCAATCCTAACACACTGCACCTAGGTAATTGTGTTATGATTTCTTGAGGCTGACATGAAATCTAAATGTCTATATATTGACATCACAATGAATTATTTTAGTAGAGCGAAAGTGATATGTTATGTGCAAAGGCAAAAGTGTTAAGTTCTAGAGTATGATGAGAAGTAGTGTTGAATATGCTTAGAAGGATTTGATCAAGCAAGGATTGTGCTACTCAGATAGATCAAACAAATCTTGTTATCTTCTAACAATTATAACATAATTAAAATCCCCTAACCAGGTAAGCTCTAACAAGCTTCATTGTTCAAATACTCTAACAAGATGATCCATAAGTTTGGATTTAGAAATCCTCCACTGAGGTTACTCCTAATAGGGCACTACCTTTCACAGGGTATAAGCTTTTAATCAAGCTTTGGGATCTCTAACAAGATTTGCTCCTAGCAGAGCACTTTGTAGACCCTAACCTGTCAGTTATCTATTACCATAGATAGTTAACTTGTGAGTTCCATCTCACTATGGTTTTTACCTATTTGGGTTTTCCACATACAAAGACTTGTGTTATGGTGGATGTTTTACTTATTGTGGATGTTGTTATATCATTTTGGATTGCATGCATTGTGTTTAAAAGTTTTGTTAAGTCATCTACCAGTTATTGTTTGAAGTAGTTTTATTTTTGGTGTCACTGATTCACCCCCCCCCCTTAGTGCTTTTCAAGTCCATCAACTGGTAGCAAAGCCTAACTTATTTGAAGCCTAATCACTTAGAAGGGATCCTTGAACCACCGTGGGGGACATGAGCTACTTTGAGATGGCCAGAGAGCTTGAAGCTAGTAGAAATGAGCTTGAAACCCTTAGGGTCAAACTGAAAGCTTCACATGTCAAAAGGAGAGAGCTAACTGAACAACTGTTTGAAATATCTGATAACAGTTCTTCAGATGAGGCCAATATTGATGATTTAGCTGAGGAAGTTGAAAAGTTAAACAGTGAGAAACTAAATCTGAGGAGAGAGCTAGAAGGTCTCACTATTCGCATGAGTTAGGAACTGGAAGCCAGAAGAACAACTGAAGATCTTATCAAGGAAAGAGACCAAGAGATTGCCAAGATTAAGCAGTAAAATGTCACTATGCATGAGCATTTGGTTGCAAAAAGAGAAGAAAAGGAGAACCTACAGCTAGATCTTGAACTAGCATCATCTCTGAGAGAGAACTCATCAAAGCATAATGAAGATCTCACGAGGTAGCTTACTAAAGTGAATGAGAAATTGAAGAAGCTCAACAAAAGTTCTACCATGCTGGAAGAACAAATCCAATCACAAAGGATGAAAGGAGAACTCTTAAGAACAAATCTGCTCCTAAGATCAAGAAACCTACTGGTAAGAAGGTCTTTAAACCTGTTTGTTTTGTTTGTCATTAACCTAGTCACACTGCAAATGTTTGTAGAGACAAACCTAACATAAATGCAACCTACAATACTAATGCTAGGTATGTGTCCAATAAATTTGAAGGTCATTGCTTCACATGTAGAGTGTATGGACATAGATCAGTCGAGTGCAGATATGGAGCAAATAATCCTTTACCGCATATGCATCCAAGACCAAATGGTAACTGGATGATGAATTTTGACAACCGGGTCAACATAAACTGGAAAAGACCCTACGACAACCGATTTAGTCCATTTGGGATGGAAAAAGTAACAAATGTCATTTGTACCATCTGTAATAACTTTGGTTATGTGGCTATGAACTGTAGAAGAAGAATCAAGAGAGGAAATGCAAGACCTTGGAAATCATCTGGTATGGCCTGCTATCACTATAACAAACTAGGGCACTTGGCAAAATTCTGCAGATCCAGGAAGAATACACAGGTCAACCCTTCTAAAGATGAGAAAGGAAAGAAAAAAGTTAATGTTGAAGAAACAAGAGAAGAAATGAATCAAACTTGGAAGAAGAGTGATGATTCACCTAGAGAACAGATTATTTCTTCACCCAGTGAAGAGAATCCTACACCGGTGAATTAAGCCTTTTTATATGGCTAAGGGGAGCTTAACGGTAAATCCAACTCTGGACCCCTTGAAGTGAATATGTGGTAAGAGAATTTGAAAGCATGAAATTTTGACAACTTTTTTTCATTTAGTTATCAACCAGTTTTTTCTTGAGCAATGTAATTAGGGTTTGTAACCCTAACAGGCGAGCATTTAATGCAGTTGGTAAATAGGATAAAAGCGAGTTTTTCCTTTGTTATTTTACCCTAACGCATTCAAGAAAATATTTTTGAGCACTTGCCGAGCGTATAAGAGTTTGTTAGCTGAATTTAGTTGAAGTTGCATTAAGATTTGTGTGTTCGAGCTGATTTCAAGGTTGTAGAAGACTGAACTAGTGTGCACTAGGGGCATTTAATCGGTAAACGAGGCAACGTGTGCAAAATAAGGTATTTCTTGAAATTCTTGCTGCGAAATCTAGTTTATCTTAAATGGCATCGTCTTCAAAGTCAGTGGGGAAATTAATGATCACGTCTAAACCTATGGAAGCTGTAAAAGCAGATAATATTATGTCTTATAATGCATTATCACAAGTTCCTATTGGTGTCATAGTCAAGGGAGACTTGTCCAGCTATATAGACTGCAAAATTGAGGATTTAGGGTCACTGTCTATATATTCTCAGTTGAAATCACTTTGTGATGAGAACAGGAAAATTCAAACAGAGTATGTCAGGGTTTTTGAGAAAGGTTTTCATAGTGCCGCTTACTTCCTTGAAGATTTTGAAGAAGAGCATATCCGAATTATCTTGAGTCGAGTTCATGGTGAGAACATGTACTTAGAGAGAACTCATGCAATAACCAAGGAAGCCATTTAGGCTGTAACTATATTATACTCAATCGGTGAAATACCTATGCTGAGGCATATTTCAAAAGAGACAGTATATTCTCTAATCGGATCAACATCCGATAAACGAGCTTTTTTTGTGAATAATATCAGAGACCCAACAACGAAATTGGCAACTATGGTTATAGGCTATCGGGTATTCTATTCTAGTAGACTAAATAGTGTTCCATTAGTAGTGGTTCATACTGCTTATAGGATGATAGCTGAAAATGCTAATTATGACCTATGTGAGGCCATAAGGAGCCAATTAATGTTAAATCTCTAGTCTATCAGGAAGGACAACAATCTAAAGTTTAAGTATGGACAGTTATTGATTGGGCTATTCTTTTATTTCCAAAATTTTCTACCAGGAATAGGTGACCTTGAATGGTCTAAGGATCTATCGGTATCTGCTCAGATAAAGAACAACATAAAGGTTGTGAAGAATACTTTCTCTATTGCTATGAACAAATGTTTCAATGAGTTTTGGAAAAAGATGAGCATGAGAATGAGATTGCCTGAGGATGTAAAATAATTTTCCAAGGACATTGTTTTCATAGTTATCACTGATTTTTGTTTAATGGAGGCAATTGACCCTAGAGAAGAAGAAATGGAAGATATGAGTTATGAGGTGAACTATGACTTACTGATTGGCTATGCTAATAAGCTTTTAGCATCTCCAAATGATAAAAAGAAGGAAAAACTGAATATTGTTGTATTTTAGGGTACACAAGTTGAAACCAGTATTTCTCCTACCACAAGCGGTAAAGGTACGAAAAAGAAAGCCAAGGATGCACCTCCGATGATGAAAAGTACTATAATGAGACGAAGTGTCCAAAACAAAAAGGAACTGGAACCTAAGGTGTATATGAAAAATGAGACAAAGAAAAGAGGTTGAAAGTTAATTCTTCAAGAAGAATCTGAAGGGACTGACACTGAAGAAGAACCTAAGAAGATGAAAGCTACCAGTAGTGTAGAAAAGTCAGTGAAAAATGTGCCAAAGGAAACTGTGCCTATTGATATCTCAACTTTCAGATTTGATACCCACTTTGAAATAACAGTGAAGACATTAGGAAGGAACATATTTGACAATGTCAATGAACATTTGATTCCTTCACTAAAGATGAGAAGAGGAAAATCATTCAATAGGTAATCAATCATTTGTTTCATTACAATAGATTACCACATGATCTTGAAAATGATATCTCTAATTCTTTGTACACTATTCTTGTGAATAAATGGGAGGAAGCTATAAAATTGGAAAAAGAAATTATTGATGAGATATTTGTGCAATATTTTCCTAATTTGTCTAAGGATGAAATAAGTTCTTTAGTTAATCAATACAAAATTCAATTTGCTTTCATAGAAAGAAGATTGAAGCTACTTAGTGGAAAGAGGGCCATTATTGAGATTGAGACTCATCAAATAGCCTATGAAATCAAATGGATGGAAGAGCTTCTACAATCCTCCAAAGATGAGGAAGATACTGCTAATCAACCTGAAATGGATGAAGAAGAGATTGTACAAGATGATGAGGTCTATCCTATCAAGAAGAAGGATGACACTGTTATTTATGTTGTTGATGATGTTCAGGATACAATTGATCTATCTGGAGACATCACTGCACCAGATGTGGAGCCACCTGAAATCACTATCTTATAGGTTACTTTAGTTGAGAAACTGCAAACTCAACAAGAAGTGGGTAATCCACTAGAAAGTGGACAACCTGAGAAACCCCAATCTCCACTGGTACTAAAATATACTCAAAAGGAATCTCATAAGAATGTTGACACATAGACTTCTGAATAGGAAATAGAGAAAAACCAAGAGAAAGCAATTGTTAAGGTGAAATATTCTGAACTGACAAAAACATTAGTCACTCAGCAGACTGATGAAGATGATGATGATTCATTAGGAATTTCAGGGCCTATCAATGTTCACAACATGAGTGTATCTGAAATAATGAATATTGTGAATTTTATGCAATCTAGAGCACACAAAAAGAGACTTAAGGAACAAAGGATTGAAGCAGAAACTATTTAGAAAGTAGTAGACATTCTGAAAAATCTACTACCAAAAACTTCTACCAGACATCTATCTTCGCCTATTAGAAAGCTTGGTAAATTAGTCACCGATGCATCTAACCAACTCACATCACTTGAAGAATCAACCCATGCTTATGCAAAAAAGGGATATAAGAAAAGCATGGAGAGCAGATCATGAAGGAAATTGATATTGACAAACTGGCTCTATCACATAATAAAGCTTTATTGGGAAAAGCTATTGAAACAAGAGGAAAATATCTTTCTTCTACCTCTAATTTTTCATTATTTTATTATGATATCACAAAAAGGCAAACAAAAACAGAGCAAGAGCTAGAAAATATATGCAATGCATATGTCCCACTTCAAGACTCTATATTTTCTTTTAGCAAATCTATAGATAATTTGCACAATAGGTTGGATACTTATGATCATGAGAAAGAAAAGAGACTCCAGGAACTAAAGTAATTGAAGGGTCAACTTACAACACAAGTGGACATACTACATAGAGCCTACACAAATGCAGAAGCTAATTTGGCAACTCCATAAACCTGTTCACTGGATTCCATTGAATAATTCAATTCATAGATTATGTCTACACTTGAGTACACTGAGAACATGCTAGAGACATGTACAAATGACATATCACAGTTGAAGGAGAACTTTAATGTTATTTTCATGAGACTAGCTTATGCTTGAATCTTGATTCAATTTTTCAAGTTGTTGTTGTATATACTGAACACTTTGATACAAATTTTCTCTCTCTATATATATATTTTACTTTTTCAATTTGGCATTGTTTTCAAAGGTGGGGTAGAAACTTGTATGCATGTTTTTGAAATTTTTTTATATTGTATGCATTAAGGGGGAGCATGTGTATATGTGTAAATTTTTTTTTATGTAAGAACACTTAGCGGTATTATTGTAAAATTTTCTAAGTGTTGCCATCAATGCCAAAGGGGGAAATTGTTGGCTTGATAATTATTGTAATGAATTCATCATATGTTGTCATTGATGAAACACATACACACACATATGTTTATATTTTCTACCTGTGTAAATTCAAAGTTGTTTACACTACAATCGGTATGCTAGAGGTTATACCAAAGGTTTATTTCTAACCGGTACTTGGTGACAACCGGTGTATGCATGGAGATAACCAAGGTACTTGGTGACAACCAGTGTATGCATGGAGATAACCAGTTTGTTAGATATATCTCAACATCAACAAGAAGATCCAGTAGAGACTATCCTAGAAGCGTCAAAGTCAAGTGGTTTTACTCTAACCAGTATTAAGTGTTCCAACTGGTAATCATAGATTTTGTGATGAGTTACCACCACCGACAGCTTGGCAGTATTTTTGTGATGAGTTATGTTCACTTGACTAGATACACTGGACCTAGGTAATTGTGTTATGATTTCTTGAGGCCGACATGAAATCTAAATGTCTATATATTGACATCACAATGAATTATTTTAATAGAGCAAAAGTGATATGTTATGTGCAAAGGAAAAAGTGTTAAGTTGTAGAGTATGATGAGAAGCAGTGTTGAATATGCTTAGAAGGATTTGATCAAGCAAGTATTGTGCTACTCAGACAGATCAAACAAATCCTGTTGTCTTCTAACAATTACAACAGAATTAAAATCCCCTAACCAAGTAAGCTCTAACAAGCTTCATTGTTCAAATCGTCTAACAAGGTGATCCATTAGTTTGGATTCAGAAATCCTCCACTGAGGTTACTCCTAACAGGGTACTACCTTTCACAGGGTTTAAGCTTTTAATCAAGCTTTGGGATCTCTAACAAGATTCCCTCCTAGCAAAGCACATTTGAGACTTTAATCGGTCAGTTATCTATTACTGCAGATAGTAAACTTGTGAGTTCCATCTCACCATGGTTTTTACCTATTTGGGTTATCCAGGTACAAACACTTGTGTTATGGTGGATGTTTTACTTATTGTGGATGTTGTTATATCATTTTGGATTGCATGCATTGTGTTTAAAAGTTTTGTTAAGTCCATCATCCTTGTGATGATCGGGGTCATGAGAGATAGGATTCCATGACGTTTCTTGTAAGGAAGCATGAAGTCTAGACCACCAGGGCACATTGGGAGTTTAACATGATTTGTAAATAAGTGATAACCTTATAATTAATGGGTTGGGTAGTTAGTGATGAATAATGATGAACTACGAAGGTCCTAACTGGTACTGAGAGGGGGGGATGAATCATTACACAAAAATTCCTTGAACACTTTGACATATCAAAATACAACTAACTGGTTATCTTCACCACTGTACTTAACCAT
Source organism: Cryptomeria japonica (assembly GCF_030272615.1). NCBI lineage: Eukaryota > Viridiplantae > Streptophyta > Pinopsida > Cupressales > Cupressaceae > Cryptomeria > Cryptomeria japonica. Next base: position 45,152,928 of record NC_081412.1, on the reverse strand, counting down.
AGCAATACCGGTTAAACATAGATACTTTAGACATTATTCAACAGATCTCAAATCTTGATGACTACTTCACCGATATAATCATGCATGAGTTGTATAAATAATACCACAACCATTTAACAATGCATGCTTATCTAACTTAACCAAAATCACACAATCATCACATGAAAAAAACTCACAATCCATAACACAGATTTTTCATGTGGAAACCCAAATGGGAAAAACCACGGTGGGGATGAATACCCACAAGCTTGTTTGTGAACTCTTTTGAAGTCCGCTCTGTTAGGAGCCTAGTCTAGTTAAATACTTTAAAATAAAGGTTATGTTAGGAACCGATCCTATTAGGGATCACTCGGTTAAGGGATGGCTATATACCCTATTAAAGATTGAAACCCGGTTAAGAGTTACCTCACTAGAGGATTTAAATAACTCAATGAACTTGAGCCACCTGGCTAGAGGATTTACAACAAAGCCTGTTAAAGCTACCCGGTCAAGGGATTTACCTTCTATTGAAATGGTTAGAAGACAATAGGTAAGACACTCCGATCTGATAACAACACTTATTGCTAGGGAAGATCCTTTTTAGTTCCTCTCTTTTGCAATCACACTCTTTAGATTCCTCACTCTGGTTTGGCAAGTATCAAATCTCCAACATGCAGACACAAACATAACTTTTGCCAATAACTACAATAACAAAACTCATCGACCTTATAGACAACAATTAGGTCAGTAGCATAAACCCTAAACCCTAAACATTTTAGGTTTATAATTATAAGTGGTCCAATCCTAACCGTCAAATACATTACATAGACTGAAACAATCTAAAACAGATCTCAAGTCATTCTGCTTTGTCCAATCTTCACCGCATCTAGAAAATAGTAACCCATCATGCACTTTTCACATACCGCTAAGAAAAAATGCACATTCTCAAGGTAGACATTCAATGCATTCGATCTTCATGTACAAGATCCTCAAAGAAATCCTTCACGTGCACACAACTGACGTGGCATCTTGATACTTATCCTTTTTCTTAACTAACTCATCACAAAACATCATCGGTTGCACCGCACAAGGAAAACCATAAGCCCTAGAGTTGAACTGACACTACCAACCGGTAGTCACACTTAGTGAACCCTGACATCGATCAACTCATCCGGTTGACCATAACCACTTCCGATCTTCATTTCAGTGCATATCGGTTCACCTGGTTGAACACTTATTGACATCAATGACAACATATATTATCACTGCTTCATCATATGCCAACAATCTCCCCTTTGGCATTGATAGAAATACTTAGTGTATCATTGCTCAGTATCTGCTCCATTCTCAATAACATATACCGGTTCAACATAAAAGATCATCACCACCACCTGGACCTATTAGTGTGCACTTTGGACAATCACTTCTCACACTTGCATATTGTCCTTCAAACATATATCTTCTCCCCCATATATCTTCATCATTAGATATCTTCTCCCCCTTTGACAGCAATGCCAAAGTGGGGGCACAAGCTTCCGGTCTCCACTATGCTGCTCCCTCTATGGAGTAGCATCCTTAAACACATCAATCCTATAAGATCTAACATGGTAGTACCTAACTGATATGGAGCATGCATCTTTAATTTACTTCATGAAGGGGTAGAACCCCTAATTCACCTTTCAAATAGGTAAATGTAGTCTTCAGTAAGGGCTTATTGAATATGTTTGCTAGTTGTTCCTCACTGGAAACATGTTCTAACATAACCTCTTTATTTTGAACCTTTTCTCTCAAGAAATGATACTTAAGCTCAATGTGCTTGGTCCTAGCATGCAATATCCAATTTTTGGAAATGTTTATTGCACTAGTATTATCACATAGAATACTCACTAGTTCAGATACAGTCACTTTGAAGCCATTCAGTACATGCTTCATTCAGATTGCTTGAGTGCAGTTCATAAATGTTGCCACATACTTCACTTTAGCTATAGACTGGGAAATACAACTCTGCTTCTTGCTCGTCCATGAGACTAGCCTTCCACCAAGGAAAAATGTTCCACCAGTTGTGCTCTTCCAGTCATCCACATTACCTGCCCAATCTGCATCTGTAAACACTTTGAGATCAAAGTCTCCATTATATGGATACCACAATCCATAATCAACTATCCCTTTCAGATATCTAAGAATCCTCTTTACTGCTACCAATTGGGATTCTCTTGGACTCTTCTGAAAATAGGCCACTATGCCTACTGCATGAGCAATATCTGGTCTGTTGTGCACCACATAGTGCAACTTATCGATCATTGACCGGTACTCCTTCTCATCCACCAATGCTACATTATCCTCCTTTGTTAGTTTTTAGCCCGTCACCATCGACATTCCAACTGGTTTTCTCTCAATGCCAAAGGTCTTCAATACCTCTTTTATATACTTGGACTGGGTAATGAAGATACCCTCTTTCATCTGTTGAATCTATAGACCAATGAAAATTTTTATCTCTCCAATCAGAGACATTTCAAACTCCTTTTTCATCACATCTACAAATGCATGACTCATATCATCATCTCCACCAAAGATTATATCATCTACAAATACTTCTCATATTAGAATCTGATCACCTTTAGATTTTAGGTAGATGTTTCTATCCTCACTTGTTCTCTGAAATCCTATCTTCACAAGATGAGAGTGTAACCATTTTTACCATGCCCTTGGTGCCTATTTCAATCCATACAAGGCCTTGTGTAATCTACACACCATGTCACTATCTTCTGACAAAGCAAACCCATCTGGTTGCTCAATATACACTTCTTCCTCCAGAATTCTGTTCAATAAGGAAGACTTCACATCCATTTGGTATACCTTAAATCCTTTGAATGCTGCAAATGCAAGTAGCATTCAGACACCTTCCAGTCTAGCCACTAGGGCAAAGGTTTCTCCATAGTCTTATCCTTCTTCTTGAGCATATCCCTTGCATACAAGTCTTTCCTTGTTCCTTACCACTGTGCCTTCTTCATTCAACTTATTCCTAAAGACCCATTTGGTACCTATGACATTCTTGTGTTCCGGTCTGGGTACCAAGGACCATGTTGCATTCTTCTCTATCTAGTCCAACTCTTCCATTTCCTTTATCTAGTCTTCATCGGTAAGTGCCTCTCTAGTGGTCTTAGGCTCAAATTTTGAAATCATGCAAGAATTTTCTTTCACCTTTCTCCTTGTAAGTATTCCTACATCTTTGTCTCCTATGATTTTCTTTGGATCGTGATGTAGTCTTACATACCTAGGAATGATTATAGTTGGTCCAGCTTGCTTTTCCTCTTCTTTTTCTACTTCATCTTCTTTTTCACCCATTGAAGCTTCTATCGGTATAGAAACACTGAGGTCTTTGCAGTGTTTGTCACTTGTTTCTTTCTTAACCGATTCCTAGAAGGATAAATCCAGTTCATCTTCTGTTTCCTTGTTGTCAATTTCCTTAGGCTTCTTTGGGGATTCATCAACCCTGGCATTGATACTCTCAACAATCTTCTGATTCCTCCTATTGTAGCACTTGAGAGCTTTTCTTTTAGTGGAATATCCTAGAAATATTCCTTCATCACACTTAGCATCAAACTTGCTCGGGTTCTCACCTCTCCTGATATAGCATTTACTCCCAAAAACTTTGAAATAACTCACATTGGGAGTTCTCCCATTCCAGTACTCATAAGGGGTTTTGTCTTTACCTTTCTTAATGAGTACCCGGTTCATGGTATAGACTACAGTACTCACTGCTTCCCTCCAAAATCTATGAGTGACATTTCATTGAATCAACATAGTTTTGGCCTCTTTAACCACAGTCTTGTTGTTTCTTTCTGCTATGTTGTTATGATGTGGTTTCCTTGGGGTATACAATTGCCTCTTAATCCCGTTCTCCTCTTAGTACTTATTGAATTCATCAAAAGTGAATTCACCTCCCTGATCTGTCCTTAGCTATTTTATCCTTCTGCCACTCTCCTTCTCCACCAATGATCCAAAGGCTTTGAACTTTCCAAATGCCTCGGACTTGTCTTTCAAGAATGTGACCCACATCATTCTTGAGCAATCATCAGTAAGAATCATGAAGTACCAATCTCCCTGAAAACTTCTAGTTTTCATCAGACCACACAAATTGATGTGCACCAGATCAAGTAAGTTCTCTGAGGAAAAAGACTTACCTTTGAATGTTGAGGAAGTCATCTTCCCAAGTTGACATTCTCTGCATAAGACATTCTCCAATTTGTTCAACAAAGGCAATCCTCTTATTGCCTTGATCTTACTATCCTTTACAATATTGTCAAAATTCATATGACAAAGTCTCCTATGGCATATCCAACTATCATTAAATTTTCCCATCAGGCACTAACTAATCTTGGCATTCAGCTGAAACAGGTTTCCTCTAGTCTTCTTACAGGTGGTAATAAGTTCACCACTCTTTCCAATTATTCTACAGACTCCACCTTTGAATTCCAGTATGAGTCCTTTATCGTTCAGTTGAGCAACACTCAAAAGGTTATGCTTAAGGCCTTCCGCCCAATAAACATCATCCGCACTGCTCTTTCCATTTAGTGAGATGGATCCTTTTCCTTTCACCATGCAAGGTGCATCATTGCCAAACCAGACAACACCACCATCATATTCTTGAAGAGACAGAAACTTTTGCTGGTCACCGGTCATGTGGTGAGAACACCTGCTATCAATGATCCACTCATTAGAGTTGTCAACATGTGAGACAAGAGCTTTCTGGTTAGACAAATCTTCCTTGACAGCCACAAACACTATGTCCTCATTCTCTTCATCCTCAAATTCATCATTGGTAACACCTTCATCCATTGTAACAAGACAATTTCTCCTACCTACTCCTTTATACTTCCTAAACCTCTCTGGTTTATCCTTATTGTCATTGTTAGGACAATTAACAACTATATGTCCTATCTTATTGTAGGAAAAACACTTTAGAGAAACCTTACCTCTGTATTTTCTAGTGCCTTTTGGAAGTCTCTTGGCAAGAAGAGCTTCAAACTCCATCAAAATCTCCTCATCATCCATATCTCTGCTTGACCTAGATTCATAACTGGTACTGACCTCTTTTTATTTCCTAATCGGTATGAAGGAATAAGATGCTCTAAAGGATGACTCATTCTTCTGAACACTACCATCATAGCTATTCAATTCATATGCAGTCAACTTTGCAATAATAGAGTCTAAAGATACCTTGGTTTTGTCAATAGACCTGAGCTCCTAAATAGTGGCAACCTTGATTGCATAGACCAGTAAAAGTGATCTCAGTACTCTTGATCTCTCCAACCACTATCTTCATTCTTAGGTCATACTGTTGAATGGTCTCTCCTTCAACCATCCTCATATCTTCAAACTTTCCTCTAAGGCTTTCTTCCTTAGCCTATTTGACATGTTCATCACTGCCATAAATGGATTCCAATTTGTGCCATAATTCTTTCAGATTGTCCTTATCTTGTACATCAATGAAATCTACATCAGACAAGATGCTAATAAGGGATTCCATGACTTGCCCATTTTCTTGTATCTCTCTTTTCTAATCATCGGTTAGAGTGCCAGTGGGGATTAAATAGGCATTCTGAACATAGCTCCCTTTTTGTGCACCCAAACTCCTGATATATATCTTCATCCTATCCTTCCATATTGTAAAGTTGTCCCTATTGAACTTAGGACCTTCCCTCTTCATCATTTAAACAAGATCTTTTGCCTCAAGTGGTTAAGCTTAAATCACCAAGGACTTGGATGTGCTCTAATACCAATTGATGAATAATGATGAACTACTCAGGTCCTAACTGGTACTGAGAGGTGGGGGTGAATCAGTACACAAAAAAACTGCTTCAACACTTTGACATATAAAAACACAGCTAACTGGTTATCTTCACCACTATACTTAACCCTAGCAATACTAGTTAAACACAAATACTTCAGACAACATTCAACAGATCTCAAATCTTGATGACTACTTCATCGATATAATTATGCATGAGTTGTATCAATAATACCACAACAATTTAACACTGCATGCATATATAACTTAATCAAAATCACACAATCATCACATGAAAAAAACTCACAACCCATAACACAGATTTTTCACATGGAAACCCAAATGGGAAAAACCATGGTGGGGATGAATACCCACAAGCTTGTTTGTGAACTCTTTCGAAATTTTCTCTTGTAAAGCGGAAAAATCGAACCCTAGTCGTTCTCCCCTCCCCAACTCCAAGGAGAGAGAAGGGAGAGTCACTAGGGTTGATGGTTTTTCACTTAGGGGAGACTTTAAATTCAAAAGAGGGGTTGAAACCCACAAGATCCAATCCCACGCAATGCAAGATTGGATTCTAAATGAGTTTCAAGGGTTAAGACATCAAGGATACCCTCTTTTGTAAAGAATGTAGATAGAAAGATTGAACTAGGAATGCATGTAGAAGCAAGAGAGATTCGCTTATAAACAGAGATAGGGATATGGGATGAACCTGCGGACCTGGAATTAGTAGTAGAATGTCGAGATGGTGCTGTTCTACAAATTTGAGTGAAAGTTGATGGGACAATGGCGCCCGGCGTGCACACAGTCCTCCGAAAAATCCGTGAAACGAAAGGGGATCTGTTCGTCTCTACACAAGGATTCCAGATCTTCAATTACAGCCGCGTACCTACAACCTACACATAGAAAAGAGAGGACAATTGGGGGGTTAGGGATGAGGGGTTTGCCTTTAGGTCAAACCCCAGTTTTGGAATTAACCAAGAAATGAGAATGCTGTAAATGTAAATGTTTGTAATGTAAACAAGTACTGATACCTTGTTGTAAGAATGTTTGCATTCTTACATGCGAAGGTGTAATGTGTGTAGTATGTTGTATGTTTTAAATGATCTCCTCTTCAATGGTTGAATCCTTGTCTTGAATGCAACACTTAGCCTTGAATGGAGACTTAGAATGCTCAATTGCTTGAAGGAATGCTTGAATGCTTGAATGTTTGAATGTTTGCCTAGTGCTTTCGCCCCTTGCACACATATATGTCCTCCTCCTTTTTGAGAGGGGAAATGTAGTTTATATACTTGTCAATTAGGGCTGATAGACTGATTTTCCTGACCTTAGGCCGATCGGGAAACATTATTTTCCAATTTGCAAACTTAAAGACCCGATGCCCAAAAGAGAACGGGCCCAAAATAGGGCCAGGGACCAGGGCGCTGGGCGCCATGGTCCTGGTGGACCAGGACACTGGGCACCATGGTCTTGGGGGACCAGGGTGTTGGGTGCCATGGTCCTAAAGGACCAGGGCACTGGGCGCCATGGTCCCACTTCCCGGGACAGCAGGGTGTAAGGAGGGATCAGGCCAAGGTGCAAAAAATGCAGTTTTTGGTGTCGTAAACAGGTTTCGGGGTCTCCATTCAGGTTCAAAATTGCACCGCCATCGTGAAGACCCAAATGTAGTTGAAATTGCAAGTGTCGCAATTTTTGGATGCTACATTTAGCCCCCACTTTAGTGGGAGTATAAGCGTACGCTCATACTTCTCATAAAGTACAAGGAAACAACATTGAGAGACCTTCACCACATCAAGGAGGCAAGATACATCAAGCCCCCAGTGGACTAAGGATCTTACGACTTTGATTGACAAAGTAAAAGGGAAGATCATGAGGGAGAACCATGACTGTTAGTAGTAAGGTTCCCTCACTATGAGTCATGCAAGAAAGATATCAAAAATTTTCAAGGCAAAGCTAAATTTGTCAAGAAATTTTCAAGTATCTTGAAAAGATATGAACAGGATGTATGCCCCCCTACGTTAAAGTGATTGCACATGCCTCACCGGGGGAGATTGCTTTAAGGTAGTGATACATATAAGAAATGAGAAAGGAGCACATTATCACAAGGATCTAGCCCCCAAGTGTGAGATAAGCTTAAGGATAATAGACACAAAACACAAAGCACATTCGCTTTCCTCGGGGTCAGTATGCTGTATGATAATTCATGTATATCATATGTATGTATGCATAATTTTTCTTCATTCCCCAATCAAGGAAGGTCACCTAGAAGAAGGGAACACATGTGTCTTTTGAGTCAACATGAGAGAGACCAAAAGAGATCTCAATGTTTTGCATCGTCCTCAAGTAGACAACACTAAGGACAACAAATAGAAGAATGAGAATAACACATAGAAGAAGTAACAAAAGAGATCAAGAGAGGAGGAGAGAGTCTACTATGCTAATGAAACTAGTCTAGCATGTCATCTACCCCCCGATCTTGCTGATCAATATTTCGGGAAGGCAGGAAACACGCTAGAGGAGGAACATCCAACACAGCAGATGGAGCTATCACAAGATCCAAACAAGGGCTATGTTCATGTTCCGAGCCACGTTGTTCTTGTCTAGGAGCTAGGATAAGTGCTTTAGAAAATTCATTAGATAAATGCTTATCAACATCAACATATTCATATTCACTATCAGAATGAAGAGGAGTAACATTTTCATCATGAATAACAATTTCATCATGAATAACATTTTCATCTATATCATCATCAAGATTTACAAAAATAGGATCTTTAACCTGCACAGGATCAAGACCATCATGCATCTTATGTTTAGGAGATTTCGGCTCAATCGTCGGCTGAGGAGAAAATGGAATAATACTGGCTGAAGGTGTTTTTGGGGATTGCAAAGTTTGAGAAGCAGTTGCCTGAGCTCTAAGACGATGCTTTCGTCGGCGTTCACATGCAGAACGATTTCGTCTAGTCTTAGTAGGAAGTTGAGAAGTTTGAGGAGGAGGAATGTTCTCATCCTTATCACTTGGGTGTTTAGGTTGTGGTCTCTTAGGTTGAATAATAGGAGAAGAGGAAGGTTCTTCTCTCCATAAGAGGAAGGAGGAGGAACTGCTCCATATAAGGGAGGAATATTTGGTTTAGGAAGGAGACCAAGTCCATCATGACGAGGAGGGATAGGTCTACTTTTAGGAAGTTTATTAGTCATAGGCATAGTCACATTCATAGGGATGGGTTGGGAATCTTCTTGAGGAAAGACATTAGTTTTATCTTTCAAAGGAAGAAATTCCTTCTCAAGAATGATAGGAATATCAAGCTTAGGTGTTCTAGGTTCACTTAGAGATAGGATCATATCTTTTTTCCACTTTTGATAAGATTTGAAAAGATGATCACTTCGCGGAGGAAGAGATTGGAATTGTTTAGGCCAAAAGCAATCAATACGAACGCTAGAAGTTCTTTCAGCTGGTTTAAAGAGACTATGATTGACAGTAACAACTTCACCATTATGGGGAAATTTCAAACACTTGTGAATAGGAGAAGCAATAGCTTTCATGGAAGACAGCCAAGGATAGCCTAGCTTCACACGAAATTGTTCAGATGATGGAATAATAGCAAAGCTCATATCAAGGGATTTGTTATGGACCTCAATAGGTAATGTAATAGAACCAATTGCAGGAGAAGAAAATGCATCAAATAATTTCACAACCACATTTGTTTCGTCATAGATCACTTGATTCAATTGCAAAGTAAAAAGAAATTCTTTAGTAATGACATTAACCATACAAGAAGGATCAATAAGCACTCCATGACAAGGTGTATTCTTGACTTTTGCAACTATATGTAAAGGACCATCAGGTACCCTGATAGTTTCACTGGAATCAAATGTGATGGAAGGTTCTTTAGGGATTTTCTACTGCTCTACAAAGTTAATCACATTCGGAGTCATGGACACAAGATCATCAGGTGAGATAGAGGAATCAGTAGTATCAATCGCATTAGAGGTATGAGAAGGCAATGGATCAGTAAAAATCTTAAGATTTTGGTTAGGAGGAGCTACAGATGTGTTGCCTTTATCATTCACACTAGAAACAGAGATAGTATTATTATCAATCAAATCTTGAATTTTACCCTTTAAAGCAAAACATTTTTCAGTATCATGCCTAGGTTGACGATGAAATTGACAAAAAGATTTGTTATCAAAATAGAGTGAATTAATCTTTGCAGGATCTATTTGCCTTATAGGAGGAAGAGTAAGCACATTTTGTTCCAATAACTTATTCATAATACTATGCAATGATTCATTCAAAGGAGTAAACTTTCTTTCTTTCTTGAAAAACTTAGAAATAGGAGGCACACCTGATGCTGCATTCACATTGTTGTTGATGATATTTTCATTGAATTTAATGGACTCTCTGTTCGGTTTAAACTTCCCAAATGGTTGTTGACTACTATCACCCTTATCACTCGGAGCCATAGGATTTGCTTGTTCCATTTGACTCACAGTCAGTTGATAATTGTGAAGAGTTGCACACAACTGTTGGAAAGAAGTAAACTCAGAAAACAAGAGTTTTTCTCTAATATCTTTTTGTAAATTAGAAATAAAGATTCTTTGAATATCATTGTCAGGCACTGGAAAAGAAATTTGAGCATACAAATGCTTATATCTACCAATGAAATCAGTCACTTTTTCTTTAACACCTTGTTTACAATGCATTAAATCAATCAAAGTAACTTTAGGACTTATGTTGTTTTCAAATTGTTGAATAAAAGCATTTGCAAGTTGTTCGAAAGAAGTAATAGAATAAGAAGGCAATGAGCAATACCATTGTAGGGCTTTATCTCTTAATGTTCTAGTAAACAGTTTTGCAAGCAACCTTTGGTCATAAGCAAAATTAGTACATATTGTTTGAAAGGTCTTAAAATGTGTTAGAGGATCACCCTTACCATTATAAAGCTCCAAATGTGGAATTTCAACATGTTTAGGGGGGATAGCTCGAACAATGTCAAGACAAAGTGGGCCCGCAACATCAAATGTGGGCACACTAAACTTAGATTGATTCATAGAGGCAATTTGCTGCTGTAAAGAAGAGACAGTTTGTGCAAGATTGTTAATGGTCGCTTCAGTCGAAGAGTTCATATTAGACATGTTAGATTGTGATGGAGGTATTATGTTATTGAAAGAAGGTAGAGAGTAAGGTGGTGGGACACTATGATAGTTAGTCATAGGAGATGATTGGAAAGGAGGAACACTACAAGGAGGAATGGAAGGGTTAGATGAATTGCCCCCTTGCGTCATGTTCATTTGTGGAGATATAAGAGGAACACTCATTGAAGGAATGAATGAAGAAGTTGGATTGAATGAAGGAAGCGGATTGATTGAAGAAGAAGGATTGCCCCCATGACTAGTGATCATAGGAGGAATGTCTTGTATTGAAGTAGTCATTATGTTTGATGTGAAAGTAGGTATACTAGCAATAGGAGTTGTCAAAGGAATAGAATGATTAACTTGAGTAGGAGGTTGTGTATAACCTAAGGTTTCGGCACAACTTTTCATAGGCATCACATTCGAATCCACAATGTGTGCAATACCACGCAAAATATCAATTCCATTCTTATCACTTTGAACCATACGCTTTAGACCCTCAATTAATGAAAGAGCTTGACTATCGGGGTATTCCTGAGACATCCATTGTCGAAAATCATCAAATTGGTTATCCAATTTTGAAAGTTGTTCTACAGAAACCTCATGGAGAGCTTCTTCATCATTAAGAGGATTAGAGGAATTACCCATGTCCTCGCTAAAAAGGCCATTCAAATTAGGTTCCATCTCCTCGGTAATTACACCTTGGAAAGACTTAATTCTAAGACTTCGTCTAACGGGAATAGTGTAAGTAGGGCTTATTGTTGTAAAACTCATGCACTAAAGAAAGAGAGAAGATTTTGAATTTTAGAGGTAGCAAATTTCAATAAAACCAGCCAATCTCCTAGATTTAAGCTGTTAAATGCAATCAGGACAATCTCCCGAAATTTCGGAAAAAATGTCCAGGACCGTGGCGAACGGAGTGCACACGGTCCTCGCAACTTTTTTCAAATTTTCAGGGATGAAAGTTATGATGATTTTAAAGCTAATCTGAAAAAATTGAGTGATTTTACGATCTGTAGATAGGCCAAATTAAAGTTGCAATCTCAAAATTGAACCCTACCAAGATTGTTGAAAAATGTAAAATTTGAATTTTGAAAAAGAGGGGGAAACTGAAATTTTGAATTTTATGATTTTAGAGGGAATGCTGAAAGCAATGCAAGTTTTGAAATTTAAAAGTTGACTCGATTTCATGCAAAATTCGAATTTGAAAGTGGAAATCAAAGTTGTTGCAATTAAAAAGTCACAAATTGTAAAAATTTGAATAAAGCACTGAAATTTCGAATGAATGCCAACACACTTTTCAGATTTAGGACTGTAAGAAACACAATCTTGATATGAATTTCAATTTCAACAATTTTTGAATGATTAGAATCCTGAATCCAAGCAATCGCTAGACCAACTTTGACTTTAATTTTGAAAGTGTTAAAATTGATAAAATCAGCCCAAATTCTGAATTTTAGCAGAAAAATACAGTAAGATCTAGCTCCCGAAATTTCGGAAAAAATGTCGGGGATGATGGCGCTCGGGGTGCACACGGTCCTCACAACTTTTTTCCAAATTTTCAGGGATGAAAGATATTATGATTTTATTGTGGAATCCAAAGTTACAGCCGATTTGGAGGTGTTTTGATTAGTGAAATTATTAGTCAAAGGTTGAATCAAGAAGGTCTTAAAAATTAGGGTTTTGACATTTAACCACTTAATTTTCAGAATTAAAGCATAAATATGAATTGACAATTTGCAATAGAAGGGTAGATCTGAAACAAGCATTAACAATTAAACATTTCACAAGTTTAATTACTTAAAAGAAAATTTTAGGGTTTTTATGCAATCAACCTCTAAAATTTGCAAAAGATCAAACATGGAAATATAATTAGGAAAGCAAAATTTTCAAATCTAACCATGAATAATCAGAATGAGGATGTTCACGTTGGGTTCACCAAAATGTAAAGCGGAAAAATTGAACCCTAGTCATTCTCCCCTCCCCAACTCCAAGGAGAGAGAAGGGAGAGTCACTAGGGTTGATGGTTTTTCACTTAGGGGAGACTTTACATTCAAAAGAGGGGTTGAAACCCACAAGATCCAATCCCATGCAATGCAAGATTGGATTCTAAATGAGTTTCAAGGGTTAAGACATCAAGGATACCCTCTTTTGTAAAGAATGTAGATAGAAAGATTGAACTAGGAATGCATGTAGAAGCAAGAGAGATTCACTTATAAACAGAGATAGGGCTATGGGATGAAGCTGCGGACCTGGAATTAGTAGTAGAATGTCGAGATGGTGCTGTTCTGCAAATTTGAGTGAAATTTGATGAGACGATGGTGCCCGGCATGCACACGGTCCTCCGAAAAATCCGCGAAACGAAAGGGGATCTGTTCGTATCTGCACAAGGATTCCAGATCTTCAATTATAGCCACGTACCTACAACCTACACATAGAAAAGAGAGGATGATTGGGGGGTTAGGGATGAGGGGTTTGCCTTTAGGTCAAACCCCAGTTTTGGAATTAACCAAGAAATGAGAATGTTGTAAATGTAAATGTTTGTAATGTAAACAAGTACTGATACCTTGTTGTAAGAATGTTTGTATTCTTACATGCGAAGGTGTAATGTATGTAGTATGTTGTATGTTGTAAATGATCTCCTCTTCAATGGTTGAATCCTTGTCTTGAATGCAACACTTAGCCTTGAATGGAGACTTAGAATGCTCAATTGCTTGAAGGAATGCTTGAATGTTTGAATGTTTGCCTAGCGCTTTCGCCCCTTGCACACATATATGTCCTCCTCCTTTTTGAGAGGGGAAATGTAGTTTATATACTTGTCAATTAGGGCTGATAGACTGATTTTTCTGACCTTAGGCCGACCAGGAAACATTATTTTCCAATTTGCAAACTTAAAGACCCGATGCCCACAAGAGACCGGGCGCAAAATAGGGCCAGGGACCAGGGCGCTGGGCGCCATGGTCCTGGGGGACCAGGGTGCTGGGCGCCATGGTCCTGAAGGACCAGGGTGTTGGGCGCCATGGTCCCACCTCCCGGGATAGCAGGGTACAAGGAGGGATCAGGCCAAGGTGCAGAAAATGTAGTTTTTGGTGTCGTAAACAGGTTTCGGGGTTTCCATTCAGGTTCAACGTTGCACCGCCATCGTGAAGACCCAAATGCAGTTGAAATTGCAAGTGTCACAATTTTAGGATGCTACAGCTCTATTAGGAGCCTAGTCCAGTTACATAATTTACAATAAAGGTTCTGTTAGAACCAATCTTGTTATAGATCACCTAGTTAAGGGATGGCTATATAACCTGTTAAAGGTTGGAACCCTATTAAGAGTTACCTCGCTAGAGGATTTAAATAACTTAATGAACTTGAGCTACCTGCTTAGAGGATTTACAACAAATCTTGTTAAAGCTACCTGGTCAAGGGATTTACCTTCTGTTGAAATGGTTAGAAGACAACAGGTAAGACACTCTGATTTGATAACAACACTTCTTGCTAGGGAAGATCCTTTTTAGTTCCTCTCTTCTACAATCACACTCTTTAGATTCCTCACTCTAGTTTGGCAAGTATCAAATCTCCAACATGCGGACATAAACACAACTTTTTCCAACAACTACAATAACAAAACTCATCGACCTTATAAACAACAATTAGGTTGGTAGCATAAACCCTAAACCCTAAACATTTTAGGTTTATAATTATAAGTGGTCCAATCTTGACCGTCGAATACATTACATAGAATGAAACAATTTAAAATAGATCTCAAGTCATTCTACATCATCCAATCTTCACTGCATCTAGAAAACAGTAACCCATCACACGCTTTTCACATACCACTAAGAAAAACACACATTCTTGAGGTAGACATTCAATGCATTTGATCTTCATGCGCAAGATCCTCAAAGAAATCCTTCACGTGCACACAGCTGACATGGCATCTTGATCCTTATCCTTGTTCTTAACTAACTCATCACAGAACATCATCGGTTGCACCGGACAAGCCAAACTAGAAACCCTAGAGCTGAACTGAGACTACCAACTGGTAGTCACATTTAGTGAACCCCGACACCAGTCCACTCATCTAGTTGACCATAACCACTTCTAATCTTCATTCCAGTGCATACCGGTTCACATGCTTGAGCACTTATTGACATCAATGACACCATACATTATCACTGCTTCATCATATGCCAATAGTTAGATTCATTAATAAGATAAAATTGATGTGAGCCTCATGACTTGATCCTAGGGAGGATATTTTAGGATAAGCATGAGAAGGCCATTGCTATGGCAAGTCATTCTCCCTTGATATCTCATAGGTTGAGATGGCTCTACATGTCCATCAGGCTAGTGCCTTATGTTGTTATGTTTTGAGGATGGCATGTGATGACACTCCACCCCTACATGTATTCCGTTGATAATTTATGATTATGCCTCATTGGTTGCATTTATGTCTTGTTGAGTTATATGCCTTTGGGAGTTTATTCTTGTTGTTTTGTGTTGGTTCTTGCATGAGAGTCCTTGTGTGATTAGTCTCTTTGGTTATAGGTGCTAGCTTAGGTTTATAGTGTGTGTTGGGACCTTCTATCATCTCCTAGAATGCGGGGTGGTTTGTTTGGTTCCACATGGTTGGGTGGTTGGTGCTTTTTATCCATTGGATGTTCTCTTGGATTCTTCTTGCATGGATGTGGATTATTCTTCATGATGATTATGGATGTACCTTATAGCATATTTATGTAATGAATATGATGGAATTAATGTAATGGAATATTCTTGTATGTAGTAGTTGGGATCTTGTAATAGGAAGAGCTATGCTCATGATGTATTTTATGTAATTGTAATTGTAAGAAGGTAGTAGATGGAATTTAGGATTATATCATGGATTGTAATAAGATTATATGATGTATCACATTGTATTTATAGAATGGAATAAATATCCTTAAGTGTATTGGTAAATAAAATAGAATGGATCTATATTATGGCTTAATTGTATTAGTTGAAATGGAATTCTATGAAATGATTAGGATGTAATTGAAATGTGAAGGAACCTTAATGAATGGGTTAGTATTAATGACAATGTTAGATAATATGATTAGATGAATGATTCATGTAGATGAATCGGTAGAAAGGAAATTATGCATTGCATGTAAGGGATTGTTAAGAAGAAGATTGCATTAATATTCTTGCATTATGCATTTGGAATTAAAGTTAAAATAAATGGTCATGTTAGGGAATTAGATGCAATTGAAGTATGTTTAAATGGATTAGTAAAGATTTAATATACCTATGCATTAGGATTGTATTATCATGGAAAAGGATAAAGAGCATGTGATAGGAAATGTTGGGTTAAAACACATTTGATATTCATTGCATAGAAAGGATGTAGATCTA
Organism: Cryptomeria japonica; assembly: GCF_030272615.1. Lineage (NCBI taxonomy): Eukaryota > Viridiplantae > Streptophyta > Pinopsida > Cupressales > Cupressaceae > Cryptomeria > Cryptomeria japonica. The sequence continues at coordinate 45,136,646 of NC_081412.1, read as the reverse complement.
AGGGTGTTAGTCTTGCATTGAAATGGTTAAATGTATCATCTTAGAAAGATGTTAGAATAATACACATATCATATTGGATAAACATCATAGTAGATTGCATATCTCATGGTTAGGAAATGGATATAATGCATTAAGTTAGAATGGAATGTGATTATCATGTGAGTAGGATGTCATTATGATAGTTAATTAAGTAATGACATTGAAGTACCCTAGGGAAAGATTAATGTTGTTTATGTTTATTTCCGCTTGCGTAAATTAATGAAATGTGCAATGATCCATGTTCATAATGCTTAATTGGTTAATGAATATAATTATATGGAGATTTTATGAGTTGCATTAGTTGCTAAAGGATGTGCAGACGTATAAATCTAACCACTTTTCTAAATAAATATTTCATATTTATTTTAACCGCATTCCCCCTATTAATTAAATTTTATTTAATTAACTTCTTCATTTTCATCTATTTGATTAAATGAATTACTCAATTTATTTAATTAAATTCACATAAACCTTTTCTAGCCTTTAATTAAATAAATCACTTTATTTAATTAAATCCCCTTTCTCCCTTTTTAATGAAATTTACATTTAATTAAATTTCTCCTTGCAAGTAAATAAATCTAACTTATTTATTAAAATCCCCCCACTTGTATTTATGCAAGTTGCATCTATTTTATTTGAAATAAATAAATTTTATTTTAATTAAAATCCCTTTCCCCCCACTTGCATTTTCCTACATCTCCTACTTGCCTCCTAAAACCCCTTCTAGATTCTTCTAATCACTTCCAATTTAGCCTAATTCATCTCCTAATTATTGTCACATTCCTAAGAAAAGGGAAGTCACTTCTCAAAGCCTCCATGGTCTTTGAAATACACTAAAGGCTTTATGTCTTCATCAAGTTAACCCTCAAAGTCTTCCTAGCCATTAATGGTTAACTCAACCTTCTTTCATGGTTAGAGACTTTCTCTCTAGCTTAACCCTCTGCTAACCCAAGGGTCTCATCAAGAATTCATGGCTTTAACCTTGGTTATCCTATTAACCCTCGTAGAAGAGTCTACCCCTTGGGTAAAATATTTATCCTATAGATGACCCTAACCTAACCTTAACCCTTACCTCCTAGGGTAACCTTCATGTCTTTTCAGGCATTTAATGCTTTTTGCATCTCCTCTCAAGCAACCTCTTGTTGACAATTGTCACCATTTCATTGGTGAGAATTGTAAACATGGATTGATTAATTTTCAATCCTAGCCCTTGTTAAGATTATTCAATCTTAACCATCCATTGCCCTATTTTACCTATATATAGAGCTCTCATTCCTCATTTTCATATCAACAATCTTTCATGCATCTACATTATAGTCTAATTTACAAAACATTTTAGCCTCTCTTTGTTAGAACATCATCATAGCATTTCGAAGTATTTTTCATATCATAGAATATTCATTCTAGGAATAGTATATCATGCTAGGATAATTTGCTAATCTTTTATCATATCATCTTCATACTAGATTAATCTGTTAGGACTTGGAGGCAACTAAGAGGGGGGGGTGAATTAGTTGTCTAATAATTTTCAACCCAAATATAACTTAATCAAACTTGATACTTAATACCAGTTGACAGATTAGCAGTTAATATTAATACCAATGAAACTCAATGCATAAAACAGAAAGAGAAACAACATCCAAAACACATAACACAAATATTTGTATGTGGAAACCATGTAAGGGGAAAAACCATAGTGGGAAACCTTACCCATAATTAGATGATACTACTGTAGATAGTATGTGTATACAAATGGGGTCTGCACATGCATAAAGGCCAATTGCATAGAGCTCATTGCTCAATCACAAAACAGGAGCCACACTGACTACAATTGGATGGTTAAATCCAATGATAATGTACTGCTCAAAGTAGCATCTCCAATGTTGGATTCAGTAACAGTTAAGCTCTGATAATCACCTTCAAACCTTCCTTGAACCTTCTCTATGGTTTGCTCATATGATCTTCAATATTAGCACATACCATGTTACAAAACCATATACCATATACCATTCTCTTCCTATTACTTCTTCTACATTGATCTCACGAATGAGATCTTGTATATATACCAAAACCAAAGACCAAGTGTGTAGGTGATCTTAATAAGAATATTACAATTAAATCAATTACAAATAAGTCAAGATGTGATCCATCATGTGGGCTCAATACATTTACAACAATATCCAATTAATAAGTTATCTCCATAACGTGTTGTGCTGATCTAGAATAGATAATGCATGCTGGTCCATAACCTAGACCAATTTGTCGGTAACAACAAATATGTCAACCTGATTAAACCAATAACCAAAATACCAAAACCAAGTATCCAAGCCATGTCTTCAACATAACCAAGTGATCTCCAGATGGTAACAAGTCATCCTCAGTGATGGTGAACAATATAACCTATCGATGAATAATATACCAGTGACTATGCATAAGTCACTAAACTTGTTGGTGAACATAATGTGTTGGTTAAACATAACCAAAGATCTCTAGAAGGATAAGTGTTGACATCAATGACAAAACTAATGCAACACATCCATAATACCAACATTCTCCCCCTTTGGCATTGATAGCAACACAATATGGAAAAACATTTAAGTGCCAAAATAGAATGCCAAAAACCAGAAACCAACAATCTTCAAAATAGATCAATACCAGAAATCAAAGTATATATCTCTCCCCCAGTGAATAATCTCTCCCCATAGGATAATGTTTCCTAAATATAAATTTTTTCCATAGATATCTCTCCCCCTTTGACATCAAATGCCAAAGAAATACAAATACTAGATCATACAACCAATTATAATAATCAATTGTTGAAACCAACTACTCCCCCTGAAAAGTATCTCTCCTCCATCAAAGCCAGAAAAAAGGTTTCTTTGTTAATTCTGTCGGTTTGATGCCAATCATTAACTGTTTAAATCTCTACTAGTGAGAGTATTACCCCGAGCCTCTCTCTGAGATATTCAAAAGTTTCCTTAGGCAAAGGCTTAGTAAAGATATCTGCAATCTACTCTTTAGTATTTAGATAAACCAAGCTCACTTCTTTTGCTTCAACATTCTCTTTCAGAAAATTATATTTGATAGAAACATGTTTAGTTTTAGAGTGAAATACTGAATTCTTTGATATATCAATTGCTACTGAATTAGCACAATAAATGATTATAGGTTCTTTGCATTTTACCTTTATGTCCTTCAACATTTGCTTAATCCATAATACCTGAGTACAATTAGTTGCTGCTGCAACATATTTTGATTTTGTTGTTGATAATGATGTACAACTCTGTTTCTTGCTCAACCACGAAATCAATCTACTACCAAGAAAGAATTCCCTATCAGTGGTACTCTTTCTATCATCTACATCTCCTGCCCAATTTTCATCGGTGTATGCACATAAATCAAAATTTTCATCTTTAGGATACCATAAACCAAGATTTGTTGTGCCTTGTAGATATCGGAAAATCCTTTTCACTGTTGATTCATGATTTTATTTAGGATTACTCTGAAATATTGAAATAATACATATTGCATTCATTATATCAAGTCTTGTTTGTATCAAATATAGTAAATCTTCAATAATATATTTGTATCTTGTTAGATTAATAGGGGCTGAATCATCCTTCAATGTCAATTTATCAGTTGTAGTCATAGGAGTACTTATCGGTTTAGAGTTTTTCATACAAAATTTATTCAGTAGTTCCTTCAAGTACTTTGTTTGACATATGAATATACTTTTATCAGTCTATGAAATATGCAATCCTAAAAATAATTTTATCTCCCCAATCATAGACATTTCAAATTCTTCCTGCATCTTATTAGCAAAGTCTTCACACAATCCATCTTCTCCTCCAAAAATGATGTCATCAACAAAAACTTAAATAACCAAGATGTCTTCATTAGTCACTTTGAAATATAAGTTGTTGTTAGCATTACCTTTAGTGTAACCAAGTTTCAAAATATATTTGTCCAATCTAGCATACCAAGCTCTAGGAGCTTGCTTCAATCTATACAAAGGTTTCCTTAATCTGTAAACCATATCTTTATCATTTGTCAATGAATATCCATCAGGCTGTTCAATGTAAAATTCCTCTTCAAGATCACCATTCAGAAATGCACATTTTACATCCATTTGATATACTTTATAGTTCTTGTGAGCTACAAATGCAAGAAATAATCTGACTGCCTCAATTCTAGCTATCGGTGCAAAGGTTTCATTGTAATCAATTCCTTCTTTCTGTGAATATCCTTTACAAACTAATATTGATTGGTTTCTGATTACCTTACCATCTTCATTGAGTTTATTTTTGAATACCCATTTAGTTCCAATTATATTTGTGTCTTTAGGTTGGGGAACTAATGTCCATGTATTATTCTTTTCAATTTGTTCTAGTTCATCTTCCATAGCTTTAATCCAATGTTTATCTTCAGATGCCTCAATAACAAATGCTGGTTCAATTTGAGAAATTAAACATACCTCTTCATTTCCTAGTCTTCCTCTTGTCATAACACCTTGATACTTATTCCCAATTATCTGACTTTCAGAGTGATTCAATCTTACATACCTAGGTGTGTTCACTTGATGTTGTTCTTCAGTCACTGTGGAATTCTCTGATGATGTCGGTGTGACTGGATCCACACTCTGTACCGATGAAATCTACATAGGTTCATTTATAATCATCTCAATTGCAGGTTCAGAATCCATAGACCTTGAATTTACTCTAAAGTGTTCATCTATCTTCACATTTGCACTCTCAATGATTTTTTGCAATCTTTTATTAAAACATCTATATTCCTTGCTCTTAGATGAATAAATAAGAAATATTCCTTCATCACTTCTAGGATCAAATTTACCAATATACTCATCTCTCCTAATATAACATTTGCTTCCAAATATTCTGAAGTATTTAAGAGTAGGAGTATTACCAAACCATAGTTCATAAGGGGTCTTACAGGTTTCACCTTTGATGTGAACTCTGTTAAAAGTGTAAACCACAGTATTCACTACTTCTCTCCAATACACGAGGTAGATTTTCTTCCAATATCATGCTTCTAGCTGCATCCAGAATAGTTTTGTTCTTCCTTTCCACAACTCCATTCTGCTGAGGTGTCTGAGGTGCTGATAGTTGTCTTTTGATTCCATTCACTTCACAAAATGTATTGAACTCCTTAGATGTAAATTCACCTCCTTGATATGATCTTAAGCATTAGATTTTCTTATCGATTTCATTTTCTACAATTGCCTTGAATAGTTTGAATTTCCCAAAATCTTTTGATTTCTCCTGGAGAAAAGTAACCCAACACATTCTAGAATAATCATCAATGATTAGCATAAAGTATCTATCTCCCTGTAGACCTCTTGTTCTTTCTGGACCACACAAGTTAGTATGAATTAAATCAAGAACATTATTGGATTTCTCATAAATATTGTTAAAATTTGTTCTAACTTGCTTTCCCATTTGACATTCCTTACATACCGGATTATGAGGTTTTACAATCTAAGGTAAATTTCTTACTGCATCTGTTGAACTAATCTTTATAATGCAATCAAAATTCACATGACAATCTTTTATGCCATAACCAACTTTCATCAATATGTGCAATCAAGCATGTCTTTTCACTGTTATTCAAATGAAAGATATTACCTCTAGTCTGATTACTGATTGCAATCTCCAAACCAGTTCTATTCATGATTTTGCATTTACCTTTCTTGAATTGTAATTGAATTTCCTTTTCAACTAATTGACCAACACTCAAAAGATTATGATTCAAACCTTCAACATAATAAACATTGTCAGTATTGTGCTTACCATCAAAAGATATAGTGCCTTTCCCTTTGATCAAACAAGATTTATCATCCCCAAATATTACTAGACCTCCATTGTATTCCTGAAAAGATAAGAATTTACTTTTATCACCAGTCATATGATGTGAACATCCAAAATCTATAATCCATTTATCCTTTTATTCAGTTTTAGTTTCCAAGGGCTACTCTACTGATGGAACAGTAGGTGTTGGTTGATCTTCTTTTATTGCAACAAAAGCCCATCCATTTTCTGTCGACTCTTCATCAAAATCATCAGTAACTCCTTCATTAGCATAGTAACATGATTTGTCTCTATTCTTCTTAAATCTGTATCTCTGATATTCAAGGTTAGGCTTATATGTTCTTTTAGCTTCTTCTCTCAATCTTGCATGTCTATCAGAACATCTAGATGTCATATGACCAAATTTATTGCAGTTAAAACATTTAAATGGTGCTTTACCTTCATACTTACTTCCAATAGGACCTTTAGGCATTTTCCTTGCAAATAGTGCTTCAAGTTCTTCCAAATCTTCATTTTCCTTCCTGATATCTTCAAGTTCTCTTGTATAAAGTGTTTCCCAATCAGATTTGTCCAATGATGATGATGATCTTGCAGATGATGATGCTTTGAAGGCTAAATCTGTCTTCATTGTAGTAACAAGACCAAAATCCTCATGTGCAAATGCTGAAAGTTTGCAAACCAAGGTATTTTTAGATACTGATGTATTAGGCATTGTTCTCAACTCATTAATAGTAGTTACTTTCATTTTGTATGCTAGTGGAAATGCTCTTAAAACTTTAGAAAAAATTTCATCTTCACTCAAGGATCCTCCACAACATTGTATTCCCAAAACAATTTCATTAACCATTTCCATAAAAGAAAAAATTCTTTCATCTTCTTCCATTTTCAAATTTTCATACCTGACCTGGAAGCATTCTGGTTTTGCAATTTTGATAGTGGTATCTCCTTCATTCAATGCCTCCAATTTATCCCAAATAGCTTTAGCAGTAGATCGGTTTGATAATCCCATGATTTGCTGATATGACAAGGCACTCAAAAGTGATTCTCTTGCTTTGCAATCATTATCTTGATCCTTACCCAATGTCGGTGGATTAGGTCAATTCGATGTAGGACCAACATAGCCATTTTGTAATATCCCATATATCTCTTCCAATGCAATTCAGATGTGTCTCCATTCTGATCTTCCTTATACAACAGTTAGTTCCTGAAAAAGTTTGTTGCCATAGAATCTCCTCAAGCTATTAAACTTTTGCAAAAAGAGGACTTAGCTCTGATACCAATTGTTAGGACCTCAAGGCAACTGAGAGGGGAGGGGGGGTGAATCAATTGTCTAATAATTTTAACCCAAATATAATTTAATCAAACTTGATTATTAATAATGGTAAACAAAAGTTAATGTCGGTTGACAGATTAGCAGTTAATATTAATACTGGTGAAAATCAATGCATAAAATAGAAAGAGAAACAACATCCACAACACATAACACATAGATTTGTACATGGAAACCATGTAAGGGGAAAAACCATGGTGGGAAACCTTATGCACAATCAGATGATACTACTGCAGATAATATGTGTATACAAATGGGGTCTGCACATGCAGAAAGGCCAACTGCCTAGAGCTCACTGCTCAAACATAGAATAGGAGTCATACTAACTACAATTGGATGGTTAAATCCAATGATAATGTACTGCTCAAAGTAGCATCTCCAATGTTGGATTTAGTATCGATTAAGCTCTGATAATCACCTTCAAACCTTCCTTGAACCTTCTCTATGGTCTTCTCATATGATCTTCAATATTTGCACATACCATGTTACAAAACAATATACCATATACCGTTCTCTTCCTATTATTGCTTCTACATCTATCTCACAAATGAGATCTTGTATATATACCAAAACCTAAGACCAAATGTGTAGGTTGGCTTAATAAGAATATTACAATTAAATTAATTACAAATAAGTCAAGATGTGATGCATCATGTTAGCTCAATACATTTACAACAGTATCCAATTAATAAATCATCTCAATAATGTGTCATGTGTTAGGATTGATGATAGTCCCAAAGATACTAAGAGTGGGGGGTGATTCAGTATCTAACCGGTTAATAGATTCTTTAACCTTATTAAGTATTTTGCATTCCAAAACTGTGTACAAGTAAACAAGAATTAATGTAGTAAATAAGAATAGTAAAGATAGCATAGAAAACACACCATAACACTAGATGTTTAGAGAGGAAATTCGGTGTGGGAAAAACCTCAGTGGGATTTGTGATCAACAATATTCACTCACTGGCCAATGAATGGATATTACTTACAAGAGGGGCCTGCACATATAGGAAGGCCAACTGCCTAGAGCTCACTGCTCAATCACAAAAGGGAAGTCTCACTAACTTACAAAATGGATTATGAAAATATAATATAATGTACTTCTACAATTCAGCATCTGTTATGCCAGGTTCAGTACCGGTTTAAGCTCATACAATAACCATAAACCTTATACAAAATTTGCCTTAATCTTTGCTCATCATTTCTACCATCATATGTCCATCCATGCATCTTACAAAATGATTTACGATATCTCATACATATATGAGTCTTATTACAATATGCCATGTTGGCTTTACAAAAACATATTTACAATTAAATACAATAAACAAAACTTTATTCTTGTCGGCTGGGATGCCAGTATACATTGTTGCCACTACTAGTGAAGTGTCTGCCGTTGCTAGTGCTTGAATGTATCTAGTAGGTTGTCAGTAAGTTTCCATCAATGACAACACCATCATTTCTCACTAGAGTGTAGAATGCCAACAATCTCCCCCTTTAGCATTGATGGTAACACTCATGAGAAGTTACCAAAAAGAAGTCCAAAAAGTTACCAAAAATGTGTGCTCCCCCTGAGCAGATGATCTCCTCTGATAAGCCATTTTTCTCTATCTACTACTCCCCCTTTGACATCAATGACAAAGGTTGTCAAAAATTATCAAATGAATGCAGATTTCAACTTGAACTTTGTAACCAGTTGGTTACAATTTGGAATACATCTGCGAATACCAAGTTTAGACTTTGTATAAATCTATTGCTTTCCTACATAGTTACCTCAATTGTCTGTATTGTACCAGTGAGATGATGCATATGTTCCTCCAGTATCTTTTGTCCTTGAATTAATGCCTTAGAGATCTCTTTCCTCAGAGAGATAAGGTTATCTAGCTTAGGTCTAAGTTTACACTTAAGCTCTCTGGCTTTTCCCTTGATCCTTTCTTTCTCTTTCTCTAACTTCTCCAATTTTTCTTCAAATCCAGCAATTTCTTGCTCAATAACTGATATAGGTTTAGATGAACCAATGATATTATCAGCTATATCATTTATCTCCTTTTGAACTTTGCTAATTTCCTTATCAATGTCAACTGTAAACAGATTTGTCTTGCAAGTATCTTTGTACAGTTCCTTATACTCCAAAATTGTTGTATTCAGTGCCGGTAAAAGTGTATTGATGTGTTCCGTGCACTTTTTTATTGTTTCCTCAAAGAATTTTCCTTTTTCCTTTTCCATTTTCTCCTTGAATGTTTCCTCATTTATTTGATCAACTGCTAGTATATTACCGGACTATGTGTCTAACTGTCCTAAAGAATCCTTTACATTATCTAAATTGCATTTGGGTGCAATCATATTAAGAATAGGAATTATGTCATCAATTGCCTTATAAGCCAATGCATTACAATCTGTTATTTTCTTTATTGAATCCAGAAGTACTTCAGTCACATTAGTAGGTCTAAATTTTGTTAGTGAAGTACCAGATGTTTGGCCAACTACCTTTACAATTTTTGTTCTTCTGGTGGGAGTAACCAATTTTCCTAAATCGACCTTTGGTGGGTCATTTTGTGTTTGCATTTCCACTAGCAATGGTTTTGGTTTCTCTGTGGTTGTCGGTTGCAATACCTCAATGTGTACTTGTGACTCTGCTAGTTTCTTAGTTTGTTGTTCTATGTTATCTACTGCCGGTATCTCAGTGTTATCCATTGCTGGTATCTCTACCTTTGTTGGTTTTACTTTGCTAGCATCTCTACATTACCAGTATTTGTTCCACTGTCCAAAGGTTTCTCTGTATGCTCAGCTTGCTCTGCTTGTGTCTCAACCCCAATATTATCTGCCTATGTTCCAACCTCAATACTATCTGCCAGTTGCTCAGTAGCAATATCATTTTTTTTCCCCTCTGTGTTCTCCTTATCAACTACAATGTTTACTTCCTGAGTATCAATGTTCATGGTGAACAAAATTTCTGACTCAGGGTTATTATCCTCGTGTGGTGTATCCACATTATCAGTAGCCAGTGTGTTATTAGTCTATACTAGTGAAGTAACCAAAGGTGGTGGTAGGTTGTCAATTACTTTAATGTTGGGTAATCCACCTACTTTACCTTTACCCTTGTCTTTGTCCTTTTGATAAACTTTGAAATTTTTTTTTGGTTTGTTCAAATCTTCCTATTTTTCTTTCTCTACAAAGAAGATATCCCATTTGTTTGTTGTTTCTTCTACAAATTCATTTACCCTGCCAACCATTAAGCTCACATGCCAGTGTCCACTTGCAAAAACCGATCTATTAGCTTCACTAATTAATTCATCAATTTCCTCTACAGAGTTGACTGGATGTATAGCTAGTAGTTTTTCAATCTTTAGTTTCTTGTCAAGCTCCATAACTGCAATCCTTTTTGCATCTAACCTCCTGTACAATTCACTTGGCAAATCATCTACAACTTCTATTAATACTTTCTTGTATATATCAAGATGAAGTATTATGCTATTCTCAATGCTTTCCTTTTCTTCATTAGTGAATGTATTGTACATTTTTCTAACATTAGCTAAGTTACTGTCATCAATTATTTCTTTCAATAAGTTGTCCAAAGGTGGTATAACTTATTGTTGTTTTTTCTTCTTTGGTGTCAACTTCTTTGTCAGTTGTCTCGCTGCCTATTGCTTTTGCCTTGTTGTTCTTGTTTTCTTGGGAGGAGGAGAGGGTACCGGTGAAGGTTTTCTCTTCCTATCAACTCTTTTAAACTTAGCAGGAATTTCACTGTCAGAGGATGTACCAACCAGTGAGAGATGTGCCTCCGGTTGCAATCCTTTTAAGTCACTTTCCTTTATTCTAGTTATGTTCATGATGTTTTCTTTTATTTCCTTAACTTGTTTAGATGCACTCCTTATGTACTTTTCTCTTCTCTTTCTTTGTTTCAATGTTTGTACACCACTTTCTATTGTTTGTGCACTACCAAAAACCTTTTCTTTTGGTTCTGTAGGGGCTTCTAATAGGGCTTTAGCATAAGTTTCAATGATGTTTACATATGCCTCATACCCCATTTCTATTACCCATACAGTTCTAGGAAGAACTACCTCCATCCATATCTCATCCTTTTTAATTACAAAACATATTTCCTTTTCATACTTGTCTACAATACTTTGTGGTAATCTCTCTCTTGTTTTCTTTTTTTCTTTGAATGTTTTGAAGTACTCTATTATATTGTTATCCTTATCAATTCCCATATTGGTGAAGATTTCTAATAGTTGTTTGCCTACTGGTATATCATAACCAAAGTCTTTCTTACCAATATCGAGAACCTCTTTTGTGAGATACAACATCAGACATACAAGAAGATTGCCAAAATGAAAAGTACCTTTCTTATCACCTTTTATCTTTTTTAGATTATCTCTCAATTCATCCTTTAACCACTCACATACATCTATTTTTACATCCTTATTGACCATATCATATGCACTTTTAATACAAAGACTAGATACTGAGTTGAGTTGGTTTGCATGTTTGGTTTTGTAACCTAGGATCATTCTTATAAATCTGACATTCTCATCTTTGACATCATTTACTCTCATGGATCTGCTATCATAGGTTGCTCCTGTTAATGTCATTACTATGTTATTATGAACCTTCTTAGTCTTATCTGGCCTACTACTGGTGGAGGGTAAACTAGTCATTGCCCTAACTGCTTCCTTAGTGATTTCATAAACAAAATCTAGCCAAAAGAGTTCTTCATGAACTTTGCTAAAGATAATTCTTACTACCTCCTTAGGAAAATCAGGGATATCCAAAATTTCCACAAAACCTAAAGTTTCAGTTACCTTGTGTTCGGGTTTTACATTTCCATTTTCATCATAGGTAATAGTTTTAAACATGTTCAATATTTCTTCGGAACCTAATTCCTCAATATGGCAATGAATATAGATTCTAAGATCTTCAACATAAGCAACACCTTTTGGAATTTTTGAAAAAGCACCTAGGGAATCATCCTATTTCGCTATCTCAGGAATGATTTTAAAAATGGGCCTAGGGCACTTCACAACTTCTACAACAGTAGGGTTTGTAATAAATTCCAGAGTAGAGGAGGAAGCCATTGATAAATACCTCAATTTTCCTGATAATGGTTTGAGTGCTTGAAGGAGATTGCTTCACTTCTTCACCTTGGATGCCCTCGCTCGGATTTCATGCTCTCTGAAAGTTTGAATGCTTGGTGAATTGAAAAAGAGGGAAAATCACTGATTTATAATGTCTTTTCCTCCAACAAATGCATTAAATGCTCGCCTGTTAAGTGAAAATTAACACATCTTCTGGTAGAGAAGAAGTCCATCTTCTCACCATCAACTGAGGGTAAAATTGCATGATTTTCAACTTGTTGCAATACCCCTAAAGGGTTAGTTTTTGGTCAGATGAAGAGTCTCCTGCTAGTGGAGCAATGCTATATTCTACCGGTGAAGGAATAGTCTCATCAACATTCTGATCTATCTTTCAAATCCATTGTCTTGAAAATTATTTCTTTACCTCATCAACCTTCTCTTTGTCTTTCAAACTGGGTCCTTTATTGTTTGTCAGTGAAGTCTTACTTCTACAAAATTCTGCAATATGTCTAATCTTGTTACAAGCATAACAAGTCACATTGTTTTTCTAAATAGCCTTTCCATATCCTATGCCGGTTTGTGTTCTACATTGATTAGATAAGTGCCCAAATCTTCCACAAACATAACATCTTACATTCATTCTGCAGTTTTCTGAATTGTGACCAATTTTGTTGCATTTGGAACATTGACCGGTGGGTGCATTAATGTTCTGATTGTTTCTAGATCTACATTGATTTTCTCTATGACCATACTTGTTACAGTTAAAGCATTTCCCATTAAATTTGTAAGCATTAGGTTGTCTTAACGATTTACTGTGATCATGATTGTTTGCAGTACCAGAACTTTCTCCAACTTCAAATCCAAGGCCATTAGTATTTCCATTAGGTTTCTAACTTTTCAGTATATCATCAAGTTCTTCTAAACTTTTCTTGAATTTCTCTTTGTTTTGATTTGCAATAGCCAACTCATTTTCCAGAAATCCCTTTTGTCTCATAAGTTCAGTTTTATCATGTTCCATGTGAATCAAATCTATCTTCAACATATCATTTTCATGATTGCATCTTAGAATTTTATTTCCAACATCACTGAGTCTTCTAGTCAAGTCATCTTCATTCTTCTTTCTCTCTTCAATGTCTTTACAAAATCTCATAGTCATGTCTTGCATTTCATTCCTTAAAGTCATGTTTTCTTGCCTCATCTTGCTTACAAGCTCATTAAGAGTTTCCTTTTCATCACCATTATTTTGCATCTTCTCATGAAGTTATTTTCTCTTGTTTCTAGCAATAGTGAGCTTCTCCTGAAGTCCTTGAATGAATTCTTGTGCAGTCCTCAGATCATCTTGAAGTTTGATATTTTTCAACTTCTCTCCATCATAGTCCACAAGAGCTCCTTCTAATTGCTTTCTTAAGTTCTCCATCTATATTGGTGTTAGAATCTTCCTCAAGCTATTAGACTTTTAAAAATAGAGTACCAGGCTCTGATACCAATTGTTAGGATTGATGATAGTCCCAAAGATGTTGAGAGGGGCGGTGAATCAGTATCTAACCAGTTAACAAATTCTTTAACCTTCTTAAGTATTTTGCATTCCAAAATAGTGTACTGGTAAACAAGAATTAATGCAGTAAATAAGAACAGTAAATACAACATAGAAAACACACCATAACACAAGATGTTTAATGAGGAAACCTAGTGTGGGAAAAACCTCGGTGGGATTTGTGACCCACAATATTCACTCACTGGCCAATGAATGGATATTACTTACAAGAGGGGCCTACACATGCAGGAAGGCCAACTAGCTAGAGCTCACTGCTCAATCACAAAAGGGAAGTGTCACTAACTTACAAAATGGATTATGAAAATCCAATATAATGTATTGCTACAATTTAGCATCTGCTATGCCAGGTTCAGTACCGGTTTAAGCTCATACAATAACCATAAACCTTATACAAAATCTGCCTTAATATTCACTCATAACTTCTACCATCATATGTCCATCCATGCATCTTACAAAATGATTTATAAGATCTCATACATATATGAGTCTTATTACAATATGCCATGTTGGCTTTACAAAAAGATATTTACAATTAAATACAATAAACAAAACTTTATTCCTGTCGGCTAGGATGTCGGTATACATTGTTGCCGCTGTCGATGAAGTGTCTGCCGATGTCGATGCCTACCGGTACTAGTTCCTGAAGGTATCCAGTAGGTTGCTGGTAAGTTTCCATCAATGACAACACCATCATTTCTCACTAGAGTGTAGAATGCCAACATCATGTTGATCTGGAATAGATAATGCATGCTGGTCCATAACCTAGACCAATTTGCCGGTAACAACAAATATGTCAACCCGATTAGACCAATATTCAAAATACCAAAACCAAGTATCCAAACCATGTCTTCGACAGAACCAAGTGATCTCCAGATGGTAACAAGTCATCCTCAGTGTCGATGAACAATATAACCTGCTAGTGAATAATATACCAGTGACTGTGCATAAGTCACTGAACTTGCCGGTGAACATAATGTGTCGGTTCAACATAACCAAAGATCTCCAAAAGGATAATTGTTGACATCAATGATAAAACTAATGCAACACATCCATAATACCAACATAATCATCATAGTTTTAACATCATATATATCTTAGAATTTATTCATGCATATAAAAGAAAATATCACTCATTCTTGGAGTTGTCATTCTTAAGTCATTTGCTTAATGATCTAAGAGAAAAACATTGACTTTAGAGATCCTGTGAGATAGAGAATAATGGGACACCCCTTGGGAAGTTGAACTAATTCAATCAGTTCATATACTTGCACCAAGATTCTCATTGGTGTGTATGTGTTTTGGATTCGAGTTATTCATTTTTGTCACCACATTTTCCTGCATACATTTATGACACCCACCATGGGGCACGTCTCCATAAATAACATCATTTTTTGTGTAGGCTAAGGATTGTAATCATGCTAGAATACCCTTTCAGCGCATCTAGAGTATACTTTAACACATCTGTGGCAAACAGTAGCACATTAATTGCACTTTTTAGTGCATAGGACCCATATTCTAGTGCTTTTGAATGTATTTTTTGATGAATACTAAGAGGGGGGGATGAATTAGTATGACCAAAAACTTAACCCAACTTTTAAGAAATTTTACTGTAGACCGGTATATTAGTCTAAACAACAAACCTGTTAAAACACAAATAAGCCAAATAGAAAATAGAACATTCACCCATAGAAGCACAATCACCATAACACAAGATATTTTGATGTGGAAACCTAAATGGGAAAAACCACGGTGAGTAAAACTCACAAGTCAACTATCTGCATAATAGTAACTAGACTGGTTAAGGTCAGACCGGTTAAGGCCTTACAATGTTCTTCACCAGAACATATCTTGTTAGGAATCTAGATCTCTGTTAGGAGATAAGTCCTGTTAAAGACTACCTTGTTAAAGGATTTCAGATCCACAACTGTGAACCACCTTGTTAGAGGATTTTACAAAAGGCTTGACTGGGCCTACCCGGTTAAGGGTTTCAGACTTTTCAAAGAGATTAGTAATCAACAAGTGAATGGTCTAGACAATAGCATAGAATGCTTGATTAGATCCTTGACAACTCTCTGTTAATGCATTCTAGCATTACTTCAGTCTTCTATCCTTTGCATGTTTAATCTTTATTGCACGATGCTTCTATAACAACTTATTTCTCCAATATACAAACACGCACATACATACATTCATCGTCTTAAAACCCTAAACATGATGTCCTTAAATAGGAAGCTGATTTCATGTCGGTCCAATGAGATTGGATTACAATTTCCTAGGTTCAAAGCATCTAGACACATTTGGTAACATGACACAAAAACACTGCCAAAGTGTCAGTGGATGATAACTCATCACGCATTTACAATTTTACCAGTTTAACATAGTGTACTGATGAACAAAGACTGGTAAACTGGAACATAGTGTTCCGATCAAAAAGATTAATTGTCACTAGGGATTCTCATTTTGCTTGAGGTCTTCATACTTCTTGATGTCTTCGGTCATGCCCTGACTGGTAAGCATTTTCTACAAAACACTAATAGTCTTCTACAAATAAAGACTAAACATTTAATGACATATAATACTAGTGTGAGAAATACAACACATATTACCAGTACATAAAATAAGTGTGTGTCCATCAATGACAATCACAACTAAACAACATCAAAATACCAACAATCTCCCCCTTTGGCATTAATGGCAACACTTAGGAAAATTTGACATCTAAGTGTTTACAAAACAAAATGATTTTATAATCAAAATTTACTCCCCCTAAGCATATACACTACTCCCTTTGCCAAAATTAGTACAAATTCAATGCTACTCTACATAAAATTCCATAAAATTTTCATGAATTCTACTCCCCCTTTGCCAACAATGACAAATTAATATAGAACATAGTAGGTTTAGCACTCTCTTGATTATATTGCATAAAAAAAGAGTATGTGTTCATGACAATAAAGAGTAAAAATTCTCAAAAATAGATTTAAAGTTTTTTTAGAAAATCCTTCATGTCTATTGACCAGGTATCTAGGAGTGAGGCAGAAATTTCACTCTGAGTCTTTATCTGGAAATCTAATTCCTCCATGGCATCAATGGTGCTGAATTCATGTGTAACAATAATAGACTCCATGTTCAAAAAACACTTTTGAAGAACCTACAACTTTGGTAATAGAAGAAACTGGAGCTCCTGTAGATCCTGTGTCCGCTTGTAGATCTCTGATTCAATCTTTGCAATTTGTTGTTGGTGAGTGTGAACAATTTGTCCATACACTGTGAAGGAATCATATGGCAATTTGAAATTGCCTATATGCTGCTTTAACTCCAATTGGAGTTGACCTTTTTCTCACAAGCATCATCATAGAATATATCTGGCTCGCAGATTTTGCTCAATAATTTATGGCCTTTAGCTATTGCCAAATGGATATCATCCCTCTGGTGGATCAGCTTGTCTTTGTCTTCATTAAATTGTTTCACTAGTGCAACTTTGAGTGCCTTTTCATGTTTTTTCTTTGCAGTGGCCTAGGCAACATCTTCCAAACATTGTACTTGATCATCCACTACTATGCAAAGAAGTTTTAACTTGGCCAATGAGGAATCGATACTGGGAATGTTAGTACCAGGGATTAGATTGGAAAGAG
Source organism: Cryptomeria japonica (assembly GCF_030272615.1). Taxonomy (NCBI): domain Eukaryota; kingdom Viridiplantae; phylum Streptophyta; class Pinopsida; order Cupressales; family Cupressaceae; genus Cryptomeria; species Cryptomeria japonica. The sequence continues at coordinate 45,119,187 of NC_081412.1, read as the reverse complement.
TATCAACAACAAATTGAATGACATCTTGTTCCTTCTTTTTCCTCAGTTCTTCCAATCTAACCTGAGCTAGTTGAATACTCCTCAGTAACTCATTTTCATTAACCGATTGAGTAAGATAGGCAAGAGTCAAATCGGTGTGACCGGTGGGATCGATCTGCTTATCTTGATCTCTAGTTGCCTTAGGAGTCTGTTCTCCTTCCTTTACCTTGATCTCCTCTTGTCTTTTCTTCTCCTGTTCTTCTTTTTCTTGGGCTTCCTTAGCGGCCTTCTCTTTCTCTTCTTCCACTCTCTTCTTTGCTTCTTCTTTTTTCCTCTCTTCTTCCTTCTTCCTCTCTTCTTCCTTCTTCTTCTCTTCTTCCTTCTTAGATCTCTCTTTCTCTTGTCTTTCTTTCCCCTCTTCCTATTTCTTTTGTTTTTCTTTCTCCTCTTGCTCTTTTTCTATCTTTTCCTTCTCTGCTTTCTCTTTTACCCGTTTCTCTTTCTCTGCTTTTTGTTTTTCTTGTTTCTCTTTCTCTTGTTTTTCTTTTTCTTGTTTCTATTTCTCCTATTTCTCTTTTTCCACTTTCTCATCTTTTTCTTTCTTGACTCTCTCCTCTTCAGATTTCTCCTTCTCTAGTTTGGATGTAGATAGTCTAGGCTCTTGCTCATCTTGCTGATCTACTTCGGCTACCTGTTCCATTTTGAAAGCTTCTTTAGCTCACAAATGGGTGTCCTTTTCTACTTCATAGGTTTTGCCTCCAATTAACTGAAGTCTTCTCCTTCTCAAGAAAAAGGTACCTTTGTACCGATTAAGAATCTCAAACAATTCTGAATTAGAAGCATTAGGAAAATATTGGGAAAAAATGTATTCCCTAATTGCTTGTTCTTTTTCTATGATAATGCACCATTTATTATCCAGAGACTCATATAAAGAACTAGAAACAATAGTCTTAATATTGGTTGGTGACCTATCATTTTTACACATATTTAATGACCTCTACCTCTACTTCTTCATTTTCACTATCACTGAGATCATCAAAATAATATTTTAGATCGTCAAGAACTTTCCTTTTAATATTCTTCACAATTCTTTGAAAATGTGTCATAGGCTGGTAAGAAGCAATATGTATACTTATAGGTGCAGAGGTTGCTGGTACATTATTGTTTGTCTTTGTCTTCTTACTTGGTTGCCTCATCTTCTTCATTTCTACCTTCAGTTTAGTGTCATCTGAATCCGGTGTGTTATTCCTAGTTTTTCTCTTCCTTTCAAATACCATTGGCAGAATGGCCTCTGGTTTCTTTTTGGCTGGTGACCTCTTGGTCACTTTAGGACTAGCAACAGATGTAACCAGTGTCAATTTTGATGGCACAACTTTCCTCTTCTTTTGCTTTGGTACTTCAGTAGATTTGATCCTCTTTGAGTAAGTACCGATCTTCTTCTTCTTTGGATCCAGTGGTGAAGCAAGTAGGGTAGAGGCATACCCTGTGACTATATCATTTACCACTTCATAACCCATAGGCTCAACTTCATCTTCTCTAGGCTCAACTACTTCCATTATGCAGTGATCCACTTTGATTGTGAAACATATATCATTTTCATACTTTTTAATCAGATCATCTGATATTCTCATTCTTTGGTTCTTTTTTAGTCTGAACTCATCAAAATACTTGTACAGAGTCTCTGAATAAGCAGATCCTACTTCTTGCAGACTCTCCTTTATTTGTCTTGAAACTGGTAGGTTAGTTGACCATTGAACATCACCAACTCCTAGAAAATAGAAAAACAAACTGACAAGTAGTTGACCGAACTTAAACCTCAGTGTCTTGTCTTCTTTGATGGAATTCAAATTCTCCATGAGTTGTTTTTGCATGTAGGTACATAAGTCATATTTTGCATCTTCCTTGATCATCCTATAAGCGGCATGCATCGCAGCTGTAGGAACAAAATTCATTCTACTAGCATAGAATACCCTATACCCGGTCACCATGCCCGAATACTTCACCAAATCATCTTTTATGATATTTAAAGTCATTGCTCGTTGGTTGCTCACAGAACCGATGAGCTCTGTCACTTTGATTTTGGTGATCTTACGAAGAACAGGGACTTCTTCAACATTGCAGAAATTGGTCACGACATGGATTGCCTCTGGTGTAATATCATGGGTTCACTCTAGATACATCTTGTTGCCATGAACCCTACTTAGAATGATCCTTATGTGATCTTCTATGAATTCCTCAATAAAATATACTGCATTATGAAATTTCATCTTCTCAATCATGCTATACTCTGGTTTGATCTTTTTATCATCTCCACAGAACAAACTCAACTAGGAGTGAATCACTAGAGACCCTAGGTCTTCCAGTTTGTTGTCAATGTATCCTGAAACATCCCCTGCAATAATGAATCCAACGGGAATTTGAGATAGGGCATTATATTTCACCTTCTTCCTAAGAAACTCAGATGACTCCTTAGGTTCGGTAGAACTAGAAGGGATTTTGGATGTAGAGGCCATGACTAAATAATTTTGAATGACAATAGTGTTTCAATGAAGAATACCTTTTCATTCCAAACTAGGGTTCGCCAATGTTGATTTCGAACTAGGGTTCATCGATGCCCAATTTGAACTAGGGTTTGTCAATGTCGAACACAACACACTTCTCCAAAAGTTTGTTTTAGCACTCTGCCATCCACTCTGAATAGCTTGAAATGTCTGTTGGATCTTGTGAAAGATTTCTTCCTTGATTCTTTCAAACGCAAGATGAATCGTTCTTGTTTCACTGCTCAGGCTAAAAAAAATTCTCCTTTGAAAATAGGTAAGTAAAAATGATGACAAGAGTCACTTTTAAACATGCTCCTACCTACCATAATAAATGCATCATTAATAGGGTACAAACCCTAAATTTACCACTTCAATTATTCTATCATATGACAGGTAATCGATACCAATAAAACACTTTACTAATACACACCAGGGGTCCGAAACATTGTTACCGATATGTTCCCCCTTAAGATTTTCAAAGCTTAATTTATCGGTTCAGGGGTCTCCACACTAGGTGTGGAAACTGGTACATCTTGTGGCTCCTCTTCAGATTTCTTCTTCCACATTTTATTCATATCTTCCTAAATGGCCTCAACACTTACCTTTCCTTTTGGGTTGACCGGTATGTCTCCTAATGAATTCTTTTTTAGTCTACATGTTCTGGCAATATGTCCTAGTTTGTGACAATGATAGCATACCATACTAGGTGCTCTCCATGGTCTGATGTTCACATTTCCATTCTTCCTCTCATAGGTTGCAGTAGTGTGACCACTACCACAACAGATCAAACAGGTTGCTCTCCAACTATTTTCCGGTCCATAACTATTTGACTAGTGGTCATTGGTTCTGTATCAATTTAGGTTCTGGTAACAACTCCTTTAGATATTGGTGCATAGCTTCCATGGGTTTTCATAACTGATCTACAGTCAAAAGATCTATGCCCAAACTTGTTGCATGCATAGCAATGATCAATAAGTCTACTCCTACATAAGCCTTGCTCCTACATACATTGGCAGTATGTCCTTCCTTAAGATAGTTAAAGCATACAGGTTTGAACTTTTTCTTACCTTTTCTTCAGTTGTTCTTAGGTGTTGATTTCTCCTTTCGTGCACTAGTCTTAGTTCCAAAGGTTTCACCTTCCTCATATGCAAAGAAACCAAGTCCAGAGGTATCCTTTGATGGCTTCATTATTTCTAGCTTTTGGTCCAACTTCATAGAACTTTGGTTGAACTTTGCAAGTATCTCCTTTGTCTCAGCAAGTTCATTGGAAAGAGAATAATTGGTTTTCATCAGGGTTTCATTCTAAGAAATGCTTGCATTGAGGTCTTCTTGCATTTCTTCTTTCTCTTCCTTACCCTCTTGTAGATAAGTGGTGATGTTACCAATCTCTTGTTTCAACTTAGAGATCTTGTGCTCCTTGTCCTTCACTAGATCTTTAGCTTTCCTTCTATTTTCTAGCTCCCTCCTTAGGTTAGTTTTGGACTCATTCAGTTTCTCCACTTCTTGGACTAGGGAGTCCATGTCTGCTTCATTAGAAGAGCTATGTTTAGTGATTTCCATCATTTGTTCAGCAAGTTCTCTTATTTTGGCTAAAGAGGCTTTATACTTGACCTTAAGTTCTGTTGGCAAATGCACACTCCAATGAGATATTATTGGTGATTGAAGGTTTTGTCATTGATGGCAAACTAACAATCATATGACACTGGCAAGAAAATTTACCAGCACTAGCAATGACAGACTCTACACCGACACATAGAACACCAGCAGTGAAGGGAAGTATACCAACAACTAGGCCGACATGAATTTTGTTTATAATATTGTGTGGGAGAAAAAGTGACACTAAGCAAACATGCCCTAATCTCACTTTCAACCACACACTTGTGGAATACGAAAGAGCCTAGAGGTATCACACAATTGGCTACTTCTTTTTGTGGAAGAGAGAACCACGGGCTACCTATTAGGATTTCTATTCCTTTGTTGTAATTGAAAGATGAAATGATGCAAGTTCAATCCCTCACCCCAAAGTGTAAGTATGAACTAATAACAAGATTACAGAGTTGAACTTAAATGATGGAAAGCTGTAAACACAAGGACAAGACAAGAATGCAAATGCGTACCTGAGGTTAAAATCTGAGTGAAAATGTTCGGGACGGGGGCGCGGGTGGCACTGTCCTAATTCTGCCCCTGAAACTGCTCCGGAAATTGCTATTTTTGCACTCTGGAAAAGCTATCAAAAATGCTGAAAATGCTGTCTGTCAGGAGGACCAAGGCGCCCAGCGCCCCTGTCCCAGGGACCAGGGTGCCCAGCGCCCCTGTCCTGGAAGGACTAGGGCGCCCCACGCCCCTGTCCTGGTCTTTTGCTCTGAAATTTGGTGGGAAGGTCGGTCTCAGTCTGCTTCTCCCGGATCTGCAACCTGCGGCGTCGTCCGAGTCCCAAAACCTGCACTTATATCTGAAAAGGTGTTTGGGCAGCTATATAGGGTTTTGCCTTAGTCAAACCCCCGCTTCGGTGATTTCCACCTCCACGAATAGCCAAGTTGTATTGTAAATGTATTGTGTGTGCAGACCTAGTGTGTGTGCAAGGTCCTTAAATGCAAGAAAGCAAACTAGAGCAACCTAGAAAGTAAACCCTAATTGCTTGTAAATGATAATGTGAATGCTCTAAATCAAGATGCAAAGTGATCTAAAGCATGAATAAATGATATATTGAAGCTTATGCCAAGACATGAAAACAACATGAAATCATACCCAACCCTCAAGGGAGGAGTACAAGCCAATCTTCAGTCGGTAATCTCCTATTGTTCTTCAATGTCTTCCAAGCCCTAAATGGATGAATGAAATTGATAAATGCTTGATAGAAAGATGTTGAATGTTGTTGAAGTCTTCAAAGATCTGCTCTTTCGCTGCATATGAGGTTCCTTAAAGCCAAAAAATCGGATCCCTTCAAATGAAGAAAGAGAGCTCTTATATATGAAACCCTAGGTCTTAATTTCGTCTTTTGGCCGACCTAGAGATTGAATATCCCGCCAATTTCTTGGGGTTAAGCTTTATTTTATGATTGGATTGTGCTCCCAAAATTTCGAGAAAAATGTCCGAGACCATGTGCACCGGGCGCCACGGTCCTGACAACTTTTCACCAAATTTTCAGGGCCATCGGATATGATGATTTTAGAGAGAATCCTGAAGTTACAGGTGATTTTGAGATGTTTTGACCCCCGAAACCAAGCCCCCAAGTTCGAAATAGGGCCTAATTAGGGTTTTTGATTAAATGATGTATAGGAGGAATAAAATGAAAAGGGCACACTTTAATGAAAGGGCCCAACTTTATGATGTGGGAAATGATAAAATAGGACCTTAGACCTAATTAATTTAATTAATTAAGTGCTGAAGGGGAAATGCAATGCAAGATGCAAAATGCGCCAAGGCGGGTGCTAAACTAGGTGTGAAATTGTAACACCCTAGCATGTGCGTACAATTTACGACGCTACATTTAGCCCCCACTTTAGCGGTCATATGAACACTACGTGCATATGCAAGCTAAAGTATAGAAAAGTAAACATTTTTTGAAAAAGGATATATCCATAAGTCTGTCGAACGAAGCCCCCAGCGGTATCTGCAGTACACAGTTAGGAACCGCACCCTACAAAACCACACGTTAGATCACAAAATCACCTAATGCTTACTAAGGAAGGTGATGAAAATTCGAGGGTAGCTATATGCCCCCCCCCCTATTTCGCCTTGCTAATTTTAGTGAGTTGAAACAGGGTATCATGTTTACCACTTCGAATTGTTAAAGAATATTGATGACAAATGCTCATAAGAAGATTTGATATGAGATCAAAAACTAATGGAGAATCATTTGGTAAGAAAGAGGAATAAATCTCAATTCCAACACAACAAAGAGTGTGAGGATTTGAGAGTTCTCTAACACAAGATGAAGGATGTAAACATGGACTTCTCGCCCCTAGATCTTGTCTAGGTGATCCATGGGAAAAAGGACATGGACAACTAGTCCCTAGAGTCTGTCTAGGTGATCCATGTAAGGGAGGAGAGTGAGAAAGTCTAGCCTTATGCCGCTAGTTCCACTCAACCTCGTGCATGTGTGTGTAAGGGAGGTTAGAAGCACCTCATAGGAGTCTATGCCCGAGTACGCTACAACCTGTATATGTATAGTACAAAAGCATGACATCTCGCTCTAAGAGTCTGTGCTCTGGTTCCGAGAATGACCCATTGCTCAAAAAGTGTAATGTTTATGTCATAAGCAAAGTAGAACAAGGATACCTTCCTTCATCATAAAAGAAGATACCCCCAAAAATGCAACAATTTCATAGATCCAAGCAAGAGGGTTTTGCACTCTTTAAGCAAGGATAAGATAGTTAAAAAGGGATATCTTGTAGTATGTGTAAAGGAGATCCTTAAAGGAGAAGAGATCTTTGTATAAAAGATACCTATCCCCAAGAGGAACTGTCTTAAACAAATATAACATCTTCTAGAATAAGACAAAGAAGAGAATAAGAATGCAATACTTCCTTCTTTTGCGAGGTGAAAGTGATTCTTAATGAAGGATGACGCTCTTTTTAACCCAATCGGGAGAGTGAATTCATTATGGATGTATTTTACCAAGTGCAAAAGATGTTGTAGTCAAGGACTTACACCTCTTGTAAGAGAGAATCCTTGAACAAACAACAACAAATCATACAAGGCATAACATCAAGTAATAAAGTCCACACCATCCATGAAATAGGAAAAAAGTGGATCCTTAGATAAAAATAAGAAAAGATCATTGCCTCAATGAGGAGGACTTACACAATCTTCTAGGGAGAGATTTAGACATAAGAAAAAGAAGAGATGTATGAAATCACTCTTGCCCCCATAGGAACAAGAGATAACATAGAAAATTAGGCTATTATGTTGCTTCAAAAAATATATGATTGCACTTGAAATTGTACCATCATGAATAACAATGAGCCCCCAGTAAATGAGCTGCCAATGTCACATAATGATGAGCAACATAATAGCCATTAATGTTATTTAAAGACATGATAGATTGAATGAGGTATTTTAATATGACATGTTAAATGCTCAACTATAAGTGAGATCAAAAACATGTATAAAGTGATAAAATTTGAAGAAGAAAAGTCACAAGAAATCTTAGAAGAGGGATGAGTGTAATTTATTAGAGCCTTATCCTTGGGGAAAAGGAATTTATGATGAATAGGAGATAAAGATTCATAAGTAGATTTAGAAATTTGAGAGGATTCATAAAGAGATTTGTTCATCACCAAGATTTCCTTATGAGTAGAAGATGATTTAGCTGAAGTGAGATCATCATCACTACTAAATATAGCATTCACATTGAGAGATGGTCTTTTAGATGCTTTCTTACGTTTGCAGGGATTATAGCCGAGTCCAAAGGCATAATTGTGAAAATTAGTCTCTAGAGGAACTTTTATCCCTTGTTCATGAGTGCCACAACCATTTCCATGATACCCATGCTTAGCAAAAATGCGAAAACCACGACCATAACGATCAGCCATTTCAGGAAGAGAAGGTGGTTTTTCATAAGACAAAGAATCAAACTCTTCATAATTAGAGGTGTGAGGAGAAGAAGTTTGAGAGGAGGCCACAAAATTATTGTTCATAAGCTCAGGTAAGACTGATTGATCTCTAGTTTCTTCCTTCTTTTTACCTTTAAGATCTCTAGGAGGAACCCTATACTCACCTACAAAGGTGGGATTAAAGTCAAGAGATCCCCAATCATCTTCTGCGAGAACCTTCTCAGGATCAAAAGCCTTTTCATGTGTAGATTCAAGTCGAGAAGAATCTTCTTCAAGAGCTTTAGACTCATCCAAAGAATTTTGATTATCAAAGGGTGATGATTCATCCATAGGTATCTTGTTTAACGAGTCATCACTAGAAGAGGAAGGCTTAGAAGAACTCCCTTTGGAAGTAGATGTTTGCAAACAAGCCTGAAGTTTAGTATCACCTATCAAGGTATATGTCTTATTGTTATAAATGAATTTAACTTGTCTATGCAATGTAGAGGGGACAGCTTGCATACTGTGAATCCAAGGTCTCCCTAATAACAAGTTGTATGTTAGATTTCCCGACATAACATGGATAGGAGTAGGCAAAGTAACAGGTCCCACTGTGATGGGTAAGGTGATAATACCTAATGAAGACTTAGCCACATTATCAAAGCCTCGAATGGGATGAGAGTCAGGCTCAATAAGGGATGTATCCACATTCATCTTATGCAATAGATTGATGCTACACACATTAAGGCCAAAGCCATTATCTACCAATGTTCGTCTTATAGTAGTGTCATTTATGATAACCACAATCATCAAGGGATCAAATTGTTGTTGAATTTCACTAGTAGGCAACTCATCTTGGGTGAACACAATTTAAGCTTTAGGATTCATCACAGAGTTAACTAAAGATGCTATATTACTAGATGTATTCGGTGGAGGAATATTCAAATCTTTCAAGGCATCTTGTAACATTCCATGATGAGTGGAAGAAGTTTGAATCAAGTCCCATAGGGATATCTTAGCAGGGGTAGCTATAAGTTGTTCTATGAGATCATATTCCTTACCAAGAACTTGTGAAATACGAGGAGCTTGAGGAAGAATAGGTTGGGAAGGAGGAAGCGAAGTGGGGATAACTGGAGGAGGATTAGGTTGCCTATTGTTTCTTGTGTTATAGGTATGAGCAACCACATGATAACTCTCTCTAGTCAGTTGCTTAGCCTACTCATAAGGGCTCTTAGAAGAATAACCTCCTTGCACAATAATAATAGGTTTCTTAGGAGTGCAAAAAGAATCGTTAGCATAACCACCTTGAACCACTAAGATAGGATTATTTAAAGGTTGAGGATTTTGAGAAGGACAAGCACCTTGGACAGTGAAGAGAGGTTTGTTAGGTGTCTCATTCACATGTATCAAATTGATTGAGGATGGTTTAGAGGAATGAACAAAAGTGTTGGAAGAATTATTGATAGTCTTCTCTTGCACTAAAATCTTATCATGGATTAAATCAATTTTAGGAGAGAGACAAGGAATAAGCATTGATGTTCTAGTAGGGAGAGTAATACTAGGAAAGGTCATATCATCCTCTATCATCAAAGGATCTACATGGGGAATAAAATCTCTAGGAGAAGGATCAACATTACTCTCTAAAGTCTCACTTTGGAGAGGGAGATCTTTGAAAGAGATATTAATCATCTTGCTTTGAACTAGGGTATCCTTATGAGTAGAACCAAGTTGAGGAGAGGGAGATGCTTTATTTTTAGAGGGAGAATAATTGAGATTCAAGGAAGGTGATAAATTATCAAGGGAGAGAGAATAATCTACACCTTCTTCTAATGGTTCATCCCAAATGGTGAAGTTGTTGAAAGGAATGTTTGAAGTATTGTCAATTTCGGGAGAGGAGATAACATTGTTTATTAATTCCTCATCCTTAGGAGGGAGAGCATCAATAGATGTGTTAAACTCATCCTCTTTCCTCAAAATATATTCAATATGATCTTTAGGGGAGAGAGAATTAAGTAAATTGCTTATTATTTCATCTTCTTTCTCTAAGGGATGCTTATGGGTAAGACAAACTTTAGGAGAAGGGTAAGCATTTATCATTAATTCATCTTCTCTAGTGGGAATTTTGTTGGAAAAGGAAATGCCATCACTAGGAAATGTAGGGATAATGTCATCTTCTTGCACAAAAGGATCCTCATGAAGGGAGTGTTTTTTAGGAGGAACATGAACATATTTCTCCAAAGATTCATGCTTAGGAAGGAGATCTTTGAAAGAAGTGTTCATAACCTCTTGTTGCACTAACATTCCCCCAATGGAAGGACCAACTTTAGGAGAAAATAAGTCAATGTACATCAATACCTTTTCACTTAGAGAGGCATCATGGAGGGAAGGTGAAGTAACATTAAGAAAGGTGTTTATGATATCATTCTCTTCCTCTAGGATAGCTAAATAGGAAGGGCACATTTTAGGAGAATTATCAAGATCACTCTTAAAGACTTCATTCTTAGAGCATGGGAGAGTCTCAAAGGGATTGGTAGCAACTCTTTTAGGCACTAAAATGTTGTTATAGATGGGGGGAGGTTCTTTATGAGAAGGAAAAATTGAAACAAGGGAAGCTAACCCATTATCACATCTATGAAATGAATGCATCATGACAACAATTTTCCTCTTTCAAATGATAACACATGCAAAATAGAAGGAAATGTGTAATTTTAACCAATGCAAGCAATTAGAATGTAGATTTAGAAAATGAAATTTATGATTCAAATGAGTTTCTAAATTAGATTTGAAATTATTGATCCAATTAAGCTATCCACAAGTTCAACTTTGAATTGAAAAATTAGGGTTTTAGCAAAAATTTCCTCTAAATTTTTGAATCTTGCAAGAAATTGAGACTTGTAAATACAAATTTGAATTGGAAATAGCATAAACACTCAAATTTGAAAACATAAATCAGAATTAGAGAAGATTGGAGTTCACGTCGGGTTCACCAAAATGTGTGGGAGAAAAAGTGACACTAAGCAAACATGCCCTAATCTCACTTTCAACCACACACTTGTGGAATACGAAAGAGCCTAGAGGTATCACACAATTGGCTACTTCTTTTTGTGGAAGAGAGAGCCACGGGCTACCTATTAGGATTTCTATTCCTTTGTTGTAATTGAAAGATGAAATGATGCAAGTTCAATCCCTAACCCAAAAGTGTAAGTATGAACTAATAACAAGATTACAGAATTGAACTTAAATGATGGAAAACTGTAAACACAAGGACAAGACAAGAATGCAAATGCATACCTAGAGTTAAAATCTGAGTGAAAATGTTCAGGACGGGGGCGCGGGCGGCACTGTCCTGATTCTACCCCTGAAACTGCTCCAGAAACTGTTGTTTTTGCACTCTAGAAAAGCTGTCAAAAATGCTGAAAATGCTGTCTGTCAGGAGGACTAGGGCGCCCAGCGCCCCTGTCCTGGCAGGACCAGGGTGCCCCATGCCCCTGTCTTGGTCTTTTGCTCTGAAATTTGGTGGGAAGGTCGGTCTCAGTCTGCTTCTTCCGGATCTGCAACTTGCGGCATCGTCTGAGTCCCGAAACCTGCACTTATATCTGAAAAGGTGTTTGGGCAGCTATATAGGGTTTTGCCTTAGTCAAACCCCCGCTTCGGTGATTTCCACCTCCACGAATAGCCAAGTTGTATTGTAAATGTATTGTGTGTGCAGACCTAGTGTGTGTGCAAGGTCCTTAAATGCAAGAAAGCAAACTAGAGCAACCTAGAAAGTAAACCCTAATTGCTTGTAAATGATAATGTGAATGCTCTAAATCAAGATGCAAAGTGATCTAAAGCATGAATAAATGATATATTGAAGCTTATGCAAAGACATGAAAACAACATGAAATCATACCCAACCCTCAAGGGAGGAGTACAAGCCAATCTTCAGTCGGTAATCTCCTATTGTTCTTCAATGTCTTCCAAGCCCTAAATGGATGAATGAAATTGATAAATGCTTGATAGAAAGATGTTGAATGTTGTTGAAGTCTTCAAAGATCTGCTCTTTCGCTGCATATGAGGTTCCTTAAAGCCAAAAAATCGGATCCCTTCAAATGAAGAAAGAGAGCTCTTATATATGAAACCCTAGGTCTTAATTTCATCTTTTGGCTGACCTAGAGATTGAATATCCCACCAATTTCTTGGGGTTAAGCTTTATTTTATGATTGGATCGTGCTCCCAAAATTTCGGGAAAAATGTCCGGGACCATGTGCACCGGGCGCCACGGTCCTGACAACTTTTCACCAAATTTTCAGGGCCGTCGGATATGATGATTTTAGAGAGAATCCCGAAGTTATAGGTGATTTCGAGATGTTTTGACCCCCGAAACCAAGCCCCCAAGTTCGAAATAGGGCCTAATTAGGGTTTTTGATTAAATGATGTATAGGAGGAATAAAATGAAAAGGGCACACTTTAATGAAAGGGCCCAACTTTATGATGTGGGAAATGATAAAATAGGACCTTAGACCTAATTAATTTAATTAATTAAGTGCTAAAGGGGAAATGCAATGCAAGATGCAAAATGCGCCAAGGCGGGTGCTAAACTAGGTGTGAAATTGTACCACCCTAGCAAGTGCGTACAATTTACGACGCTACAAATATATTTTGTAATTAATTGTAAAATCATTATAAGCTGACTTGGAAAGTTGTAAAATGACTCATATATGTATGAGATCATTATAGAACATTTTGTAAGGGAAGATAGGCAAAATAATTCACCTATTATGCGAATTATAGGTTAAGGGTTTATGTATAAAGCAGAGCTTAAATTGGTACTGAATCTGGCATAGTAGATGCTATTTTGAAGTAGTACAAGACATTGGATTTGCATAATCCATTTTGTAAGTCAGTGAGACTTCCCATTTTGTAATTGAGTAGTGAGCTCTAGGCACTTGGCCTTCCTACATGTGCAGGCCCCTATTCTAACAGTAATATTCTCTTATTGGCCAGTAAGTGAATATTGTGGGTCATAAATCCCACCGAGTTTTTTCCCACATTGGGTTTCCTCGTTAAACTACTATGTTATGGTGTGCTTTTAATGTGGTTGATGTTATCTCTATTTATTGCATTACCTTTTGTTTACCAGTATATAGTACTGCTATGCTTTACATGTTTTAAGTTAAGAAAATTATTACACTGGTTGGATACTGATTCATCTCCCCCTCTCAGTATCTTTGGGAATCCTAACAATTGGTATCAGAGCCTGGCCCTCTATTTTCAGAAGCCTAACAACTTGAGGAAGATCTTGACACTGATAGATATGGAAAACTTGATGAAGCAATTAGAAGCAGCTCTCTCAGACTATGATACAGAAAAGTTGAAAAATATCAAGCTTGAAGATGATCTAAAAGTTACATAGGATATTATTCAAGCACTTCAAGAAAATCTTACCATTGCAAGAAACAAGAGAAGAGAACTTTGTGAAAAGATGCAAAATGAGAATGATGAAAAGGAAACTCTTAGTGATCTGATGAATAAACTAAAACAAGAAAACATGACAACAAAGAATGAGATGCAGGATATGACTGAGATTTTGTAAAAAAATTGAAGATAGAAATAAGAATGAAGAAGACTTGACTAGAAGACTGAATGATGCTACAAATGAAAACTCAAGACTTAGTTATGAAAATGATATGTTGAAGACAAATCTGATGCATGCACAAAATAACTCAAATGAACTCATGAGACAAAAAGGCATCTTGGAAAGAGAAATGGCTACTGCAAATCAACACAAGGAAAAATTTAAGAAAAGCTCAGAAGAACTTGGTGACTTACTAAAAAATAAAAAACCAAATGGTGACACTAATGGCCTTGGTTTTGAAGCTGGTGAAAGCTTCGGTACTACAAATACACATGATCATAGCAAACCGGTAAGACAACCTACTGCTTATAAATTTAATGGCAAATGCTTTAACTGTAACAAATATGGTCATAGAGCAAATCAGTGTAGATCTAGAAATTATCAGAGCACTAATACACCCACCGGTCAATGTTCCAAATGCAACAAAGTTGGTCATAATTTAGAAAATTGCAGAATGAATGTAAGATGTTATGTTTGTGGAAGATTTGGATACTTATCTAATTAGTGTAGAACACAAACCGGCATAGGTTATGGGAAAGCTATTCAAAAAAATAATGTGACTTGTTATGCCTGTAACAAGATTGGACATATTGCAAAATTATGCAGAAGTAAGGCATCATCGACAAGTAATAATGGTCCTAGCTTGAAAGGTAAAGAAAAGGTTGAAGAGGTAAAACAAGAATTCTCAAAACAATGGATCAGAAAGTCAGATTTAAATATTGATAGGACTACTCCTCCATCGATAGAACAGAGTAACACTCCACTGGCAGGAGACTCTTCATCTAACTGAAGAAAATTCCTTTGAGGGTTTGGCAATCAAATGTGAAACATGCTATTATTCCCTCGGTTGATGGTGAGAAGTTGAAATTACTTCTATACCGGCTGATAAGTTAAGTCATTACTTAACTGGCAAGCATTAAATATGGTGGTTGGCAAAATTAACATTATAAAACAAGTGTTTTGGCTCCATTTTTATTTCACCGAGCATTCAAATCTTTGAGAGTGTGAAAAATCCTGAGCGAAGGCATTCCAAGCAAAGAAGTGAAGCAATTCATCAAGCAATCATTCCTTAAGGTAGATAAAGGTATTTATAACCATGGCTTCTTCATCTGTTCTTGAATTCATTGCAAACCTTACTATTCTCAAAGCTATTAAATGCCCTAGACCCGTATTCCAATTGAGATTGCCAAGAAAGATGATAATATTGGTGCATTTTCTCAAATCCCTAAAGGTGTAGTTTTTAGTGAAGACCCTAGAATGTATATACATTGTCATATAGAGGAATTAGGTGATGAGGAAATCAAGAATATGTATAAATCTATAATCTGTGAAGAATCTGGAAATATCAAACCTGAACACAAGATAGTAGAAACCCTAGGTTTCATTGAAATTCTCAGTATCCTGGATTTTCCCAAGGATGTTATAAGGATAGTACTAAGTAGGGTACATGGTGCATTCTTCTGGTTGGAATTAGTTCACAAAATCACAAAAGAAGCAGTAAAGGTTGTGACAGGGTTACCCTCCACTGGTAACAAACCTGATAAAACAAAGAAGGTCTCAAATGACCTAGTGATTAACCTAATTGGTGCAACATCTGATAAGAGATCCTTAAGGGTAAATGATGTAACGGATATCAATGTCAAATTCATCAGCATGATCTTAGGCTACAAAACTACACATGCAAATAGGTTAAACTCAGTCTATAGCTTATGCATAAAGAGTGCCTATGACATGGTTAATGATAATGCAAAAATAGATGTGTGCGAATAGCTTAAAGATGAACTAATTGATAATTTGGGAAAGATAAAGAAAGACAAAAAGGGAACATTCAGATTTGGAAACCTACTTGTTTGTCTAATGTTGCACATAACCAAACAAGTACCTAGTATCGATAATACAAATCTTGGTTTTGATATACCGGTAGGCAACAGTTGGCATATTTACTAGACAACATGGGAGAGAATAGAGAAAAGAACATAAATGAGTATTTTCAGGCACTGAAGGCCCGAATGAAGACCAGAGTTAGATTGTCACAAGCAATTATGAACAAGTATAAGGATGAAATCTGTTTTGTTATAAAGAAGGATGAAATTTGGATGGAGGCAGTTATCCCAAGAACCATCTGGGTTATTGAAATGGGGTATGAAACTGATGACCACATAATAGAAACATATGCAAAAGCCCTCCTAGAAGCACCTAAGGAACCCAAAGAAGAGATATTTGGTAGTGCTGAGACTATTGAAAAACAAATTCAATCAAAGAAAAATGTTAAAAAGGTTGAAGCAACAGTTAGAAAAGGATCCAGGCAAGCAAAATCTATTAAGGAAGATGTACTTAAACAGACTGGTATTACTGAAGATGAGTTAGTAGCACTTCAACCAGAAATTCATCTTTCACCGGTTGGAACTTCTTCACAAAATGACATACCAGCTACATTCAAAAGAGTTGTGAGAAAAGGAGATCTTCACTAGTATCTTCATCTTCTCCTAGAAGAACTAGATAGAAACAATAGGCAGTAAGGCCCCCAGCAAAGAAATTAACTCTGAAGAAGAAAAAGGTGACTTCTAAAAGGAAGTCTATAGCTCCTATTGACAAATTACTAGATGAAATCACTGAGGATGGTAAATTGAAAAATATCAACAAAATTTACAATAGATTATCAGATGATGACAAAGATAAAGTAGAGAACAGTGTGATATTGCACTTAGATATTTTTAAGAAATTTTTAATGCAAGTTTTTGATGAAATACCGACAGATCTCTACAACAGACTTGAAGCTAGGAGAGTAGGTATTATTGAACTTGATAAGAAAATAAAAATTGAAAAATTACTTACTGTACATCCTATCAACTCACTTAAAGAGATAGATAAATTGATCTCAAAGGCTAACCAGTCAGTATTTTCAACTACTCTCCAGCATGTAGCACTAATGGCAGGGAGAGTGAATGAGGCAATAGAAGAAACAACTAATGCGTGGGACATATTCCTTGTAGAGAAGGAAAAGCCTTGCTCCTACATACATTGGCAGTATTCCTTGTTATTAGTGGCCCCAAATTTTCAGAGATAGTCATGCTTATATCAGAAAATGTGAAGCATGTCAAATTTTTTTAGGAAAACTTAAGTATAATGGAGCCATTCCTCTCAAACCCATGCATACAAAGGAACCATTCTAGACGTGGGGTATTGAATTCATAGGGGAAATAGAAAACAAATCTAGTGGTGGGCATAAATGGATTTTGGTGGCTACTGACTATTTTACTAAGTGGGTTGAAGTCGTTCCTACAAGACAGGCTACCAGCAAAGTTGTGATAAAGATTCTTTTGGAAAACATTCTTACTAGATTTGGGGTGCCTCAGAAAATTGTGGTAGATAATGGGATGTGTTTCATAGCCAATGATTTCTCTGATTTTTGTGAAAACTATGGCATCACTTTATCATATTCATCACCTTACCATCCCCAAGGAAATGGGCAAGCAAAATCCAACAATAAAAAGTTGTTGAAGATTATCAAAAGGATGTTGGGTGATAGTAAAAGAGCTTGGGATTTGAAATTGATATCAGCAGTACGGGCTGATAGAGTGACAGTCAAGAAGTCGACAAGATTTTCTCCCTATGAGCTTGTGTATGGCAAAGAAGCAAGATTACCTTTGAGTAATTTGCTCCCAGTTTATAAATTTATTACAAAGGCATTTTTCAGAAGAAGTAAACTTTATGGGGGACAGATTGATGGCTTTGGCTGAGTTGGATGAATCTAGAAATGAGGCTCGCAAAAGAAATATTTAGAAGCAATAGATGGTTAAGGCTTTACATGATAAAAGGGCTTGTAACAGAACTTTTGAGGAGGGAGAATGGGTACTAAAATGGAATGCCAAAGACCAAGACAAAGGAAAACATGGAAATTTTTTATGAATCAATGATGAATAATTAGTACCAAACCAGTATTGAGAGGGGGGGTGAATCAGTACTAACAAAAACACTTTTCTTTGAACCGGTCTGACTGAAAACATTGCACTTGACTGGCAAGCAATAACACCAGTCTAAACCAAATTACTACTGGTTAAACACAGTAACAATGTGAAAGACATAAACCGGTAACTCTTGGCTTTCCTCACAATCTAACATCATATTTCCACTTCACCCATATGCATACACTAGTAGCACATCAACAAAAATGTAAAGACTTACTGGTTCAACATGCTTTACCACTTGACAGAGAATAACAAAGCATCACATGAAAAGCATCACACAACACACATATTTTTCACGTGGAAACCCAACTTGGAAAAACCATGGTGGGGATGAATACCCACAAGTTGTTCTATGAACCCTTTTGAAGTCCGCTCTTTTAGGAGCCTAGTCTAGTTAAAGACTTTACAATAGGTTCTGTTAGGAACCGATCCTGCTAGGGATCACCTGATTAAGGGATGGCTAAAATACCTGGTTAAGGGTTAAACCCTGTTAAAGGTAACCTTGTTAGAGGATTTTAAGAACTCAATGATTTTGAGTCACCTTGTTAAAATATTTATAACAAGCTGGTTAAAGCTACCTTGTTAAGGGATTTTCCAACTATTGAAGTGGTTAGAGGTCAACGAGTATTACAATGATCTGGTAACAACACTTCAATGCCAATGTAGATCCACTTTAGTTCCTTCCTTCTGCAATCACACTCTGCAGGTATCTATTCTCTTATCTGGTCTGGCAAGAATCATGTATCTCTACACTTAGATACACACACAACATTTGCCAACAACCTCAACATGTAAAAAAAC
Organism: Cryptomeria japonica; assembly: GCF_030272615.1. Classification (NCBI taxonomy): domain Eukaryota; kingdom Viridiplantae; phylum Streptophyta; class Pinopsida; order Cupressales; family Cupressaceae; genus Cryptomeria; species Cryptomeria japonica. The sequence continues at coordinate 45,100,745 of NC_081412.1, read as the reverse complement.
ATCGACCTTATAGGAAAGATAGGTCGGTAGCATAAACCCTAAACCCTAAACATTTTGGTTAAGCAATTCAGTTGGTTCAATCCCAATCATTGAACATATTGCACTGATTACAATAGTCTTGAACAGATCTCAAGATGTTCTCCATTGTTCGTTCTTCACCACTTCTTGGAGGCTTATAACCCATCACACATTCTCCACCATTTACAGAGACTTCGCACATTTTTGAGGTAGATAGGATCAATCTCCTTCATGTAAGATCCTTCACGTGCACAAGGCTGATGTGGCAACACAATCTATTCTTAATTACAATTCTAACTCATCACACGATGTCATCGGTTGAATCACATAGGCATAGAACATTTCAACTGGAAACCCTGAAGCTAAGACTACCAACTGATAGTCATACCATATGAAACCTTGATACAAAAAATTCCATATACTGATTCACTTGGACAGACATACCGCTTCACTTTTTCACATATACCGGTTCTCTTGCATCATACTGGTTCTCTTGCATCACATATACCGATTCACAACATCATACTAGTTCTCTTGTAAGTTTCTTACTTTAATATACCTATTCACTCTTTAGCATATTGACATCAATGACAACATACAGTATCATCATGTCATCATACTCTGCACATATGCCAACAATCTCCCCCTTTGGAATTGATGGCAATATACAAAAGCAATATACAAAGATATCTCTCCGCTTCACATCTTCTCCCCCAACATTGTATATATCTTCTCCACTTCACATCTTCTCCCCCTTTGACAACAATGCCAAAGTGGAGGCATATACATCTATGTTCTACTATTTTGCTCCCCCTAAGGAGTAGCATCCTTCAACACACCAATCCAGAGAAGATATATCAATGTAAGTCTTGACTGATGTGGAGCACATACCTTTAGTTCACCTCTTGTAGGGGTAGCACCCCTAATTCACCTCTCAAATAGGTAAAGGTAGCCTTCGGTAGAGGCTTGGTGAATATGTCTGCTAACTGCTCCTTACCGGAAAAATGTTCCAATACAAGTTCTTTGTTCTAAACCTTTTCCCTTGAGAAATGATACTTAAGCTCAAAGTACTTGGTTCTAGAATGTAAAACCGGATTCTTGGAGATGTTAATTGCAATTGTGTTGTCACAAAATATACTTATCAGTTCAGATACAAGAACTTTGAAGACATTTAATACATGCTTCATCCAAAGTGTCTGGGTGCAGTTCATAAATGCTGCAACATACTCCACTTCTGCTATAGACTGAGAGATACAACTCTGCTTCTTACTCATCCATGAGACTAGTCTGTCGCCAAGAAAGAATGCACCACCAGTTGTGCTCTTTCGGTCATCCACATTACCAGCCTAGTCAGCATCTATAAACACTTTCAGGTTGAAATCATTACTGTATGGATACCATAATCCATAGTCAATAGTTCCCTTCAGATATCTCAGAATCCGCTTGACTGCTACCAAATGGGATTATCTTGGGATTTTTTGGAACCATGCAGTAATGCCCACTTCATGTGTAATGTCTAGTCTTCTATGTACTACATAGTGCAATTTACCAATCATTGATCAGTATTCCTTCTCATTTACCAACCCTGAGTCATCCTCCTTTGATAGTTTATAATTGATCACCATCGGTGTACCAACTGGTTTGCTATCTTCCATGCCAAAGGTCTTCAACACCTCTTTGACATATTTGGACTGAGTGATAAAGATTCCATCTTTCATTTGTTGAATCTGTAGTCCAATGAAGAACTTAATCTCCCCTATAAGTGACATATCAAACTCCTTTTTCATCTCATCTGCAAAATCATGACTCATCTTGTCATCTCCTCCAAGGATAATGTCATCAACAAATACTTGACAGATGAGAATCTGATCTCCTTCTGACTTCAGGTAGATATTACTATCCTCACTTCTTCTCTCAAATCCAATATTCACAAGATGGGAGTGCAAGCGTTCACCCCATGCTCTAGGTGTCTGCTTTAGTCCATACAAGGCCTTATTTAGCCTACACACCATGTCACTATCTTCTGATAGGGAAAACCCATCTGGTTGCTCTATATACACCTCCTCTTCTAGTATTCCATTTAGGAATGCAGACTTTACATCCAGTTGATATACTTTGAATCCCTTGAATGTTGCATATGCAAGAAGCATACAAACTCCTTCCAATCTGGCTACTAAAGGAAAGGTTTCTCCATAGTCTTCTCCTTCTTCCTGGGCATATCCTTTACACACCAGTCTGGCTTTGTTTCTAATCACTGAACCATCTTCATTCAACTTATTTCTGAAAACCCATTTGGTGCCAGTGACATTTTTATGCTCCGGTATGGGTACCAAAGACCATGTACCATTCTTTTCTATCTAGTCAAGTTCTTCTTCCATTGCCTTGATCTAGTCTTCATCTTTATGTGCCTCTTTGAATGTTTTAGTCTCAAATTCAGAGATCATGCAAGAGTTTTCTCTGACCTTTCTTCTTGTAAGAATTCCTACATCCTTGTCTCCTATGATCTTCTTTGGATCATGATTCAACTTTACATACCTAGGAATGATCTTAGTTGTTTCCTCTTTCTTTTCTTCTTCATCCTCATCTTCATCAGCATCAGCATCTACCGGTGTAGGAGCACTGTTACTGGTGCTTGGTTGTTTTGCAATTGGTTCCCAGAAGGTTACTACCGATTCATCTCCTACTTGCTCACTGTTGGTTTCCTTAGATTTCTCATAGGTCTCATCAAATCTAACATTGATGCTTTCAACAATTCTCTGAGTCCTATTGTTGAAACATTTGAGAGCTTTTCTCTTTGTGGAATATCCTAGAAATATTCCCTCATCACATTTAGCATCAAAATTGCTTTGATGTTCACTCCTCTTGATATAAAATTTGCTACCAAACACTCTAAAGTAGCTTACCACTAGTGTCTTACTAGTCCAATACTCATAAGGTGTTTTATCCTTACCCTTTTTGATGAGTACCCAGTTCATTGTGTAGACTGCAGTGCTCACCGCTTCTCTCCAAAAGGTGTGAGCAACCTTCCCTTGGGTAACATAGTTCTAGCTACTTCAACCATAGTTCAGTTGTTCCTTTCTACAAGGCCATTTTGTTGTGGAGCCCGGGGGGCAGACAGTTGCCTCTTGATGCCATTCTCTTCATAGTATTTATTGAATTCATCGGAAGTAAATTCTCCTCCTTGATCAGTTCTTAAGCACTTAATCCTCTTACCGCTTTCCTTTTCTACTAGTGCTCTGAAGGCTTTGAACTTTCCAAAAGCTTCAGATTTGTCCTTCAAGAATGTGACCCACATCATTCTTGAGCAATCATCAGTAAGAATCATAAAATACCTATCTCCCTGCACACTCCTAGTTTTCACAGGACCACACAAATTAGTATGCACAAGATCAAGTAAATTGTCTACAGTGAAAGGTTTACCTTTGAAGGTTGAGGAAGACATTTTCCCCAGTTGACACTCTCTGCACAAAGGATTCTCTGATTTTCTCAGCATAGGCAATTCTCTAACTGCCTTTATCTTACTAGCCTTCACAATATTATCAAATTTTACATGGCAGAGTCTCCTATGCCATATCCAGCTATCCTCAAACTTAGCCATTAGACAAATACTGACATTAGCATTTAGCTGAAATAGGTTACCTTTGGTCTGTATACCGGTAGCCATCAGTTCACCATTCTTTCGTTTGATTTTGCACACTCCATTTTTTAATTCCAGAGTGATTCCATTATCATTCAGTGGAGCAACACTCAAAAGGTTGTGTCTGAGACCTTCTACCCAATACACATTGTCAGCAGTGCTTCTTCCATTCAAAGAGATGGACCCTCTACCTTTTACCATACATGGTGCATCATTACCAAAATGAACCACACCACCATCATACTCTTCCAGAGATAGAAACTTACTCTGGTCACCAATCATATGGTGAGAACAACCACTATCAATAATCCTCTCATTGAAATTATCAAAGTGGGAGACAAGAGCCTTCTTGTCTGACACATCTTCCTTGACTGCTACAAACACAATATCTTCATTTTCTTCATCTTCTGATTCCTCATCAGTGACACCTTCATCAACTACTACAAAATAGTTTCTCCAGTTTCCTCCTTTGAACTTCTTGAACCTCTCTGGTTTGTCCTTTTTATCACCATTAGGGCAGTTTATAGCAATGTGTCCTATCTGGTTACAAGAAAAGCATTTCAAAAGAAGCTTACCTCTATATTTACCGGTTCCCTTGGGAAGTCTATTGGAAAGAAGAGATTCAAATTCCATCAGGATCTCCTCATCATCCATTTCTATACTTTGTCTTGGTTCACCACTAGTACTAGCTTCTTTGCCTTTTCCAGATGGTGCAGCAGATTCTCTAAAGGCCGATTCAGCCTTCTGAATAATGTCATCATAATTATTTAGCTCATAAGCTGTTAACTTTGCAATGATGGAGGCCACATATACCCTTTTCTTGTTTACAAACCTCAACTTCTGAATAGCAGCAACCCTTATTGCATAGACCAGTAATAAGGATCTCAGAACTTTACTTACCACAGTGGAATCTTCTATTTTACCACCTGCACTCTTGATATCTCTGACAATAGTTTTGATTCTTATTCCATACTGTTGAATGGTCTCACCTTCAACCATCTGCATGTCTTCATACTTCCCTCTAAGGCTTTCTTCCTTAGCTTGTTTTACATGCTCATCACTGCCATAGATATTTTCAAGAGTATCCCATACTTCTTTGTGATTTACTTTATGTTCGACATTAATAAACTCAATGTTAGATAAACTACTAATTAGGGCTTCCATGACTTTCCCATTCTCCTGAATCTCTCTCTTTTGATCATCGGTGAGAGTACCGGTAGGGATAACATAAGTATTCTGAACATAGCTCTAGTGTTGAGCACCCATTCTTCTGATGTATATCATCATTCTGTCCTTCCATATTTTAAAGTTGTCTTTGTTGAACTTTGGACCTTCCCTCTTCATCATTAGAGTAGGATCTTTACCTCGAGCAGTTAAGCTTACAACATAGAGGACCTGGAAGATGCTCTGATACCAATTGATGAATCAATGATGAATAGTTAGTACCAAACTGGTACTGAGAGGGGGGGTGAATCAGTACTCACAAAAACACTTTTCCTTGAACCAGTTTGACTGAAAACACTGCACTTGACTGGCAAGCAATAACACCGGTCTAAACCAGATTACTACCGGTTAAACATAGTAAGAATGTGAAAGACATAAACCGGTAACTCTTGGCTTTCTTCACAATCTAACATCATATTTCCACTTCACCCATATGCATACACTAGTAACACATCAACAGAAATATAAAGACTTACTGGTTCAACATGCTTTACCGCTTGATAGAGAATAACAAAGCATCACATGAAAAGCATCACAGAACACACATATTTTTCATGTGGAAACCCAACTGGGAATAACCATAGTGGGCATGAATACCCACAAGTTGTTCTTTGAACCCTTTTGAAGTCCGCTCTGTTAGGAGCCTAGTTTAGTTAAAGACTTTACAATAGGTTTTGTTAGGAACTGATCTTGCTAGGGATCTACCGGTTAAGGGTTAAACCCTGTTAAAGGTTACCTTATTAGAGGATTTTAAGAACTCAATGATTTTGAGTCACCTTGTTAAAATATTTACAACAAGCCGGTTAAAGCTACTTTGTTAAGGGATTTTCCAACTATTGAAGTGGTTAGAGGTCAATGAGTATTACAATGATCTGGTAACAACACTTCAATGCCAATGCAGATCCACTTTAGTTCCTTTCTTCTGCAATCACACTCTGCAGGTATCTATTCTCTTATCTGGTTTGGCAAGAATCATGTATCTCTGCACTTAGATACACACACAACATTTTCCAACAAACTCAATATGAAAAACAACATCGACCTAATAGGAAAGATAGGTCGGTAGCATAAACCCTAAACCCTAAACATTTAGGTTAAGCAATTCTGTCAGTTCAATCCGAACATATTGCATTGATTACAACAGTCTTGAATAGATCTCAAGACGTTCTCCATCATTTGTTCTTCACCGCTTCTTGGAGGATGATAACCCATCACGCATTCTCCACTGTTTATAGAGACTTCGTACATTCCTGAGCTAGAGAGGATCAATCTCCTTCATGCAAGATCCTTCATGCGCACAAGGCGGACGTGGCAACACAATCTGTTCTTCATTACAATGCTAACTCATCACATGATGTCATCAGTTGAATCACACAGGCATAGAACATTTCAACCGGAAATCTTGAAGCTAAGACTACCAACCAGTAGTCTTACCATATGAAACCTTGATACAAAACATTCCATATACCCTTTCACTTGGATAGACATACCGCTTCACTTTTTAACATATACCAGTTCACAACATCATATCGGTTCTCTTGCATCACATATACTGATTCTCTTGCATCACATATACCAGTTCACAACATCATACCAGTTCTCTTGCAAGTTGCTTACTTCAATATACCAGTTCTTCTTTATTTATATTTGAATGAATGCCTTGAATATATATTTTAGGGTAAGATATTATTTTATATGGACAGATGCTCTGTTTGCAAAATATTGAAGAGAAATACTTTGGTTTTATTAGACTATTTTAAACAGCTATCTATCCAAAGATAATTGGCTTTCCCAAAATCTAAGGTGGATTATACCTAATTTTCAAAATTAAGGAATTTGATTGGCTTATCTTGTGTGCAGGAAATAATGAGAGGATGATGAATATTTGCCAAAGATTTTTATCGAGACAAAGAATAGAAGACACATTATTAAAGCATCATTTACTATTTTTAAATGTTCTCATTTGTAATTTTTTATTAAACCAAATGGTGTGTCCTTTGGAGGGAAACTATTTGTGTATGAAAGGGTGTGTCCTTTCATATATGCCTTTTGATTCAGATACTTATAGGGAGTCATTTTTTATGTAAAATGGGGAAGGGTCACAAGAACAATAGGCTGTAGGGATTGAATATCATTCTGTATTAGAGAAGTCTATAGAAAGAAGAAGTATCCTTTTGTGCAAGCAATCTGTAATGAAGTATTTACAACTGCGGCTTATGTATGCAATTAGTTCCTGGAGATTAATATACAAGGTTCATTGTCTCTTTTCCAAATATTATGTACACTTTTGTGTTGATGAGTTATCTTTGTCCTCTTGATAAATTTGTTTATAGATTTTCTATGATGTGAATCACATGTTGTTGCATTAAGTGAAAGATTGAGTTCTTATTGTTTGTGTAATGCATATTGAACCTTCATAGTTGATGAAAAATTATCTCTTGAGTTGATAAGATATTTTGTCCACAGAGTGTCATATATATCCCTGGATAGAGGCATTGGTTTGTTATTGGTCTTTTAAGGTTTTGATTTGTATGCATTCAAGGTCCTTGATAGACAAACATTCTTCCCAAATCCTATATGAGCTAATCTCATTTTCAATATACATTCATAATCATCTCTTTTCAAAGCAATCAGTTAAAGCACATAATAAAGCATGGTTTCAGAACAATAATTTGCCAGTTGTGTAAACTTGCTAAAAGGTTTAAATCCACTATAAATAACCTCTTTTTGTTCTTGAGGGGAAAAGGCACACCCACCTAGGTTTAGTGGAGCTTAAAGTGCAGAGGGATTTGGTCTTTGACCATCCCTATTCGTTGGCCAAGGCCGATTGGACTACTTAAGGATTTGGCAAGTCTTTTGGTTTTCCAATCGATGGTTTTGGGCACCAACATCACTGATTCACCCCCCTCTCAGTGGTGCATTTTGTCTAATGGACACACACTTGCATTGAGATCACTTTTTGTATGTATAAGTTAAAGCTCAACCGGCATTTGTTCCAACTGGTATGATGTATTATAGTCTTTAGACTATCGGTGTTTTGTAGAAAGTGTTTACCGATCTTAAGCCATATAAAGACCCCAAGCGGTTTGAGGATCTCAAATGGTATGAAGGAATGAAGCGACACAACTCATATTTCCCAGTCTTCATTATTGTCAAACCGGCAACCAGTATTTTGCTTAAACTGGTATTCTGTATTAACTGGTAATACTCTATGATGAGTTACCATCCACTGATTGTTTGGCTGTGTTGACACTTTAATGGTTCTTTTTGTGTCGTGTTACCGAATATGTCTAGATGCATTGAACCTAGGAAATTGTATTGTAATCCTATTGGACTGACATGAAATCAGATTCCTTTATAAGGACATCATGTCTAGGGTTTTATGCTGTTGCTAGGGTTTAAGGTGGTTGATGAGTTTTTGTAAGTGCGATCTTAATTGAGAAGATCAAGTCTGCGAGGAAAGGTAGAGAGTGAATGTGTTGAAGACTGAAGTAATGCTAGAATGCATTAGGAATGAGATATCAAGGATCTAATTAAGCAGTCTATGCTATTTGCTAGATCACTCACTTGTTGATTACTCACATCTTCAACAGCTCTGTAGCCCTTAACCAGGTAGGCCCAAAAAAGCCTTTTGTAAATCCTCTAACAAGGTGGTTCACATTTGTGGATCTAAAATCTTCTAGCAAGGGAGTCTTTAACTGAACTTATCTCCTAATAGAGATTGAGATTCCTAACAGGATCTGTTCTGGTAAAGAACATTGTATGACCTTAACCGGTCTGGTTCCTATTCTGCAAATAGTTACTTGTGAGTTTCATCTCACCGTGGTTTTTCCCATTTGGGTTTCCACATCAAAATCTCTTGTGTTATGGTGTTTGTGCTTCTTTGGGTAAATGCATTATTTGTTGTTTGGTTTGCATGTGTGCTAACCAGTTTGTTTGCTAAACTGATATACCGGTTTACTAGTAGCCTAGTAAAGTGTTTAAGTACATTGATTTTTGGCATACTAATTCACCCCCCCTCTTAGTACTCATCAATTGGTATCAGAGCCAACCTTTCTATAAGTTTAACCACTTGGAAAGAGATATTGGGGAATACACTATGAGGGAACTTACTCATTAGCTCACTCATTCTGAGCAAGCCTATGATGATCTTATGGTCAAATATAAGGCCTCTCAGGCAAAAAGGAGAGAACATGTTGAAAAACTGATGGAGCTATTTGAGAATAGTTATTCTGATGAAGCGGACATGGAAGCCCTAATCCAAGAAGTAGAAAAGCTGAATGAATCCAATCCCAACCTAAGAAAGGAGTTGGAAGGACTGACTATCCGAATGTGTCAAGAGCTTGAGAACCGGAGGACGGCTGAAGATTTGGTGAAGGACAAAGATCCTGAGATCTCCAAGTTGAAGCAAGAGATCAGTGCAGTTACTACTCACCTTCATGAGAGCAGAATGGAAAAAGAAGAAGTACAAGGTAAACTGAACATAGCCATCTTTGAGAATGCAAACTTGATGGAGACAAATGCTGCTATTTCCAAAGAACTCTCTGAGTCAAAGGAAATACTTTCTAAGTTCAACAAGAGTATTGTTAAGCTAGAGCAAAAGCTTAAATCAGCTAAACTGGTAAAGAATACCAATGGAATTGGTTTCTCTGGTCATGAGGAAGGTGAGACCTCAGGTGAAAATGCTGAAGCATCGAAGAAGCAACTAGCATTCAAAGATAAAGGTAAGCAAAAATTCAAACCTATTTTCTTTAACTGTCTTAAAGAAGGACATACTGCCAATGTATGTAGGAGCAAAGCCTATAATAATTTTCCTTACTTTATAAACAATGTACCTAGATCCAATAAGTTCAATGGTAATTGTTATGCATGCAACAAGTTTGGGCATAGAGCATCTGAATGTAGGTCTGTTATGAACAACACTGGAAGATATCCTCAGTTGACTCAAGGAGTTGGTTCGGAACCTTTTGTGAACCGGAATCACAACCGGTTTAATACCTATAATCATCAGTCGCATAGCGGTGGCTATCAAGTGGCAACCGGATGGAGAGCAAAATGTTGGATTTGCCATGGTCATGGTCACACTAATGCAACATGCAGAAGGAAGAATGGAAACATAAATAATGGACCTTGGAGAACACCTGGAATGGTTTGCTATCATTGCAACAAACCGGGTCATTCAACAAGATTCTGCAGAAGTAGAAAGAGTATATCAGATGATATACCAGCCACTCCAGAAGGAAAAATTGATGTTGAATCCATTCAAGTGGATATGAACAAAACCTAGAAGAAGAAACCAGCGGTGTTGCAAGAAGAACCAGTTTTGCACCTAGTGTGGAAATCACGGAACTGACAAACTAAGCATCAAAAAAGCTTAGGGGGAGAAAATGGTGAAATGTTTCGAACCCCCAGTTCACACCAGTAAAATACCTTAACCGGTATGTATACTTGTCATTAGGTAGAAGACCAGAAATGGTAACAAGCAAATTAGGGTTTATGCCCTAATGCTGGAGCATTTATTGCGATAGGTGAGGAATATGTTTAAAAGGAATTTTCAAATCATTTCTCACTATTTTTTTTCAAGTGAAGAAGTTTTTCAAGTGCAGAGTGATGAAAAAGTGATTTGTGTTGTGATTCAAAGAAATTTTGAAACCTTGAAGAAGATTCAGAAGCAAATATCAAACGGTCAAGAGAAGAACTCAAAGCGGTGATTCAGCAACCGACAAAGTGTGAGGTGAAGTGGAATTAGTAAGCCCTAAATTCTTGATTTCCTAAAATTATTTCTCAAGTTTTCTATTTTATCATGGCTTCCACATCTCATGATAGTTCTAGTGCAACTATTGATTCTATGGACTTCATTAAGCGAAAGTCAAAATACAATGCCCTGTCTCAAGTACCGGCTGGAGTTATAGTAGAAGAAGGCATTTCTTATTATATAGATTGTAAAATTGAAGACCTAGGGTCTCTCACAATCCATTCTCAGCTAGGTCTATTATGTGGGAAGAATAAAAAGATCAAACTGGAGTATAGCATCTTGGAGAAGAAGAAGCTTCAAAATGCGGTTTACTTCCTAGAGGATTTCGCAGATGACCACATCCAAATCATTCTGAGCAGAGTTCATGGTGACAAGATGTATCTTGAGAGAACACATGATATCACACCACAAGCAATTCATGCAGTCACCAGTTTCTACAATACAGGGGAAGTGCCAACCCTAATGAAGGTCAACAAAACTGAAATGTCCAAGCTCACTAGTTCAGTGAGCGACTCACGTGGTATGACCATCAACACAATCAAGGATGATTTGGTCAAGTATGCCTACAGGAAAATTAATTATTTCTCTGCTGTAGAGGTAAATGTCGCTTACAGGATGATCAAGGGGGATGCATCATTTGATCTGTGCACGTGTATGCAAAGACAACTTATCTTGAATCTTAAGTCAATCAAATAGGACAATGCATTGAAACTTAAGTTTGTTCAACTATTGGTAGGGTTATTCTTCTACTTCCAAGGTTATTTCCTAGGAGTTGGAGATATTCAGTGGTCTGCCGACCAACCAATTACTAAGAAGATCAAAGAGAGCCTGCAAGCAGTTGGAACTGGTCAACCTGAAGTTCTAAACAAGTACTTTGATGAGTTCAGATGCAAGATGAGCCAAAGGATAAGGATATCCGATGATATAGTCAAGAAGTATGAGGAGGACATATGCTTCACCATCAAAATTGATGTGTGCATAATAGAGGTGGTTGAGCCTAGACAAGAAGAAGTGGAGCCTATGGACTATGAGGTAATGTATGATATGATAGATGGGTATGCTTCTACCCTACTTGCCTCACCCCTTGATTCTAAGGAAAAGAGAACCAACACTTATTTAGAAAGGGTTACACCTATTGAAGAACCCTCAACAAAGAAATCAAAGGCAGTGCCTTCAGCATCGGCACCGGTTACTGCATCCAGTCCCAAAGTGACTAAGCAGTCACCAGTTAAGAAGAAACCAAAAGTGACACCTACAAAAGTCTTTGAGAGGAAGCGAAAGACAAAAAGCAATACACCTGACTCAGAAGAAATGATATCAGAAGAACCACCTAAGAAGAAGACTACGCAAACAAGGAAAAAGACAAAGAATGAACCGACATCATCTGCACCGGTAAATATTGACATTTCTTCCTACAAACCTTTGACAGATTGTCAAAGAACTATTAAAAATATTAGGAGAAAGTTATTGAATGATTTATTAGACCATTTTGATGATTTCAATGATCAAGAAAAGGAAGAAGTTGAGTAGGAAATTATTAAGTATTTGTGTGCTAATGACCAATCGCCTTTAGAAATTATATCTGAGACACCAGATTCTTTGTATGTCTTTAGACAATAAATGGCACATTGCCATAGAGAAGGAACAAGAAATAAGGGAGAAAGTTTTTTCCCACTACTTTCCTGACTTGTCCAATTCTGAGCTTTTTGAAGTCAATAACCAGAACAAAGGACTCTTCTTCACTAGAAGGAGAAGACTCTAGTTACTAGAAGGGAGAATTGATGATGTTGAAAAAGACACTCATCTTCATATGATGACTACTGTACATACTTATAAAGTACTTCAAGCCAACAAAAAGGCTGAGCAAGAACCGGAAATCATTAAACTGGATGAAGCGTACAACTATGAAGGAGAACAGGTAACTGAGCAAATGGAACCCATTGATGTTGATGCCTTAGATGGCAAAAATGTTACTCGGGGTTCACCATCTAAAGGAACAGAATAGGAGTAGCAGACAAGAGAGGAAAAGAAGCAACAGGAAGTGGTAAGGAAGAGACAAGAAGATGAAGAGGAAAAGAGAAAATAAGAGGAAGAGAAGAAAAAGAAAGAAGAGGAAGAGAAGAAAAAGAAAGAAGTAGAGAAGAAAAAGAAGGAGGATGAAGATGAAGAGAGGTGGAAAGAAGAGGAGAAGAGGAAAAATGAAGAGGAGAAGAAGAAGAATGAAGAGGAGAAGAGAAAGAAGGAAGAGGAAAATAAGAAGGATGAAGAGGAGAAGAGGAAGAAAGAAGAGGAGAAGAAGGAGAATGAAGAAGAAAAGAAGCGGAAAGATGAAGAAAAGAAAAAGGAAGAGGAAAAGAAGCAGCAGGAAGAAGAGCAAAAGAAAAAGGATGAAGAAGAGGAGAAGCAAAGGAAAGAAGAGAAAAGGAAAATAGAAGAAGAGGAAAATAAAAAGATAGAAGAGGAAAAGATAAGAGCTACAGAGAAAGAAGAAGTGGCAAAAAGCACTCAAATGGAAACTCCAAAGGCAACCGGTAGTCAAGCCAAACCGACTGACATTACTAGTCCCATTGACCTCCAGTCTGCAAATGAAATGGAGATACTATAGAGAATTAAGGTTACTCAAGAATGTCTTGAAGTGATAAGGAGGAAGAAGGAGCAAGATGTGATCCAAGCTATGGTGGACACTCTTACCAGTTTGTTACCTGACACAAACCTCCCTAATACTGATTCATCACTAGCACAATTGAAGCTCCTATGCACCATAGTGGATGATCAGGTGTAAAGCCTAGAAGAGGTAGCAAAGGCAAATGCCAAGAAAGAGCATCAAAAGTCTCTCAACATTGCTTCAGTGAAGAAGCTAAATGAGCTCTGGTCTGATCTGCAAAAAGCTCAAAAAAATATAAGGGATGCTCTGGATGAGGGGAATCTACTACTGAGTAAGATTTGTCAACCCCACCTATTTTGTGATGATGTGCTCACCCAAAAGGACAAACTACAATCAGATATGCAGTCATTTATCAGCACCTTCAATATTCCATATGATTCCTTCTCCACATATGGCCAAACCACTCATAGGCTTCAACTCCAGTCTACAAGAATTGAGGCAGAAATATGCAACCAGACAAGGAACTTGCAGGAACTTCAACTGGTCCTACTGCCTAGATTGCAAATTCTCTATAAATGCTATCTAAATCTTGATTCCCTAACGGTCACTCAAGAAATGAGCATGATAGATGCCATGGAAGAATAGGTCTCCTAGATGCAGACAAAGAAAGAAGTGGCTACCTCCCTACTTGAGTCATGGTCCTTATCCATGAAGCAATTTTTGCAGGACTTTAAATCAGTTTTTGACAAGTTTTATTCCTTACTATCATAAACACTTATTATTTAAATACAATTGGAACAAGAGTTAGTGAGATCAACTTTTTTTTGTCATTGTTGGCAAAGGGGGAGAAGTATATAAATTTTGATGTTTTGATATACACTTTCATGTCTATCTCTGATAAAGAGTAGTATACATGTATTTTATGCAAAAGGGATAATGTATATGCTTAGGGGGAGTAATTTTGATTATGGAATATTTTTGTTGTAAAACACTTAGATGTCAAAATTTTCCTAAGTGTTGCCATCAATGCCAAAGGGGGAGATTGTTGGCATTTTTGATGACTATGTTGTGATTGTCATTGATGGACACACACTTGCATTGAGATCACTTTTTGTATGTATAAGTTAAATCTCAACTGGCATTTGTTCCAACCGGTATGATGTATTATAGTCTTTAGACTATCGGTGTTTTGCAGAAAGTGTGTACCGATCTGAAGCGGTATAAAGACCCAAAGCTATTCGAGGATCTCAAACGGTATGAAGGGACGAAGAGGCACAACTCATATCTCCCAATCTTCATTATTGTCAAACCGGCAACCGATATTCTATATGAACTAGTAATACTCTATGATTTGTTACCAACCGGCATTTTGTGATGAGTTACCATCCACCGATTGTTTGGCAGTGCTGACACTTTAACAGTGCTTTTTTTGTCGTGTTACCAAATATGTCTAGATGCATTGAACCTAGGAAATTGTATTGCAATCCTATTGGACCGACATGAAATCAGATTCCTTTATAAGGACATCATGTCTAGGGTTTTATGATGTTGCTAGGGTTTAAGGTGGTTGATGAGTTTTTGTAAGTGCGATCTTAATTGAGAAGATCAAGTCTGTGAGGAAAGGCAAAGAGTGAATGTGTTGAAGACTAAAGTAATGCTAGAATGCATTAGGAATGAGCTATCAAGGATCTAATCAAGCAATCTGTGCTATTTGCTAGATCACTCACTTGTTGATTACTCACATCTTTGACAAGTCTGTAGCCCTTAACTGAGTAGGCCCAAAAGCCTTTTGTAAATCCTCTAACAAGGTGGTTCACATCTGTGGATCTAAAATCCTCTAGCAAGGTAGTCTTTAACCGGACTTATCTCCTAACAGAGATTGAGATTCCTAACAGGATTTGTTATGGTAAAGAACATTGTATGACCTTAACCGGTTTGGTTCCTATTTTGCAGATAGTTACTTGTGAGTTTCATCTCACCGTGGTTTTTCCCATTTGGGTTTCCATGTCAAAATATCTTGTGTTATGGTGTTTGTGCTTCTGTGGGTAAATGCATTATTTGCTATTTGGTTTGCATGTGTGCTAACCGGTTTGTTTGCTAAACTGATATGCCAGTTTACTGGTAGCCTAGTAAAGTGTTTAAGTACATTGATTTTTGGCATACTAATTCACCCCCCCCCCCTCTTAGTATTCATCACTAACAATTGGTATAAGATCTTAGGTTCCCAGCTAGACAATATTTCTCCATCTTCAGTAGATATCGGCCTAAGGACACAATGGTCTATTTAGTGTCGATACCTACTCCAATGTTTAATGGATCTAGCTATGCTATTTGGAGTTGCAAAATAGAAGTCTTCCTATCCTCTCTAGGGTTTGATGTATGGATGTCGGTTATCAATGGTCTATCTAAAAATGTCAGTCCTCCCACCGGATCTGCAGATGAAAGAAGATGCATATGTATTGAAGAAGCCATGAAGGCTATTTTCAGTGGGCTCACCGGTGATATCTCCTCACATGTTGACAAATGCAAAAAAACAAAGAGTGATGAATAATAATGAACAACAAATATCCTAACTAGTACTGAGAGGGGGGGTGAATTAGTACATACAAAAACTTCTCCAATAACTTATCATATTAAAATAATGCTAACCGGTTGTCTTCATTACTGAACTTAACGATGGCAATACCGGTTAAACATAGTAAGAAATCAGACAACTTTAACCTATAAAACTAAATGGTTCAAATATCATTCAATACTTGATAACTACTTCACTTATAAACATATGTGTATGTGGGAAAAGTGGGCTGATAAAACTTAATATGTGAAAATTTAGTTAAATACTAGTCCACACACACACACAGGACTTCTTGATGCAAGCTATGGAGTAACGTAGTGTTACTCAGCTTCCCAAGGAGGGTCCCATGGTTCTCTATCTCACAATGTCCCTCAAACCAATGTTTTGCTCTCAGATCACTGAGTAAAATGGTTCAGGGATGGCAAATGTAAGAACGAGGGATGCTCTGATAGGTTTTAGTATGAAATGGATGTTAAGCTATGTATGATCTTAGAAATGCAATAAACTAGATGATAAGATGACAAGATTAGTATGAATACTATCCTAGCATACTATATTTAGTCTATGATTGAGCTAATATGATAAAGAAAGTACTCTAAACATGCATATCTAGTCTAATTCTTGATCTAAAAGAGGCTAAATGATGAGCATAAAAATGATATGAAAGCTTGAAAGAATTTGAGCATAAGTGTAATGCTTCAAATTTGAAAGATGATTGTTAAGAATGGAGGAATGAGAGCTCTATTTATAGCACAAACAGGGAAATGGATGGTCAAGATTGAATGGTTTAATCAAGGGCCAAGTTTGAAAGTTGGGGATCCATGTGCATAATTGGCACCAATGAAATGGTGACAAATGTCAACATAGGGTTGGGTTAAGAGAAGAGGTTGGAGGCATTAAAGGCCTGAGAAGACCTCATGGTTATCTAAAGGCTAAGGGTCAAGTCTAAGTTAGGCTTACCCACTGGATTAAGAGTTAATCCAAGGATAAACCTTTGTGCAAATGATTAAGAGATAATCATGGTCAAAGCATTAATGGCCTGATGAGACCCTTGGGTTGGATAGAGGTTGAGTCAAAACAAATGTTTTAACCATGTAGGGGGTTTTGAGTTAACCATTAATGGTTATTGGAGACTTTGGCGATTAAGTGGTTGAAGGTTGAAAGCCTTCAATGGTTATCAAATACTTTGAGCCATTTAGTGGTTGAAGGTTGAAAACCTTTAATGGTTATCAAAGACTTTAAGGTTTGAGAAGTGACATCCCTTTGCTTAGGGATGTGACAAAGTTTAGAGGAGGGGTTAGGTTAATTAGAAGTGATTAGAAGATTCTAGAAGGGATTAGAAAGGGGTTTGGGATTTTGGAAGTGGATGGAGGGATAATAGGATTTAATTGAAATAATTTAATTCATTCAATTGAGTTGTAATTAAATAAATTTGATTTATTCAATTTGGGATAACTATTTAATTAAATTTGAATTTAATTAAAAGTGGATAGGGGGGATTTAATTGAATAAAATGATTTATTCATTAAATGGTATAGTGAATTTAATTTAAATAAATTAAATAATTTATTTCATAAAATAGAAGAATGTGGATAATTTAATTAAATTGGATTTAATCAAATAGAAAAATGAACATTAAATATTCATTTAGGAATATGGTCATTTTTATACATCTACATTTTGCCCCTCTTTGAAGTGACGTGTGTGCACATGTTATTTCAAAGAAAATGATGCTTTATCATGATTTATGATCTAATGCAATTTTTGTGTCGCTCTTTTGATGTGCCAGTCGTGCCCCAGATTTGATTTGATGCGTGATGCCCCCTCGGGAGATGAATCAATTTTTTTGGAAAATTGTTGATTTAATTTGATGAAGTTCGTATGATGTGTATGATTTCATGCATGTAAAAAATGTGCAGATTGATTCATCTCCCGATAAGTTACAACTGTTTTTGTATAGGGGAGACCGCGACCATATTATAGGTGCATTGGGCTAACCCTAATTTCATTTTCCTCCTATAAAAGGGGAAAAGGGCTTGATTGAGACTCATTTGTGCTTTGTTGACTTTGGAGAAAGAGAATTTTCTCTGGAGAGAAAATGCCTATTCCCTATCACAGACACCGTTTTGAGTGCGTTCGGAGGTACCAGAGACCTGTAGTGCGTGGACCACCAGTAAGTCAATGTTTTTAACCCTCTTTTGATTTTTGGTTTTGTCGTTTTCAGTCAGTTTTTGAATTTTAAAGTTCAGGTTTACCAGTTTAGAGCCTCTAGGGTCCACAGTAGCACATACGAAGTGTGAAGTAGCACATCGAGTTCAAATTTAGGGGTTGTGTCCAAAAAATGTAGGCTAGCGCATAAAACTATTAGGTTAGCGCATGGATGGATAATAGCGCATAGAAAGTGTTGGGTAGCACTTCCAGTCAGCAGGTTAGCGCGTAGGGGTGACCTAGCGCATAGGAGTCGTAGGGGTTCACATAGGAAAAGGGGTTTAGCTTGTAGGAATAACCTAGTGCATAGGGCTAAATGGGTAGCGCCTAGGAGGGATAGATTAATGCGTAGACAGAGTCTAGCGCATAGGGTGGGTTAGGTAGCGCTTGGGGGAAAAGAGTAGCGCGTAGACAGAGTCTAGAGCATAGGACAAATAGATTAGCACGTAGGAAAAGTAGCCTAGCGCGTGGGAGGTTTTTAGCGCATTGAATAACTATTTTAGTGTAGCATCGTAAATTGTACGCACTTGCTAGGGTGGTACAATTTCACACCTAGTTTAGCACCCGCCTTGGCGCATTTTGTATTTTGCATTGCATTTCCCCTTTAGCACTTAATTAATTAAATTAATTAGGTCTAAGGTCCTATTTTATCATTTCCTACATCATAAAGTTGGGCCCTTTCATTAAAGTGTGCCCTTTTCATTTTATTCCTCCTATACATCATTTAATCAAAAACCCTAATTAGGTCCTATTTTGAACTTGGGGGCCTGATTTCGGGGGTCAAAACATCTCAAAATCACCTGTAACTTTGGGATTTTCTCTAAAATCATCATATCTGACGGCCCTGAAAATTTGGTGAAAAGTTGTCGGGACCATGGCGCCCGGTGCACATGGTCCTGGACATTTTTCCCAAAATTTTGGGAGCACGATCCAATCATAAAATAAAGCTTAACCCCAAGAAATTGGCGGGATATTCAATCTCTAAGTCGGCCTAAAGTCGAAATTAAGACCTAGGGTTTCATACATAAGAGCTCTCTTTCTTCATTTGAAAGGATCCGATTTTTGTTTTCAGGAACCTCATATGCAGCAAAAGAGCAAATCTTTGAAGACTTCAACAACATTCAACATCCTTTTATCAAGCATTTTTAAATTTCATTCATCCATTTAGGGCTTGGAAGACATTGAAGAACAATAAGAGATTACCGACTGAAGATTGGCTTGTACTCCTCCCTTGAGGGTTGGGTATGATTTCATGTTGTTTTCATGTCTTTGCATAAGCTTCAATATATCCTTTATTCATGCTTTAGATCACTTTGCATCTTGATTTAGAGCATTCACATTATCATTTACAAGAAATTAGGGTTTACTTTCTAGGTTGCTCTAGTTTGCTTTCTTGCATTTAAGGACCTTGCACACACACTAGGTCTGCACACACAATACATTTTACAATACAACTTGGCTATTCGTGGAGGTGGAAATCACCAAAGCGGGGGTTTGACTAAGGCAAAACCCTATATAGCCGCCCACCACACCTTTTCAGATATAAGTGCAGGTTTCGGGACTCAGACGACGCCGTAGGTTGCAGATCCGGGAGAAGCAGACTGAGACTGACCTTCCCACCAAATTTCAGAGCAAAAACCAGGATAGGGGCGTGGAGCACCCTGGTCCTGCCAGGACAGGGGTGCTGGGTACCCTGGTACTTGGGACAGGGGTGCTGGGCGCCCTGGTCCTCCTAACAGACAGCATTTTCACCATTTTTGACAGCTTTTTCCAGAGTGCAAAACAACAGTTTTCGGAGTAGTTTCAGGGGCAGAATCAGGACAGTGGCACCCACGCCCTCGTCCCGAACATTTTCACTTAGATTTTAACTCCGGGTATGCATTTACATTCTTGTCTTGTCCTTGTGTTTACAGCTTTCCATCATTTAAGTTCAATTCTGTAATCTTGTTATTAGTTCATATTTGCACTTTGGGGTTAGGGATTGAACTTGCATCATTTTATCTTTCAATTACAACAAAGGAATAGAAATCCTAATAGGTAGCCCGTGGCTCTCTCTTCCACAAAAAGAAGTAGCCAATTGTGTGATACCTCTAGGCTCTTTCGTATTCCACAAGTGTGTGGTTGAAAGTGGGATTAGGGCATGCTTGCTTAGTGTCACTTTTTCTCCTACACATTTAGCGCATCTGAAATTTTTTGCAGAATTGGCCGATTTGAAAATTTGTTTTGTTTGCCTATCGTGTTTTGATGAATTTTTCCAAAATGAGTGTTTGTATAACTTGTTTTGATTTGCGAGTTTTCAGTTATGTATAGATATCAATCTATTGTTTTGATCAAAATATGATGTATTTGCATGTTCTGTTTCAAGTTCAATGTGTGTGAAGCCTGAGTTGTATTACAAGCCAATATGGGTTGGAAACTTGAGTTGTTTTACAAGCTGATATGGGTGGGAAAATTGAGTTGTTTTACAAGTTTATGTGATTGTGGAGACTTGAGTTGTATTACAAGTTTTGATATGGTTTTTGAGAACTTGAGTTGTTTTACAAGTTGATATGAAATGATAGGATTTTGAACTTTGATGTAGATGAGCAAATTGTTTCATGTTGTTGATGTAAATTGTATTTTGATATCTTTGTGTTGATGTGGAAACTGATATTGGATATGTTTTATTTTTTGACAGGAGCGATTGGGTGTTGTACAGTCGAGGGAGAGATTCTCGAGAACGTGGATGTTGATACCACGATTGTCACAGACAGATTTGGATATTATTGAGAGATGTGGATTGACCTCTCTTCTGGATATGCCTCGATTCACTGTGAACCGAGGGCTTTTGACAGTGTTGGCACAGAGGTGGCATAGCGACACGAACACCTTTCATTTTGCCATTGGAGAGATGACAATGACACCGGAGGATTGCTACCGGATTTTGCGGATTCCTGTAGTAGGGGCACTACTTCCCTATGAGCAGTTAGAGGAGGGTGGCATAGAGGCACTGTGCCGCATATTTCAGGATGACACAGTTTGTGGCTATGAGATCCCTTGGTAGGAGTTTTTTGATTTGGGTTATGCACCTCTACCATCTGTACTGGCAGGATTCATTGGGGGATTCCTTTGTCCTAATCGTAGGTCAAAGGGATTCTCGGTGGGATGGGGGTTAGTGTTGGAGGAGATGGTCACACAGGGCCAAAGATTTGCATGGGGGTCAGCGATGCTGGCTCATTTATACTAGAGTTTGCATGAGGTAGTATACCTCGGGTATGGCAGTTTGTCAGTTAGCGTGACCCTATTATAGGTATGGTGCTGGGAGCACATTCCAGCAGCGAGGCCACTAGCAGATAGAAACAGGCCCATAGTTGCAGCATATGCCTATGGATATAGAGGTCTAGTTGTCCAGCGTAAGCTGGGCAAATTAGAGCATTGGAGGAGGGTTTTTGACAACATAGATACGGTCACCTGGAGATCGTATATAGGTTGTGAGGTATGGGCAGAGGATGGGCTAGAGATGCCCTTTGTATTTATGATGAGGTATCTAATTGGGAGGACCCCATTCGTCATTGAGTGGTTTATGGTGACCCAAGTTTTGAGGCAGTTCGGGTGCCAGCAGGGTGTTTCATAGGGAGCGTGCCTTTATGCACGGTGGCAGCAGGATGTGGCCGATTGGAGGCCGACTATAGATAGTGCCATGGCAGTGGAGGAGTTTGTGGGGTTGGCCGGGCAGATCTGGGACTATGCCCCAGAGATCCAGGATGCGGGGATGATAGATGAGTTCGCTCGATTGTTTGCTGCGTGGGCGGTGGCTAGGATCTCGGATCCGAAGGAGATGAGGCCAGCATTTGACTCGGATGAGGAGGAGGGAGATGGGGGAGATGATGGAGATGATGGGGATGATGGAGGAGGAGGAGGAGCCAGAGGGAGGCAGGGAGAGAGAGGGAGGAGAGGAGTGGATAGAGCAGTCAGACAAGGGAGGATAGACAGGGGGAGAGGTGGATTGGCTATTGGAGCCAGTGGAGAGGGGAGAGTGGGGGAGGTATTAGCTGCAGTGGGTGGTGAGGAGGAGCTGAGGAGACCAGCATAGAGGAGGAGGGAAGATGTACTCCCACCTCCAGCACAGGTACCGTTGTAGGTTCGAGTGCCAAGTCATGTGGAGGATGCGCAGATCTGGACCTTGCAGATTACCGTTCAGCAGCTGCAGGCACAAATTTTGACCTATCAGCGGCAGATTTCTCAGTTGACCACTGAGAGAGATACTGAGATAGAGCGGCGAGGATGAGTGAAGGAGATGGTGGTGAGTGTGCAGAGAGCAGCGGCAGGTGGTCTGATGAGAGACACCCTTAGAGAGCTGACACGGAGAGTGCAGGAGGCAGAGTATTATAGGCGGCATTATGAGGCTGCAGTACCCAGGGATCAGCGAGTGGAGAGTTTTGCATAGTCAAGATCTAGTCGATCTCAAGCCGCTGGGTCACGGTCGGAGAGCCGAGGTGTGACGGGGCCACCGAGATAGGACCCTCCCGGAGATCCAGGGGTGGGTGTATCTAGAGCGAGATCATCTCCGTCAGGAGATAGTCATACTTGAGAGACAGGGTCTCTATTGTATTTTTGAGTAGTTGTTATTTGTTGTACTAGACACAATGTTTGGACACATTTTGTACATTTTGATCAGTTTTGAGATATATATATATATATACGGCACCATTTTTGATCATGTGATGTGTTGATATGGTTGTATTTATTTTATGTGATGATGTAATGCTTAAATATATGATGTAATGTATGATGTAGGATGTATGCTTTTATATGCTGTGAGATGTATCTTGAAAATGAGATGTATGTTTTGATATGCAACTAAATGTAATCTTGATATGTAAATGATGTTAAAATGATATGCAAACATGCTTAAATGATATGCAACTACTGGTAAAATGATCTGCAACTAAATTGTAAAATGATATGCAACTAATTGTAAAATGATATGCAACTTATGTTTTTGGTAGCATCCTCATTCTGCATTTGCCATCCGATATAGCCATTTTGCTTTCTTTGTAAATATCATCATTGAGCATTTATTGATTTTTGGATATGTTGAAAATTTATACAAGCATAATGGTATAATTGAACCATAATGACTTGAGAAAAATTTACATGATGTTTGATTTTGCAAGATAGCACAAGCGTCAAGGTATAATTGAACCAGGACGACTTGAGTGCGCATTGTGTAAATAGACAAGATTTGATTATTTGTATGCGTGAAGTGGAGTCAAGCCTTTAGTGATATTCGATGTATCATGTCTTGAGGCAAGTATTCACACAGTACAAGTGATCGCCTCCCAGACAGAAGACTAAGAAAATATTGGAAGTTCCCCTTGACCTCTAGCAATGAAGCATTTAGTGAGACAAGGAAGAGAATCCAATAATGCAAAAAGTTCAAAACGCAAAACTAGTTAAGATTTTATGCTATAGTGCAACATTCAGTACTTCAGAAAATCATCCATCTTTGGTATTTGTGTGAATTGTCTGTGTTTTGGTTTTTGCGATGAAGCGTAGTGTTGTTTGTTGGATGTCATGCCTCTGATTTTGGTGATATTTTGTGAAGTTTGGAATGTTTGCAAGTTTTTGAACCAATGAATGCCCCTAGCTGAGTGTGCCTCTTGATGTGAATATATACAGTGATTCCAAGCCATGGTGTATTAGTGGTAGGAGGATATATATAGATAAATCAGGATAGTGACTATGCTAAGTATGTCCTGAATGGATATTTGCTAAGTGTCAGGAGATGGCCGATAGTGTTTGTATGGATAACATGGTATGGAAATAGATATAGGAGCCATTCTTTCACAAGAGCGCCTGTTTACCAGGTTTTCACCCTTTGTTTTTATTGTAATTTGTTTTTTCTTTTTCTGGATTTTTTGATTTTTTTTTTTTGTTTTGGGCTTTTTCCGTGTACTAGGCTACTTTAAGTATAGTACCTTTTCAGATGGATGATATTAGTTGGTTTGTCAAGCACATCTCCTTCAAAATTTGTTAGCTGATAAGCACCTAATCCATAAACTGATATGATAACATAAGGACCCAACCAGTTAGGTTCAAATTTCCCTTTCTTTTCTCGATCTTGCTGATTTCTTGGATTTTCTTTGAGTACTAGGTCACCAACCTTGAAGTTGCGGGGAATGACCTTGTGATTGTAGCTCCTGCACATGCGTTGCTGATATGCTTTGAGATGAGTATAAGTATGTTGGCGTCTTTCATCTAATGGCTCAAGTTCTTGTAGTCGGTTAACTCGATACTCTTCATCTGGGATTAAGCCTTTCAAAGAGACTCTGAGAGATGGGATCTCTACCTCCATGGGTAAAATAGCCTCTGATCCATATACCAATGAGTATGGTGTTGCTCCTGTAGGTGTGCGGATGCTGGTTCTGTATGCCTAAAGTGATGGATTGAGTTGTACGTGCCAATCTTTGCCTGCATCATTCACTGTTTTCTTGAGGATTTTCAGTATTGTTTTGTTAGATGCTTCCACTTGACCATTTCCCTGTGGGTAATATGGTGTAGAGAACCTATGTTGGATTTTGAATTTTTTACATAGTTTCGGTACATCTTGATTCTTGAAGGGCCGTCCATTATCTGTGATGATTGAACTTGGAATACCATATCTACAAATTAGATAATTGAGGATAAGAGAGGCAATTTGTTTCCTGGTTACTGTGGTCATGGGAACTGTTTCTATCTATTTGGTAAAGTACTCTATTGCTGTTATAATGAACTTGTGTCCATTTAAAGATGAAGGATGAATTTTGCCAACAAGGTCTAGTCCCCACTGACAAAAGGGCCAGGATGTTGTAAATGGCTGCAGTTCTTGTGCTAGTGCATGTATCAAATTACCATGGATTTGGCATTTAGAACATTTCTTAGCAAAGTGATATGAGTCTTTCTCCATTGTAGGCCAGTAGTATCCCATCCTTAAAAGCTTTTTAGCAAGAGTAGTGCCACTTGAATGTGTGCCACAAATACCTTCGTGAAGCTCGTGTAAAGTAGAATCGGAATCATTACGATCAAGACAACGAAGAAGAGTACCATCGAGACCTCGGCAATATAAAGTATCAGTTTTAAGGGTGTAACGGGTAGCTTGTCAGATAAAGTTAAGTTTTTGGTTACGGGATTGGTCAATGGGTAAGATATTATGCTTGAGATAGTCGTATATTGTTCCATATAATGGAGAATCTAAACCAGTTAAGGCATAGATAACATGGGATTCAGAGTGGTCATAGGCCGAGGAGAATAGTTTCTCTACTAGGAACTCATAACGACTCTGTTGCTCTGGAATTTGTAGTAATGAAGCGATAGTAGCCATTGCATCGGCTGCTTTGTTGTTCAACCTTGGTATTTGCTCAAAGGTGATGTGCACAAAATACTGTTTGAAGTCATCCACCATTTGTTTGTAGGGTAGTAGCTTATCATCCTTAGTCTGATAGTTGTTATTGATTTGATGGACGACCAGTTGCGAGTCCCCATAGACTTTTAACTCTGTGATTTTCCATTCTATGACCATTTTGATGCCTATGACCAGTGCCTCATATTCAGCTACATTATTTGTGCATGGAAACATAAGCCTGTATGATCTTGGTATAGTGTGTCCTTCAGGAGTGATGAACAGAATGCCAGCACCAAAACCATGTTGTGTATAGGATCCGTCAAAGTATAGGGTCCAGTGTTTGGTAGAAAGAGCAAGAACATCCCTGTCTGGAAATTCAACCTCCATGGTTTGTTTGCCTGGTAGGGGTGCTTCGGCCAACTAATCTGCAATTGCTTGTCCTTTGATGGCTCATCTTTCTGTGTATTGGATGTCGAATTCACTGAGAATCATGACCCATTTAGCCAATCGGCCTGTAAGAGCTGCCTTGCTGAGTAGATATTTGAGAGGATCAATTTTTGCAACCAACTTGATGGTGTGTGCTAGCATATAATGTCGGAACTTCTGAGATGTGAAGACCACTGTTAGGCAAGCCTTTTCAATGAATGTATAGTTGAGCTCATAGCCATTCAATGTTCTACTGATGTAGTATATGGCGCGTTCCTTTCCTTGTTGATCTTCTTGTGCCAATAGTGCCCCCAATGAAATATCTATGGCTTGCCGGCAACTGGTGGTACTAGAACTGGTGGATTCATCAGGTACTGTTTGATTTGATAAAAAGATTCAGCACACTTAGCCTCCCATTTGAATGGTACATTTTTGTGTAGCAAATGGTTAAATGGTAGACTTTTATCTGCTAGTTGAGTGATGAATCGCCTGATTGATTGAAGTCATCCCTGTAGAGATCTGAGTTGACTGATATTCTGTGGTGGTGGCATGTCCATAATGGCTTGTACCTTTGCTGGATCAACTTCAATACCCTTAGCTGAGACTATGTAGCCTAGTAACTTGCCTGATGTAACCCCGAAGACACACTTCTTAGGGTTAAGCCTGACCTGGAATTTCTCCAATCGATTAAAAAATTTTGCTAGGATGCCAAGATGTTCAGCTCTAGTGAAGGATTTGGCTAGTAAATCATCCACATAGTCTTCCATAAATGTGTGCATCATGCCATGGAATATTGTGGTCATTACTCTTTGATAAGTGGCTCCTGCATTCTTTAAGCCAAAAGGCATAACATTCCAACAGTATGTTCCCCAAGGACAGGTGAATGTTGTTTTATCTTGATCTTTAGGAGCTATCTTGATTTGATTATAGCCTGAGAAACCGTCCATTAGTGAGAGCATTGCATGGCCTGCTGTGAGATCTACAATTATGTTGATACTTGGCAGAGGAAAGTCATCTTTTGGACAAGCTTTGTTGACGTCTCTGAAGTCAGTGCATATTCTAATACTACCATCTGGTTTTGATACTGGAACGATGTTGGAAATCCATTCGGCATAGTTAATGGGTCGGATGAATCCGACGTCTAATAATTTCTTTAGTTCAGTTTTGACCATGAGTGCCACCTGTGGCTTCATCTTTCGTAGCTTTTGCTTGACTGGCTTAACTCCTGTAGAAATGGATAGATGATGCATGATTAAGTGTGGATCCACTCCAGGCATATTAGCATATGACCAAGCAAAGTTGATTTGTTGTCCTTTAAAAAAAATGATGAACGCTGATCTTTCTTCTTCTGTTAGAGATTCTTCAAGGTGTATGTTTCTGGCTGCTTCTGTGGTACCAATGTTGATTGAATGAGTGGGCTCAATCAAAATGGGTGATCACTCATGAAAGTGCTTAGGAAGAGTGTCAAGTCTCCCATCGTTAGGTGCCTTAAAAAAGTTTTCACCCTCCGATGTGTCCTTTATTTTTACTTTTTTATGATCTAGAGCTGCCATTGACTGGTTTTCAGCATTAGATTCTTTATTTGGTTCATTTTTGCAATTGAGAGACTTGGCACTCCTGGATTGACAGATATCATTATTTTGTTCACTGGTAGAACCTGTTTCTAGATTTATGGCACATAGGTAATGGATAATAGATTCATCATTTGGGAAAATTGGTATAGTATGGATTTCAGGTTCATCCCAGTCGATGAGGTCAGGAAAGACAAGTGGTAAGGAATCGTTGGGTGGATCAAGTTCGGCTACTGTGAGTGTTAGGATAGAGTTTTCATCATGATGGGTCTTGGGTTTAAAGAAATTTAGGATTTCATCGAGGTCCTCGATGGTATCATCTTCCACATAGACTTGTTCATAATGTTTCTGTTCACTTTCCCGGGCATCATAGATATTTTGTGGTCCAAATTCAAGAGATCTATCTTCTACGTTATGTTCTTCCTAAGAAAGGGATATAGAATCAGTATCATCCAGGATATCAGTAGCAGCATTGGAGCAGGTACCCCACTCATATTCATTGGAATCTATCTCATAGGCATCATCCCAGATTCTATCTGTGCTGTAAACAGGTGTGTTGTAGGGTGAAAACAAATCTTTGATGATGGATACCATTTTGATGGTTTTTGTTGATTCTGTGTTAGATCCGTCCTCTACTTGCTGGATTTGTTCATAGACTGTGCTTCCTCGAGGAGGAATAACGGTATCTGGAGATGACATGATTTGTTCTTGAGATATTGGTGTTTGAATATGAGCTACTGCTGTAGATAGGGCCTTTTTGTGACTTAGAAGCTTTTCCTGATGTAACTTCTGATCTTGACGTTCTCGTGCCTTGCGAATTGTTTCTGCTGATTCAAAAAGTGCTTTTTGCCAAGATTCTTCTTTGTACTTCTTCTTTTCCTTCCATTGAGGTTTTGTAGTTGTGTGTGGCGGCTGTTTCAATAGAAACGTAAGCTTGGAACCCAATCCTGCTTTGTTTCTGCTAGGTTGTGAAGGAAGATCTATAGGTTCAGTGACTCCTTTGCGTTTGCCAATAGGTCCTTTACCGTCATATCACATTTGTTTCATGATTAAGTAGCCTTTTCCATACATGTGTGTTGGTAGAACAATGTCCAGAACGGCTGCTCTATGATTTTCTTCTTCATCTTTGTATAACCAGCTAAGAACGTCCTTGTCCTCTGATTCATGTGCTAGAGTACCCAATTGGATGAAGGTACCATCAAATTTAGTGATGGGCCGAGTAGCCAGTTGTGTTGATGTAGTAGGCAAACCATGTGATCTAGGTGATGTTGGCAATTTGGCCAAGCATAAAGGCTCTAGAGAGTATTCTCCCATGCCTTGGTCTTTGATTTGCATTTTCTTCTTGAAGTCTCCCCATAAGGAGTTGGGCTTTGCTGTTTGCAGATCTGATGTCAAGGATTGCTGCTTTTCTCTATTATGAGGAACCAAACTGTCTTGGGCTGCCCCCATTGCGTTGCAATGTTGAAATGGATTGTGATCAGTTGATATGGAGATTTCTTGTCCATCATAAGGAAACTTGACACACTGGTGATATGTAGAAGGTACTGCTTGCATTTCATGTATCCAGGGTCATCCCAATAAGATATTATAGGTGAGATCAATATCTAAGACCTGACATATAGTATCCTTTTGTACTGATCCTACTTGAATAGGTAATATCACTATGCCCTTAGAGGACCTCTCTTCATCATCATATGCTTTTATGGTAATTTTCTTGCAAGGATCAATAGATTCTTCTGAGAAGCCTAATGCACGGATAAGCTTTAAAGTACATATATTAAGTCCGGCTCCTCCATCTATTAGGACTCTTTTCACTCGGTGTTTGCAAACAATGACTTCAATATGGAGAGGGGTATTATGTGGATGATTCAAGGAAGTATTATCATGCTCCGAGAAGGTTAGGTTATGAGGTCTTGTCATATGGGCGACCATGGCTTGAAATCTGTCTATATCCAGGTTTTGAGGTACATTGGTTTCCAATAGTGCTTGTTCTAATATGTCTTTGTGCTTAGGTGATAGTTTCAATAATTCCAGGATAGATATCTGAGCTGGAGTCTTGCGTAGTTGGCCAACCAAGTCATATTGGATTTTTGGTGTGGTAGTTGCAGGTGCAGTATGTCCTTTCAAGACATATTTTTGAGTTCTGGTCGTTACATTGACAGATTCATGATCATGCCGATCTCGAATGGTGGTGACATTGACTTGACGATCTTCAACTGATATGTGGTTGATGGTGTTATTGTAGATGTGATTAATACGAGCTCTGCGTGTATCATCTGAAGTTAATGCTCCATCTTTGTTGTAATTTGGGAGAGGATTTTTAAAGGCTCCGTGATCACCATTTATTTTGAGACCATCCACCATTAAGTCACCTCGATCAATCATGTCCTGTATTATATGTTTCAATCTCATGCATTCATTTGTTCTATGACCCTTGTTGCGATGGAAATCACAATAGTGTGAATCATTCCACCAAGGTGGTTTGATTGGGGGTTCATAATTGTTGATTGGAGGTAAAGACAGAATCTTGTTTGCCAAAAGTTCTCTGAATCCTGATTCTAAAGGTTGTCCCAGTGGTGTGAAGATACGCTTTTGGAAATTGTTTGTGTTGTTGCGTGAATTGTTGTTAGGTCCCGGATTCATGTTTTTTCTTTGAGTATCATTGGTGTTGTTTGTATTGAGTTGTCCTTGATCAGTGTTTTGTGCATATGTGTTAGCATTTGGTGCAGCATTTTTAACATTTTTCGTGTTCTGAGGATTTCCAGATAATGCAAGCACTGGTTGCTTTGATTTAGGATCATGTGATTCATTGTTGCCTTCATTTCTATTTCGAGTCCAAAATTGAGATTTGTCAAGATTGGTGTTGTTTTGGTTATTGTAGTTTGATGAGTTCGTTCCTTCCTTGTAAAATTTGAGTGTTCCCTTTTTGATACACGCTTCTTCCACTTGAATGCCATTTTCAATCAATTTAGCGAAAGATGGTATGCATTGAAGTTTTAGTCTATAACTCATCTCACCATTCAAGTTATCGATGAAGATTTCCATTTTCTCCTTTTCAGGAATATCTCGAGGATATCTGGAGACCATGCGTTGCCAGCATTGAAGGAATACCATGAATGTTTCGTTGTTCTTTTGTTTGGTGTTGCAAACATCTAGCATGGTTATGGCATGTTGGATGTTGTAGGAATAGTGGGTTATGAATTTGTTAACCAACTCATCAAATGATCTGACAGGTGGTGAGATTTTGGATAACCATTCCATGGTTTGCCCTCCCAAGCTTCTGGGGAATAACCTCATCAAATAAGTGTCATTATGAGCAAATTCAAGGCTCAGTGTGCAAAATTCCCATACATGATCTCTAGGATCACTTTTCCCATTATATTTATCAAATTTAGGAACATCCAAGTTTGGAGGAAAAGGCACCATGTTCAAGTTTCTGTCAAATGGATAAGGACAGATTTCATTTAAAGAGTACCACACTATTGTCCCTTGTTGCATATCCTATATTTGCCTTTGCAACATTTGCATTTGTTGAGTAAGGGCTGCTAAGGGTATATTGTCTTGCCGAGGAAAAAGTTCTTGCCTTGTATTGGTTCTCAGCTGAAAAGGTGTGGTAAATGGTATATGTTGCTCTGGTGTTTCTAGCTCAGGTATACGCATTTCTGGTATGCATCATTTGGGAATGTGTTGTTCTGGAATATGTTGTTCAGGTATGCGAGTTTCTTCTTCTCTGTGTTGTTCTTGATATGCATATTGTCGAGATCCTGTTTGAAAAATGTTTGGGTCGAAATCTTTAGGAAGTTTAACACCCTTGCTTGTAAGCATGAACAGATATTTTTCTTTGTCATTTTCCATGAGTTTTTCAACAAGTTTTTGGAAGGAAGGGTTTTCTTGACATTCTCGAAGAAGGGCTTCAGTAATTTCAGGTTCTTCTACTGGTGGAACTTCGAAAGGATTTGATAATCTTCGGTTCATACTAGACTCAGCGTGTGTCTCGCTTTGTTTGTTACTTTGAGAGTGAGTAACAGACATTTTAGTAGAAAATTTCAGTGATGAAAGGGACAAAAGCCTCTTCGATGTGTTGCTCGGGTGTTGGTGGTTCTGGTCGAGATGTGTTATATGTGATGCACTCGTCAGGCAAGAATGATGGATTGATCTTTCCGCTGTGGTTTATGGTTTGATTAAAAGCAGACTTTTGACAGTATGCTTTTGTTTTCAAAGGTTCTTTGTCAAATTCGCTATATTTGTTTTGGATATAACGTTTGACGTGATGAAGGAATACCCAATGAGATTTGAAGAGTTGATGATTGATGTATAAAAACTTATTTCTCTTGATGAATTTGGAAAAACTAGGTTGTTGTTTCTTCAACGTGATGTTATGATAGAGGTTCTTTCTTCTCAGAATAAGGGGATTAGTCATGCATGAGTGATCAATGGTTTCCTTTGATTTGTTTGGATTCAGTTGATTCTTGTTTTTGAAAATTTCAAATCTTACTTTATCAGAGTGAAGGTTTAGATGTCCCTTCACGAAAAAGCGTGTCAAATGATATGGATAAAAGCTTCCTGATCTGGAAACTGGATTTGACGATTTGAAAATTTTAAACAAGTGTTTTGAGATAGAAATTCGTAAGATGGTAAAGGATTTTGTTGATACTGATGATGAAATTTTCCGGATTATGATAGGAGAGACGTCCTCTATTGTGCGATTCATTTAGGATTCTGACAACTTTTGTTTTGACACAAATTGAGCTCAAAAAATAGTTTTAGTGGTTTGCTTGTCACTCTGGTTTGATGAAAAAGGCTTCTAAAAATATTTTTGAAATTTTCAAATTTTTCTCAGTTTTTGCTCTTTGTTTTCCTATTTTGGACCACGTGCTAAAACAGAGTCTACATGCGCTACTGAATTTACTTGATGTGCTAAAAGAATGAGCACACATGCTAATCTACCCCTAGACACGCGCTAAAGTTTGGATTTTGTGAAAATGGCAGTCTAATAGTTTCAAAAGTTATGTGCTATCCTGGGTCTTCTAAGCGCTAACTTTTGGACTACATGCACTAATGTTTCTATGCCACACGCTAAAGTTAGGACTGATGAAAATTGTTTTTGAATTTGTTCGGAAAGGCTACGCGCTATACTGGGCCAGCTACACGCTAACTTTTAAACTTTATGCGCTAATTCATGGTTCCCACGCACTAAGATGTTGCTGCCACGCACTAGATTGTGTTTCGGATGCGCTAAAGGATTGTATACTATTTTGCCTGATGATAAAATGCTACTATTTTAACTTCACGCGCTATACTGGGCCAGCTACGCACTAACTTTTAAACTTTATGCGCTAATTCTTGGTTCCCATGCACTAAGATGTTGTTCTTATGCGATAGACTGCCCTGATTTTTCCGTTTGGGTGATTTTTTGAGGTTTTTGAATTTTGTTGAGAAATTTTCAAGTGCGATGGATGATTTTCTGAAGTAATAAATGCAAGCATGGCACAAAAAGTACAACCATTTTGCCTAATCTAACAAAAAGTGTATGTTCTGCGAGGATGTGTTCAAATCCCCAATGTTTTAACAGGTTTGGATACAAGTAATACACTTCAGAAAGACTCTTTATTCAAAGGTCATAAATAACATCATAGCCCACTAGTCTCGATACTCCGTCAGCTCAAACAGCCGTGTCACCCCCTAGAGGGTGCCCATTTTTTTGCCTTTTGCCAGAAATTAACCCAAAGTGAATTGCTTCACAGTTGAGTAGTTATCTTGGGAGATATATGGTGAGTAATCTTGGGGGCGGATTCTTCTGCACCCTTGCACTATGATGTTATAAATGTTTGGCTACTAACTTAGTTCAAAGCTTCTAATTCTATGGTTCATAATCAGGCTTCCCGTTCGGCCGTCAGTGATAAACTCCCTCAGGAGGCTTCCCAACCTTTAGAACAAAGGCTTTACGTATCTCAAGGATACTGGGGGAAGGCTAATCGCTGCGCGCAACCGTTGAAAAGGACTTTCGTCACTTTCCACATTTGATTATAGTGGGTTGGAATTCTTGGCATCAAAGTCATTCCCCACTTACGTCGTTCCCTTCACACCGGTCATAAATGGCTTTAAGAGTTGATTGCAACTCCTCGAGAAGGCAGGCCTGCTAAAGGTTTTAATGCTTGAATTACTGAAAGCTGTAAGAGTGGTCTGGATTTTTGATCACCTAGTGAAGGGGAGAGTACATTCCTTCCACTTTCGAGACAAAGCAATCAAGGTTCTTTTTAGCCTTTAAGACAATGATTTTCTAACTTCTATTTGGAGATGTTGCTCCAACAAGTATGATGTTCTTTTTAATCTTTGAAAAGAAAGATTTTCTGATTTATAAAAAGGAAATGGTCAACAAAGAAAATTTTCCGATTTGGAGGTCAACAA
This sequence comes from Cryptomeria japonica, assembly GCF_030272615.1. Lineage (NCBI taxonomy): Eukaryota > Viridiplantae > Streptophyta > Pinopsida > Cupressales > Cupressaceae > Cryptomeria > Cryptomeria japonica. The sequence goes on along the minus strand of NC_081412.1, from coordinate 45,066,955 downwards.
AAGAAATCATTTTTTAAAAATAAAAGTCCTCGTTCTACCTGCAAGAAACCGTTAGAATCCTGCAAGCAAACAAAAGAGATAAAATGTTAGGTGATTTGGGGGACTTCTACAAGTCTAAAATTTCAATTCGGTTACAATAAAATTTTTAGTCCTCTGTCTGCGATGCGCTATAGAATGGACTATACGCGCTACAATAAAAGTCAGATGCGCTAAAATTAATGATCAACGCGCTACTCTGTCTTCTAAATGCACTACTCTATGTGTTGGAAGCGCTGTTCTGTCTTTTTTTTCTTTCTCGCGTTGAGTCCTATAGGAAATTTGAAATATGATGCACTAACTTTTGAGTTTTATGCGCTGGATTATGGACTATAAGCACTAAACTGGGGATCGTATGTGCTATTCTGGTTATTGAATGCACTACTCTGTGTTTTGCCCGCGTTGAGACCTACAGGAAATATATCAGTGGGGGTTATGCGCTAAATGATTGCTTTTAAGCGCTAAACTATAGCCCTCACGCGCTAAACAGTGAGCGGGATGCACTAGACTGTTATTTGGATGCGCTAGGGAATGTTTCCCACGCGCCGATTCCTATTTCTCGCGGACTTGCAAAAATGATTAATTTCAAAAATCAATTTGTTATTTGGGGTCGGGCCCCACGGTGGGTGCCAGAAATGTATGCGGGAAAAGTGGGCGAATAAAACTTAATATGCAAAAATATGGTTAAATACTAGTCCACACATACACACAAGCCTTCTTGATGCAAGCTATGGAGTAATGTAGTGTTACTCAGCTTTCCAAGGAGGGTCCCATGGTTCTCTATCTCACAATGTCCCTCAAACCAATGTTTTGCTCTCAGATCACTGAGCAAAATGGTTCAAGGATGGCAAATGTAAGAACGAGGGATGCTCTGATAGGTTTTAGTATGAAATGGATGTTAAGCTATGTATGATCTTAGAAATGCAATAAAATAGATGATAAGATGACAAGATTAGTATGAATACTATCCTAGCATACTATATTTAGTCTATGATTGAGCTAATATGATAAAGAAAGTACTCTAAACATGCATATCTAGTCTAATTCTTGATCTAAAAGAGGCTAAATGATGAGCATAAAAATGATATGAAAGCTTGAAAGAATTTGAGCATAAGTGTAATGCTTCAAATTTGAAAGATGATTGTTAAGAATGGAGGAATGAGAGCTCTATTTATAGCACAAACAGGGCAATGGATGGTCAAGATTGAATGGTTTAATCAAGGGCCAAGTTTGAAAGTTGGGGATCCATGTGCATAATTGGCACCAATGAAATGGTGACAAATGTCAACATAGGGTTGGGTTAAGAGAAGAGGTTGGAGGCATTAAAGGCCTGAGAAGACCTCATGGTTATCTAAAGGCTAAGGGTCAAGTCTAAGTTAGGCTTACCCACTGGATTAAGAGTTAATCCAAGGATAAACCTTTGTGCAAATGATTAAGAGATAATCATGGTCAAAGCATTAATGGCCTGATGAGACCCTTGGGTTGGATAGAGGTTGAGTCAAAACAAATGTTTTAACCATGTAGGAGGGTTTGAGTTAACCATTAATGGCTATTGGAGACTTTGGCGATTAAGTGGTTGAAGGTTGAAAGCCTTCAATGGTTATCAAAGACTTTGAGCCATTTAGTGGTTGAAGGTTGAAAACCTTTAATGGTTATCAAAGACTTTAAGGTTTGAGAAGTGACTTCCCTTTGCTTAGGGATGTGACAAAGTTTAGAGGAGGGGTTAGGTTAATTAGAAGTGATTAGAAGATTCTAGAAGGGATTAGAAAGGGGTTTGGGATTTTGCAAGTGGATGGAGGGATAATAGGATTTAATTGAAATAATTTAATTCATTCAATTTGGTTGTAATTAAATAAATTTGATTTATTCAATTTGGGATAACTATTTAATTAAATTTGAATTTAATTAAAAGTGGATAGGGGGGATTTAATTGAATAAAATGATTTATTGATTAAATGGTATAGTGAATTTAATTTAAATAAATTGAATAATTTATTTCATAAAATAGAAGAATGTGGATAATTTAATTAAATTGGATTTAATCAAATAGAAAAATGAACATAAAATATTCATTTAGGAATATGGTCATTTTTATACATCTACAATATGCATGAGATGTATCAGTAATATCATAACCATTAGCTCTGCATGCATAATTACGTAAACAAAGAATACTTAATTATCACATGAAAAATGCACAACTCATGACACACATATTTTTCATGTGGAAAGCCAAATGGGAAAAACCACGGTGGGGATGGATACCCACAAGCTTGTTTTGAACTCTTTTGAAGGCCACTCTATTAGGAGCCTAGTCTGGTTAAAGACTTTATAATAAGGTTCTGCTAGGAACGGATCCTGTTAAAGATCACCTAGTTAAGGGATAGCTATATACCCTGTTAAAGGTTGAAACCCTATTAAAGGTTACTTTGCTAGAGGATTTAAAGAACTCAATGAACTTGAGTCACCTAGTTAGAGGTTTTACAATAAGCTTGTTAAAGATACCTGGTCAAGGGATTTTCCTACTGTTGAAATGGTTAGAAGACAACAGATAAAGCTCTAATTTGATAACAAGACTACATGCTAAGGTAGATCCTTTTCAGTTCCTCTACTCTGCAATCACACTCTGTAGTTTTCACTCATTGGTTTGGCAATTATCTCATCACTCGAATACACACACAACTTTTGCCAACACTTACAATAACAAACATTATCGACCTTATAGACAACAATTAGTTCAATAACATAAACCCTAAACCCTAAGTATTTAGGTTTACTATTACAAGCGGTCCAATCCTGACCGTCCAAACACTTTACATAGAATGAAACAATCTCAAACAGATCACAAGTCATTCTGCATCTCCATTCTTCACCATACATAGAAATCAGTAACTCATCACGCTTTCTTCTCATATCGTTAAGAAGAATGTTCAATCCTGAGGTAGACATTAAATGCAGTTGATATTCACATGCAAGATCCTCAAGGAAATCCTTCACATGCACAACACTGACATGGCATCTCGATCTCATCCTTATTTCTTAGCTAACTCATCACAGAATATCACCGGTTGCATCACACAAGATAGATTACCAGACCAAAAACCCTAGAGTTGAGACTACCAACCGCTAGTCACACTTAGTGAAACCCTAACATCAGTTCACTACATCTCTTCATATCAGCTCTCCAACTTGATCATCAATAACAACTTCTTCCAATTTTCATATCGATTGACCTGTACTGATTGACATCAATGACAACATTTATTATTATCATATTATCATACCGATTCATCATATGCCAACAATCTCCCCCTTTGGAATTGATGGCAATACTTAGTGTAGCATTGAAACTAAAAACATCACAGACCAGTGCATCTAAAATATCTTCATCTTATATCATACATCAGATATCTTCTCCCCTATCATATATTGTCTCCCCCTTTGATGACAATTCCAAAGTGGAGGCACAAGCTTCCATACTCCACTATGCTACTCCCCCTATGGAGTAGCATCCTTCAACACATCAATCCTGAAAGATTTGTCACTATAATGCCTGACTGATGTGGAGCACACATCTTTAATTTACTTCATGAAGGGGGAAACCCCTAATTCAACTCTCAAATAGGTAAATGTAGTCTTCGGTAAGGGCTCAGTGAATATGTCTGCTAGCTGCTCCTTATTGGAAACATGTTGTAATACAACCTCTCTATTTTGAACCTTCTCTCTCAAGAAATGATACTTGAGCTCAATGTGCTTAGTTCTAGCATGCAATACCGGATTCTTGGAAATATTGATTGCACTAGTATTGTCACAAAATATAATCACCGGTTAAAATATAGGTAATTTGAAACCATCCAATACATGTTTCATCCAGATTGCCTAAGTGCAGTTCATAAATGTAGCCACATACTCCACTTCAGTTGTAGACTAAGAAGTACAACTCTACTTCTTACTCCTCCATGAGACTAGTCTTCCACCAAGAAAGAACACTCCACCAATTGTTCTTTTTTGGTCGTCCACATTACTTCACCAATCTACATAAGTAAATACCTTGAGATTAAAATAACCATTGTATGGATACCACAATCCATAATCAACTATCCCTTTCAAGTATCCAAGAATCCTCTTGACTGCAAGATTCTCTTGGACTTTTTTGAAAATGAGCTACTATGCCCACTGCATGAGCAATATCTGGTCTGCTATGCACCACATAATGTAGCTTACCGATCATTGACCGGTACTCCTTCTCATTCACCAACACTGAATCATCTTCCTTAGTCAATTTACAGTCGGTCACCATCAGTGTACCAGCCGGTTTTCTCTCCTCCATGCCAAAGGTCTTCAATACCTCTTTGACATACTTGGACTGGGTAATAAAGATACCCTCTTTCATTTGTTGAATCTGTAGACCAATGAAGAACTTTATCTCTCCAATGAGAGACATCTCAAACTCTTTCTTCATTTCATCTACAAATGCATGGCTCCTTTCATCATCTCCTCCAAAGATTATATCATCTACAAATACTTCACAAATCAAAATCTGATCACCTTTAGATTTCAGGTAGATGTTTCTATCCTCACTTGTTCTCTGAAATCCTATCTTCACAAGATGAGAGTGTAAAAGTTCATACCATGCCCTAGGTGCTTGTTTCAATCCATATAGGGCTTTGTGTAATCTACACACCATGTTACTATCTTCTGATAAGCCAAACCCATCCGGTTTCTCAATATACACTTCCTCTTCTAGGATTCCATTCAAGAACGTAGACTTCACATCCATCTAGTAAACCTTAAATCCCTTGAATGCTGCAAATGCAAGTAGCATTTAGACACCTTCCATTATAGCCATAGGAGAAAAGGTTTCTCCATAGTCTTCTCCCTCTTCTTGAGCATATCCCTTGCATACAAGTCTTGCCTTGTTTCTTACAACTATGCCTTCTTCATTTAGCTTATTCCTGAAGACCCATTTGGTACCTATGACATTCTTGCATTCTGGTCTGGGTACCAAAGACCATGTTGCATTCTTTTCTATTTGGTCTAGCTCCTCTTCCATTGCCTTAATATAGCTTCATCTGTAAGTGCTTCTCTATAAGTCTTGGTCTCCAATTCAGAAATCATGCAAGAGTTTTCTTTCACCTTTCTTCTTGTGAGTATCCTTGCATCTTTATCTCTTATGATTTGTTTTGGATCATGATGTAGTTTCACATATCTAGGAATGACTCTAGCTAGTTCTACTTGCTTTTCCTCTTTTTCTTCACTTACTTCTTCTTCTTCGCCTACTGCAACTTCTATCGGTACAGGAAGACTGAGGTCTTTACTTGTTTCTTTCTTAACTGGTTCCTAGAAGGCTACACCTAGTTCATCTTCCACTTTCTCATTGCAGGTTTCCTTAGGTTCCTTATGGGATTCATCAACCCTGACATTGATACTCTCAACAATTTTATGTGTTCTATTGTTGTAGCACTTGAGAGCTTTACTTTTAGTGGAATATCCTAGAAATATTCCTTCATCACTTTTAGCATCAAACTTGCTCAGATGCTCACCTCTCTTGATGTAACACTTACTGCCAAATACTTTAAAATAACTCATAGTGGGAGTCTTCTCATTCCAATACTCATAAGGGGTTTTAACTTTACCTTTCTTGATGAGTACCCAGTTCATAGTATAGACTACAGTGCTCACCGCTTCTCTCCAAAAAGTGTGAGCAACCTTTCCTTGGATCAGCATTGTTTTGGTTGCTTCAACTATAGTCTTGTTATTCCTTTCTGCTATGCCATTGTGTTGTGGTGTTCTTGGGGAAGACGACTGCCACTTGATACTGCTATCTTCATAGTACTTGTTGAATTCATCAAAAGTGAATTCACCTCCTTGATCAGTTCTTAGGCATTTTATCTTTTGACCACTTTCCTTCTCTACTAATGCTCTAAAGGCTTTGAACTTTCCAAACACCTCAGACTTGTCTTTCAAGAATGTGACCCACATCATTCTTGAGCAATCATTAGTAAGAATCATGAAATACCTATCTCCCTGAATACTTCTAGTTTTCATAGGACCACATAGGTCGGTATGCACAAGATCAAGTAATTTCTTTGCTGAAAAAGACTTACCTTTGAAAGTTGAGGAAGACATCTTCCCAAGTTGACATTCTCTACACAAAGAATTCTCTAGTTTGTTCAACAAAGGCAATCCTCTTACTGCCTTGATCTTACTTGCCTTTACAATATTATCAAAATTCATATGACAAAGTCTCCTATGCCATATCCAACTGTCATCAAACTTTGCCATCAGACACCGACTTATCTTGGCATTCAACTGAAACAAGTTACCTCTGGTCTGCTTATCGGTGGCAATAAGTTCACCACTTTTTCCAATTATATTGCAGACTCCACCTTTGAACTCCAGAATGATTCCTTGATCATTTAGCTGAGAAAGACTCAACAGGTTATGCTTAATACCTTCTACCCATTATACATCATCCGTACTACTCTTTCCATTCTGACAACACCTCCATCATATTCTTCTAGAGATAGAAACTTTCTCCAATCACCAGTCATTTGGTGAGAACAACCACTATCAATAATCCACTAATTAGAGTTGTCAATGCGAGAGACAAGTGCTTTCTTGTCAGACACTTCTTCCTTTATAGCTACAAACACTATGTCCTCATTCTCTTCATCCTTAGATTCTTCATCAGTAACACCTTCATCCACTGCAACAAGATAATTTCTTCTATATACTCCTTTGTACTTTCTAAACCTCTCTGGTTTATCCTTATTGTCATTGTTCAGACAATTAACAGCTATATGTCCTATCTTATTGCACGGAATTTTTTTTAAAAGAAGCTTACCTCTGTATTTTCCAGTGCCTTTTGGAGGTCTCGTGGCAAGAAGAGCTTCAAACTCCATCATAATCTCTTCATCATCCATACCTCTTCTTTGCATGGATTCATAACTGGTACTTACTTCTTTTCCTTTTCTGGCTGGTGTAACAGATACTCTAAAAGATGACACAGTCTTCTAAACAATACCATCATAGCTATTCAACTCATATGAAGTCAACTTTGCAATGATAGAGTCTAAGGATACCTTGGTTTTGTCAACAGACCTTAGTTCCTGAATAGTAGCAACTCTGATTGCATAGACCGGTAACAATGATCTGAAAACTTTACTGACAATGGTAGCATCATCAATTGTTCCACCAGTGCTCTTGATATCTCCAACAACAATCTTGATCCTTATTATGCCATATTATTGAATGGTCACACCTTCAACCATCCTCATGTCTTCAAATTTTCCTCTAAGGCTCTCTTCCTTAGCTTACTTGACATGCTCATCACTGCCATAAATAGTTTCCAGTGTGCCCCATACATCCTTAGGAGTGTCCTTATCTTGCACATCAATGAACTCAATATCGGACAAACTGCTAATAAGGGCTTCCATGACTTGCCCATTTTCTTGAATCTCTCTTTTATGATCATCGGTTAGAGTGCCAGGGGATTACATAGGCATTCTCAACATAGCTCCAGAGTTGAACATCCAAACTCTTGATATATCTCTTCATTTTATCCTTCCATATTTTAAAGTTATCTCTATTGAACTTAGGACCTACCCTCTTCATCATTAAAGCAAGATCTTTTACCTCAAGCGGTTAATCTTATATCACCGAGGACCTGGAGTTGCTCTCATACCAATTGATGAATAATGATGAACAACAAATATCCTAACTAGTACTAAGAGGGGGGAGTGAATCAGTACATACAAAAAATTCTCCAATAACTTATCATATTAAAATAATGCTAATCGGTTGTCTTCATTATTGAACTTAACCATGGCAATACCGGTTAAGCACAGTAAGCCTTCAGACAACTTTAACTTGTAAAACCGAATGCTTCAAATATCATTTAATACTTGATAACTACTTCACTCATAAACATATGCATGAGATGTATTAGTAATATCATAACCATTAGCTCTGCATGCATAATTACCTAAACAAAGAATACTTAATCATCACATAAAAAATGCACAACTCATGACACATAGATTTTTCACGTGGAAACCCAAATGGGAAAAAGCATGGTGGGGATGAATACTCACAAGCTTGTTTTGAACTCTTTTGAAGTCTTCTTTGTGAGGAGCCTAGTATGGTTAAATACTTTACAATAAGGTTCTGCTAGGAACCAATCCTGTTAAAGATCACCCAGTTAAGGGATGGCTATATACCATGTTAAAGGTTGAAACCCTGTTAAAGGTTACCTTGCTAGAGGATTTAAAGAAATCAATGAACTTGAGTCACCTGGTTAGAGGTTTTACAATAAGCCTGTTAAAGATACTCAGTCAAGGGATTTTCCTACTATTGAAATGGTTAGAAGACAACAGATAAAGCTCTGATATGATAACAACACTACATACTAAGGAAGATCCTTTTTAGTTCCTCTACTCTGCAATCACACTCTGCAGTTTTCACTCACTGGTCTGGCAAGTATCTCATCACTCAGATACACACACAACTTTTGCCAACACTTACAATAAAAAACATTATCAACCTTATAGACAACAATTAGGTTAGTAACATAAACCCTAAGTGTGTAGGTTTACTATTACAAGTGGTCCAATCCTGACCATCCAAACACTTTACATAGAATGAAACAATCTCAAATAGATCACAAGTCATTCTATATCATCCATTCTTCACCGCACATAGAAATCAGTAACCCATCACCCTTTCTTCTCTTACCGCTAAGAAGAATGTTCATTACTGAGGTAGAAATTAAATGCAGTCGATCTTCACATGCAAGATCCTCAAGGAAATCCTTCACGTGCACAAAACTGATGTGGCATCTTGACCTCATCCTTATTTCTTAGCTAACTCATCACAAAATATCACTGGTTGCATCACACAAGCTAGATTGCCAAACTAGAAACCCTAGAGATGAGACTACCAACCAGTAGTCACACTTAGTGAAACCCTGACACTAGTTCACTACATCTCTTCATACTAGTTCTCTAACTTGATCATCAATAATAACTTCTTCCAATCTTCATATCAGTTGACTTGTACTTATTGACATCAATGAAAACATATATTATTATCATATTATCATACTAGTTCATTATATGCCAACAAAGATTCTATGGGATAAACTGAAGAAGTTGTATGGAAATGAACCCTGTACTACTATATTAGTGTGTGGAAATGAGATGAATAATGTATTTGATACATCTATAGATGATGAAGGTAGATCCATTAGCAGCTACAGCAATGATGATGAAGGAACCCACCTCTTCATGGCTCAAGAATCAGAAGATAAAAAGAACACTTCTGAAAATGATCATGCAAAACACTCCTACTGACAAGATGTGTTTGGGAGTGATAGTGAAGGTGAAGAAGAAGAGGATGAAGCAAAAGTTGACTATGAAGGAGAGCTTGTAAATGCCCGTGATGAACTCGATAGAGTCATAAAGGAATACAAGCTATTCAAGAATGTTGTTATAGTGGATCAAAACCGGTTAATCAATTGCCTTGAGGAATTTGAGAAATGCATCTTAGAGTTGAGGACTCAAGAAGAAGTCACCAAGGAATTATGGTGTGAAGATCTAGCATCTAGGCTAGAAGTTAAAAATGAAGAATATCAACGGTTGCTTGGAGAAATGGAGGTTCTCCAAATTGACCTTGAGAAATGTAAGGATGAGCTCAAGGTGAGAATCAGGTTTGATGGCAGTAGTGATGCCTTGGACAAGATGTTGAAGAATCAAAAGCATGCAAAGGATACTATAGGTTTAGGAAGTGGTGTCGGTAAATGCTCCACCAACAAGAATGTCCCTCAAAATGACATTCTATTTGTCTCCTCTAATGAAGTAAACAAAGGCCAAACCTTCACAGTGAAAAATGCTCCTCGAAAGAAGGTTGATCTAGATGCAACTGGTAAGAACTTGCAGACAAGAAAGAAGACCGGTGCTGCAAGAAGTAGGATCATTGTAGATACCAAAGGAAAGGGGAAGATGGGAGAAGAAAGCTTCACTGGAAGCAAGAAGATGAGGAAGTAGCAAAGAAGACCTCCTACTGGCAGAGGATGAAAAAATGCTACCACCCACAGGGGAAATAAAATGTGGGAGAAGAAGAGACTAGATGGAAAAGCTGCACAAAATGGACAACCAAGGATCCATTCTCAAGGAAGAATAAATGGAGATGCCAAACCGGTAAGATCTCCCCATGAATGGAAAAACAAATTTGTAAGTTACTTTCCATCTTTTACCAGTTACTATTTTGCATGTAATGCTTATGGCCATAGGGCATAGGCATGTAGAAAGAGATCTAGAAAGAATTATATAGTATCTCATGGACATCATGCATATGAACAAAATGTATCCAGGAGTAGATACATGAATATCCCCTCTCTCAGTTATGCAAATGTTGTTTGTCATAACTGCAATGGTTTTGGCCATAAAGAGTTTGAATGCAGGAAAAAGAACCTACAATCATATAGAGGCTGGTATAGAAACTATGCTATGCAAAATGGTGAATACAGAGCATATGGAAGTCAAAGACCTGCCAGAAACCAAAGGAGAAATGTCCCTGAAGGAGAAAGAGGTCCACTAGTTTCAGTTGCCAGTCATTGCAACATGACCAGAAGGAGATGGTCAAACCGGTATGTCAAGAGATTCTCCAAACATGAGTTGGGATGGATGTTGTGTGCTACTATAGCACTACTTCTAGCTGTAATGGAGAATTAAGAAATGGAAGGACCCATCAGCAAAAGAAGGAAAGATCTACTCCCAAGCCTAAAAATGGGAAGAAGAATGAGTCCCAGAAGGTATGGAAGAAGAAGACCATGGACCAACACTGTGCACTCATTGCATAGGTCATATCTCCTAAAGCCTAAAGGAGATGCAGGATCTCAGGGGGAGCAGTACATTGAATTTATTATTCACCCCCTCATTAAAGAAGGAAATGTGGGAGAACATGATGTTGCTGGTGTAAAGGAAGAAAATAATAAGTGTGTGTAGAGGCTGCATTAACTACACACCTACTGATCAGTGTTGGATCACCATTGCATGCTTCAATGACTAAATGTTAACAATTGGTAGCAGGTGTTAACCGGTATGTGCAGGATGTTATTGGCATGTATGCTAATAGATACTTGTAGGTTATGTAAGAAAATGAGGTTGGAGATCACTACATTAGCCCCGGTAGCATGGAATATGAAGTCATGTCTTAGATGGTATTGGAAAAGACCTGAATGACATATGTTGGCCCAGTGGTTGATCATGCAGGCATGCATATCTTTGGGCTAACCATTTTTTATTTCTAAAATGATGATAACATTGTATGTAATTGTGTAGATCCAAGATCATGTCATAGGCTGTGGTGAAAATAATGGAGTTGAAGGATCATCAAATGATCACATATGAACAAATACACTAATATATGAAGGAGATTGGAGTCTTGGTGTTGTACCTGACTAGAGATGAGGACCTAAGATGTATGACTCAGGGGGAGTTAGAGTGCTCATGATGAAGAGATGGCTTTCTTGAACTTGAAATGATACTGACTTCCCAAAAAGTAGGAGATGGAAATTGCAGAGGTGTTGCAAGTTGACCGTGTGAGGCCTCACCTCAACTCAGTCTGACATTTCAGTGGAATTTATATTAAGACTATTATGGATACCTTATTTTGATGCATTTTGAAACTTAGAACTTATATGATTTCAAGATTTGGATAACATTGCTATATATTGATGATTTATTTATATGCTTTATGAGATAGAACACTACATGATTGTTAGATAAGATGATATTGCGATAATAAATGTCATTATTGAATTTGCAGGACTTTACTATGATAATAGAACTATCATGTATGTTTAAGTTTATGTGAATTAAGATGAATTGCTTAGGTGAAATTGCTTGGATAAAAGATGTATTTAATTTGTTCAGATGTAAATTGTATGCAAGTGATGATGTGTATTATTATTCCTTTGAATTATATTATATGTGGATATTTGAAAGTACTAATGTGTAAATTGAGATGCACAAGAAGTTATCCATATGACCATGGGAATATTACGGAGAACCAAACCTAGACTTATGTATGTTCATAAGCCAGGGGTTGTCTATTTGGAGAGACAACACCCTGTTTGTGTTGTATTTTATTCGTAACAGTGTATGTTGCATGTGTGTTAAGTATATTTAATTTACTTGTGTAAAATCCACAAGAGACGATTTCATGTTTTAAATTGTAAAAGTGTTTTATTTGTGTCGCTTGACACATGTGTGGATTTAAGTTTAAATTTTATTTTTGTCTCTTGGGGGGAAAGTGTTCAACTATAGCTTTTTCAATTAATGTAACGTGATGTCATAAATACCTTGGATAAAGAATCTTTGGGGTGGTCAATATAGGTTTGACCCGAAAATAAACTTCAGAGGGGTTTAAAATGGGTTAAATGAACACCTAAGGGTAGTTTAATAGGGTTTCCTAAAGCCCATAAGGTATACCTAAGGGTTAGGGGTAATTTTAGGCAAGTTTTTACTCCTAAGTGACCTTTTAGACATTCTAAAATTTGACTTTTCTGAGTTGTACGAAAATTGAAATTAGAAGTTTGAACCTAGTTGTAAACTTTCCCTTTCGAATGAGAGTTCTCTTTCCCATTCTGACTTACCTTCCTCTTTAGTTTTTAGAAACTTGCGAGAACTGAGAGAATGAGCTTCTTAAGCAAGAATTGGAAAATTTGAGGGTAATCACCCACTCTCCATTTTTGGAGACAAGAGAAATTTGAAAAAAAAAAGAATAGAATAGATTGGAATAGTAAAAATTTGGCTAAGGGTAGAAGGAGAAGATCCATGGAATTGGGCAGCTCTTCCTCAAATACTATCCTACCTTTGGGCAGATTAAGGTTGGTTACATTCTTCTTTAAATGTCTTCTTTTTGCATGTGTTTGAAGGTATGTTGGTGTAAGAAATCTGTTTGCTTGTATGTCCTTTCTGGGAATTTCATCTGGTATTTTGTATTATGTTTTGTATGTGTTTTTGGGAGTTTTTCAAGACCTCTTACTCTTGGGAGAGAGGAGGATCTTGTGGGTTGTAGCAGTGACAACCCTCGAGTGAGAGACTCTCATTTTGAGAGCGATCACAAGGGACTTTTGTGTGACCCTTGTTGCATGGCCTGTTTGTGCAATGGGGATCATAAGGAGGGATATAAGACGAGAATGCCTTGGGGGGGCATAAGGAATAAGGGGTTTGAAATTCTTGATGTATTTGTTGTGCCATGAGGTGGCTACATGTTTTCCATACTTGCAGTTCTCCTCGGGGTATTGGTCCACTGCCACCCTTAAAAAGGTCATCACCAAAGTGTGGTGCAGTGTAGCCAGGATGGGTGTGTGTTTGAAATCTGTGTGCATTTTGTCTACTATGTGTTTGTATGTTTGTATCTCGTCTAGGGCTTGGTTCTCCGAGCTTGCGGGTGGCTACCAGTTAGCCTAGGCTAGGAGGTGAGCACTCCATGGTCATATTTGTGATTTATTATGCAGGATTGTTGGGAGAAAAGAATAGGTCAAGTGGGAAGTTGCAGGAGATTATTGTTGTAGGGATTTAATTGCAGTTGTATTTATTAGTTTTTAAAAGAAGAAATATACCCTCATTCTTTGGAATGAGAGGCTAATTGTAAATTTGAAATAAAGACATGAGATTAGTTATTGTATTTAATTTAAGAAACATCTTGTAAAATTTTGTAGAATATCTTTAGGATTGTAAAAAGCTAGATATATTCATATTTTCTATTTGAAAAGAAATACTTTTGAATTGCATGCAATAATCATTGAAATATGAAAATCAGTTTTATTTAATTCCGTGTTTTCTTTTTATCTGTGAATTTGTCTTCATTTTTTTTGCAGAAAATATGAGTTGTAGTTGTTGTTAGATTTTAATAAAAATATCTATGCAACTGCTGTAGTAATTATAAAATTAGTAAATGTATTTATTGCAGAAAAGAATTATGCATTCCTAAATCAGTATTCCCTAAGTTTAGAAAAAAGTATATCCGATGTTAAATAGTTTAGCAGGAAGTTTATTCCATTCTTAGGCATTTAAAATAACGTTAAATAGGAAAGGCATAAATTAGATTTGCATGCATATTGTAGATTAAAAATAAATTTTATATTTCTGTTTCCTGTAAAAGCAATAAAGTACAATATAGTTCTGGAAAATATTCCTCTGTTTACTTTAGAAAGTTAGACATTTATTTTAAATACTAGCAATATTTAGTTTCAGAAATTGATATCTACATTAAACAGATTTATTACTTTACTTCTTCTCCTACAATTGAAAATTAGAATCTTCCATGAATTCGGTTTTATTTTAAGAAAAGAAATAATAATATAAGTTATATATAAATATATATAATTATATACATGTAGATTTCATGTATATATTTATATATACATATATATAAAACATATCATAAAATTTACCTGCGAAACAAATGTAGATATAAACCTAAATATATATATATATATAAAGATATATATATAGATTTATTAAACTTAATGGATTTCCTTTCTTTTAAAAAAAAATGCATGTAAACATATATGAAAATATAATATATATAATTATATATATATATAATATTAAAAAATATAAATATAATAATAATAAAAAAAAAAATGAAACTTATTTGGGAAGGGCCGCGCAGGGCACACAGTCCCTGTGCGGGCCGCAACCAACATAGAGGTCATAGCCTTTGTGTGGGCCGTGAAACACATAGGGCCTGCGGCTCCCTATGTGGGTTGCATCCACACTAGTGGCCATAGCCACTGTGCAGGCTACGACACACATAGTGGCCAAGGCCGTTGTGTGGGCCGTGACCCTCACAATGGGTTGTACGATTGGCGGCCCCATTTCCCCTTTTGGCCACCTCTCCCATAGTTCGGTCGCCTCCACCATTTCAGCCACCCACTGTTAAAAGCGCCGCCGACCTGCTTAGAAACCCTGCTACATAAAAGAATAAAATAAGATGAAACCCTAGCCCGGTTAGGGCTAGGGTAAATAAAAAAAAGGGGGGGGTTAAATTTATAGATTAAAATAAGGGTTAGGGTTTGCATGGGTAAACCCATTTGTGTGTTTTTTTAAAAAAATATAATAATATTATATTTATATAATATTATTTATATTTATATATAGGTATGGTGGAATTATTTAATTTTAATTTTCGAAGAGAATTGAAATGCTATGAATCCAATTATAAGGAATTAATATTAGACTTTAAAATTAAATAAGTTGACTGGTTTAAATATTAGTGAGTACAATATTTATTTTAAATTTAAATTTATTGAGAAGTCCATGAACGGATTATTAATGAAATTAATATTTATTTTTAACTTAAATAGGTTTAGGCATTCGTGAAATGAATATTAATAAAGTTAATATTGATTTTAATTTGAAGAGCTTGAATGGTTATGAACTAAATATTATGAAGTAGATATTTAAATTTAAATTAAATAGATTGAGCGACAATAAGCTAGTCCCCTTTTAATCCGTAGTTAATCTTAAATGGTTTTTCTATTATTTAAGTAGTAGATTAAAAGTTCATTTTAATATAGTTAAAACTAAAACTGCTTAGTGTGTTTCGTATTAGCGAACTTAATGTTATATAGTTGTTATTTTAAAAAAAAATTTATCCCGTTCTTGCCCTAAATTTTGGGCATGACAAACCGACAGGTGAGTAGTATTCACTGACACATCAACAATTGGTATCAGTCTTTCTACAAATTGAGTTCAAATAGCATCAAACTTGCATACTCAATTGGTGTTAGTTGATGGTTAAGTTCTCCATCTCAAGTGTTGTGACTTGAGAAGATGTAACAATCAGTGATAAGATAATAAGTGCTATCAAAGAAAGTGTTACATCTAATGAAGACAAAGGGGGATAAATTATTCTATCAGTGACTAGTACATACCAAGAGAAATAATATCCTGATAGTGCCCTTTTCCATTGTTATCAAAGGGGGAGAATGATTCTATAGTATACCCCATACTACATGTGTGTGAATCCATGGATCACAGTAAGGGAGAGAAAGACTATGTAGTATGCTGGATACTACATGAGTTGACATCAATGCCAAAGGGGGAGATTGTTGGCATTGTGTTGTCATTGATGTCAACCAGTATGGAATGACCACCGGTAGTAGAGATGTATGTGCAACACTGCTATGGAGGATTACAAGATGTGATATCTTGGATATCACCTTGTGTTGCAGAACACTAGTAAGGTAAAGAAGATGACCTCAGGAGTCACCAGTAAACAAGTTAGTGCCTAACTTGTGTGATGAGACAGGGAGGTGGTTGAGTGATTGTTTGTGATGAAGAGGCAAAATGTTATTTGAATCACATCAACATCAAAAGAGAAGATTGAATAGGTCACCGGTATGCTGTAAGGTTGCAGAACAACAAGATTCCCACTGGATGAAGATGTAGTCATCATGAGAAGTAATGACTGATAGTGAGTGTGCCCACACCGGATCACATGTTCATATTTGAAGATGTGTTGCACAAATAGGGAAGTCACACGAGTACAATGTAGGATGCATAATTCAATGTGTCACTCCACCAGTGATTAGTGGGAATGCCTTAAGTGCATGAGATTAGGGTTATGCACTGGACCGACAAAGAAGGCATGTTGAGATGCCATTACAGATGAAGTGTGATATTTTTTGTCACTTTGACAAACTGGCTGAGACATGGTCTAAGATGATCAAGGAGAAGGCAAGGCTAAGAAGATGTAGATAGAGGAAGAATGGCCTAATTGAAGAAGGATTCTAGTGAAGGTTGATGAGTTATGTCATCAAGAAGTTTTACTGGTATGATTGTTCACCGGTATTATGGACAAGGTGTAGATGAAGATGTCTTCCCACTTATGGGAATGAGAACACTTTGGATATACATGTCTAGAGACCGGTTTGGATGTTCCACAGGCAGTTCAACTAAGTGTAGACATGAGGAGTTAACCAGTAGAATGCAAGATACTGGCAGGGTTAGTAAACTAGAAAGAAAGAGGAACCAGTAGAGTGTTTTGGTCGGTGATCCTATCTGGACCGACTGAAAAAGACAAGTTAATAGTTGGTTGATGTGGATGCCACAAGGAGTCAAAGTGGAAAGCTCACAGAGGTTGGTGAAGTGCCATGTGGAGTTAGGTATCTCGATAAGTGTGCACTAATTATGGATCCTGTGATTTGTGGATTGGATCAGAAGCGTGTGGTTCGAGGAAGAATGAACAACAAAGAAGAATCAAGGAGTGGTTGGCACCTGGATCAAAGCAAGAAGATCAGATTGTAAGATGACCTTGAGAAGGAAAAAATAGATGCATTAATGGTGGTTTGACAGATGTAGGTCGAGGTAGAGGATCACATTTCCTTTATTTGGAAAACATGTATTTGAAGGTGCATAAATGGCAGAGATGAATAGATAGATGTTAGGGAGATCAGATTCAGCAAGATTTGATTGGATTTGGTTTGCCTCGAGGATGTTGTGGAAATCCTAAACACCGAGATTTTAAATTTCATTTTGATGGGAAAACCTGGCTATAAGTATGAAGGCCAAAGAGATAGTTTGCTGCTGCATAGAAGGATAGTGTACTACTAAGAAGTGTGATGCTTCTGCAAGTAAGAGAAAATCAACCAAGTTCTCAATGAGCATCTGAGAAGTGAGTGAGAGTGAGGGAGAACCTAGTTGAAGTGATCAACTGATAGAAGAGAGGAATTGGTAGTGTCCATACTGGCAGAGCAAATGTGAAGGAAGTTGCAGAGTAGGCAAGCATAGAACCGACTAATTATAGTACCGGTGGAGAGCAACAAAGAGCTGAAGTAAGTGAGAATCGATAGAGAGAAAGGTGAACCGGTAAGCAGAAGGGGTGAGAAGAGAGAGTAGTGAGTAAGAAGAGAACATCCAACAAGATAGTGACTGAGTTGGTGAAGATTCAGTCAGAGTAAGTAGAGAACTGGTAAGGCTGAGGAGATATCTTACCGATAGGGAAGTTTGTATTGAATTGTTACAATATTCACTTGTAACTAAATTACTACCTTTGTATTTGATGTTTTTATGGTGAACACTAAGTTGTAGCTCAGTGCAGGGGTTGTAGCTCCTTGGGTTGGTGCCCTAAAGTCAGCGTTTGTAGCTCCTTGGGTTGGTGCCCTAAACTTTGTAACAATGTTTTCATTGTGAGGCTGGATTGGAGCAGTAGACTCTAGCAGCATTGCTCACCGAGGTTTTTCCCATCCTGGGTTTTCCTCATACATCCTGGTGTTATGAGATGCTTCTTTGTGTGTGATTGTTTTTAGTTGGTCTCCTCAATAACTAGTATGTTTCCATTGTGTTAGATCCCATAACCGGTATACACACATAAGTTAGTTAAAGGGAAAAAGTTTAAGAACCACAAATTCACCCTCCTCTCAGTGGTGCATTGTGTCTAACATAATCATCATAGTTTTAACATCATATATATCTTAGAATGCATTCATGCATATAAAATCAAATATCACTCGTTCTTGGAGTTATCATTCCTAAATCATTTTCTCAATGATCTGAGAGCAAAACATTGACTTTAGGGATACTATGAGACAGAGAGTAATGGGACACCCCTTGGGAAGTTGAACTAATTGATTTAGTTCATATACTTGCACCAAGAGTCTCATTGGTGTGTGGGTCTTTTGGATTCGAGTTATTAATTTTTGTCACCATATTTTCCAGCATTCATTTTTGGTGCCAACCATGGGGCACTTCTCGATAAATAACATCATTTCTTGTGCAAGCTAAGGATAGCAAGCACACCAGAATACCCTTTTAGCATATTTGGAGTATACTTTAGCGCATCTGTAGAAAATAGTAGTGCATTCATCACACTGTTTAGCGCATAGGACCCATATTTTAGCGCATTTGGGATAGAGTAGTGCATAGGAGTCATCTTTTAGTGCTTTTACACCATTATGCAGCACATCATCAATATCGTTCATCAAATCTACATCTGGGGCATCATATCGACATTTCGACACACAAATATCATATCAATCAAACTTTGGCAACATATCCGACAAATTTTGTTTGAATCAACATGTGCAGACACATCACTTCAAAGAGGGGAAAAATGTAGACATATAAATCTGACCACTTTCCTAAATAAATATTTAATATTTATTTTAACCCTATTCCCCTTATTAATTAAATTCTATTTAATTAATTTCTTCATTTTCATCTATTTGATTAAATGAATTACTCAATTTATTTAATTAAATTCACCTAAACCTTTTCTATCCTTTAATTAAATAAATCACTTTATTTAATTAATTCCCCTTTCTCCCTTTTTAATTAAATTTACATTTAATTAAATTGATCCTTGCAAACAAATTGTAAAGTGGAAAAATCGAACCCTAGTCATTCTCCCCTCCCCAACTCCAAGGAGAGAAAAGGGAGAGTCACTAGGGTTGATGGTTTTCACTTAGGAGAGACTTTACATTCAAAAGAGGGGTTGAAACCCACAAGATCCAATCCCACGCAATGCAAGATTGGATTCTAAATGAGTTTCAAGGGTTGTGTCATCAAGGATACCCTCTTTTGTAAAGAATGTAGATAGAAAGATTGAACTAGGAATGCATGTAAAGTAGGAAAGATTTGCTTATAAACAGAGATAGGGATATGGGATGAAGCTGCGGACCTGGAATTAGCAGTAAAATGTCGAGACGGTGCTGTTCTGCAAATTTGAGCAAAAGTTGACAGGACGATGGCGCCCGGCGTGCACACGGTCCTCCGAAAAATCCATGAAACGAAGGGGGATCTGTTCGTCTCTGCACAAGGATTCCAGATCTTCAATTATAGCCGCATACATACAACCTACACACAGAAAAGAGAGGACGATTGGGGGGTTAGGGATGAGGGGTTTGCCTTTAGGTCAAACCCCGGTTTTGGAATTAACCAAGAAATGAGAATGTTGTAAATGTAAATGTTTGTAATGTAAACAAGTATTGATACCTTGTTGTAAGAATGTTTGTATTCTTACATACAAAGGTGTAATGTATGTAGTATGTTATATGTTGTATGTGATCTCCTCTTCAATGGTTGAATCCTTGCCTTGAATGTAACACCTAGCCTTGAATGGAGACTTAGAATGCTCAATAGCTTGAAGGAATGCTTGAATGCTTGAATGTTTGAATGTTTGAATATCGCTTCTGCCTTTTTTGCACACATATGTCCTTCTCTTACCTCCCTTTCTAGGAGAGGAAAAGTAGTTTATATACTTGTCAATTAGGGTCGGTAGACTGATTTTCCCGACCTTAGGCCGACCAGGAAACATTATTTTCCAATTTGCAAACTTAAAGACCCGATGCCCACACGAGATCGGGCCCAAAATAGGGCCAGGGATCAGGGCGCTGGGCGCCATGGTCCCACCTCCCGGGACAGCAGGGTGCAAGGAGGGATCAGGCCAGGGTGCGGAAAAATGCAGTTTTTGATGTTGTAAACAGGTTTCGGGGTCTCCATTCAGGTTCAACATTGTGCCACTATCGTGAAGACCCAAATGCAGTCGAAATTGCAAGTGTCACAATTTTAGGACGCTACATTTAGCCCCCACTTTAGTGGGAATATAAGCATACGCTCATACTTCCGGTAAAGTACAAGGAAACAACATTGAGAGACTTTCACCACATCAAGGAGGCAAGATACACCAAGCCCCCAGTGGACTAAGGATCTTATGACTTTGATTGACAAATTAAGAGGGAAGATCACGAGGGAGAACCATGACTATCAGTAGTAAGGTTCCCTCACTATGAGTCATGCAAGAAAGATATCAAAAATTTTCAAGGCAAAGCTAAATTTGTCAAGAAATTTTCAAGTATCTTGAAAAGATATGAATGGGATGTATGCCCCCCTATGTTAACACGATCGCACACACCTCACCGGGGGTGATTGCTTTAAGGTAGTGATACATATAAGAAATGAGAAAGGAGCACGTTATCACAAGGATTTAGCCCCCAAGTGTGAGATAAGCCCAAGGATAATAGACACAAAACACAAAGCACAAGGTGACTTCGCTTTCCTTGGGGTCAGTATGTTGTATGATAATTCATGTATATCATATGTATGTATGCATAATTGTTCTTCATTCCCCAATCAAGGAAGGTCACCTAGAAGAACGGAACACATGTATCTTTTGAGTCAACATGAGAGAGACCAAAAGAGATCTCAATGTTTTGCATTGTCCTCAAGTAGACAACACCAAGGACAAAAAATAGAAGAATGAGAGTAACACATAGAAGAAGTAACAAAAGAGAGGAGGAGAGAGTCTGCTATGCTAATGAACAAGTCTAACACGCCATCTACCCCCCGATCTTGCTGATCAATATTTTGGGAAGGTAGGAAACACGCTAGAGGAGGAACATCCAACACAGTAGATGGAGCTATCACAAGATCCAAACAAGGGCTATGTTCATACCCCAAGCGACGGTGTTCTGGTCTAGGAGCTAGGATAAGTGCTTTAGAAAATTCGTTAGATAGATGGTTATCAACATCAACATATTCATATTCACTATCAGAATGAACACGACTAACATTTTCATCATGAATAACATTTTCATCTATATCATCATCAAGATTTATAAAAATAGGATCTTTAACTCACACAGGATCAAGACCATCATGCATCTTATGTTCAGGAGATTTCGGCTCAATCGTCGGCTGAGGAGAAAATGGAATAATACTGGCTGAAGGTGTTTTTGGGGATTGCAAAGTTTGAGAAGCAGCTGCCTGAGCTCTAAGATGACGCTTTCGTCAGCATTCACATGCAGAACAATTTCGTCTAGTCTTAGTAGGAAGTTGCGAAGATTGAGGAGGAGGAATGTTCTCATCCTTATCACTTGGGTGTTTAGGTTGTGGTCTCTTAGGTTGAATAATAGGAGAAGAGGAAGGTCTCTTCTCTCCATAAGAGAAAGGAGGAGGAACTGCTCCATACAAAGGAGGAATATTTGGTTTAGGAAGGAGACCAAGTCCATTATGACGAGGAGGGATAGGTCTACTTTTAGGAAGTTTATTAGTCATAGGCATAGTCACATCCATAGGGATGGGTTGGGAATCTTCTTGAGGAAAGACATTAGTTTTATCTTTCAAAGGAAGAACTTCCTTCTCAAGAATGATAGGAATGTCAAGTTTGGGTGTTCTAGGTTCACTTAGAGATAGGATCATGTCTTTTTTCCACTTTTGATAAGATTTGAAGAGATGATCACTTCGTGGAGGAAGAGATTGGAATTGTTTAGGCCAAAAGTAATCAATAGGAACGCCAGAAGTTCTTTCAGCTGGTTTAAAGAGACTATGATTGACAGTAACAACTTCACCATTATGGGGAAATTTCAAACACTTGTGAATAGGAGAAGCAATAGCTTTCATGGAAGATAGCCAAGGATAGCCTAGCTTCACACGAAATTGTTCAGATGATGGAATAATAGCAAAGTCCACATCAAGGGATTTGTTATGGACCTCAATAGGTAATGTAATAGAACCAATTGCAGGAGAAGAAAATGCATCAAATAGTTTCACAACCACATTTGTTTCATCATAGATCACTTGATTCAATTGCAAAGTAAAAAGAAATTCTTCAGTAATGATATTAATCATACAAGAAGGATCAATAAGCACTCCACGGCAAGGTGTATTCTTGACTTTTGCAACTATATATAAAGGACCATCAGGTGCCCTGATAGTTTCACCGGAATCAAATGTGATGGAAGGTTCTTTAGGGATTTTCTGCTGCTCTACAAAGTTAATCACATTCGAAGTCATAGACACAAAATCATCAGGTGAGACAGAGGAATCAGTAGTATCAATCGCATTAGAGGTATGAGAAGGCAATGGATCAGTGAAAATCTGAAGATTTTGGTTAGGAAGAGCTACAAATGTGTTGCCTTTATCATTCACTCTAGAAACAGAAATAGTATTATTATCAATCAAATCTTGAATTTTACCCTTTAAAGCAAAACATTTTTCAGTATCATGCCCAGGATGACGATGAAATTGACAATAACATTTGTTATCAAAATAGGGTGAGTTAATCTTTGCAGGATCTATTTGCTTTATAGGAGGAAGAGTAAGCACATTTTGTTCCAATAACTTATTCATAATACTATGCAATGATTCATTCAAAGGAGTGAACTTTCTTTCTTTCTTGAAAAACTTAGAAATAGGAGGCACACCTGATGTCGCATTCACATTGTTGTTGATGATGTTTTCATTGAATTTAATGGACTCTTTGTTCGGTTTAAACTTCCCAAATGGTTGTTGACTACTATCACCCTTATCACTCGGAGCCATAGGATTTGCTTGTTCCATTTGACTCACAGTCAGTTGATAATTGTGAAGAGTTGCGCACAACTGTTGGAAAGAAGTAAACTCAGAAAACAGAAGTTTTTCTCTAATATATTTTTGTAAATTAGAAATAAAGATTCTTTGAATATCATTGTCAGGTACCGGAAAAGAAATTTGAGCATACAAATGCTTATATCTACCAATGAAATCGGTAACTTTTTCTTTAACACCTTGTTTACAATGCATTAAATCAATCAAAGTAACTTTAGGACTTATATTGGTTTGAAATTGTTGAATGAAAGCATTTGCAAGTTGTTCGAAAGAAGTAATAGAATAGGAAGGCAACGAGCAATACCATTGTAGGGCTTTATCTCTTAATGTTCTAGTAAACAGTTTTGCCAGCAACCTTTGGTCATAAGCAAAATCGGTACATATTGTTTGAAAGGTCTTAACATGTGTTAGAGGATCACCCTTACCATTATAAAGCTCCAAATGTGGAATTTCAACATGTTTAGGGGGGATAGCTCGAACAATGTCAAGAGAAAGTGGGCTCGCAACATCAAATGTGGGCACACTAAACTTAGATTGATTCATAGAGGCAATTTGTTGCTATAAAGAAGAGACAGTTTTTGCAAGATTGTTAATGGTCGCTTCAGTCGAAGAGTTCATATTAGACATGTTAGATTGTGATGAAGGTGTTATGTTATTGAAAGAAGGTAGAGAGTAAGGTGGTGGGACACTATGATAGTTAGTCATAGGAGATGATTGGAAAGGAGGAACACTACAAGGAGGAATGGAAGGGTTAAATGAATTGCCCCCTTGCATCATGTTTATTTGTGGAGATATAATAGGGACACTCATTGAAGGAATGAATGAAGAAGTCAGATTGAATGAAGGAAGAGGGTTGATTGAAGAAGAAGGATTGCCCCCATGACTAGTGATCATAGGAGGAATGTCTTGTATTGAAGTAGTCATTATGTTTGATGTAAAAGTAGGTATACTAGCAATAGGAGTTGTCAAAGGAATAGAATGATTAACTTGAGTAGGAGGTTGTGTGTAACTTAAGGTTTTAGTACAACTCTTCATAGGCATCACATTCGAATCCACAATGTGTGCAATACCACGCAAAATATCAATTCCATTCTTATCACTTTGAACCATACGTTTTAGACCCTCAATTAATGAAAGAGCTTCACTATCGGGGTATTCTTGAGACATCCATTGTCGAAAATCATCAAATTGGTTATCCAATTTTGAAAGTTGTTCTACAGAAACCTCATGGAGAGCTTCTTCATCATTAAGAGGATTAGAGGAATTACCCATGTCCTCATTAAAAAGGCCATTCAAATTAGGTTCCATCTCCTCAGTAATTAAACCTTGGAAAGACTTAATTCTAAGGCTTCGTCTAACGGGAATAGTGTAAGTAGGGCTTATTGTTGTAAAACTCATGCACTAAAGAGAGAGAGAAGTTTTTGAATTTTAGAGGTAGCAAATTTCAATAAAATTAGCCAATCTCCTAGATTTAAGCTGTTAAATGCAATCAGGACAATCTCCCGAAGTTTCGGAAAAAATGTCTGGGACCGTGGCGAACGGAGTGCACACGGTCCTCGCAACTTTTTTCAAAATTTTCAGGGATGAAAGTTATGATGATTTTAAGGCTAATCTGAAAAAATTGAGTGATTTTACGATCTGTAGATAGGCCAAATTAAAGTTGCAATCTCAAAATTGGACCCTACCAAGATTGTTGAAAAATGTAAAATTTGAATTTTGAAAAAGAGGGGGAAACTAAAATTTTGAATTTTATGATTTTAGAGGGAATACTGAAAGCAATGCAGGCTTTGAAATTTAAAAGTTGTCTCGATTTCATGCAAAATTCGAATTTGAAAGTGGAAATCAAAGTTGTTGCAATTAAACACTTGATTTCAAAAGTCACAAATTACAAAAATTTGAATAAAGCACTGAAATTTTGAATGAATGCTAACACACTTTTCAGATTTAGGACTGTAAGAAACACAATTTTGATACAAATTTCAATTTCAACAATTTTTGAATGATTAGAAGCCTCAATCCAAGCAATCACTAGAGCAACTTTGACTTTAATTTTGAAGGTGTTAAAATTGATAAAATCAGCCAAAATTCTAGATTTTAGTAGAAAAACACAATAAGATCTAGCTCCCGAAATTTCAGAAAAAATGTCAGGGACGATGGCGCTCGGGGTGCACACGGTCCTCGCAACTTTTTTCCAAATTTTTAGGGATGAGAGATATTGTGATTTTGTTGCGGAATCCAAAGTTACAGCCGATTTGGAGGTGTTTTGATTAGTGGAATTATTAGTCAAAGGTTGAATCAAGAAGGTCTTAAAAATTAGGGTTTTGACATTTAACCACTTAATTTTTAGAATTAAAGTACAAATATGAATTGACAATTTGCAATAGAAGGGTAGATCTGAAACAAGCATTAACAATTAAACATTTCACAAGTTTAATTACTTAAAAGAAAATTTTAGGGTTTTTATGCAATTAGCCTCTAAAATTTGCAAAAGATCAAACATGGAAATGTAATTAAGGAAACAAAATTTTCAGATCTAACCATGAATAATCAGAATGAGGATGTTCACGTCAGGTTCACCAAAATGTAAAGCCGAAAAATCGAACCCTAGTCGTTCTCCCCTCCCCAACTCCAAGGAGAGAGAAGGGAGAGTCACTAGGGTTGATGGTTTTCACTTAGGAGAGACTTTACATTCAAAAGAGGGGTTGAAACCCACAAGATCCAATCCCACACAATGCAAGATTGGATTCCAAATGAGTTTCAAGGGTTGTGTCATCAAGGATACCCTCTTTTGTAAAGAATGTAGATAGAAAGATTGAACTAGGAATGCATGTAAAGTAGGAAAGATTCGCTTATAAATAGAGATAGGGATATGGGATGAAGCTGCGGACCTGGAATTAGCAGTAAAATGTCGAGACGGTGCTGTTCTACAAATTTGAGTGAAAGTTGACAGGACGATGGCGCCCGACGTGCACACGGTCCTCCGAAAAATCCGCGAAACGAAGGGGGATCTGTTCGTCTCTGCACAAGGATTCCAGATCTTCAATTACAGCTGCGTACCTGCAACCTACACACAAAAAAGAGAGGACAATTGGGGGGTTAGGGATGAGGGGTTTGCCATTAGGTC
This sequence comes from Cryptomeria japonica, assembly GCF_030272615.1. Classification (NCBI taxonomy): domain Eukaryota; kingdom Viridiplantae; phylum Streptophyta; class Pinopsida; order Cupressales; family Cupressaceae; genus Cryptomeria; species Cryptomeria japonica. The sequence goes on along the minus strand of NC_081412.1, from coordinate 45,040,414 downwards.
AAACCCCGGTTTTGGAATTAACCAAGAAATGAGAATGCTGTAAATGTAAATTTTTGTAATGTAAACAAGTACTGATACCTTGTTGTAAGAATGTTTGTATTCTTACATACGAAGGTGTAATGTATGTAGTATGTTGTATGTTGTATGTGATCTCCTCTTCAATGGTTGAATCCTTGTCTTGAATGCAACACCTAGCCTTGAATGGAGACTTAGAATGCTCAATTGCTTGAAGGAATGCTTGAATGCTTGAATTTCTGAATGTTTGAATATCACTTCTGCCTTTTTTGCACACATATGTCCTTCTCTTACCTCCCTTTCTAGGAGAGGAAAAGTAGTTTATATACTTGTCAATTAGGGTTGATAGACTGATTTTCCTGACCTTAGGCCGACCAGGAAACATTATTTTCCAATTTGCAAACTTAAAGACCCGATGCCCACAAGAGACCGGGCCCAAAATAGGGCCAGGGACCAGGGTGCTGGGCGCCATGGTCCCACCTCCCGGGACAGCAGGGTGCAAGGAGGGATTAGGCCAGGGTGTGGAAAAATGCAGTTTTTGATGTTGTAAACAGGTTTCGGGGTCTCCATTCAGGTTCAACGTTGCGCCGCCATCGTGAAGACCCAAATGCAGTTTAAATTGCAAGTGTCACAATTTTAGGACGCTACACAAATAAATCTAATTTATTTATTAAATCCCCCCTCTTGTAAAATCCTACAAATGTAAGTTGCATCCCTTTTGGCTAAATTAAATCATTTTAATTTAGCTAAAAATCCTATTTCCCTCACCCACTTGCATTTTCCTACATCTCCCACTTGCCTCCTAAAACCCCTTCTAGATTCTTCTAATCACTTCCAATTTAGCCTAATTCATCTCCTAATTATTGTCACATTCCTAAGCAAAGGGAAGTCACTTCTCAAAGCCTCCAAGTATTTGAAATGCATTAGAGGTTTTGTGAATTCAACAAGTTAACCCTCAAAGTCTTCCTAACCATTAATGGTTAACTCAACCTTCTTGCATGGTTAGAGACTTTCTCTCTAGCTTAACCCTCAGCTAACCTAAGGGTCTCATCAAGCATTGATGGCTTTAACCTTGGTTATCCTATTAACCCTTGGACAAGAGTTTACCCCTTGGCTATAAGATTTATCCAATGGATGACCCTAATCTAGCCTTAACCCTTACCTCCTAGCATAACCTTCGTGTCTTCTCAGGCATTTAATGCTTCTTTTATCTCCTCTCAAGAAACCTCTTGTTGACAATTGTCACCATTTCATTTGTGAGAATTGTAAACATGGATTGATTAACTTTCAATCCTAGCCCTTGCTAAGATTATTCAATCTTAACTATCCATTGCCCTATTTTCCCTATAAATAGAGCTCTCATTCCTCATTTTCATATCAACAATCTTTCATGCATCTACAATATAGTCTAATTTACTAAACATTTTAGCCTCTCTTTGTTAGAACATCATCATAGTATTTAGAAGTATTTTTCATATCATAGAATATTCATTCTAGGATAGTATATCATGCTAGGATAATTTTCTAATCTTCTATCATATCATCTTCATACTAGCTTAATCATCATAGTTTTAACATCATATATATCTTAGAATGCATTCATGCATATAAAATCAAATATCACTCGTTCTTGGAATTGTCATTCCTAAGTCATTGGCTCAATGATCTGAGAGCAAAAAATTGAATTTAGGGATCTTGTGAGATAGATAACAATGGGACACCCCTTGGGAAGTTGAACTAATTCAATTAGTTCATATACTTTTACCAAGAGTCTCATTGGTGTGTGGGTCTTTTGGATTCTATTTATTCATTTTTATCAGCACATTTTCCTGCATACAGGATGTTAAATAAAACAAAAAATTATCTCCATTAGTATGTTAGATGCTTAGTTCCTCTAGGGTATTTTTGGCATGCATTACACTTAACAAGGAAAGATTAAAGCCATTCGTAGGTTTGTTTCACAACTTGTGGATCAAACATTTCTTTTTTTTCAATTTCTTAAGAAAGATACTACCTTTTGATGCAATGCAGATTGTCAACAAGATTTTGAACATCTAAAAATTTATTTGGCTAATCCTCCTATCTTGCAACCTTCAATTCCTACTCAACGCTTCCTTATTTAAATTGTTGCTTCTTCTCATGCTCTCGCAACTTTATTGACACAACATAATATTAGTGATGGTAAAGAAGGCCTGGTTTATTATATAAGCCACAGTTTGCTCAGTTATGAGGTCTGATATGTTGTGATAGAAAGGAAATATCTTTCTTTTGTTTTTTCAACTCAAAAGTTGAAAAATTATCTTTTGAATTTTGAGACTCATGTTATTAGCAAATTTGATCTTTTAAAACATCTCTTTTCTAAAATTGATCTTTTATGATGCTTACCAAAATGGGTTATGATGCTAACTGAATTTGACCTCAAGTTTGTTTCTCAAAAAGTAATTAAATGATGAGCTTTAACTGACCATTTGGATAGTGCTCCTTCTCCTCTTACCTTACCTAATTAGGAGTCCTTCCCTAATGATTTTATCCTTCCTATTGATATTGATAGAACTTGGAAATTGTACTTTGATGGGTCTAAATATCAAACTCATTCTGGAGCTGGTGTTATTTTACCACCACCTTCAGGAAAAGAAATCACTTTATCCTATCATCTAAATTTCCTTTGTACTAACAATATCGCTAAGTATGAAGCCCTTATTACTAGTCTAAAAGTGGCTTTATCTCTTAATGTTCAACATTTGTGTATCTATGGTGACTCACAATTGATTATAGGACAAGTTATGGGAACTTATCAATCTAAACAAGACAAATTATCACATCATGACTTGACCTTATCATTGTTAGAGAAGTACACTTCTTACAACATAAAACCTATCCCTCAAAAGGACAATCAACATGTGGATATGATAGCAACTAAAACTTCCCTCATATTTCTTGAAGATCCTATGGAGGGTTATCATTTCATTTTTCACAACCTTTATTCCCTAGCTATTAGTGACAGTTCTAGTGACATGGATTATTGTTGGTTTTTTGGTATGGTTTTGTCATTGATGTCAACACCTACTGAAAACTAGCACTTTGGAGATCCAACAACATTCACTAGCAAGCAAGTAACTATTACAACAATTACTGGTATATGGTTCACCGGTAGGATATAATGTTCACCGATATTTGGAATGATATGGAAGACACTTGGTAATGTCTAAGATATCATGTGGACACCTTGTTTTGAAGAATTAATCATTGGTATATTCATATTTGCATATTTGCCTTTACCGACAAATAGGTCTAGGTTATCTAGGGTTACACCGGTAGGTTTAATTTTTCTAGAACAGCATGGCACACTATGTAGATAATTTATTATTGATGTAAATGCATCAAGCTGACATGTTTAATTGGTTATTGCATCGGATATTATATTATATGTAAAATGTTTTTATTGTAATATCTTGTAGATCTGACCTACTAAAATTAGTCTTAGGTTATGGTATAAATGTAAGATCTTATTTGTAAGATCAAATGTGGAATGTGGAAAAGGATTATATAAAGGAATATGCGAGATTAATCAAAGGTATACATGAAGACATCATTTGAAGGTGAAGTTAGGTTTTTGTATAAGCATATCAGCATTACACCGGTACTGAACCCAGCATATGAAGATGCTATTTTATGCAGTACATTCTTATTGGATTTAACCATCTAATTGTAGTTAGTGTGACTCCCATTTTGTGATTGAGCAGTGAGCTCTAGGTTGTTGGCCTTTCTACATGTGCAGACCCCATTTATCTACACTTACTATCTGCAGTAGTATCATCTGATTGTGGGTAAGGTTTCCCACCATGGTTTTTCCCCTTATAGGGTTTCCACGTACAAATATTGGTGTTATGTGTTGTGGATGACTTTATGTTTATGTTTCATGCATTAATCCTTACCGGTATAGCAATTTACTGTTAACACTGTGTACCGACACACTTAACTGGTTTACCAGTATTAAGCATTAAGTTGGTTAATTAGTTTTTGGTTTGAATTTATTAGACAACTGATTCACCCCCCCCCCCCCTCCTAGTTGTCTCTGGGACCTAACAATTGGTATCAGAGCTTAGTCCTCTTTTGTAGAAGTTTAACAACTTGAGGAGATCCAATGTCTACTAATTACTTCAGGAAGGACAGTCCTAAACTTGATGGAACCAACTATGGGACATGGAAGATCAGGATGGAGACACATCTGAATTGCATTGGTAAAGACATCTGGAAAGTTACAAAGAATGGTTATACTACTGCTGTAGCTGGTCAGACTGCCCCAACTACCTTAGCTAAAGATGAAGAGAATGATTGCAAAGCAAGAGAAGCACTTTTGAGCGCAATATCAGATCAACAAATCATGGGATTATTAGATAGGTCTATTGCTAAAGCTATTTGGGATCATTTGGAAACACTGAATGAAGGAGATTCCACAATCAAGATTGCAAAACTTGAAAGCTTCCGAGTCAGGTATGAACATCTGAAAATGGAAGAAAATGAAAGGATTTCTGCTTTTATGGAAAGAGTAAATGAAATTGTTTTGGGTATTAAATGTTGTGGAGGAACTTTGAGTGAGGATGAAATTGTTTCAAAAATCTTAAGAGGTTTGCCACTGGCATATAAAATGAAGGTTACTGCTATAAATGAGTTAAGAACAATGCCTAATACATCAGTAACTAGGGACACATTGATTGGAAAACTTTAAACCTTTGAAATTGAGGAATTTGGTCCTATTGCTACTATAAAAATTGATTTGGCCTTTAAAGCATCAACATCATCTACTCCATCATTTGACAAATTAGACTAGAGAGCCTTTTATGCAAGAGAACTTGAAGAATCCAGAAAGGAGAATGAAGAGCTTGAAGATCTTGAAGCATTATTTGCAAGGAAAATGCCAAAAGGTCCAATTGGAAGTAAGTATGAAGCTAAAGCACCCTTTAAATGTTTTAACTACAATAAGATTGGTCATATGGCTTCAAGATACCTTGATAGACATGCTAGACTAAGAGAAGAAGCTAGAAGAACATACAAGCCTAATCCTGAATATCAGAGATATAGATTTAAAAAGAACAAAGACAAATCTTGTTACATTGCTGATGAAGGTGTGACTAATGATTCTGATGAGGATCCAACAGACAATGGATGGGTTTTTGTTGCTATAACATAAGATCAACCGACACCTAGTACTCAACCGCTAGAACAAGCCCTAGCAGCTAAAGTTGAAGCAAAGGATGAATGGATCATTGATTCAGGATGCTCACATCATATGACTAGAGACAAAGGTAAATTCTTAAACTTTAAAGAATACAATGGAGGTTTAGTAAGATTTGGAGATGACAAAGCCTGTTCAATCAAAGGTAAGGGTTCAATATCTCTTGATGGTAAGCATAACACTGACAATGTCTACTATGTTGAAGGATTAAAGCATAATCTTTTAAGTGTTGGTCAATTAGTTGAGAAGGGATTTCAGTTACAATTTAAAAATAGAAAATGAAAAATCATGAATAGAACTGGTTTGGAAATTGCAACTCGTAATCAGACTAGAGGCAATATCTTTCATTTGAATAACAGTGAAAAGGCATGCTTAATAGTACATATAGATGAAAGTTGGTTATGGCATAAGAGACTATGTCATGTAAACTTTGATTGCATGGTAAAAATCACTATTTCTAAGGAAGTTAGAGATCTACCTAAAATTGTGAAACCTCAGAATACAATTTTTAAGGAATGTCAATTTGAAAACAAGTTAGAGCTAGTTTCAAAAGTATTCCAGAAAAATCAAATAATGCTCTTGATTTGATTCACATTGATTTATGTGGTCCAGCTAGAACTAGAAGCTTACAAGGTGATAGATATTTCATGCTAATTATTGATGATTATTCTAGAATGTGTTGGGTTACTTTTCTTAGAGAAAAATCAGAAGCACTTGGAAAGTTCAAACTATTCAAAGCAATGGTTGAAAATGAAACCGGTAAGAAAATCAAATGTTTAAGATCAGATCAAGGAGGAGAATTCACATCTAAGGACTTTAATACATTCTGTGAAGTGAACGGAATCAAAAGATAGTTATCAGCACCTCAGACACCACAGCAGAATGGAGTTGTTGAAAGGAAAAATAGAACTATCTTGGATGCAACAAGAAGTTTGTTATCAGAAGAAAATCTACCACATGTGTATTGGAGAGAGGCAGTTAGCACTGCTATCTATAATTTCAACAAAGTTCACATCAAAGGTGAAACCGATAAGACCCCTCATGACCTATGGTTTGGTAATAGTCCTACTCTTAAGTATTTGAGAATTTTTGGAAGTAAATGTTATATTAGAAGAGATGAGTATATTGGCAAATTTGATCCTAGAAGTGATGAAGGAATATTTCTTGGTTATTCATCTAAGAGCAAGGCATATAGATGTTTTAATAAGAGATTGCAGAAAATTGTTGAGAGTACAAATGTAAAGATTGATGAACAATTTAGAGGAACTTCAAGGTATATAGACTCTGAACTGGCAACAAAAATTATGACAAATGAACCTATACTAAATCCACCAGTATAGAATGAAGATCCAGTTACCCTGGTATCATCAGAAGATTCCACAATAATTGAAGAACAACAACAAACTAAGACACCCCAGTATGTAAGATTGAATCATTCTGAAGATCAGATAATTGGAAACAAATTTAAAGGAGTTATGACAAGAGGAAGATTGGCAAATGAAGAGGTATGTCTTATTTCTCAAATTGAACCATCATCTATCAATGAGGCATGTGAAGATAAATTTTGGATTAAAGCAATGGAAGAAGTATTAGGACAAATTGAGAAAAATAATACTTGGACATTAGTTCCCTGGCCTAAAGATAAAAATGTAATTGGAACAAAATGGGCATTTAGAAACAAACTTAATGAAAATGGTAAAGTTATTAGAAATAAAGCAAGACTAGTATGTAAGGGATATTCTTAGAATGAAGGAGTTGATTACAATGAAACCTTTGCACCGGTAGCCACAATAGAGGCAGTTATATTATTCTTGGCTTTTGCAGCTCACAAGGACTACAAAGTTTATCAAATGGATATTAAATGTGCATTTTTGAATGGAGATCTTGAAGTGGAAGTATATATTGAACAACCTGATGGATTTTCTTTAACAGATGATAATGATATGGTTTGCAGGTTAAGAAAAGCTCTGTATGGATTGAAACAAGCCCCAAGAGCTTGGTATGCAAGGTTGGATAAGTATCTTTTGAAGATTGGTTTTACTAAAAGAAATGCAGATAGCAATTTATATTACAAAGTAACTAATGATGACATCTTGATGATATAATCTTTGGAGGAGAAGATGGATTATGTAAGGAATTTTCTATTAAAATGCAGCAAGAATTTGAAATGTCTATGATTGGAGAAATAAAATTATTTTTAGGTTTGCAGATTTCTCAGACTGATAAAGGTATATTTTTAGTCAATCCAAGTACTTGAAAGAATTACTAAAGAAATTTGGGATGGAGAACTCTAAACCAGTAAGCACACCTATGACTACAAATGACAATTTATCTCAAAGAGATGAATCTACACCTGTTAATCCAACTAGATACAAATCTATGATAGGAGGTTTACTATATTTGACACAAACGAGGCCTAATATTATGAATGCAGTATGTATTGTTTCTAGTTTTCAGAGTAATCCTAGGGAAAATCATGAATCAGCAGTAAAAAGGATTTTTCAGTACTTACAAGGCACATCAAATCTTGGATTATGGTATCCTAAAGATGAAAATTTTGACCTATGTGCATACACATATGCAAATTGGGTAGGAGATGTGGATGATAGAAAGAGCACCACTGGAGGAGCATTCTTTCTTAGAAAGAGATTAGTTTCTTGGTTGAGTAAGAAACAAAGTTGTACATCTTTATCAATAGTAGAATCAGAATATGTTGTAGCAGCAACTAACTGTACACAGGTACTATGGCTTAAGCAAATGTTGAAAGACATAAAGGTAAAATGCAAGGAACCCATTACTATATATTGTGATAACACTGCAGCAATTGATATCTCTAAGAATCCGGTATTACATTCTAAAACTAAACATGTTTCTATCAAACTGAATTTTCTAAGGGAAAAAGTTGAAGAAAAGGAGATAAAACTAGTTTATGTGAATACTAAAGAACAACTTGCAGATATTTTTACAAAACCTTTGCCTAAGGGGACCTTTGAATATCTAAGAGATTAGCTTGGAGTCATACCACCACCGGTAGAGACTTAGACAGTTGATGATTGTCATCAACCGGCAGAATTAAAAAGACAAATCTTTTATTCCAGTCTTTGATGAGGAAGCTACTTCTCAGGGGGAGTAGTTGGTATTTTGTATGGACTTGAATTTTGTAGCTTTGGCATTTGATGTCAAAGGCGGAGAGATATCTATGGAAAAACACATTATCTTTTGAGGAGAGATTGGTATTGAAAATAAATATTTGGATAAACACATGTTGCTCCTAGGGGGAGAAATGGAGATTGTTGGTTTTTGGTATTTGGCATTTCTGTTTTGGCACTTTGATGGTTTTTCCATCTTGTGTTGCCATCAATGCCAAAGGGGGAGATTGTTGGTATTTTGGTATAGTTTTGTCATTGATGTCAACACCTACTGAAAACTAGCACTTTGGACATCCAACAACATTCACCGGCAAGCAAGTAACTATTGCAACAGTTACTGGTATATGGTTCACCGGCAGGATATAATGTTCACTGGTATTTGGAATGATATGGAAGACACTTGGTAATGTCTAAGACATCATGTGGACACCTTGTTTTGAATAATTAATCATTGGTATATTCATATTTGCATATTTGCCTTTACTGGCAAATAGGTCCAGGTTATCTAGGGTTACACTGACAGGTTTATCTTTCCTAGATCAGCATGGCACGCTATGAAGATAATTTATTATTGATGTAAATGCATCAAGCCAACATGTTTAATCAGTTATTGCATCGGATATTATATTATATGTAAAATGTTTTTATTGTAATACCTTGTAGAGCTGACCTACTAAAATTCGTCTTAGGTTATGGTATAAATGTAAGATCTTATTTGTAAGATCAAATGTGGAATGTGGAAAAGGATTATATAAAGGAATATGCGAGATTAAGCAGAGGTATACACAAAGACATCATTTGAAGGTGAAGTTAGGTTTTTGTATAAGCATATCAGCATTACACCAATACTGAATCCAACATATGAAGATGCTATTTTATGCAGTACATTCTTATTGGATTTAACCATCCAATTGTAATTAGTGTGACTCCCATTTTGTGATTGAGCAGTGAGCTCTAGGTTGTTGGCCTTTCTGCATGTGTAGACCCCATTTATGTACACTTACTATCTGCAGTAGTATCATTTGATTGTGGGTAAGGTTTCCCACCATGGTTTTTCCCCATACAGGGTTTCCACGTACAAATATTGGTGTTATGTGTTGTGGATGACTTTATGTTTATGTTTCATACATTAATCCTTACCGATATAGCAATTTACTATTAACACTGTGTACTGACACACTTAACTAGTTTACCGGTATTAAGTATTAAGTTGGTTAATTAGTTTTTGGTTTGAATTTATTAGACCTAGGACCTAACAACCACCACCTTCAGGAAAAGCAATCACTTTTTCCTATCATCTCAATTTCCTTTGTACTAACAATATCACTAAGTATGAAGCCCTTATTGCTAGTCTAAAAGTGACTTTATCTCTCAATTTTCAACATTTGTGTATCTATGGTGACTCACAACTGATTATAGGACAAGTTATGGGAACTTATCAATCTAAACAAGAAAAATTATCACATCATGACTTGGCCTTATCATTGTTAGAGAAGTACACTTCTTACAACATAAAACCTATCCCTCAAAAGGACAATCAACATGTGGATATGATAGCAACTACAACTTCCCTCATATTTCTAGAAGATCCTATGGAGGGTTATCATTTCATTTTTCACAACCTTTATTCCCTAGCTATTAGTGACAGTTCTAGTGACATGGATTATTGTTATGATTTAGATTCTAAAGAATGGTACTTTCGTATCTCATGATATTTGATTGATGGTCATTTTCTGGATTCTACTAATAAAAACAATAGAGCTATAATCCATAAGCTCATTGTGCGATACATTATCCTTTCTAATGTCCTTTATAAAATAGGTTATAATGACCTTCTTTTTTGTCTCAACAAAACTGAGATCCTTATTTATCTCAAGAAGAGGTACATTCAGGTTCTTGCGAGGGGAATTTTGGTGGTAAATCTCTAGTTCAAAGGTTTCTCCAAATGGGATAGTATTGGAAAACTATGGAAAAGGATTCCTTTAGCTATGCCAAAAATTTTCATCAGAGTTAGCAACATAACAATTTGATTCATGGTCCTACACATGAACTTAGGTCACAAGTGGCCCCTTGGCCCTTTGCCTTGTGGGGTTTGGATCTCATTGGTAAAATTTCCTCTCCTTCCCAAGGATATAATATCATTCTTATTGCCATGGAATATTTTACAAAGTGGATAGAAGTTGTTCCTCTTCGATCTACTACTACTAATGTAATCTGATAGATCCTTTTAGATAACATTATTTCTCGATTTGGTATACCTTCCACATTGATTTCTGATAATGGTATCTTATTTAAGAACAATAAATCAGCCAAACAAAATACAACAAAGAACTGAGGTGCAATTTGGGACATCCTCAATCACAAACTACTTTAAGATCTCCATCTAGGTGACCACTTCAGGTCAATAGCATGACATCTTGTTCTATGTGGGCTCATCCTATGCACTATGAAACAAAAAATAAATAAGATAAATTAATAGTGTCACTTTCACTATTTAAGGTATTCTCTCTAATAAAACCCTAATTTTATGTTTTACCCTTGATCTTTCACATCTTGAGTGAGGGAACTCTGATTTCGCACTGTTGGTTGCATTGGAATCATGTTTTAGTTATCTTTCTTAGAAGATGTTCTTCGGCTTGTTTTGATCTTGTTAAGAGCATGCGTCATCAATTCTCTTCACAATTCAATATGGTAAACATGATATCCCATTTCAACTCACTAATTAGCAAGCTAAATTAGGGGGCATATAGCTACCATCAAATTTAATCACTCTTAGTAAGCATTTTGGGTGATTATGTGATTTTAATTAATAATGTAGTTTTGTAGGAGGCGATTCCTAACATTGTATTGTAGATAATGTTGGAGGCTTCATTCAACATCTTATGGACATATCCTTTTTCCCATGAATATTTACTTTTCTATGCTTTAGCTTGCATATGCATGTAGTGTCATATGACCACTAAAGTGGGGGCTAAATGTAGTGTCGTAAATTATGCACCCCTAATTAGGGTTGTCCAATTTGATGCTTAGGTTAGCACTCGCCTTAGTGTGTCCAGTTGAATTTTGTATTTATAAGGCTCCTTTATGCATTTAATTATTAATTTAATTAAATCTAAAGTTATCTCTCAACATTTCACATATTGTAAAATTGGGCCCTTAACCCTAAGTGCACCCCTTTTAATTTCATTTTAAAATCAATCCTAATAAAGTCCTAATTCCCATCTTCAAGGCACATTTTCGCATATCTAAACACCTTGGATTGACCTACTATGCTAAATTTGACTTTTTAATCACAATATATTCCATCCTTAGAAAATTGGAAAAAAGTCAGTTGGACCATAATGCTACCATTCTGGTCCCAATCTTTTCTCCCTGAATTTTGGGAGCTTAATTTGGTGGTATTATAATGTTCAAATCCTCCTCTGTGTCAACTTTTTATTAATTCTAAGTTGTCCTATCATCAAAATTAAAATTAGAGTTTCATATATAGAGCCTTTTTTCTCTCTCATTTGAGGATCGAACTCTAGCAATTGAAGGAGATCCTTGTGAAGTGAAAGCACAAGTTTTTATGTGAAGTCTACAATCAAAAATTTCATCATTTATCAAGTATTCATCAACCTTTTTATCATTCATGAAATATTTAGGAGATATTGAAGAATAACAAGGAGATCACCAATTGTTGATTGGCTTGTACCTCTCCTTAGGGTTTGATATGGTTTAATGTTATTTTCATATCTCTATTTGAGTTTTAGATCTACATGTTATCACATTTTTAGATCTACATTATTGCTTTAGATATACATTGCATTTCTAGTTTGAAGCATTTATATTACATTTTAGGGTTTTTACTCAAAATATAGGGTATAACTCTAGTTTGCATTTTAACTCATAGAAATCTCACAAACACATGAGATTCTAGGGCACACACACTTTTCAATATAATATTGGCTATTTGTGGAGGTAAAAATTACCAAAACAAAGGGTTTGACTAAGGAAAAACCCTATATAGCTACAAACACATCACTTTCCAACTTGCAAGTACAGTTACTAGTTTTCATCTGAGCTGACAATTTCCAGAGGATCTCAGCCAACTATCACAAACCCATTTGCAAATTAAGACCTGAGTCTCTATGTCTAGGGCATCCATGCCCTAGTCCTCTAGGATCAAGGTGCCTATGCCTTGGTCCTCCCTCAGTCAACTTCAAATTTGACAAATGGGACTCAAATAGTTTGCAGATCAATTCAACTACTGAGACCAGAGCACCCAGTGCTCTAGTCCTATCAGATTAGGCTTAATTTTCTATATCAGGTGCACATCAGATTGCCATTTCTAGATATGTACCTTTTGTTTCAATATTTCTTTTGTATCAAACTCTAATTTTTGTTGCTCTAGTGGTTTTCATTCATCTTACCAATTTAGTTTGGCTTTCTCTCATATTTGTCGCATTGTCTTTTATAAAGCGAAGGAATAAAAACCCCAAATGTATTAGTTGACTCTCTTTTATAAGAGTTAGTTAAAGTGAATCACTTATTTAAGCTCTTTCATATTCCAATGTATGAATGAAAGTAGGATAATACATCTCCCCAACTACCTCACAATGCACCTCTCCTTAATGAAGCCTTTATCCATAAACATTGAATAAAATGAGTCTTGATTAATGGAGGCCCATGTATAAATATTTGTACTTTAAAATTGATTTTAGTATTGGGATTCTCTGAAAGGGTTGTAGATTCAAAGAGGAGGATAACAATAAAGGCTTATGATGATGAAGAGTCCTCATGCAAAGGAACAATCATCATGCCAATCAGACTTGGGCCAATAGTAAAATATGTGGTTTACCAAGTCTTAGACCTTGATCTCACTTATAACATACTTTTGGGTCAACCTTGGATCCATTCCATGCGAGCCATTCTTTCTGCATACCATCAATTCATTATATTTCCACAAAATTGAATATAAATTCTTCTTCTTGATGATCCAAACTCATATCTCTATTGCAATAATATTTGTCCTAAGCCCAAAGCTACTATACCTATCAATCAAGAAGCTAGTTTATCTTCATCGTATGTTGATGTTGCATCATTAAAATCTTCTACTTCCAAGCAATTTGAAATGAAGGCTAAGATCAAGGATAAAGGAATGAGAATATAGTTTGCAACAATCCATGTATATCATACAACTTATGGACTCCCCTAAGATGTAGGGCAGACCATAGTCATCACAACCAGTGTCAATAGTTACTATTAAATGGGATCCCACAACCTTTACCATATGGGGTGAAGTGGAAGATGAAAACATTTTCAAAATGTTATATAAGAACCCTAAGGATCGATCAGATCAAGATGACATCAAAATACTTATTGAAAATTATGGTAAGGATTTTAAGTTCTTACAAAAAATGGTATATGATGGTAAAGGTCGTCTTGGCTTATAGAAATAAATAATTATGGAATCTCTTCAAAATGAATAAGTACCCATGAAATAAAGGAATAAAGGATTGGGATATACACCATTGAGATTGTGTGGACCTAATGCTAAAACTTAGTTAGCATTGCCAATAATTTCATCTAGTTCTATAGTAGATGTTGCTAATGATAATGAACATTCTGAAGAATGTTGTCCAACCACAAATTCTAACAAATGGGAATGGGGCTCGGATAAATCCTCTAGTGATTATTACCTTGAGGAAACATTCAGAGAACCTAGTGAGCCTACTTTTGAAGAAAGAATTAGGGTTGGACAAACATGGATCACACCAAGAGCATACAATTATATTCCTCAAGATAAACATGTTAGTGGTGAAGCATGGATAATTTTTTGTTAGAGTATTCGGGTATTTACTTGATTAATTAAACATTCTTTGTTTAATTATTTAAGTTCCCTTTATCTCTTTTACACTTAAGCTAACTTTAGGTGCATATAATTAATTGTTTTAATTAATTATTATGTGAAAACCTAGGTTTTCCCTTTTTAGGGTTTCTTGACCTATTAAAGGTTGAGTTCTTTCTTTTCATTGTAAGAATCATATTACATATTTTTGTGAATATTGAGCTCTCTCTTTTTGAGTATATTCTCTGTGTTTTGTATGTTCTTCAGATTTTGCTTCATTGCTTCTCCTTGTAACAGGTTATTCGGCATGCAGAAGATCTTCAAGCTCCTGTGGTGTTGTATTTTCTCAACTCCTATATGGTATCAGAGCTTCAGATCTGTAGTTACCTATTCTTGTTTTGAGATTTTTGGCTTTGGAAGCAGATCTGGGGTATCAGGAATTTTTTATGTACCTAGGGTTTGAGCTTTTATTCTGAGCACTTTGGGCCTAAATAGACCTCACCATCGTGCTCAGAAGGCCCAAAAACCCCTATGGTCATATAAAATTCGACCTATTTTGGTTCCTGAGCCTCTGGGAACAATTTTTTTCTTAGATCCAGGCCGTACGACCCTAGCATGCAGATCGAGAAAAAAATTCAAAAAAATAAAAAATTTGCGTTTTTACGGCATGTAGGCCGAAATTTGCTTTTAAAAAAATTTTATTAAAAAAAAAAGCAAAAAAAAAAAAGAGGTGCCTATTTCTTTTTAAGAAAAAAAAAAAATTTGGAAGTTTTTTTTTGGGGTTTGGGGGTACCGCAGGGTACCAGACTGATAGGCTTGTCAGACCTGTCAGTTCAGCCTCTGCAGCCCCCGCCGGCAGCCCTTTCCAATGTTCTTTTCTGGTCTCCAGCCGCCGCTGTTGTTTCTCCGGCCGCCATCGGCCCTATCTCCAGTCCCCGCCGACCGCTTCTCCTCGCCGGCCGCTGCAGGTCCCCAGCTTCCGTCCCCACTGGCCGCTTCTCCTCGCCGATCGCTGCAGGTCCCCGGCTTCCATTCCCACTGGCCACTGTCCACTCCCGCCGACCGCCGCTTCTCCTCGCCGACCGCTGCATGCTCCTCCGGCCGCCAATCCGCTCGCCGGCCACCACTTCTCCCCGCTGGCCGCCACTCGTAGCTCCCCTCCCCAACCGCCACCTCTTTTTGCACCTGCCGCCTTCTACCGCCGCCTGCGGCCCCCACCTGCCTGCGACCCCAGCTCGCTGCTTAGTTCCTGGCCACCGCTCTGGCTCCCTGGTTTTTTTTCCGGCTGGCCACCGCTCCGCCATCGGGCCACCACCCGGCCACCGCCCAGCCACCGGAGCACCACCCGGCCGCCACCGGTATGCCACCGGAGCTCCGCTCCCTTGCCACCGGACCACCCACAGGCCACCAGACCCCTTTTTTGGGCTTTTTAAGGGGGGGTTTGGTTTTTTGGCCCTATCTTGGGCATACAGAGTCGGATTTTGGTGAATGAATAGGCGTCGGAAAGCTGGTTCCGAGGTCGACCTCATGGTATTGGTAATTTTTTCCAATTTTTCTATTTGACTATGTTTTTTTGCAGTCAAAATGAGGTCTCTTTCTTGCACTCCGGGAGATGTAGAATGAGCATCCGACCTCCGTTTTTCAAAAACTTTATATTTTCAGAAAGCATGTTCTATGTACTTTTGAGAAATATGAGTCTTTTTTCCAAATTCTGCTCCATGCATATTTTATTTAGTTTTTTGCTTTTCAACACTCTGGTGGCTATTGTGGTTGTTTCAAGTCCTAGGATCTCTTTTCTGAGTAGGGTGTCTCTGTTTTGATTCTCGTTTCTATTTCCAGTCTTCTTATCATTGTAGCTTGTAATTATGCAAACACACTAAGATAAAGTTCCATCATGCATTGTTTACTTGGAATCTTGCATATCTTGTGTCTCGTTGTACATGCACTGTTGATCAAGTGCCATGAGGGGGTTGATGTTTGCCTTTGTTTGCCATCTTCCTTTGTCAAGTGAGTGTTCCTTCCACAACATTTGCCTCATGATGATGTGTCTCAGCACCTTTGATGTTCTTGGTTCTTCGTCATGTAGTTGTTTTTGGCTGTCCTTTTTAGTGTTCCTGTCCGTCTCCCACTTCCACATTATGGGGAGGTTTATCCTGTTGGTTCTAATTCTTCCATGGTTCGATTGATCAGCTCTTCAGGCTTTGGTTTCTCATGCCATCTGTATCTTCGATTTTAGTTGTTTTGCCTTGTTTGCCTCCTGATTCTAGTGTCATTTGAGGGCACTCATGCAAATTACAGTCTTCTCTACCTGGTCATGTTCTAGTTCAGTGGATGTTCTTCAGATCAACAGTTATTCTTCGACAGAGTTTGCATGTTTTTCATGCTTCAGTGGTGTTCTTTTATCTCTTTTTGGAGAGGAGTTTTTTTCCCACTGGGTTTTCTCCTTTGTCTCCGTTTCATAGAGATTTCATTGTATTTGGGTACCTGATCAGGCCTTGTTGCCGAGACCCATCTTTATTGCTTTCAGTAGCTGTTCTAGGTTTTAGCTTCTCCCTAAGTCTAGCTTAAGGGGGGGTGTTAGAGTATTCGGGTATTTACTTGATTAATTAAACATTCTTTGTTTAATTATTTAAGTTCCCTTTATCTCTTTTACACTTAAGCTAACTTTAGGTGCATATAATTAATTGTTTTAATTAATTATTATGTGCAAACCTAGGTTTTCCCTTTTTAGGGTTTCTTGACCTATTAAAGGTTGAGTTCTTTCTTTTCATTGTAAGAATCATATTACATATTTTTGTGAATATTGAGCTCTCTCTTTTTGAGCATATTCTCTGTGTTTTGTATGTTCTTCAGATTTTGCTTCATTGCCTCTCCTTGTAATAGGTTATTCGGCTTGCAAAAGATCTTTAGGCTCCTGTGGTGTTGTATTTTCTCAACTCCTATATTTTTTTTGGGATCTCAAACCCTCTACTTCTAAAGGTTTAGGGTCTAAACTATGAAAGTTGACGACCCTTGGTACTGAGCATCCTTCTATTAGTGTTAGACAACTTACCTTCATAATCAAAATTGATGAGGGGAGTACCAATGGTAACCCTAATTATATCATTGACATTTATGATGACTCATGTGTTTTACCCTCCTTGCCTTTGGCTTTGACCAAACCGATGACCTTCCACTTGTTCAGCCTCAAGTCATAGATTGAGATCAATAAGGGCCTCCACAACTCAATAAATTCCAAAATGATGAGGCTATTATTGACTACCTTGGACTTCAATATGATCATCATATCAGGAATCATAGAGTAGGATTTTTCACTAAAATCAATAGTGTGACTTATTTTGGAGAGGGTGTCAAGCCTTTCAGTCACCAAAATATACAAATAAATAATTAAAGGTTTTCTGGTGAAAACCACATTACGATACTTTTAGACCATGAAAAAGTAAAAAGAATGGATGTGTTTGATGATAAAAATCTCTCTAAGGTGTTAAAGGATGGAAGGCTTGACACTCTCTCCTCAGTAACACATAATCAGTGATCACCTATATTAACAAAGGAGAAAATAATGACCAACCTTGGCACTAAAGATTCTCATAATATATCTTGGAGCATCATTGATAGAACAAGAGTATCCTAACTTTTTCAAATTTTCCAAGGAATGTTAGATCATCTTTGCATGGTCATATGCTAATATAGGTAGTCTAGATATTGATCTTGTCATCCATTACCTAACAGTTGCACTAGGTGTAAAACCTATAAAGGAGAATTTGAGAAAAATGCATCTACAAGTAGCACTTTGGGTCAAAGAAGAACTTGAGAATTTACTTGATATTAGCTTCATCAAACCAATAGATTATCCAAAATGGGTTTCAAACCTTGTACCTATAGAAAAACTAGATGGTCGCATTAGAATATGTACAAATTTCAAAGATGTCAATGAAGCTTGTCCTAAGGGTGGCTTTTACAGTGCCCTTCCATATCACACTCTTTGATCTTATGCTTTTGACTTATACTTATGTCTTTATTTCTATCTTGGATACTTCTAGATTGATGCTAGACATTGCATATTGATAATTGATATACTATGGTTTTATGTGGATGATGAGATATTCAAGACTATTATGAAGATTGGACATAGACTTGGTTATTTCAGAGCACTCATTATATGCATGTTGAGGTTTATATATATATATATATAAAAAAATTTCTCAAAAAGGAATATGAGTCATCGGAGCTTACTGGCCAATAGTAACTTAATTCTAGTCGGTCAGCCCAAAGCTCTTTAATTCACCAAATCAATCAGGCTAAGGGAATCTTTCTATAGGCCCTTCAAATTGGTAGATTCCTTAACTCAATCAAGGCATTGAAATTAGAAATGTTACCCAATAGATTGAACCTACAATCTCAGAGCAAAAGGGAACTAAAGCACGAGATTGATTGACCTAGATATAGAACCTGAAATTGGCTTGGCACACCTTGATAAGTGCTTTGATAATGAGTCGGTTAATCTTATCACGAGAAGTGGTCTTCACATAGCAATGGATCTCAATGAGCCAATAGTAAAACCTATAGAGGTCTGTAAAGCACCCCCTAACAATACATATCCAAAACATAATGAACAAAAGAATACTCTAATAGAAGCTACACAAGTCTTGGGTGATATGCAAAACCACGCCGATTCGGTAAGGGCACAAATGTTGCAATGAAGAGAAGAGGGAAAAATAGATGAACTTTCTCTTAGAGATTATTCATCTTCTACGCAATGAAGGGTGTGCCATCTGTGGGACTAGCTGATCTCAGTTTAGTGCATAGCTCAGGATGACAGGCCAAGGACCAGCAGTTCCATCACAAGGAAATTGCGACGAGCACAAATAAAGTTTGATCACAAACTAGTAGTGGATGTTACCCTTAATGATTATAACTCTTGCAATGAAAAAGGTGAAAGACCCAAGGTTTGAAGTCAATGTATTAGCTTGAGAAGTGATGGGTTGACCACCATTCGAGTGATCACCATTAGTCCTCTACATAACTAATAAGACCCAACAGGGGATTTTGGGAGTACTTCTAAATATGCCAATTTATAATATGGGGATAAAAAGACTTTGAAGTGATGGATATGGGAGAATCCAATAACTACCCTACTCTACTCAGGAACTCATGGTATTATTAAGTAGGGGTTTCTCTTCGATTCAAAAAGAGGGAAATTCACTTTTAGAATTAGACAAAAATAGTATTTATGTCTACCCGCCCATGGCCATATTGTTGGAAATTGACATTCATCCAGGTTATAGGTGTTGTCATTGCTGGCAACATACTTCATGGAAGATCCGGAGATCAAGGTAACCGACATTCACTTCATCAACATTCAGGGAACTGGTAGGCATGTAACTAGAAAACTTAGAATTGATATTCTAAGACTGACATAGGAGATTGATTTGGAAAGAGTGGAAGCGGAAATGGTCATATTATTTTATGTTCATATTTTTTTTGGGCTGACATGTGTCTTACCATTTGTAATATGGTTGTAAGATGACTTAAGGCATTTATGTTTATTCATGTAATTGGGTATATAAGTCAGTTTGGGTTAGGTCATTTTTAGGATATGGAAGATAAGAGATGTGATATGTTATGTGATGGTATGTGAGTGAGATCTTGATCGATAGAATGCAAATGTAAAGATCTGTAATCGATCTTGATTATTTGTCGAGAGGTTTGGGAAGTGATCTAAGCTATCGATAAGGGAGGTTATAGTATAACTGGTACATGCAGTGCTTTAATCAAAACTCATCTAGCATAACAGATGTTTATTCTGAGTTTAGATTTTGTTTGTAATCAAATAATTTAGATCTATAGTTAGTGAGGATCCTTTTGTGATAAGCAGTGTGCTCTAGGCAGTGTGCCTCCCTGCATGTGCAGGCCCCTCTTGTAATATTTATTCAGTTGGCCAGTGGATAGATATTGTGGGTCTCTAATCCTATCGTGGTTTTTCCTCTTTGAGGTTTTCCAAGTATAAATCTTTGTGTTATGGTGTTGATTCATGTGGTTGCTTTGATATTACTTGTTGTTACTTTATTTTATGCATACCGGTTATTAAGTGGATTTCTTAATAAGGTTAAAATTATTATCTCTAGTAGAACACTGATTCACCCCCCACTCTCAATGTTCTTGGATTTCAAAAATTGGTATCAGAGCTTGGTGCCTCGAAATAAGTCTAACAACTTGAGGAAGATCATGTATCTAGAATCCATGGAGATGAGTCTACAGAAGGAACTTGAAGTAGCAGTTGAAGACTATGATTCTGAAAAGTTGAAGAACTTGAAGCTACAAGATGAGTTTAATTCTACAAAGGAATTCATCCTTACCCTGTAGGAGAGGTTATCATCTTCTCAAGCTAAAAGGAAGGAACTTTTACAAAATCCGAATGATGAAGTGAAGAATGCCCTTAAGGAATTATGTCAGAAGCTAAGTTAGAAGAATAATGTCTTAAAGAATGAGATGCAAGACATGACCATGAGGATGTCCAAGGAAATTGAAGACCAGAAGAAGAATGAAGAAAATCTTGCTATATCTCTGAAAGACAGATCTGAGGAATGCATTAGGATGGCGCATGAGAATGATGTGTTGAGAACTAAGTTGGTTCAATCATAGAATAATGAGCAAGAATTGGAAAGAATGGTGGGAGTCTTAAGAAGTGATCTAGATGCTGCAAATGAATACAAAGAAAAGTTCAGGGCTAGCTATGCAAGGCTTGATGAATTATTGAAGGACCAAAGAGTTACTAGAGACACTAGAGGTCTTGGATTTGAGCATGGAGAAAGCTCCGGTAAGGCAAATCAGGGAAATCTACCAGATAAGCAGAATCTGAAATCACCGATAAGGCAATCCGATGCACACAAATTTAATGATAGACTCTTTTTTTGTAATAAGTTTGGTCATAGAGAAAGTCAATGCAGTTCCCGGTCAATGTTTAAATTGTAAGAAGTATGGTCATAGGATAAAAGATTGTGGAATGAATGTGAGATGTCATTCATGTGGAAAGTTTGGACATATGGCTAATCAATATAGGTCAAAGAATAATCAAGGACTCAACAAGGTAATTCAGAAGAACAATGTTACTTTCTATGCATGCAACAAAATAGGACACATTGCTAAAAAATACACCAGAAGGGAATGACACATCTAATGAGAAGGGAAAGCAAAAGGTTGATGAAATCCAACAAGCTCATGCTAAACAGTGGGTTAGGAAATTTGATGATCAACTGACAGAGCAAAATGTTCCTGCATCAATAGGAAAGACATCTAGTAACTAAGGCATTAGCCTTAGGGGGAGGCAAATGAATGATAGATTCTGCATTGTCCCCGGTAGTGGTCTGAAAGCTTGTTTCAGATCTTGGTGAAGTTAGTTTGGAGGATAACTAACACTGAGATAATGGATTTTGAATCTGGTATGATATGCCAACATGCATTAATATCAATAAGAAATCAGGGTTTTGTAGGATAAAAAGGATAAGTTGCTTCATTTCTGACCACACAACACTTAGAGCAAAGAAAAGCAAGTTTAAGGAGATCAAGGCAATTAAGAGCATTTTCCCATGATTTCCAGTATTTTCTGAGTGAATTTTGATAGGTGTCACCGGCTTATGTTGAGAGGTATTTTCTCTATTTTTAGGCTACTTTTCTGAATTGTGATGGCTTCTAGATCTTCTCCCACTCTGATAGATGTGGCTACCCCTATTATGGTGGATATTAAGGATTGTCCATGTCCGGAATTGAATCAATGATCTCAAATTGCAAATGTTGATGACTCCATTGACACATTTTCTAGGGTTCCTGACAAAGTTCTTTATGTGGAAGATGTGAGAGCATATATTCATTGAATTCTAGAGGATTTGGGATCATCGGAGATCAAATCAATGTACTTGTCCACTTTGCTGAACAAGGATGGATTGATCAAACCAGAATTTCAAATTTTGAAGGATCAGGGTTTCACCAATATTCTAGAGATGCCTGAGTTCGAGGATGACATGATTTAGTATGTTCTGAGCCAAGTCCATGGCGAGTTCATATGGATTGACCAACCCTACAAAATCACCAAGGAGGTGATTCGTGCTATAGACACCTAAAAATGGTCAACGCTTGCGGGATCATACTTTAACATTTGCGCATTGCCTCATTTTAGGTTTTTGCGTCGCATTAACATTTCTCCTATGTCACACACTTGGTCTTTATCATTTGCGAGCATCGAGTCTTTCTTCTGCATTCTTCATTTGTCTCGCTTTCGAATTTGATCTTGTCGATAACAATCTTTAATCATGATTTTGGTTGATCTTGTCAATCTCTTATCAACTTGTCAATCTCGTCGTTTTACGATCGATTTGTCATTAATCCTTCTCCTCTTCAATCATGTCAATTTGGATCAATTTGTCATTTTTCCTTGGTGCATTTATCAATCAAATCATTTATCAATCCAAAATCATGATCAAATCGATATCAACTATCCTTTGTCAAGACTTAATTGTCATCCTTGCATTGCTAATTCATCTTCCAAGGTTTTATGATTTATTCATTTAATCTTGTTTGGCATTTTCTCTCTAGGTTAAATAAATTATTTATTTATCCTAGGTCTTCGAGTCACAATTAAATGTTCATTTAACTGGCTAATAATTCCTCTCTTTGTGAATTAATTAATAAATGAAAAATTATTAATTAATTCACTTAATTTCCTAATTTTCATCAATTTTCTATTTTTCTATTTTCTAATTCCTAATTTCAATTCTCTCTTATTTTTCTCCTAATTTCATGGGAATGACATAGAAATTTGTCATAATTTGTCATAATTGACAATCAATCAATCCTTGCATAGCAATTTGTCATAAATCCTTGCATAGCAATTTGTCATACACATGTCATAATTTTGCTATTCTTGATTTGAATTTCCATTTGAATCTCTTTCATGCTAATTTGATCATTTCTCCAATTTGTCTATAAATTGGATGAATTTCTTCACTCAAATCCCTTGATTCTTGACCCCTAATCAAATTATCGAATTTCTAATCAATCACATTTCGAGTACTCTTGATCAATAATCTTGTCTACTTGCTTTCAATTATGTGTGTGCACTTGTAGGTGAGATCCACAACAAAAACTATTTGGAGAGGAAAGAAGAACAATGGAGCCGCATGAAGGAAGCATTTAGATCTACATCTGGTTTGCATAATCTTTAGTTTTGAATGTTTCATTTTCATGTCTTTATTGAGTGTGTTAGGATTGATCATTGCAATTAGCTTTCGTGATTGAGCTATGATTAATATTTTATATAGTTTGTGATGATTTCCTATTTCCTAAGCTACACATGCTATCACCAATTTACCCTAGGTCAGACAAACACCAGGCAAGAGGAAGATTCCTAACAATGAAGTGAACAAGCTGACTGATGCCACCTTTGACAACTGGTTGATGCGGATTAGCACCATCAGGGATAAAGATGTTCAATTTTCAAGCATGGTAATTAGATACAAGGTAACTCAATCTAACTGGCTGAACTCTATTTCTAGTTTTTGTATCTACTATGCACACAAGATGGTAAAATAAAATGTGAAATATGATCTATGTCAGTGGATGTGCGATGAATTGATTTCAAATTTGGGAAAGATTAAGGGAAAAGTGAAAGGTGCATTCCGATGTGGGAATCTCATTGTTTGTTTAATGCTTTTCTTTTTGAATGAGATATTGGGGTCTAGTAAGAGGTAATGGGCCTTTGATATACCGGTAGGAAAACAGATTAAGAATGTCTTGAGGAATTTGGGATAGGATAGAGACTCCATTATGTTGAGTTATTTCAAAGCATTTCAGAAAGGAATGAAGAAGAGGGAAAGGATACCTAAGCATATAGTTGACAAATACTCTATCGACATATGTTTCATGGTGAAAAATGATGAAAATTTAATGGAGGAAGTACAACCTATAACTATCTAGGCTATTGAAATGGCTATGAGGTTGATCCATAGATCTTGGATCTCTATGCCAAGATGCTTATATATGCCTCAATTGATAATAAGGAGAAAAATTTTGGTACTGCAAAGAAGAAGGAATATGAAGTGAAGATAGGTTTCAGTAAGAAGAAAAGAGAAGGACAAATAAAGAAGGTTGGACAAGTTGTCCAGAAGATGACTTCTAAGATCAAACAAATCATTGGTTTGGCAGAGACATCTAGATTATGGTTTATGGCATCCTTATAAAAATGATTTTTCTTTAGAAGTGTTTACTGATGCAGATTGGGCAGACAATGTTGATGACTAGAAAAGCACTACCAGTGGAGCTTTTCTTCTTGGAGATAGATTGGTTGCTTGGACAAGTAAAAATAAAACATGTCTATCATAGTCAACAACAAAAGCAGAGTATATTGCAACATCAATGATTTACATGTAGGCAATCTGGATGAGACATGTATGAGAAGATTTTAAGCTTGATATGTCTAAACCAGTAACTATTTATTGTGACAATACAAGTGCTATCAATATTTCAAAAAATTGGTTGTTACATGCAAGGAAAAAGCACATAGAATTGAAATATCACTTTCTAAGGGAGAGAATCTAGGAAAAACAAGTCTAAATGGAGTATGTGACAAGCAAAGAGTAGCTTGCAGACATTTTCACAAAACTATTGCCAAAGACTACCTTTGAGTACCTCAGAGGTAAATTAGGGACCAGACCCCTAGATAAGAAGAACTAAGATGCAAGAGATGCATCAATCTTGTGGGCTTACTGAATATTTTTCACTGAGGATTGATGAAATGGTGGCTACTTCATAGGGGGAGCAACTTAGATGAGATTTTATGACTGGTGATGCATATGCACCTTTGGCATTGCTATCAAAGGGGGGGAAGAAATATATTAGCCTTACGAGGAGAAGGTGTAATAGAAAGGTGGAGAATAAATGAAGATTCAGTTCCAAGTGAAGAAGAAAAGAGAAGAACCAACAGAAGAGTGAAGTACAATAGAGAAGTTTCAGAATTGATCAACATGATTTTAGTTGAATATGTTGGAGTTTATGTTGGTTTTGCCATTAATGCCAAAGGGGGAGAATGTTGGCATGATTGGCATAACTAATGTAGATGAAGAATGGTGACTGAACTGATAAAGGACTATTTGTGATGACATTGTGATGAAGAGATTGAGATTGCATGATCAGATGACTTTGATCAGTTATTTGTGTTGTCGTTGATGGTAACTAATGTTTAATATGTTGAATTTTGTCATCTAAGTCTTTTTGGTCTACCGGAAATGCCTTACTCGTATTATAGACAATGAATTGGGAATTAGGACCTTAACTGGTAAACAAGGAATGTTTTGATTTGATTTGGCGATTGGTGATGATTGAAGTGTTGTGGTTTGGAATGTGAGCTTGTATCATTGTAATACATATCTATCCAGAACTGCATCATGTTTTGGTTATTGAAAATCAAGTTTATGATTTTTGTTGTATTTTTGCTAGGGTTTAAGAAGGGTTTAAGGATCAGTAAAAAATTCTCTTAACCGATAATATTTTTGGTTTGGAGGTGATCTACATCAAGCTCAAATCTTGGTGATGAGAAGTTTTTGAAAGATTTTTTGGCACATTTGGAGAGAGAATATCTTGGGAATATTGAAAGTGCTTGGCATAGTGCTGTAAGAGTTTGACTTTGTATTAGATTGAGATGCGATAATCATTCAATAGTTGTAATTGATTTTTAATTGATTGTAATGATCCATATGATGATGAATGATGATCTATAATGAGTTTTAAAATATCTATGATGATCTATGTTGTAAGTCTTAGGGTTTTGTAATTGACTAAGTTGAAAAGGTTATTTATGTTGGTACAATTGATGTTTGTTGTGTCAGTGGTTTTGGGAAAAGTGTGAAGCCAAACCAGAGTATGAGATCTACCAGAGAGTAGCAAATTTGGAGCTTAATTGGATCTGATCAAGAAAGTAGTTAAGTGTTGTACCTAGATCATTCACTTTTGTTATCTAACAATTGCATTAGTCAAAATCCCTTAACCAAGTAGGTCCTAACAGGCCTTTCATTGTAAATCCCTTAACCGGGTAGCTCAACATCTGAGTGTTAAATCCTCTTGTGAGGTTGATCCTAATAGGTCAAAGCTCCTAACAGGGCTCATCATCTAAATACCTTAACAGAGTGACTCCTAACAGGGTCTGCTCATAACAGGGCATCAGTGTAAGCTTCTAATTGGGCTAGGCTCCTAACAGGGTGCATTCTGAAAGAGTGCACAATTTTTGTGGGTACCAATTCCCTCCATGGTTTTTTCCTATTTGGGTCTCCACATGAAAAACATGGTGTTCATATGGTGAATGTTTTTATGTGCTATTATATTTTACTTTCAGTTTATGCACATTGATGAATACTTAATGAGTTGTTCTGTTAAATCAGTTTAATAGTTGGTTATTAATGATTACCGGTAATGGTAAATAGTTTATTACTAGTTTATGTTTGATTTGAAGAATTTTTATAAGTTAAAGTTTTGAGTTTGAAATTATTGTTAATATTGATTCACATCCCCCTCTCAATATTAACCGGATCCTCTAAGATTAACAATTGGTATCAAAGCACTGGTCCTCTATGTGAAAAAAACTTAACAACTTGAGGGAAAGATCCTAAAGAAAGATGATGAAGAAGGAGGGTCCTAAGTTTACCAAGGAAAACTACCGGATATGGAAAGAACAGATGAAGATATACATTAAATGATTGGGTGCTCAATATTGGAATCATGTGTTAAACATGTTGCTCCTACTACCAGCCCCTTGACACCGGATGAGCTTAAAGAACAACATGAAAACATTCAAGCCTTGGAAGCAATTGTAAGTACTTTATCTGATTATGAGTATATAGATGTTCATGGATTAGAAACTGCATTTGAGGTATAGGAGAAATTATAATCGATTTATGGAGGAGATGAACATGTTCAAAGAGCAAAAGAAGAAAGTTTAAGAGGAAAATATGATGACATGAAAATGGCTGATGGTGAGAACATTGCACAACATGGTCAAAGGATTAAAGAAGTTGTAGGTGGTATTAAGAGTGCTGGAGGTAAGATTGATGATGATATTTTTGTTAGTAAAATGCTTATAACTCTCCTACCACAATATGCTATTAGATTTTTTGCAATTCAAGAACTGAGGTCTATCTCTAAAAATTGTTACTATTGATTCTCTTATTGGAAAGTTGATTGTGTTTGAGTTAAACAAATTTGATAATAGTGTTTCAAAACCATCTAAATCTACTTTTAAAGCTTCTGTAACTGGTACATCTGTTAGGAAAGGAAAGGATATTTGTCATAATCATGATTGTAGGTCTAGTCATAGAAGTAGCAGAGGTGAGGATGATAATGAAGATCATCTGATGGAACTTGAGGCACTATTGGCTAAAAGATTTCCTAGAGGCACTGGTAAGTATAAAGGTAAATTGTCCTAATGGTGATACAAAAGAAAAGTTCAAGAAATTGAAAGGAAAAGGACAAAAACATTGCTATGTTGCAGTTGATGAAAGAGTAACTGATGAAGAATCGGAAGATGATGACAATGAGGAGATAGTGTTTGTTGTTTTGAAGGAAGATCCGACTGATGAAAAGACATTGGTTTCTCACATGGATAGCAGTGATGAATGGATAATAGATAGTGGATTCTCACACCACATGACCAGTGATAGAAACAAGTTCTTATCCCTTGAAGAATTTGATGGCGATGTGGTAAGATTTGGTAACAACACACCCTGCATGGTTAAAGGTAAAGGAACTATATTCATTAAATGGAAAAAGAAATGCAGATGATGTCTTTTGGGTTGAAGGATTAAAACATAACCTTTTGAGTGTTAGTCAATTAAATGATAAGTGATATCTTCTAGAATTTAAAAGTGGAGTATGTAGGATTCTTGGAAGTAATGGAAAATTGATTGCTACTAGAAAGCGGACAAGAGGTAATCTATTTCATCTGAATACTAATCTGAATATTTGTTTGGTGGCAAATATTGAAGACAGCTGGTTATGGCACAAGAGGTTTTTTCATGTTAATTTTGACAATTTGATAAAGGTTAGTAAATCAAGTATTGTGTCAGGTTTGCCCCAACTTGTTAAACCAGATAATGTGTTATGTAAGGATTGTCAGATGGGTAAGATGACTTCTATATCTTTCAAGAGTAAGTCTTTCTCTTCCAAAAATATTCTAGATTTTATTCATACTGATCTTTTTGGTCCTATGAGGACTAAGAGATATTTTGGTGATAGATATTTCATGATTTTCACTGATGATATTTCCAAGATCACGTGGGTAACTTTTCTAAAAGAAAAGTCTGAGGAATTCAGTAAATTAAAAGCATTCAAAGCTTTACCTGAGAAAAGAAACTAGGAAGAATTTGAAATGTTTGAGATCTGACCGGGGAGGAGAATTTACTTCTGATGAGTTTGTGAAGTTTTGTGATGGATAGGGAATCAAGAGGTAGATATCAGCTCCAAGAACTCCACAATGGAATGGGATAGTAGAGAGAATGAATAGAACAATTGTTGAAGCTTCTAGAACCATGTTGATTCAAGGTGAAGTATCGAAAATGTTTTGGAGAGAAGCAGTTAGCATTGTTGTCTATACTTTGAACTAGGTACTTGTCAACAGAGGTAACAACAAAACACCTTATGAATTATGGCATGGAAAGACTCCTAATGTAAGTTACTTTAAAAACATTTGGGAGTAGATGTTTCATTAAACATGATGATTACACTGGAAATTTTGATGCAAAGTGTGATGAAGGTATTTTTATTGGTTACTCTACAAAGAGTAATACTTTCAGATGTTATAGAAAGAGAACAAAAAGGATCATTGGTTACTCTGAAAGTTTGACGCAAATGTTTCTCTAACAATTATAGTAGTCAAAACCCCTTAATTGGGTAGGTCCTAATAGGCCTTACATTATAAATCTCTTAGCTGGGTAGCTCAACATATGAGTGTGAAATCCTCTTGCGAGGTTGATCCTAATAGGTCAAAGCTCCTAACAGGGCTCATTAGCTAAATCCCTTAATTGAGTGACTCCTAACAGGGTCTACTCCTAATAGGGCATCATTGTAAGCTTCTAACCAAGCTAGGTTCCTACCAAGCCGCATTCTAAAAGAGTGCACAATTTTTGTGGGTACCAATTCCCATCGTGGTTTTTCCCTATTTGGGTTTCCACGTGAAAAATATGGTGTTCATATGGTGAATGTTTTTATGTGCTATTATGTTTTACTTTGAGTTTATGCAGATTGATGAACACTTAATGAGATGTTTTGATAAATCAGTTTAATAGTTGGTTATCAGTCATTACTAGTAATGGTAAAGAGTTTATTACAGGTTTATGTTTGATTTGAAGAATTTTTATAAGTTAAATTTTTGAGTTTGAAATTATTCTTAATACTGATTCACCCCCCTCTCAGTATTAACCGGATCCTCTAAGATTAACAAGCTATACAAGCTTCTTCGGAAGTAGGAACCGACAAGGTTATATCAAAGAGGAAGAAACCAAAGACCTTTATTTCTCCTGTTGGCATATGATGGAATTGATTATGTGTTGCATTGATGTTTTATCATTGATGGTAACACTGGCTATTTTTGTTGTTTACTAGTTTCCAGTTGGTTTCAGTAGAGTGGTTGGATTACGATATTGATCTGGTATGCTTTGGTATGCTTTGGTTGGTAGAATTGCTTTGGACTAGTTATTCATGTGTTCTGATGTGTATCACATTTAGTTGGTATTGACTTGTGATCAAATGCTATCTTATGTTCTAGTAAGCTTGCTTTATAGGTCTGGTAAGGGTTTCACAGGCAAAGCTTTATTGAAGATCTTTGATGCAATGCATAAGTGGTGTTGGTGCAGCTTCTATAAGGGATTTAGGATGCTAATGGTGATTGTGTTCATGCCTTGACTGATTGGTGTCATTTCTTTGGCATGTGTGGATCTAATTTAGGTTGGGTACTATCTAGGTTATGGACTTGTTTGCATGTAACGTGTTGGCGGATCCTCAGATGTGCTTCTGGGATTTTTTTATTGATTGGATGATATTTGTTTGGCCTTAGGCTGACATGCTTTATGATTTTATTTTAGGATTATGTAATGGATCTATTGTATTACCTTTTTTGTGGCTGACCTAATTGGTTAGGTCCCAGGTTGGTATAAATATATGTAAGATCTCATTGTAGATCATATGGGAATGGCAAGGAGTGAATAATGTAATAATAATTTTTGCAGAGGATTTGGTTGATCATAGGTGATTGAGATGGGTTTATGTAATAGGTTTTAGACCTCTGGTGTTGAGCTTAACCGGAATTGTAATCTAACATATTTGATACTATCATAGGCAGTTCTTCTCTCTGGATTGTAGTCCAAATATCTTGAGGTGTTTGACATCTCTATAGTCAGTGAGACTCCAGTGTGATGAGTATTGCGCTCTAGGTAGTGTGCCTTCCTACATGTGGAGGCCCCTTATTGTAAT
The DNA here is from genome assembly GCF_030272615.1 of Cryptomeria japonica. Taxonomy (NCBI): domain Eukaryota; kingdom Viridiplantae; phylum Streptophyta; class Pinopsida; order Cupressales; family Cupressaceae; genus Cryptomeria; species Cryptomeria japonica. Next base: position 45,009,675 of record NC_081412.1, on the reverse strand, counting down.
ATTTATTCGTCTGATCAATGGATAGATATTGTGGTTCTCCAATCCCACTGTGGTTTTTCCTCCTTGAGGTTTTCCATGTATAAATATATGGTGTTATGGTGTTCATTTTTGTGGTTGCACTGTTGCTTATTGTTATATGCTTTTATGTTTACCGGTTGTTGAGTTATTGTATTAATAAGGTTAAATTTCTTCATTTTGGTAGAACACTAATTCAGCCCCCACCCCCTCTCAGTGTTCCTAGATTCCAATAATTGTTATCAGAGCCTAGTCATCTTTTTGCAGAAGCCTAACTACTTGAGGAAGATCCTGAAACCGGAATCCATGGAGATGTGTTTGAGGTAGCAACTTGAAGTTTCTCTTGAAGATTTTGGAGCTGAAAAATTTAAGAACATAAAATGGGAAGATGAACTTAGATCTTGAAAAGAATTCCTTATCACTCTACAAGGAAAGCTATCTAATGCTCAAGATAAAAGGAAGGAACTTATGCAAAATCAGGATGATGAAGAGAAGGATGCCCTTAAGGAACAATGTCAGAAGCTGAGTCAGGAGAATGGTGTGATGAAAAATGAAATGCAAGCCCTAACTATGAGGATGTGCAAGGAGATTGAAGACCAGAAGAAGAATGAAGAAAATATTGCTATATCTCTGAAAGACAGATCTGAGGAATGCATTAGGTTAGCACATGAGAATTATATGTTGAAAACTTGAATTGGTGAAATCACGGAACAATGAGAAAGAGTTGGAAAGAATGATGATAATCCTAAGATGAGTGTTGAACACTAGATGTCACTGAGAGGGGAGGTGAATCAGTGATTTCCAAACTTTTCACTTTTCTATTCTATGTGTGTATACCGGTTAACAGATCTAACATAAAGAAGACATATCAATTAGATGGGAGACTAAAACAAATGCAATCACATATAAAAGGGACATCACATAACATGAGATGTATGAGGAAAACCCAAGATGGGAAAAACCTCGCTGAGAAGTGTTGTTGGAGACTACTGCTCCAATCTAGCCTCATAATGAAAACCTTAGTTACAACATTTAGGGCACCAACCAAAGGAGTACCACTCCTTATTTAGGGCACCAACCCAAGGAACATCAACCCCTGATTTTAGGGAACTAACCCAAGGAGCACCAACCCCTGCACCGAGCTCCAACTTAGTGATCTACAATAAACATATATCAGATTCAAAAGTAATATCTTTGTTACAAAAGAACTTTATAACTCTTATGCAAATCTCTCCATCGGTTCTCCTCTCTTCAATCCTCTATCGGTTCTCTGCTCACCTTCTCATTGCAGCAACTTTATCTCCTGTTGCAACCCACTCTCTGCTGCACCTTACTCTCTGTTGCACCTTTGCTGGTTCAACCTCTTCTTCTTCTATATCGATTCTTCTCTCTGTCGATTTTTCTCTCTACCAGTTCTCCAACCTTTCTATAATATAGCTGATGGTCACCATCGATGTTCTTCACTCAATCAGTTATCTGTTGTTTGATTATTGCTGATTCTCATCTTATCTTCTCTGCAATCTTCTTTGCCTCTTCTCTGCTAGTTCATCACTATCGATGCACTCCTTTGTCAGACTTATTGGAAAACTACCGGTTGCCTCACTATTGCCGGTTGAACTCTTCAGCCCTATTCTCTCTCACACAATCTCTCCTCTAATTCTTATTGAGAACTTGATTGATTTCTCCTCTCCTACAGCAGCACCAACAACATCTTTGGCTCACATTCTTATAGCCATATTTTCCCACCTAAATGTGAGTTTGAACATTTGCATGCTAGGGTTTCCACTATGCACAGAATCTACATCTGATCTGATCTTTGATCATCATGATATATCATATCCAATCTAATATCATGTCCTTGATTGATTTTCAACACTCAATCAATAAGCATCACCCATCTATTTACCTTTTGAATCACGTCTTCTCTCTTTTTGTCGTCTGTAGCATGATTTTTGGCCTTTTGTCTGATCGATCATGTGCATGATGTGGTTTCCTTCATCCTCTTCAATATGAAAGATCAGTCTATACTAGATCTCTGATGTTTCCTTCATCTCAAGTTGCAATCCTCTGCCTTCATTCCTCGAGCTTCGTAGTCGCCAACAATTTCACTGACTCACCACACCAACCTATACATGGATGCCACTTCACCTCCACGTGACCCCTTTGTCAGAATCCACCTTTTCTAAGTCTTCTATGTCGGTCCAGATAGGATCACCAACCAACCACACAACCAGGTTCTTCTACCAGTTTATAGACCCTATCGGTTATACCCTAATTGGTTTGCCTTCACCCTTGCACTCTACTTCTCTTTTGGTGGAGCACCTAAACCGATCAGCACACATGCCAACCTACCTCATGCAAACCTTCATCAAATGGGATCCCTCTACATTTGGACTTTGTCATCAAAACTTGTGGACATACTTACTGGTAAACACCTTGATGACATTATGTCATCAGCCTTCACCAATCTCCATCTATCTACTTCTTCTCCAACATGCCTTCTTCATCAATAGACTAGTTCTTCTATTAACATATTTGTCAAAGTGACAACCATATCCTTCAATCTCTGTACTAAAAACTCAACATGTCTATTTGGCTGATCTGGTTCATATCTCTAATCTCATGTACCTAAGGCAACTTAGAGTTTCACCAGTTGATCTGGTGTGAGCCTTTAAACACTTGCCTTTAACTCTTTTATCTTATCTTTGAGAACTATAATGCATTCCATGCATAATAGGAGATAAGATCCACTTACCGGTGGGAGTGGATCCTTGTCATCTGCATCCTACATTGCACCACTATGGTTTCCCTATTTGAGCAACATATCTTCAAATAGGCACATGTGATCCAGTTGGGGCATATTCACTGTCAGTCATCTCTTCAAATGGTGACTGCATCTTTATCCAATGGGAGTCCTGATGTTTCACATCTACACATCATACTGGTGGCTTGCACATATTTCACCTCTGGTGTTGATGTGATTTAGGTAACATTCCCCCTCTTCATCACAATCAACCACCCAACATCCTACTCTCTTGTTGGTTGACAACAATGCACTACCAACATGTCACTTACCAGTCTGCCATCCATATCTTCAACACAAGTCAAACACTAACTTGTCCACTGGTTACTCCAATGGCCATTATTCAAGATGAAACACTTTTCCTTATCGGTTACTTGCTAAGCTAGATGACATCAATGACACCATTTCCAGTATTCATCAGTGATAATATTGCACATACATCTCCCATACTGGTTGACATCAATGACAAGACAATGCCAACAACAAGATTTGGATGTTACAAATGAATACAAAGATAAGTTCAAGGTTAGTTCTGCTAAACTTGATGAGCTACTGAAGGATCAAAGGCACAAGGGAGACAATAGAGGACTTGGATTTGAACAAGGCCAGAGCTCCAATACCACAAATGAAGATCAGACATCTGGTATGTAAAATGATCAAAAGGTCAACCGCAATAAGAGGTCACTAGTAAGGCAACCCAATGCACATAAATTCAATGGTAGATGTTTTGTTTGCAATGAATTTGGTCATATGGCAAGACATTGTAGAAATAGAGAAAATCAAAATAACAATGCAGTTCCTAGTCAATGTTCAAATTGTAAAAGGTGTGGTCACAAGGCAGAAGATTATAAAATGAATGTGAAATGTCATGCATGTGGAAAGTTTGGACATATGGCTAATCAATGCAGGTCAAGGAATGGTCTAGGTTACAGTAAGGCAATTTAGAAAAATAATATCACTTGTTATGCATGCAACAAAGTAGGACATATTGCTAAATTTTGCAAAAGCAAGAACCTACTGGCAAGAAGTGATAAATCTGATGAAAAAGGAAAGAAGAAGGTTGATGAAATTCAAAAGGAGCATGAGAAGAAGTGGGTTATGATTTTTGAGGGTCAACCAATAGAATAAATTGCCCTAGATGATCATTTAGCTGAAGGATTTACCCTGGTTACTCAACTGACAGAGCAGAATGTTCCTGCACTGATAGGAAACTCATCTTATAACTAAGATATTCTCCTTAGGGGGAGCCAAATTGATGACAGATATTGCATTGCCCCTGGTAGTGGTCTGAAAACCTATTTTAGATATTTGAAGAAATTAGTTTGAAGGTTAAACGACAAAGATTTGTTGGATCTTGGATCTGGTTTGGTTTACCGTTAAGTCACTTTATGAGTTATGATTTGGTCATTCATCTATAGTTAAGTATTTCAGAATCTTTGGAAGTAAGTGTTATATCAAAAGAGATGATTCAATTGGAAAGTTTGACTCTAGATATGATGAAGGAATATTTCTTGGTTATTCAACTAAAAGAAAAGCATATAGATGTTATAACAAAAGATTGCAGAGAATTATGGAGAGTGCTAATGTGAAAGTGGATGAGCAGTACAAAGACCAAGCTAAATCTTATGATAATGAACTGGTAGTGGAAATGATCATAACTAATCTAGTAGTTCCTATACCAGAACAAAATGTTGAACCAGTTACCCTGACATCATAAAGAAACTCAATTGTAATTGAAGATCAAAGAAAAGAAGTAGAAAGTCAAAAGACTCCTAGGTATGTAAGGTTGAATCATTCAGAAGATCAGATAATTAGACAATATGATGGTTGACAGCTGAAGAGGTATGTTTCATTTCTCAAATTGAACCGGCATCAGTAATTGAAGCTTGTAAAGATGAATGTTGGATGTAAACTATGGAAGAGAAATTGGATCAATTAGAAAAGGAAAATACATGAACTTGGATATTTTTGGGACTAGGCTTGACTGGTCTACAAAGGATACTCTCAAAAGGAAGGAATTGATTATGTTGAATCTTTTCTCTGGTAGCTAGGATTTTCAAATATTTTCAAGGTTTTTTGATATGGTTTTTGGTTTATGAGGACTTTACACTATGAGCATACTCAGATGGAGATTGGGTAGGTGATGTTGATAATTGGATAGGACCATCCGGTGGAGCATTCTTTCTTGGGAAGAAGTTGGTTTCATGGAAGATCTAGATTTATGATCACCCTAAGAAGGATGAGAGCATACTCTCCTACTCCAATGTCAAACTCGACAAACAAAGTGAACACATGTTCATTCCATCCTACTTAGCAAACATACTAGGTGTCTAATTATGAATTACAAACACAAAGTTTGGTTGGAATATAAGGCAATCTGCAAAATCACTAAGTTAGAAGTTTGATTTGTTTGGTCTTTGACTAGTGAATTTGCATAAGACTTTTTAGTAGTTGTCACCTGTAATGCTAAGGTGCTGCATAGAGAATCAATACCAAAGAAAACCAGAATACAAGAACCGAATGCAAAACAAAGTAATTTGCAAGTAAAAAAACACTGATTTTCACCTCTGTTTCTGTCCTTACACAGGCATAGAATGCCTTGACATAGGTGAAGATCCCTTGACACAAGCGTAGATCCCTTTGACATAGGTGCAGATCCCTTGACACAGGCGCAGATCCCTTTGAAACAGGCGCGGAAGTGCCCAGAAAGCCCTGAGTTACCCTATTTCTTGGGTTTTTACCTGCAAATCTGCACAAAAGGCACTCAAAACATGGTTAAATGGTTAGTTCATGTCACGTTCACCAAGAAATGTAGATAGGAATTTGGAAATCATCAAAGAAAATAAAAAATTAGGCTAGTTCAATCACGAAAAACTAAATTGCAATGACAAATCCTAAAAACATTCAATAGAGACATGAAAACAAAACATTCAAATCAAATGCAAACCATCACAAATGTGAATGTCTCTTCCAGAATTCTCCATTGTCCTTCTTTCTCCTTCAAATTGCTTTGTTTATGGATCTCACCTACAAGTGCATAAGCATGAGCTGAAAGCAAGATTGACTAAATAGCATAAAGATACTAGAAGCGTGATTGATTGATCGATCGGGGGGGGGGCATGATTGAAGAGCAAAATTATGACAAGTGTATGACAAATTGCTATGCAAGGAGTTATGACAATTTATGACAATTTATGACAAATTGCTATGCAAGAATTATGACAAGAATTTGAAATAGAAATAGACATTAGAAGAAATTAGAAATGATGACTTCGAAATTAGGAAATTGATGAAAATTAGGTAAATTAATTAAAAAAATTTCATCCATTAATTAATTTACAAAAAGAGGAGGAATTAATTAGCCAATTAAATAAATATTTAATTGTGACAAGAAGACTTAGGATAGATAAATAAATTATTAATCCTAGAGGGAAAATGACAAACAAGATTAAATGAATAAATCATAAAACCCTAGAAGATGAATTAGAAATGCAAGGATGACAATTAGGTCTTGATGTAGGATCGACTTGATCATGATTCTGACTTGATAAAAGACCAATGCTGATAAATGATTTGATTGATAAATGCGCCAATTGATGAGGAACAATGACTAATTGATCCAAATTGACATGTTTGAGAAGGACGACAATCGATGACAAATCGATCGTAAAATGACAAGATTGAAAATGACAACAATCGATGACAAAATCAATCACAAAATGAGAAAATGACAATGATCGATGAGAAAATCGATCGCAAAATGACAAGATTGATGATAAATTGATCGCAAAATGACAAGATTGACCAGAGGACAAAACCCTAATTATATCATCGATTAGGATTGACGATGTCCAAAACAAAATCGAATTGATGATGTCAAAATATGCTAAATGAGCATGCACATTGATGCGATAGGATAAGATTGACCAAAATCATGACTGAAGATTGTTATCGACAAGACCAAATTCGAAAGTGAGACAAAGGAATAATGCAGAAGAAGGATTCGATGCTCACAAATGATAAAGACCAAGTGTGCAACATAGAAGAAATGTTAATGCGATGCAAAAACCCTAAAATAAGGCAATGCACAAATGTTAAAGTATGACTCTGCAAGCATTGACCATTTTTAGACGTCTACATTTTGCCCCTCTTTGAGACAATGCAATTCTAAGCATTGTTTCAAAGAACAATAATGAAAATGCCCCAGACACTGACAATGACATATGCATGCCCCCTCAAGGAATTGGCCGAAAACATCCAGAAAAGAGGCCAATTGATTGATAAGAATGATAAAAAATGATAGGAGCAAACAGACTGAAAATCGGGGATCGGATACACAAATGACAAGCAATTGAAGGTGCAAAAGACCATGACTAGCATAAGATGGAGAGAGTGCACGTCCATCAATGCACTGACAAAGATCTATAAATGAGACAAGGAGAAGGAAAACAACTCATTTGCACTAGCCAAAGTGGAGGATTTGTTGCTCTGGAAAAGGACCCTTGCAGAGAGATGGTGAACATCCCAATGGCAGATCACCTCGGGGAACATGTATGCACCTACAGATGACCGGACGATGCGGGAGCAGTGGTATGTATCTCAAAGACCCATATTGTCAATTTCATGAATTTTACTTGCATGCGGGACATTGCGAGGCCCACAAGGAATGGAGAAAAGGACTTCTGCACCTGTGTGGGTACATCCTGCACTTGTGTAGGATGTCCTGCACTTATGTAGGGTACAGAGGCGCAAGTTGATGCTACATAGGCGTAGAATAGGGTACACAGGCGCAGTTGTGCACTGGGAACCCTAATTTGACCAAAAACAACATGCGAATGATCCCGAAAAGGGGAATAAGGGTAGGATAGGTTAAAATAGATAAAGAACACCCTGATTTGTGGATGAGATGAGGAAATGGAACCCATAGGAGAAAACCCTAAAACTGACAAAATGTGCCCCAATTGTGATGTAGAGTCGACAGTATCCACTGATTACGCGGGAGAACCGACCGAACTGCTTCATGTTATGACATAGACTCAGGAGCACAGATAGAGATACATTAGTAGGACTTGGATTATACTATATCTCATTCATGCTTGAGATTAGGGCAAACACAGAACTACTCACCGCATTGGCAGAGCGATGGCATTCAGAGACCTCCTCATTCCATCTGGCGACTGGAGAGGCGACTGTGACACTAGAGGACATATGGCATATCCTCTACATTCTGATTCATGGGGAGATAATAGAGTATGACCCAGCGATAGGGAGAGACGCTTTGTATAGATTATTTGAGTGTGATGTAGATGATCTAGATATCGTAGAGAGGGAGATTGGCTGGGAGACCATGGCACCAGAGTACGATCAGCAATATGTGGTGATAGCCATGGTTATAGCATGCCTATTAGCAGGGGACAGATGAGGACATGGATTCCCTATTGGATGGGGAAGAGTGCTAGAGCAGATGGTGATACAGGGGACTGTGTACACATGGGGACCATGTGTGCTTACTATGCTATATTTTTAGTTACATCAGATAGCATATCAGAGGGTGTAGACTTTGAGCTGTGGAGTCACACTATTATAGGTATGGGCATTTGAGCACATAGCCATATGACAGCTGATTGCAGAGAGATAGGTAGTACCAAAGCAACCATATGTGTACTGCTATGGGGGAGAATTGAGACAGGGTCCTTTCGGATACATACTGTATTGGCAACATGACCTAGATAGATTGAGAGAGTTCACATGGAGGCCATATCTTGATTGGCCTAGATGGTTAGATGATAGTGATGAGCTACCATATTGCAGAGAGGAGAGATACCTGATTGGGTGACCAGTGAACTACCAGAGAGTGATTGAGATGTACCTGCCAGAGAGAGTCATACGATAGCTTGGAGAGAGGTAGGATGTACCTAGAGGGACTGCACACTTTTCCCATTCTCACAGAGAGACGAGTCAATGGGGGAGGATGATTCAACCACACATAGCATATGCTGACTTCACATAGCTATAGCAAAGATAGTGGGATTGGAGATTAGATGTGGTGGATGTCAGGATGACAGAGGAGTATGAGCGATGGTTTGCACGATGACGGCCAGTGCCATTGATAGATCCTGATATTTCGATACCGAGGAGATAGGAGGACTTCCCACTCACTGGAGAGGATGCTGATAGAGATGAGGATGAGGAGGATGAGGGTGGTGATGAGGATGAGGGGGATGACAAGGACAGAGATGATGAGGATGAAGATTATGAGCTAGATTTAGCCAATCAGGAGTCATTGCAGGATATACCCATAGAGCCAGAGACAGCTAGCATAGAGGAGATGGAGATATGTAGGGCCACCATAGCAAGTCAGCATGATCACATTGCGACATTATAGAGACAAAATGCTATCTTGAGGACTGAGAAAGATTAGTTCAAAGTGAAGATAGCCAGACTTGCAGCGGCTCGAGATACAGCAATAGCCCAGGCACAGCAAGAAGAGCAAAGAGTCACCGAGTATATTGGGTCGATTAGGGATGCCAGTGCACGTGAGATGGCACAATTGTTGGTAGAGACCAGAGAGGAGATACACCATTGGAGGACACTATATGAGAGTGTAGTCCCACCAGAGCAGAGAGTAGTGTCATATCGGGCACGATCGAGGATAGAGAGCAGGCCACGTTCTCGAAGGTCAGTGAGCAGCATGGGGGTGAGTGGACCTATGAGACCACCATAGCCAGGACCAGGGATAGGAGGAAAATCATCCTTAAGACATGGTAGGGATGAGGAGGATAGAGGGAGCACCCAGTGATAGAGGCACATGCTCCTTATGACAGAGATAGATATAGTGTGACATTATGTATTCAGCCTGTGGGCCATACTTAGGACAAACAGTCCAATTTTGTACTACGATATTATTTTGATATATGATATGATATGTAGCTATTGGGATGTAATGTGTTATGGCTTATGATTATTTTCCATGTATGGATGGCTTATGCACTATTTATGTACCATTGTGAAACATGTATGGATATATTTTGATGTGTTTTTTTTTTTGATGCATTTATAATATGAAATGGATAAAATGCTTGATATAATGCAAATGTACTAATCAATGAATGCAGGATGCCACTTATGTTTTTTGAAATTGGAGAACTAGACTAAACTAACTGCCCAAACTGACGGAAGAAATGTTAGTAAGAAGAAATTAGACAGAGGACAGGTAGAGACGAAGAAAAACTTGCTTTCACCAATGCACTTTGTAGGTGAGAACCTTTATTTAATATAGCAAAATGGATGCAAAGCATCATGGCATTAAAGGCCAGAGCTGAAATGCAACCCTTTTTGAGTGTAGTTCCACCAGAGCAGAGAGCAGTGTCATATCGGGCACGATCGAGGATAGAGAGCAGGCCACGTTCTCGAAGGTCAGTGAGCAGCATGGGGGTGAGTGGACCTATGAGACCACCATAGCTAGGACCAGGGATAGGAGGGACATCATCCTTAAGACATGGTAGGGATGAGGAGGATAGAGGGAGCACCCAGTGACAGAGGCACGTGCTCCTTATGATAGAGACAGATATAGTGTGACATTATGTATTCAACCTGCGGGCCATACTTAGGACAGACAGTCCAATTTTGTACTGCGATATTATTTTGATATATGATATGATATGTAGCTATTGGGATGTAATGTGTTATGGCTTATGATTATTTTCCATGTATGGATGGCTTATGCACTATTTATGTACCATTGTGAAACATGTATGGATATATTTTGATGTGTTTTTTTTTTGATGCATTTATAATATGAAATGGATAAAATGCTTGATATAAAGCAAATGTACTAATCAATGAATGCAGGATGCCACTTATGTTTTTGGAAATTGGAGAATTAGACTAAACTAACTGCCCAAACTGATAGAAGAAATGTTAGTAAGAAGAAATTAGACAGAGGACAGGTAGAGATGAAGAAAAACTTGCTTTCACCAATGCACTTTGTAGGTGAGAACCTTTATTTAATATAGCAAAATGGATGCAAAGCATCATGGCATTAAAGGCCAGAGCTGAAATGCAACCCTTTTTGCAAAAGACAGACACATCACACACAAGGAATGAGTGAAGCATCCTAGGGTGCATACATCAAGGGTCAAGGTATGTGCAACGTTCACAAAGCGAACGTACTTATCACAGACACCCAATGATATAGTAGCCCCAGTTTGTAACAAACATTCCACAAATAGCAAACACCACAAAAAAAAGGACCATGAACCATCTCGGTCACTCTAAATCACTTAGTGACATCATCGAGCAACATAGGAACATGATCGAGGATAAATCAATAAATGATAAGACTCGCTAATTCCAACAAGTCAAACAAACATCTTGATCTTCATTGTCAAAAGTTGAAAGTGTTGATAGAATGATCATGTTGTCTGGTTTCAGGGAATGCAGTACCCTGTCTAAGATAGGACATAGTCTGGTTTCAAGTATACCACACCCTGTATAAGACCCATGATAGTAGTGACAAGGACAAATGATATTGATGTTAACGTTCGATTGATATGACAACTGTGAACAGTTTGAATGTCTGGTTTGATTGAAAAAGTTCATCTGTTAATGCATGATTTTCAGTAAAGCGCAATGTGTGATTGAGAGTCGTTGGAGGTATGCTCAGTGATCTGTCTATGCACAAAGGGATCATTTATTGCAAAATGCTTGTTTTTGGATTTTAATGTTTTGAAATTTTTTTGTTCATTTTTTTAGGACTTTATTTGACTTTTTTAGGGATTTATTTTAGGACATTTTTGATTTTTTTTTGGATTCTTTTTTTTTTAGGACATTATTTGATTTTTTTGGATTTTTTTCAAGACATTTTTCAATATGAAAGCTCCAGTAATTGATCATGAGAAGGGGAATGTACCTAATGAACATTTGAAAAATATATACAGTGACCAGGACCGAAACATATGCACAAGGACTGGAAACCTAAGTATGCAAGACAATAATGTTGACCAAGCACAGGCCTAGAATAGAACATTGTGTCAGGACAAGGATAAGCGTGATAAACCTACAGAGAGAAAATTATAGCTAGGGGTCATGATAAATGACGGAGCAATAATCTTTTACACATGGCACCTGTTTGCCAGGTTTTCACCATGGTACTTGCCCAAAGCGCATGTTTGCCAGGTTTTCACTAGAGGGTGAATTTTTCTTTACTTTTGTTTGTCTTTTCAATTTTTTTTCACTTTTTTTTGTATTTTTTGAGCTTTTTGAATTTTTTGTATTTTTTTAGTATCATATTTGAAGAACGACTAATAGAAAACTATGCCCAATACTTGTGAAGGTGCATACTATTGACTGGATCTGACAAAGGTTCACCTTCTAGGGTGGCAAGCTGATATGCCCCTGAGCCATAGGCTACAGTAACTATGAAAGGCCCAACCCAATTAGGTTCAAACTTTCCTTTGATAATGTCAGTAGATTGTGCATTCTTAGGGTTTGCCTTTAAAACTAGATCTCCCACTTCGAAATGTCACCCTTTGACCTTCCTATTACAAGAGTGACGGAGATGGTTTTGATATGCCTCCAAATGTGTCAAGGATGTCTGACGTTTCTCATATAACATCTCAAGCTGATGCAACTGAGAGACTCTGTGCATTTCATCATCAATCAGATGTTGCAAGGAAACACACAAAGAAGGAATCTCCATGTCCAAGGGTAAAAAGGCTTCCGCACCATACACCAAGGAATAAGGTGTTGCGCCAGTAGGTATGTGGATAGAAGTGCGATAAGCCCATAGTGCTGGATTTAACTGTACATGCCAATCTCGACCAACATCATTGACAACCTTTTTCAGGATCTTGATAATGGTTTTATTTGATGCTTCGGCTTGACCGTTACCCTGTGGATAGTAGGGACTTGAGAAACGGCATTGAATGTGAAACTTTTCACAGAGTTCCTTGACATCTTTGTTCTTGAACAGATGGCCATTATCTGTGACAATTGCAAGGGGAACCCCATATCGGCAGATGATATAATTCAATAGGAATTTTGAAATTTGCACACCAGTGATATAGGTCATAGGAATAGCCTTGATCCATTTTGTAAAATACTCTGTGGCTGTAATGATAAACTTGTGTCCATTTGCCGATGTCGAGTGAATCTTGCCAATAAGATCCAATCCCCATTGAGAAAAGGGCCATAGAGATATGACAGAATGAAGTTCTTGGGCTACCGCATGAATGTAATTTCCATGGATTTGGCATTTGTAGCACTTCTTGACAAAATCATGAACATCTTTTTCTAGAGTGGGCCAATAATACCTAGCACGAACCAACTTTTTGGCTAAGCTCGGACCATTAAAATGGCCCCCACATATACCATCATGAACCTCACATACAGCCATTTGTGCTTCGTCAAAATCCAAACACCTGAGGAGGGTATGGTCAAAGGAACGATGGTAAAGGGTGTCAGTAATGATGACATATTTGGTTGTCTGTCAGATGAAGGCTCAGCGTTGGTTACAGGAAAGATTAGGTGGTAAGGTTTGGGATTTCAAATATTGATAGATGTCATTGTACCATGGGGAATTAGGACCAACAAGAACACACATCACATCTGCTATCAGAATTTCAAAAGAAGGGACAAGCAACTGTTCAACCAAAAATTCACATTTGTCCATATTGTGGGGCAGATTTATCATGGAAGCAATAGTGGCCATCGCATTTGCCGACTTGTTTTGAATTCTGGGAACTTGACTAAAATGGATAGCCGTAAATTTTGTCTTGAAGAAATCTACCATGTGCTTGTAAGGAATAAGCTTTTCATCTTTTGTTTCATAGTCATTATTCACTTGATAGATGACTAACTGAGAATCTCCATAGACTTGTAAATGTGTGATATTCCAGTGGACCACTACTCGGAGTCCTGTGACCAGAGCTTCATATTTGGCAATGTTATTGGTATAATGGAAATTTATTCTATATGATTTGGGAATAGCATCACCTTGAGGGGTGACAAACAATATACCTACTCCGGACCCAAACTTGGTATGGGATCCATCAAAATATAACTTCCATTCATTAGAAGATGTGAGAGCAAAGATTGATTCATCCAGAAAATCAGTCAACATGGGATGATCATCATAAATAGGAGCCTCGACAAGTTGATCCACTATGATTTGTCCTTTGATTGCCTTTCTCTCAATGTACTCAATATCAAACTCACTGAGGATCATAACCCACTTGGCTAGGTGACTTGTCAAAGCTACTCTGCTAAGCAAGTATTTCAAGTGATCAATTTTTGCAACTAACAATGTCTGATGATTTAACATATAGTGTCGTAGCTTCTATGCTACAAATACCACTACTAAACATGCCCGTTCAATAGTTGAATAATTCAGCTCATAGCCCACTAGTGCTTGATTGATATAATAAATAGCCCGCTCTTTTCCTTTCTCATCTTGTTGGGCCAAGAGAACTCCTAGTGCCGTTTTAGTTGTAGAAATATACAATATGAATGGCTTCCCTTCTATAGGAGGCATTAGAATAGGTGGCGACAACAAATAATCATTAAGAGTTTGAAATGTTGATTGACATTGCTCAGTCCATTTAAAAGTGACTCCTTTATGCAATAAATGCTGGAAGGGATGACATTTGTCTGCCAATTGAGCTATAAACTGGCAGATTGATTGTAGCTTTCCTTGCAGACTTCTTAGTTGATGGAGATTGGAAGGAGGAGGCATATCCATTATTGCTTTAACCTTGGCAGGGTCTACTTCGATGCCTCTATGAGAAATAATGTACCCTAATAATTTGCCAGCTGTGACACCAAAGACACACTTCTTTGGATTGAGTCTAAGCTTGTAAGTTTCCATTCGGTCAAAGATTGGGCCAAGGATGGCTAAATGACTATCTCTTGTGATAGATTTACGTAATAAGTCATCAACATAGTCTTCCATCAAAGTATGCATAAAATCATGGAAAATTGTCGTCATAGCTCTTTGATATGTTGCTCCAACATTTTTAAGACCAAAGGGCATCACATTCCAGCAGTAGGTACCCGAAGCACATGTGAATGCAGTCTTATGTTGATCTTCAGGAGTAATGCGAATTTGGTTATATCCGGAGAAACCATCCATCAATGATAGCATCTCATATCCAGCAGTCATGTCAACTATGATGTCTATATTTGGCAGTGGAAATTCATCTTTAGGGCATGCTTTATTGAGATCCCTAAAGTTCGTACAGATTCTAATGCCCCCAGTTACTTTGCTAACTAGTACCAAATTTGAAATCCAGTCTGCATAATCAATGGGTTAGATAAAGCCCACATCTAATAATTTTTTTAGTTCTACCTTGACCAAGAGAGCCACCTAAGGATGCATCTTTCTGAGTTTCTATTTGACAGGCTTAGCATCTGATTTTAATGGCAAGTGATGGAGGACTAATTCTGGATCAAGGCTGAGCATATCTGCATAGGACCACGCAAAACTGATCTTCTTCTAAAGAAAGAAATTGACAAAATCTATCTTTTCTTGTTTTGATAGAGAAGCAGCGAAATGAATGACCTTAGGGTTGTCAAGTGTACCCAAATTTATCTCTTCAGTCATTTCCACAAGCAATGTTGATTTATCCTAACTTGACGAGGGTACGTCCAATCTTCCACCTTTGGGCACCTCAGAGAGGTTTTCACCCGCAAGTATGTCTTTTATTTTTACTTTTTCATGATCAAATAGCACCTTACGGTTTTCACTCAAAGACCTATTCATTTGATTTTTTACTTTTTCTTGTTCCTTTTTATGACTAGAAGATGGAGTTGACTCCCCAAAATATGATGTGGAATCTAAATCAATAGCAAACCTTGCCTTATGATCACCTTGTGGTATGCCTTCTCGTAGTCCCAGAAATTTGGCAATTGCTTCGTCATTTTGAAAACAATCTAATGTGAGTGGTTCTTGTTGGTCATGTTGGATAAGCTGAGGATAGACAAGGGGCATGTCATCATCAGTTTTAACGAGAGAAAGGGTTGAGATGGTAAAGATGTAAACGTCCGTGGTATCACTGTCTGAACTGCTTGTATCTGATTTGGAGCTTGGGTCCCAGAATGACTCTATCCAGGCATTAGGACATGTTTTGGGAGGGGGAGTTATTTCATGTTTGTCTTCCATGGCAAAATCATTAGGGTCAAGGAAAACATTGTCAAGGGCATAGGAGCTAGAAGAAAAGGAACTCCACTCCCATTCATTGGAATCAGTTTCAGGTCGGGTATCCTCAGGTGTCATTTCATCATCAGAGTCACACTCATTTCTAAACGTGGTCACTTTGGTAGACGAGGATCTAGTTCGCAATGGTACGAAACCTAACCCTAAAGTTGGAGGTCGCATCTTGGGTATAATAGGTTCTAGCCTTCCTTTCTTGTCAGGGCCCAAACCACTGCAACCATCATATCCTTTCTTCTGCAGCATAGTAAATCCTTTACCATACTGCTCCACTGGAAACTTGATAGGTGGGGTCTTAGTTGGATCCTTATAAAGCCAATCTATGATATCATCATCCAAAGTTTCTTTGTCAAGTTCACCCCATCTGGTAAATGTAGTGGTGGGCTGATATTGAATGACTATCTTAGGTTCCTTTTGCAACAAATGTGGTTTGCCATGTGATTTTGGAGATATTGGTAAATTCCTAATGAGGAATGTTTGAGCCATTGAATACTCTCCACATCCTTGGTCCTGTATCTTCAATTTTCCTTTGACAGCATCTAACAATTCATTAGGATCCACATAACTATGTGAGTGAGCCTCTCTATTGACTGGGACTTGTTGTTGCGGGGAATCCTTTAGATTAGCACAAAATTGAAATGGATTAGGATCTCCTAGAATTGTTATCTCAGTCCCATTGTAAGGATATTTTAAACATTGATGATAAGTGGATGGAACTGCTTTCATTGCGTGGATCCATGGACGGCCAAGAATCATATTGTATGGGAGATCGAGGTCTAGGACCTATAGGAAAGTGTTTTCTATCACTAGACCGACTTTGATGGGAGATGAAATTATCCCTTTGGATGGGCGCTCAACATCATCATATGCTTTGATTGTTATTCTTCTGGAAGAATCAATATCACTTTCTGTATAACCCAAACCAATGACCACTCTCAAGGTACAAATATTAAGACCCACCCCACCATCTATCAAGACTTGTCGGATTTTGCAATTATGGACAAAGACTTCGAGATGTAATGAATCATTATGAGGGAGCTTATCAGGAGATATATCATTATCAGAAAAGGTGACATGTTGAGAGATGGCTAAATGTCCAATTCAGGCTTGAAACTGGTCAACATCAATGTCTGTCAGGACAATAGACTCAATTAAAGCTTTATCTAGGATTGTGCGATGCATAGGGGACATTTTCAACAATTCAAGTATTGATATTTGTGCAGGTGTCTTTCCCAGATGATCTAGGAGATTATATTGACTTGTAGAAGTTGATTTGGAAGGAACTGTAGGAACTCCTTTCAAGACTATTTTGGATCAATGAGTGATGACTACGCAAGAAGGATCTTGTCCCTTTATTCTTAGGGTGGAAACATATTCATTTGAGGCTCAAAAACAATTGATGACATTGTTATAACCAGTATTTGCATAACTTGTTGTTTGGGTAGAGTTTGAAGAAGATGCTTTACCCTTGTCATGATCAAGCAAAGGAGTTTTGAAAATTGTATGATCGGTATTAGAGGTCGCGTTGGGCGGGTCTACCTCAATTACTCCTTGATCTAACAAGTCTTGAATCATATGTTTCAATTGAAAACATGATGCGGTTTTATGTCCTTTTGATCGATGGTATTCACAATATGCATTATCATTCCACCAATGTGGCTTTACTAATGGTTCTGCCTTGATATCTGGTAACTTGATAAACTTTTCTTGTATTAATTGTTTCATTACTAACTCAATAGGCTCTCCCAATGGCGTAAATTGTTGAGAAGGTCCATCCCTCGATCGGAAAGGTTTTCGTTACCGATTTTGTTGCTAACCTTGTTGTTGATTATATTGTTGAGTGTATTGTTGAGTAACATTGCTTGCTGGTGTTTGATTTTGTTCCATAGTTGACATATTAGGAGCACTCAATTTCTTGATTGTGAATGAGGGTTGATTTGCATTCACCGCTCTTGCGTCAACAACTCCATCATTAGTGACATTCTTGTTTTTGTACCAAAATCTATTTTTGTCCCCTAAATTGTTTGTGTTGTCACTGTCTTTGTTGAGCTTAATGATTCCCTTAGCTACAAGAGCGGTTTCAATGTTCATCCCTTTCTTAATGAGTTTCTCAATGGTACTGGGACTTTTCAATTTGAGTTCATACATCATTTCCGGGACCAGATTTTGAATAAATAAGTTCACTTGTTGTTCTTTAGGTATATCTAGGGAAGAATGACTATACAAGCTTCGCCATCATTGCAAGAATGTCACTAATGGTTTGCCTTGCTTTTGCTTGGTGTTGCATAAATCTGACATGGTCACGTCACTGTCAATGTTGAATGCAAAGTGAGATATAAACTTTTGAGCCAATTCTGACCAAGTCTTTATATTCCCTGGCAAATGCGAATACCAATCCATGGCTTGTCCCATGAGACTTCGTGCAAATAAGCACATTAAATATGTTTCCTCATAACTCACTTCAGTACATGCCGCAAAAAATGCTCAAATATGATCTTTTGGATTTCCATTCCCTTTAATTTCTCAAAATTAGGTGCCTCAAAATGCTTAGGGAAGGGAGGCATGTACAAGCTCTTGTCAAATGGATTAGGACATAAATCTTGATCTGTATACAACTTCTTTGTTCCTTTGGTTTCCAATGTGTCGACTTGTCGTTGCAACTTCTCAAGCTATTGTGCAAGTGCATTAGGTAGTGAAGATTTTGGAAGTTCATCATTTACTCATGGGTGTACGCTTTGTCGATACATCCTATTTCCCATCGGTTGTTGATGCTCTGAAATTGTCATCTTTAGTGTCTCTGGCATATAATGTTCTTGGTACACCTCTTGTTGTGGTGGTTGCGCCATGCCTTGATATTGACCTTGTTGTTGTGCTTCTTGTGGTGGAATCATCGTTTGTAACCTAGGCTGATATTGCAATTGAGGGTGTTGTTGATATTGCACAGACGTCAATTGCGGTTGTGAAGTATGATAACTTATTTGTCTTGGAACATATTGAGGCACATGTTGTTGTTGATGCTGATGAATCAGAATTTGCTAACTTTGTGCCAATTGTTGTTGTCTCGGTGTAAATCCCATCATTTGCAAAAAACTTTGTTTGGGAGGTTTTTGTTGTTTCTCCTTTAGATGGGGTATGGCACTTGCATTGACTTGTTGTGTTGTTTGTCCAATCCACTGTGGCGGTTGCAAGTTTGAATTAACTTGCAATGGTGCAGAAGGCACTGCAACTTGTTGTTGAATACGATATTGTTGTTGTTGTGCATTGTTTGTTTGCACATTCGATTGTGCCTTTTTTATATTACTCAATTGTTGTAACATTTGTTGTTGGTGCAAACCACTATCTGTGGCTCTTTGTGTTGCCATTAGCGAAGGATCCATCACAATTGTTTGCATAACAGGTACTTAAGTATTTGGAAAATATATTGAACTTAATGGGGCATAGGAACTTTGTTGCATTGTGGAATTGTTTTGGACATTCGTGAGATCAGGCATTCCAGTTGTAAAGCTTTCTTGCATCTTAGATTTTGATCCAATTTTATGCATGCGAGGAACCACTTCTTGTTGAGGGACAACTATCAATATTTGTGTGGTCATCATTTGATCTTGTGTTATAGGTGTTGTGTTAAATAATGGATTATTTATTGTTTCAAATGGTGACTTTTGAGGAATAGTCACTGTCAATGCCTTTGAAGCATGTTTACTCATCAAGGTAGGTTGAGTTTCTTGTTGCACATTTTCTTCATTTGGATGTGGAGAGAAACTTAACAGCTCACCGCCTTGTTGTTTTTGAACATTGATTTGCTCACTTGAAGAGGTCACATTACTCATCATGTCAAGATATTTTTGTGAGAACATCTTAAAGACCTTGTTCAAGAATTTATCCATCTTTTTTGTCATCTTAGGATCTTTAAGGAACATATCAACATCATCAGAAGCATCAAAATCTAAAGAAGAATTTGGTAAAACATTTGGATTTGTCTCCTGTTGAATGCCTTGATCTGAAACAAATCCTTGTAAAAGAGTTTGTTCCTCATATAATGTTTGAGTTTGAATGTCATGTTGTAGGTTTGGTTGATTCCAATCAAAAGGTGTATTTCCTCTTGGTGTTGGTGGAACACTCCCATTAATTGGTTTCATGGGTACAAACATTGGTTCATATAATGGAGGTGGTCCAAGTTGAACCATTCCATATGGTGGTAACGATGTGTTTGACGAACCTTCAGTTTGTACTATTTGACTAGTTTGAAATGGTGAGTTTGATATGTTGTCAATGGGTTGATACGTTGGTTCACCCATCTTCTTAGATTTTGACCTTGTTTCAACAGGCATGTCACTTATGCAAATGCAATATTTTTGGAATCTTTCAAGGATAATATATGATATGCAACTAAATGCAAACTAAATAGATGAAAATGCAATCTATGGCAAGAATGCAACCTATTGTTTTTGTTGTTTTTCAAGATTTTGACAAACTTTTTGGAATACAAATCTAAAAATGAGACCCTTAGGAAATTGAAATGATGTCTAGACCTCAAAGGACAAAAGGACCAAGTGACAAAAGGACAAAATGACAATGTCTCCCCTATATGCTTGGATACTAAGCTAGGTTTGACCAAATGACATGGATAACAAAAAGACAAAAGCTTGATAAGGTCTAGACTTCTTAACAATTACTTAGGGTTTATTCAAAGATTTGTATTACTCAAGTATGACAAAACCTAGTTTTGACACTATATGCAAAGGGACAATTACTATGCCAATGACCCTAATATGATATGATAATGACCTAAGCTTAATGAAGAGACCTAGGGTATACAAATGTGACCTAATGTTATGAGGACAAGGATGCAAATGCAAATGTATGACAATGTCAACCTAAGGCAAAACCTAAGGTTGAATTATGAAATGGTATTGCTATAATGCAAGAGGACACATGCAAATGGATGACCCTTATTGATATGCAAAGGAGTATGACCTAGGTGAAACTTAACCTTGGTAATCGACAATGAATTTGCAAAATGCAAACCTAGGATGAACCTAAATCTAAGTGACATGAATGTTGAGACAAGAATTTGAAAAATGTTTGACAACCATGTTTGAAGGTGTTTTGAACTTTGTTGAATGAAATATTCTTGTGTTTTAACCTTGTTTTGAATCAATTTGTCTTGTTTTTGAAATGAGACACCACTCAACTTTTGACAAGCAAAGAAGACAAGATATTTTAACTTTGACTCAAGACAATCATGCTCATTCACACATTTCTTATGGTAGGTAAGGACAGTAGGTACTTGAGAGGTAGACTCGTTATGAGATTCAAGGAGAATACATAGATGCTTGACCCCATGGGCTCCCCTCCATGGCACTCACTTCTCAGGGAAGCCAAGCATCTGTCCCCATGGAAATCTCCCCATGGCGAACTTAGTATCTCTTCCAAGTATTTGAACTCCTCCTTCTCAAGCAACTAGAAGGATTTTTGGCCTCTAAATACAAGGTGTTTAATAAGGATTTATGTTAAGCGCTACTCCTTGGTGTCACGCAAGCGTGATTGAGACATAGGCCCACCAAGATACCAAACAAATGTAGTCATGCAAGCATGATTTAGACCGTGAGGCCCTATTTAGATGTTGATATGAGAAAGAGTCCAATGGTCATCACTTCCCAAGTAACTACAATTCCCACGTAACCCTTCCTTCAAAGCTTTCGCCCATCAAGTATTTATTTATAGTGAGTTAGAATGCCAAGCTACTCTGGCTATGCTCACTTGGGTCGTTCCCTTCTCATGATTGTCACTTGCTTGCAAAAGAAAGCAAATGGTCAGGAACGCAAGCCCTCTAAAGGTAACATACAATCCAAAACATGAGAATGGTATCCAAGATCTGGATTTTTGATCACCCTAAGAAGGATGAGAGCATACTCTCCTACTCCAATGTCAAACTTGATAAACAAAGCGAACACATGTTCATTCCATCCTACTTAGAAAACATATTAGGTGCCTAATTATGAATTACAAACACAAAGTTTGGTTGGAATATAAGGCAACATGCAAAATCACTAAGTTAGAAGTTTGATTTGTTTGGTCTTTGACTAGCGAATCTGCATAAGATTTGTTAGTAGTTGTCACCCATAATGCCAAGGTGTTGCATAGAGAATCAATACCAAAGAAAACCAGAATACAAGAACAGAATGCAAAACAAAGTAATTTGCAAGTAAAAAAACACTGATTTTCACCTTTGTTTTTGTCCTTACACAGGTGCAGAATGCCTTGACACAGGCGTACATCTCTTGACATGGGCACAAATCCCTTTGACACAGGTGCAAAATTCCTTGACACAGGCATAGATCTCTTGACACAGGTGCAGATCCCTTTGACACAGGTGCAGAAGTGCCCAGAAAGCCCTGAGTTGCCCTGTTTCTTGGGTTTTTACCTACAAATCAGCTCAAAAGGCACTCAAAACATGGTTAAATGGTTAGTTCACATTGGGTTCACCAAGAAATGTAGATAAGAATTTGGAAATCATCAAAGCAAATAACAAATTAGGCTAGTTCAATCACGAAAAACTAAATTGCAATGACAAATCCTAAAAACATTCAAATCAAATGCAAACCATCACAAACGTGAATGTCTCTTCCAAAATTCTCCATTGTCCTTCTTTCTCCTTCAAATTGCTTTGTTTATGGATCTCACCTACAAGTGCATAAGCATGAGATGAAAGCAAGATTGACTAAACAACATAAATATACTAGAAGCGTGATTGATTGATTGATCGGGGGGGGCCATGATTGAAGAAATTCATCCAATTTATAGATAAATTGGAGAAAAGACAAGATTAGCATGAAATTGATTTGAATGGAAATTCAAATCAAGAATAGCAAAATTATGACAAGTGTATGACAAATTGCTATGCAAGGAGTTATGAAAATTTATGACAAGAATTTGAAATAGAAATAGACATTAGAAGAAATTAGAAAATTAGGTTAGAAATGATGACTTGGAAATTAGGAAATTGATGAAAATTAGGTAAATTAATTAATAATTTTTCATTCATTAATTAATTTACAAAAAGAGGAGGAATTAATTAGCCAATTAAATAAATATTTAATTGTGACAAGAAGACTTAGGATAGATAAATAAATTATTAATCCTAGAGGGAAAATGACAAACAAGATTAAATGAATAAATCATAAAACCCTAGAAGATGAATTAGAAATGCAAGGATGACAATTAGGTCTTGATGTAGGATCGACTTGATCACGATTCTGACTTGATAAAAGACCAATGCTGATAAATGATTTGATTGATAAATGTGCCAATTGACGAGGAACAATGACTAATTGATCCAAATTGACATGTTTGAGAAGGACAATGATCGATGACAAATCGATTGCAAAATGACAAGATTGAAAATGACAAAAATCGATGACAAAATCGATCACAAAATGACAAGATTGAAAATGACAACGACCGATGAGAAAATCAATCGCAAAATGACAATATTGATGACAAATTGATCTCAAAATGACAAGATTGACCAGAGGACAAAACCCTAATTCTATCATCGATTAGGATTGACGATGTCCAAAATGAATTTGAATTGACGATGTCAAAATATGCTAAATGAGCATGCACATTGATGCGACAAGATAAGATCGACCAAAATCATGACTAAAGATTGTTATCAACAAGACCAAATTCGAAAGTGAGACAAATGAAGAATGTAGAAGAAGGACTCGATGCTCGCAAATGATAAAGACCAAGTGCGCAACATAGAAGAAATGTTAATGTGATGCAAAAACCTTAAAATAAGGCAATGCACAAATATTAAAGTATGACTCCACAAGCGTTGACCATTTTTAGACGTCTGCAGGATCAACAAGAAGTAGTCATGCATTTCCTTATCTACTACTAAAGCTAAATATGTTGCAGCCACAACCAATTGTACTCAGGTTCTATGGATGAAGCAGATCTTGAAGGATATACAAGTGAGTTGTAATGATCTAGTTGTTATCCATTGTGATAACTCTGCAGCTATTGACATATCAAATAATCCGATATTTCACTCCAAGACTAAGCCCATATCAACCAAGTATAACTTTTTGAAGGAAAAGGTGGAAGAAAAAGAAGTCAGATTGGTTTATGTGAACACTAAAGAACAGATAGCAGACATCTTCACTAAACCTTTGTCTTGGGAATCATTTAAGTATTTGAGAGACAGATTGGGGGTTTCTACCCCTTTGGTAGAGACTTAAATGATGCAGATGTGCATCAGTCTGGTATGCATTATCAGAGCTATCTTTTGCTCTGGAATGATGAATTATTGCTACTACTCGGGGGGAGTAGTCAGCCATGAGATTTAGAGTTTTCATATTTTGTTTGATTCTTTGGCAATGTTGTCAAAGGGGGAGGAAAATATGTGAAAAACCATTGCTATTCATTTTTCAGATTGTTTGCACTCCTTAGGGGGATTTTGCTAGTATTTTGTTCTAGATTTGGTTTAGAGCTTCATTTCTATATCATGTTATGGGAGATTGTTGGTAGTCTTCCATTAGGGTAGACTTGTTTGGCATTTCTTAGCACTTAGATGTTTTTCACATCTAGTGTTGTCACCAATGCCAAAGGGGGAGATTGTTGGCAATATGATGGAATTGATTATGTGTTGCATTGATGTTTTTTTATTGATGGCAACACTGACTATTTTGATTGTTTATCGGTTTCCAGTTGGTTTCGATAGAGTGGTTGGACTACAATATTGATTTGGTATGCTCTGGTATGTTTTGGTTGGTGGAATTACTTTGGATTGGTTATTCATGTGTTCTGATGTGTACCTAATTCAATTGGTATTGACTTGATGATCGGATGCTATCTTATGTTCTAGTTGTTGGACACAATGGATCACTAAGAGGGGGGTGAATCAGTGATTTAAACAATTTTCACTTAAACAGAGCTATACTAGTTTGATATGAAATAGATAAAATGCAAACCGGTTACCAAAGTAATGCAAACAAGGTGTGTAGGAGAAATGCCTAAAAGGTTCATACTTCACACATTAATATGCAACACATAACACTAGATGTATGAGGAAAGCCCAATGTGGGAAAAACCTTAGTGAGAATAGCTATTGGAGATCTTTTGCTCCAATCCAGCCTCATAGTGTAAAAGTTTTGATTACTTTTTAGGGCACCAACCCCTAATTTATGAGCACCAACTCAAAGGAGCACCAACCCCTACACTGTTTATAGGCTACAAACTAAAGGAGCTACAACCCCTGCACTAACCATCAACTTAGTGAAAACAAAATAAAACTCATTTATTCAAATGAGATCCCTATTACAAAAGGAAGTTTTGCAACCTTACAAAATGTTGCTCCGTCGGTTTCAACTTTACTAGTTTGCGTTCTCTCCACCAACTCTACAACTTTGCTTTTCTGATAACTTTGCCAAGTCCCCTCTCATAATTTCTTCACACTTGAACTCACACTTGGTCACTCTTTTTCAGGTACAAGTTCTCTTGGTTTGTCCCCTTTGTATTCTATGCTCACTACATCGGTTTGTTTCTTACACCAGTTTACCTTGCTTCTCCTTACTGGTCTAGTCTTCACTCATAAACACTTGTTTATCTCTTCAGATCTCTGACAATGATTTCACACTTGTCTTCACTCTGTAGAAGCAACAATCATAGTCTCAAGTTATCATATTTAAACTTGAGCTTTCCTGCCAAGAATTAATTCAAACTAAGGGCGGTTAGGGTTTCCTTCACCCAAATGAATTTGCATCAGATCTGATCCAATCTACCTTGGATTAATCACCTATACTCAAGGAATTCATATGTATGCATTTTCCATTATCCATTTTCCATTAATCTACCTTGGATTAATCACCTATCGCCTTATTTATGACCCAGTTGTTTCCTTCTCGAGGTGCTCTTACAGTCTAATTTCTTTGCTTTGATCCAAGTGCCAACAACTCCCTAATATTTATGTCACTCTTTCTTCCTTGAGCCACATCAATCTATTATCATCCCATGATTTGTGGTTGTTTAATTAATGTCGACTTGGCTATTTCAACAACCATGTCAATGGAAACTTCACTGACCTCTACATGCTTGCCACCTCAGCTCCACATGGCATCAAATTGATCATACACTCATCTCACCGAAACAAGGTTAGTTTACACTTGAACATTCAGGAAACTCATATCGGCACAAATCCTTACCAGTGAGACCTTCTCCTTCTGCGAGCTGGTAGTGCGCACTACACCGGTAGCAAATCTTCACCTCCAGTGGTTTGTGATCATTTT
This sequence comes from Cryptomeria japonica, assembly GCF_030272615.1. Classification (NCBI taxonomy): domain Eukaryota; kingdom Viridiplantae; phylum Streptophyta; class Pinopsida; order Cupressales; family Cupressaceae; genus Cryptomeria; species Cryptomeria japonica. The sequence continues at coordinate 44,983,355 of NC_081412.1, read as the reverse complement.
AACATTCTGCCTCTTCATCATAAATAGGTAGCTGACCTCCAAACCAGTTTATGCTCTACCTGTTATCACACAACATGATAACACACATATGCATCTCACCTCATACCAGTGAAGTCACTGATAGTCTCAATAACTACTTGTCTTCCACCATACCGGTTGACAAGACTTCATGTTATTCCTATTCAGTCTTCATCCTACCAGTTTGACATACTTCTACCAGTAGCCTATAATACCAGTTGACATCAATGACAAGTCAATGCCAACAATCTCCCCCTTTGGCATTAATGTCAACATTGTCTTCTTTTCTGGTTTCTCTCCCCTTTTGATAGTAATGGAAATGGGAACCCTAGTCTAACACCAATAATGATCCTTAGGATACAATCTCCCTTGTGTCCATTCTTCATTATTCAAGAGTCATAAGAGAGTAAAAATGGTTGACTCCCCCTAAATCATGCATTCTCCTATGCATTTAAGTGTTGGCAGATGGCTGGACAACTCCCATATTTTGTCTCAAGTACTCAAATGGACCCAAAGGAAGTGGCTTTGTAAATATGTTAGCAATCTGCTCTCCTGTTGGAACATATTCTACTATGACCTCCTTGTTTTCTACCTTCTCCCTAAAGAAGTGATTCTTGATTACAATATTTTTTCTTCTTGAGTGCATTACTGGATTCTTGGAGATGTTGATTGCACTTGAGTTATCACACCGGATTGGAATAGGATCTAGAATCGCCACCTATATGTCCTTTAATGTCTGCTTCATCCATAGCACCTATGAGCAACATGTAGCAGCTGCTATATACTTTGCCTCAGCAGTAGATAATGATACTAGATCTTGCTTCTTATTGTGCCATGATACTAATGGGTCTCCTAAATAGAAAGCACCTCCACTTTTATTTTTTCGGTCATCTATACTTCCTACCCAATCTGCATCAGTATAAGCCTACAAAGAAAAGTCTCCTTTCTTTGGATACCACAGACCATAGCTGAAAGTTCCTTGCAGATACCTAAAGATCCTTTTGACTGCATTTAGGTGAGACTATTTAGGAGCAGCTTGGAATCTTGCTACCATGCAAACAACTTGTACAATATCTAGTCTAGATGTTGTAAGATATAACAGACTGCCAATCATAGACCTATACAATGTTTGTTCAACTTACAACCGGTTACCATGGAAGTACTTACCAATTTTCTATCCTCCATTTGAAATTTTTTCAACATGTCTTTCGCATACTTAGTTTGGGAGATGAAAATTCCTTTCTCCTGCTATGAGATTTGCAAACCAAGAAAATATGACAACTCACCCATCATGGACATCTCAAATTTTATCCTCATCTGATTTTCAAATTCTTTGCACATGATGTCCTTGTCTCCCCCAAAAATAATATCATCCACATATACAACAACTATAATCATGTGATCTCCATTTACCTTTACATAAAAGTTGTTGTCTGCATTCCCTTTCTAGAAGCCTTGCTCCTTCAAGTATTTGTCTAGCCAAGAATACCATGCTCTCGGAGCCTACTTCAAACCATACAAGACTTTCTTCAACTGGAATACAAAAATCGCATCTTCATGCAATAGGTACCCTTTTGGCTATTCCATATACACCTCTTCTTCAAGATTACCATTGAGAAAAGTAGATTTTACATCCATCTAATACACTTTATATCCTTTATGGGATGAGAAAGCTAAAAACATTCTTATTGCCTCTAACCTAGCAACTAGTGCAAAGGTTTCTTCAAAATCAATACCTTCCACTTGAGCATACCCTTTGCAAACTAACCTTTCTTTATGCCAAACTATCTTACCTTCTTCATTCATCTTGTTTCGGTAGACCCATTTGGTACCTATGACATTGTAGTTTGTTGGTCTAGGAACAAGTTCCCAAGTCTGATTTTTATTAATTTGTCTCAACTCTTCATCCATGGCATCCACCCACTTCTCACTTTTTCTAGCATCATCAAAAGTTTTGGGCTCTACTTCTATCATGAGGCATAAATTTACCTGCTCACTTTCCTGGGCTAATCTCCTTCTAGTTTGCACAACTTCATTCCTATCTCCTATGATGTGTTCTTTTGAATGATTCTTCTGTAGATACCGGCTAGGGATTTTGTTTGGTGCTTCTTCTACCGGTCCATTTTCAGATTGTTCTTCATATTCAACATCTGAATGATCAATGTAAGGTACTAGTGTAGATTTTCCTCTATGTGAGTCTTCATCTATTCTCACATTTACACTCTCAACCACCTTTCTCAATCTCTTGTTGTAGCATTTGTAGGCTTTATTATTGGTTGAGTATCACAAGAAGATTCCTTCATCATTATGGGAATAAAAAATTCCTAATTCATCGGCATCTCTCTTGATGAAACACTTACTACCAAACACTCTGAAGTGCTTGATTGATGGCTTCCTTTCATACCATACCTCATAATAATTTATTCTCTTGTTCACTCTTAACTGTACCCAGTTTAATGTGTAGACTGCAGTATGAATTTCTTCATTCCAGTACATATCCGGTATGTTGGCTTCATTCAACATAGTCCTAGCTATCTCCTTCACTATCCTATTTTCCCTCTCTACTACCCCATTTTGCTAAGGTGTCCTTGCAGTTGATTATTGTCTTCGAATTTGAAGTCTCTCACAAAATTCAACAAACTCATTGGAAGAAAATTCTCCACCCAGGTCTGATCTTAAGAATTTTACCTGGTATCCACTTTCATTTTCTACCATCTTCCTAAAAATCTTAAATCTCTCAAATGCTTGTGACTTATCATGCAGGAAGGTTACCCAAGTCATTCTTGAGTAATCATCTATAAACAACATGAAATACCTTTCACCGACCACTGCTATTGTCCTTGTTGGCCCACATATGTTTGTATCTATCAACTCTATAGGTCTTGAGGTGTTATATTCTTTTGTTTTAAAGCTAACCTTTTCTTGCTTACCTCTAACACATTCATCAGAGAATGTGCTTGCCAGTTTTATGATCTGAGGTATGTTTCTCACACACTGGTTCTTGCTTATCTTAACAATATTATCAAAGTTCACATGGCCTAATCTCTGGTGCCACAACCAGCTTTCATCAACCTACCCCATCATGCATTGGGACTCATAGCATTCCTCCAGATTGTAGACATTACCCTCTGTTCTCTTTCCTTTTTGCTACCACCTGACCGGTACTCTGCTTTCTTATCTGACAACCAATAGAGTCAAATAAAAATGTGTACCCTTTGTCACATATCTGACTTACACTCAGTAGGTTATGCTTTAGTCCTTCCACATATTACACATCATGAGCCTTGAGCTTGCCATCAATATTCAGTGTACCCCGACCTTTGATCTTGATGGAGGAGTTGTCACCAAACCAGACTGAACCACCATTCCAATCATCAAGCTTGATGAACTTTTTCTTATCTTTGGTCATGTGATTTGAACAGCCACTATCAACTACCCATAGATTCCTCCTTTCAGCATATAGAGTGATATGCACAATTAGGCTGGACTATGTCTTTTTTTTCTCCTTCTCTACCCAAACCGGTTTCTCTTCTTTATTTTCCTCTTCTGTCACTTTGTGTTCTATTTTTGTTTCTAACTTCTCATCCGATACTATTTTATTTGTTTGTTAGTTCTTAGCTGACAATACCTTGCTATGTGACCAAAATTTTGACACTTATAACATTTCACATTAGCACTATAAGATGTACTCAAGGCATTTTTGTAGGACATTTGCATATTACTCCTATATTCATAACTCTTGTGACCAAACTCATTGCAATTATAACCTATGAAATTTTCACTTTGTAATGCAACAAATGAGTTTCTACTCTTAAAACCAGGGTTGACATTCATTTTCCTACAATCTACCATTCTATGACCAAACTTATTACACTGGTGACAATAACCATGAAAATTTGAAACATATTGGTTATGTTGTCTTGAACCTGCAAACGACTGCCTCATTGGGGGTCTTCCTTTCATACTGCTAACTCTTGTGAATCATTCATGATCAACACTTGCTTTTCTTCTTGGATGTGCATGTCGATACATTGAGTATGGTCTCTAGTTCATTGATTGAGTATACCGGTTTGTATGGCGGTTTCTAGAAGCATATGCATATGTCTTCTTGTCGGTATCCTTGCTCATAGTGAATATCTTCTTCCCTTCACCTTCATTTGAAGAGATAAATTGTATCTCCTCACTAGATGTGTCTTTGTTGTTTGAGCTTTGTACTTCTTGAAAACCTAAGTCACTGACATCTTTGTATTGCTTCTATTTACTAAACATCTTATCTAGGGCTTTAGTGTTGCCTTCATATTTGCTTCTCAATTTTATCTCTTCCTGACTTTTCTCTAATTCTTTTCGGAGCTTCTCTATTTCTGCTTCCAAATTTCAATGCTCCTTCTCCTTTTCAATCAGACCGGTGCTAGTGGCTTCACAGATCCTTTTGGCTTCTTCTAGTTGGAGTTTTAGATCTACAATAGTTTTCTTGGACTCTTCAAGAGATTTCTCCAACAACTCTTGTTCTTCAGTTGCAGTCCTTTTTACCTTCTTCAAATCTCTCCTTGCTTTCTTTAGCTCATCTAAGGCACTAATGAGCTCTACTTCAAGATCTACTTCTCCTTCTTTCTCTTCTTCTTCTCCTTCTTCAGGTACCAAAACCTCTTGAGCCATGAAAAGGTTTTCTCTGACTTCATCTCCACTACAACAGTCATCTAAGGCACTTTCATTGTCTGTGGTATCATTTTCATGTGTGTAAAGATTGATCTACTTCCGATAGCCTCTTCTACTATTCTAGTAGACATTCTTCTTCCTATCCTTACCATATGGCCTTCTACCACTTGATTGATCATCTTCATTCTTATCACCATAGGGACATTTAGCAGCAAAATATCCAATCTTTCCATAGTTGAAACATTTCAAAGGCAACTTGCCTTTGTATTTGCCTAAAACCATCTTGAGTCTTCTCAAAAAGTTTTCCATGATGTTATCAGAGTCTTCACAGATTGCATCATGAGAAAATTCTTCTTTTCCTTTTCTTGATGTTTTGAATGCAACTTATTTCTTCATAGCCTCAGTACTAGAAATCCTCATCTCATAAGCAATTAGGGAACCATACAACTCATCCATTGTAATGACTTTCAGATCTTTTGCTTCTTCTATTGCTGAGACCTTTGTATCATACTTAGATGTAAGAGATCTAAGTACTTTCTTCACTACCACCACATCTTTTATTTCTTCTCCAAGCCCTCTAATAGTGTTTGTTGTTTCATCAACCCTTTGAAGATAGTCAACAATCTTCTCTTCATCTCTCATCTTCAAACCCTCAAGTTGTTCTCTTAACGTCTACAACTTGGCTTCCTTGACTTTAGCATCAGCTTCTGTTAGGGTTCCCACAAATACTGAGAGGGGGGGGTGAATCAGTATCTGACCGGTAATAAATTTTCTTCAAATAAAACATGCAGAACATAAAGTAACAGTGTACCGGTATGCAAGAATTAATGTAATAAACAAAATCAAAAACATCCACATGAAAAGAACACTATAACACAAGATTTTTAATGAGGAAACCCGGTGTGGGAAAAACCTCGGTGGGATTTATGACCCACAATATTCACTTACTGGCCAATAAGAGAATATTACTTACAATAGGGGCTTGCACATGCAGGAAGGCCAACTGCCTAGAGCACACTACTCAATGAGAAGTCGCACTGACTTACAATAAGGATTAAACTAATCCAATGATTTGTACTGCTTTATAATAGCATCTCCAATGCCAGATTCAGTACCGGTTCTTGCTCTATTCTTTACATATACCCTTGACCTATAATTCGCACATTAGGTCTGTCTAATAATTTTCTTTATGCTACCCTTTTTTATCCTACAAATGTCTACAATGATCTCTTTTATATACAAGAGTCATTTTACAATTTGCCAAGTTGGCTTACAATAATAAAAAAAATATTACATATCAAAAATCCTGTTGACCTTTGTGCCGGTATACATCTTTTCTTCTGTGCCAGTGCCGGTGCTGGTGTAGAGTGGTCTTGTTGATGCCGGTGCACTGTCTTGCTTGAATAATGCTTTGCCGGTAGAATGTCTTGCTGGTGCCATAGGATTGCAAGGTTGCCATTAATGAAAAAACCTTCAATCACATGCAATGTCTCATTGGAGTGTCCATATGCCAACAATCTCCCCCTTTGGCATTGATGGCAACACTCATGAGAAATTTCAAAAAGATGTCCAAAAATGTGTAGACCAAAAATTCACCAAAAAAATGAGTGACTCCCCCTGAGCATATGATCCCTGTGTTTTGAATTTTCTCATCTTACTACTCCCCCTTTGGCATCAATGACAAAGGTTGTCAAGATGTTAGTAGAGTTTGTAGTTATACTGGTCCATGACCTCAACCTTGTAGTTGGGTAGTTATTATCTAAAAAAGATTGCCCAAAATTAAGTTTATACTATCCATAAACTTTTTGCTATCTTTTATTGCTATTTCAGTTCTCTTCATAGTGTCGGTGAAAGATCTCTTTTCCTAACAACTCTTTTAAAAGTTGTTGGCATATCTCCTTCTGAGGAAGTACCTACCGGTGATAGATGAGCTTCATGTTGTGGGGCTGCCAACTCATCTTTAGTTATGCCATTTGGTTTTTAGGGATTGTAATTTTTACAGGTGGAGGTAGGTTATCTTTAATCTTTATGCTTGGAGGTCCACCAACTTTCCCTTTCCCTTTGTCCTTCTGATATACCTTAATAGGCTTGGGATTCCTATATTCTTCTTGTTTTTCTTTTTCAACGAAAAATATGTCCCAACCATCTTCTGTTTCCTCTGAAACCTCTGTAACTCTGCCGACCATCAGTGAAATTTGCCGGTGTGCAGTGGAAAAAACTGTCTGGTTAGCCTGAGCTATCAGATCATCAATTTCTTTTGGGGATTTTACTTGATATACTGCAAGTAGTTTTTCTATTTTTTATATTCTTGTCCAGTTCAATTACTCCTTACCTTTTGGCCTCAAGTCTTTTGTATAAGTCATCAGGAATTTCATTTAAGACTTGCATCAAAAACTTTTTAAACATGTCCATGTGTAATATTACACTCTCCTCAACTTGCCCTTTCTCATCAGCCGATAGGGTGTCATAAATTTTCCCTATGTTCTTTAGTTTTCCTTCCTCTGTGATCTCATTTAACAAAATGTCTAGAGGTGTCAAGTCAGTTTTTGCCTTTTTCTTTTTCTTAGGGGTCAGCTCTTGTTTCAACTTGCTTATCATATCATTAAGTGATTCCTTTTCATCATTCTCATTTTGCAATTTTTCACAAAGTTCTCTTCTCTTATTTCTTGTAACAGTAAGATTTTCTTGAAGTGCCTGAATGATATCCTGAGCTGCTTTTAAATCATCTTCTAATTTGATATTTTTCAACTTCTCTATATCGTAGTCAGTAAGAGCTCCTTCAAGTTGCTTCATTAGATTTTCCATCTTTACCAGTGTCAAGATCTTCCTCAAGCTGTTAGGCTACTGAAAATAGAGGACTAGGCTCTGATACCAATTGTTAGGGTTCCCACAGATACTAAGAGGGGGGGGTGAATCAATATCTGAGTGGTAATAAATTTTCTTCAAATAAAACATGCAGAACATAAAGTAACAGTGTACCGGTATGCAAGAATTAATGTAATAAACAGAATAAAAAACATCCACATGAAAAGAACACTATAACACAAGATGTTTAACGAGGAAACCTGGTGTGGGAAAAACCTCGGTGGGATTTCTCACCCACAATATTCACTTACTGGCCAATAAGAGAATATTACTTACAATAGGGGCTTGGACATGCAGGAAGGCCAACTGCCTAGAGCACACTGCTCAGTGAGAAGTCACACTAACTTACAATAAGGATTAAAATAATCCAATGATTTGTACTACTTTATAATAGCATCTCTAATGCCAGATTCAGTACTGGTTCTTTCTCTATTCTTTACATATACCCTTGACCTATAATTTGCACATTAGGTCTATCTAATAATTTTCTTTATGCTACCCTTTTTAATCCTACAAATGTCTACAATGATCTCTTTTATATACAAGAGTCATTTTACAATTTGCCAAGTCAGCTTACAATAATAAACAAAATATTACATATCAAAAATTATGTCGGCCTCTGTGCCGGTATACATCTTTTCTTCTGTGTTGGTGCCAGTGCCGGTGTAGAGTGGTCTTGTTGATGTTGGTGCACTGTCTTGCTTGAATAATGCTTTGCCGGTAGAATGTCTTGCTGGTACCATAGGATTGCAAGGTTGCCATCAATGACAAAACCTTCAATCACACACAATGTCTCATTGGAGTGTCCATATGCCAACAGCTTCAAATATCTTCGACAACTTATCCCACATTTCTTTGGCAGAGGAGCAATGAATGACTTTAACAAACTCATTATCAGATAGCCCACTAAGAATGGCATTGTTCTCATATTCCTTCTTAGCATCTAGATCAATAGGGGGATTATTAGGGACTGTATACCCATTCACAACCAACATCCATACATCACAACCTAGAGAGGATAAATAGGTTTCCATTCTTCTATTCCAAAATGCATAGTTGACACCATCAAACATAGGGGCTTTAGAGGAGGTGGATTCATTTCTTGCCATTGTGAACACTTGACAAGATCTACCCAAGCTAGAGAAGGCTTTGACAAAATAGGGTACCTAGGCTCTGATACCAATTGTTGGACACAATGGATCATTGAGAGGGGGGTGAATAAATTATTTAAACAATTTTCACTTAAAGAGAGCTATGTTGATTTGATATGAAACAAATAAAATGCAAACCAGTTACCAAAGTAATGCAAACAAGGTGTGCAAGAGAAATATCTAAAAGGTTAATACTTCACACATGAATATGCAACACATAACACCAGATGTATGAGGAAAACCCAATGTGGTAAAAACCTCGGTGAGAATTGTTGCTGGAGATCTTCTGTTCCAATCCAACCTCCCAATGTAAAACTTTTGACTATAGTTTTTGGGGCACCAACCCCTGATTTATAAGCACCAACTCAAAGTAGCACCAACCCCTACACTATTTATAAGATACAACATAAAGGAGGTACAACCCCTCCACTAAGCATCAACTTAGTGAAAACAAAATAAAACTCTGTTATTCAAATGAGATCTAATAACTCAATGATGAATAGATAGTACCAAACCAGTACTGAGAGGGGGGGTGAATTAGTACAGACAAAAACACATTCCTAAAACCTATTTGTTAGCAGACACTACGCTTTGGCAGACAAACAGTAACACTGGTCTTAAACAGAGTACAACTGGCAAAACCCAAAATAACTAAGACAAGCATAAACCGGTTGACACTTATCTTTTCATACAATCTAATACTTCATTTCCATTTCACCCTAGTGCATGAATAGGTAATCTATCATCAAAAATATATAAATAGCTAGATCAACATGATTTACCTTTAGACACAAATCACTTAAACCATCACATGAATAACACCACACATGACACACAAATTTTTCATGTGGAAACCCAACTGGGAAAAACCACGGTGGGGATGAATACCTTCAAGTAGTTTTAGAACTCTTTAGAAGTCCGCTCTATTAGGAGCCTTGTCTGGTTAAAGATTGATACAATAGGTTCTGTTAGGAACCGATCCTATTAGGGATCACCCAGTTAAGGGATGGCTAGAATACCTGTGATGAGGAGGTAGAGTAGAAGTTGGTCTTCTTTGAGGTTGGCGGGATTTTGTTCTCAATGTGCTTCCCAGATCAATCCCTAGGCACAAATGGGATTCTTCTAAACCTTTCTCCTATCTCCTCCTCTCTATTCAACACTGATTGCACCCTAGTTTATTGGATATCACTCCTCCTTACCTTCCATGCTAAGGCATTCAAGTCTGAAATGAGGTCCTCTTGTGTGTCACCAAAAATGAACAAGTTTGGTTGTCCAAATGGCTGAATCTCCTCTCTTCCAGGAATGGGCAACTGTTGGAGAACCATGGTTTACCTAACCTTGTTTGTACCTTTAAGGATTTCAATCACATTAATGTGTTGGCTAAACATCTGGACAGGTTTGCAAAGTCTGATGACTGTCCTTCACCTTTCAATAGTGAAAATATCCAAGTTGGATGCAAAGAACGTTGGTTTACTCAAGGCAACTTCTAGGTTCAAATGGTCATTTTGATCAAATGACTTAATACAATGCTATAGAACTAGTAGTAGGGTGTCTCAGGTCTTAACTTATCAGTTTTGATGTTTTGAAACAATTATTTACTTCTCCTTCCTTATCGATTTCATGAAATTGTCAATTTGACCCCAAAAAGGCTACTAGAATTAGCCCTAGTTTTTAGTGAAATTTGTTCACCCTGCTCAATCTGCTAAACTTCATGGAAAACCCTTGGAGATGTGGTCATTTGATGATGAAATCTAAAGGATTTTTGATATGGCAAGTACTATACAGATTGTTTGAGGACTGTCCCACAAAATAGGCACTTTTCAAGGGTTTTTGAAGGTTTTAGTGAGGGTTTGTAAATTAAAGGTCTTCTCCATGATACTAGACCCACTTTAAATGTTCAAAAATTGCTATGACATCTACCAAACACTTCCAAGGATCCAAAATCCAACTTAGAATATTGTCATTATGTCAAACAAATGCCATACTGCTGCCCTTACATAGAAATAACGGTCTAGAGGACTGAGACATCAATGTTTTTAATGTTTTGCATACATTTTCAACATTTGTAAACCAAATACAATGAAGGTATGTCAAATACAGATGCAACAATGACTGGACATAAGTTGGAACACCCCACAAAGCAAATAAGAAAGGATTTCTTATGACTGTTACTCATACACCCGTCATCACTGCACTTTTAACAGTCTTAAAACTGTTTACACTTTCTTTCTTTCTTTTAATTTACTTCTTCACTCTATCCTTGGCTTGCAAAGGGGTGTTAATGGCAAGGTAAAAACAATACATATAGCCTCTTAAAGATCTTAAAAGTTTGAACACTCAAAAGATGCCACAAAACATGACAGCATTATAAGACTGTGACAAAGAAATACACCTTTCTAGGATCCTTATTTAGGTCCTTTACAATCAAATTGTGTACAATGTCTTCTCAACATTGAAAACACTTCTAAATACATTCCCATGATGCATAAAAGAGGAATCCATCATTCCATACTATCCATTAGGGAGGTTGGCAATGAGGTTTTAACAATGAAACAATGACTCACTGTTTTGCAGTGTGATTACACCTTTGCTTCTTGCATCCAACCAAGTCATGAGAGAGACAAGGATGGTAAAATACAATGATGACTCTTGCCAACTTAATTCTTCTTCAACATTTCAAAGTATAGTGCTATGAACATCAAAGTACCATTCAAACAACTTTAAGAATGCCCAAGCCAATTTGTACACTTCACATACTTGCCATGGGCTTACAAACACTTGTGCATTGCTAGAAAAGGAAAATAGATGTATGATACAGTATGTACAAAGGATCCAACAAATTTCCTCAAAGCCATGGATGAAGAGACTTTGAAGAAATCAGTTGGACCATGAATGATCTTCCATTGGAACCACAAAACAATGCCTTTCTCAAGAGCACTTCAAACAAACTTGTTCCAAACCACTACTCAAACATAAAATGAGATCACATCAATTAAAAATAGGACTAGTATGGACTCATGAAGCCATGGTACAGACTGTACTCTCAAAAGTGCAGAAAACTAGTTAAAACTCACAAAATACAAGAACAAACAAGTATTTCTTTTATTTTTCCAACATGAACCACCCATACAATGATGGGAACATGGTTTTTATACATGTGCCAACATATTGAATCCTTTGTATGGATAGGTACAGGCTGGAACTAACCAAAACCACCAAAAGTCACTTTTTTGCACTTTTTGATAGCTTTTTGACAACTTTTGACAACTTTTGTTGCTCAAAAAGTTGCATTTTGACTCCCGGTGACTTGGCACTCAAACCAATGACTCAAAATCATTAGAAACACTAAATAAACATGCTCCAATTCTTGTCAAGGCTTTACAACATCAAAAATTCAAAAATGCTCATTTGGACCCAAAATTGACAGTTTTTGGCCCATTAAGAAAAAAACAAAAATCTTGGAAACTCTTAAACACAAATGAGTTCCAAACCTTATTACCCCACAAAAAAAACCTATTAAACCTACTAGAAGCATAAAATAAACACACATGCTTAATTTGCAACAAAATGCTATACCTGCTAGGATTTGAGCATTCAGGTGCTCCTGCACCAACCCGGTTAAGGGTTAAACCCTGTTAAAGGTTACCTTGTTAGAGGATTTCAAGAGCTCAATGGTTTTGAGTCACCCTGTTAAAGGATTTGTAGTAAGCTAGTTAAAGCTACCCTGTTAAGGAATTTCCCAATTGTTGAAGTGGTTAGAGATCAATAGGTATTACAATGATCTGGTAATAGCACTCAATGCCAATACAGATCTGCTTTAGCTCCTCTTCACCTTCTGCACTTACACTTTGCATGTATCACTTCTCTCCTCTGGTCTGGCAAGAATCATGTATCTCTTCACTTGGATACACACACACAAATTTTTCCAACAACCTTAGAAAGAAACACAACATCGACCTTATAGGGAACAGATAGGTCGGTAGCATAAACCCTAAACCCTAAACCTATTAGGTAGAGCAATTCAAACGGTTCAATCCTGACTATTGAGCACATTGCATTAAATGCAACAGTCTTGAACCGATCTCAAGACATTCTCCATCGTTCATTTTCCATCGCTTTCATGGCGGCTGATAACCCATCACGCATTTTCATCATTTACAGACTTCGCACATTCCTGAGGTAGATAGGAACAATCTCCTTCATGCAAGATCCTTCACATGAACAAGGCTGATGTGGCAACATGATTTGTTCTTCGTTACAATGCTAACTCATCACACAAAGTCATCGGTTGAGTCACATAGGCTTGAAGCACTTCAACCGAAAACCCTAAAGTTGAGACTACCAACTGGTAGTCATACAAAGCTTCCATGTACCGGTTCTCATATCAACATGCCGGTTCACCTTGAACAAACATACCGCTTCACTTTGGCACATATACCGGTTCATAATGTTATACCGGTTCTCACATATACCAGTTCTTGGTAACATACTAGTTCTCTCTTCTTCAGCATATTGACATCAATGATAACATACAATGTCATCATGTCCTCATACCGGTTCACATAATGCCAACAATCTCCCCCTTTGGCATTAATGGCAATATACAAAGATATCTCTCCGCTTCACATCTTCTCCCCCAATTTCTATAGATATCTTTTCTTCTTCACTTCTTTTCCCCCGATTTCTATAGATATCTTCTTTGCTTCACTTCTTCTCCCCCTTTGACAACAATTCCAAAGTGGAGGCACAAGCTTCCCAATTCCATTATGCTGCTCCCCTGAGGAGTAGCATCCTTCAACACATCAATCCTAAAAAAATTTGACTATGCAATACCTGACTGATGTGGAGCATATACCTTTAGTTCACCTCGTGAAGGGGCAGCACCCCTAATTCACCTCTTAAGTACATAAATGTAGCCTTTGGGAGAGGCTTGGTGAATATGTCTGCTAACTGCTCCTTACTCGAAACATGTTCCAGTGTAATCTCTTTGTTCTAAACCTTTTCCCTCAAGAAATGATACTTAAGCTCAAAGTGCTTGGTTCTAGAATGTAAAACCGGATTCTTGGAGATGTTAATTGCACTAGTATTGTCACAAAATATACTTACTAGTTTAGATATAGGAACTTTGAAGCCATTTAATACATGCTTCATCCAAATTGTCTGAGTCCAGTTCATGAAAGCTGCAACATACTCTACTTCCACTGTAGATTGAGAGATACAACTTTGCTTCTTACTCATCCATGAGACCAGTCTACCATCGAGAAATAATGCACCACCAGTTGTGTTCTTCCGATCGTCCACATTACCTACCCAATCAGTATCTGTGAATACTTTCAAGTTGAAATCCTTGCTATATGGATACCACAATCCATAATCAATAGTTACCTTCAGATACCTAAGAATCCACTTGACTGCAACCAAGTGGGATTCTCTTGAACTTTTTTGGAACCTTTCAATAATGCCAACTGCATGTGCAATATATGGTCTGCTATGCACTACATAATGTAGCTTACCAATCATTGATCGATATTCCTTCTCATTAACCAATGCTGAGTCATCCTCTTTGGATAGTTTACAATCGGTCACCATTGGTGTACCAACTGGTTCGCTATCTTCCATGCCAAAGGTCTTCAACACCTCTTTGACATACTTGGATTGAGTGATAAAGATTCCATCTTTCATCTACTGAATTTGCAGTCCAATGAAGAACTTAATCTCCCCTATGAGTGACATCTGCAAACACATGACTCATCTTGTCATCTCCACCAAAGATAATGTCATCAGCAAATACCTCATAGATCAGGATCTAATCTCCTTCACATTTCAAGTAGATATTGCTATCTTCACTTTTTCTCTCAAATCCAATCTTCACAAGATGGGAGTGCAGGCATTTATACCATGCTCTAGGTGCCTGCTTTAGACCATATAATGCTTTATGTAGCCTACACACCATGTCACTATCTTCAGATAGGGAAAACCCATCTGGTTGCTCTATATACACCTCCTCTTCAAGTACACCATTTAGGAATGCAGATTTTACATCCATTTGATATACTTTGAATCCTTTAAAAGTTGCATATGCAAGAAGCATATGAACTCATTCCAATCTAGCTACAGGAGAAAAGGTTTCTCCATAGTCTTCTCCTTCTTCTTGAGCATATCCTTTACACACCAGTCTAGCTTTTTTTCTAATCACTGTGCCATCCTCATTCAGCTTATTTTTGAAAACCCATTTGGTACCAATGATATTTTTATGCTCTGGTCTAGGTACCAAAGACCATGTACCATTTTTCTCTATTTGGTCAAGTTCCTCTTCCATTGCCTTGATCCATTCTTCATCTTTATGTGCCTCTTTGAATGATTTAGGCTCAAATTCAGACATCATACATGATTTTTCTCTGACCTTTCTTCTTGTAAGGATTCGTGCATCCTTATCTCCTATGATCTGCTTGGGATCATGATTCAGCTTGACATACCAAGGAATGGTCTTAATAGATTCCTCTTTCTTTTCTTCTTCATCCTCATCTCCATCAGTATCAGTATCTACATCTACTGGTGTAGGAACACTGTTACTGGTACTTGGTTGACTGGCAATTGGTTCCTAGAAGGTTACAACCGATTCATTTACCACTTGCTCACTTTCAGTTTCCTTACTTTTCTCTAAGGTTTCATCAACTCTCACATTGATTCTTTCCATAATTCTCTAAGTCCTATTATTGAAACACTTGAGAGCTTTGCTCTTGGTGGAATACCCTAGGAATATTCCCTCATCACATTTCGCATCAAATTTGCTCTGGTGTTCACTCCTCTTGATGTAACATTTGCTACCAAACACTTTAAAGTAGCTAACCATAGGTGTCTTACCGATCCAATACTCATAAGGAATTTTATCCTTATCTTTCTTGATGAGTACTCGGTTCATTGTGTAGACTGCAGTGCTCACCGCTTCTCTCCAAAAGGTGTGAGAAAACTTTCCTTGGATCAGCATTGTTCTTGCTACTTCAACCAAAATCCGGTTATTCCTCTCTGCTAGGCCATTCTGTTGTGGAGTCTGGGGGGTAGATAGTTGCCTCTTGATGCCATGTTCTTCACAGTACTTGTTGAATTCACCGAAAGTGAATTCCCCTCCTTGATCAGTTCTAAGGCACTTGATCCTTTTACTGCTTTCCTTCTCCACTAATGCTCTGAAAGCTTTGAACTTTCCAAAAGCTTCAGACTTATCTTTCAAGAATGTGACCCACATCATTCTTGAGTAGTCATCAGTGAGAATCATGAAGTACCTATTACCCTGCACACTCCTAGTTTTCATAGGACCACACAAATCAGTATGCACAAGATCAAGTAAATTGTCAGTAGTGAAAGGTTTACCTTTAAAGGTTGTGGAAGACATTTTCCCTAGTTGACACTATCTGTACAAGGTATTTTCTGGTTTGCTCAGCACCGACAACCCTCTAACTGCCTTGGTCTTACTGGCCTTCATAATGTTATCAAAGTTTACATGGCAGAGTCTCCTATGCCATATCCAACTATCATTGAACTTGGTCGTAAGACATGTACTGATATTTGCATTTAGCTGAAATAGGTTACCTTTGGTTTGCATGCCGGTAGCCACCAATTCACCATTATTTCCTTTGATTCTACACACTCCATTCTTGAATTCCAGAGTGAGACCACTATCATTCAACTGGGCAACACTCAAAAGGTTGTGTCTAAGACCATCAACCCAATACATATTGTCAACACTACTCTTTCCATTCAGAGAGATGGACCCTCTTCCTTTGACCATACATGGTGTATCATTACCAAAGCGAACCACACCACCATCATACTCTTCCAAGGATAGAAACTTGCTTTAGTCACCAATCATATGGTGAGAACAACCACTATCAATAATCTACTCATTGGAATTATCAAACTAGGAGACAAGAGCCTTCTTGTCTGACACATGTTCCTTGAAAGCAACAAACACAATATCTTCATTTTCTTCATCTTCCAATTCCTCATCTATGACACCTTCATCAACTACCACAAAATAGTTTCTCTAGTTTCCTCCTTTGAATCTCTTGAACCTTTCCAGTTTGTCCTTGTTATCACCATTAGGACAGTTTACAACAATATGTCCTATCTAGTTACAAGAAAAGCATTTCAAAGGGAGCTTACCTCTGTATTTACCGATTCCTTTAGGAAGTTTCCTGGCAAGAAGAGCTTCAAATTCCATCAGAATCTCCTCATCATCCATTTCTTTTCTTTGTCTTGGTTCACCACTGGTGCTTGCTTCTTTTCCTTTTCTGGATGGTACAACATAAGCTTTAAAAGCTGATTCAGTCGTTTGAACACTGCCATCAAAACTATTTAGCTCATAGGTTGTAAACTTTGCAATGATGGAGTCTAGGGATACCTTAGTCTTGTCTATTGATCTCAATTCCTGAATAGAAGCAACCCTTATTGCATAGACCAGTAATAAGGATCTCAGAACTTTGCGTACCACAGTGGAATCTTCCATTTTACCACCTGCACTCTTGATATCTCTGACAACAGTTTTGATTCTTATTCCATACTATTGAATGGTCTCACCTTCAACCATCCACATGTCTTAAAACTTCCCTCTAAGGCTTTCTTCCTTAGCTTGTTTTACATGCTCATCACCGCCATAGATATTTTCAAGAGTATCCCATACTTCTTTGGGATTTACTTTATCTTGGACATCAATAAACTCAATGTCAGATAAACTACTAATTAGGGCTTCCATGACTTGCCCATTCTCCTACATCTCTCTCTTTTGGTCATCGGTGAGAGTACCGGTAGGGGCAACATAAGCATTATCAACATAGCTCCAGTGTTGAGCACCCATGCTTCTTATGTATATCTTCATTTTATCTTTCCATATATTGAAATTATCTCTGTTGAAATTTGGACCTTCCCTCTTCATCATTAGACTGGGATCTTTTCCTCAAGCGGTTAAGCTTATAACACAGAGGACCTGGAGGATGCTCTAATACCAATTGATAACTCAATGATGAACGGATAGTACCAAACTGGTACTAAGAGGGGGCAATGAATTAGTACAGACAAAAACACATTCCTAAAACTAGTTTGTTAGCAGACACTACGCTTTGGCAGACAAATAGTAACACCAGTCTTAAACAAAGTACAATCGTCAAAACCCAAAATAACTAAGACAAACATAAACCAGTTGACACTTATCTTTTCATACAATCTAATACTTCATTTCCATTTCACCCTAGTCCATGAATAGGTAATCTATCATCAAAAATATATAAATAGCTAGATCAACATGATTTACCTTCAGACACAAATCACTTAAACCATCACATGAATAACACCACACATGACACAGATTTTTCACGTGGAAACCCAATTGGGAAAAACCACGGTGGGGATGAATACCCACAAGCTATTTTTGAACTCTTTAGAAGTCCACTTTGTTAGGAGCCTTGTCCAGTTAAAGACTGATACAATAGGTTCTGTTAGGAACTGGTCCTGTTAGGGATGGCTAGAGTACCCAGTTAAGAGTTAAACCCTGTTAAAGGTTACCTTGTTAGAGGATTTCAAGAGCTTAATGGTTTTGAGTCACCCTATTAAAGGATTTGTTGTAAGCTGGTTAAAGCTACCCTGTTAAGGGATTTCCCAATTGTTGAAGTGGTTAGAGATCAACAGGTATCACAATGATCTGGTAACAACACTCAATGCCAATGCAGATCCGCTTTAGCTCCTCTTCACCTTCTACACTTACACTCTGCAGGTATCACTTCTCTCCTCTGGTCTAGCAAGAATCACGTATCTCTTCACTTGGATACACACACACAACTTTTGCCAACATCCTCAGAAAGAAACACAACATCGACCTTATAGGAAATAGATAGGTCGGTAGCATAAACCCTAAACCCTAAACCTGTTAGGTTAAGCAATTCAAATGGTTCAATCCTAACCATTGAGCCCATTGCATTAAATGCAACAGTCTTGAACCGATCTCAAGACGTTCTCCATCATTCATTTTCCATCGCTTTCATCGCGATTGATAACCCATCACGCATTTTCACCGTTTACAGACTTCGCACATTCTCGAGGTAGATAGGAACAATCTCCTTCATGCAAGATCCTTTATGCACATAAGGCTAATGTGGCAACATGATCTGTTCTTCATTACAATGCTAACTCATCACACAAAGTCACCGGTTGAGTCACATAGGCTTGAAGAACTTCAACCAGAAACCCTGAAGTTGAGACTACCAACCGGTAGTCATACAAAGCTTCCATGTACCGGTTCTCATATCAACATGCCGGTTCACCTTGAACAAACATACCACTTCACTTTAGCACATATACTGGTTCACAATGTTATACCAGTTCCCACATATACCAGTTCTTGGTAACATACCTGTTCTCTTTTCTTCAGCATATTGACATCAATGACAACATACAATGTCATCATGTCTTAATTGGTTCACATAATGCCAACAAGATCCCTATTACAAAAGAAAGTTTTGCAACCTTACAAAATTATACAATGTCAATTTCAAATTTACTAGTTTGTGTTCTCTCCACCTACTCTACAACTTTTCTTTGCTGACAACTTTACCAAGTACCCTCTCACAATGCCTTCACACTTCAACTCACACTTGATCACTTTTTTTTCAGGTACAACTTCTATTGGTCTATCCTCTCTGTGTTCTATGCTCACTCCACTGGTTTACACTGCTTCTCCTTACCGGTCTAGTCTTGACTCATAAACACTTCAAGTGTTTATCTCTTCGGCTCTTAGACAACGATTTCACACTTTCCTTCACTCTGTAGAAGCATCAATCATAGTCTCAAGTCATCATATTTAAACTTGAGCTTTCCCGCCAAGAATCAATTCAAACTGAGGGTAGTTAGGGTTTCCTTCACCTGACTAAATCTGCATCACATCTGATCCAATCTACCTTGTATCAATCACCTATACTCGAGGAATGCATTTGTATATGTTTTCCATTATCCAATACATATTTGGTAAAGATAGCAATCCTGACCATGATCCTTGGCCTTGAAATCTGTCGACTGATTTATGACCCATCTATTTCCTTCTCGAGGTCCTCTTGTAGTCTAATTTCTTTGCTTCGATCCAAGTGGCAACAACTCCCTGATATTTCTTTGTCACTCTTTCTTCCTCAAGCCTCATCAATCTGTTATCATCCTGTGATTTGTGGTTGTTTCG
Organism: Cryptomeria japonica; assembly: GCF_030272615.1. Taxonomy (NCBI): domain Eukaryota; kingdom Viridiplantae; phylum Streptophyta; class Pinopsida; order Cupressales; family Cupressaceae; genus Cryptomeria; species Cryptomeria japonica. The sequence continues at coordinate 44,963,450 of NC_081412.1, read as the reverse complement.
TTAATATCGACTTAGCTATTTCAACAACCATGTCAATGGAAACTTCATCGACCTCTGCATGCTTTCCACCTTCGCTCCACATGGCATCAAATCGGTCATACACTTAGCTCACCGACACAAGGTTGGTTTACACTTGAACATTCAACAAACTGATACCAGCACAAGCCCTTACGGTGAGACCTTCTCCTTCTGCTAGCCGGTAGTGCACACTACATCGGTAGCACATCTTCACCTCCAATGGTTTGTGATCATTTTAACATTTTGCCTCCTCATCATAAACAGACAGCCAACCTCCAAACTAGCTTATTCTCTACCTGTTATCACTCAATATGCTAATACACACATGCATCTCACCTCATACTGGTGAAGTCACTGATAGTCTCAATAACTACTTGTCTTCCACCATACCAGTTGACAAGCCTTCATGTTAATCTTCCTTATATCAGTTCAATCTTCTTCATACTGGTTTGACATACTACTACCGGTAGCCTGTAATACGGGTTGACATCAATGATAACTCAAAGCCAACACTAGTAAGCTTGCTTTATAGGTCCGGTAAAGGTTTCACCGGTAGAGCTTTATTGAAGATCTTTGATGTAATGCATAAGTGGTGTTGGTGCAACTTCTAGAATGGATTTAGGATACTAATGGTGATTGTGTTCGTGCCTCGACTGATTGGTATCATTGCTTTGGTGTGTGTGGATCTAATTTAGGTCTGGTGCTATCTAGGTTATGGACCAGTTTGCATATAACGTGTTTTTGGATCCTCAAATGTGCTTCCGGGATGTTTTATTGATTGGATGATATTTATTTGGCCTTCGGCTGACATGCTTTATGATTTTATTTTAGGATTATGTAATGGATCTATTGTATTTTTTGTTTGGCCAACCTAATTGGTTAGGTCCCAGGTTGGTATGAATATATGTAAGATATCATTTTAGATCATATGGGAATGGCAAGGAGCGAATAATATAATAATCATTTGTGTAGAGGATTTGGTCGATCGTAGGTGATCAAATTGGATTTATGTAAGAGGTTTTAAACCTCCGATATTGAGCTTAACCGGAACTGTAATCTGGCATGTTTGATGCTATCACCAGTGGTTCTTCTCTCTAGATTGTAGTCCAAATATCTTGAGGTGGTTGACATCTCTTTTGAGACTCCATTGTGATGAGCAGTGCACTCTAGGTAGTGTACCTTCCTACATGTGGAGGCCCCTTATTGTAATATTTATTCATCTGATCAGTGGATAGATATTGTGGGTCTCCAATTCCACTATGGTTTTTCCTCCTTGAGGTTTTCCACGTATAAATATATGGTGTTATGGTGTTCATCTTGGTTGTTGCATTGTTGCTTATTATTATATGCTTTTATGTTTACTGGTTATTGAGTTATTGTATTAATAAGGTTAAATTTTTCCATTCCGGTAGAACACTGATTCACCCCCCCCTCTTAGTGTTCTTGGATTCTAACAAAACTAACTGAGGACATTCCTCTGACATTAACACATGTACAGGATATAGAGTTCAACATACTGGTAGAAGAATATCCTCCTCCAGTAATTGATGTTGATACAATTGAAACTCATGAGGTAGAGGCTACAGAAATAACTGCACCAAGTGGCGAAGCTACCAATGCCGAGGAGAAGATAAAGGATGCAGTTGAACAAAAGGTAGAGGAGAAAGGTTAGGATGAATAGACTGATGTCAGGGTACTGACACCTTCACCGACTGTTGGTCCCTCATTGTTGGCACTTGACTCATCCAGTCAAGAAGATTTTGGTCATTTTTGGAATAAGAATATTGAGCAACTGAGTAGTTTTGAATTGATGTTTCTTGAAACTCATAAATTGAGGAAGGAAGGATGAGAGGATAAACAATTTATTGAGGAGGTTATTCCAATTTTACAACACCTTGCACTGGAATGCAAGATAAATCAAGTTGCTAGTCCATCTGGTAAGTTGAAAGGTTTGACCGAGCACATTGAAAAAGAGTATAAAAATCTTCAACAAATGTCAAATCAACAATTGGTGGAAAGGTATAATATAGCTAGAAAGGTCACCTGTGATAATATGATCACATCTAACAAAGCTAAACTAACATAAGAGATGACAAGGATTGTGAAGCTCTTCATCAATGTAGTCGCATATATCGGCCTTGCACTAACACATTTAAACTTACAACAAACCCAGACAATAAAGTTAAGGTAGATAAGGACAAGTTGGAACAACTTGTAGTCACTTTTGATGGTACTGAATCTTTGACCAACTCTATTGATGGTCAAATTTTTCTTTTAGAGTCTAAAATTTCAGCCCTGGAGAAGGAAAAGGACAAATTAATCTAGCGGGCCAGTGAATTGAGAGGTTTGGTAAGTCCCCAGCTTAATACTTTGTTACTTCATAAGTGGGAATGTATGGACCATATGAATATTCCCACACCGACAACCTTAACAGAAGAAGAATTCCATGCTTACATTCTGAATGGGTTTGTATAAATTTTGGGAACTCTAAAATCCAATTGGGATACTTATTTAGCATTTTTCAAGGATGCTTATCTGGATATTTTCAAGTACATTTAGTTTTGGTATTCACAATTTTGCTTTGTATGGAAGTTCATTTCTTGTTTTTTGCCCTGACTTTTGGCATTGTTGTCAAAGGGGGAGAGGTAAATGTGAAAAATGTCAAGGGACATAAGAAGTAATGTATATCTTAGGGGGAGTAGTATTCTGAGATCTTTTTTTGGGAGATCAATTTTTTGACAAGAACCAGTACAACACTTCAACGATCCATTTTTCACATGAGTGTTGCCATCAATGCCAAAGGGGGAGATTGTTGGTAATTGACACTCATCCAAGTTATAGGTGTTGTAATATCTAGCAACACACTTCATGGGAAATCCAACAATCAAGGTAACCGGCATTTGCTTCACTAGCATTCAGGGAAGCGGCAGGCATGTAACCGACAAACTTGGAACCGGTATTCTAAGGCCAACAAGAGATTGATCCAGCAAGCGTGGAAACAGAAATAATCATATTGTTTCATGTTTATATTTTGTTTGGGCCAACATGTGTCTTACCATTTGTAATATGGTTGTAAGCCGACTTAAGGCATTTGTGTTTATTCATGTAATTAGGTATATAAGTCAGTCCATGTTAGGTCATTTTAAGGATATGATAGATAAGAGATGCAATAGGTTAGGTGATGGTATGTGAGCGAGATCTTGATTGATAGAATGTGAATGTAAAGATCTATAATTGGTCTTGATTATTTGTATAGAGGTTTGGGAAGCGATCTAAGCTACTAGTAAGGGAGGTTATAGTATAACCTATACAGATAGTGCTTTAACCAAAACTCATCTAGCATAGCAGATGCTCATTCTAAGTTTATTTTTTGTTTGTAATCCAATACTTTGGGTCTATAGTCAATGAGCCTACTTTTGTGATGAGCAGTTTGCTCTAGCCAGTGTGCCTTCCTATATGTGCAAGCCCCTCTTGTAATATTTATTCAGTTGGCTAGTGGATAGATATTGCGGGTCTCCAATCCCACCATGGGTTTTCCACTTTGAGGTTTTCCACGTATAAATCTTTTTGTTATGGTGTCGATTCATGTGGTTGCATTGATATTACTTGTTGTTACTTTCTTTTATGCATATCGGTTATTAAGTGGACATGTTAATAAGGTTAAAATTATTATATCTGGTAGAACATTGATTCTAACCCCCCCTCTCAATGTTCTTGGATTCCAACAATGTAGAGTCGATCAACATTGAGGATTATATTGGTAACGTTTATACTCTAACAATGGCAATGAGAGGACTACATTCACCCAACTACAAGAAATGCTTTATTATTTCACATTGATTAATCTCTATGAAAATATTCTTATGCAGTAGTGTTTAGGTGGGTGTAAGGTGACTACTGAAATCTTTGTGCTTTGAATTTAGGCCAACACTTAAGCTCTAGGAGAACTTATCATTTGTAGGCACCCATTTGATCAATTTCTTTTACTCCCTCATTTCCTATTCTTTTCCTCTAGGGTGGGTATCTGGCTAGAGATTTAGGTTACCAAGTTTTATTCTTCACCAACTACTAGGAGCAAAGGCATAGGTTGAGAAATAAGAAAAGGTGGTAGAAGCAACAGTTATAGGTCTAGATCAAGACTCAGAAGAACTAGAAGAAATGCCTATAGAAAAGATACTAGCAACACCACCAATTGAAATAGCACCAATAGTAGTAGAGGTCACAACTATAGCTTCTTTTGGTGCATCAACCAATCCTATCACTTAAGTTATTGATGCAGAGGTTGAAGCAACCCTCTATCTATATGGGATTCAATTGCACCTTAAAAATATATGGGTAGTAGCAGATCCAACTCTACTATTGTAAAGGGATCCAACTTTCTAGCACTACCAATAGCAGAACCAAATCCAATTGTAGATCCACCGAATGCAAATGCATATATAGTAATAGGACCCATGCAGGCATAGGCAGTTTTAGATTCTGTAATGCCCACCAAAATACCCTAGAGAAATACACTAACTAACATGCAAATAGAGATAATTTTATTTTTAAAACATCCACTAATGTAACCAATAAAATCAAGTACTCATATGCAATATACATCCATAAACCAAATAACATTTAACCATCATGAACATATCCACATAAGAACATTGCACAAGCGGAATTAATAGAATACGTCCAAGCATTCCCTAGGGTATCTCAATGTCATTACTAAATTAATCATAAAGAATATAATATAACATCATAAACATGATAACACATATACAATCATGATCCTATGGACTACTAATTATAACATTCTCTAATTCTTATATAGATTATCACATGATACCAAAAGAATTACCTTAATTCCATAACCATTACTTCATTAATAAATCAATGTCACATGATACAATACTAAATTCTCCTAAAAACATCTATCAATACATGAATGCATTATCCTTTCAAAATGAGGAGCATGGCTCTCAATTACATTACATTTACATCATGAATCAATACATACAATGTCATATAATCATATACATCAATATGCTACAACATCCATCCATAGCTGAGAAATAAGTATCCACATACATGCAAGAAAATCCAATTAAGAACATCCCAATGGAAGAAGGCATCCAACCACCCAACCATGTGGAACCACCCCCATGCTAGGAGATGACACAAGATCCCACTCATACTCTAGATCTAGGATGACACCTAACAACCAAAGGAAAAATCAACACAAACAAGTGCAAGAATGCAAATCATAAAATCTTCAATACGAAACCTCTAGAGGTGACACATCAACAAGGCTCAAGGCACTAGGATCTACATGTAGGGAGAAGAGTGTCATCACATGCGACAAATGGGAACCTGGGCACACGTCCTGGCCATTCCAGATGCCCATGTGGAGTCATATCAACCTTAATGGGGTAAGGGAGATTAGCCTACCTAGGTTTCCAAGGCCTTCCCAATTCTATCTCGGATCTCTACCACTAGGCAAGGCAGAGGGGCCACCAATCATTTCTTATCTTATTAAGATGAACTATGCTACCCAACCCAATAATTATTAATTATCACTTGATTATAATGTCAAACTCCCAATGAGATACTTGATGATCTAGACCCCAGATAACCTAGTAGTCTACCCCCTTGCAATCCCAATCTCTCTCTTGGAAGCCCACTCTTCCCTAGCATGCACCTAGACCTTAGGATAATAACAAAATAATGTAACATAAAATATCTCAACATCACCACAGGCTCTCAACAATACAGGTCTAGTAAACCAAGGTGCCAAATCAATCTCACAACATCCACGCAACATGGAAGCCAACATATAGGAATACAACTAGGTAACACAGCTAAAAGATAAAATCATACATAAGACAAATAGTCAAATAACCAATAATCGAACAATAAAATAGACCTGAAACATGTCAGGTACCAAAAATAGCCTCTAGGTATCCAAAAATTACATCACTAATAAGAAAATTGAGCAAAACACATAATAGCACTTTTATAAAACCTTCTGGTGCATTTGCGACAAGAAGTTCACCAAGCTCCTGTCATGCATATAGAAGACAAAAAAATTGCATGAAAAAGAGAATTACGAATCTAGATTAAAAATCATAGAAATTATTCTGTCCCAAAATCGGACATAAAAGGAACGCCCAAACATAAGGGAGATAAAGAAATAAACATAATATCAAAACATGTACTATATTAAAAGATATCATCAACCAAAGCCTCATGACTCCTAACTCAAAACTCATAGAGAAAAATTCTCAGAGAGCCCTACATGGATAGACAACACTCCAAGAGAACCCGACTAGAGAAAGTCTTAGAGAACCCAAGGAACAATCCAACTCCACAATACAAAGAAAAAGGGATCTCAATATAACCTAAGAAAACCAAATCTCCAACACAAAAAATGCACCACACACAAGGAGCCAACAATCATAGAACTAAAATCCTCAGTCGGCCATTCACGACTGTGCATAGAAATGTGCAAATAATTTTTTTCCAAAACTATAGCCCAAAACTATATAATATAAAATCCATGAAATTTCATAAAATTTAAAACTATATAATAAAACCATGTTTCCCAAACTACTTGCAAACAGTCTTTTCTCTACAGACATGGAGCAAACAAGAATTTAAAATAAAATTCAAAGGCAAGATCCTCCAACCTGGAAATTGAAGTGATAGAAAATAAAATCCGAGGAAGCGCAAGAATCCAAGCCCCAACCCAAGCTCCAATCTTCAAATAAAAATAATCAAAATAGCCAAGAAAAATCTTCAAATCGTAACTCGACAAAATGCACCGGCCACCATTTAAATTGAAAATCATAACAAAAACTATAGGAAATGTCGGCCAATAAAAATATTACAAAATAATATATTTCCTACCTACCATCCTATATAAAAATGCACAAATAATATTAAATAATATTTATTTAACTTACCATCCTCACAACCAATGGTAAAATAGGGTAGGTAGAATAAACAATCAATTAAATATCGAAGAGGGTAAAGAGGCAATAAAATAAAATAATATAAATATAATCAACCAATATAAATAAACCATGGGCACAAATAATTATAAAAGCCCATTAATTAAATAATTAAAGGATATAAATAAATATCACAAATAATTAACTAGATAATAATGAATCCACAATATCAGTAAATAATCCTTGATAAACCAAGGTTATATTAAATCATTAATTTAATTATAAAACCAAAGAGTTAATAATAATAATCACACAATAATATTTAAATATTTATATCACCTAATCATTTAATTTATTATTATAAACTATATTAATCCATTAATTTAATTTAACATTATTAAACTATATAAATCAATTTAATCAATTAATTAATAATAATTAAACCAATCAATAATCACCACGCTACTCAAAAAGAATAACTCATAGAACCACCTGACACTAAAGAAAAACTCACACTAAGATGCCAAACTGACATGGGCAATCAACTTAAAACTAGAGTATAGGGTGAGATTTCATGTGAACTCTGATCAACTAGCCATTGAGATAAGATATGCTCAGACCTGTGAAGCTAGGTGGAGTCGATGTTGGGTACCTACAAACCTGTCACCACCAATGCAAGTTGAACAACATATACAATAAAATATCATAAAATAAATAGACAAGTGAAAGGAAATCACAACATCATATCATGCTCACGAATGAGTGTTATTACATCGTACCTTATGATGAACATAGTAGAAGACACTGACAACCATCAAGCAATATCATAATCATCATCATCATAGATAGGGTTAGTACATAATAAAAGCTATCAAATCAATATTAAGTAGACTAAGCTATATCAAAGAGATCTGTTGATGTTCAAAAGAGAAAGATGACTTAGGGAGAGGCACTACAAATTCACTAGCCAAGGGAGGATTAGAGGATTGAGTTGCAAGGATGTCAGTAGCAAATGGAGATTGCCTTAGAAATAGTAGGGCAGTTCTATTTTGATAGAAAGATCCAAAGCCATTCATTGAAGTTCTAGATCTTCCAGTCAGCATCAAAGAAAGAATAGACAAAGGTAGCATCCTAGAGCTAGTTACAAAACCAATTGATCAAGTGAAAGTAGTAGTAGTTTATAAGAAGGAGGATAGTGATGGAATTGTAAAGCACTGAGAGGGGGGGTGAATCAGTGACACCAAAAATAGTACTACTTTAAACACAGACCAGTATATGAACTTAACAAATTTGTTAAATAATATGCATGCAATCAAAACTGATATAACAACATCCACAATAAGTAAAATATCCACCATAACACAAGTGTTTATACATGGAAAACCCAAATAGGTAAAAACCATGGTGAGATGGGACTCACAAGTTAACTATCTACAGTAATAGATAATTGACCGGTTAGGGTCTAGAAAGTGCTCTGCTAGGAGCGAATCCTGTTAAAGATCCTAAAGCTTAGTTAAAAGCTATACCCTGTAAAAGGTAGTACCTTGTAAGGAGTAACCTCGGTGGAGGATTTCTGAATCCAAACTAATGGATCACTTGGTTAGAGGATTTGAACAATGAACCTTTTTAGAGCTTACCTGGTTAGGGGTTTTGACTATTGTAGTGATTAGAAAACAATAGGTAGTGTGATCTAGTAATAACACAACTTGCTTGGATAGACCCTCTTCTGTGCACTTAACACTTCTTTACCAACATACTCTGTGACTTAACGCTTCTGCCTTCGCACATAACATATCTCTTTTGCTCATACAAAATATTTCATTGTGATGTCAATATATAGACATTTAGATTTCATGTCGGCCTCTATAAATCATAACACAATTACCTAGGTGTAGTGTATCTGGTCAAGTGATCATAACTCATCACAAAAATACCACCAAAAATTGTAGGTGAGGATAGCTCATCACGACTTGTGGTAACTCATCACACAATCATCGAATACCATTTTGAACAATCAATACTGACTGGAGTTAAACATATAAGCCATTTATCCTTTGATGCTCCTGTGATAGTCTCTGCAGGATCTTCATGTTGATTTTGAGTTATGTATAACCATTGGTTGTCTCCATGTATATACCTGTTGTCACCATGTACCTATTATATATAAACCTATACTATACCAACTGTAGTATAAACAACTTTGAAGTCACACCAGTAGACAATATGAATATATGTGTGTGTATGTGTTTCATCAATGACAACATATGATGAATTTATTACAATCATCATCAAGCCAATAGAGAGACAGTTGAAGTTGAAGTGGATCTAATAAGCGACAAAGATAGAGTAAGAAGCAGCGGTTTCCATCTCTAATGAACTAGTATTGCCCCATATATCATGAGAATACAACGGACGGTGTATGAAAGTGTTGTTTCCATGGGCCTATGGAACCAACCTATAATCACAAGGGGAGAGAGCCTTCATGCCACAGTCACTTGCCTATCTATGTCATTCATTGATGATTATGCCTGAGCCCCAATGATAGGTCAATCCATAATGAATGTGCATCCTTTCCAGGTCCTATTAAAGAGTAAGAAGATCCTCTAGTTGCAAAGGAATAAACAATTTACCTGGAACTAAGAGCCCCCTACTATTATATGGGCAGATCATTATATATATATATATACTTTCTTATGATGATATCATACTATGTGCTAACCATACTTCATTCTTTATGAGATAAGATGATGATCTTATTGATCATGTTATGGATGCCATGATCATATTATTGATGTGTTTGTGGAAGAGATGATGTTATACCACTCGTTACAAGCAAGGTGTGATGTTGCGATTCTCTTTCACCTGTTTGATTATTTCATGTTATATGTAATATATGTTGTTGTATAGATGTTGGTGTTGTGCAAGATGTCGGAACTAGACATCAACTCCACCTAGTTTCACAGGTCTGAGCATGTCTCTAATCCCAATGGCAAATTTATTGGAGGTGACATGGGGTCTTATCACACTCTAGGCTTAGTTGGTACCTTGTTAATCTAGTGTCTTGGCTGGAGTTGCTTTGATAGGTGTTATGCGGTATTTTATTTAATCCTATGTTGGGATGTTTCATGGAGTTGTAGTTAATTATTTTTTATTAGTTAATTAATTGATATACATAGTTTATTAATGTTTAAATTATTATTGACGGTGGGTATTGATATTTAATATAAGTATTTAATTATTATTTTTTTTTGGTAAAAAGGCCTAAGCCATATTTTATTAATAAATAATGTTATCATCTCTACTCAGTGCGGCCACCGGTAGGAAAGAGCGGAGAGGAGAAAACCTCTGGCCCTGCCTGGGCCCATCAGTCTAGTCAAACTAATAACATTTAATTTACACATGACCATTTATAGGTTCTACATTCTGGCTTATCAAAAAGCCCTTTATAAGGAGAACCTTTGATTTACATGTGATAGTGTATTTATGTCCAACTTTCCAAGTTCCCTATTGTCATATTTGTCACCTTCTGCTTATCTTGCAAAATAGATTTTCAAAACCTTCTCCTACAAAATAGATTTTCAAAACCTTCTTCTGCAAAACTACTATGTTAATTGTTAGTGCCAACAAAAGAATAAAAGCCAATACTTTTTCTATATACTCACTCCTGTTGTTATTATAGACTAGGTTTCTTTCAAAATAAGTCAACATTAGAAATTGTTGGCTCTACTATGAAAGATTACCTAGTCTACAATAATTATCAAAAGTGAAAGCACTGGTCAGCAAAGGATTAATACTACCACAACCTCTCTAGCCCACACTTTAGATTCTCACTGTGATATTCGAGATTTGTGTCTATTTAAGTATTGGTTTAACAATATTTTTTGATATTTTCATACAGTGAATATCTTTCCCTTTGTCATGTATATTATATCAAAGAAAAAAAATAGTTTACTATTTACCATGAGCTAACTACAGATCTTATATATCTATGTATAAGATTCATTATAATAGTAATAGCAAAAAACTATGTAACTAGAGCTTATTCTTCTTCCTTGTCATCTGCAGCTTCCATACCAGGGGCCTGTGATTCGGTGGGGTTATCAGCCTGGAATGGGGTCCATCCTTCTTCTACCATATAACTCACCCACCATTCCCCTTTTGGTTCTTTAACCACTCCAAGCCATTTCTTAAGGAATGCAATGCTTCTTACAATCTCTATTTGTCTTTGGTGGCAGAGTCTTTGGTCTTTATTACTAAGAATAGGCCTTTTGAATTCTGCATTAAGAACCTCATCCTTATCAATGGCTTCCGACACTTTGGAGTAATCTTCTGGGTAAGGTGTTTGTATATTGTCATCCACACATTTTATCGCCTTTTCCAGGTTACTTAAGTATTCTTCTTTGAAAATCAACCTGCATAATATGATTGTGATTGCTTTTCCTTCTCCCATTGTAAGTGCTATTGTTGCAAACCTTGCTGGGATGCTACTGTTAACTCATTTCCTATGTTCTGAAAGGATAATCTCATCACCCAGAATCCTTTTGGTCGCATGTATGACCAAATCATCTACCGTTCTTAGGATAACCAACCATCTCTTGTTATAAATTTCTCCTATGAAGGACATTTCATGCTTCTTAGGGAAGAGACAAATACCAGAATCCATTTTTAGGCAGAGCTAAGTGGTGTATGCCTATGCAAAGATATACTAGTTATGGAAAATGGTAGAGTCGGTACTATAAATTGTGACCCCAGTTGTGCTAGGCTAGTCACATGAAGTTTACCTATCTTCCTTTATATGATTGCTTCCTGATAACTCTAACATATTCCCTTCCCCCAGAATGTCTTGTTGTATGACTGTGGGAGTGATGATTATATTTTTCATGATTATTGATTCACCTTAATCCCTTTCTTTGTGAGTGCATGATTACTCAAACAATCAAGCAGTATCTTCATGATGATTTCTGGCTGATGTTGTTTCATCATTTTTATAAACTACATTGATACATACATATATATATGTGTGTGTGTGTGTGGGCCTATATATCTATATTCCTATGTAGGTATATATTTGTTCCTGTATGCATATATGTATATGTCTTTATGCATTTATATTTATAGGCATCTCTATGTATTTGCATGTATATATATGTGGTTATGTATACGTATATGCACTCATATGCATATATCTACAAATAGACATATATATATATATATATATGTATGCATATATGCATATTTATCTATATCCATACTTATATATCTATATATATGTGCATATATATGCACGTAAGTATAGATTTTATCTTGTTGTATGTATTCAGATGAGAATGCGTGTATCTGTCAAATCTGCAAAGGTGTCACTCAATTCTATCATGTTGTATCAGTTTTGAGATTGTTGATCGCTCTGTCATTTATTCTCTATTTGTTTTATATCCTAGTGTCTCCATTTTGCTAAGGATTCAAGCCATGTTTTGCATCTTTTGCCTCTAAGTATATATATATATATCTATATCTATAGGTATTTATCTATATTTATATGTGAGTGTGAATATGTTTCTGTCTGTGTATGAGTTGTATGCCATTTTGACATATTCTTGTCTATATTAAACCCTAAGTGCCTACCACCATACCTTATTTATATTCGCTTGTGTCTATAGAAGGGAGTAGTCTCTACTCTAAGGATACTATTGATAGGTATATATGTGATTACATGCACTTATAACTATATATATGTCTGTATATACCTGTATATATAGTTATATATGCATGTGTGCATCCATATATGTCTCTTCTCATATATATGCATGTGTACACATATAATTATATAAATACACCAGTATGCTACATATATATCTTTATTTGGGCATATACCTATATATACCTTCCATTCTACATGTAAATGTGATGTGAATATACTATTTCTAGGATTCTGTCTCAGTTTCTATCTACGTGTGAGTATCCAAATCTGATTGTCTATGTGTTGATGATGTAGTTCTATTTGTTCCATCTGCCCCTATATTGGCTAACTTATCGGCCAATGTGTTTGCTTCCCTGTAGATGTGATTGATCGTGTAGTCTGAGAAGTTTCCCATTAGTGAGAGGGATCTATCCAATAAGATTTTGAGCTCCTAATTTGGCATTGTCCTAGTCCTTATTACATTAACAATAATAGTCAATTCCCTTTCTATTTCTAATTTGGATATTTTTAATTGTTTTCATAAGTTTAAACCTTCTATTAGGCTCAATAGTTCTGCTTTATTGTTAGTGCAATGTCCTAGATATCGGGAGCTCGATCCAAAACATATCCCTTCATGTGAGTGAATTATACATCCTACCCTTGCCTCCCCTAGACTGCCTCTTGATGCTCCATCAAAATTGAGTTTCCACCATCCAATCTCTGGGAGCACCCATTTGCATGCTTTTATATCCTTGGTCTTGTCTCTGTTCCCTTTCCCAAATAAAGGGGGAATTTTGATCCCTTTCCATTGCTTTTTGATATAGTTATCACACTCTGTGAATGTCTTATCATGTTGTGGAATGGTCATATTCCTATTATTGGAGGTTTCTGTGATGGAGGCTTCTATTTTTTCTATCAAGATTTCTACCTTCATTTATGTTTCCTGAAAGATTCTCCTGTTCCTCTCCTTCCAAACCTCCTAGATTACTATTGTTGGACTGCATATCCATAGATTGTGGAAGATTCTATTCCTTTTGATTAATGGTCAATTTCTGAGCCAATCCTTTAGGTAAGGGATGATGGCACCTGACCAACCTAATTGTGCCATTAGCCAATACCAGCATCTCTATGTGTAGCTACAGGTTGTGAATATGTGGTCATTTATTTCCTCATCTTTCTTGCATAAGACACAAATTGAGGTTCCTTCAAAACCTATAAGTTTAAATTGTTTCATAGTTAGTACTTTCCCCTTAAATGTCACCCAAGCAAAGAAGCCAACTTTTGGGAGGCCAAATTTGTCCCAACAAATTATGTTAGGGGTGTAGTGTTTGATAATGTTTGCCTCATCATGTATGGTTCTAAAGCCATCTTTGAATTTGTATTGTCCATCCTTTGACTTTGACCATATAAGCTCATTTGGCCTAGGTCTGAGTGTTATTATTCTACCCTCTAGAATTTGCAGTAGTTCTTGGTCTTTATTGTCCACTAAGAATGGGGTCATGTTTTTCCATGTCCATCCCATTGTTGATTCGAGTGCCAATGTCATATAATCCTTTACATTGTTGCCCCATACAAATTTGATTTGGTTTTTAATACCAATTGTGTACATTAGACTATCTATTGAGGGGTAGCCGCCCCAGGAATCCTCCTAGAACAAGGCTGATTTTCCATCATGAATATCCCAGGATAGGTGGTTCACTATGAGTGATCGACTTTCTCTTATTCAGTTCCAAATTCTAGATCCCTTGGATGGATTTGTTTCCCTAAATACTGCCTCTCTGATTTTGTGACATGTATTTTCTCCTTAGGATTCTGGCCCATTTTGCTTCCAAGGATGTATATATTCTCCATGCCAATTTTGCCCCTAAAGCCATATTTTTCCATAGTGATTTTCTTATTCCCGTGGCTCCATCACTCTTTTCTTGGCATATCTTTTCCCATGATATTAGTTTCATTTTGTTTTTATCTTCTGCACCATTCCAATAGAAGTCTCTCATTATTTGAGTTATTTTTTTATAGGTCCCTTTTGGAAGTGATATAGAAGATAGAAGGTAGATAGGCATTGTTGCTAATATTGTTTTTATGAGGGTTAGTCTTCCTGCCCCTATCAGCCATAAGGCTTTCTAGGATGATAGCTTCTTCCTCACTTTTTCAATCAAGGGGTCCCAAATTTTATTCATTTTGATGCCTTTGTCTAGAGCCATCCCTAAATATGTTAGTGGTAGGCACCCTATTTTGTATCCTAGATATGAAGCTATCCTATATTCCTCCTATGCTTCTGTTTTAAAGAAGAATATTTCTGATTTCTCTTTGTTTACCATCTCTCCTGAGGCCAGCCCATACGAATTTAATATGTTCTTAATTTCCTTAGCTTCATTTAGCTATCCTTTTCCCAAAATTATTGTGTCATCAGCAAATTGTTGATGGGTGCATGGTTCTACTCCACCCGTGATCTGAATTCCCGCCAGTCTATTGGACCTCTGTGATGCATCTAGACTCCTACCTAGGGCTTCAGACATAATTATAAATAAGAATGGGGATAAAGGATCCCCTTTTTTGTGTCCTCTAGAGGCTTCAAATAAGCCTTCCGGTTTCCCATTTAGTAAGATAGAGAACCTAGGGTTTGATATACAGAAGTAAACCCAATTTATCCATTGTTTCTTAAAGCCAAAGGCCTTCATGCAACTGTAGAGGAAGTACCAATCCACTTTGTCATAAGCCTTTTTAATGTCTAATTTTAGCAACATATTAGGTTGCCCTTGGTTCTGACAAGAGTGGATGGCTTCCTGGACAATAATAATCCCATCTAAAATTGATCTATGGGTACAAAGCCTATTTGTTCTTCTGATATTATGGTATGCAGTAATTTTTTTAATCTATTAGCCATGACTTTAGCTAGTAGCTTATAGATCATGTTGCATAGACAAATGGGTCTGAACTCATCCCATTTTGAGGGGTTCTCCTTCTTTGGAATTAAGGCCAAAAATGTGTTATTAATTTCTTTTAGGAATCTCCCTGCATTGCGGGCAGATTCCAAGGCATTTGCTACCTCGTCCCCTAAGATGTGCCAACATTTCTGAAAGAAACTAGTAAAGAATCCATCCAAACCAAGGTATTTGTCTCCATGAAATTGTGCCAAAGCTGTTTTAACTTCTTCATAAGTGATTTTAGAGTTTAACGTTTTATTGTCATCCTCTGTTATCAGTTTGGGTATGTTATTTGTTAAGATTCTATTGTTAGGCAGGTCTGAGTGTTCCCAACTGTTAATGATGTTTTCAAAATACATAATTGCATTTTTTGCAATCAGATCTTGATCCATTATGATCTGATCACTATCATTGGTGATTTGGGTAATTTTGTTTGGTGCTCTTTTAATTTTGACACTGTTGTCAAAATTTTTGGTGTTTCGATCCCCATCTTCTAACCATGTTTCTCAAGATTTTTGTTTCTAGTATATCTCTTCTCTCGCCAGAATGTCTCCATATTTGCGTAGAAGTATATCTCAGAGGTCATCCCGTTTTGCATAACATTAGTGTTTATTATCTCCAGTTCATTCTCAATTCTTAACTTTTCCTCAAAGAGTTTTTAAATTTCTCTTTGTTCCAATCTAGTATCTTGTGCTTAATCTCTTTCAACTTAGAGACCAGATAATACATTTTTGATCCTACAAGGATACTATCCTTCCTTTTCTATGTTGGGGAGGAAGTCTTCATTTGTAAACCACATTCTTTCAAACTTGAAAGGATACCCTATTTGCTTTGTTTCCACCACAAGTTCTAAGCGTACTAGATAGTGATCAGAGCCTGACCAAGGTAATACTATATTTTTTAGTTCTGTATGGAAATTGGTTAGATATTGTTTAAAGAAGAATCTATCAAGTGTTTCTACGATGTTATAAAAATCTTTTCTCCTATTATCCCATGTGTGCAAACCAGTCTCTGTTCTGATTTTGAATAAGTTATTGTTATTTATCTAGTTTACGAAGTCTCTTTGTGATTGTTTAATGGTTGTTATACCACCTCTTTTATCAGATGAGTATAAGATAGTGTTGAAGTCACCACCTATGATGATGTGGTTTTCATCCTGCATATTTAAGTAGTGTTCTATTTCCTGCCACACTAATTTCTTCTTGTCTGTTGGAATTGGGCCATAAAAATTAATAATTATAAACTAAAGATTTAGACTAAGGGCTCTAACTCTACCAGCCATCCAATTTTGCATTTTGTTTTGGCATGTGAATGCAACTGTACTTTTTCTCCACATTATACCTAGTCCTCTCGATGCCCCTGTAGACTCCACAACTTCCATTTGCCATTGGGTTAATTTTATGCTAAAAGTATTTATATCAGTCTTTTCTTAGTTTTTTTTCTTGTATCATAACTATATCCATAGCAGATTTCAATATACTTATCTTAATCAATCTCTATTTATTAGGGGCTCCCAAACCCCTAACAATCCATGTAAGTATGTTTATGCCTCTTTAAGGGGATGGGGAGATTTTCCTTGCCCCAACAATGTTGTTATTTTTGCCCACCCCTCTACATCCCCGTCCATCTTCCTTTTGTCTAAAAAGATTTCCTACCTCTTTTGTTGCTCATAGATTTTCCACAATCAAGAGTTGGTTTCTCACTATTAGGGGTCCCATAGATACTAAGAGGGGGGGGTGAATTAGTATCTGATTGGTGATAAGAATTTCTTAACTTAAAACATGCAAAACATAATATAACAGTGTACCGGTATGCAAGAAGTAATGCAATAAACAAAATCAAGAACATCCACATGAAAAGCACTCCATAACACATGATTTTAATGAGGAAACCCAGTGTGGGAAAAACCTCGGTGGGATTTATGACCCACAATATTCACTCACTAGCCAATAAGAGAATATTACTTACAATAGGGGCCTGCACATGCAGGAAGGCCAACTGCCTAGAGCTCACTACTCAATGGGATGTCACACTGACTTACAAATAAGGATTATACTAATCCAATAACTTGTACTGCTTTACAATAGCATCTTCAATGCTAGATTCAGTACCAGTTCTTGCTCTATTCTTTACATTTACCCCTTGACCTATATTTCGCACATTAGGTCTACCTAATACTTTCCTTATGCTTCTCCTACTCTCTTTCAAATGTCTACAATGATCTCCTTTATATATAAGAGTCATTTTACAATTTTCCAAGTCACCTTACAATAATAAACAAAATATTATATAACAAAAATCCTGTCGGCCTCTGTGCTAGTCTACTTCTTTTCTTCTGTATCGGTGCCAGTGTCCTAAGTGCCGGTGTAGAGTGTGATCTGCTGATGCCAGTGTAATGCCTTTGCTGGTGCCATAGGATTGCAAGGTTGCCATCAATGACAAAACCTTCAATCACATACAATGTCTCATTGGAGTGTGCATATGCCAACAATCTCACCCTTTGGCATTGATGGCAACACTCATGAGAAATTTCAAAAAGTATCCAAAAAATGTGTAGTCCAAAAATGTTACCAAAAATGTGAGAGCTCCCCCTGAGCATATGATTCCTGTGTTTTGAATTTTCTCATCCCACTACTCCCCCTTTGGCATCAATGACAAAGGTTGTCAAGATGTCAGTAGAGTTTGTAGTTTCATCTATTCATAACCTCAACCTTGTAGCTAGGTAGTTATAATCTGAAAAAGATCTCCCAAAGTCAAGTTTATACTATCCATAAACTTCTTGCTATCCTTTATTTCTATTTCTGTTCTCTTTACTGTATCGGTGAGATGCTGCAAATGCTCTGCCGATGTTTTGCCTCCCTGTATTAATGCCTCAGAAATTTCCTTCCACAGAGATGCTAGATAGTCCAATCTTAGACTTAGTTTAGATCTTAAATGTTTTGCCTTATTTATTATTCTTCCTTTCTCTTTTTCCAATTTGAGTAGTTCTTCCTCAAAATTTGTTATCTTCTCTTCAAAAGCTGATAGTGTATCAGGTGAGTTGACAAAGCTGTCTGCAAGTTTATTTATCTCATCCTGTGCCTTTCTCATTTTCTTGTCAATATCTACAGTCGAAAAGTTTGTTTTACAGGTATCTTTATACAGATTTTTGTATTCTTTCAACAAATTACATAGTTTTGGTAGAAGTGTGTCAAAATCTCTATTACACTTCTTTATTTCCTCATCAAAAAAATTTCTGTTTTTCAATTTCTACCTTATCCTTCACTGACTCTTCCTTTATTTTCTTAATTTTTTTTGAGATATATTTACACAGTGTATCCAATTGTCCTAAAGAATATTTGTTATCTATATTACAGTTGGGAGCTATTACCTTCAAAATTGGTATGGAATCATCAATTTCTTTGTAAGCCTGTGAGCTGCAGTCATTTATTTTCTTGATAGAGTCAAGTAATAACTCAGTCACATTTGTTGATTTGTGTGCTGATGATGTTCCAACAATCTGAGTACCGGTGGAAGTAACCAAGCTTGTATTGACCTCTAGTAGGTCAGTTTGTGTCAGCATTTCTTTAAGCACTGGTTTTCCTACGTCACTAGTTACCGTTGTCATTGTTTCCTTATGTACCTATTATGGAGCCTTTAGCTCTGTATGTTGTGTTTCCTCAGTCTATGACTCGATCTCTACCTTTTTCTCTTCTTTTGCTGGTTTCTCTATTTCTCCTGCTACCGGAGGCTCAATAGCCATATCTGACTTATCACTTGTATCTTTGTCTACTACTATGTTGATCTTCTGAGTATCAACATCCACAGTGTATAGGACTTCAGAATTAGGATTATTATCCTCTACATCCATACTCTTAGCTATTGGTTGATCTTTAGTAGTTGTTGATTTTACCAGTGGAGTAATCAAAGGAGGTGGGGGTAAGTTGTCTCTAACCTTGATGCTAGGTGGTCCACCAACTTTACCTTTCCCCTTGTCTCTTTCTTTTTGATAAACTTTTATGGGTTTAGGGTTCCTGTACTCTTCTTGTTTTTCTTTCTCAACTAGGAATATATCCCATCCATCTTCTATTTCCTCTATTACCTCATTAACTCTTCTGACCATTAAAGCAATGTGTCGGTGTGCAGTAGAGAATACTGACCGGTTTTCTTGAGCAATTAAATCATCAATTTCTTGTGGAGAGTTTACCGGATATACAACAAGTAGTTTCTCAATTTTTATTTTCTTATCCAATTCTATCACTATTTGTCTTCTTGCTTCCAGTCTCTTAAATAGTTCATCTGGTACATCATTTATTACTTCCATCAAATATTTCTTATACATATCCATATGCAATAGAACACTGTTTTCTACTTGATCTTTTTCATCAGCTATTAAGGTGTCATATATTTTCTCTATGTTCTTAAGATTTCCTTCCTCTGTGATTTCATTTAGTAGTATATCAAGAGGGGCCAAGTCTCTATTTGTCCTTTTCTTCTTCTTAGGTGTGGCCTTTCTTACCAGAGATCTCGCTGCTTGTTTCTTTTGCCTTGTCCTCCTAGGTGAAGGTGTGGTTGTCGGTGAGGGATCCCTTTTTCTTACAACTCTTTTAAAAGTTGCAGGCATGTCACTTTTTGAAGAAGTACCTACCGGTGATAGGTGAGTTTTAGGCTATGGGGCTGCAAACTCATCCTCTGTTATGCCGGTTTTCTTCAATACATCTTCCTTAATTGCTTTTGCTTGTCTGGACCCTTTCCTTACAACTGCCTCGACCTTTTTCACCCTTTTCTTTGATTGAATTTGTCTTTCAATTTTCTCTGCACTACCAAATACTTCTTCCTTTGGCTCTCTGGGGGCTTCTAGAAGTGCTTTGGCATATGTTTCAACTAAGTGATCATCTGTTTCATATCCCATCTCGGTTACCCAAACTATCCTTGGGATGACTACTTCCATCCAGATTTCATCTTTCTTGATGACAAAGCATATATCACCTTTCTATTTGTCTACTATCTTTTGAGATAACATTACTCTTTTCTTCATTTTGTTCTTTAATGCTTGGAAAAAGTCATGAATATTGTTTTCCTTGTTCTCACCCATGGTAATGAATAGTTCGGTCAATTGTTTGCCTACCGGTATGTCATATCCAAGTTCTTTGTAACCTATACTGGGAACCTATTTTTTTATATGTAGCATTAAGCATACTAGCAGATTTCCAAATCTGAAAGTTCCTTTCTTGTCCTTCTTGATCTTTCCAAGATTGTCAATTAATTCATCCTTTAACCATTCACATATATCAATTTTTGCATTATATGTGACCATGTCATAAGCACTCTTAATGCATAAACTTGAAATTGAATTAAGTCTATTAGCATGAGTAGCTTTATACCCTAATATCATACTAATGAATCTTACATTGATATCTTTTACATCATTAACCCTTAGGGACCTCTTGTCAAATGTTGCACCAGTTAGTTTTATAACTAGGTCATTGGGAACCTTCTTGGTTTTATCTGGTCTTTTACCAGTGGTTGGTAACCCTGTGACAGCTTTCATAGCTTCCTTGGTGATCTTATGGATTGCATCTAACCAGAAAAACTATCCTAATCACATCCTTTGGAAATTTAGGAATGCTAAGGATTTTTGTAAATCCTAGGGTCTCAATGATTTTGTGTTCATCCTTTATATTGTCGGTATTATCACATATCATGGTTTTATACATGGTTTTAATTTCCTCATCTCCTAGCTCTTCAATGTTGCAGTGGATGTACATTCTGGGGTCTTTAGCATATACAACTCCCTTAGGAATTTGAGAGAAAGCACCTAAGCTATCATCCTTCTTTTCTATCTCGGGAACTAACTGAAATACGGGCCTAGGTTTTTTTATTACTTCAAAAATAGTAGGATTTGCTATGTATTCAATTACAGAGGTGGATGCCATGATTAAATACCTTTTACTGCCTTGGATGGATGATTGCTTGGAGTGTGCTTGCTTCTTGCTTGAAATGCCTTAGCTCGGAGTCTTCGTGCTCTCTAAAAATTTGAAATCTTGGTGAAATGAAATGGAGCCAAAACCTTAACTTTATAGTGACTTTTTGCCATCTACCACATTAATTGCATGCCAGTTAAGTATTCACTTAACATTATTTACCAGTAATAGATAATTTTCAACTTCTTAACTCTAACCGAGGGAATAATTAGCATATGTATCAATATATTGCCAAACCCTCAAGGAAATTTTCTTCAATTAGATGAAGAACTTCTTGCCGGTGGAGCACTGCTCTGTTCTACCGGTGAAGCATCACTCTATCCTGTCGGTGAAGCATTGGTTTGTTCTACCAGTGGAGGAGTATTCCCAATATTTAGATCAGCTTTTCTAATCCATTGTTTTGAGAATTCTTGCTTAACCTCTTCAACTTTTTCTTTACCTTTCAAGCTAGCACTTTTGTTGTCTACCGGTGTTCCTTTACTTCTACAAAATTTAGCAATATGCCCAATCTTGTTACATGCATAACAAGTTACATTATTTTTCTAAATAGCTTTCCCATAACCTATGGCAATTTGTGTTCTGCATTGATTTGATAGATGTCCAAATCTTCCACAAACATAACATCTCACATTCATTCTACAATTTTCAGAGTTGTGACCAACTTTGTTGCATTTAGAACATTGACTGGTGGGTGTGTTGATATTCTGATAATTTCTAGATCTACATTCATTTGCTCTATGACCATACTTATTACAATTAAAGCATTTTCCATTGAATTTATAAGCATTAGGCTGTCTTACCGGTTTGCTGTGATCCTGAGTATTTGTAGTACCAGAGCTTTCACCAACTTCAAAGCCAATTCCAAAAGTGTCACTTTTAGGTTTCTGATTTTTCAGCAATGTGCCAAGTTCCTCTGAGCTTTTCTTGAATTTTTCTTTGTGTTGATTTGCAGTTTCCAGTTCTCTTTCTAAGATTTCTTTTTGTCTCATTAGTTCATTTGAATCATTCTGAGTATGCATCAGATTTGTTTTCAATATGTCATTTTCATAGCTAAGTCTTGTGTTCTCATTTGCTACATCACTTAGTCTTCTGGTCAATTCTTCTTCATTCTTCTTCCTCTCCTCAATCTCTTTGCAAAATCTCATAGTCATATCCTACATTTTATTTTATTTTGTCATGATTTCTTGTTTCAATTTGCTTATCATATCATTAAGTGATTCCTTTTCATCATTCTCATTTTGCAATTTTTCACAAAGTTCTCTTCTCTTATTTCTTGCAACAGTAAAATTTTCTTGAAGTGCCTGAATGATATCCCGAGCTCCTCTTAAATCATCTTCTAGTTTGATATTCTTCAATTTTTCTACATCATAGTTTGTAAGAGCTCCTACAAGTTGCTTCATCAGATTTTCCATCTTTACCGGTGTCAAGATCTTCCTCAAGTTGTTAGGCTTCTGAAAATAGAGGACCAGGCTCTGATACCAATTTTTAGGGGTCCCACAAATACTGAGAGGGGGGGTGAATCAGTATCTGACTGGTGATAAGAATTTCTTAACTTAAAACATGCAGAACAAAATATAACAGTGTACCAGTATGCAAGAAGTAATGCAATAAATAGAATCAAGAACATCCACATGAAAAGAACACCATAACATAGGATTTTAATGAGGAAACCCAGTGTGGGAAAAACCTCAGTGGGATTTGTGACCCACAATATTCACTCACTAGCCAATAAGAGAATATTACTTACAATAGGGGCCTACACATGCAGGAAGGCCAACTACCTAGAGCTCATTGCTCAATGGGAAGTCACATTGACTTACAAATAAGGATTATACTAATCCAATAACTTGTACTGCTTTACAATAGCATCTTCAATGCCAGATTCAGTATGGGTTCCTACTCTGTTCTTTACATATACCCCTTGACCTATATTTTGCACATTAGGTCTACCTAATACTTTCCTTATGCTTCTCCTACTCTCTTTCAAATGTCTACAATGATCTCCTTTATATATAAGAGTCATTTTACAATTTTCCAAGGCGGCTTACAATAATAAACAAAATATTATATAACAAAAATCATGTCGACCTCTGTGCCGGTATACTTCTTTTATTCTTTGTCGGTGCCGGTGTCTTGAGTGCCGGTGTAGAGTGTGATCTGCTAATGCCGGTGTAATGCTTTTGCTGGTGCCATAGGATTGCAAGGTTGCCATCAATGAAAAAACCTTCAATCACATACAATGTCTCATTGGAGTGTGCATATGCCAACACTCACCTCGCATCTAGAGGATACCTCTGTTTTGTGGATTGGTTAAGCTATTGTCTACTATTTTATTATTGTCTGTTACCTGCATATTAATTAGTTCCTTGAATCCTCTAGAGTGGTATAGGTTGTGGTTATATCTTCTTGGACCACCTCATTTGGGTTGGTGATTAGTAGGGGTGTTTTGGGGGGGATTGAACCTATTATATAATGGGGATGTTAGCATTTTCTTCCCAATTTGTTGGGGTATCGATGAGTATTTTGACATATTCTTCAGCTATTTTCCCCATTAGGTTTTCTATAAAATTGTTTAGTTTTTCTTGGATTTGCTCTTCATTTTTATAAGCCTAAGTATCTAAGGTTCTATTAGGACTGTTACCGAAGACCAGGATAGGAGGCGGAGTTGGGGTAGTATCAATCCCTTGCTGACCAGTGATTATAATGAAGCCACCTTTGTCATCATTAAATTGTATGTCTATTTTTTCATTTGAAGATACAATTTTATCCAATACTGTCACTTTTGACTTCTGTAAATTAGGGTTTAACCTCTTGCAGAAAGCTAAATCTTTTGCTACTCCCATTATACCATACCGGTTTTAGAGTATATATGCCATCTATTGTTTCTAAGATTATATTTTTTAGGTCTCCCTTGACTTTGTTTAATTCTGTTAGCATTTTATGTCTAAGCTATCCAACCAATTTTTTTCGATAGGTATGAATTTGCCCAGACTATCCCCAATTTCTATAAGGATTTTAGCATGCATTAATTCTATAGGAACATTGTGGATTTTTATCTATTTTGATTCCATTTCAAATTCAAAACCATTAGCATCAAATTTCGGTTGCCAATCAATGAAGTTAAAATTTATGCCTTTGTAAAAAACATAATCTTCATGTAGAAGTTTGGCCTTCATAGATTTATCATGGCATTCAATGTATATAAAGTTGTTTTCTTGGGTTGTTATACTTACCTGGCCATGGAATTTTGTTTTCCACCATTCCATAATTTTGTCGAATGTCTGGTTGTTCCCTCCCCATTTTGCAAAGAGTTTGTGCCTTCTCCAATACTTTCTTAATTCATTTTCTTCTCTAGGGTTCATGTTTTTGATGGTCAATTCCTTTTCTTCTCTAGGGTTCGTGATTTTGATGGGCTCTGGGTCAAGATTTGTTGCTTCTAGGTCATCCTCATTTCTTATGACCTTATATGGTGAGTTTCCTAGCTTCGAGACCAGAATTAGTTTCGCAAATTTAGGGCCATGAAATGGTAGTGCCCTTCCTCCATCCTTAGCGGGTCTAACATAACCCATTTTGTTGGTAAGTGGGCATGTATTCTGTTATGGCTTTCGGATGGGTTGTCCAGGGCCTAAATTATTTGTTCGAGAGCCCAGTGGTATCTTGTTTTCCTTGGTGGCATAGTTGGGGATTTGAGAGGTGATAGGAATCACCCATATTTTTGGTTGTTTCGTCACCCTGGCTTCCCTCTTCTCTACCCTAGCTGCTTTGTTTCCCACTACCACATGCCACGGATGGTTATGTCCAGAGAATTCCCCATCATATGGATGTTTGTCAGCCATTTCCCAGTTCCTACCCTAGTATGGGCGATGTTCACCAAGATATCAATATGTAGAGTCTACAACTGCCCTAGCAGCCCATCGCCTTTTTTCCCTAATGGTGTTCTTGCTCTTCACAGCCTCCCAAGGGGAAACCCTACCAAATGTTGAGGCAACCCCAACACATCTTCTCCCCCCATCGCCTGCTTGGTCATTCGCATGTTTGCAAGATTGCAGAGCCATTTTATTTGCTTTATAAATATTTAATTATTGGAGTTTATAATAAATTAATATTTATTTTGTGGCATTATATTTAATAGAGAATTTTATATTATTTGGGCTTTGATTTATTTGATTTAACTATTATTGGTTTATTTTTATTGTTTAATATTTTTATTTATTTGTTTTATTGTTTATTTACTTACCCTTTCTTGCTATTGATCCTTGGGAGTTGCATTTCATTAATAATATTATTTAATATTATTTTTATCTTGATTTTTGTGGAGAGTTGGTAAGTTTATTATTATTTTGATTTTGGGCAGTGATGAGGTATGATTTTTGGATAATTTTTAAATATAGAGTTTTGATACTGCCATGAGGTTCTTTTGGCTAGAAAATTATTTGGTTTTCTAAGTTTTGTCTTGTAAATGGATTTTCCTATGATTGATTGAGGATTTGAGCTCTAGCGTTGGATTTGCATTGTTGTTGTATTGTGTTGGGAAGAGTTGTTAGAATTTTGGATTAATTAGCTTCTTTGTATTGTTGTGCATTTCTTCTCTAGTTTTCATTGACCATTTCTTCATTTCTATGTTGGTGGATCTTGAAAAATAAAATTATGCATTTTGCTTCAAGGAAAGATTACTTGTTGTGTGTGAGGGGAAATGCAACTCTACATATTGTGCAAAGTTATATTTTTTCCCCTTGTTTTGGTTGTTGGAAGTTTTGGCCTTTGGATTGTATTTGTCATGAATGGTTTTTGGGACTGTGTTTAGAGGAAACATGATTCTATGTTCTTTTTCCCCTTGTAGCTACTGATTGGGTGGAAGTATCATATTCATGTTGTTGGGAGGAATTTATGTTATCGCTTGAGGACTAAGATGTTGTTATGTTAGTGTGTTCAATGAAGCATGTGTATCGTCAAGAAAGTTTGTATTTTGATGTGGTATAATGTTGATGATTTGGTAATTATAACCTCAAGATGGTTGTTAAACTCCTTTCTGAATCCATGTTTGTAGTTAGATTTTTATTTCAAGTCATTTTAAACTTAGTGCTAGAATCCAAGAACACTAAGAGGGGGGGTGAATCAGTGTTTTGCCAGTATAATCAATTTCAACCTAATTAACAATGTAGTTTAGTAAGCAGTAAACATAAAAGAATATAATAGAAAATAGAAATGAAGCAACCACAAGAGCATACACCATAACACAAATATTTTTTACGTGGAAAACCTCAAAGAGGAAAAACCATGGTGGGATTGGAGACCTGCAATATCTATCCACTGGCCAAATGAATAAATATTACAATAGGGGCCTACACATGCAGGAAGGCCAACAGCCTAGAGCACACTACTCATCACAAAAGGAACCTGACTGACTATAATCACCACATATGGGGTTACAAACAAAATTTTGAACTCTAAGAGTGCATCTACTATCTTGGATGAGTTTCGGTTAAAGCACAGTCTATACCAGTTTACATTATGTCCTTATCGGTATCTTGCTTTACTTCCCAAACCTTTAAACCAATATCCAAGATCGACTACAAAATATTACATTCGCATTCTAATGATCAAGATTGCTCGCACAACATCACATCACTATACCCCATTACATTCTCTTACATTACCAAAATAACCAAACTGGACTGACTTAAATACCCTTCCTAAACACAAACATAAATGCCTTATGTTGGCTTACAATGATATTGCAATTTATTTACATGTTGGCCTAAGAAAAAATAAATTCATTAAAATTCAAGAACGATGCCTTGTAGACCTATTGGATCAATCTCCCATGTTGGCCTCACATACCGATTCGTAGATTGTCAATTTCCCTTTCCTATCGGTGTCGATTGACAAACAATGTATACTGGTGAGTATCGGTTAAGTGACCAACCCAAAATGGTGTGTGTTTCCATCAATGACAACACAACTAAGCCATATGAGTGTTAATTGCCAACAATCTCCCCCTTTGGCATTGATGGTAACACTCATGTGAAAAATGGATCGCTGAAGTGTTGTTCCGGTTCCCTACCAAAAACTCCAAAACTGATCTCAAAAACTATTGGAAGACTACTCCCCCTGAGCTATACATTACTTATCATGTCCCAATCATTTTTCACATCAGCCTCCCCCCTTTGACATTAATGCCAAAGATTGGGGCAAAAAAAGGAATAAGAAATGAAATTCTCTACAAACCAAAATGTGATTACCGGATCTAGATATACTTGAAAATATCCAGGTAAGAATTCTTCAAAAATCCTAAATATGCATCCCAGCCTATCTTCAATGTTCTCAAAATGGATACAAAACCATTAAGACTATATGCATGAAGCTCTTCTTCTGATAGCTCTATCGGAGTAAGTTTATTCATTAACTCTATGCTTTCCCTCTTGTGAAGTAACAAAGTCTTCAACCGAGGACTCACCAAACCTCTTTATTCCCTTGCACACCTGATTAGTCTATCCATGTCCTTCTCTAATGTAGAAATCTCAGACTCTGTAATCAAAATCTGACCATCAATGGTATTCGTCAGTGTCTGACTACCATCAAAACTGTTCATCAAATATTCTAATTGGGCCTTTGTCGCCTTCAATTTCACCTCAAGTTCCACTGTTAGTTTGTCGACGGTAGTATAGGACCGATATATATTTCTGCACTCATATAGAGCCACATCAATCTTTGATATCTCATCTATCAACCTAGGCTTGTCAGATGAAATCATGTTGTCACAAGTCAACTTCTGGGTTGCATTATACTGCTCAATCAATTGTCAGTTTGATACTTGTTGAAGAGGTTTAAACTCTTTGGGAATATTCTTTGTCAAACCTTTTAGTTTGTCAGATGGGCTCCCAATCTGATCTACCTTATATTCCAATGCAAGCTGCTACAAAACCCAAATGGCCTGCTCAATAACCTGCTTGTCTTTAGTCCCTTCCCTCCTTAACTTCTGAGCTACAACATAGATCAATTCAAAACTGCTTAGCTACTCAACATTCTTCTGTACAAAATCAACTTGACTGGATGAGTCAAGTGCCAACAATGAATGACTATCCAAAATCTTCCTAGAGGATTCAACGTCTTGACTTGCACTAGTGGCTTCGCCACTTGGTGCAATAACCTTTTCAACCTTAACCTCTTCAGTATGTACATTTGGTGTCGGAGGTTCAATATCCTCAACCTTCTTATTTTCTATATCCACATCAATAACCTCTATATCTGGAATGTTTTGTTCTAGTATATCTATCTTATCATGTATAGTTTTAATGTTATCTACCAGTATCTCTAAATTAGGTACAAGTGGTTCTACTAGAGGAATATCCTCTAATATTTTCTGATCCAAAACTCGTGTATCCATTCCCAATTTACCTTTCCCCTTATCGTCTATCGAGATGTCTAGAGTGTTAGACTTTTAAGGGACTTCCATTGATCTAAAGAATCCTAGTTTATCTACAAAGAATTTTACCCAAGCCTCATGTGTCTCCTTAACTATCTCATTCACTCTACCTACCATGAGACTCACATGCCAGTGTTTGCTTTAGAAAATTTATTTAGTTGCAAACTCTAAACAATGTTGCATCTCTTCATCATTTATAGCACCACAAATAGTTAACAATTCTTGTACCTTTATGTGTTTCAACCACAGATAACCTTCTTGCATCTAGTTTTTTATACAAATCTCTCAGTATCTATTTTTCAATCTCTAAAAGTGCTTTCTTATATATGTCTAAGTACAACAAAATTGATTCCTCTATCTTCATTTGCTCCTTATCATCCATATGTACATAGTAATGTTGTATATTATTCAAAATTCCATCTTTAGTGATTTGATCAATAAACTCAACAACTAAAAGAGGAGGAATGACTTCAATACTCTTACCGGATTCGAGAGCTATATCTACATCTGATTTCTTCTTCTTATTGAGAGTAGAAGTAGACTCCTTAACTAGTTTCCTCTTCTCTGTGGGCTTCCTCTCCTTCAAAATTTTGCTTGGTGCTGTCGGAGGGGTAACCTTCACTTTCTGCTTCTTTACTTCCTCAACCTTCTTCCTTGCTATCTGATGAAATTTTTGGGAATCTGTGAGGGCACAACATTAGTATGAGAACCAAATGTAACAGGGGCAATATAAGTCTCCAATTTCTTCCTCTTTACTACACCCTTTCCAGTTGCTGCTGCCAGTGAGGCCTGAAATGCTATCGGAGAAGATCCTTCCGCTAGTCCTATGATCTACTTTATCTCAAAGGACATCTTCTGTACAACTTCCCCAACCTTCTTGATCTTTCCTTTCCTTTTCTTCTTACTAAATCCAATTTCAACTTTAGTTTCTTTTTGCTTTGCAGTCCCAAAATCTTTCTCTGCTTCATCAACTAGGGCATCAGTAAGAGTCTTGGCATACAAGTCCAAGATCTCAACACCTACCTTAGCCCATTTATGTTATCTAGATCTTCCTTGGTTGTACTACCTCCATCAGTGTTTCATCCTTCTTCACCATAAAATAGATTTCAGTTGAATATTTATCTACAATATGCTTTGGAACTCTTTCTCTCTTCTCATTGCCTTCTAGAATGATTTGAAATAACCCCAAATAATGGAGTCCCTATCTTGTCCCATATTCCTTATAGCATCTTTAATTTGTTTTTCTACCTATATATCAAATGCCCATTGGGTTTTACCGGTTCTAGGTAACTCATTCAAAAAGAAAAGCATTAAACAGACAACAAGGTTGCCATATCGAAAAATACCCTTCTTCTCACCCTTAATCTTTCCTAGGTTTATTACCAATTCATCACACATCCATTGACATAGATCTATCTTTTCATTCTCCTTAATCATTTTGTGAGCATAGAAAATGCATGAACTGGAAACAGAGTTCAACCAATTTGATTGGGTTACCTTGTAATTGATGATCATGCTTGCAAATTGAATTGCTTTGTCTTTGATAGTGCTAATTATCATTGACTGGTTGTTAGATGTTGCATTAGTTAACTTCTCCACCTCATTGTTAGATATCTTCTTCTTTCTAAGGGTTGGACTGGTCTGGGGTAAATCGGTGATCGCACAAATAGCCTCCTTGGTGATCTTGTGGGGTTGGTCTAGCCATATGAATTGGCCATGGACTCGGATCAGTGCATACTGGATCAATTCATCTTCAAATTCTAGCATCTCCAAAATGTTGGTAAAACCCTGATCCTTTAGAATTTGAAATTCTGGTTTCATCAACCCAACTTGGTTCAGTAAGGTGCCAATATACATGTTCTTGATCTCAATAGAACCCAAATCCTCCAAAGTGTAGTGAATATATGCACAAACATCTTCAACCTACAAAACTCTTTCAGGAACCCTAGAAAATGTGCCAACTGAATCATTGACCTTCACAATCTAAAGGTATTGCTTGAAAATAGGGCATGGACGGTCCTTGATATCAACAACAATAGGGGTAGACACACCTACTAGAGTGGAAGATGATCCAGAAGCCATTGCAAACAAAAGATAGCCCGAAAACTGATAAAATACCTCACGACCTTCGCCGATGAAAGCTCTTGAAAATCCGCTTGAGAATGCACTGGAATTCACTTGAAATGCTTTTGATCACCTTGGATATCTTTGAACTTGCTCTGTTTCACTTTGAATGTTGTGCAAAAATGAACCAACATTTCCCTTTATTCGGTGAAAACCCTAATTTCTCATTTTCATTAATGCATGTAGGCATATCATACCAGATTCAAAATCCATTATCCCAATGTCGATGAATCTCTAGACTGACTTCTCCAAGATTCATCATTAATTTGCCTACCCCTAAGGCTAATGAATTAGTTACCAAATAAACTTCTTGCCGATGCAGGAACATTCTTCTCTATTGGTTGAGTAACCAGATTGATTGTCTCTGCTGGTTGATCTTCAAATTCCCTAACCCATTTCTTCTCATGCTCCTTCCAGATATCTTCAACCTTTTGTTTTTATTTTTCATCATTTCCTACCGGATCGTTCTTGCTTCTGCAATATTTGGCAATATGTCCTATTTTGTTGCATGCATAGCAAGTGACATTATTTTTTTGAATTGCCTTGTTGAGTCCTTGACCATTCATTAACCTACATTGATTAGCCATATGTCCAAAATTTCCACATGCATGACATCTGATATTGATTCTACAGTCTTTTGTCCTATGACCATATGTATTACATTTTGAACACTGACCGGGAATAACATTATTATTCTGATTTTCTCTATTTTTGCATTGACTCACTCTATGAACAAACTTATAACAAAAAAAATATCTACCATTAAATTTATGTGCATTTGGTTGCCTTACCGGTGATTTTTTGTTCCAGTTACTTGGTGGATTCTTGTGATTTGCAGTGCTGGAGCTTTCTCCATGCTCAAATCCAAGACCTCTAGTGTCTCCAGTCAGTGAAAATTTTAAGAAACCCCCCCCCTCAAAAAAAGATATAAAATCTTGGCGATTTTTTATTTATTTTGGATAAAAATAATAATTTTTATTAGCGAATCTTTCATTTTTTATAAGAATAATATTAATTTTAATGGCAAATTTTTTACATCAAAATTTTTTGGTAGAAAATCTTGGCATATCTTAGAAAATAATGCAAGTATGCATTAATAACTATTGCAAATAATTTTTTAAAAAAAAAATCTTATAGAAAAGCAAAGTCCTAAGCTAGAAATCATTAATGACTTTAAAGGATGGACACTACTTTATTTAGTTAATTCTATTAATTTAAATTAATCTAATAACCCTGTTTGTATTTTGTCAAATAAAATGTACTTGAAATTTGCAATACTCATGGGGCCCAAAATTGTTTTTACACCATTGATTTCCATTGAGGTCAACAATTGAAAAGCAACTCAACCCCCATGAGAATTACAACTTGTAGGTACAATTTATCTCATAGAATGCAATAGTGATCATTAAATTATAGTTTGAATCACTAGTGGCAACTAAATATTACTAATAAAATACTAAAGTAACTAATAATTATGATGTATTATTGTCAAAATAATTTAATTTTTTATAATAAATTATAAAATTTTGGTGAATCAGATCCAATCATGTGTCAAAATATTTTGGTGAATCTTTGAGTTAAAAAATTTAATAAAATAAATTCTCTGGTGATTTAAATAAGACTAAAATATTGCTTTATAAAAATGTGGCGATTTAGGTCACCTTAAGACTTGAACTATTAGCCAAATTTTGATTTCCAAATTTTGAAAAATAGTCAAATGGCGAATATTAGCCACTAAAAAAATCGTTGTCTCTAGTGTCTCTTTCATCCTTCAATAATTAATCAAGCCTTGCAGAACTGACCTTGAACTTTTTTTTGTATTCATTTGTGTTGGCATTATGTGAACCTGTATGAGGACATAATGATATTGTATGTTGTCATTGATGTCAATATGCTGAAGAAGTGAGAATTGGCATATGAGAGAACCGATAGAACACTATGAACCGACAAGTGTGCCAAAGTGAAGAGGTGTGTTTCTTCATGATGAACCGGCATATAGTTATGTGAACCGGCTCATGGAAGTATTGTATGACTACTAGTTGGTAGTCTCAACTTCAGGGTTTCCGATTTAAGTACTTCAAGCCTGTGTGGCTCAACCTGTGACTTCGTGTGATGAGTTAGCATGGTAACAAAGAATAGATCGTGTTGCCACATAAGCCTTGTGTGTGTGAAGGATCTTGCATGAAGGAGATTGTTCCTATCTACCTCAAGAATGTGAGAAGTCTGTAAAATGGTGATAACATGTGATGGGTTATCAGCTGCCATAAAATCAGTGAAAATGGATGATGGAGAATGTCTTGAGATTGGATCAAGAACTGCTGCATTTATTGCAGTGTGCTCAACGGTCAAGATTGAACTGTTTGAATTCCTTAACCTAATAGGTTTAGGGTTTAGGGTTTATGCTACCAACCTATCTGTTTTCCTATAAGGTCAATGTTGTGTCTCTTTCTGAGGTTCTTGGCAAAAGTTGTGTGTGTGTATCCAAGAGAAGGGATACGTGATTCTTGCCAGACCCAAAGGAGAGAAGTGATACCTATAGAGTGTAAGTGCAAAAGGTGAAGAGGAGCTCGAGTGGATCTGCATTGGCATTGAGTGTTGTTACCAGATCATTGTAATACCTATTGATCTCTAACCACCTCAAGAGTTGGAAAATCCCTTAACAGGGTAGCCTTAACCAGCTTGCTATAAATCCTTTAATAGGTTAATTCAAAGCTATTGAGTTTGAAATCCTTTAGCTATTGAGTTCTTGAAATCCTCTAACAAGCTAACCTTTAATAGGGTTTAACCCTTAACCGGGTATTCTAGCCATCCCTTAATCGGGTGATCTCTAACAGGATCGGTTCCTAGCAAAACCTATTGTAATGTCTCTAACTGGACAAGGCTCCTAACAGAGCGGACTTCTAAAGAGTTCAAAAATAACTTGTGGGTATTCATCCCCACCGTGGTTTTTCCCAGTTGTGTTTCCATGTGAAAAATATGTGTGTCCTGTGTGATGCTTTTATCTTGTGATGCTTTCCTATTGTCTGTCAAGCATATGATGGTTCTGTGTTTTATGCCTGTCAATAAAACATGTTGAAATAGTTGTTATTATCTGCTGAATGTACTAAAAAGTTGTCCATATCATTATTGTGTGTATCATTGTTGTTTGTAGTGTCCATGTTCTCAACATTTGGTATGTTTCTATAGGCATCCATGTCAGGTAATGTAGTATGATCAGAATTGAAAAAGATATCATTGTCATACTCATAAGAACTCATGTTTGCGGACTCTTGAGCCTCTTTAGTTTCTCTCCTAGATTTTTGGGAACGAGTTTCAACCATGAAATAGGTATTGACCAAGATGTGCTAGACTAGATGAAAAATGGAAAAAGTATGGAAGACCAAGAGTTGGATGGAATGTAAATGAATCTGAGGTGTACTTGCAATGTCCAAAGTGTAAGACCAAGTATGTATGTAGTAGAGTAGGTGTGACTTCCAAAGAGAGGATGGTTTCTCTTGATGAGGTAAGTTGACCTTGACTCTAAGTAAGACCAAATGAGACCCAAAGGTGAGAGACCTTAATGAGGGACCACTTAGCAAAGTGTTGTTGTATGTAGTGTGTTGACAAAGTATGATGAGGACAAGCAAGTGACCTTTTGACTAAAGTTTAGACAAATGTGAATGTAAAGTGAGGTGTGAAGCAATGATGGACTGTTTGAGACCCAAAGACAGGTTGAATGCTAAATGAAACCTTGGAGAAATGACCTAGGAAGCTCAAGAATGCCAAAACTGACTGTGTTTGTTTGCTGGACTATAACAGTTTTTGTTTCTTTTTTTTTTCCCTTTCAATTCTGATCAAAACGTGCCTGTATACTTCATAGACGTGATTTCCTAACACAGACGTGGTTCTGTTTAACACAGACACGTTTCTGAGATTTTTGTAAAATGCACTGTTGATTCTGGAAACACAGACGTGTTTCTGCCCTTCACAGACGCGGTTCTACAACACAAACGCTATTATGTCCAACATAGACGTGTTTCTGCAAAATTTGTTGTGACCAAATTTGACTATTTAACTATTTTTCATGACAAGAGGACATAGTGTTGATGAAGACCCAATGTTTGCAAGTGTCTAGACTCAAAATGACTCCAAGAAAAGTGTGTTGTTTGATGTAAAAATGTCTTGCATACACTTGAAGACACAAAAGACACAATGTTTTGCTGTTTGGTCTTGAATGTTTTGAGTGTTTAAAATAAGTCAAGCACAATTCTTATGGCTAGCCAAGACAATAGTTGTTGATCCCACACGAGGTTTTACCCCCGAAGCTACGCTATTTAGAGCGGATACTTAGATGCTTGACCTCACTGGCTCCACCCTCAGCACTCACTTCTCGGGTTAGCCAAGCATCAGTCCCCACGAAAACTCCATGTGGTGAACTTTGTATCTCTACTAAGAACCGTATATGTGTGGGCCACTACCAGAGGTCCGACTTCCTGCCTCAACAACTAGAAGGATTTGGGCTTCTAAAACAAAAAGGTGCTAGTAAGGGCATCCGCTTGTGTGGCCATACATGCGGCATTTTCAGCTCTGTAAATACAGAAGGCTCCCAGCCGGTAGGGGTTATGCCCTACAAATGATCAAATAAATTTGATCAAATGGGTTTATGGGGAGACATAGTGTCGGTATGAACTAATTAGCACATGTTATTCATAGTTTTCACCATGAATACAGTTATTTATAGTGGTTTGGAAGAAGATGGCTTTTCTTTTGCTACCACTTGGGTCATTCTCTTCTCACTAGTAGTCCTAATGACCACACGGGAAGACAGGCCCTCTAAAGATTAAACAAAAAGATCCTATTTCTCAAGACACAAAATACAATGATTCAATTTTAGTGCACCAATTGAAGTGTTTGCTAGTCTATGAAAACAAGGCACACAATAAAAATCCAAAAACCCTTGCCAAGGACCTGCAACAAAGATTTGTTAGTAGTTTGGATTTGTTTCAAATAATCACCCCTTCCTGCAAGCACACAAGTTAGGTAAATTTTAAATCCGAAAGACTTTGTGAAAATAGGGGCCTTCAACAAAATGATTTTGCTTTCAAGACAAGCTGCACCAATTTCGTTAGCTAGATCTGAAAATGTTAGCTCAAAATAAACTAGATCTGAACCCTTAAATGCAAAACCCAAAACTAAATCAATAACTCAAAATTTGAAACCGGTGCACACAGACGCGATTACCTTAGACATAGATGCGACTTTGTGATGCAGACGTAGTTCTGTGAGACACAGATGTGTCTCCAGAACCCAAACGCAACTTCTAGACACAGACGCGATTCAGAGGTTCACAGACGCGATTTGAGAACACAAACGCAATCCTGCAATCTGCAAAAAAAAAAGTGAAATAATGTCGAAGATGCAGATGCGGTTTAGAGGTTCACAGACATGATTCAGGAACATAGACACGATCTGAAAGTGCACAGACGCGACAGGAAGCCAAAAACGCGATCCGAAAGTACGCAGACGAAATATCAAAATGCTATTGAAAAATGTCAGATCTGCAACTTCAAAACACAAAATCTACAACAAAGATGTTAAATGCAAAAGGGACAAGAGTCCCACCGGGCATGGCAAAATGTATATGGTGAAAATGGATAACAGTAATAACGATATTGAAAGGCTAAATGAATTCAACCACAAAACCCTAACCTAACAACAACAAAGATCCACCATAACATATGAAGATTACCTAAGACAATGCAAATCAAATGAAATCACAAAGATTATACCATCACATGTCCAATAGGGTTTGGATCTCCATTCTTCCTATTTCCATTGATCTTGCTTGATATATTTGCTCTCAGATTTTATATGTGCATAAGAGCTCAACAAAGAACGGAAATGTGTTGCAAGTAGGATTGCCTATGCCAAGTAGTCAATTGATCAAGTAGTTAGGTCATTAGGATGATTGAATAGAATGATTGATTAGCCAAGGTTTGATAATGAAGGAAGCATCTCCTTATATAGAAGACACAATATGAAATGGAGGGATAAGATTGAGAGGTGGAAAAGGAGGTTGGCTATGATTAGAGGGTAGGTAAAAGAAATAATAAAATAATGAAAGGGGTAGGTAGTGTATGAATTAAGAGATGAATGACATGTGTCATGGGTAGAAAAGGTTAATGAATTAATTAAATAAATAAAGATTTATTTAATTAATAGAAGAAGTGAGATCAATTAAATAAATAAGATATTTATTTAATTTAGGAAAAGGATAATTTAAATAAATAAATGTATTTATTTAAATGAGAAATAAGGCTAGAAGAGGATATATGAATTAATTAATTAAATAAAGATTTATTTAATTAATAGAAGAATTAGGCTTAGATAATTAAATATATAAAATATTTATTTAATTAGACTGGACAATTTTGGGTGTCTACAGTGGTGATGAGCATGTAAAAGAGGCTAAGGAAGAAATCCTTAAAGTGAAGTTTGAAGATATGCGGATGGTTGAAGGTGAGACCATTCAATAGTATGGAATAAGAATCAAAACAGTTGTTGGAGATATCAAGAGTGCAAGTGGTAAAATAGAAGATTCCACTATGGTAAGCAAAGTCCTGAGATCCCTATTGCTGGTCTATGCAATAAGGGTTTCTGCTATTCAAGATCTAAGATCAATAGATAGGACTAAGGTATCCCTAGACTCCATCATTGCAAAGTTGACAACCTATGAGCTAAATAGTTTCGATGGCAGTGTTCAAAAGACTGAATCAACTTTTAAAGCTTCTGCAGTACCATCCAGAAAAGGAAAAGAAGCTAGCACTAGTGGTGAACCAAGACAGGGTAGAGAAATGGATGATGAGGAGATTCTGATGGCATTTGAAGCTCTCCTTTCTAGAAAACTTCCTAAAGGAACTAGAAAATACAGAGGTAAGCTACCTTTCAAATGCTTTTCTTGTAACTGGATAGGACATATTGTTGTAAACTGTCCTAATGGTGACAACAAGGACAAACTAGAAAGATTCAAGAAATTCAAAGGGGGAAACCAGAGAAACTATTTTGTGGCAGTTGATGAAGGTGTCACAGATGAAGAATCAGAGGATGAAGAAAATGAAGATATTGTGTTTGTTGTTGTCAAGGAAGATGTGTCAGACAAGAAGGCTCCTGTCTCCCGGTTTGATAATTCCAATGAGTGGATCATTGATAGTGGCTGTTCTCACCATATGACTGGTGACTAGAGCAAGTTTCTATCCTTGGAGGAGTATGATGGTGGTGTGGTTTGCTTTGGAAATTATGCACCATACATGGTCAAAGACAGAGGATCCATCTCTCTGAATGGAAAGAGTAGTGTTGACAATGTGTATTGGGTTGATGGTCTTAGACACAACCTTCTGAGTGTTGCCCAGCTAAATGACAATGGCCTCACTTTGGAATTCAAGAATGGAGTTTGCAAAATCAAAGGAAAGAATGGTGAATTGGTGGCCACTCGCATGTAGAACAAAGGTAACCTATTTCAGCTGAATGCAAATATAAGTACATGTCTTATGGCTAAATTTGATGATAGTTGGATATGGCATAGGAGACTCTGCCATGTAAACTTTGATAACATTGAGAAGGCTAGTAAGATCAAGGTAGTTAGAGGGTTGCCGATGCTAAGAAAACCAGATAATACCTTGTGCATAGAGTGTTAATTGGGGAAAATGTCTTCCTCAACCTTTAAAGGTAAATCTTTCACTGTTGACAACTTACTTGACCTTGTGCATATTGCTTTGTGTGGTCCTATGAAAACTAGAAGTGTGCAAGGTAATAGGTACTTCATGATTCTCACTGATGACTTCTCAAGAATGATGTGGGTCACATTCTTGAAAGAAAAGTCTGAAGCCTTTGTAAAGTTCAAATCTTTCAGAGCATTAGTGGAGAAGGAAAGCGGTAAAAGGATCAAGTGCCTGAGAACTGATCGAGGAGGGGAATTCACTTCCGGTGAATTCAACAAGTACTGTAAAGAACATGGCATCAAGAGGAAATTGTTTGCCCCTGGACTCCACAACAGAATGGCCTAGCAGAGAGGAATAACTAGACTGTGGTTGAAGCAGCTAGAACCAAGTCGATTCAAGGAAAGGTAGCTCACACCTTTTGGAGAGAAGCAGTGAGCACTACAGTCTACACAGTGAACTAGGTACTCATCAAGAAAGGTAAGGATAAAACTCCTTATGAACATTAGACCAGTAAGACACCTATGGTTAGCTACTTTAGAGTGTTTGGTAGCAAATGTTACATCAAGAGGAGTGAACACTAGAGAAAATTTGATGCGAAATGTGATGAGGGAATATTCCTAGGATATTCCACCAAGAGCAAAGCTCTCAAGTGTTTCAATAATAGGACTCAGAGAATTATGGAAAGCATCAATGTAAGAGTTGATGAAACCTCTGAGAAAACTGAGGAAACTGGTAGTGAGCAAGCGATAAATGAATCGGTTGCTGTCATGCCCAACTTTTGGGCACGAACGGAAATTTTTTTTTTTTTTAAAATACTTATCTTAATTCAACTAACTTAATTAAAATACTCTGCTAAGTATGATTATCTTAAATAAAATAATGCGCTTTGGGTTGGTCTTAACTACGTTTGTATAATTCAGGCAATTAAATTCAATTTAGTAATAAAGATAACTAAGTTACCTATGAGTTAAAATTTCTCCCCAACAGGTAAACACTAAACTTCAATTCTAAATAATTAAAACCTCAAGCAAAATGAATAATCTCAAATTTACCTGACCCAAAATTTATTTTATCGTTCTTAACTACCTAGGATCTAAATTTAATTATACTCGTTAATAAAACGCCTTATTAAAAATAAAACCCCCGTAATTTAAAAATACTTTATAATCATAAACTTAAATGGCCCTCTTGACCTTACAAATAATATTGCTTATACATATTTTCATGAGTCTAATCCGCCAAGCATTAAAATCCTCTCATAAAATTTCTTCTACATTGTCCAATTTTTACAAGAAATACACCAAACTTAATTTTACATCTAACACATTTATTTACAAATAAGTGCTATAATTAATCTACTTTTATATATATATATATATATATATATATATATATATATATATATATATATATATATATATATATATATATATATATATATATATATATATATACCCATGTATTTATTCACTTATATGTTTTATCTAAGAATGAATTTCTAAAAAGGAGTGGGGCTTTAAATTTTATTATATTAAGTTACCCCCTTTTTTTAAAATACCCACCCCTTATCTATCTCCCTCTCATTTTTTTAAAACAACACCAAGAACTCAATGTCTTTGCCCTAACCCGAAGGTTAGGGCGTGTGTGTGAACCCCCATTCTTAACCCCTTTTTTTTGTGTGTGTGTGTTGGGTGTGTGTGTGTGGAGTTCTCTTTTGTTTCCCCCTTTTTTTTGCGTGCTTGTGTGTGCAGGAGAGTCGGCGGCCGAGAAGCAGCGCCCAGGGGCGGACTGAGCCAAACCCCCTTTATTATCGTGCATGTTTTACTGGTAGTGGGCGGTGATTTAAGTTTTTTTTTTTTTTGTTTAACACTTGCTAACTGCGAAGGTGAAGGGAGGGGGCGGAGCGGGGGAAGGGTGCCGGCACCGCGGGCACCGCCGGCTGCGGACGGCGCCACCCGCAGGCTGCGGCGTCGCCGCCCGCAGTCTACGGGTGCCGCAGGCTGCGGCCGCCGCCGCCCGGGTGCTGCGGCCTCGCGTTAACCTAGCGCAGATTTTTTTTTTAAACGTTTTTTTTTGTTTGTTTATTCAAACGTTGGTTCTTTTCAATCCTTCGGGGTTTAGTAATATGTAACAAGGTGATTAATATGAATACAAGGTTAATACTCCAACATAATAATATATATATATATATATATGGGGTTTAGTAATATGTAACAAGGTGATTAATATGAATACAGGGTTAATACTCCAACATATATATATATATATATATATATATATATATATATATATATATATATATATATATGTTGGAGTATTAACCCTGTATTCATATTAATCACCTTGTTACATATTACTAAACCCCGAAGGATTGAAAAGAACCAACGTTTGAATAAACAAACAAAAAAAAACGTTTAAAAAAAAAATCTGCGCCGGCACCTTTCCCCCACTCCGCCCCCTCCCTTCACCTTCACAGTTAGCAAGTGTTAAACAAAAAAAAACAAAACTTAAATATATATATATATGTATTTATGTATATATCATTGGATTTTCTTTCTGTCTAACAGATTTATATGCAATAAATTTTATTTATTTTTATCAGGCATGATTCAGTTTATTATACACACACACACACACACACACACACACACACACACACACACACACACACATATATATATATATATAAAATGTGGAAATAGATTCAGTATACACATTTTTGTTTCTTTGTCTGTTATATAACAGAATAACAGATTAGCATGCAAGGAGATAAATGTATATAAATAAATATATATATATATATATACCTTTTTTTTTTGCTACTCTTTAAAAACTAAGTTTCATTTAGGCTTCTATTTTTGTTTGAAACTCAAGTGCTTATAGAAGGATTCCTAATGGTTATTTATATTTTGAATAATGAGGAAACATGTATTTCTTCATTTATTTATAGCAGCATTAACATAACTAATTGAACATGTAGAGGACAGAAATAAGTTTTTATTCGTCCAATAATCTAAAACTAGATGCCAGCCCTTTTTTTTTTTATAAGGAAATAGACTAACTAGAATAAGATTCATTTCAGCTTGATTAAATACATAATGACAGATTTGATTAAATTTGCAGCAAACTATTAACTTAAAGAAATAATGGAGCAACAACTATATATATATTTTTTTTTAAAAATGAAAACATGAAGATTTAATACAACTAACACATTTCTTTCTCTTTTTTGCAAAACTACCAAAGTAGGGGAAAATACTATGTATTTCATAACAGATGCAGATACAAATGAGCATGGTTACAAGGGATTTTGAAATTAAAACAACTACATTTTCCTTCCATGATAATAGAAATAC
Source organism: Cryptomeria japonica (assembly GCF_030272615.1). Lineage (NCBI taxonomy): Eukaryota > Viridiplantae > Streptophyta > Pinopsida > Cupressales > Cupressaceae > Cryptomeria > Cryptomeria japonica. The sequence goes on along the minus strand of NC_081412.1, from coordinate 44,921,324 downwards.
ATTGCTTTACTTTTGGGAAAAATAATTACAACATTGACTATCTCTTCCTTTTCAAGCTAACATTGAATACATAATCCTCTTTTTCTTGTAAATAACACAATCTAGCTCTTTTTTTTTTTTTCCTTTACAAACTCCAAAAGAATACTTTGTCTTAATAACTCTTTCTGCAACATAAAACAGCCACATAACTCTTTAATCCATCGTTTCCCATCCCATGCAACCTGCAATAAAACACATCTTTGACCATGGAGAGCTCACCTCCCAGCCTAGGCTTACTAGAAGCCACCCCCGAGCTTGGAGAACCAAGCACTAGATGGGTTACAAACAAGCAACTTCACAACAAACATAGAAAGACACTCACATACAAGTTTCCCTTCCCAAGCTACACTTTCACCACATTCATGGTGACTCTTCCATGGGTGGAAGTGGACCAAGTACCAATGGGGAGAATGCATGCCAAAATACAACACAAGCCACCTCATGGCAATACAAATGCAACAAAATACTTCCACAATCCTTATGCCCCCCAAAAGGCTCAAGGCCATATTCACTCCCCTTATGACCCCCAAATGCATACACAAAGCTATGCAACAAGGGTCACAAAGGACACCCTTGAGATCACTCTCCATAAGGAGAGCCTCTCACCCAAGGCTGTCATACTCCTTCCACCCCAAGATCTTCCTACCCTCCCATGAGTAGGAGATCTTGGACACTCCCAAAAACAACAAGAACACAAAACAAAACACATAGAAAAGAAAACTACACATTCTTAACTTCAACAAAAAACTTCATAAAACACTTTCTTTACAAGCAACTCTTTTCTTTTACAAAACAACATAAACTAACACATACAACATAACAAGAGGAGATGAGAAGAAACCAACCTTATTCTGCCAATAGGTATGCTAAAATTAGTTGGGGATGAGCTGTCCAATTCCACACTAACTTTCTCCAAATTCCACCCAAAAGTGCTATTCTCCTACTAACTTTTCAATCAAACATAATCTCCAAGAATGGAGAGTGGGTGATTACTCACTAAGTCTCCAAATTCTTGCCTAAGAAGGCCTCTCACACACTTCCCAACCCCTTGGGTGAGGTGTGAGTTCCCATTGGTTGCCCTTCCCAAACTCTTACACATTACTAAAATTGGAAAGGGAAAAGGTGGAAGAAGATGGGGAAGAGAGTTTGACATCTAAAGGGAAGGTTCTCTATCCTAGGAGGAACTTTCTAAGTTGAATTTTCGTTCATCTTGGAAACACCACTTTTTGAAGTGACTAAATAGTCACATGGGAGAAGCCACATGTTTCAAAATGCCCCTAACCCATAGGTATACCCTTTGGACCTTTGGAAAAACCTTAAAACTGACCCTAGGAGTCCATTAAACCCTTTGGAAACCCAACTGAAGTTTACCTACGGGTCAAACTTGAGTTGACCACTCCCAAGACTCCCTACCCAAGGCAAATTTGGGACCACACTCATGTTTTTGAATGGCTTTGGTAGAAACAAAACTCCCTCCAAGAGACAAGTCAAAATCAATGACACTAATCAGCACGTGTCAAGTGACACAATAAAAATACAATATAAAAATCACACATGGAATTTGTCTCTTGTAGGATTACACATATACATATAAATTAATTTTAACACTCAAGCATTATACACTTCACAAATAAAATACATTACAATGGGGTGTTGTCTCTCCAAATAGACAACTCCCGGCTTAACAAATGCACATTGGTCTAGGCTTGGTTCTCCATATAAATTCCATGGTCACATGGATAATTTTCCTGTTCATCTCAATTAACATATTAGTAATTCCAAATAATCACATTTATACATAATCAAATACATAGATTCCATTGCACATCAAACACTCATACATTTGGCAACAATAATTCAATATCTCATTCGTTCAAATTCAATTTCACATAAGCAATTAACATAATTTTCCAAAATTGAACCACTCATAAATAAGCATCATTTTTCTATCATCAAAATGAAGTCCTGCAAATTTCCAATAATGACTTTCACCATCACAATGTAACTCTATTCTAGTAACATATCTAAAGTTTCATAATCATCATGCATGAAATAAAGCATCAACATATGTCAGTGTGATCCAAATCATGGAATCATATAAGTTCTAAGTCCATAAAGCATAAAATAAAGCATCCATAATAGTCTCTATATGCAAATAACTGAAAATGTCAAACTGAATCGGGGTAGGGCCTCACACCCTCCCCCTCTAGGCATGAACTTCCTCCTGGAGTTCATCAAAAAGGTGGGGGTACTGTGATCTCATAAGTGCTGCATCCTCCCATGAGGCTGTGACCTCATCATAGCAATCCCACTGGACCCTAACCTCGTCCAGCTCTCGCCCTTGAAGGCTCAGCGTCCGGTGCGCCAAAATGCGAATGGGCTCCAAAGCTAGCTGTTCGTCCGACTCCACCTGCAAGGCATCCCAATCTAGAATATGAGACTCATCATAGATATACTTCCTCAAAACTGAAACATGAAACACATCGTGGATGCGTGACAGGCTAGGTGGCAATGCTAGACGGTAGGCAACTGACCCTATCCTCTCAAGGATCTCAAATGGTCCTACAAATTGGGGTGCGAGCTTAGAACCCTTTCCATAATGGATTGGACTCTTATGCGGTCGCACTCTCAAGAAGACTCTATCCCCAACTGAGTAGCTACGATCAACCCTCTTTGCATCTACATATTTCTTCTGTCTATCCTGTGCCTCTCTAAGACGCTGCCTAATCAAATCCACTTGCTGCTCCATATCCCAAACTATCTCTGGACCAATAGCAACTCTGTCCTCTATGCGGTCCCAACTCAATGGTGTCCTACAAGGCTTGCCATATAATGCCTAATAGGGTGGCATCCCCAAGGACGTGTGATGCCCATTGTTATAGGCAAACTCCACTAAGGGAAGATACTCTTCCCATGTGGTCTGGTGATCCATGACATACATGTGAAGCATATCCTCTAACACCTGATTAACTCTTTCTATCTGGCCATCCGTCTCTGGATGATAGGCTGTACTGAAATTGAGCTTGGTACCCATAGCTGCCTGTAATGCCTTCCAAAAAGAAGAAGTGAAGAGGGAATCCCTATCAGAAATGATCTTTCGTGGAACACCATGAAGTCTGACAATGTCTCGCAAAAACACCTGTGCTACTGCTGGTGCTGTGAAGGTGGTACGAACTGGTGAAAAGTGAGCCACTTTGGTCAACCTGTCAACCGTCACCAAGATGGCATCATGGCAGTGAGATGACATAGGGAGACCAATGATGAAGTCCATGGATATAGTATCCCACTTCCACTCTGGTATAGCATGAGATTGGAGCAACCCACCTGGATGGCAGTGCTCTGTCTTGACTCTCTGACACTCAAGGCATCGGGCTACCAATTCAGCAATAAGCTATCGCATTCCTGGCCAATGGTATAGTTCTCTCAAGTCTGCATGCAACTTCTTGACCTCGGGATGTGCTGCATAAGGAGCTCTATGAGCCTCTGTGATAATGAACTCGCACAATCCCCCGGAAGAAGGTACATAGATGCGCCCTCTATGGCATAATACGCCATTAGGCTCTAAGGTATAATCCACATATTTCCCTTCTAAAGTTTCCTAAGATCGAATAGCTTGGCAAACCTCTAAGTACCATCTGTCCTCTGGCAATCGCTGCATGATCCGATCTCTCAAATCCGTGCTCATAGACATGGTGTATACCTCGTGACGTCTCCTACTCAAAGCATCTGCAACTACATTTTCTTTCCCTTTGATGTAGTGAACGTCAAAATCATACTCACACAAGAATTCCATCCATCTCCTCTATCGTGCATTAAGATTCGGCTGAGTAAATATGTACTGAAGGCTCTGATGGTCTGAGTGCAACTCAAAATGATGACCCAAAAGGAAATGTCTCCATCTCACAAGTGCATGCACTATGGCTGCAAGCTCAAGGTCATGAGTAGGGTAATTGAGCTCGTGAGTCTTGAGTTTCCTAGACTCAAAAGCTATAGCTCTGCCATTCTGCATAAGTACTGCTCCTAAACCCTCTAGGGAAGCATCTGTGCAAACCATGAAATCAGCTGAAGGATCTGGTACTACAAGGATAGGTGCGGTAGTAAGTGCCTTTTTAAGTTCCTAAAAGGCCTTCTCGCACTTCTCCATCCATTCAAACTTCTTCCCTTTGCGCTGAAGAGAAGTGATAGGATGAGCAACTCTAGAGAATCCCTCAACAAAACGTCGGTAATAACCTGCTAAGCCCATGAAGCTCCTGACCTCTGTCACACTGGTAGGTGCTGGCCAATCCATAATGGCTCTGATCTTGGATGGGTCTACTGAGATCCCATCACCGGATATAACATGACCAAGGTACTTGATCTCAGTTCTAAAGAAAGCACACTTCGACAAACTGCCATACAACTGATTTTCCCTCAAACACTGCAAAACCTATCTCAAGTGCTCCTCATGTTCCTCCTCATTCCGTGAATATATCATTATGTCATCGAGAAACACAATCACAAATCGGTCGAGGAACATACGGAATACTCCATTCATGAGACTCATAAAAACTGCTGGGGCATTCGTAAGACCGAATGGGACCACGGTGAACTCATAGTGGCCATATCTAGTGCGAAATGAGGTCTTGTGGATATCACTTTCCACTATCCTCAACTGATGATACCCTGACTTTAGATCAATCTTGGAAAACACTCTGGCACCTTGAAGTTGGTCAAATAAATCATCAATCCTGGGCAATGGATATCGGTTCTTGATAGTTACTTTGTTCAACTGACGGTAGTCCATGCATAATCGAAGAGATCCATCCTTCTTATTCATGAAGATGACTGGTGCACCCCAAGGGGATACACTAGGACGAATGTGGCCCTTCTCTAGGAGTTCCTCAAGCTGAATCTTGAGCTCATTAAGCTCATTTGTAGTCATCCTATATGGTGCTCTTGAAATTGGTTCAGCTCCTGGAACAAGGTCTATATGAAAATCAATCTCTCTACGGGGCGGCATACCAGGTAACTCTGAAGGAAATACATCTGAAAATTCTCTAAGGATAGGATGGTCGTCAATAGAAGGTTCCTTTTCCTCTTCTTCTTCTCTATCACTAATGGTGATGGCAAATAACTAACATCCCTTTCGCATGCTCCACTTAAGCTGCATGGCGGAGACCATATGAAGAGACATGGGTCTCTGAATTCCAGTGATCACTATAGGAGAGCCATGATCATCCTCGCACTCGATCCTTTTCAGGAGACAATCCATCTTGGCTCTGTGGGCATAAAGCCAATCCATGCCAATTACGACGCCATATGATCCAAGTGGTGTAACTCTAAGGTCTACTAAGGTGGTGGTGTTACCAATCTGAAGCTGACAACCTTTAACCTCTGATTCCACGGATACTCTAGCCCCTGAAGCTAATTCCACTTCCCAACTAACCTCTTGCCTAATTGCCACTAGCCCGCAATGCTCCACAACCAATGGAGATATAAAAGAATCAGTAGCTCCCGAATCAAATAATATAGATACATTGCTACCTCTGATCATACCTGCTACCTCAATAACCGTGGCCTGATGCTCTGCCTCGCGGTTGTCAACTGCTGCGAAGACCCTGTGGGACTTGCCCATGTCCCCAACTGTCGGCTCTGATGCTGCCATCCTCTGATTCCCTACCATCTGACCTTGAGGACACTCTCTTGCCATGTGTCCCATGGCTCCACATGTGAAGCAAGCGCCACGTGCCTGAAACTGCACTCCCTGTGGCCTGGAGAAAGACTGTCCCCCTGTCCTACTAGAACCACTATACCCACCTCTAGAGGACTACTGAGTCCTAGCCGGAGGTGTGTAAGGAGCCTGAGATCTCTGATCTCACCTCTGACCCTGTGACTGCCACTGCTTGGGCTTCGTGCCCTGCTGATTCTGCGGAGGCCTTTGCCTCTGGTTTTGCTGTGACTGTTGCGGAGGAGGGGGTTTGGAGAACCCCGATGAGTGCCTGTTGTTACCTTTCCAATGGGGTTTCTGAAACCCATAAGTCTGTGGTGAAGGGTTACGGTTTTGGAACCGATCCTTCGAGTCATGTGGTCTGGCCTGAATCTCCTCGGCTATCAAAGCCTTCTCCACGGCAACCCAGAGGCTCCCTGGAGCGGCCATTCTCACTGGTCCTGCTATGCCGAAATTCAATCCTTTGATAAATCGGTTGACGAGAAGCTTTTCATCTTTCAGGTAGTCTACATAAGGTAAGAGTTCAAAGAACTTGTTCTCATACTGTGTCACTATAAGACCCTTCTGATAGAGGTCATGAAACTCATCCACCCTACGCTGTCTGAAATGTTCTGATAAATACCTCTCCCTGAATCTCTCTGTGAAAATCTCCCAAGTGAGGGTCTCTATCTCTAAGCCACACTTATATTCTTCCTATCTCCACCATGTGGAGGTTGTTCCTCGCAATAGGTGGACCGCTGCACGTGCTTTTAGATTGCTCTCATAAGAGTGCAATGCAAAGCACCTATCTAGGCTTAAAAGCCATGCCTCTGCCTCTACCCCATCGGTAGATCCCCCAAATGATGGTGGTTGAAGATGCATAACCTCTCTGATTAGATCCCCTGGATCTCTACGTGCCCTCTCAATATACACTGGTGCTACGGCAGGAGGTGGTGCTGGTAGGTGAATGGGTTCGGGCTCATGCATAGCCTGACTTTCTACGGGATTAGGAGGTGGACTCCTACTCCGTTCCCGTTCTACTGTTCTATGACTTCTTGAGTTCTGGTTCTCAACATTATGATCTACTGCTGGAAGCCTATCCTGTACTAGTCCAATCAGGTTCTGAATAGCTACCAAGATGTCTCGGTTTGGGTCAACTGATTGCTCAGGAGGAGCTGCTGGGTTCACTTCCTGAACTGATTCCTCCCTAATGACCTCTTCGCATGCCATGTGTGCACGCCTAGGGCCTCTACCACGTTTGCGAGCTTGTCGCATAGTTGGAGGCATCCTTTTTAAGAAAATAAAATAAAATAAAATAAATAACCATTTTAGGAGAAAAATATTTTAGCTAGTTCAAAAAATAAAATAAAATACAATTTAATTAATTAAATAATTATAGCGAAACGTAATGGAGTAAGGTTCCTAGTGTTGGCAACCTCGCTCTGATACCAAAATGTCATGCCCAACTTTTGGGCACGAACGGAATTTTTTTTTTTTTTAAAATACTTATCTTAATTCAACTAACTTAATTAAAATACTCTGCTAAGTACGATTATCTTAAATAAAATAATGCGCTTTAGGGTGGTCTTAACGACGTTTGTATAATTCAGGCAATTAAATTCAATTTAGTAATAAAGATAACTAAGTTACCTATGAGTTAAAATTTCTCCCCAACAGGTAAACACTAAACTTCAATTCTAAATAATTAAAACCTCAAGCAAAATGAATAATCTCAAATTTACCTGACCCAAAATTTATTTTATCGTTCTTAACTACCTAGGATCTAAATTTAATTATCCTCGTTAATAAAACGCCTTATTAAAAATAAAACCCCCGTAATTTAAAAATACTTTATAATCATAAACTTAAATGGCCCTCTTGACCTTACAAATAATATTGCTTATACATATTTTCATGAGTCTAATCCGCCAAGCATTAAAATCCTCTCATAAAATTTCTTCTACATTGTCCAATTTTTAAAAGAAATACACCAAACTTAATTTTACATCTAACACATTTATTTACAAATAAGTGCTATAATTAATCTACTTTTATATATATATATATATATATATATATATATATATATATATATATATATATATATCTATCTATCTATCTATCTATATATATATATATCTATCTATATATATATATACCCATGTATTTATTCACTTATATGTTTTATCTAAGAATGAATTTCTAAAAAGGAGTGGGGCTTTAAATTTTATTTTATTAAGTTACCCCCTTTTTTTAAAATACCCACCCCTTATCTATCTCCCTCTCATTTTTTTAAAACAACACCAAGAACTCAATGTCTTTGCCCTAACCTGAAATTAGGGTTAGGGCATGTGTGTGAACCCCCATTCTTAACCCCTTTTTTGTGTGTGTGTGTGTTGGGTGTGTGTGTGTGGAGTTCTTTTTTGTTTCCCACTTTTTTTTGCGTGCTTGTGTGTGCAGGAGAGTCGGCGGCCGAGAAGCAGCGCGCAGGGGCGGACTGAGCCAAACCCCCTTTATTATCGTGCATGTTTTACTGGTAGTGGGCGGTGATTTAAGTTTTTTTTTTTTTTGTTTAACACTTGCTAACTACAAAGGTGAAGGGAGGGGGAGGAGCGGGGGAAGGGTGCCGGCAGTGCGGGCACCGCCGGCTACGGACGGCGCCGCCCGCAGGCTGTAGGGTCGCCGCCCGCAGTCTACGGGTGCCGCAGCCTGCGGCCGCCGCCGCCCGAGTGCTACAGCCCCACGTTAACCTAGCGCAGATTTTTTTTTTAAACGTTTTTTTTTGTATGTTTATTCAAACGTTGGTTCTTTTCAATCCTTCGGGGTTTAGTAATATGTAACAAGGTGATTAATATTAATACAGGGTTAATACTCCAACATAATAATATATATATATATATATATATATATATATATATATATATATATATCATTGGATTTTCTTTCTGTCTAACAGATTTATATGCAATAAATTTTATTTTTTTTTATCAGGCATGATTCAGTTTATTATACACACACACACACACACACACACACATATATATATATAAAATGTGGAAATAGATTCAGTATACACATTTTTGTTTCTTTGTCTGTTATATAATAGAATAACAGATTAGCATGCAAGGAGATAAATGTATATAAATAAATATATATATATATATACTTTTTTTTTTTGCTACTCTTTAAAAACTAAGTTTCATTTAGGCTTCTATTTTTGTTTGAAACTCAAGTGCTTATAGAAGGATTCCTAATGGTTATTTATATTTTGAATAATGAGGAAACATGTATTTCTTCATTTATTTACAATAGCATTAACATAACTAAATGAACATGTAGAGGACAGAAATAAGTTTTTATTTGTCCAATAATCTAAAACTAGATGCCAGCCCTTTTTTTTTTGATAAGGAAATAGACTAACTAGAATAAGATTCATTTCAGCTTGATTAAATACATAATGACAGATTTGATTAAATTTGCAGCATACTATTAACTTAAAGAAATAATGGAGCAACAACTATATATATATATTTTTTTTAAAAATGAAAACATGAAGATTTAATACAACTAACACATTTCTTTCTCTTTTTTGCAAAACTACCAAAGTAGGGGAAAATACTATGTATTTCATAACAGATGCAGATACAAATGAGCATGGTTACAAGGGATTTTGAAATTAAAACAACTACATTTTCCTTCCATGATAATAGAAATTCATTGCTTTACTTTTGGGAAAAATAATTACAACATTGACTATCTCTTCCTTTTCAAGCTAACATTGAATACATAATCCTTTTTTTCTTGTAAATAACACAATCTAGCTCTTTTTTTTTTTTCCTTTACAAACTCCAAAAGAATACTTTGTCTTAATAACTCTTTCTGCAACATAAAACAGCCACATAACTCTTTAATCCATCTTTTCCCATCCCATACAGCCTGCAATAAAACACATCTTTGACAATGGAGAGCTCACCTCCCAGCCTAGACTTACTAGAAGCCACCCCCGAGCTTGGAGAACCAAGCACTAGACGGGTTACAAACAAGCAACTCCACAACAAACATAGAAAGACACTCACATACAAGTTTCCCTTCCCAAGCTACACTTTCACCACATTCATGGTGACTCTTCCATGCGTGGAAGTGGACCAAGTACCAATGGGGAGAATGCATGCCAAAATACAACACAAGCCACCTCATGGCATTACAAATGCAACAAAATACTTCCACAATCCTTATGCCCCCCAAAAGGCTCAAGGCCATATTCACTCCCCTTATGACCCCCAAATGCATACACAAAGCTATGCAACAAGGGTCACAAAGGACACCCTTGAGATCACTCTCCATAAGGAGAGCCTCTCACCCAAGGCTGTCATACTCCTTCCACCCTAAGATCTTCCTACCCTCCCATGAGTAGGAGATCTTGGACACTCCCAAAAACAACAAGAACACAAAACAAAACACATAGAAAAGAAAACTACACATTCTTAACTTCAACAAAAAACTTCATAAAACACTTTCTTTACAAGCAACTCTTTTCTTTTACAAAACAACATAAACTAACACATACAACATAACAAGAGGAGATGAGAAGAAACCAACCTTATTCTGCCAATAGGTATGCTAAAATTAGTTGGGGATGAGCTGTCCAATTCCACACTAACTTTCTCCAAATTCCACCCAAAAGTGCTATTCTCCTACTAACTTTTCAATCAAACATAATCTCCAAGAATGGAGAGTGGGTGATTACTCACTAAGTCTCCAAATTCTTGCCTAAGAAGGCCTCTCACACACTTCCCAACCCCTTGGGTGAGGTGTGAGTTCCCATTGGTTGCCCTTCCCAAACTCTTACACATTACTAAAATTGGAAAGGGAAAAGGTGGAAGAGGATGGGGAAGAGAGTTTGACATCTAAAGGGAAGGTTCTCTATCCTAGGAGGAACTTTCTAAGTTGAATTTTCGTTCATCTTGGAAACACCACTTTTTGAAGTGACTAAATAGTCACATGGGAGAAGCCACATGTTTCAAAATGCCCCTAACCCATAGGTATACCCTTTGGACCTTTGGAAAAGCCTTAAAACTGACCCTAGGAGTCCATTAAACCCTTTGGAAACCCAACTGAAGTTTACCTACGGGTCAAACTTGAGTTGACCACTCCCAAGACTCCCTACCCAAGGCAAATTTGGGACCACACTCATGTTTTTGAATGGCTTTGGTAGAAACAAAACTCCCTCCAAGAGACAAGTCAAAATCAATGACACTAATCAGCACATGTGTCAAGTGACACAATAAAAATACAATATAAAAATCACACATGGAATTTGTCTCTTGTAGGATTACACATATACATATAAATTAATTTTAACACTCAAGCATTATACACTTCACAAATAAAATACATTACAATGGGGTGTTGTCTCTCCAAATAGACAACTCCCGGCTTAACAAACGCACCTTGGTCTAGGCTTGGTTCTCCATATAAATTCCATGGTCACATGGATAATTTTCCTGCGCATCTCAATTAACATATTAGTAATTCCAAATAATCACATTTATACATAATCAAATACATAGATTGCATTGCACATCAAACACTCATACATTTGGCAACAATAATTCAATATCTCATTCGTTCAAATTCAATTTCACATAAGCAATTAACATAATTTTCCAAAATTGAACCACTCATAAATAAGCATCATTTTTCTATCATCAAAATGAAGTCTTGCAAATTTCCAATAATGACATTCACCATCACAATGTAACTCTATTCTAGTAACATATCTAAAGTTTCATAATCATCATGCATGAAATAAAGCATCAACATATGTCACTGTGATCCAAATCATGGAATCATATAAGTTCTAAGACAATTAAGCATAAAAGAAAGCATCCATAATAGTCTCTATATGCAAATAACTGAAAATGTCAAACTGAATTGGGGTAGGGCCTCACAGTTGCAACCTTGTGGGAACTGGTTGATAGCCAACCGAGTACTAGTAACAATGTTCCTACACCGGTAAATGTAGATGTTGATACTTATGGAGATGAGGATGAAGAAGAAAAGCAAGAGGAATCTATCAAGACCATTCCTCGGTATGTCAAGCTGAATCATGATCCTAAGCAGATCATAGGAGATAAGGATGCAAGAATCCTTACAAGAAGAAAGGTCAGAGAAAACTCATGTATGATCTCTAAATTTGAGCCTAAATAATTCAAAGATGCACATAAGGATGAAGACTGGATCAAGGCAATGGAAGAGGAACTTGACCAGATAGAGAAAAATGGTACATGGTCTTTGGTACCCACACCGGAGCACAAAAATGTCATTGGTACTAAATGGGTTTTCAGAAATAAGCTAAATGAGGATGGCATAGTGATTAGGAACAAAGCCAGATTAGTGTGCAAAGGATATGCTCAAGAAGAAGTAGAAGACGATGGTGAAACCTTTTCTCCCATAGCCAGATTGGAAGGAGTCTGTATGCTTCTTGCATATGCAGCTTTTAAAGGTTTCAAAGTATATGAAATGGATGTAAAATCTACATTCCTAAATGGTGTACTTGAGGAGGAGGTATATATTGAGCAACCAAATGGGTTTTCCCTATCTGAAGACAGTAACATGGTATGTAGGCTACATAAAGCCTTATATGGACTAAAGCAGGCACCTAGAGCATGTATGAACGTCTGCATTCCCATCTTGTGAAGATTGGATTTAAGAGAACAAGTGAAGATAGTAATATCTACTTGAATTCTGAAGGAGATCAGATATGCGAGGTATTTGTTGATGACATTATCTTTGGTGGAGATGACAAGATGAGTCATGAGTTTGCAGATGAGATGAAGAAAGAATTTGAAATGTCACTCATAGGGGAGATTAAATTCTTCATTAGACTGCAGATCTAGCAGATGAAGGATGGAATCTTTATCACTTAGTCCAAGTATGTCAAAGAGGTGTTGAAGACCTTTGGCATGGAAGATAGCAAACCAGTTGGTACTCCGATAGTGATCAGTTGTAAACTATCTAAAGAAGATGACTAGGAACTGGTTGATGAGAAGGAATACTGATCAATGATTGGTAAGTTGCATTATGTAGTGCATAGTAGACCGGATATTGCACATGCAGTTGGCATTACTACAAGATTCTAGAAAAGCCTAGGAGAATCTCACTTGGTTGCAGTCAAGCAGACTCTTAGGTATCTGAAGGGAACTATTGACTATGGATTATGGTATCCTTATAGAAAGGATTTCAACTTGAAAGTATACACAAATGCTGATTGGGTAGGCAATATAGATGACCAAAAAAGCACAACAGGTGGTGCATTCTTTCTCGGTGGTAGACTGGTCTCATGGATGAGTAAGAAGCAGAGTTGTATTTCTCAGTCTACAGCAAAAGCAGAGTATGTTTCAACTTTCATTAGCTACACTCAGACAATTTGGATGAAGCATGTATTAAATGGCTTCAAAGTTCCTGTATCTGAACCGGTAAGTATATTTTGTGACAATACTAGTGCAATTAATATCTCCGAGAATCCGGTTTTACATTCTAGAACCAGGAACTTTGAGCTTAAGTATCATTTCTTGAGGGAAATGGTTCAGAACAAAGAGATTACACTAGAACATGTTTCCAGTCAGGAGCAGTTAGCAGACATATTCACCAAGCCTCTCCCAAAGGCTACATTTATGTACTTAAGAGGTGAATTAGGGGTGTTGCCCCTTCAGGAGGTAAACTAAAGGTATATGCTCCACATCAGTCAGGTATTGCATAGTCAAATTTTTCTTCAGGATTGATGTGTTGAAGGATTCTACTCCTCAGGGGGAGCAGCATAATGGAATAGGGAAGCTTGTGCCTCCACTTTGCCATTGTTGTCAAAGGCGGAGAAGATGTGAAGCGGAGAAGATATCTTTGTTTATTGCCATCAATGCCAAAGGGGGAGATTGTTGGCATTATGTGAACCGGTATAAGGACATAATGACAATGTATGTTGTCATTGATGTCAATATGTTGAAGAAGTGAGAACCGACATATGAGAGAACTGGTAGAACATTGTGAATTGACATTTGTGCCAAAGTGAAGCGGTGTGTTTGGTCATAATGAACCGGCTCATGGAAGTATTGTATGACTACCGATTGATAGTCTCAACTTCAGGGTTTCCGATTTAAGTACTTCAAGCCTGTGTGGCCCAACTAGTGACTTTGTGTGATGAGTTAGCATGGTAACAAAGAATAGATCATGTTGCCACATAAGCCTTGTGCGCGTGAAGGATCTTGCATGAAGGAGATTGTTCCTATCTACCTCAGGAATGTGAGAAGTCTATAAAATGGTGATAACATGTGATGGGCTATCAGCCACCATAAAATCAGTGAAAATGGATGATGGAGAATGTCTTGAGATTGGATCAAGAACTGTTGCATTTAATGCAGTGTGCTCAACGGTCAGGATGGAACCATTTGAATGCCTTAACCTAACAGGTTTAGGGTTTATGGTTTATGCTACTGACCTATCTATTTTCCTATAAGATCGATGTTGTGTCTCTTTCTGAGGTTGTTGGAAAAAGTTGTGTGTGTGTATCCAAGAGAAGGGATACATGATTCTTGCCAGACCCAAAGGAGAGAAGTGATACCTGCAGAGTGTAAGTGCAGAAGGTGAAGAGGATCTCAAGCAGATCTGCATTGGCATTGAGTGCTATTACCAGATCATTGTAATACCTATTGATCTCTAACCACCTCAACAGTTGGAAAATCCCTTAACAGGGTAGCCTTAACCGGCTTGCTGTAAATCTTTTAACAAGGTAATTAAAAGCTATTGAGTTCGAAATCCTTTAGCTATTGAGTTCTTGAAATCCTCTAACAAGGTAACCTTTAACAGGGTTTAACCCTTAACTGGGTATTCTAGCCATCCCTTAACCAGGTGATCTCTAATAGGATTAGTTCCTAGCAGAACCTATTGTAATGTCTCTAACCGGACAAGGCTCCTAACAGAGCGAACTTCTAAAGAGTTGAAAAACAGCTTGTGGGTATTCATCCCCACCGTGGTTTTTCCTAGTTGGGTTTCCACGTGAAAAATATGTGTGTCATGTGTGATGCTTTTATCTTGTGATGCTTTCCTATTGTCTATCAAGCATATGATGGTTCTATGTTTTATGCCTATCAATAAAACATGTTGAACTAGTTGTTATTATGATATGATGATAGATTACCTATTTATGCATAAGGGTGAAATGGTAGTGTAGTCTTGAGTTGAGTGAAAAGCTAAGTGAGTAACCGGTTAATGCTTGTCTCAGTCATTCTTAGCTTTACTAGTTGCACTCTGTTTCAAACCGGTGTCACTGTTTGCTAGTCATTTGAAGTGTCTGTTGTCAAACTAGTTTAGGATTGTATTTTTGTCTGTACTGATTCACCCCCCCCTCTCAATACCGAGTTAGTACTATCGATTCATCATTGAGTTATCAATTTGTAGCATCGAGATCACTTCTTAGGATTGACATCATTCTTTCCAACTCTTGCTCATTTTTTTGTGATTGCACCAACTCAGTTCTGAACACATCATTCCCATGCACCAACCTAATGCATTCCTTAGATCTGTCTTTCAAAGATCTACCAAGATTTTCTTCATTCTTCTTCTGGAATTCAATCTCCTTAGACATCCTTATAGCCATGGCTTGCATTTCATTCTTCATCACACCACTCTCCTGACTCAACTTCTGACATTGCTCCTTAAGGGAATCCTTCTCTTCATCATCCGGATTTTGTAAAATTTCCTTCCTTTTAGCTTGAACGGATGACAACCTCTCCTACAAGGTAAGAATGAATTCTTTTGTAAAGTTCAATTCATCTTGCAACTTCAATTTCTTCATCCTTTCAGCATCATAGTCCTCAAGTGCTACTTCAATTTGTTTCTATAGACTCAACTCTGTGGATTTCAGATTTAGGATCTTCCTCAAGTTGTTAGACTTACTCCAAGGCACCAAGCTCTGATACCAATTGTTGGAATCCAAGAACACTGAGAGGGGAGAGTGAATCAGTGTTATGTCGGTATAATCAATTTTAACCTTATTAATAATGCAATTTAGTAACCGATAAACATAAAAGAATATAACAGAAAATAGAAATGAAGCAACCACAAGAGCATACACCATAACACACAGATTTATACGTGGAAAAACTCAAAGAGGAAAAACCATGGTGGTATTGGAGACCCGCAATATCTATCCACTGGCCAAATGAATAAATATTACAATAGGGGCATGCACATGCAAGAAGGCCAACAACCTAGAGAACACTCCTCATCACTAAAGGAGCCTCATTGACTACAATCACCACATATGGGGTTACAAACAAAATTCTGAACTCTAAGAGTTCATCTGGTATGATGGATGAGTTCTGATTAAAGCATAGTGTGTACCACTTTACACTGCTTCCTTCCTTACTAGTATCTTGCTTTGCTTCCCAAACCTTTCAACCAATATCCAAGACCAACTATAGAATATGACATTCGCATTCTGTTGATCAAGATTGCTCGCACAACATCACATCACTGTATCCCATTACATTCTCTTAAATTACCAAAATAACCAAACCGGACTAACTTAAATACCCTTCCAAAAAACAAACATAAATACCTTATGTCGTCTTACAATGATATTACAATTTATTTATATGTCGGCCTAAGAAAAAATAAATTCATTAAACTTCAAGACCGATGCCTTGTAGACCTACCAGATCAATCTCCCATGTCAGCCTTATATATCGGTTCCTAGATTGTCGGTTTCCCTTTCCTGTCGGTGTTGGTTGACAAACAATGTATACCGATGAGTACCAGTTAGGTGACTAACCCAAAATGGTGTGTGTTTCCATCAATGATAACATAACTAAGTATGATGAGTGTCAATTTCCAACACTTAGTTGTTTATTTTATGCATTAAAACATGCATTGTATGTGTTAAACATTTTGTCATATGTTCTATATTATGTTTAGTGAATGCGCCAAACTAGTTAACATATGCACCATTCTTGTGAATGAACGTGTTTATCTATTCAATAAATGTGCTATTTTGGGTATCATTTGCACTGGTCTATGTTGTATATGTGCCAAAGTTTGTGGTATATGCACCACTGTTTGTTGTAAATACGCCATAGTGGGTTGTAGAAGCACCAAATCAATTGGAAAAGGCACTAGAGGAATGTGTGTGTAGCGTCGTAAAATTGTGACACTTGCAATTTCGACTGCATTTGGGTCTTCACGATGGCAGCGCAACGTTGAACCTGAATGGAGACCCCAAAACCTGTTTACGACATCAAAAACTGCATCTTTCTGCACCTTGGCCTGATCCTCCTTGCACCCTACTGTCCTAGGAGGTGGGACCATGGCGCCTAGCACCCTGGTCCCTGGCCCTATTTTGGGCCCGGTCTCTTGTTGGGCATCGGGTCTTCAAGTTTGCAATTTGAAAAATAATGCTCCAAGGTCGGCCTAAGGTTGGAAAAATCAGTCTCCTAACCCTAATTGACAAGTATATAAACTACATTTCCCCTCCTAGAAAAAAGGGAGGAAAAAGGGGCGAAACATATGTGTGCAAGAGGCGGAAGCGATATTCAAACATTCAAGCATTCAAGCATTCCTTCAAGCAATTGAGCATTCTAGGTCTCCATTCAAGGCTAGGTGTTGCATTCAAGACAAGGATTCAACCATTGAAGAGGAGATCACCTACAACATACAACATACAACATCATTACACCTTTGCATGTAAGAATACAAACATTCTTACAACAAGGTATCAACACTTGATTACATTACAAACACTTACATTTACAACATTCTCATTTCTTGGATAATTCCAAAATCGGGGTTTGACCTGAAGGCAAACCCCTACTCCCTAACCCCCAATCGTCCTCTCTTTTCTATGTGTAGGTTGTAGGTACGTGGCTGTAATTGAAGATCTGGAATCCTTGTGCAGAGATGAACAGATCCCCCTTCGTTTCGCAGATTTTTCGGAGGACCGTGTGCACTCCGGGTGCCATCGTCCCATCAACTTTCGCTCAAACTTGCAGGACAGCATCATCTCGACATTTTACTGCTAATTTCAGGTCTGTAGCTTCATCCCATGTCCCTATCTCCGTCTACAAGCGAATCTTTCTTACTTTTACATACACTCCTAGTTCAATCCTTCTATCTACATTCTTTACAAAAGAGGGTATCCTCGATGTCTCAACCCTTGAAACTCATTTAGAATTCAATCTTGCATTGTGTGGGATTGGATCTTGTGAGTTTCAACCCCTCTTTTGAATGTAAAGTCTCTCCTAAGTGAAAACCGTCAATCCTAGTGATCTCCTTTCTCTCTCCATGGAGTGGGGGAACACCTAGGGTTCGATTTTCCGCTTTACATTTTGGTGAACCTGACATGAACATCCTAATTCTGATTATTCATGGTTAGATCTGAAAAAAAAAATTGTTTCCTTAATTACATTTCCATGTTTGATCTTTTGCAAATTTTAGAGGTTAATTGCATAAAAAACCCTAAATTCTCTTTTTAGGAATTGAGCTTGTGAAATGTTTAATTGTTAATGCTTGTTCTAGATCTACCCTTCTATTGCAAATTGTCAAATCATATTTGTGCTTTAATTCTTAAAATTAAGTGGTTAAGTGTCAAAACCTTAATTTTTAAAACCCTCTTGATTCAACCTTTGACTGATGATTTCACTGATCAAAACACCTCCAAATCTGCTGTAACTTTAGATTCCGCAATAAAATCCTAATATCTCTCATCCCTGAAAATTTTGAAAAAATTTGCGAGGACCGTGTGCACTCCAAGCGCCATCATCCCCGACATTTTTTCTGAAATTTCGGGAGCTAGATCTTACTGTATTTTTATGCTAGAATCCATAATCTTGGTTGATTTCATCAATTCTAACACTTTCAAAATTAAAGTCAAAGTTGGTCTAGTGATTGCTTGGATTAAGGCTTATAATCATTCAAAAATTGTTGAAATTGAAATTTTGTGTTAAAATTGTATTTCTCACTGTCCTAAATCTGAAAAGTGTGTTGGTATTCATTCAAAATTTCAATGCTTTATTCAAATTCGTGCAGTTTGTGGCTTTTGAAATTAAGTGTTTAATTGCAACAACCTTGATTTCCACTTTCAAAATTGAATTTTGCATGAAATTGAGTCAACTTTTAAATTTCAAAGCTTGCACTGCTTTTAGTATTCCCTCTAAAATCATAAAATTC
Organism: Cryptomeria japonica; assembly: GCF_030272615.1. Lineage (NCBI taxonomy): Eukaryota > Viridiplantae > Streptophyta > Pinopsida > Cupressales > Cupressaceae > Cryptomeria > Cryptomeria japonica. The sequence continues at coordinate 44,902,381 of NC_081412.1, read as the reverse complement.
AAAATTTTAGTTTCCCTCTCTTTTTCAAGATTCAAATTTTGCACTCTTCAACAATCTTGGTAGGGTTCAATTTTGAGATTGCAACTTTAATTTGGCCTATCTACAAATCGTAAAATCACTCAATTTTTTCAGATTAGCTTTAAAATCATCATAACTTTCATCCCTGAAAATTTCGAAAAAAGTTGCAAGGACTGTGTGCACTCCGTTCGCCACGGTCCCCAACATTTTTTCTGAAAATTCGGGAGATTGTCATGATTGCATTTAACATCTTAAATCTAGGAAATTGGCTGATTTTATTGAATTTTCCTACCTCTAAATTCGAAAATAAATTCAAAATTCAAGATTTCAATTTTCTAGATAACAATTAAAATTAAGTGCTACCCCCTTGGCCCTAATTTTCAATTGTGCCTACCTTTCTTGGAAGTTGTGTTTCCCTCTTCTTTCACAAAATTCAAATCGGATAATCATTATCTCATTGTTCAATTTCGCCAACATTATTTTCAAAATTCAAAATCTTTTCTCTCTCTCTAGTGCATGAATTTTACAACAATAAGCCCTACTTACACTATTCCCGTTAGACGAAGCCTTAGAATTAAGTCTTTCCAAGGTTTAATTACCGAGGAGATGGAACCTAATTTGAATGGCCTTTTTAACGAGGACATGGGTAATTCCTCTAATCCTCTTAATGATGAAGAAGCTCTCCATGAGGTTTCTATAGAACAACTTTCAAAATTGGATAACCAATTTGATGATTTTCAGCAATGGATGTCTCAAGAATATCCCGATAGTCAAGCTCTTTCATTAATTGAGGGTCTAAAACGTATGGTTCAAAGTGATAAGAATGGAATTGATATTTTGCATAGTATTGCACACATCATGGATTCAAATGTGATGCCTATGAAGAGTTGTGCTGAAACTTTAGGTTATACACAACCTCCTTCTCAAGTCAATCATTCTACCCCTTTGACAACTTCTATTGCTAGTATACCTACTTTTACATCAAACATAATGACTACTTCAATACAAAACATTCCACCTATGATCACCAGTCATGGGGGCAATCCTTCTTCTTCAATCAACCCTCTTCCTTCATTCAATCTGACTTCTTCATTCATTCCTTCAATGAGTGTCCCTATTACATCTCCACAAATGAACATGATGTAAGGGGGCAATTCATTTAACCATTCCATTCCTCCTTGTAGTGTTCCTTCTTTCCAATCATCTCCTATGACTAACCATCATAGTGTCCTGCCACCTTACTCTCAATCAATACCTTCTTTCAATAACATAATACCTCCATCACAATCTAACATGTCTAATATGAACTCTTCAACTGAAGCGACTATTAACAATCTTGCACAAACTGTCTCTTCTTTATAGCAACAAATTGCCTATATGAATCAATCTAAGTTTAGTGTGCCCACATTTGATGTTCGAGCCCACTTTCTCTTGACATTGTTCAAGCTATCCCCCCTAAGCATGTTGAAATCCTGCAGTTGGAGCTTTATAATGGTAAAGGTGATCCTCTAACACATGTTAAGACCTTTCAAACAATATGTACCCATTTTGCTCATGACCAAAGGTTGCTTGCAAAACTGTTTACTAGAACATTAAGAGATAAGGCTCTACAATAGTATTGCTCGTTGCCTTCCTATTCTATTACTTCTTTCCAACAACTTGCAAATGCTTTTATTCAACAATTTCAAAACAATATAAGTCCTAAAGTTACTTTGATTGATTTAATGCATTGTAAACAAGGTGTTAAAGAAAAAGTGACTGATTTCATTGGTAGATATAAGCATTTATGTGCTCAAATTTCTTTTCTAGTACTTGACAATGATATTCAAAGAATCTTTATTTCTAATTTACAAAAGGATATTAGAGAAAAACTTCTGTTTTCTGAGTTTACTTCTTTCCAACAGTTGTGTGCAACTCTTCACAATTATCAACTGACTATGAGTTAAATGGAACAAGCAAATCCTATGGCTCCGAGTGATAAGGGTGATAGTAGTCAACAACCATTTGAGAAGTTTAAACCGAACAGAGAGTTCATTAAGTTCAATGAAAACATCACCAACAACAATGTGGTGTGCCTCCTATTTCTAAGTTTTTCAAGAAAGAAAGAAAGTTTACTCCTTTGAATGAATCATTGCATAGTATTATGAATAAGTTATTGGAACAAAATGTGCTTATTCTCCCTCCTATAAAGCAAATAGATCCTGCAAAGATTAATTCACCCTATTTTGATAACAAATCTTTTTGTCAAATTCATTGTCAACCTGGGCATGATACTGAATAATGTTTTGCTTTAAAGGGTAAAATTCAAGATTTGATTGATAATAATACTATCTCTATTTCAGGTGTTAATGATAAAGGCAACACATCTGTAGCTCTTCCTAACCAAAATCTTAAGATTTTTACTGATCCATTACCTTCTCATACCTCTAATGTGATTGAGACTAATGATTCCTCTTTCTCACTTGATGGTCTTGTGTCTATGACTCCGAATGTGATTAACTTTGTAGAGCAGCAGAAAATCCCTAAAGAACCTTCCATCACATTTGATTCCAGTGAAACTATCAGGGCACCTGATGGTCCTTTATATATAGTTGCAAAAGTCAAGAATACACCTTTCTGTGGAGTGCTTATTGATCCTTCTTGTATGGTTAATGTCATTACTGAAGAATTTCTTTTTACTTTGCAATTGAATCAAGTAATCTATGACAAAACAAATGTGGTTGTGAAACTATTTGATGCATTTTCTTCTCCTGCAATTGGTTCTATTACATTACCTATTGAGGTCCATAACAAATCCCTTAATGTGAGCTTTGCTATTATTCCATCATCCGAACAATTTCGTTTGAAGCTAGGCTATCCTTGGCTATCTTCCATGAAAGCTATTGCTTCTCCTATTCACAAGTGCTTGAAATTTCCCCATAATGGTGAAGTTGTTACTATCAATCATAGTCTCTTTAAACCAGCTGAAAGAACTTCTAGCATTCCTATTGATTATTTTTGGCCTAAACAATTTCAATCTCTTCCACCGCGAAGTGATCATCTTTTCAAATCTTATCAAAAGTGGAAAAAAGATATGATCCTATCTCTAAGTGAACCTAGAACACCCAAACTTGATATTCCTATCATTCTTGAGAAGGAAGTTCTTCCTTTGAAAGATAAAACTAATGTCTTTCCTCAAGAAGATTCTCAACCCATCCCTATGGATGTGACTATGTCTATGACTAATAAACTTTCTAAAGGTAGACCTATACCTCCTCGTCATGATGGACTTGGTCTCCTTCCTAAACTAGATATTCCTCCTTTATATGAAGCAGTTCCTCCTCCTTCCTCTTATAGAGAGAAGAGACCTTCCTCTTCTCCTATTATTCAACCTAAGAGACCACAACCTGAACACCCAAGTGATAGGGATGAGAACATTCCTCCTCCTCAATCTTCTCAACTTCCTACTAAGACTAGATGAAATCATTCTGCGCATGAACGCCGATGAAAGTGTCATCTTAGAGCTTGTGCAGCTGCTTCTCAAACTTTGCAATCCCCAAAAACACCTTCAGCTAGTATTATTCCATTTTCTCCTCAGCCAAAAATTGAGCCAAAATCTCCTAAGCATAAGATACATGAGGGTTTTGATCCTGTGCGAGTTAAAGATCCTATTTTTATAAATCTTGATGATGATATAGATGAAAATGTTATTCATGATGCAAATGTTACTCCTCTTTCTTTTGATAGTGAATATGAATATGTTGATATTGATAACCATTTATCTAACGAATTTTCTAAAGCACTTATCCTAGCTCCTAGACAAGAACAATGTGGCTTGGAACATGAACATAGCCCTTGTTTGGATCTTGTGATATCTCCATCTGCTGTGTTGGATGTTCCTCCTCTAGCGTGTTTCCTACCTTCCCAAAATATTGATTAGCAAGATCGGGGGGTGGATGACGTGCTAGACTAGTTCATTAGCATAGCAGACTCTCTCCTCCTTTCTTGATCTCTTTTGTTGCTTCTTCTATGTGTTATTCCCATTCTTCTATTTGTTGTCCTTAGTGTTGTCTACTTGAGGATGATGCAAAGCATTGAGATCTCTTTTGGTCTCTCTCATGTTGACTCAAAAGACACATGTGTTCCCTCCTTCTAGGTGACCTTCCTTGATTAGGGAATGAAGAATAATTATGCATACATACATATGATATACATGAATTATCATATAGCATACTAACTCCAAGGAAAGCAAAGTCACCTCGTGCTTTGTGTTTTGTGTCTATTATCCTTGGATTTATCTCACACATGGGGGCTAAATCTTTGTGATAACATGCTCCTTTCCCTTCTCATTTATTATGTGTATCACTACCTTAAAGCAATCACCGCCGATGAGGCATGTGCGGTCGCTTTAACATAGGGGGCATACACTCCGTTCATATCTCTTCAAGATACTTAAAAATTTCTTGGCGAACTTAGCTTTGCCTTGAAAATTTTTGGTATTTTTCTTGCATGACTCATAGTGAGGGAACCTTACTACTGACAGTCATGGTTCTCCCTCATGATCTTCCCTTTTACTTTTTCAATCAAAGTCGTAAGATCCTTAGTCCACCGGGGGCTTGGTGTATCTTGCCTCCTTGACATGGTGAAAGTCTTTCAATCTTGTTTCCTTGTACTTTACCGAAAGTATGGGCATATGCTTATACTCCCACTAAAGTGGGAGCTAAATGTAGCATCGTAAAATTGCGACACTTGCAATTTTGACTGCATTTGGGTCTTCACGATGGCAGGGCAATGTTGAACCTGAATGGAGACCCCAAAACCTGTTTACGACATCAAAAACTGCATCTTTCTGCACCTTGGCCTGATCCTCCTTGCACCCTACTGTTCCGGGAGGTGGGACCATGCTGCCCAGCGTCCTGGTCCCTGGCCCTATTTTGGGCCCGGTCTCTTGTTGGGCATCAGGTCTTCAAGTTTGCAATTTGGAAAATAATGCTCCGAGGTCAGCCTAAGGTCAGAAAAATCAGTCTCCTAACCCTAATTGACAAGTATATAAACTACATTTCCCCTCCCAGAAAAAAGGGAGGAAAAAGGGGTGAAACATATGTGTGCAAGAGGCGGAAGTGATATTCAAACATTCAAGCATTCAAGCATTCCTTCAAGCAATTGAGCATTCTAGGTCTCCATTCAAGGCTAGGTGTTGCATTCAAGACAAGGATTCAACCATTGAAGAGGAGATCACCTACAACATACAACATACAACATCATTACACCTTCGCATGTAAGAATACAAACATTCTTACAACAAGGTATCAACACTTGATTACATTACAAACACTTACATTTACAGCATTCTCATTTCTTGGTTAATTCCAAAACTGGGGTTTGACCTTAAGGCAAACCCCTAATCCCTGATGCTCTACAAAAAGGATTAGAAAATCCGTTTGATGGCAACACACACAAGAGCACAAGAAACAAATGTTAGTGTTAGCAACAAAAGATTATCCTAAACAGGCATATCAAGAGAGATATTAAGCATGAAATAGAAAGCATACAAACATAGAATAGATAAACTATACTCCTCCAAATGCTAATCAAGATGCTCATAGTTGCTCCTCCCTTGTTCCTCTCCTCTCCAAGTCCCAAATGAGTGTAGCTCTCAGCTTTTAGCACTAGCCATGGATGCCATATGGAGATTCAAGATGGTTGAATATGATAAGCAAATCCTATGCAAGTGTAGATAGTGATGCTATGAGAAAGCTCTATGCTAATGCCAGTATAACAACAATACTCTAATACTTCCTCCTTTGCTTGAGGAGAAGGGTTCTATTTATAGAAGAAATGGGGAAATGAAGGGTTAAGATTGAATGGTTTAATCAAGGGCCAAGTTTGAAAGTTGGGGATCCATGTGCACAATTGGCACCAGTAAAATAGTGACAAGTGTCAACATAGGATTGGGTTGAGAGAAGAGGTTGGCGGCATTAAAGGCCTGAGAAGACCTCATGGTTATCTAGAGGCTAAGGGTCAAGTCCAAATTAAGATTACCCACTGGATTAAGAGTTAATCCAAGGATAAACCTTTGTGGAAATGTTTAAGAGATAATCATGGTCAAAGCATTAATGGCCTGATGAGACCTTTGGGTTGGGTAGAGGTTGAGTCAAAACAAATGTTTTAACCATGTGGGAGGGTTTGAGGTAACCATTAATGGTTATTGGAGACTTTGGGGATTAAGTGGTTGAAGGTTGAAAGCCTTCAATGGTTATCAAAGACTTTGAGCCATTTAGTGGTTGAAGGTTGAAAGCCTTTAATGGTTATCAAAGACTTTGAAGGTTTGAGAAGTGACTTCCCTTTTGCTTAGGAATGTGACAAAGTTTAGAGAAGGGGTTAGGTTATTTAGAAGTGATTAGAAAATTCTAGAAGGGGTTTAGGCATGCAAGTGGATTTTGTGGGAAAATGCAAGTGGGAGAAATTTTGGTATTTTCAATTAAAATAAAATCATTTATTTCAATTAAATGGTGTAATTTGCATTTGGATAAATATTCAAATGAATATTAATTTATTTAAATGAGAAAAATGAAGATAAAGCATTAAAATGCTTGAAGACTTTGAGGGAAACCATTAAAGGCTTGAAGACTTTAAGGAAAACCATTAAAGTCTTAAGAAGACTATAGAAGGAAGCCATCAAGTTTGAAGACTTTAAAGCTATCAAGTTTGAATACTTTAAGGGAAACCATTAAAGGTTTCAAGTGGGTGAGGATAAATAGGATTTTAAATAAATAATTTATTTAAAATAGTTGTGCAACTTGCTTTTGTAGGAAAATACAAGTGGGTGGAGGATAAAGGTGATTTAAATAAATTATTTATTTAAAATAATTGTGCAACTTGCATTTGTAGGAAAATACAAGTGGGTGGAGGATAAAGGTGATTTAAATAAATAATTTATTTATTTAAATGTGAGAGGTGGGATTTTGGGCGAATTTAAATAAATATTAATTTATTTAAATGTGAGAGAAGATTTAATTAAATAAATATGATTTATTTATTTAATTAATGGTCTGAATTCGGTTAAGTGAATTAAATCAAATAAATTGAATAATTTATTTAATTAATAGGAGAAGAGGGTTAAGATGAATTAATTAAATATATTAATTTAATTAATTATTGATTGATGGTTAAATAATCAAATAAATACTAAATATTCATTTAATTAAGTGGATAGATTTATGTGACTACATTTGCCCCTCTTTGAGATGGTGCGGTTTATCACGTCGTTTCAAAGAAAGAAAAATAGGTGTGAAGAAATGCCCCATAAAATGTAAATTTAATGGGTGGTATGCCTCCTCGAGAGATGGGCCGATTTTTTTTTTTGAAAAATCGGGCGATCTCTCGAAAGAGAATGAAAAGTGGAGGGGAGGTAGAATAGAAGAAATTAGAACTAATGATGAAAGAATGGGAGAAAATGGAGTGAATATGAAGAAACAACAAGCCAGCGAGTACCCTGAGGTCATGTAAGAGATACATAGCAGATGTAGTGTGGGGTTTGGATTGATGCTATACAATTGATCAAAATTGGTTGGACAATCTGGTGCAATCGGTTTAATTGCCCTGGTCAAGTCAAAGCGTGACAGTTGATGTCAGTTGGTCGCTTGGACATGATAAAGTCTGAGTAAGTGAATCAAAGTGACCTGATGTGACTTAGACAATTGATGTAATTGCCCGATGAAGTCAAGGTATATGAAGAAAAATACTCGTTGAGATGTAGACAATTGATGTAATTGTCCATTAGATTGTGTTTGATTGGTTGATCAATTGATAGTATGTGCGTGTGATGGATGGTTGTGGGGAATCATGGCAGCCCCGTTGAGACTAGGTCATTATGATAAATGCCTGATGTAGTCTAGGATTACCATGATCGATTACCTGCTGAGACCCAAAGATACTTGATCAGAGTATCTGTTGATAGTCTAGGTGTGTGGGAGTCGATGTATCTATGTAGATAGAGTAACTAGCTTAATTTTGTGGATGAGTGAGGATGGGAAGTGATGAAGAGATTAGGATGATGTTGATGATCAAGATAGGGAGGGTGAGGGGGGATTCGATGTTAGATAGAAGATATGGAGGACTAGGACTGAGTCCTATGGAAGAAGATGAGTAAAATAGAGTATGCATTATTATGACTATGTATGCATGATATGCAGCTATTATGAATGTATGGATGGGTGGAATGCAACGAAATGCAATATATATAGATGAGATGGAATGACAATCCATGGTGCTTTATTTTTCATCATTGAGCTTTAAAATGTTGTAAGAAAATACAAGCAACTTGACATAAAGATTCAAGATGACCAGAGTATTTCTTACATGGATTTTATATAGCAAGTTAATACAAGCAACTTGATATAATGGATCAAGTTGACCTGAGTATTGCTTGCGGAATAGACAAGGATTATCTCCTTTCATGCATGACTTGGATCGTCCTCCTTGATCTTAGGCTGATCATATCCTGAGACAAGTGCATACCGTAATAAGAGATAAAACCTTTATCCAGTTTGGATGAGGTAGGAGGAACCAAAGAAAGAGCATTGTACCTGCAAACAAATAGTATATACATAAAGAATAAAGAATATGGATCCTTGGTAATGGTTCATGCTCATATGGTCGAGGTATACGCTGTGGTCAGCAAGCCGTAGTGATCTATGACTGTATTTTTACCTATGATCACATAGCTTAGTGAACTTCCCACGTAGACACCATTAGTACATGCCCCAGAACTTCATCAGAATAATGTGTCGAAGATACACAAACAATGCCGTAGGAACCTGATATAAATTACTAGACCATAAATCAACCAAGTATGTGATAGCGTAAACAAAATTTTCTTGTCAAAGAAAATGTCATCTTGTCTTTGTTTTGGTAAGGAAGGATGCATCCTTGTTGAAGACAGTTTTGAGTGTTGATGTTGATTGTGTGGTCGATTGATAAGTGGTCATTTTGTGGAGTATATCACAATGTTTGTTTGGTATCTGTGTGGATGAGTATGTACAATGTGTTGCCATGTTTTTGTTTTATTTTTGATGTTTTTGGATTTTGTGAGACGTTTTTTGAATATTTTTGGATTTTGTGAGACCTTTTTGAATATTTTTGTCAATGAATCACCAGTAATGTAGAATCCACTTCCATCATCTAGATTTTTTAAGGGTATTGCCCCCAAGTGTAGACATGACTATGAAAAAGTGGGATGCAAGATGCATGAAGTACTATCTTTGATTACAGATCAAATAACAAGCCATGGTTTGGATGGATGGATGTGTGTATGTATGAATGTGATCGCAATGAGCCTGAAAGATACTGGAGCCATTGTCTTTACTAGTGGCGCCTGTGTGCCAAGTTTTCACCATCGCACTTACCCAAGGTGCCACCGGAGTGGTTGTTCACCATTTGGATGCATGATTTTTCTTTACTTTTTGAATGTTTTTGTATTTCTTTAGGAAATTTTTCTGAATGTTTTTGGTATTTTCTGATATGCAGGGGAGCCTAATGCTCTGTACAGCTTAGGTATAAAACCGTTTGAGGTGCATGCTTTTAATTGGATCTACGAGCGGTTCTCCTTCTGATGTAGCCAACTGATATGCCCCGGACCCGAATACAACAGTAACAACATATGGGCCCAGCCACTTTGATTCAAACTTTCCTTGATGTTCTCTGTGTGGTTGGTTGCGAGGATTCTCTCATAGAACAAGATCACCTACCTCAAATGTATGAGATCTAACTTGGTGATTGTAGCTTCTACTCATGCACTGCTGATAGGCTTTGAGGTGATTGTATGCAGCTTGTCGTTTCTCATCAAGTAACTCTAAGTCCTGAAGACGGGATACTCTGTAGGCTTCGTCATCAATGAGATTGTGCAAGGAAACCCGTAATGATGGTATCTCAACCTCAATAGGCAAGATAGCTTCTGTACCATAGACCAATGAATAAGGAGTTGCACCTGTAGGGGTTCGAATGCTAGTTCGATATGCCCATAGTACCGGATTTAGTTGAACATGCTAGTCATGGCCGGCATCATTGACTGTCTTCTTTAGGATCCTCAATATGTTTTTATTGGATGCTTTGACCTGACCATTGCCTTGTGGGTAATAGGGAGTGGAAAAGTGGTGTTGGATATGAAATTTCTCACAAAGTTCGCGGACATCCTGATTTTTGAAAGGAAGACCGTTATCTGTGATGATGGACATGGGTACACCATATCGATAGATGATGTAGTTGAGGATGAATGAGGCGATCTGCTTGCTGGTGACTCGGGTAAGTGGAACATCTTCGATCCACTTTGTGAAATATTCGGTGGCGGTAATAATGAATTTATGGCCATTGGATGAAGATGGATGAATCTTACGCACAAGGTCAAGGCCCCATTGACAGAAAGGCCATGGTGTCGTGATTGGTTGCAGTTCCTGGGCCGGTGCATGTATCAGGTCGCCATGAACTTGACATTTCTTGCATTTTCTGACAAAGTAGTAGGAATCCTTTTCCATAGAGGACCAATAGTATCCATTGTGCAAGAGTTTCTTGGCTAGTGACAGACCACTTGAGTGAGTCCCGCAAATTGCTTCATGGACTTCTTCCAAAGCCTTTGTTATCTCATCTTGTTCCAAACATCGAAGGAGAGTACCATCAAGACCACGTCGGTATAGGGTTTCGGCAATAATAGTATATCGAGCAGTTTGGCGAATGAAGGTTTTACGTTGGTTATTTGATTGGTTGGGAGGAAGGGTGTGATTGCAGAGATAGGTGTAGAACTCACCGTACCATGGGGATTCAGAACCAACAAGGTGACATATCATCTCAGATTCAGGGATATCATAAGCGGGGATCCAAAGCTGTTCTACCAAGAACTCGTAGCGTGTTGAATTCTGTGGAAGATCTAGGAGAGTTGCGATGGTAGCCATAGCGTCAGCAGCTCGATTCTGATCTCTTGGTATCTGCTCAAAAGTGATAGTAGTAAATGATGTCTTTAGAGTGTCCACCATTTTCTTATATGGCATGAGTTTATCATCTTTGGTCTGATATTCATCAGTTGCTTGTCGAATGACTAGTTGGGAATCGCCATATACTTGTAGTTCTTGTAATTTCCACGGGATGGCTAACCTGAGTCCTGTGATCAAGGCCTCATACTCAGCTATATTGTTTGTGCATGGAAATGTGAGCCTGTAAGACTTTGAGATGCTATCACCTTGAGGTGTGATAAACAAAATGCCTGCCCCCGAGCCATGCTTAGTGTATGAACCATCAAAATATAGTTTCCATGGTTGTGCTGTTGTGATCATGAATATCTCTTCATCTGGAAAATTGGAAATAAGAGGATGATCGCCTATGAGTGGTGCATCAGCTAACTAATCTGCAATGACCTGCCCTTTGATAGCTTTACGGTCCGCATACTCGATGTCAAATTCACTTATAACCATCACCCATTTGGCTAAGCGACCTGTCAATGCTGCTTTGTTGAGTAAATACTTGAGTGGATCAATCTTTGCAATGAGTTGTACTTTGTGTGTTAACAGATAGTGCCTCAATTTTGTGGCTGCTAAGATCACTGCTAGGCAAGCTCACTCAATAGGTGTGTAATTGAGTTCATAGCCAACCAGTGTGTGAGAGATGTAGTATACAGCAAACTCTTTGCCTTCTGCATTATGTTGTGCCAGTAATACACCTAATGTTGTACTTGTTGCCGAGATATAGAGTAACAATGGTCTACTTGGATCTGGTGGCATCAACAATGGTGGATTCATGAGATAGTCTTTAAGTGTCTGAAATGCTTGCTGGCATCGGGCATCCCACTGAAAGCGGATGTTCTTGTGTAGCAGGTGTGTAAATGGGTGACACTTATCAGCCAATTGTGCAATGAATCTTCGGATGGATTGAAGTCGCCCTTGTAATGTCCTTAGCTGACTGATATTCTTTGGTGGTGGCATGTCCATGATTGCTTTTACCTTTGCTGGGTCAACCTCAATACCTTTGCTTGAGACAATGTATCCTAGAAGCTTCCCGGAGGTCACTCCAAAGACACATTTCTTTGGGTTGAGTCGAACATGGTATTGTTCCAGTCTATCAAAGATTTTATCTAAGATGTGGAGATGTCCTTTTCTGGTGAGTGATTTTGCTAGTAAGTCATCCACATAATCTTCCATCATGGTATGCATCATGCCATGGAAGATGGTGGTCATTTCTCTTTGATAGGTTGCTCCTGCATTCTTGAGGCCGAAAGGCATTACATTCCAGCAATATGTGCCCTATGGACATGTGAAGGCTGTCTTATGTTGATCTTCTGGTGCGATCTTTATCTGATTGTATCCTGAAAAGCCATCCATGAGTGAAAGCATGGCATGTCCTGCTATTAGATCCACTATGATGTCGATATTTGGTAGGGGGAAGTCATCCTTAGGACAGGCCTTATTTAGATCTCTGAAGTCAGTACAAATGCAGATGCCCCCTTTTGGTTTGCCAACTGGCACAATATTGGAGATCCATTCTGCATAATCAATTGGTCTAGTGAAACCAACATCTAGGAGTTTCTTGAGTTCGGTTTTGACTAGTACTGCAATCTAAGGATGCATCTTACGAAGCTTCTGCTTGATAGGTTTGGCTCCTTCTACTACGGTGAGGTGATGCATGACTAAATCAGGATCAAGCCCAGGCATGTCTGCATATGACCATGCGAAGTTGATCTGACGCTTCTGGAAGAACTCTATAAACTTAGGTTGTTCCTCTGGAGTGAGAAGAGATGCTAGATGTATGAGATGAGGATTTTCAGGAGTCCCCACATTGTATTCTTTGGTTTCCTCGATGAGAATCGTTGATCGTTCCTATTGTGTACTATTAGGGAGAATGTCAAACCCTTCATCCTCAGGCACCTCAGAGAGGTTTTCACCATTGGATACGCTCTTTCTTTTTACTTTTGTCGGATCAAACAGTGCCACAGTGTGGTTTTCACTAGAAGATCCATGTTTTATTGTTATATTTTTGCAGCTGAAAGGTTTGGCATCCACCCCAAAGTATGCTGCGCTATTTAGTTCTATGGCGAATCCAGCTTTGTGATCCCCGCTTGGTAGGTTATCCCTTAATTCTGAAAAGTCAATGATAGCCTCATCGTTTTGGAAGAAGTCAAGACATGGGGGATTTGGTTGGTTCCATTCGATGAGTTCAGGGTGGATAATGGGCATTACTTCATCGATTAGGTTAAGTGCGTTAGATGTATCAGTGAGGGTTAAGACGTTATGGTGAAGGTCATTAATGGTACTCTCCCTATCAGAATTAGGCGTAGGATGAGACATAGGGTTTGTGGAAGATGTTTCCAGTTTAGGAACCCAAGTGGTCTTTATCTGTGCTTCTCCATAAATAGGGATGTCTTTGCGTGGTGGAGGTGGTGATGTGTCTTCCTCATCTAAAGTATTAAGCTGTACCGAATCAAATTCCCATTCATGTGAGTCAGTCTCTGAATCACTTTCTAGCATCCGATTGCTATACCATACTGGGATGTCCTTTGAGTTAAATACCGCAGGTGTGATTGGTTGGTGTACCTTTGTAATGATCGGTGCTGCAGGGCGATTGAGGGGGATCAAGGAATCTGTTATAGGGAGTATTGGTAATATTGATTCTATTGCTTCTGCTGGGACTGTTGGTGTTATAGATGCTATTGCGGGTGCTGATACAGTTACTGCTACTAATGGTGTGATTGATGAGATGACGAGTTCATTTGATGGGATGAGTGGAATTTGTGATAGTTGTGTTGGGGTTTTGAGCCTCAGTGGGGTTGTTGGGATGGTGCTTGAGGGTGCTTTGATTATGAAAGGTGCCCGCCTTGCAATAGGTGGACAAAATGGTTGGCTGGGTTTTCCTTTGAACTTGAGTTTAGGAAAGATCTCTTTTTCAAAGCCGAGGCCTGTATTACCTTTGGGCTTGAATTCCGGCAGTAGGGGTTCATGTCGTCCTTGTTTGCAATATCCCAAAGCACTTTGACCATCATACCCCATTCTTTGCATAATGAGGAGACCTTTGCCATACTGCTCTATAGGAAGTGTAACTCGTGGTTTATCAGTGGTGATGGGATCTTTATAGATCCATTCCGCTAGGTCCTCATCTTGTGTTTCTTCGTCTTGACTCTTTCCAAGAACAAAAGGTGTCAAAGCATATGCTGGTATGTTTAGTGGTTGTTGGAGTGCCTGCTGTGGTTTACCAAGAGTTCTAGGAGAAGTGGGCATCTGTCCTACACAAAAGAGTTGACTCAAGTTGTATTCCTCGGGACCTTCCTCTGCTATTTTCATCTTAAGCTTTTCTTGCTTTGGTATAGTGGTGTTCGAACTGGCAAGAGAGGCTGGACTTATATATGATGTGGAGGAAATGGCTTCTCTATTATTAGGAATAGTAATCTCTGGTTGATGGTTGATATTATGGCAAAATGCAAAGGGATTTGCATCGCCCAAGATTGTGATCTCTACACCGTTATGTGGGAACTTGATACATTGATGGTAGGTAGATGGAACGGCTTGCATGGCATGTATCCAAGGTCATCCTAACAATAGATTGTATGGCAGAGGAAGGTCCAGAACCTGACAAATGATGTGCTTTACCACGGGGCCCACTTGGATTGGTAGTACCACAGCTCCTTTGGATGAACGTTCTGCATCGTCATAGGCTTTGATTGTGATCTTCTGACGAGGATCCACTGATTCAACCGCATATCCCAATGCTGTGACCAACTATAGTGTACAAATGTTCAGGCCTGCTCCATTATCTATCAAGACTCGCTTGATCCTATGTTGGTTAATAAATCCTTCGATGTGGAGTGAGGCATTATGAGGTTGCTAGAAGGAAGAGTTGTCACTTTCAGAAAAAGTGAGACAAGGTGATGACTTTAGACTTCCAACCATGGCTTGAAATTGGTCCGTATTTAGATTTGCGGGGACTGACGCTTCTTGGAGTGATTGATCCAAGATAGTTTTATGAGATGGCGATAGACGCAAAAGCTCTAAAATGGATATAAGTGCAGGGGTTTTGTCTAATTGTTCCACAAGATTGTACTGCTTTGGGATGGAGGTGGTGCCTTGTGGAGTTGCCTTTATGGTAACTTTGCCGCGACGCGTAACAACATTGCAATTTGAGTTGGGATTTTTGAAGGTTATAGTTGCAACTTGTTCATTAGCATCATACAGATGATTTACAGTGTAATTATATGCAGCTTGTGTATAATCAGTGGTATCAGTGCCTCACCTAGAAGTGGAAGGACCCCTTTCATCTTGTGATGGAAGTGGATTTTTGAACATTAGATGATCATTATTTGTTGTTTTTGGGTCATGTCCTTCAATTTCAATTTCTCCTCAATCAATAAGATCCTGAATGAGATCTTTCAATCGGTGACAATTACTTGTCTTGTGCCCTCTTCCTTGATGAAATTCACAGTGTTCAGTATCTCTCCACCATGCCGATTTGACCTGAGGCTCATAGTTTGATAGTTTAGGTAGAGTGACCAAATTTTGAGAAATGAGTTGTCGCAATACTGTTTCAATGGGTTCCCCTAAGGGAGTGTATGTGCGTTTTTGTTTTTGCTGATGAGGTCTAGGTTCATCATGAGATGTGATGTGACCTTGATTAGAAGGAACATTTGTGTTACTTTGAGGTGGAGAATTTTGTCCTGCAAACCGAACCACAGGTTGTGCGTTTTGGATAGTCCGGGCATCCACAACCCCATCATTGATGATATTCTTGTTTTTATTCCAGAAGCTTGGTTTATCACTATTGAAGCATGGGCAAGGACCATCTTTTGGTTCATTAAAGATTTTGATGAGTCCTTTCTTGATGAGTGCTCGTTCACATTTTAAACCCTTGGTGATCATATCATTAAAAGAGTCTGTGTCTTTGACATCCAGGTGAAATTCCATTTCTTTGTTTAAGTTGGAAATGAATATTTCCACTAGTTCTCATTCAAGTAACTGAAGAGAACGTCTACTAGACATTTGGCACCATCGTTGCAGGAATACTGAGAATAGTTCACCTGGTTTTTGTTTGGTGTTGCACAGATCAGCCATGGTGATGTCGCGTTCAATGTTCTGAGAGTAATGAGCGAGGAATTTTTGGATAAGTTCCTCAAATGTTCTAATGCCACCTGGTAGTTGGGAAAACCATGATGTGGTTGTTCCTCCCAAGCTTTGGGGAAAAAGGAGCATTAGGTATGTGTCTTCATATGCTACTTCAAGACAAGCAGAATGAAATTCTTGGACATGATCGCGGGGATCTCCCTTTCCTCTATATTTTTCAAATTTGGGTGTTTCAAATCCTTGTGGAAATGGTGGCATGTAAAGATTCCTATCAAAAGGATAGGGACAGATGTCATTGAGTGAGAATTGGTTAGTCTTGACACCACTATGAAGCTATTGGGTGAGATTCTCGACTTGTTGCCACAACATCTCCATTTCATTTGGAGGAGGAGGTGGTGGGTTACCTCGAGGAATGTTATATCTGATGGGATCTCTACCTCTTTCCTCTTCATGGTGACTTTGTCTTTCTAATGCTTGTCTTAATTGGGCAAGATCAAAGTCAGAGGGGAGTTTTGCTCCTTCTTGAGTGAGTCTTAAGAAGTGAGCATCCACATTGCTCCTGAGTATTTCGTCAAAAAGTCTATTAAAGAGAGGGTTATGCTGAGCCCTTTCTATTGTTGCAGGAGTGGGAGTACTTGGGTTTTTGTCATCTGCATTTCCTCCAAGTGCTTCTTGAAATTCATTGAGATTTTCCTCTTCTTCTTCTTCCCTTTCTATTTCTCGTTGCCTGGACTATGATCAGGTTTGGGCCATTTTGCTTGCAAGCTTTTGTTGAAGTTGATTGAAGATGATGATGAGTTGTTTGATGAAATGAAAGATTGATGGTTGGTGATTTGTGTTGCATGTAGATCTCTAGCACTTTTAAGGTAGATGTAACCGAAATTCCTTCTTTGAATTGCTTGCTTGTTTTGATAAGGTTGGATGTGATAAGGTGTAGAGAAATCTGAGATGTGTTACAAATTTAACTACCTAGTAATGAGAGGATTCACTCATGAACTAGTTTTAACCTACGTAGATGTGTCTCTTCGGATGAGCTTATCCTAGATGTAGAAACAATCTAAAAAGTGATGTGATGTGTTTGATTTCAAGCAATATCTAAAAGAGAACTTTGGGACAAGAACCTCTTAATGTTTTGAGAGTTGGAATGGATTGATGATGAAATGATGATGGATGAGAAAGATGATGGATGAAAGTGTTTTCAACTTCAATAAAAGCTTTGTGTTACAAATGGAACGAACTCTACCTCTTCTCTTTCAGGTTTTGGAGGTATTTCTTGAGCTGTGTTGTAGGTGATGCAGATGTTGGGGAAAAAGTTGGGATTAATCTTTCCTCCTTGATTTTTGTGATAACTCAGAGCTCTATATTGCATAAAAGCTCTGCGGTTCAATGATTCTGAATCAAATTCGTTTGTTTTACCTTGAAGGTATAGACGCATGCAATGTAGAAAGACTCTATGTGAGACAAAAATTTATCTATTGATATAGAAGAATTTCCTCCTTTTGATCAAAGCCTTTGAGCTTAATGGTCTTCTTTTCAAGTTGATATTCTGATGACACTTCTTCTTTCGCAAGATGTGAAGAATGGTCATAAAATTTGATTCCTTGTTGTTTTACACTTTGTTTTTGATGTTTTTGGTTGTTTTTAAAAGATGTTTGGTTGGATGAATACTTTGTTTTTGGGAAGTGATTTTCTGATTTTTCTTTGACAAGAAAACAAAGCAAGCACAAAAACACAAGAATGTTGCCTAAAAGGCACAAATGAGTATGGGTCTAGATTAACCCAATCCTTGGACTTGTATATGACCCTTCCTTTAGATGTATTTTAAGGTGTATTTCCAAAGCCTGAAGTTGGCTCAATTTGTACTTGGTCTTTAAAATGAACAAACTTCAAACACTTTTTATCCCTAGGGTCAAATGGCCAGTTGTGATAAATTTAGCCCACATCTTGATATTTCTTCGACTTTGGTACTACATACCTTATGAATCCTGCCGTGGCAGGTAAGGATGTGATATACTAAGTCTTGCACGAGCATAACAAATAGATGATCCCTATGATGGGGGAGTCACCACTTTTATCAAGCCACAAGTGACTTTTCAAAAAGCTATGTTTCTACTCAAGGAAATATGTATGGTGAGTATCTTGGGAGCAAAACCATCTATGCTCTTGCACTAAATTATATCGCAAATATCCTCAATCAATAGAACGAGTGGGCTACTACTAAAAGGTGTTTAGTCATGTTCGATGTTTTTGGACATAAGTTCATTCTGCAGTGACTCACTTAAGAGCCTTGTAACTGGTGGTGGGGCCCATTTGTCCTTTCGGCCAGTTACACTGTAGGAACAGCTATACCCAAGGCTATAGCTTTCGCTCTCACCTGATTTATATAGCGGCTCGAAGGATTTACCGCTCGAGGTCATTCCCAAGAGTATCGATCCCTTGGCAGGCCTCTCTTAAAAAGATAAAATTTTGAGTGTTACTAACACTTTTCTCTTGCACCTAGGACCACGAAAGCCAAGGGAGAGGATAATGTGTGTTAGAAGTAGGACCACTCGACCAACTCTTTGCACAAGTGTGCCAAGCATGAAAAACACTTGTTCTTTTTAATCTATCATTGCAATGTGATCTAACTATTTGGAGATGTTGCTCCAACAGTCATGGTGTTTTTTTTTAAACTTCAAAGGCAAAATATTTTGTAAACTAGGAACTTTGAAATCCTAGTCAACTGAATTGAAAACACGTCTTGCTTGAAGTAAAATTGTTTTTGAGCTTGAAGGAAAAATGGCTTGTTCTTTTTAGATTGCCCCCAAAACAAAGTGTTGATTGTAAATTTCTTTTAAGTTGATGCAAGAAAATAAATTTTGTTTTGTTGATTTTAAGCACCAAAACGAAGTTTGTTTCCTAACTTGCAAGAAATAAAGTTGTTTTGTATAAGTTTGTGGTTCTTTTTACCTTGGAACAATGAAATTCTTTTTAAGAGCCCCAAACAAATGTGTGATTCTTTTTTTAAAAGCCCAAATTTGAAATGTGAAGTTAATTTTAAACCAAAATAAAAAGTGAATTCATTTTTTTAAAACCAACTTCAAAAACAAGTTAGTAAGAAATATAAATCTACTTTTTAATCTAATTTAAATCTGCACAAAAGAGAAAAATAGTTAGTAAAATCCGCCTATTTGGTGGGCTTCTACAAGCCTAATTTTTTTTTTTTTTTTTGGTTACAAGGTGATTTGTACAACGTTCTGTTACAATAGCGCTAGTCTGCGTTTGAACAGAGGCGTTATTTAACAGAAATGCACTAAAAGAAAGGGAAAGACAAGAGAAGGCAAAAGCACTGAAATAGGGTGAATAGCACCAAAATAATGTCAAACGCACCAAAACAGTGTCAAAAATGCAACCTGTGTGACATTTTCAACATTCAAACATGTTATTGGTTAAAAAAAAAGTTGATCTTTTTGGTGTTTGGATTCACGTCGGGTTCACCAAATGATGCTCTGCAAAAAGGATTAGAAAATTTGTTTGATGGCAACACACACAAGAGCACAAGAAACAAACGTTAGTGTTAGCAACAAAAGATTATCCTAAACAAGCATATCAAGAGAGATATTAAGCATGAAATAGAAAGCATACAAACATAGAATAGATAAACTATACTCCTCCAAATGCTAATCAAGATGCTCATAGTTGCTCCTCCCTTGTTCCTCTCCTCTCCAAGTCCCAAATGAGTGTAGCTCTCAGCTTTTAGCACTAGCCATGGATGCCATATGGAGATTCAAGATGGTTGAATATGATAAGCAAATCCTATGCAAGTGTAGATAGTGATGCTATGAGAAAGCTCTATGCTAATGTCAGTATAACAACAATACTCTAATGCTTCCTCCTTTGCTTGAGGATAAGGGTTCTATTTATAGAAGAAATGGGGAAATGAAGGGTTAAGATTGAAAGGTTTAATCAAGGGCCAAGTTTGAAAGTTGGGGATCCATGTGCACAATTGGCACCAATAAAATGGTGACAAGTGTCAACATAGGATTGGGTTGAGAGAAGAGGTTGGAGGCATTAAAGGCCTGAGAAGACCTCATGGTTATCTAGAGGCTAAGGGTCAAGTCCAAATTAAGATTACCCATTAGATTAAGAGTTAATCCAAGGATAAACCTTTGTGCAAATGTTTAAGAGATAATCATGGTCAAAGCATTAATGGCCTGATGAGACCTTTGGGTTGGGTAGAGGTTGAGTCAAAACAAATGTTTTAACCATGTGGGAGGGTTTGAGGTAACCATTAATGGTTATTGGAGACTATGGGGATTAAGTGGTTGAAGGTTGAAAGCCTTCAATGGTTATCAAAGACTTTGAGCCATTTAGTGGTTGAAGGTTTAAAGCCTTTAATGGTTATCAAAGACTTTGAGGGTTTGAGAAGTGACTTCCCTTTTGCTTAGGAATGTGACAAAGTTGAGAGAAGGGGTTAGGTTATTCAGAAGTGATTAGAAAATTCTAGAAGGGGTTTAGGCATGCAAGTGGATTTTGTGGGAAAATGCAAGTGGGAGAAATTTTGGTATTTTCAATTAAAATAAAATCATTTATTTCAATTAAATGGTGTAATTTGCATTTGGATAAATATTCAAATAAATATTAATTTATTTAAATGAGAAAAATGAAGATAAAGCATTAAAATGCTTGAAGACTTTGAGGGAAACCATTAAAGGCTTGAAGACTTTAAGGAAAACCATTAAAGTCTTAAGAAGACTATAGAAGGAAGCCATCAAGTTTGAAGACTTTAAAGCCATCAAGTTTGAATACTTTAAGGGAAACCATTAAAGGTTTCAAGTGGGTGAGGATAAATAGGATTTTAAATAAATAATTTATTTAAAATAGTTGTGCAACTTGCTTTTGTAGGAAAATACAAGTGGGTGGAGGATAAAGGTGATTTAAATAAATTATTTATTTAAAATAATTGTGCAACTTGCATTTGTAAGAAAATACAAGTGGGTGGAGGATAAAGGTGATTTAAATAAATAATTTATTTATTTAAATGTGAGAGGTGGGATTTTGGGGGAATTTAAATAAATATTAATTTATTTAAATGTGAGAGAAGATTTAATTAAATAAATATGATTTATTTATTTAATTAATGGTCTGAATTTGGTTAAGTGAATTAAATCAAATAAATTGAATAATTTATTTAATTAATAGGAGAAGAGGGTTAAGATGAATTAATTAAATATATTAATTTAATTAATTATTGATTGATGGTTAAATAATCAAGTAAATACTAAATATTCATTTAATTAAGTGGACAGATTTATGTGACTACAATCCCTAACCCCCCAATCGTCCTCTCTTTTCTGTGTGTAGGTTGCAGGTACGCGGCTGCAAATTGAAGATCTGGAATCCTTATGCAGAGACGAACAGATCCCCCTTCATTTCGCAGATTTTTCGAAGGACCATGTGCACTCCGGGCGCCATCGTCCCGTCAACTTTCGCTCAAACTTATAGGACAACATCGTCTCGACATTTTACTACTAATTTCAGGTCCGTAGCTTCATCTCATGTCCCTATCTCCGTCTACAAGTGAATCTTTCTTACTTTTACATACACTCCTAGTTCAATCCTTCTATCTACATTCTTTACAAAAGAGGGTATCCTTGATGTCTCAACCCTTGAAACTCATTTAGAATTCAATCTTGCATTGTGTGGGATTGGATCTTGTGAGTTTCAACCCCTCTTTTGAATGTAAAGTCTCTCCTAAGTGAAAACCGTCAATCCTAGTGACCTCCTTTCTCTCTCCATGGAGTGGGGGAACACCTAGGGTTCAATTTTCCGCTTTACAGTGTGTATGTGCCATAGTTTGGTGCAAAAACATTTTTCTATTTTTTTAATGTTCTAATTGATTTCTGTGTTGATTTTTGACAATTTGTGTCAGACTAGAGGCTCACTTTTGTGATTTTTTTGTGATTCCCTGTACTCTCCTCCTAGTTTTCGATTCTTATGGATTTAAGATTTTGATAGTACGATTGCATTATGGCTTTTGGGGAGAAATTTTTATATTTGCAGTGAATGTTGGGAATCATCATATTGGTTATGCCTTCCTATTGAATTATTGGAATCTCACTTTGGATATATCATATTGTTGAGATTATTGGTTCCATGATGTGAGTTATTGTGTAGTATTGTTGGTAGTGGAAATATGGATTCAATGTGATTATAGATCAGTTTTGGATATTGGAACCCTTGGATGGTTGTATCATTTGATTCTTGAGATTCTATGTGTATTTACTATGTTGATGTTTTACCCTAGGTTTTAGAAACATGATAGGGGGAGTGGCTTCCAAGTGGGTGTTAGGGCCCTCAAGTGGCTACTGAGGAATCTCATTAGAAGTTTTTTTGTAATCAAGTGATAACCTTAATAAATTAATTTTAGGGGTTTGGGTAGTTCTCATAATAAACAAGATAATATGTTGTGCCCCACTCATGGTCCAATGTTCTAGTTTAGGTGCAAGATGAGATTGGGAAGGCCTTGTTGGCATGACTATGCTCACTTGTCTTCACAAAAGGTTGAGTTGGTTCTGCATGGGTGTCACTTGGGTGTTGAGGTCTATAGAGAGACTGTTAGGGACAACCTAGTTGATGGGAACTAGAGTCTAAAGACCACTAGGGAAACCCTTGTTGATAGCATGTGATGACACTCTTCCCCTATATGTTTCCTACAACCTTAGCCTTGTTTTCATGGTAGCCTCTAGTGGTTTTGTGATTTATGATTAAGCCTTGTTGAGAATTTTGTTCATTTCTTTTGTAGTTGTTCTTGTTGAGAGTTAGTCTTTGTTATGTTCCTTGGATGTTAGGTGTCAACCTAGGTTTAGAGTATGTGTGGTGTTAGGAAATAGAAGGACAATTGAGAGTGGGGGGGAATCAGTTGTCAATGAATTTCAACCCAGTTATAACTTAATCAAACTTGATACTTAATACTGGTAAACCAAACTTAATGTTGGTTAGTAGATTAATAGTTAATATCAATACCGGTGAAACTTAATGCATGAAATAGAAAGAGAAACAACATCCACAACACATAACACAAATATTTTTGACGTGGAAACCCACTAAGGGGAAAAACCATAGTGGGAAACCTTACCCACAATCAGATGATACTACTACAGATAGTATGTGTATACAAATGGGGTCTACCCATGTAGAAAAGCCAACCGCCTAGAGCACACTACTCAAATGGGAGTTGCAATGACTATAGTAGGATGGTTAAATCCTAGAATAATGTACTGCTCAAAATAGCATCTCCAATACTAGATTCAGTACCGGTTAAGCTCTGATAAACACCTTCAAAAACCTTCCTTGAACCTTCTCTATGGTCTACTCATATGATCTTCAATATTCGCACATACCATGTTACAATACCATAACCTTACACACCATATCCCATATCTCATCAATTGAGATCTTACATATATACAAAACCTAAGACCAAATGTGTAGGTCAGCTTACTAAGAATATTACAATAAAATCAATTACAAATAAGTCTTGATGCAATGCATAATGTCGGCTTAATACATGTACAACAATATCCAATCAATAAATCATCTCCATAACATGTTGTGCTGATCTAGAATAGATAACACATATCGGTTCATAAACCTAGACCAATCTACCAGTAACAACAAATATGTCAACCTGATTAGACCAATAACCAAAACATCAAAACCAAGTATCCAAACCATGTCTTTGACATAATCAAGTGATCTCCAGATGATAACAAGTCTTCATTAGTGTTGGTGAACCATATAACCTGTCAGTGAACAATATACCGGTGACTATGCATAAGTCACTAAACTTGTTGGTGAACACAATGTGTCAGTTCAATAATAAAATAATATAACTGCGTGGGGGAAAAAGTGACACTAAGCAAACATGCCCTAATCTCACCTTCAATCACACATTTGTGGAATACGAAAGAGCCTAGAGGTATCACACAATTGGATACTTCTTTTTGTGGAAGAGAGAGCCACGGGTTACCTATTAGGATTTCTATTCCTTTGTTGTAATTGAAAGATAAAATGATGCAAGTTCAATTCCTAACCCCAAAGTGCAAGTACAAACTAATAACAAGATTGCAGAATTGAACTTAAACAATGGAAAGCTATAAACACAAGGACAAGGCAAGAATGTAAATGCGTACCCAGTGTTAAAATATGAATGAAAATGTTTGGGACGGGGGCGCGGGCGCCACTGTCCTGATTCTGCCCCTGAAACTGCTCTGGAAATTGTTGTTTTGCAACCTGGAAAGATGTCAAAAATGCTGAAAACTGCTGTCTGTCAGGAGGACCAGGGCACCCAGTGCCCCTGTCCCAGGGACCAGGGCGCCCAGCGCCCCTGTCCTGGTAGGACCAGGGCACCCCATGCCCCTATCCTGGTCTTTTTCTCTAAAATTTGGTGTGAAGTTTGGTCTCAGTCTGCTTCCGTCGGATCTGCAACTTGCGGCGTCGTCCGAATCCGAAACCTGCACTTATATCTGAAAAGGTATGGTGGGCAGCTATATAGGGTTTTGCCTTAGTCAAACCCCCGCTTTGGTGATTTCCACCTCCATGAATAGCCAAGTTGTATTGTAAAAGTAGTGTGTGTGCAGACCTTGTGTGTGTGCAAGATCTAAAATGCAAGTAAGCAAACTAGAGCAACCTAGAAAGTAAACCCTAATTGCTTGTAAATGATAATGTAAATGCTCCAAATCAAGATGCAAAGTGATCTAAAGCATGAATACAAATGATATATTGAAGCTTATGCAAAGACATGAAGACAACATGAAATCATACCCAACCCCAAGGGAGGGGTACAAGCCAATCTTCAGTCGGTGATCCCTTATTGCTCTTCAATGTCTTCAAAGCCCTAAATGGATGAATGAAATTGATGAATGCTTGATGGATGGATGTTGAATGTTGTTGAAGTCTTCAAAGATCTGCTCTTTCGCTGCATAGAAGGTCCCTGAAAACCAAAATTCTGGATCCTTTCAAATGAAGAAAGAGAGCTCTTATATATGAAACCCTAGGTCTTAATTTCAACTTTTGGCCGACCTAGAGATTGAATCTCCTGCCAATTTCTTGGGGTTAAGCTTTATTTTATGATTGGATTGCACTCCTAAAATTTCAAGAAAAATGTCTGGGACCATGTGCACTCCAGGCGCCATGGTCCTTTCCGGGCGCCATGGTCCTGACAACTTTTCACCAAATTTTCAGGGTCATCGGATATGATGATTTTAGAGAGAATCCCGAAGTTACAGCTGATTTCAAGATGTTTTGACCCCCGAAATCAAGCCCCCAAGTTCAAAATAGGACCTAATTAGGGTTTTTGATTAAATGATGTATTGGAAGAATAAAATGAAAGGGGCACACTTTAATGAAAAGGGCCCAACTTTATGATGTGGAGAATGGTGAAATAGGACCTTAGAACTAATTAATTTGATTAATTAAGAGCTAAAGGAGAAATGCAATGCAAAATGCAAAATGCACCAAGGCAGGTGCTAAACTAGGTGTGAAATTGTACCACTTTAGCAAGTGCGTACAATTTACGATGCTACATTTAGCCCCCACTTTAGCGGTCATATGAACACTACGTGCATATGCAAGCTAAAGTACAGAAAAGTAAACATTATTTGAAAAAGGATATATCCATAAGTCTGTCGAACGAAGCTCCCAGCGGTATCTGCAGTACACAGTTAGGAACCGTACCCTACAAAACACACATTAGATCACAAAATCACCTAATGCTTACTAAGGAATGTGATGAAAATTCGAGGGTAGCTATATGCCCCCCCTGTTTCGGCTTGCTAATTTTAGTGAGTTGAAACAGGGTATCATGTTTACCACTTCGAATTGTTAAAGAATATTGATGACAAATGCTCACAAGAAGATTTGATATGAGATCAAAAACTAATGGAGAATAATTTGGTAAGAAAGAGGACTACATCTCAATTCCAACACAACAAAGAGTGTGAGGATTTGAGAGTTCTCTAACACAAGATGAAGGATGTAAATGGAAACAAAATGCAAAGAGAAGAAAAGAAAGGAAAAAGCAGCATGAACACACACATTGGTGATCCATGAGAAGAATAGTGAGAGAGAAAACATGGACTTCTCACCCCTAGATCTTGTCTAGGTGATCCATGGGACAAAGGACATGGAAAACTAGCCCCTAGAGTCTGTCTAGGTGATCCATGTAAGGGAGGAGAGTGAGAAAGTCTAGCCTTATGCCGCTAGTTCCACTCAACCTCGTGCATGTGTGTGTAAGTGAGGTTAGAAGCACCTCATAGGAGTCTATGCCCGAGTATGCTACAACCTGTATATGTATAGTAAAAAAAGCATGACATCTCACTCTAAGAGTCTATGCTCTGGTTCCGAGAATAATCACCTTGCATAAAAGAAAAATGGAGACATCTCGCTCTAAGAGTCTGTGCTTTGGTTCCGAGAATGACCCATTGCTCAAAAAGTGTAATGTTTACGTCATAAGAAAAGTAGAACAAGGATACCTACCTTCATCACAAAAGAAGATACCCCAAAAATGCAACAATGTCATAGATCCAAGCAAGAGAGTTTTGCACTTTTTAAGCAAGGATAAGATAGTTGAAAAGGGGATATCTTGTAGTATGTGTAAAGGAGATCCTTAGAGGAGAAGAGATATTTGTACAAAAGACACCTATCCCCAAGAGGAATTGTCTTAGACAACTATAACATCTTCTAGAATAAGACAAAGAAGAGAATAAGAATGCAATACTTCCTTCTTTTGCGAGGTGAAAGTGATTCTTAATGAAGGATGATGCTTTTTTTTTTTTTTTTTTTCGTAAACCCAATTGGGAGAGTGAATTCATTATGGATGTATTTTACCAAGTGCAAAAGAGGTTGTAGCCAAGGACTTACACCTCTTGTAAGAGAGAATCCTTGAACAAGCAACAACAAATGCATACAAGGCATAACATTAAGTAATAAAGTTCACAGCATCCACGAAATAGGAAAAAGTGGATCCTTAGATAAAAATAAGGAAAGATCATTGTCTCCCAAGGATAAGGACAATGAGAAGGACTTACACAATCTTCTAGGGAGAGATTTAGACATAAGAAAAATGTACTACATACTCACATGAGTTCATGCAAGCAAGACATTAGTGTATGTAAAATGCTCCTCACAAGAAGTGGGTAGGATAAGAAAGAGAATACACATCTTCTCCCATATCTAGGAAAAGAGGATTCTAAAGAAAAGATAATCAATATTTCCACACTATTACCCCATAGGAACAAGAGATAACATAGAAAAATTAGGCTATTATGTTGCTTCAAAAATATGATTGTACTTGAAATTGTACCATCATGAATGACAATGAGCCCCCAGTAAATGAGCTACCAATGTCACCTAATGATGAGCAACATAATAGCCATTAATGTTATTTAAAGACATGATAGATTGAATGAGGTATTTGAATATGACATGCTAAATGCTCAACTATAAGTGAGATCAAAAACATGTATAAAATGATAAAAATTGAAGAAGAAAAGCCACAAGAAATCTTAGAAGAAGGATGAGTGTAACTTATTAGAGCCTTATCCCTGGAGGAAAGGACTTTATGATGAATAGGAGATAAAGATTCATAAGTGGATTTAGAAATTTGAGGGGAGTCATAAAGAGATTTGTTCATCGCCAATAATTCCTTATGAGGGGAATGAGAGTTGATAGAAGTAGAAGATGATTTAGTTGAAGTGAGATCATCATCACTACTAAATATAGCATTCACATTGAGAGATGGTCTTTTAGATGCTTTGGTGGGCTTAGAAAGATTATATCCAAGTCCACATGAATATTCATGCATGTTATGTTCTAAAGGAACTTTAATTCCTTGTTCATTTGCGCCACAACCATTTCCACTATAGCCACTCTTAGCCAAAATATGAAAACCACGACCATAACGATTAGCCATTTCAGAAAGAAGAGGTGTTTTTTCATAAGACAAAGAATCAAATCCTTCAGAATTAGAGGTGTGAGGAGAAGAAGTTTGAGAAGCAGCCACAAAATTATTGCTCATAGGTTCAGGTAAGACTGATTGATCTCTAGTTTCTTCCTTCTTTTTAACTTTAAGCTCTCTAGGAGGAACCCTATACTCACCTACAAAGGTGGGATTGAAATCAAGAGATCCCCAATCGTCTTCTGCGAGAACCTTCTCAGGATCAAAAGCCTTTTCATGTGTAGATTCAAGTTGAGAAGAATCTTCTTCAGGAACTTTAGACTCATCCAAAGAATTTTGATTATCAGAGGGTGATGATTCATCCATAGGTATCTTGTTTAACGAGTCATCACTAGAAGAGGAAGGCTTAGAAGAACTCCCTTTGGAAGTAGATGTTTGCAAACAAGCTTGAAAATTAGTATCACCTATCAAGGTATATGTCTTATTATTATAAATGAATTTAACTTGTTTATGCAATGTAGAGGGGACAGCTTGCATACTGTGAATCCAAGGTCTCCCTAATAACAAGTTGTATGTTAGATTTCCCGACATAACATGGATAGGAGTAGGTAAAGTAACAGGTCCCACTGTGATGGGTAAGGTGATAATACCTAATGAAGACTTAGCCACATTATCAAAGCCTCGAATGGGATGAGAGTCAGGCTCAATAAGGGATGTATCCACATTCATCTTATGTAATAGATTAATGCTACACACATTAAGGCCAAAACCATTATCTACCAGTGTTCGTCTTATAGCAGTGTCATTTATGATAACCACAATCATCAAGGGATCATATTGATGTTGAATTTCACTAGTAGGCAACTCATCTTGAGTAAACACAATTTGAGCTTTAGGATTCATCACAGAGTTAACCAAAGACACTATATTACTATATGTATTAGGTGGAGGAACATTCAAATCTTTCAAGGCATCTTGTAACATTCCATGATGAACAGAAGAAGTTTGGATCAAATCTTAAAGGGATATCTTAGCAGGGGTAGCTTTAAGTTGTTCTATGAGATCATATTCCTTACCAAGAACTTGTGAAATACGTGGAGCTTGCGGAAGAATTGGTTGAGAAGGAGGAAGTGAAGTTGGGCTAACTGGAGGAGGATTAGGTTGCCTATTGTTTCTTGTGTTATAGGTATGAGCAACCTCATGATAACTCTCTCTAGTCAGTTGCTTAGCATACTCATAAGGGCTCTTAGTAGAATAACCTCCTTGCACAGTAATAATAGGTTTCTTAGGAGTGCAAAAAGAATCATTAGCATAACCACCTTGAACCACTAAGATAGGCTTATTTAAAGGTTGAGAATTTTGAGAAGGACAAGCACCTTGGACAGTGAAGAGAGGTTTGTTAGGTGTTTCATTCACATGTATCAAATTGATTGAGGATGGTTTAGACGAATGAAAAAAAGTGTTGGAAGAATTATTGATAGTCTTCTCTTGCACTAAAATCTTATCATGGATTAAATCAATTTTAGGAGAGAGACCAGGGGTAGGCATTGATGTTCTAGTAGGAAAAGTAATACTAGGAAAGGTCATATCATCCTTTATCATCAAAGGATCTACATGGGGAATAAACTCTCTAGGAGAAGGATCAACATTACTCTCTAAAGTCTCACTTTTGAGAGGGAGATATTTGAAAGAGATGTTAACCATCTTGCTTTGAACTAGGGTCTCCTTACGAGTAGAACCAAGTTGAGGAGAGGGAGAATAATTGAAATTCAAGGAAGGTGAGAAATTATCAAGGGAGAGAGAATAATCTACACCTTCTTCTAATGGTTCATCCCAAATAGTGAAGTGGTTGAAAGGAATGTTTGAAGTATTGTCAATTTCGGGAGAGGAGATAACATTGTTTATTAATTCCTCATCCTTAGGAGGGAGAACATCAATAGATGTGTTAAACTCATCCTCTTTCCTTAGAATATGTTCAATATGATCTTTAGGGGAGAGAGAATTAAGGAAATTTCTTATTATTTCATCTTCTTTCTCTAAGGGATGCTTATGGGTAGGACAAACTTTAGGAGAAGGGTAAGCATTTATCATTAATTCATCATCTCTAGTGGGAATTTTGTTGGAAAAGGAAATGCCATCACTAGGAAATTTAGGGATAATGTCATCTTCTTGCACAAAAGGATCCTCATGAAGTGAGTGTTTTTTAGGAGGAACATGAACATATTTCTCCAAAGATCCATGCGTAGGAAGGAGATCTTTGAAAGAAGTGTTCATAACCTCTTGTTGCACCAACATGCCCCCATTGGAAGGACCAACTTTAGGAGAAGATAAGTCAATGTCCATCAATGCCTTTTCACTTAGAGAGGCATCATGTAGGGAAGGTGAAGTAACATTAAGAAAGGTGTTTATGAT
This sequence comes from Cryptomeria japonica, assembly GCF_030272615.1. NCBI lineage: Eukaryota > Viridiplantae > Streptophyta > Pinopsida > Cupressales > Cupressaceae > Cryptomeria > Cryptomeria japonica. The sequence continues at coordinate 44,871,946 of NC_081412.1, read as the reverse complement.
ATCATTCTCTTCCTCTAGGATAGCTAAATAGGAAGGGCACATTTTAGGAGAATTGTCAAGATCACTCTTAAAGTCTTCATCCTTAGAGCATGGGAGAGTCTCAAAGGGATTGGAAGCAACTCTTTTAGGCACTAAAATTTTGTTATACATGGGGGGAGGTTCTTTAGGAGAAGGAAAAATTGAAACAAGGGAAGCTAACCCATTATCACATCTATGAAATGAACGCATCATGACATCAATTTTCCTCTTTCAAATGATAACGCATGCAAAATAGAAGGAAATGTTTAATTTTAACCAATGCAAGAACTTAGAATGTAGATTTAGAGAATGAAATTTATGATTCAAATGAGTTCCTAAATCAGATTTGAAATTAGTGATCCCAATTACACTATCCGCAAGTTCAACTTTGAATTGAAAAATTAGGGTTTTAGCAAAAATTTCCTCTAGATTTTTGAATCTTGCAAGAAATTAAAACTTGTAAATACAAATTTGATTTTGAAATAGAATAAACACTCAAATTTGAAAACATAAATCAGAATTAGAGAAGATTGGAATTCACGTCGGGTTCACCAAAATGTGTGGGGGAAAAGGTGACACTAAGCAAACATGCCCTAATCTCACCTTCAATCACACATTTGTGGAATACGAAAGAGCCTAGAGGTATCACACAATTGGCTACTTCTTTTTGTGGAAGAGAGAGCAACGGGCTACCTATTAGGATTTCTATTCCTTTGTTGTAATTGAAAGATAAAATGATGCAACTTCAATTCCTAACCCCAAAGTGCAAGTACGAACTAATAACAAGATTGCAGAATTGAACTTAAACAATGGAAAGCTATAAACACAAGGACAAGGCAAGAATGTAAATGCATACTCGGTGTTAAAATATGAATGAAAATGTTCAGGATGGGGGCGCAGGCACCACTATCCTGATTCTGCCCCTGAAACTGCTCTGGAAACTGTTGTTTTGCAACCTGGAAAGCTGTCAAAAATGCTGAAAATTGCTGTCTGTCAGGAGGACCAGGGCGCCCAGCGCCCCTGTCCCAGGGACCAGGGTGCCCAGCGCCCCCGTCCCAGGGACCAGGGCACCCAGCGCCCCTGTCCTAGCAGGACCAGGGTGCCCCACGCCCCTGTCCTGGTCTTTTGCTCTAAAATTTGGTGTGAAGTTTGGTCTCTGTCTGCTTCCGTTGGATCTGCAACTTGCAGCGTCGTCCGAATCTGAAACCTGCACTTATATCTAAAAAGGTATGGTGGGCAGCTATATAGGGTTTTGCCTTAGTCAAACCCCCGCTTTGGTGATTTCCACCTCCATGAATAGCCAAGTTGTATTGTAAAAGTAGTGTGTGTGTAGACCTTGTGTGTGTGCAAGATCTAAAATGCAAGTAAGCAAACTAGAGCAACCTAGAAAGTAAACCCTAATTGCTTGTAAATGATAATGTAAATGCTCCAAATCAAGATGCAAAGTGATCTAAAGCATGAATACAAATGATATATTGAAGCTTATGCAAAGACATGAAACAACATGAAATCATACCCAACCCCAAGGGAGGGGTACAAGCCAATCTTCAGTCGGTGATCCCTTATTGCTCTTCAATGTCTTCAAAGCCCTAAATGGATGAATGAAATTGATGAATTCTTGATGGATGGATGTTGAATGTTGTTGAAGTCTTCAAAGATCTGCTCTTTCGCTGCATAGAAGGTCCCTGAAAACCAAAATTCTGGATCATTTCAAATGAAGAAAGAGAGCTCTTATATATGAAACCCTAGGTCTTAATTTCAACTTTTGGCCGACCTAGAGATTGAATCTCCTGCCAATTTCTTGGGGTTAAGCTTTATTTTATGATTGGATTGCGCTCCTAAAATTTCGAGAAAAATGTCCGAGACCATGTGCACTCCGGGCGCCATGGTCCTTTCCGGGCGCCATGGTCCCGACAACTTTTCACCAAATTTTCAGGGTCGTCGGATATGATGATTTTAGAGAGAATCTTGAAGTTACAGCTGATTTCGAGATGTTTTGACCGCCAAAATCAAGCCCCCAAGTTCAAAATAGGACCTAATTAGGGTTTTTGATTAAATGATGTATTGGAAGAATAAAATGAAAGGGGCACACTTTAATGAAAAGGGCCCAACTTTATGATGTGGAGAATGGTGAAATAGGACCTTAGACCTAATTAATTTGATTAATTAAGTGCTAAAGGAGAAATGCAATGCAAAATGTAAAATGCACCAAGGCGGGTGCTAAACTAGGTGTGAAATTGTACCACTTTAGCAAGTGCGTACAATTTACGACGCTACAATAACCATAGTGCCAAATCAACAATGTAGATCTCCAGAAGGATAAGTGTTGACATCAATGACAAAACTAATGCAACACATCCATAATACCAACATGTGGGACCCTATGTTGTTCTCTATAGCACGGGGGGTGGACCTTTTTGGTTCCACATGGTTGGGTGGTTTGATGCCTTCTTCCATTAGGATTATTCTTCATTGGATGTTTGTGTGCGTATTAAGGATTATTATCTCTTCAACTTATTCTTGGATTCTTAGAGAAGATATGATTTATGTTCTTGGTTAAGAGACTTCATTAAATCATGTATCTTGAATAATCATTCTTGTAGTTAGGTATTATGGCTCCTTGTTGGAGTAGATGATGTATACTTGTAATGATCATGTTTGTATTTTTTGTAATATGAGAAATGTAACATGTGAAACACTTATGTGGATTCTTTTATTAAGAAATGGATTGATTATGTTTTAGAGTTGATGGCATAAATGGCTAAGAACATTTGGATTTGGAGCATCAAAATGAACCCATCTTATTGATAGTATTAATATGTCTTGGATTTATGAGCAAATGATAATGTGGTCAATGGATATTGTTAATGGAACTTAACTCATGTATGTGCTATGGTTTGATTAAATGGTTACTTTCTTATGTTCTTAGATGAAATTAATGTTAGAATTAATGAAGGGAAATCATGAGGTAGTGTGATTTAATAATGTTCATATCTTAATGCTATGTTAAGTAATGACATTGAGATGACCTAGGGAATTTTAATCTTTGTGATGTAAGTTAATTCCACTTGCATAATTATGTTCATTTGATCATGTGTGTTTATTGTGTTGCAAGGTGTGGGCCCTTGGTCTCCTTGTGTAGTGCAGCGTAGAGCTTGGTTTTGTGACATGGCTTAATCACCTCCTATGGATTCTATAAATCTAGTGGTTGTATTGGGCATTAACAAGTTGATATTTTGGTGCAATGACAACCACACTTGTAACAAGTGGTATTAGAGCTTGGTCACAGGTTCAAACCCCTTGCTTGCACTAGGGGGGATTGTTGCAAGGTATGTGCCCTTGTTCTCCTTGTATTGTGCAGCACAACGCTTGGGTTTGTGACATGGCTTAACCACCTCCTATGGATTCTATTAGTCTAGTGGTTGTATCAGGCATTAATAGGTCAATCTTTTGGTGCAACAACAACCACACTTGTAACATATTGTATGTGTTGTAATTTTATTTTATTTTAAATATCCCTACTTTCTTAGCTAGTTGGTTTGTTTCTCTAGGGTATTCTTAGCAGACATTATAGTTTTCCCTTAACCAACATAGACTTAATTGTTGATCTTATGGTTGGACATGCAATGTTATCACTAATGGGTGGATTCTCCAGCTAAAACCAAATTAAGATTGCACCTAATGACCAACATAAGACAACTGTCACATGTCATTGGGGAACATTTTGTTGAAATGTCATGCATTATGATCTCAAGAATGCTAGAGTTATATATCAAAGGGCTATGATAGCTAATTTTCATGATATTATGCACACTATAATGGAAGACTATATTAATGATCCCTTGGGTAAATATCTCACAAAAGGAAACCATTTGGATGTCCTAGACAAAACCTTCACTCCTTTAGAAAAGTATAAAGTGTGATTAAACCCAAAGAAATGTGTCTTTGGAGTAACCTTTGGGAAGCCCCTAGGATACATTATGTCACAATGAGGTAATGAAGTTGATCAAGAAAAGGTGAAAGCTATCTTAGAGATTCCTGTACCAAAGAATATTAATCAACTCGGGTCACTATAAGGAAAAGTACAACCAATCCATAGGTTCATTGCACAACTTGCTAATAAGTGCCATCCTTTTACACATTTGTTACACAAAAACATTGCATTCATATAGGATGATAGATGTCAAAAATCTTTTCAGAATTGCAAGGATTATCTCATGAATCCTCCTATTCTCATGCCATCGATTGAGGGTAATCCCCTAGTTTTATACATATAAACAACAATGATAGCGCTAGGGGAACTTTTAGCACAATAATACAATGAAGAAAAAGAAAGTCATCTACTATATCAATCATACACTAGTGGGATACAAGTTCAATTACACTCCCATTGTGCATGCATGCATTTCCATAGTTTTTGCCTCTTAGAAATTGTGACATTACATTCTCACTCACAAAGCAAACCTCATAGGAAAAATTGATCTCCTAAAGTATTAGCTCAACAAGGCATCCCTCACAGGTAGACTAGAAAAATGGGTAATGATTCACAACAAGTTTGATATTGAATATGTTGAAAGAAAGTCCATTAAAGGACAAGTAATTATAGATTAGGTAGAAATGCACCTATGATAGATGATCACCCATTGGTTTTAGAGTTCCCAAATGAGTCCACCCTACAAGTCTCACTTACAAGATTATGGAAGCTCTATTTTGAGGGATCATTCATGCAACATGGAGAAGGAGAAAGAATCCTTTTTGTCACACCATAAGGGAATTGTATTCCAAAATATTATAGACTACCATTCCATTGCAAAAATAATATAGTAAAATATGAGGCACTTACTACAAGACTATACAACTTGTAGTTTAGTAGAGGATCCATGAACTCAAGTTTTTGGTGACTCCCAGTTAGTCATTCAAAAAGAAAATAATGATTATTAGACAAAAGATGATAATCTTATACCTTACAAATAGATGGTTAATAACTTCAAAAAATACTTCAAAAAGATCACTTTTGAGAAAAATCTGAGAGAATAATATACTTTTCAATGCTAAGGATACCATTGCTTCTTTGATTGATATACCACACAATGCAACTCACTATGAGTTCTTGGTGGATAATCTCTTGGTTCCTACATATGAGATCCCTCCATCTGAACTTATATATGTTGTTGGTCTTGATTCTGTAGGTCCCGTGGATAACTGAGAGGGGGGGGGTGAATTAGTTGTCTAATAAATTCAAACCAAAATCTTATTAACCAATTTATTGCTTAATACCGGTAGGACTGTTAATTGTGCCAGTAAACAATGTTAACAGGAAATGTTGTACTGGTAAAAATTAATGCATGAAACATAAGCACGAAGTCAACCACAACACATGACACAAATATTTGTACGTGGAAACCCTGTAAGGGGGAAAACCATGGTGGGAAACCTTACCCACAATTAGAATAATACTACTTGCAAATAGTAAGTGTACAAGAGGGGTCTAGACATGCAGAAAGGCCAACAGCCTAGAGCTCACTGCTCAAACACAAATGGGAGTCACACTGACTACAGTTGGATCGTTAAATCCAATTAGAATGTACTGCACAAAATAGCATCTTCATATGTTGGATTCAGTACAGGTGTAATGCTGATATGCTTTTACAAAAACCTAGCTTCACCTTCAAATGATGTCTTCGTGTATATCTCTGCTTAATCTCACATATACCTTCTTATAATTCTTTTTTGCATTCCACACATGATCTTTCAAATGAGATCTTGCATTTATACCATACCCTAAGACCAATTTTAGTAGGTTGGCTCTACAAGATATTACAATAAAACATTTTACAAATAATACAATATCCGATGCAATAACCGATTGAACATGTCGGCTTAATGTATTTACAACAATAATAAATCATCTCCATAGTGTGCCATGCTGATCTGGAAAAGATAAACCTGCCGGTGTAACCCTAGATAACCTGGACCTATTTGCTGGTAAAGGCAAATATGCAAATAAGAATATACCAATGATATTACTTCAAGGAAAAGTGTCCATATGATGTCTTTGACATTACCAAGTGTCTTCCATGTCATTGCTTGTACCAGTGTACATTATATGCTGCCGGTTAACCATATACCGGTGATTGTTGAATAGTTTACTAATTGCCGGTGAATGTTGTTGGATCTCCAAAGTAGGTGTATTTAGCAGGTGTTGACATCAATGACAAAACCATACCAAAATACCAACAATCTCCCCCTTTGGCATTGATGGCAACATAAGATGGAAAAACCATCAAAGTGCCAAAATAGAAATGCCAAGTACAAAAACCAATTCTCCCCTTGGGAGTAATATGTGTTTACCCAAAGATTTATTTTCAATATCAATCTCTCATACCAATCTCTCCTCAATGTTTTTCCATATATCTCTCCCCCTTTGACATCAAATGCCAAAGTCACAAAAAGGTCAAGTTCATACAAAATACCAATCAATCCAATATACCAACTACTCCCCCTGAGAAGTAGCTTTCTCATCAAATACCGAAATAAAAGATTTGTCCACTTAATTCTACCAGTTGATGACAATCATCAACAATCTAAGTCTCTACCGGTGGAGGTAAGACTCCGAGCTGATCTCTGAGATACTCAAAAGTTTCCTTAGGCAAAGGTTTTGTAAAAATATCTGCAAGCTGTTCTTTAGTATTCACATAAACCAATTTTATTTCCTTTTCTTCAACTTTTTCCCTTAGAAAATTCAGTTTGATAGAAACATGTTTTGTTTTAGAATGTAATACTAGATTCTTAGATATATCAATTGTTGAAGTGTTATCATAATATATAGTAATAGGTTCCTTACATTTTACCTTTATGTCTTTCAACATTTGCTTAAGCCAAAGTACCTGTGTATAGTTTGTTGTTGCTGCAACATATTCTGATTCTGCTATTGATAAAGATGTACAACTCTGCTTTTTACTTAACCAAGAAACTAATCTCTTTCCAAGAAAGAATGCTCCTCTAGTGGTGCTCTTTCTATCATCCACATCTCCTACCCAATTTGCATCGGTGTATGCATATAGATCAAAACTTTCATCTTTAGGATACCATAATCCAAGATTTGCTATGCCTTATAAGTACCGGAAAATCCTTTTTACTGCTGATTCATGATTTTCCTTGGGATTACTCTAAAATCTAGAAACTATACATACTGCATTCATAATATCAGGTCTAGTTTGTGTCAAATACAGTAAATCTCCTATCATAGATTTGTATCTAGTTGGATTAACAGGTGTAGATTCATCCCTTTGAGATAATTTGTCATTTGTAGTCATAGGTGTGCTTACCAGTTTAGAGTTTTCCATCCCAAATTTATTGAGTAGTTCTTTTAAGTACTTAGATTGACTCAAAAATATGCCTTTATCAGTTTGTAAAATCTGCAATCCTAAAAAGAATTTTATTTCTCCAATCATAGACATTTCAAATTCATGCTGCATTTTAATAGAAAATTCTTTGCATAATCCATCTTCTCCTCCAAAGATTATATCATCAACAAATACTTCCATAATCAAAATTTCATCATTAGTTACTTTGTAATATAAATTGATATCAGCATTTCCTTTAGTAAAACCAATTTTTAAGAGATACTTATCCAATCTTGCATACCAGGCTCTTGGAGCTTGTTTTAGTCCATACAGAGCTTTTCTTAATCTGCAAACCATATCATTGTTATCTGTTAAAGAAAATCCATCAAGTTGTTCAATATAAACTTCTTCTTCAAGATCTCCATTCAAAAATGCACATTTAATATCCATTTGATAAACTTTGTAATCCTTGTGAGCTGCAAAGGCTATGAATAATCTAACTACTTCAATTCTGGCTACCAGTGCAAAGGTTTCATTTTAATCAACTCCTTCTTTTTGAGAATATCCCTTACATACTAGTCTTGCTTTATTCCTAACAACCTTACCATCTTCATTGAGTTTGTTTCTAAATACCCATTTGGTTCCAATTACATTTTTATTTTCAGGCCGGGGAACTAATGTCCAAGTATTATTTTTCTCAATTTGTCCTAATTCTTCTTCCATAGCTTTAATCCAAAATTTATATTCACATGCCTCATTGATAGATAATGGTTCAATTTGAGAAATAAGACATACCTCTTCATTTGCCAATCTTCCTCTTGTCATGACTCCTTTAAATTTGCTTCCAATTATCTGATCTTCAGAATGTTTCAGTCTTACATACCGGGGTGTCTTAGTCTATTGTTGTTCTTCAATTACTATGGTATCCTCTGATGATATTGGAGTAACTAGGTCATCATTCTATACTGGTGGATTTACTGTTGGTTCATTTATCATAATTTCTATTTTCGGTTCAGAGTCTATATACCTTGAGGTTCCTCTGAATTGTTCATCAATCTTTACATTTGTACTCTCAAAAATTTTCTGTAATCTTTTATTAAAACATCTATAAGCTATACTCTTAGATGAATAACCAAGAAATATTCCTTCATCACTTCTAGGATCAAACTTGCCAATATACTCATCTCTTCTAATATAACATTTACTTCCAAAAATTCTAAAATACTTAAGAGTAGGAGTATTACCAAACCATAGTTCATGAGGGGTCTTACCGGTTTCACCTTTGATGTGAACTTTGTTGAATGTATAGACAGTAGTGCTTACTGCCTCTCTCCAGTACACATGTGGTAGATTTGCTTCTGATAACATACTTCTTGCTGCATCCAAAATAGTTTTGTTTTTCCTTTCAACAACTCCATTCTGTTGTGGTGTCTGAGGTGCTGATAACTGTCTTTTGATTCCATTCACTTCATAGAATGTATTAAAATCTCTAGATGTAAATTCTCCTCCTTGATCTAATCTTAAACATTTAATTTTCTTACCAGTTTCATTTTCAACCATTGCTTTGAATAGTTTGAACTTCCCAAGTGCTTCTAACTTTTCTCTGAGAAAAGTAACCCAACACATTCTAGAATAATCATCAATAATTAGCATGAAATATCTATCACCTTGTAAGCTTTTAGTTCTAGCTGGACCACATAAATCAGTGTGAATTAAATCAAGAGCATTATTGGATTTTTCTGGAATACTTTTGAAACTAGCTCTAACCTGTTTTCCAAATTGACATTCCTTGCAAATTGTATTATGAGGTTTCACAATTTTAGGTAGATCTCTAATTGCCTTAGAAGTACTGATTTTTACCATGCAATCAAAATTTACATGACATAGTCTTTTATGCCATAGCCAACTTTCATCTATATGAGCAATTAAGCATGCCTTTTCACTGTTATTCAAGTGAAAGATATTACCTCTAGTCTGATTACCGGTTGCAATTTCCAAACCAGTTCTATTCATGATTTTGCATTTTCCATTTTTAAATTGTAACTGAAAACCTTTCTCAACTAATTGACCAACACTTAAAAGATTATGTTTTAATCCTTCAACATAGTAAACATTGTCAGTGTTATGTTTACCATCAAGAGATATTGAACCCTTACCTTTGATTGACCAGGCTTTGTCATCTCCAAATCTTACTAAACCTCCATTGTATTCTTGAAAGTTCAAGAATTTGCCTTTGTCTCCAGTCATGTGATGTGAGCATCCTGAGTCAATAATCCATTCATCCTTTGATTCAACTTTAGGTGCTAGGGCTTGTTCTACCGGTGGAGCAATAGGTACCAGTTGATCTTCTGTTATAGCAACAAAGACCCATCCGTTGTCTACTGGATCCTCATCAGAATCATCAGTCACACCTTCATCAACAATGTAACAGGATTTATCTTGGTTTTTCTTAAATCTGTATCTTTGATATTCAGGATTAGGTTTGTATGTCCTTCTAGCTTCTTCTCTTAGTCTAGCATGTCTATCAGGGCATCTTGAAGCCATATGACCAATCTTATTGCAATTGAAATATTTAAAGGGTGCTTTACCTTCATACTTACTTCCAATTGGACCTTTTGGCATTTTTCTTGCAAATAGTGCTTCAAGTTCTTCAAGCTCTTCATTCTCCTTCCTAGTTTCTTCAAGTTCTCTTGCATAAAAGGCTCTCCATTCTAATTTGTCAAAAGATGGAGCAGATGATGTTGATGCTTTGAAGGCCAAATCAGTTTTTATAGCAACAAGACCAAATTCCTCTATTTCAAAAGCTGAAAGTTTTCCAATCAATGTGTCCCTAGTTACTGATGTATTAGGCATTGTTCTCAGCTCATTAATAGCAGTAACCTTCATTTTATATGCGGGTGGCAAACCTCTTAAGATTTTTGAAACAATATCATCTTCACTCAAGGTTCCTCCACAACATTTGATACCTAAAACAATTTCATTTACTCTTTCCATAAAGGCAGAAATTCTTTCATCTTCTTCCATTTTCAGATGTTCATACCTGACTCGAAAGTTGTCAAGTTTTGTAATTTTGACTGTGGAATCCCCTTCATTCAGTGTTTCCAGATGATCCCAAATAGCTTTTGCGGTAGATCTATCTGATAATCCCATGATTTGTTGATCTGATAATGCGCTCAAAAGTGCTTCTCTTGCTTCGCAATCATTTTCTTCATCTTTACCTAGAGTAATAGGAGCAGGTTGACTAGCTATAGCAGTAGTATAACCATTCTTAGTAACTTCCCAGATGTCTTTACCAATGCAATTCAAATGTGTCTCCATTCTGATTTTCCATATTCCATAGTTGGTTCCATCAAGTTTAGGACTATCCTTCCTGAAATAATTAGTAGACATTGGATCTCCTCAAGTTGTTAAACTTCTGCAAAAAGAGGACTAAGCTTTGATACCAATTGTAGGTCTTGGGGACAACTGAGAGGAGGGGGGTGAATCAGTTGTCTAATAAATTCAAGCCAAAATCTTACTAACCAATTTATTTCTTAATACCAGTAGGATAGTTAATTGGGTCGGTAAACAATGTTAACAGGAAATGTTGTACCAGTAAGAATTAATGCATGAAACATAAGCACAAAGTCAACCACAACACATGACACAAATATTTGTATGTGGAAACCCTGTAAGGGGAAAAACCACGGTGGGAAACCTTACCCACAATCAGATAATACTACTGTAGATAGTACGTGTACAAGAGGGGTCTGCACATGCAGAAAGGCCAATAGCCTAGAGCTCACTACTCAAACACAAATGGGAGTCACACTGACTATAGTTGGATGGTTAAATCCAATGAGAATGTATTGCACAAAATAGCATCTTCATATGTTGGATTCAGTACCGGTGTAATGCTAATATGCTTTTACAAAAACCTAGCTTCACCTTCAAATGATGTCTTCGTGTATATCTCTACTTAATCTCACATATACCTTCTTATAATTCTTTTTCGCATTCCACACTTTATCTTTCAAATAAGATCTTCCATTTATACCATACCCTAAGAGCAATTTTAGTAGGTCGGCTCTACAAGATATTACAATAAAACATTTTACAAATAATACAATATCCGATGCAATAACCGATTGAACATGTTGGCTTAATGCATTTACAACAATAATAAATCATCTCCATAGCGTGCCATGCTGATCTGGAAAAGATAAACCTACCGGTGTAACCCTAGATAACCTGGACCTATTTGCCGGTAAAGGCAAATATGCAAATAAGAATATACCAATGATATTACTTCAAGGAAAAGTGTCCATATGATGTCTTCGACATTACCAAGTGTCTTCCATGTCATTGCATGTACCGGTGTACATTATATCATGCTGGTTAACCATATACTGGTGATTTTTGAATAGTTTACTGATTGCTGGTGAATGTTGCTAGATCTCCAAAGTAGGTGTATTTAGCAGGTGTTGACATCAATGACAAAACCATACCAAAATACCAACAGATTGCACTTGGTACAGTGACATATTTAACTACCTCTATAACAACACTCTTCCACCCAACCTTTCTAACAATCAATGTCATACCTTCATCTCCAAGCCTCCCATTATGTCATCATTGTTGACACCCTTTACCACAAAAGTCTCAGTGGCACTATCCTTAGGTGCCTACAACATAAGGAATTCTAAACCGCATTGCATGAGATACACAAATACATATGTGAGGTTCACACCAGTGTTCCAACCCTAGCTAAGAATCTAATAAGGACTGGATAGTAGGATCAATTTGGAAATCATCCTCATTAGTGACATATTTCTATCATATTTGCATCTTTAACCCTTATTTTTTCTTATCAAATTTTCCAAGCATGTGTTTCTATCTGCCCTATATGTGTCCTTAAAACACTGATGCACTTTTACATTGCACACATACAACATTAGCCATGGACTTAGCTCTAGCCACCATGCATGTGTTTTCTAACCAAAAACATTCCCAAGTGTCATAGACACAATCGTATCAACTAGGAACACACACATAGCTATCATGTATGCATTTGCGAGCCACACAAATGTTAGGAATGATCAATTACATTTTCAACCTATCCTAATCTTGTCACGTTTTTGGAAACCTAGGTTTTCTATCCTATTTATGACATAATAAATTCACTTTAAGGATAAAAGTTGTTGCAAGGTGTGCGCCCTTGGTCTCCTTGTGCTATGCAATGCAACACTTGGGTTTGTGGCATGGCTTAACTGTCTCCTATGGATTCTATAAGTCTATTGGTTGTATTAGGCATTAACAGGTTGATCTTTTGGTGCAATAGAAACTGCACTTGTAACAAGTGGTATCAGAGATTGGTCATAGGTTCAAACCCCTTTCTTGCGCTAGGGGTTTTTTTTGCAAGGTGTGTGCCCTTAGTCTCCTTGTGTTGTGCAATATAGCGCTCATGTTTGTAACATGGCGTAACCGCCTCCTATGGATTCTATAAGTCTAGTGGTTGTATTAGGCATTAACAAGTTGATATTTGGGTGCAACGACAACCGCACTTGTAACAAAAGTAAGATGCACTCATTATCTCTTTGTACTCCTTTAGCTGATCAAATCATCTCACATGCTCAAATCTATGAAATCACTCTACTACAATCAACCACCTCTATAATTGTTGTGTTCTCCTTCCTAAGCTCTACTCTATGCCAAGATCTCTAAAATTTATGGATGAAAATGAGGAGATTCTTCCCCCTAGATCCTATATATAGGTGTTGTAACCCTAAGTAGTTGTAGTGATCTCTCATGCTCCATGTGATCCCCCATGACCTCCCTTTACCATTATTTTCTGCTAAACAAACCCACATTTTTTGTTTCTTCACTGAACCTACCCTCTCTTTCTATCGAGAGATTGTTCAATTTTTATTTTCATTTTTCACCCAATCGCTTGAGGGGGCATATACCACCTTCTAAAATAGGGGCATGCATTAGTTAAACAAATTATTCTTTGAAACAATGTGATAAATTGCATTGTCTCAAAGAGGGACAAAATGTAGACACCTAAAATTTTCCTTTAATTAAATAATTTTATTTATTTATTTATTTAATTCATGAAGCATCTTTTTTCTAATTTAAATAAAAAATTATTATTTATTTAATCTCATCCCTCTTTCCTAAATTAATTAAATATTTAATTTATTTAATTTGTGTGACTTTTCTTCTATTAATTAAATACATATTTTTATTTATTTAATTAATTCATTTATCCTTTTCTTTCTATCCACATGACAACACATCTCCCTAAATTACCTCATCCTCAATCTTAGCTCTCTATTTTAATTTATTGTCTTAGTCCTATTCATTCTTATTCTTTACCTTTTTACCTCTTAATCTCCCCCCTTCAACTTTACCTACCCTTCAATCCTATTGATTCTCTTTTATATATGATCAATGGTCATTCGTAATCCCAAATCTTAATATAAACCTTGATTCTCTTTCAGATTTCTATAAAATAGGTTTTTTCCTTCCATTTTGGGATAAATAATTAGGAAATAATACATACATTCTACAAAATAATTCTAGCATACATCATCACAACCACATCCATTCCTCTTTTACCTCTTATGCAAGTGTAACATAAATATGAGAGAAAAAACATCAATGCAAGATCATGATGGATAGGAGAACAATGGAGACAAGCCTATCATGAATGTGAAGGTATAATCTTGTTTATTTCATTAGTTTTTGCATTGCATGATATTTCTCTATTGATGTTGTGTTGAATTAGTTTGTAGACCTACGGTTTTGTTGGATCTTAGTTAGGGTTTACAATAAGGTTTAAAATTCAACATAAACAAGTATGTGTTTGAATATTGTTATTAATGTGTGTATCTATCCTAGAGATGTGAGAATTGATCTAAAATTTATGAAGTGTATAAATTTAGTGTGACAAATTCGGATTTGTGTTACAAAGAGGACTACACTATTAGCATTGGAGAGGCTTCTTCTACATCAATTTACCTAATGTGATTTATTATAATATTGTGATATTGCTTCTTGCCTTAGAGAAGTGATATTTAGTCTGTAAGTCATTGTATCTTTCCCTAGGATAGTGCACCTTATGTTGGCAACAATGTAGCAAACTGAGTGAGGGGGGGAGGGGTGAATCAGTTTGCACAAAACATTTCTGCAACTTAAACCATGAATCAGATTTGATAATTAACAGTTAAAGCATGAAACAATCCCACATCAATAAGACACATAACACCAATGTTTTTGATGTGGAAAACTTGGTTAAGGGGAAAACCATAGTGGGAACCTACCCAAAATGAGATAATACCATGTCTAGAGCTCACAACTCAAATAAGAAACCCAAAAAGGCTACAACCTTTAGGGAAGGCTCACTGCACCCCTAAAAGAAGACTCATTGACTTACAAAAGCATTTGGACAACAATCTGGATTACATGAACTGAGAAAATAACATCTCTATATGCCTAAGTACATTTTTGGTTAAGCTCACAGTCTACTCTACAACATTTCTCTTCTCTCCTTTACACTTCCGAAAGATCAGATCACTTTTTCACACATACAAATCAATCATACACATTCTCAAAGATAAAAAACACTCAGAGACATACATCTTGTTATCACTGTTTAAGAAATGGGTTTTCTTTTCCCATGATTGGCTAAGTTTTGAAATTTTTGGGTCAGGTATGCTATTAGTTGCTTCAAATCTGTTCTAGGTCTTTAAGGGTTAAGGGTTTAGTTTTTAATCACTCAAATGTCTAATAAAAAACCCTTTGGCTTCTATTTCTGCATTACTTTATTCACTTAAGTAATGGGTCTTTAAGTCGTGTAAAGTGTCCCCCCTTTGTTACTTGCTTAGGCGGTCATTAAATAATTGTAAAAATTTATGCCTTATGCCTTTTCCTTATAATGTTGTCAGGTCCAATAAGTATTACGAAACTCTCAGATAGATCTACGACTTTCGTTGTTTCATTGGGGGGAGTTGCTAGTGTGTTAGCCTCTACGAAATAGCGAAAGGCATAAGTGTGCCCGACCGAGTACACTAGGATCTAGCCTAACGAGACTCCATCTCGCTTTGAATCTAATGGCTTGCATTGATTCGCAGTCAAAATAAGTAAGTTACCTTTCACGAAATGGCGAAAAGGTTTGGCGGGACCCAGTGGTGAAGACTTTTCCATTGCTAAAAGGCAATCAAGTTTAAAAGAAATCGACAGCTCTCATTGTTTCACAGCCGAGAGATGTTCACAGTTTATTCTTCGTGAAATAGCGAAAGGTTTTTGGGCCCGAGCAAAAGAGGTTCTTAATAGATGTGCAGGTTCCTAAGATCTAATGGTCAGCGTAGTTTCACGGGAGGAAGGTGCTTGAAAGATAGCTTTTGCGAAGTGGCGAAAATGACATGGCATTCCAAGTAAGCAATCCAGCTGGCTTAAATAGCAAGTAAGAAAGTGACATGTGGCCGAAAATCAAAGTGGTCAGCGAATTAAATTTGAGGACCAACAGGTGGGCCCAAGGAAATGAGTCATACTACGAGATGAGAAATGACTTGTCAAACATAGGTGGCACTGAAAAGGGTGGATCCCATATGATTCTTATGGCAAGTAAGAAGTTGACACATCAGTTCAGGAATGACCAAATGCCAGGTGGATAAAACTGAGTCAGAAGACCCACGTCTACTGGTTCTAAGCAAGTTGTTAAAGAATCATGCAAGTTCTTGAGATCTGACGGCTCGCGTGAATTCGTGAAGGTAAGATGCTAGTAGTTTAAAGCCTACAAAATGGCGAAAGAGCCAGTGGGCCCAAAGGACAGGCAAGGCATAAAGGTAAAGGCCGATCAACTCTATTTTGATCCAACGGTTCCCATGAATTCGTGGCTACAAACCGACTGGAGATTAATGTTCACAAAGTCATGAAAGATAGACGCAAGTCACATAAAGGCATGATGTGGCATGACAGCTGCTGCTTTTTGTAGAGCTCGATGGTGATGTGTTGAATGACATGTGGTTTTAAAAGGTGATTGAGGGCCTGCCAAGGTGTAACCAGTGGTTATGTGGGAATAGAAAAGTAAGACACATGGCTGACTCAGAACCGAACCCAAAGGGGCTTCCAGGGCTAATGGCCAAATGCCACATGGCATTTGTTAACCAGTGAACAAGTGGGGTATGTAATATCCAGATAAAGGTCCCACTTAAAAGGTGTTCATCTCAAGATCGATCCAACGCTTCTCATTGTTTTGTGGCCCAAAGATGGAAGTGGATTAACCCTTGCGAAATAGAGAAAACCGTTAGCTATCAAGATGAGGCGCGGTTAGTGAAAAAGGTTGATGGTCCCGGTTGGAGTTAAAGGCCAGGTGGTTAGAGTTCCATCTAACTCTTGGCATAGATTCGCGAAAGAAAAATGCTCGAGGGTTAAAGATTGCGAAGTGGTGAAAAGGAGGTAGGGCTTGATGCTAAGGCAAAGAGGTTAAGATGGTGTAAAGACTGATCAAGTCTCATCTGATCGGACGACTGGCGTAGTTTCAATAGGTTAAAGTGCACAGATGTTATGCCTTGTGAAATGGCGAAAGAGTGGAAAAGAAAATACACAGGTTTGTTATGACCCGTTGTGGCAAAATTTTTGAATTCTTCTATGAATTCAATTCTGAAGGGACAGCCAAAGCATGCGGTATCAATGTCATAGTTAAGAGCTCGACTACTGTATATGAACTCACATCAGTTAAATGAGGGCATCATTTTGAAGAACTGTTGCAAAGAAGCGAGTGCAGAGCAAATTTTTTCAGGTGTAGAATGGAATTCTTCAAGCCAAGAGCAGGTTCTCTTGTACTCTTGCCTAGCAATTACTTGACACTTTGTTTAAATTGGGTTTTGATCTATTACAGAACTATTGTGGTTAGTAATTAAGTTGCTTGCATAGTAATTTTAAGATGGCACCTAAAAGGGAGTTCTCAGGAAAGGTTAATTACCATGAGAGGGCAATCTGTGATGATTTCCTAGAACAGTTGACCATGTCAACTAATGTGGCAGCTAAGGCAAAAGAGTTAGTGCCAAGAGATCCTTGCCTGAAAGTAGGAGAAGGATTGTACGACAAAGGAAATTGGTTGAGAGACCCACAAATTGGGTTGTCTGGGTTGGGTATATTCAAGGTCGGATTTGGTATGAGACACTCCCCAACCCCAATGAACAGTATTTGGGAGTTGGATGTAGGCAAATTGGTGGTCCCTAGAGTATTCATGGATGTGGATCTCCTAACTCAGATTGCACACAACTATGGCCCAATTACAAGGAGTGTTAGGGATATAAATGGAAAAACCCTCATTGAAATAAATAATGAGGAGTTCAGAATTGCTTTTGGGCTTAGTGAATTTTCCAATTTTTTAGAACCCATCAATTTTAAATCATTAGCTCAGGTTTACAATGCACAGAGGAGCCACCTTAGGAATGGGCCTCTTAAAGAATTCTTTGTGAAGATAGGTGGATTAATAGTTGTAGGACCTAATACTATGGAGCCTTTCTCCTTAAATCTGTTCACCCTAAGAGCTAAGGGATTATATTGGTCACTCTGCCAAATTCTTGGAGAGGATGCTGAAGCAAACATGCCAACTCATTACATGTTAATGATTGCTCAAATTCTAAATCCTTCTCTAGCAGTGACATTTGATTATGCCTCCTACATTACCGATGCCATTCATGAAGGCTTGATAGGGATAAAGAATGGGAAAGTGGATAGGCCTTTTGGATGGTACTCCCTCCTCATGCACCTATTTTTATTCAAGGGTGGTGACTATTTTGCAAATGGAATGGATCTTGTGAAAGAAAAGGATGGAGAGAAGATGCCAGTTCAGTTATGGAGTACAGTGTTGTCATGGGACAAAGAAGATGCTAGCTACTTGAGATTTGATAAGTGCTTTGCATCCAAGATTAGGACTCTTATCTATTCAGAGAATCCAAGAGTCCCTAAGGTTCTTTTGGAATTCATTAGGCCAAAAGAGTTTTCTAAAAATATTAAAATTGTCCACAATTGGGGTGATATGTACTTATACCCTATCTCTAGAGTTTTTAGAGTGTATGGTTTCAGAGGCACTCCATTTTTGTTGCCATATCAGGTCCCTCTCAAAGTAGGTATTGCAGAAGTTCTCAGGCAGATTGGTAGTGTGCAAGAGGCAGAGCTAACAAGTAGAGGTAAAGGGACCATTTTCCCTACAATGACTATAGCTCATCAGTTTGTAATAACTAAAGGGGGCTGGAAGTGCTTTGAATCATTCCTTCAACCATACCATTTATCAACTGTAGTATCAAGGTGCGATGATCCTGAAGATTTCTTCAACGACATGTTCAGAAAGAGGGTAGTATGTGGAGGTAGACCTCACCAATTCCAGTTCCTTGAAGACCTCATCAGGAATGAGTTTTATTTGGATGAGCAAGAGCTAAGGAAAAAAAAGTGGGTGGCCTACAAGAAGGCCTTAGATTTTGTGCACCAATTTGACACCAGCTATAACCCTTTGTCCAGCTTTCACCCCTTTGAAGAAAAGGTAAAATTCTTAATTCTTTGTTTTGAAGATGTGATGCAGACATTAAAAGAGAAGAGGGAGGTTGAGATTAAGAAAAACCTTGAGAAAGAAAGACTATTTTTAACTAGGTCTACATTTGCCAAAGAAATCCCTCTAGGTGATTACATGCTACATAAAAAGTCCAACTATAGTGGGTTGGTGCCAACAACAATGGAGCCTTCTAACTCAAGAGGGAAGAGGAAGATACAAGATGTCATTGACATTTAGGAGAGCCCAAAGAAGCAAAGAATGGGAAAGGAAGTGCAATCTGATGAACCCTTGTATTCCCCATCTCAATACCCTATTCATATAGGAGATGAACAGGAAGCAGCTGAGCAACTGTTACAATTAGGCAATCTTGGAGAGATAGCCTACACCTATGATGAAGTGGAAGAGGGAATGCCAGAAGAGCCCCTTAATGCTGAGATGAACATTACCACTAATGTGTTCAAAGGCTAGGAGTTGGATCTTGAGATCAAAAAAGCCAGTGAGGATTTCTTGGCTGGTAATAACTTTGTCACATCAAGAGCTTTCATGCAATTCATGTCGAAGTAGAATATTGATCAATTTAATGCTAGGTGTGAGAAGAGGAAAGGTGAGCAGCCCCACAAGGATCCAGTTGTGGTGGAGGAAGAAATAAAGCAATAAATGGTCACTGAGTTCAAGACCATCACTCCCGAGCAAGGAAGAGACATGGTAGCAAAGGCTGGTGTACTCATTCTCCCTGAATGGGACATAGCAGATGCCTTGGTTTTAGAGGCAGTAAGGAAGGAGACTAAACCTATGGAGGGAGTCACTTTCAACAAGGATAATGTTGCCCTAGTCATGTGGTCTCTGAAAAGAGATGAAAATAGAAAGAATAAGGACACCCCAGGGTCAAGTTACCTTGGAGGTATGATAGTAAAAAGAGTACAAAGCACTGGGGTGGTAGAAGCTACAAGCATAGTCCTAGAGACTGCAAAATTTAGTGTTACAGTAGCAGAAAGAGAGGCAAAAGAAAAAGCAGATCTCCAAGCTAAGTTGGAGACAGTTTTAAAAGCTTATAATAGTGCCAAGGAAGAGGTAAGGGGTAAAAATAGAATCATTGCCAAGCTACAAAGCTAGTTGGTAGGACAATACCATCAAGGTGAGTCATCAACATTGATGATCTCCTCTTCTCCTACAAGGCCTCCACCTACTAGCCCCATTATTGAATTGCCACCATCTCCAGCACCTTCTAGTTCCCAGCTGATCGAGATCACTCCCCAAGAATTGGAGAAGCTAAAACAGGTTCAGGCCCTGTATGCAATGAAATATGAACAAAGAGTAAGGGCTACAATTTTGAGTTTTGCTGACACCATAGGGTCCTCACTAATGTACAATAACATGAGTAAGATTTTGGAAATGTGGAATGAGATAAATGGAGACAAGGTTGTTCTAATGCCTATTTTTGATAAGTGGAAACCTAGAGAGCAGGATATAGAACTTATTTGTGTATCCTATGATGAGGCAGGGGCTGATACCATTATTAAATCTACCAATGATATGACAAAGGATTTAGTAAAATTAGCAGAAGGAGTAGATAATGTAGATAGAAAGATCAACTTGTATAAGAAAGAGTACACTGATCAAGTTTTTGAATTACTCCCAGGGGGTTTTGCCAGTCCAACTCGATTAAAGGAAAAAAAAAATGGCTTAAGGAATTAGAAGCCAAATTGTCATTAGAATAAAAGGAATTATTAATTCAGAGGATGCCTCCATATTTATCAAAACAATTGAGATTGAGAAAGTCAAATCTCATTATGGTTTTCTAAATTCAGAGGCCAACAAAATGAGGAACTCTTGGAAAAGATTAGCCAAGACAAAGGGAAAAGTGATTAACTTCTCATGGCCTGCTGATGATGTGTACTAGGAATGGACAAGAAAATATGCAATACTGGATGTAGAGCAATTAGAAGATGTTGCAATAGAACAAGTAGAAGTAGCCACAGATGTTGAAAAGGACTTGTAACTACATTTGGAAAAGGTTTTGTAACTACTTCTTAAGAGAAGTAATGTTTGTAACAAACTCTCCTAGGAAAGTCCAAAGTTTTGTATGCATCCATGTTATTATAAATGGATACCAGGACTAATAAAAAAGGATCACAAGTAATTGTAAGGAAACATTGCAGAAATTTATCTGATCTTTTTTCTAAGTATTAATGGAGAACTTTCAAATGTTTTTGTAATACTTTCTGAAATAATATCAATACACGGACTATTGGTTTTGAGTTTAAACTTTGTGTTGTCTTCAAGTATGTTTGCAAATGTTTACTATTTCATTCTGAGTAATCTAGGGTTATTCTTTTTGAATATGGGTTGTAAGGCAATTTCAAGTAGATGTGCTTCTTAGCTTTTCTCTTTAGGAGGGGAATTAAATATGCAGGAACCATTTCTATTAGTAAATTCTTTGTGGGATACTTTGAATTTGATAAATGCAGTTAAGTTTGGTACGAATAAATTCTTATGTATGTCAGGCATATATGGGGATCTGCAGAAGCCAAGCTGATAGGATGTGTGGAGATATTTTGATTGAGGGAGTATTGTTTGAACTTAGATGACTCTATGACTTGGATAAGGCACTGGTATCTATTGAGGTTGTCCTTTTACATATCTTGTAGGTCAATGTTGAACATGAGTACAAGTTTTATTTATTTATTTCAGTTTGTTTTAAGGTGGTAAGATCCATTGGTTTTCAAACTAGTTTACTGTGGATTTGTCTTTTAAAAGTGTGAACTCAGTTCACAAAAGGTATACCTGCCTGAACTTTGGACAAGTTTGAAGTGTAGAAGGTCAATCAAACCTTGTCATATGTTGTTCTGAAAGTTTCCTTCTCTTTGATCTCACTTCTACATACAAAGTTTATTGTATTACTATAAGGGTCTTAAGGGGAATCAAATTTTGAGGACAACACATCTTACATGATTATTACATTTATTTATACAAACCCTCAACCTATATTTCAAGGCCGGCCAAACCCTTAATACAAATTACAAAATAATAGTCTTACATGCTACAAGAATACATGTGGACAAAAACGATGTTAGCTAAGACATAGTCTGGACCCAAATAAATACCAAAAACATGCAAAACCTTCAACAATTACACCTCGATCATCCACAACATGCTACAACCACCAAGAATGTCGCATAACATGAAGAACACCACCAGACAAAGAAATACTTCAATAATGCACACAATAATTAATGCGGACCACCATTATACATAGAAAATAATCTATAAATATTCACAAGCACTGTGAATTACACCACAACAACCGCAACAACTCGAATCACTAGAATCATCATTATCTCTCTACTGAAGCTCAAGAACACCATCATAACTGACTATCAACCTAAAAGATTATCTTGTGGATTTCCAAATCATGAACCAGTCGAACTGAGGACACACATCAACATCCAGAACACATACCACACATCCCCAACTAAAGATATAGAAATTCTAGAGCAATACAGAGCACAAACCAGAATACCGAATAACATGAATAATTGAATAACATTATCAATACTGGATCTCATAACTGTTGGAAATTTTTATACATTATTGCTGCTAGGATATGTTGCTTTCATTGATGTCAATATATTCTCATGATTTTCTCTGGGGATTGTAGATTGAGAAGATCTTATGATCCGGTTTGCAGTTTTGTTTTGTTGTAGTGGTGCTTTGCAGAGTTCAGTATGTCCTTCGGTATATTTCGGTGTAATCAAATATTGAGCCAATATTTTGGGATATTGTTTGGGATGGTCTTGTGTATCTTCATTTCAGATGGATCATGATTTGGTGCTCCGCAAGTTATCTTTCTTTGTAATAGTTGTTGATTGGTTGTGCTCTTGAGTTTCAGATGTTGATAGATGAAGATTTGATAAGTGGTGTTGGTGTAGCTATTGCTGATGATTCTAACATTCTTTTTCATGTTTCCTAATTATGTCCTATTTTTTTTGATGATTTGCATTAATGATTGTATGAGTTATTGGTGGTTTTCATGAACCGGTGATTTTCTTCATGTTATGTGGTATTTCAGGTGGTGTAGAGTGTTGCAGTTGACCTTGGTGTGATTTACGATGGTGTATATCTAGGAATTTGAATTAGGTCTCTGTTATGTCATGTAAATCATTATATTGGTCCAATGGTCGATCTTTGTATCATGTGATGTAATTTACTAATTATGAGTTGACAGTTTAGCCAATGTTATTGTCAAGGTTGATGATTTGTATATATAGGTGATATTATCATGTAATTTGATGGTAGTAGTTGGGTATGCATTATGAGAGAGTGGTGTATGTGTGAACAAGTCATTAATCCTTCAGTATTGTGATTGAGCAGAGATCTATGTTGCAGAGCAGACATCTGAGCTTAATCGAAACTGTAATCAAGCATTTGGAGATGCTATTCTTTTAGTTCATTCCTTCTAGATTGTAGTCCAAATCTAGTTGTAAGTTAGTGAGACTTCCCTGAGGGTTCTAGATTTACAGGTCATTGTATTTGAGCAGTGAACTCTAGGTAGTGTGCCTGAATGCATGTGCATTCCCCATTATAATATTTTCACATACTACTATAGAGTGTCATCTTACTATGGGTAGGTTCCCACCATGGTTTTTCCCTTAACCATGTTTTCCACATCAAAATCTTGGTGTTGTGTGTTGTTCTTTCAATTTTCTCATCCTTGTTATTTTTGCAGTTTATTAGATCTATATTTGTAGCTAAATTTTGTAGATCCAGTGAAAACTGATTCACCCCCCCTCTTAATCTTCCTTCATTATTGTTGCCTACAATTGGTATTAGAGATAGATCCTCCGGAAGAAGCTTAACCGCTTGAGAAGATCTAGAATGGCAACTGCAGGATCTCATATTTGATGGAAGTAACTATGCTATATGGAAGAATCGGATGGAAGTGCACTTGAAATGTCTTCAAGAAGATTACTAGAAGATTACAAAGAATGCCTATTCTTCTCCTCCGAATGGACTGGTTACTGCAGATGAGATCAAGTAAGTTGAACATAATATTAGAGTGAAGGAAGC
Source organism: Cryptomeria japonica (assembly GCF_030272615.1). Taxonomy (NCBI): domain Eukaryota; kingdom Viridiplantae; phylum Streptophyta; class Pinopsida; order Cupressales; family Cupressaceae; genus Cryptomeria; species Cryptomeria japonica. Next base: position 44,847,973 of record NC_081412.1, on the reverse strand, counting down.
ATTATTGAGTGCCTTGACTGATTCAGAGATGACAAATGTAATGGGACTTTAGACCGCACATGAGATCTGGGAGAAGCTTGAAATCCTATATGAAGGAGATAAACAAGTGAAAGTTGCTAAGTTACAAAGTTTGAAAGGGAAGTATGAGATGTTGAAGATGGGAGATGATGAGAATATACACTCTTTCATGGCTAAGGTGAATGATCTTGTCCTAGGTATTAGATGTGTCAGTGGAACCCTTGAAGAAGATGAAATCATTGCTAAGGTGTTGAAGATATTTGCCTCTTGCCTATAAACCTAAGGTGGCTTCTATATTGATGATATCCAGAGTGTGACTATAGTAACAAGAGATATGTTGGTTGGAAAGATTATTGCATTTGAGTTAAGTGAGTTTGGAGAGTCACATGGAAAATCTGAGACAACATTTAGAGCATCAACATCTATATCCAGAAAGCAGAAGTGTGATCCTGATGAGTGTAGAATATCCAGATATGAAAGAGAGAGAAGAGAGATGGAAGAGAAAGAAAGAGAGTTGGATGAGATTGAAGCATTTACTTAGAGATTGCCTAAAGGAGATGGTAAGTATGATGGAAAATTGCCTTTGAAATGTTTCTCTTGTAATAAGATAGGACATTTTGCTTCTAGATGCCCAGAGAGAATGCCTAAATATGACAGGCATGATAAGTTTGATAAGAATTATAGGAATGATAGATATGAGAAGCATGAGAAGTATGACAAGTCTTACAAGTCTAACTGGAAGTTTAGAAATCAGAAAAAAGTACTATTATGTTGTTGATGAAGGTGTTACAGATGAAGAATCAGAAGGGGATGATGTTGTATTTCTTGCCATTAAGAAAGATGGACCTATACTTGTTGATTCCACTAGGTATGTTGTTGAGGAGAAATATTTAGCTACTAAAGTTGAAGAGAGAGATGAATGGGTGATTGACAGTGGTTGTTCACATCATATGACCAGTGATTAAAAACAATTGTGAGCATGGAAAGATATGATGAGGGAATATCGAGATTTGGAGATGAGAAAGCCTATGTGATCCATGGTAGAGGTTCTATTTCTTTTGATGGTAAGCATAATACTGATGATATCTTGTATGTTGAAGGTTTGAAGCATAATATTTTGAGTGTTAGACAGATGGTTGATAAATTTTTATGATCTACAATTCAATAATGGAAAATGCAAGATCCTAAATGCCTCTGGTATAGAGATTGCATCTAGAACTAAGATTGAAGGTAACATTTTTCATTTGAATGCCGATGAGAAAAGTTGTTTGATTGTTTAGATAGATGAGAGTTAGTTGTGGCATAGGAGAATGTGTCATGTAAATTTTGATTCAATGATTAAGATTATTTCTATGCAATCTATTAGAGATATTCATAAGATTGTTAGGCTTGCTAATCTGATATGTATAGAATGTCAGTTGGGTAAGCAAACAAGGATTTATTTCAAGAGAAAATAGTATACATCCGATGGATTTCTATATCTTGTGCATACTGACTTGTGTGGGCCTACAAATATTAGAAGTGTGTAGGGTGATAGATATTTCATGTTGCTAATTGATGATTATTCCAGGATGATGGGGGTTGCCTTTTTGAAAGAGAAATCAGAAGTATTGGACAAATTCAAAATATTCAAAGCAAAGGTGGAGACTAAGTCTGGATTGAAGGTGAAATGTCTAAGATCTGATAGAGGTGGATAATTTTGTTCTGGTGAATTTAATTCATTCTATGATAAGCATGGGATTAGAAGAAAATTATCTACTCCTCGAACCCCTCAGCAGAATGGAATTGTTGAAAGGAAGAACAAAATTGTTTTGGATGTTACAAGGACTATGATGATTGAAGGAAATATTCCAAAAATCTAATAGAGAGAAGCTATTGGCACTATTGTTTACACATTCCACAGAGTTCATATCAAAGGTGATAACAGTAAGACTCCTTATGAGTTATAGTCTGGTCATGTTCCTACTGTGAGATATTTCAGAGTATTTGGTAGCAAATGTTATATTAAGAGAGATGAGGATATAGGAAAGTTTGATACTAGAAGTCATGAAGGAATTTTCTTGGGATATTCAACAAAGAGAAAAGCCTACCGGTGCTAAAATAAGAGACTGACGAAGATAGTGTAAATTGCAAATGTGAAGGCGGATGAGAACCTTGGAAAAGAGATCAGAGCATGTGGATATGATGATGGTCAGCATATTGTTCTAAACCCTATTCAGACTGAAGAGCCAAAGTAGAATGATCTGGTAGAGACTATTAATCCAGATGTTGCTGCTGACGATGAAGAAATATAGGAACCTAAGAATCGAAACAATCAGAAGACCTCGAGGTATGTAAGATTTAATCATTCAAAAAATAAAATTACTGGAGATAAAAATGTTGGCATTTTGATGATTATGTTGTGATTGTCATTGATGGACACACACTTGCTATGAGATCACTTTGAGAATGTATGAATTATGCTCAACCGGTAATTATTCCAAACCGATATCATGTTGTAGTCTTTACACTACTATTGTTATGCAGAAAGTGTTTACTGATCTCAAGGGGTATAAAGACCCAAGCGGCATAGAGAGATCAAGTGGTTTAAGGATCTCAAGTAGAGCGATGCAAAGGAGCCACAAGTGGCAGTTATCTTTTTCCAGTCTTCAAGTTTTGTCAACCGGAAATCTATTTGAACCGGTATTACTTTGAGTCACCAACCGGTAATTGAAAAGTTGGACAGATCGGTAATACTCTGTGATGAGTTACCAATCGATATATTTTTTGTGATGAGTTACCATCCACCGACACTTTGACAGTGATTTTGTGTCATGTTATTAAATGTGTATAGATACAATGAACCTAGGAACTTGTAATGAAATCCTATTGGACCGACATGAAATCAGATTTCTTTTAAGGACATCATGTCTAGGGTTTTGAGTAAGAGAGAGTATGTGAGTATAGCTATTAGGTTTTGTGAAACCTCTTGAATGTGAGATCTTAATTGAGAAGATCAAGTCTGTGATTTGTGACAGAGTAAGAAGTTACTGAAGACTGAAGTAATGTTGAAATGCATTAGCTATGAGCTACAATGGATCTAATCAGGCAGTTTGTGCCATTTGCTAGATCCTTCACTTGTTGATTACTCACATCTTTGACAAGTTAGAAACCCTTAACCAGGTAGGCCCAGAAAAGCCTTTATAAATCCTCTATCAAGGTGGTTCACATCTGTGGATCTTAAATCCTCTCATAATGTAGTCTTTAATCAGACTTATCTCCTAACAAAGATCGAGATTCCTAACATGATCTATTCTGGTAAAGAACATTGTATGACCTTAACTAGTCTGACCTTAATTGGTCTGGTTACTATTCTACATATAGTTACTTGTGAGTTTCATCTCACCATGGTTTTTCCCATTTGGGTTTCCACATCAAAATCTCTTGTGTTATGGTGGTTGTGCTTCTGTGGGTGAATGCATTATTTTCTATTTGGTTTGCATGTGTGTTAACCGGTTTTTTTGGTAAACTATTTTACCGATTTACTGCTAGACTATTAAAGTGTTTAAGTATAGGAATTTTTGGTATACTAATTCACCCCCCCCCCTCTTAGTATTCATAAATTGGTATCAGAGCAAACCTTTCTATAAGTTTAAACACTTGGAAAGAGATATGGGAGAATACACTGTGAGGGAATTTACTCATTGGCTCACTCAGTCTGAGCAAGCCTATGATGAACTTATGGTCAAATATAAGGCCTCTCAGGAAAAAAGGAGAGAACATGCTAAAAAAATGATGGAGCTAACTGAAAATAGTTCTTCTGATGAAGCGGACATGGAAGCCCTAATTCAAGAAGTAGAAAAGCTGAATGAATCCAATTCCAACCTGAGAAAGGAGTTGGAAGCATTGACTATCTGAATGTGTCAAGAGCTTGAGAACCAAAGGAAAGCTAAAGATCTGGTAAAAGACAAAGACTATGAGATCTCAAAGCTGAGGCAAGAGATTAGTGCACTTGCCGCTCGTCTTCATGAAAGAAAAATGGAAAAATAAGAAGTACAAGGTGAACTAAACATGGCTATCTCTGAGAATGCAACCTTGAAGGAATCCAATGCTGCTATTTCCAAAGAACTCACTCAGTCAAAGGAAATACTTACCAAATTCAATAAGAGCTTTGTCAAGCTAGAGCAGAAGCTTGAATCAGCTAAACTGGTAAAGAATACCAATGGACTTGGTTTCTCTAATTATGAGGAAGGTGATACCTCTAGAACAAAAGATGGAGCATCAAAGAAACAACTGGCATCAAAGGATAAAGGTAAGCAAAAGTTTAAACATGTTTGCTTTAACTATCTCAAAGAAGGACACATTGCTAATGTATGTAGAAATAAGGCTTACAATAATTTTCCTTATTTTCTAAACGATAAGCCTAGATCCAATAGATTCAATGGTAATTGTTATGCATGCAACAAGTTTGGGAATAGAGAATTTGAATGCAGGACTGTCATGCACAATACCAGAAGGTATCCTCAAAGGAATCAAGGAGTTTTTCCTGAAACCTCTAGGAACCGGAACCCAAACTGGTTTAATACCTATAGTCATCGATCAGGTAGCGGTGGCTATCAAGTGGCAACTAGATGGAGAGAAATCTGTAAGATTTGCCATGGTCATGGTCACACTACTACAACATGCAAAAGGAAGAATGGAAACATGAATTATGGACATTGGAGAGCACCTGGAATGGTTTGCTATCATTGCAACAAACTAGTCATTCTACAAGATTCTGCAGAAGTAGAAAGAGTATATTGGATGATATACAGGTCACTCTAGAAGGAAAAATTGATGTTGAAATTATTCAAGAAGACATGAAGAAAACCTGGAAGAAGTCAAAAGAAGTGATTCAAGAAGAACCAGTTTCTGCACCTAGTGTGGAAGTCACTGAACCGACTAACTAAGCATCAGAAAAGCTTAGGGGGAGAAAATGATGAAATATCTCGAACCCCCGGTTGACACCGGTAAAAGACCTTAACCGGTATGAGATACTTGTCAAATTGGCAAAAGATCGGAAATGGTATAAGACAAAACTAGGGTTTATCCCCTAATAGTGGAGCATTTATTATGGTAGGTGGAGAATCTGTTTAAAGGGAATTTTCATATCATTTCTCACTATCATTTTTCAAGAAAAGAAGTTTTCAAGTGCAGAGCGAAGAAAAGAGATTTACATTGTGATTCAAAGAATTTATCAAAATCTTGAAGAAGAATCTAAAGCAAACATCTGTTGGAGAAGTGTAGAATGCAAAGCGGTATTTTAGTAACTGAACGAGTGTGTAGTGAAGTTCAAATTGTGAAGCCCTAAATTTCAATCTATGAAGGTAGTTTTCAAAATTCCCTATTTATCATGGCTTCAACATCACATGCTAGCTCTACTGCACCCAATGATTTTGTAGACTTCATTCAAAGGAAGGAAAAATACAATGCCCTATCTCAAATACCCAATGGTGTCATAGTGGAAGAAGGCATTTCAGATTTTATTGACTACAAGATTGAAGACCTAGGATCTCTGATGATCCATTCCCAGTTGAGTTTGTTCTGCGGAAAGGATAAGAAGATTAAACTAGAATTCAGCATTTTGGAAAAGAAGAAACTTCACAACGCAGCCTATTTTCTTGAAGAATTTTTGGATGATCACATTTGAATTATTCTAAGTAGAGTACACAGTGATAAGATGTACTTAGAGTGAATGCATGATATCACACTAGAAGTGATTCATGCCGTCACCAATTTCTACAACGTCGGTGAAGTGCCAGCCCTAAGAAAGATTAGCAAGATAGTAATGACTAAGCTCACTGGTTCTATGAGTGATTCATGGGGAATGAATGTCAATTCAATCAAGGATGATCTTGTTAAATATGCATATATGGTGATAGGATACCGAGCATTCCATGCCAGCAGAATCAACTCTGTCTCTGTTGCAGCGGTAAATGTCGCCTATAGGATGATCAAGGAAGATGCATCATTTGATCTATGCACTTGTATGCAAAGACAACTTCTGTTGAATCTCAAGTCGGTCAAACATGACAATGCACTAAGATTTAAGTTTGGACAACTACTGGTTGGGTTGTTCTTTTACTTCCAAGGCTACTTTCTAGGAGTAGGTGATATTCCATGGTCTGCTGACCAACCGGTGACAAAGCAAATCAAGGAAAGCCTACAAGCAGTTGGAACAGGCTATCTGGAAGTGCTGAACAAATACTTTGATGAGTTTAGCTGCAAAATGAACCAAAGGGTAAGAATATCCGGTGATATAGTCAAAAAGTATGAGGAGGACATCTGCTTCACCATCAAAGTTGATGAGTGCATAATGGAGGCGGCTGAGCCTAGACAGGAAGAAGTGGAACCAATGGGATATGAGGTAATGTATGACATGTTAGATGGGTATGCCTCTACCCTAATCGCCTCACCCCTTGATCCAAAGAAAAAGAGAACCGGTGCCTATTTGGAAAGGGTTACACTGGTTGAAGAACCCTCAGCAAAGAAGGGAAAGGTAGTGCCTTCAGCATTAGCACCGGTTACTCTAGCAAGTCCCAAAGTGACCAAGTGGTCACCAGTAAGGAAGAAATCGGAAGTGGCACCTACCAAAGTCTTTGAGAGGAAGCAGAAGAAAAAAAGCAATTCACCAGACTCAGAGGACACTGTCTCTAAAGAACAGCCTAAAAAGACTAGGCAAACGAGGAAAAAGACAAAGAATGTACCGGCAACATCTGCACTGGTAAATATTGATATTTCCTCTTACAAACCTTTGACACATTGTCAAAGAACAATTAAGAATATTAGAAGAAAAGTACTTGGTGATTTGAAAGAGTGCTTTGATGATTTTAATGATGATGAAAAGAAAGAAGTTGAATAGGAAGTTATCAATTATTTATGTATTAATGACCGGTGGCCATCAGAAATTAAGTCTGAGACACCTGATTCTTTATATAACTCTTTAGATAACAAATGGTGCATTGCCATAGAAAAAGAGTAGGAAATAAGAGAGGAAGTATTTGCACAATACTTTCCTGATGTGCCTAAAATAGAACTGTCTGAAGTGGTGGAGAGATATAAGGGCCTCTTCTTCATGAGAAGAAGAAGACTCCTGTTATTGGAAGGAAAAGTTATGGAAGTGGTCAAAGATACCCACTCCCTTGCTAAATTAGCTTTAAGACTACATGAAGTGGCTGAAGCCAATAGGAAAGTTGAGCAAGAACCGGAAACCACTCAACCAGATGAAGTATATGACAGTGAAGGAGAACCGGTCACTACTCAAATGGAACTGATTGATGTTGATGCCTTAAAGGGTGACAATGTTACTCCGGATGCACTAGTAGAAATAGAAGGTCAGGAGAAATAGGAGGAAGACAAGAGAAAATAGGCAGAGGAAGAGAAGAAGAAACATGAGATAGAAGACAAGACAAAACAGGCATAACAGGAAAAGAAGAAAGAGGACGAGAAGAAAAAGAAAGAGGAAGAAAAGAAGAAGAAAAAAGCGCAAGAGGAGAGACAAGAGGAAGAAAAGAAAAAGGAAGAAGAGAAGAGGAAACTAGAAGAGGAAAAGAAAAGAAAGGAAGAGGAGAAGAAGAAACAAGAGGAAGAAAAGAAGAAGAAGAAGGAAGCAAAAAAGGAAGAGAAGAGAAAAGAAGAGGTGAAGAGAAAGGAAGAGGAGAAGAGAAAGGAGCAAGAGAAGAAAAAGCAGGAAGAAGAGAAGAAGAAGAAGGATGAAGAGGAAGAGAAGCAGAAAGAAGAAGAGAAAAAGAAGGCAGGAGAGGAAAAGAAAAGAGCCAAAGAAAAAGAAGAAGTGGCACAGAGCACTCAAATGGAGACTCCAAAGGCAACCAGTAGTCAAGCCAAACCGGCTGACTTTATGAGTCCTATTGACCTCTAGTCTGCAAACAAATCGGAGCTATTGCAAAGCATTAAGCTTGCTCAAGAGAGATTGGATGCTCTAAGGAGGAAAAAGGAGGAAGATGTTATCCAAACTGCGATGGAAATAGTCACCAATTTGATGCCTGGTACAAACCTCCCCAGTACCGATTCCTCACTTGCGCAATTAAAGCTTCTATGTACAGTTGTGGAAGACCAGGTCCAAAGCCTGGAAGAAGTTGCATAAACAAATGCCAAAAAGGAGCATGAAAAGGCTCTGAACATTGTCTTGGTGAAGAAGTTGAATGAGCTTTAGTCAGAACTTTAGAAGGCACAAAAGGACATTAGAGATGCAATGGATGAGGGCAATCTACTACTCAAAAAGATTTGTCAACTTCATTTATTTTGTGATGATGTGCTCACTCAAAAGGACAAACTGCAATCTAATATGCAGTCATTTATTAGCACCTTCAAGATGCCATATGATTCCTTCTCCACATATGGAAAAACTGCTCACCGGTTTCAACTTCAGTCTGCAAGAATAGAGGCAGAGATAAGAAATTGAACACATAATTTGCAGGAACTTCAACTAATCCTACTACCAAGACTACAAATTCTCCAGAAATGCTACCTCAATATAGATGCCCTAACGGTTACTCAAGAGATGAGTACCATGGATGCCATGGAGGAGCAAGTCTATTAGATGCAAGCGGAGAATGAGATTTCTACCTCATTGCTTGAATCATGGTCTTTATCCATGAAGACATTTATGCAGGACTTTAAATCCGTTTTTGACAAATTTCACTCTCTATTGTCATAAACTCTTATTTTGTTAATACTAATAAAATAGGGGTTATTCAGTTGTACTTTGTCATTGTTGGCAAAGGGGGAGTAGTATACTTGAATTAAAATTTTGATGGGGAGTAGTATCTGTATTTAAATTTTGATACATGCTATGTATACTTTCATGTCTATCTCTGTAAGAAAGTAGTATACATTGTATTGTCTACAAAAGGGATAGTGTATATGCTTAGGGGGAGTAATTTTGCTTATGGCATAATTTTGTTGTAAAACACTTAGATGTCAAAAATTTTCCTAAGTGTTGCCATCAATGCCAAAGGGGCAGATTGTTGGCATTTTGATGATTATGTTGTGACTGTCATTGATGGACACACACTATCTATGAGATCACTTTGAGAATGTATGAATTATGCTCAACCGGTAATTGTTCCAAACTAGTATCATGCTGTAGTCTTTAGACTACTATGGTTATGCAAAAAGTGTTTACTGATCTCAAGCGGCATAGAGAGATCAAGTGGTTTAAGGATCTCAAGAGGAGTGATGCAAAGGAGCCACAAGTGGCAGTTATCTTTTTCCAGTCTTCAAGTTTTGTCAACTAGAAATCTATTTGAACCAGTATTACTCTGAGTCACCAACCGGTAACCGGAAAGTTGGACAAACTAGTAATACTCTATGATGAGTTACCGACTGGTATATTTTTGTGATGAGTTACCATCCACTGACACTTTGATGGTGATTTTGTGTCATGTTATCAAATGTGTCTAGATACAATGAACCTAGGAACTTGTAATGAAATCCTATTGGACCGACATGAAATCAGATTCCTTTTAAGGACATCATGTCTAGAGTTTTGAGTAAGAGAGAGTATGTGAGTATAGCCATTAGGTTTTATGAAACCTCTTGAATGTGCGATCTTAATTGAGAAGATAAAGTTTGTGATTTGTAACAAAGTAAAGAGTTACTGAAGACTGAAGTAATGCTGAAATGCATTAGCTATGAGCTACAATGGATCTAATCAAGTAGTCTATGCCATTTGCTAGATCATTCACTTGTTGATTACTCACATCTTTGACAAGTCAGAAACCCTTAATTGGGTAGGCCCAGAAAAGCCTTTGTAAATCCTCTAACAAGGTGGTTCACATATGTGGATCTTAAATCCTCTCACAAGGTAGTCCTTAATCGGACTTATCTCCTAATAGAGATTGAGATTCCTAACAGGATCTGTTCTGGTAAAGAACATTGTATGACCTTAACCAAACTAACCTTAACCAATTTGGTTACTATTCTGTAGATAGTTACTTGTGAGTTTCATCTCACCGTGGTTTTTCCCATTTGGGTTTCCACATCAAAATCTCTTGTGTTATGGTGGTTGTGCTTCTGTGGGTGAATGCATTATTTTCTATTTGGTTTGCATGTGTGTTAACCGGTTTGTTTGCTAAATTGTTTTATTGGTTTATTGCTAGACTATTAAAGTGTTTAAGTACAATATTTTTTGGTATACTAATTCACCGCCCCTCTTAGTATTCATCAAAAATTAAAGGTGTGATGACTAGAATAAGGCTAGTTGCTAAAGAGGTATGCTTGATTTCTAAAATTGAACCTACAGATGTTGCTAAATCTTGTAAAGATGACAATTGGATGAGAGCTATGGAAGAAGAAATGAATCAAATTGAAAAGAATAACACTTGGAAGCTTGTACCTAGACCTAAAGATAAGAATGTTATAGGTACTAAATGGGTTTTCAGAAACATATTGAATGAAGTCGGTGAAATTGTCAAAAATAAAGAAATATTGGTTTGCAAAGGATACTCACAAAAATAAGGAATTCATTATGAGGAGAATTTTTCTTCGATGGCTAGACTTGAAGTTGTTAGACTATTGCTTGCATATGCTTCTTATTAAGATTTCAAGGTATATCAGATGGATGTCAAATCTGCGTTTTTGAATGGTGATCTCAAGGAAGAAGTCTACATTGAACAACCTGATGGATTTTCATTATCAGATGATGGAGACATGGTATGTAAATTTAAGAAAGCACTTTATATATTAAAACAAGCCCCTAGAGCTTGGTATGATAGATTATATAAATATTTGTTGAAATTGGGATTTAATAAAGGTGCTGCTGATAGTAACTTGTAACTTTAAGATTGAGAATGATAACATCTTGATTGTTGAAGTCTTTGTTGATGATATTATCTTTGGAGGAGATGATAACTTGAGAATGAAATTTGTCAGTGATATGGAGAAAGAATTTGAGATGTCTATGACTGGTGAGATTAAAGTTTTCCTAGGTTTGTAGATTTCACAGAATGGAAAAGGTATATTTATATCTCAAACTAAATATATTAAGGAATTGCTGAAGAAGTTTTGGTTACATGACTTCAAACCTATTTGAACTCCTATGGTGACTGGTTGCAAATTGTCTAGGAATGATGAATCTCTGAAACCTAATCAGAGTTTGTAAAAATCTATGGTTGGTGGATTTCAATATCTTACTCAGACTAGGCCAGACATTATGCATGTTGTGTACATGGCTGCTAGATATCAAGCTGATCTGAAAGAGAGTCATGTCACTACTATTAAGAGGATATTCAGATACTTGAAGGGAACTATGGACTATGGTTTTTGGTATCCGAGGAATGATGGTTTCATGTTAATTTCTTACATTGATGTGGATTGGGCTCGTGATGTAGATGACCAAAAGAACACTACTAGTGGAGAATTCTTTTTGGGTAAGAAATTGGTTTCATGGGCTAGTAAGAAACAAGACTCGGTTTCTTTATCTATTGCTTAAGCTGAGTATATTGTTGCTGCTAGTAATTGCACTCAGGTAGTTTGGATGAAGCAAATGTTGAAGGATATCAAATTTATCTATAATGAACCTATTGTGATGTATTGTGATGATTCCAATCCTAATGACATGTCAAAGAATCCAGTGCAACATTCAAAGACTAAACATGTGTCAATCAAATATCATTATTTGAGAGAACAAGTTAGTGAAGAGAAAGTAAAACTGGAATATGTATCTACAAAGGAACAAATTGCAAATATTTTCACTAAGCCTTTGCCTGCAGATACATTTGTCTATTTGAGAGACAAATTAGGGGTATCCACCCCTCCTGATGAGAACTAGATACATTGAGTTGCATCAATCTAGTGGATCTCAAAGCCTTATCATTTTATTTGGATTGATGAGTTGGTGTTGCTCCTCTAGTGGAATAGTCTATGTTTTAGGGGGAGAGACTCCTGAAGTTCATGTTTATGTTTTGATATCTTTGGCATTGATATCAAAGGGGGAGAGAGATCATGTGAAAAAATGCTTTCTATGTCTTGATCTTAGGGGGAGTTTGTTGGAGATATCTTCTTTCTTTCCATTGACTATTTTTTACATTCATATGTTGTCATCAATGCGAAAATGGGAGATTGTAGGAAATCATTGTACATTGCCACTATTGGGATATGTTGTTGTCATTGATGTCAACATATTCCTATGATTTTCTTCGGTGATTACAGATTAATAAGATCTTATGATCTAGTTTGCATTTTTGTTTGTGCTTTGCAAAGTTTAGTATATCCTCCGATATTTTCTGGTGTAATCAGATATTGAGTTGAGATTTTGGGATATTTTTTGGGATGGTCTTATGTATCTTCATTTAATATGGATCATGATTTGGTGCTACACAAATCATCTTTCTTCATAACAGTTGTTGATTGGTTGTGTTCTTGAGTTTCAGTGTTGACAAATGAAGATTTCATAGGTGGTGTTGGTGCAGCTATTGCTAATGATTCTAACGTGATTGCTGGTGTTTCCTAATTGTGTCCTATTTGTTTTGATGATCCAAATTGATTGTTGTGTGAATTATTGGTGGTTTTCATGAACCAGTGATGTTCTTCATGTTGTGTCATATTTCTAGTGGTATAGTGTGTTGTGATTGATCTTGGTATGATTTCTGGTAGTGTTGTGCATTTGGGAATTTGAATTAGGTCCATGTTATGTCATGTAAATCATTATATTTTTTTGATGGTCAATCTTTGTATCTTGTGATGTAATTTTGTAATTATGAGTTGAGGGTTTAGTCGACCTTGTTGTCAAGGTTGATGATTTCTATATATAGATGATATTGTCATGTAATTTGATGGTAGTAGTTGTGTTTGTATTATTAGAGAGTGGTGTATGTGTGAACAAGTGATTCATCCTTTAGTATTGGGATTAAGAAAAGATTGGTGTCAGAGAAGACATCTGAGCTTAATTAATTGGAACCATAATCAGGCATTTGGAGATATTATTCTTTTAGTTCATTCCTTTCAGATTATAGTATGAATCTTGTTGTAAGTCAGTGAGACTTCCCTGATGGTTGTATCTTTCTAGGTCATTGTATTTGAGCAGTGATCTGTAGGCAATATGCCTGAATGCATGTGCATTCCCCATTGTAATATTTTCACATACTACTGCAAAGTATCATCTTACTTTGGGTAGGTTCCCACCATGGTTTTGTTGAAATTATTGGATGAATTGATTATGTGTTGCATTGATGTTTTGTCATTAATGTCAACACTAGCTGTTATGGTTGGTTACCGACAGAAGAGACTATCTGTTGGACACTTTCAGTATGTTTGGATCTATGGAATGTGTTGGTTACATGTGGTACATGCTTCTTGAGCATGTTTTGGTCAGTTGGTATTGAATTGGTAATAAGATGCTATCATACATTCTGGTAAACCCTTACCGACACTGGTTTAAGGTTTAACTGACGGAGCTTTCACTGAGGAATCTTGACAGGATGCATAATTAGTGTTGGTGCAGTTTCTAAATGGATTTCAGGATGCTGAAGATGTTCTTTGATCATGCTTCAACTACTTGAAGAACTTGGTTTGGCCTGGTGGACCCAGAATAGGTCTGGTACCTATCTAGGTTATGGATCAGTATCATCCTAACATGTACTCTACATGTTACTAGGATGTTTCAAGATGATTTGTGGACTGGTTATTGTTGTTTTGGTCTTAAGCTAACATCGAATATCATTGTAATATGGATTTATATTGTAATATATTTTAGGTGGCCGACCTAATTGGTTTAGGCATTAGGGTTTGTATAAATAAGAGGTAGAAACTCTGTAATATATCATAGTTAAGGTAAAGATCATGGTCAAGGAATATAATGTGCGAATATTGTAATATCATTCAAGCAGAGGAGTTGATCGATCATTGGTGATCAAACTGGATTCAAAAGAGGATCTAGTCCTCCAACATTGAGCTTAACCGGGACTATAATCAGGCATGATAGATGCTATCTCTAGCAGTTCACTCTATTGGATTGCTGTCCATTTATCTCGAGAAGGTTGTAGCCTCTCTTTAGTCAGTGAGACTCTTTTCTAATGAGTAGTATGATCTAAGCAGTGTGCCTTCTTGCATGTGTAGGCCCCTCATTGTAACACATACTTTCTGCAGAAGTATCATCTAACTGTGGGTAGGCTTCCCACCATGGTTTTTCCCTTTCTAGGTTTTCCACATACAAATCATGGTGTTATGTGGTATGGTTTCTTTGCATTGATTATCTATTTAATTATTAAGTTGTATTGTTTACCGGTATCTATTCCTACCGGCATCTATATTTGCTTTACCAGTACTTGATCTATTTAAGGTTATTAAGTGGATTAAAGTGATAATCTGTTAACAACTTATTCACCCCCCCCTCCCCTCTTAGTTGTTCACCAGTTATCCTAACAATTGGTATCAGAGATTTGGTCCTCTTTTGAAGAAGCTTAACCACTTGAGGTAGATCCTATGGCAGCTAACACTTCAAATCCACCGGCAACTATTTTCAGAAGAGAAATCCCTAAGCTTGATGGAACAAATTTTGGGATATGGAAAATTTGAATGGAGACTCATCTTAGATGTCTTGGCAAGGATATTTGGGAGATCACTGAGAAAGGATACACACCTTATGATCCAACATCTAGCCTCCTGTAGATTTGGATAAGAATATTGAGAATGATTGTAGAGCTAGAGAAGCCCTCTTGTGTGCACTAATCCATAGATTATGGGACTAACTGATAAATCATTGACTAATGTTATGTGGGATAAATTGCAAACTCTGAATGAAGGTGATCCTACTATCAAAATTGCTAAACTTGATGGTTACCAAGCAAGATATGAAAACTTAAAGATGAAAGATAATGAAAGAATTGTTGTGTTTATGGAAAGAGTAAATGAGATTGTTATGGGAATTCAATGTTGTGGAGGATTTTTGAGTAAAGATGAAATAGTTTCCAAAGTCTTGAGAGCCCTTCCACCAGCTAACAAGATGAAGGAAACTGAAATTAATTAGTTGAGAACAATGGCTAACTCTTCAGTTAACAGAGACATTTTGATTGGGAAACTATCTGCTTTTGAGCTTGAAGAATTTGGACCTTCTGGAGCTATAAAATATGAACCTTCTTTTCATGCATCGTCATCATCATCTACCGACAAGAGTGATTGAAAACTTCTATATACAAAAGAATTGGTAGACATGAGGAAAGAAGATGAAGAACTTGAGCAACTTGAAGCCTTATTATCTAGAAGAGTACCTAAAGGACTGACAGGAAGTAAGTATGAAGGAAAAAAACCTTTTAAATTTTTTGCATGTAATAAGATTGGTCATTTTGCATCTAGATGTCCTAAAAGGAATGCTAGGTTTGAGGAAAGAGTTAAGAAATCATTTAATCCTAACCAGAACAAATATAGATTCAAGAAAAGTAAACAATGCTACATAGTGGATGAGGAAGGAGTAAGTGATGACTCTAGGGATGAACTGGCAGAAGACTCTGCTAGTGGATTCGACATTGGAAAGGAATGGGTGTTCTATGCTTTAAAGGAAGATGAACTGAAACTAGCTATCAAAAATGAAGAAAAGGCCCTAGCAGAAAAAAATGAAGATAAGGATGAATGGGTAATTGATAGTGGATGCTCACATCATATGACTAGAGACAAAGGAAAAATTTTGTCCCTGCAAGAATACAATGGCGGTCAAGTCAGATTTGGAGATGACAAAGAATGTACAATCAAGGGTAGAGGCACTATTTCTCTAGATGGTAAGCATAATATTGATAATGTCTATTATGTAGAAGGTTTAAAGAATAATCTTTTGAGTGTTGGTCAATTGGTTGATAAGGGTTTCCAACTTCAGTTTAAAGATAGAAAATGTAAAATTAGTAACAAGACTGGTTTGGAGATTGCAACCAGTAATCAGATTGGAGGTAATATCTTTCACTTAAACACTGGTAGTAAGACATGTTTGATTTCTCATATTGATGAGAGTTGGTTATGGCATAAGAGGTTGTGTCATGTTAATTTTGATTGTATTTATAAGATTAGTTCAACTAAGGAAGTTAGAGATATACCTAAGATTATGAATCCTCATAATCTAGTATGTAAGGAATGCCAATTGGGAAAGCAAGTTAGAAGTTCTTTTAAGAGAATACATGATAAATCTAATGATCTACTTGATTTGATTCACACTGACTTATGTGGTCCAACAAGGACTAGAAGCTTTCAAGGTAATAGGTATTTCATGTTGATTATTGATGACTATTCTAGGATGATGTGGGTAACTTTCTTAGGGAGAAGTCTAAAGGATTTGAGAAATTCAAGATCTTTAAAGCAAAGGTTGAAAAAGAAACTAGATTGAAAATCAAATATTTAAGGTCAGATCATGGTGGTGAGTTCACTTCTCATGAATTTAAGAGTTACTGTGAGACAAATGGAATCAAGAGACAATTATCTGCACCTCGGACTCCTCAGTAGAATGGAGTTGTGTGGGGGAAAAAGCGAGACTAGGCCAACATGTCCTAATCCTACCTTTTGTCACACACTACGGAATACGAAAGAGCCTAGAGGTATCGCACAATTGGCTACTTCTTTTTGGTGAAAGAGAGAGCCACGGGCTACCTATTAGGGTTTCCATTCCTTTGTTGTAATTGAAAGGTAAGATTATGCAAGTTCAATTATTAACCCCAAAATGCAAGTGTGAACTAATAACAAGATTGCAGAATTGAACTTAAAAAATGGAAAGCTGCAAACATAAGGACAAGATAAGAATGCAGATGCGTAGCTGGAGTCAAAATCTGAGTGAAAATGTTTGGGATGGGGGCGCGGGTGCCACTGTCCTGATTCTGCACCTGAAACTCCCACTTTGCAATCTGGAAAACTGTCGGAAATGCTAAAAATTGTTGTCTGTCAGGAGGACCAGGGCACCCAGCGCCCCTGTCCCAGGGACCAGGGCACCTAGCGCCCCTATCCTGGCAGGACCAGGGTGCCCCACGCCGCTATCCTCGTCTTCTGCTCTGCAACTTGGTGTATGGTTCCATCTCCGTCTGCTTCTTTCAGATCTGCAACTTGCGGTGTCGTCTGAATCCCAAAATCTGCACTTATATCTGAAAAATGTGTTTGGGCAGCTATATAGGGTTTTGCCTTAGTCAAATCCCCACTTCGGTGATTTCCACCTCCACGAATAGCCAAGTTGTATTGTAAAAGTAATGTGTGTGCAAACCTTATGTGTGTGCAAGATCTAAAATGCAAGTAAGCAAACTAGAGCAACCTAGAAAGTAAAACCTAATTGCTTGTAAATGACAATGTAAACACTCCAAATCAAGATGCCAAGTGATCTAAAGCATGAATGTAAGTGACATAGTGAGGCTTATGCAAAGACATGAAAACAACATGAAATCATACCCAACCCCAAGGGAGGCGTACAAGCCAATCTTCAGTCGGTGATCCCTTATTGCTCTTCAATGCCTTCAAAGCCCTAAGTGAATGAATGGATTTGATGAATGCTTGGAGGATGAATGTTGAGAGTTGCTGAAGTCTTCAAAGATCTGCTCTTTCGCTGCATATGAGGTTCCTGAAAACAAAATTTGGATCCCTTCTAATGAAGAAAGAGAGCTCTTATGTATGAAACCCTAGGTCTTAATTCCAACTTTTGGCCAACCCAGAGATTGAATATCCCGCCAATTTCTTGGGGTTAAGCTTTATTTTATGATTGGATCATGCTCCTAAAATTTTGGGAAAAATGTTCGGGACCGTGTGCACTCGGGGCACCATGGTCCCGGCAACTTTTCACCAAATTTTCAGGGCCATCAGATATGATGATTTTAGAGAGAATCCCGAAGTTACAGGTGATTTCGAGATGTTTTGACCCCCGAAATCAAGCCCCCAAGTCCAAAAGAAGGCCTAATTAGGGTTTTTGATTAGATGATGTATTGGAGGAATAAAATGAAAAGGGGCACACTTTAATGAAAGGGCCTGACTTTATGATGTGAAGGATGATAAAATAGGACCTTAGACCTAATTAATTTGATTAATTAAGTGCTAAAGGAGAAATGCAATGCAAAATGCAAATTGCGCCAAGGCGGGTACTAAACTAGATGTGAAATTGTACTGCTTTAGCAAGTGCGTACAATTTACGACGCTACATTTAGCCCCCACTTTAGCGGTCATATGAGTACTATGTGCATATGCAAGCTAAAGTACAGTAAAGTAAACATTATTTGAAAAAGGATATATCCATAAGTTCGTCAAACGAAGCCCCCAGCGGTATCTGCAGTACACAGTTAGGAACCGCACCCTACAAAACACACGTTAGATCGCAAAATCACCTAATGCTTACTAAGGAATGTGATGAAATTTGTGAGTAGCTATATGCCCCCCCCTGTTTCGGCTTGTTTATTAGGGAGGTGAAACAGGGTAGCATGTTTACTTTCAACAAATTGTGTGAACGATTAGTGATGAGAGATGTTCACTACAAAGGCTTCATCAAAGCACATTTTGGAGCATCAAGAGAGTAAGGGAATGAAAATACGATTCCTACGCAACAAATGGTTCGAAAATGCTACAGACCCCGGGGCACAGCACAGGTATCTCTCATGGTTTATGAGATCATACCCAGGGCCTATCTTTCCACCAGATCACCTGACAGGCCATCCAGGTCCATGGAGACATGGAAATCGAGATGAGGATCAGGGATCCACATCAGAGGAGCCAGAGGAGGGAGAGGGTCATGAGGAGACAAGAGGGTCCGATCCACCCATAGGAGATCAGCTTAGTGCCGAGGAGGAGGAAGGAGAGGAAGATGACACAAATAGAGATGATGATGAGGAGAATGAGGATGCAGATGAGGAGGAGGATAGAGAGGAGGAGGAGGATAGAGATGAGGAGGAGTCAGATGCAGCTCCCCATCATTCAGGAGATGATACCATAGCTTTAGATCCTCCCGTTATTCCCCAAAAGGGGGAACACGAGGCGATACGGAGACCTATACCCATCGCGCACAGATCATTCGAGAGTGGGGAGCCTAGTAGTTCCCAGTCACAGATGCTACCATATCACGATCCCTACTGGCATGAGGGAGATCCAGGTATAGTAGGTTTATATTGATTGATTGATGTTTTGATGATATAAAATGGTACTAATACATGTTTTGTTCTACTGCTACAGCTAATGTGCAGGAGTGGCGTTCCCTGATCTAGCAGGCAGTGACAGATATTTCTACGACGGTGCAGATCCCTAGTTCCTCACAGGTTGCTTATAGACCTCAAGGGAACACAGGTCGGCATGATGATTTGTTTTCCCCATTTCGAGTACAGGTAGAGATATGGAGGGAGAGAGAGTGAGCTCTATCAGAGGACCTTCAGCGGGCATAGTGTGATCTAGCAGCAGCTCAGGCCGAGGCTACCTCGTATCGCGCGATCCTTATGGATAGGGATCGTAGGAGTTCCTCTTGGAGCTATTCACAATCTATATCATGGTATACCCCTATGGGTCCACCTGCATGGCCAGATCAGGAGGGAGCATCTAGTCGTCACTCTCCAGCCACCAGCCCTAGGGATAGGAGATGATCTTATGATGTAGGGTAGGTCACATTTTGGATGTATAGTGACCTACCTTTGTATATTGATCCACACATATATATATATATATATACATGCTTCTTTGTCTCAAACGTGTTATCTTTAATGTCTAAAACAATGTGTATTTTGATTAAAGTTAATACATTTGGTAGATGTACATGTATGTTCTGAATTTAATTTCCATGTGATTGATTTCTCAATGCTCCATGATTAAATTGATACATGTGCGACTTAATTAAAATATTTGATCAAGTACTACATTGATGATAGGGAAGAAAATATGTGTTAAGCCTACAAATCATATAACTAATGTGATTTAATTTGAATTTAAACACAACATGACACGATTCAACTTAACACATAAAGACATTGTATAATATGCCAACATAATGAAAAATGTAAATCTTTTGCAATTTACATAAATGAATTCAAGACAACCATAAAGTAAAGAAACACACTTGTCAAGAATGAAGCAATATAGATTAAACAAAACATCATTTAATTCTATTTTCTCTTAACAAAGATATGCTAACATATTATCCAATTTTGAAGAAGTGAGAAAGGAAATAGATGAATGATAAGGAATGAGGAATTAAGCATAGTATCTACACAAGTGCATAGTGTTTATAGGGTCTTTAAGAGACGTACCATCTACACCCGCTATTTTATAAGCACTTGATCCATAATCTTCAATAACGATATACGGTCCAAGCCAATTAGGACTAAATTTTCCCTTTTCTTCAGGTAAGGCATTCACATTGCGCTGATTCTCATAGAGAACTAAGTCACCCACTGAGAAGGAACATTGAATAACCTTATCATTATAGCTTCGTTGTAGAGTTTTGTGATATACTTGAATATGCTCAAGAGCATTTATACGCTGTTCATCAAGCATCTCAAGCTGTTGAAGTCTTTGTTCTCTATAAGCGTCATCATCTACTATACCTTTGAGAGAAACTCTAAGTGATGGAATCTCTAATTCTAAAGGCATAATAGCATCAGCACCATAAACAAGATGATAAAGGGTAGTTCCGGTAGCAATTCGTACACTCATTTGGTAGGCCCAAAGAGAATAGATTAGCTAAGTACTCCAATCCTTACCATGCTTATTCACGGTTTTACGAAGAATTTGTTCAATTATCTTATTGGATGATTCGGCTTGACCATTTGATTGAGGATAGTATGGTGTAGAAAATCGATGTTTGATATGATACTTCTCAAGGAATTTCTTCACGTCCTTGTTCTTAAATGATGTCCCATTATCAGAGATTATAGTGGAAGGTATCCCAAATTGAGAAATAATGTTTTCTAGAAGGAATCGACAAATCACTTCAGCAGTAGTAGAGCGAAGGGGAATGGCTTCTACCCATTTTGTAAAGTAATCTGTTGCGGTTATAATGAAAGTATGTCCTTGAGATGAAGGAGGAGATATTTTACCGATAAGATCCAGCCCCCATGTGGAGAAAGGCCAAGAAGCTACATGAGAATGAAGTTCTTGGGCAGGAGCATGAATCAAATTATTGTGTTGTTGACATTGATGACATTTCTTAACAAATGAAAAAGAATCCTGCTGCATAGTTTGCCAATAATATCCCATACGGAGCAACCTTTGAACCAAGGATTTGCCTCCAAAATGCCTCCCACAGGCACCTGAATGCGCCTCTTCAAGAGCAATAGGGATTTCCAATTTGTTAAGACAATGAAGGAGAAGACTGTTATAACCCCTTCGGTAAAGAACATTAGAAAGAATGATATATCTAGCGGATAGCTTGCGAATTCTATCCCTAGTGTTCCTATTGGTGGAATCAGGAAAGGTACCATCGGTCAAGTATCTTACGATATGCGAATACCATTCATTTGAGTCTATAAAGTCACAACATGTCACCAAGCTAGAATCATCTACAATAGCTGGAGAAATAAGGTTGTGAATAACAAATTTAAGATCAACCACAGGGTCCTCTAAAGATACCAGAGAAGCCACACATGCCATTGCATCTGCATGTCGATTATCTTTTCGAGGAACAGGTTCCATGGTGTAAGAATCAAATTTTTGTAACAAAGAGATAGCAAGGTCTTTATATTGTGATAATTTATCTTGTTTCGCTTGATACAGTCCTGTTACTTGTCTTATAATCAGTTGAGAATCTCCAAAAATATGTATGTGTTTTATATTCAAAGCTAAGGCTGCCTTTATTCCTGCTATAAGAGCCTCATATTTAGCAATGTTATTGGTACATAGGAAATTGAGACGATAAGATAAGGGAATGGACTTCTTTGTAGGAGAAATTAGAACAACACCTGCCCCCCATCTCGTACGACACTTAGAGCCATCAAAGTATAACTCCCAAGTTTCATCTTTCTCTGTACAAAGGATGAAGTCATCAGGAAAAGACTCAGGGTTAGGGAAGGAGAAAGGTGAAGGGGCCTCAACTAGGTGATCGATCAACGCTTGCCCTTTAATTGCTCTTTGTGAAACAAATTTAAGGTCAGATTCAGTTAACATCATAACCCACTTAGCTAGGCATCCTGATAAATCAGTTTTAGAGAAAAGATGCTTCAACAGATCAAACTTCACCATGACGTGGACTTCTGGATTTAAAAGATAATGTCTCAATTTCTGAGTCGCAAACACCAAGGCCAAGCATTGTCTTTCTATTGTAGAATATTGGGTCTCATAGTCGAGTAAGGTATGACTTATATAATAAACTGAACACTCCTTACCATCTTTATCATGTTGTGCCAATAATGCTGCAAGAGCATGAGAGGAAGTAGTTGTATAAAGAAGAAAGGGTTTAGAAGGTTCGACAGGTTGAAGGATAGAAGGATTAGCCAAATACACTTCTAAATCTTCAAATGCTTGCTGACAATCTTCATTCCATTGAAAAGTGATATTCTTTTTGAGAAGTTGAGTAAAAGGAAAAGTACGATCCTCAAGTTGAGATACAAACCTACGAATAGCTTGAATCCTTCCTTGTAAGCTTTTGAGTTGAGACACATTTCTAGGAGGTGGCATGTTGACAATAGCATCTATTTTCTTAGTATCCACCTCAATCCCACGATGCGAAACTATGAATCCTAATAGTTTTGCACTATCCACACCAAAAACACATTTTTGGGGATTCAAGCGCATGTGATATTTATGAATCCTTTCAAATATTTGATGAAGGATCTTAATGTGATCTATGTGGAGAATGGATTTGGCTAAAACATCATCAACATAATCTTCTAAAATCTTATGCATGTAATCGTGAAAGATAAGGGTCATCGCTCGTTGATAAGTTGCGCCGGCGTTTTTAAGTCCGAAAGGCATCATTACCCAACAAAACGTGCCCCAAGGAGTGGTGAAAGTAGTTTTGAATTGATCTTGAGGATTAATGAAAATTTGATTGTATCCTGAAAAACCATCCATGAAGGATAATAAAGCATGTCCTGCTGTAGAATCAACTATCATGTCAATGTTTGGGAGGGGAAAATCATCTTTCAAAGAAGCTTTATTTAAATCTCGAAAGTCAGTACACATTCTTATTTTATTATCTGATTTAGCCACAGCGAAAATATTTGAAATCCATGGGGAATAATCAATAGGGCGGATAAATCCAGCCTCCAATAATTTTTCAATCTCAGCCTTAACAAGCAAAGCCACCTTAGGATTCATTTTTTGGATCTTTTGTTTCACCGGCTTAGCATCAGGAACTAAGACAATATTATGAGTGACAATCTTAGGATCTATACCAGGCATGTCAGAATATGTCCAAGCAAAGATCTCAGGGAATTCACGCAATAAATCTTCATATTGTTTTTGTTCTTCTTCGTCCAGACATTTTCCAATTTTAATAACTTTTTCTTCATTGCAAGGATCCATCTTAACATCAATGGTGTCACTTATAAGAAGATTACTTTGTTGAGGAGTATCCTTTAACTGAGGGAATTCTTTCACAATCTCATCATTATCAGTCTCTTTTCCAAAATAGGCTTCAGTGTTCAAACAATAAGGGAATCCCCTATTGTGATGATAACAAGGGAGAGTATCATATGCTCCTAAAAACTCAGCTAAAGCATCATCGGTAGGAAAAACATCCAAAGCACAGGCATACAAAGGATCAATATACTCTGGGTGTCTCATTGGTAGAGATGTAGAAATAACATTAACACTAATACATGGTCTTCTAGAAGCTTTAGTGCGCTTGCAGGGATTATAACCAAGTCCAAAGGCATAATCATAAAGATTATTCTCTAGAGGAACTTTTATTCCTTGTTCGTGAGCGCCACAGCCATTTCCATTATACCCATGCTTAGCTAGAATACTAAAACCACGACCATAACGATCAGCCATTTCAGAAAGAGAAGGTGGTTTTTCATAAGACAAAGAATCAAACCCTTCAGAATTGGAAGTGTGAGGAGAAGAAGTTTGAGAAGCGGCCACGAAGTTATTGCTCATAGGCTCAGGTAATGTTGATTGATTTTTAGCTTCTTCCTTCTTTTCAGCTTTAAGCTCTCTAGAAGGAACCTTATATTCACCTACAAAGGTAGGATTAAAATCAAGAGATCCCCAATCATCTTTTGCGAGAACCTTCTCAGGATCAAAATCCTTCTTATGTGTAGATTCAATTCGAGAAGAATCTTCTTCAGGAGCTCCAGACTCATCCAAAGAATTTTGATCATCAGAGAGTGAGGATTCATCGATAGGTATCTTGTTTAAAGAGTCATCACTAGACGAGGAAGGCTTAGAAGAACCCCCTTTGGAAGTAGATGTTTGTAAACAAGCTTGAAAATTAGTATCACCTATCAAGGTATATGTCTTATTATCATAAATAAATTTAACTTGTCTATGCAATGTAGAGGGAACCACTTGCATACTATGAATCCAAGGTCTCCCTAATAGCAAGTTGTATGTTAGATTTCCCGACATAACATGGATAGGAGTAGGCAAAGTAACAGGCCCCACTATGACGGGTAAGGTGATAGTACCTAATGAAGTTTTAGCCACATTATCAAAGCCTCAAATAGGACGAGAGTCAGGCTCAATTAGGGATGTATCCACATTCATCTTATGCAAAAGATTAATGCTACACACATTAAGACCAAAGCCATTATCTACTAGTGTTCATCTTATAGCAGTATCATTTATGATAACCACAATCATCAAGGGATCATATTGATGTTGAATTTCACTAGTGGGCAACTCATCTTGAGTAAACACAATATGAGCTTTAGGATTCATCACAGAGTTAACCAAAGACACTATATTACTAGATGTATTTGGTGGAGGAACATTCAAATCTTTCAAAGCATCTTGTAACATTCTGTGATGAGCAAAAGAAGTTTGAATCAGATCCCAAAGGGATATCTTAGCAGGGGTAGCTTTAAGTTGTTCTATGAGATCATATTCCTTACTAAGAACTTGTGAAATGCGTGGAGCTTGAGGAAGAATTGGTTGAGGATTCGGAAGAGAAACTGGAGTAACCGGAGGAGGATTAGGTTGCCTATTATTTCTAGTATGATAAGTATGGGCAACCGCATGATAACTCTCTCTAGTTAATTGCTTGGCATAATTATAAGGATTTATAGGTTTTCTTCCTTGCACAGTGATGATAGGTTTATTTGGAGTAAGAAAGGAATCATACCTCCCTTGGATAGTAAGGAGAAGTGATTTAGGAACTTGAAAGGTGGTAGAAGGACAAGCACCTTGGACTTCAAAGAGAGGCTTATTATGCTCATTCAGGTTTATCATGTTAACTAATTTAGAAGTTTTGTTTTTGTTTAGAGATTTCGATAAAGCCACAAAGTCATCAAGAGCATCATCCAACAAAGCATGATCATATCTATTAAAAGGTTTATCTTTTGATTCAAAAGGAGACATCTCCTCATAGAGGGGATTATTGAAAACAACCATGTTACTAGATTCAGTGGAAGAGTTGATAGGAATGTACCCTTGAGAGGAATCATTCAACTTATCTTTCTCATCACAACGAAATGGCATAGTAACAAGGTTTATGAGTTTTTGGTAAAACGAAGGTTTGGCCTCTTTAGGATTCAAAAACTCATCTAAAGCTTCATCTAATTCATCTTGGCTATACTGATAATTGGCATAATTGCATACATCATCATAAATATGAACATCTTGCAAATAAAAATCTGACATTTTGAAATAAAAGTTGCATAAAACTGAGACACACAATTCAAAGAAACAAAGAAACACACTCTTTTTTTTTTTTTCTTTTTCCTTTTTCTTCTTTTTTTTTTTTTTGAAAATGAAACTTAAATAAAACACACTAAATCTAGATCTAGATCTAACAAATGCAATGCGAGAGAAAGAAATAATTCAATTCACGTCGGGTTCACCAAAATGTGTGGGGGAAAAAGCGAGACTAGGCCAACATGTCCTAATCCTACCTTTTGTCACACACTACGGAATACGAAAGAGCCTAGAGGTATCGCACAATTGGCTACTTCTTTTTGGTGAAAGAGAGAGCCACGGGCTACCTATTAGGGTTTCTATTCCTTTGTTGTAATTGAAAGGTAAGATTATGCAAGTTCAATTCTTAACCCCAAAATGCAAGTGTGAACTAATAACAAGATTGCAGAATTGAACTTAAACAATGGAAAGCTGCAAACATAAGGACAAGATAAGAATGCAGATGCATACCCAGAGTCAAAATCTAAGTGAAAATGTTTGGGATGGGGGTGCGGGTGCCACTGTCCTGATTCTGCACCTGAAACTGCCACTTTGCAATTTGGAAAACTGTCAGAAATGCTAAAAATTGCTGTCTGTCAGGAGGACCAGGGCACCTAGCGCCCCTGTCCTAGGGACCAGGGCACCTAGTACCCCTTTCCTGGTAGGACCAGGGTGCCCCACGCCCCTATCCTGGTCTTCTGCTCTGCAACTTGGTGTATGGTTCCATCTTCGTCTGCTTCTTTCGGATCTGCAACTTGCGGCGTCGTCTGAATCCCAAAATTTGCACTTATATCTGAAAAAGGTTTTTGGGTGTCTATATAGGGTTTTGCCTTAGTCAAACCCCTGCTTCAGTGATTTCCACCTCCATGAATAGCCACATTGTATTGTAAAAGTAATGTGTGTGCAGACCTTGTGTGTGTGCAAGATCTAAAATGCAAGTAAGCAAACTAGAGCAACCTAGAAAGTAAACCCTAATTGCTTGTAAATGACAATGTAAATGCTCCAAATCAAGAAGACGAGTGATATAAAGCATGAATGTAAGTGACATAATGAGGCTTATGCAAAGACATGAAAACAACATGAAATCATACCCAACCCCAAGGGAGGCGTACAAGCCAATCTTCAGTCGGTGATCCCTTATTGCTCTTCAATGCCTTCAAAGCCCTAAGTGAATGAATGGATTTGATGAATGCTTGGAGGATGAATGTTGAGAGTTGCTGAAGTCTTCAAAGATCTGCTCTTTTGCTGCATATGAGGTTCCTGAAAACAAAATTCGGATCCCTTCTAATGAAGAAAGAGAGCTCTTATGTATGAAACCCTAGGTCTTAATTCCAACTTTTGGCCGACCTAGAGATTGAATATCCCACCAATTTCTTGGGGTTAAGATTTATTTTATGATTGGATCGTGCTCCTAAAATTTTGGGAAAAATGTCCGAGACCGTGTGCACTCCGGGCGCCATGGTCCCGACAAATTTTCACCAAATTTTCAGGGCCGTCAGATATGATGATTTTAGAGAGAATCTCGAAGTTACAGGTGATTTCGAGATGTTTTGACCCCCGAAATCAAGCCCCCAAGTCCAAAAGAAGGCCTAATTAGGGTTTTTGATTAGATGATGTATTGGAGGAATAAAATGAAAAGGGGCACACTTTAATGAAAGGGCCCGACTTTATGATGTGAAGGATGATAAAATAGGACCTTAGACCTAATTAAGTTGATTAATTAAGTGCTAAAGGAGAAATGCAATGCAAAATGCAAATTGTGCCAAGGCGGGTGCTAAACTAGATGTGAAATTGTACTGCTTTAGCAAGTGCGTACAATTTACGACGCTATAGGAGTATTGGAAAGAAAGAACAAAACCATTTTGGATGCAACAAGATCTATGATGATGGAAGCCAAATTGCCTCATATCTACTGGAGAGAATTAGTGAGTACAACAATCTACACATTCAACACAGTTCACATCAAAGGTGAAAACGGTAAGACCCCTTATGAATTATGGTTTGGACATACACCTACTGTTAAATATTTCAGAATTTTGGGAAGTAAATACTATATCAAAAGAGATGATTCAATTGGAAAGTTTGTTCCTAGATGTGATGAAGGGATATTTCTTGGTTATTCAATTCAAAGAAAAGCATATAGATGTTATAACAAAAGATTGCAGAAAATTGTGGAAAGTGCTAATGTGAAAGTGGATGAGCAGTACAAAAATCATTCTATATCATATGACAGGGAACCAATAGTGGAAATGATCATAACTAAACTGGCAATACCTCAACTAGTACAGGAAACTGAGACAGTTGCACCAATACAATCAAAAAATTTAACTGTGACTAATGATCAAAGCAGTGAACCTGAAGTTCAAAAGACACTATGGTATGTAAGATTAAATCATCTTGAAGATCAAATCAAGAGGTATTGAAGATTTTTCTTAGGTTTGAAGACTAGCAAATGAAGAGGTATGTCTTATTTCTCAAGTTGAACCGGAAATTATTATTGAAGCTTGTAAGGATAAACATTGGTTAAAGGCTATGGAAGATGAATTAGATCAGATAGAGAAGAATGAGACTTGAACTTTAGTTCCCCAACCTAAAAATAAGAATGTTATTAGAAATAAATGGGTTTTTAGGAATAAACTGAATGAGGATGGTAAAGTTATAAGAAACAAAGCTAGATTGGTTTGTAAAGGATATTCTCAAATGGAAGGAATTGATTATGGTGAGACATTTGCACTTGTAGCTAGAATTGAAGCTGTTAGACTATTTCTTGCCTATGCAGCTTATAAGAACTATAAGGTTTATCAAATGGATGTTAAATGTGTATTTTTGAATGGTGAACTTGAAGAAGAAGTATACATTGAGCAGCCTAATGGATTTTCACTAATAGATGATAAAGATATGGTTTGCATATTGAAGAAATCTTTATATGGATTGAAACAGGCTCCTAGAGCTGGGTATGAAAGGTTGGATAAATATATTTTGAAGCTTGGTTTTACTAAAGGCAGTGTTGATAGTATTTTATATTATAAGATCACTGATAATGATATTCTAATTATTGAAGTTTTTGTTGATGATATCATTTTTGGAGGAGAAGATAAATTGTGCATGGAATTTGCTAACAATATGAAGAATGAATTTGAAATGTCCATGATTGGTGATATGAGATTTTTCTTAGGTTTGTAGATTATTGAAACTGACAAAGGCATTTTTATCTGTCAAACTAAGTATCTGAGGGAGTTTTTGAAGAAGTTTGGTATGGATAATTCCAAACTGGTAAGTACTCCTATGGTGACAAGTGAGAAATTATCTATCAAGGATACTTCTACACTGGTAAATCCCACAAGGTATAAGTCTATGATTGGTGGTCTGTTATATCTAACTCAGACTAGACTGACATTATGAATGCAGTAAGTATTGTTTCAAGATATCAAACTAATCCTAAAGAAAATCATGAATGTGCAGTAAAGAGGATATTCTGGTATTTGCAAGGAACAACAGAATATGGCTTGTGGTATTCTGAAAATGATGATTTCACTTTATGTGCATATACTGACTCAGATTAGGCAGGAGATACTGATGACAGGAAGAGCACTTCTAGTGGAGCTTTCTTTCTTGGAAAGAAACTGGTTTCATGGATCAGCAAAAGCTAGTCATGCATTTCTTTATCTACTGTAGAAGCTGAATATGTTGCAGTAGCAACTAATCACACTCAAGTCTTGTGGATGAAGAAAATGTTGAAGGATATCAAGGTAAATTGTAGTGAACTGATAGTTATCTACTATGATAACTCTGCAGCTATTGACATGTCTAAGAATCCGGTATTTCACTCTAAGACTAAGCATTTTTCAATAAAGTATAACTTTTTGAAGGACAAGGTAGAAGCAAAGGAAGTCAAATTGGTCTATGTAAACACTAAAGAACAAATTGCAGATATATTCACTAAACTACTATCGAAGGAATCATTTAAGTATTTGAGAGACAGGTTAGGGGTTTCTGCCCCTCCGATAGAGACTTAATTGATGCAGTTTGTCATCAGTCCGACATGCATTATCAGAAATACTATTCATTCTGGCACTGATGAGTGGTGCTACTACTTAGGGGGAGTAGTTAGCTTTGAGATATAGAGGTTTACATTATTTCTTTGATATTTATGTCAGATTTCTAGCATTGATGTCAAAGGGGAAAAATTATTGATATGAAAAGAAAAAATAAAAAGGAGTTATATACATTAGGGGGAGAGTCATTCAGGAGATTGTTGGTTGTCTTCCACAGGGGGAGACTTGTTTGGCATCTTTTTGGTACTTAGATGTTTTTCATATCTAGTGTTGCCATCAATACCAAAGGGGGAGATTGTTGGCATTATTGGATGAATTGATTATGTGTTGCATTGATGTTTTGTCATTGATGTCAACACTAGCTGTTATGGTTGGTTACTGGCAGAAGAGACTATCTGTTGGACACTTCCGACATGTTTGGATCTATGGAATGTGATTGGTTACATATGGTATGTGCTTCTTGAGCATGTTTTGGTTAGTTGGTATTGACTTGGTAATCGGATGCTGTCATACATTCTGGTAAACGCATACCAACACTGGTTTAAGATTTAACCGATAAAGCTTTCACTGAGGAATCTTGACTGGATGCATAATTGGTATTGGTGCAGTTTCTACATGGATTTTAGGATGCTAAAGATGTTCTTTAATCGTGCTTCAACTACTTGAAGAACTTTCTTTGGTGCGGTGGACCTAGAATAGGTCTGATACCTATCTAGGTTATGGACCGATATCATGCTAACATGTAGTCTACACATTACCGAGATGTTTCAAGATTATTTGTGGATTGGTTATTGTTGCTTTGGTCTTAAGACGACATGGCATATCATTGTAATATGGATTTATATTGTAATATCTTTTATGTGGCTGACCTAATTGGTTTAGGCCTTAGGTTTTGTATAAATAAGAGGTAGAAACTCTTTGTAATATATCATGGTTAAGGAAAAGGTCATGGTCAAGGAATGTAATGTGTGAATATTGTATTATCATTCAGACAGAGGAGTTGATTGATTATTGGTGATTGAGCTAGAATCAAAAGAGGATCTAGTCCTCCGACATTGAGCTTAATCGGGACTATAATCAGGCATGATAGATGTTGTCTCTAGCAGTTCACTCTAGTGGATTGTTGTCCATTTATCTTGAGAAGGTTGTAACCTCTCTATAGTTAGTGAGACTCTTTTGGAATGAGTAGTATGCTCTAGGCAGTGTGTCATCCTACATGTGTAGGCCCCTTATTGTAACACATACTTTCTGCAGAAGTATCATTTGACTATGGGTAGCCTTCCCACCATGGTTTTTCCCTTTCCAGGTTTTCCACGTACTAATCATGGTGTTATGTGGTATAGTTGTTTTGCATTGATTATTCGTTTAATTGTTAAGTTGTATTGTTTATCGGTATTTGTTTCTACCGACATATGTATGTGCTTTACCGATACTTGATCTATTTAAGGTTATGAAGTGGATTAAAATTTATAATTTGTTAAAAACTAATTCAAACCCCCCCCCTCTCATTTTTTCACCGATTATCCTAATAGGTTTTTCCCTTAACTAGGTTTTCCACGTCACAATCTTGATGTTGTGTGTTGTGCTTTCAATTTTCTTATCCTTGTTATTGTTGTAGTTTATTAGATTTGTATTTGTAGGTAAAGTTTGTAGATCTGGGGAAGACTAATTGACCCCCCCTCTCATTCTTCCTTCATTATTGTTTCCAATAATAACTTGATCAAAACATCATGCGAACCTCTACAAACAACATACCAAAAACCCTTTAATCAGGATCAGCTCATCTACAAAACACAGGCTAAACCAACTCATTCCAATCAAACTAGAACACTGGAATACATAGAAAAATATGTTGACATCAATGACAACACATCATTCCAACAATCTTCTTATAAACAACTAACAATCTCCCCCTTTAGCATTGATGGCAACATATGAATGTTAAAAGCAATCAACGCAAAGAAAGAAATTATCTCTCAACAATCTCCATCAAAATCACAAGGATCAGCTCCCCCTTAGACAAACAACTCAAATCTCAAAATTCTCTACTCTCTCATAGAGTTTTTTACATGCTTCTCTCCCCCTTTGACATCAATGATAAAGGCTCAAGAATCACAATTTTCTCCCCCTTTGAATTAGCTTCACAAGTCTGAACATCTGAATCGCCAACACTAACTACTCTCTTCGAGTAGTAGCCTCATTGATCAATCCCAAGCATAAAATATCTCTGTGAAGTTCATCGGAATGATGAAAATACATGCATCTTAGATCTTATCAGGAGGGGCAATTACTCCTAAATTCTCTCTGAGATACTCAAAAGTATCTTTAGGAAAAGGCTTCGTAAAAATATCTGCAATTTATTCCTTTGTAGATACATAATCAAATCTGACTTCTTTCTCACTCACCTTACCTCTCAAGAAATGAAACTTGATTGATATATGCTTTCTTTTGGAATGTAACACCATATTCTTTGAATATTGATAGCACTTGAATTGTCACAGTATATAGCAATATATTCATCATAAATAATTTCTATATCCTTCTACATCTGCTTCATCCAAATTACCTAAGTACAACTGCTAGTAGCAACAATGTATTCAACTTTTGCAATAGGTAAAGAAATAACACTCTACTTCTTACTTGCCCAAGAGACCAACTTCTTACCTAAAAAGATTGCACCACTTGTAGTAATTTTTCGGTCATCAATGTCACCTGCCTAATCAACATTGGTAAAAGCACTCAAGGTAAAGTCGTCATTCTTAGAATACCACAAACCAAAATTGATTATCCCTTTCAAATATTAGAATATCATTTTTATAGTAGCAACATGAGATTCCTTAGGATCATCTTGGAATCTAGCAACATGAAAAACAACATTCATTATATCAAGTCTAGTCTGAGTCAAATACAATAAACCACCAATCATAGATCTACATCTAGTCTAATTAGCTTTTGATGAATCATCATCTTTTGTCATCTTACATCTGGTCACCATAGGTGTACCAACAGGTTTAGATTCTTCAAGACCAAATTTCTTCAACAATTCCTTCACATACTTAGGTTGAGATATGAAAATACCTTTATCCAACTGAGTAATTTGCAATTGCAGAAAAAATTTCATTTCACTAATCATAGACATCTCAAATTAATTATGCATCTCTTCAGCAAATTTCTTACATATGCAATCATTTCCTCCAAAGATAATGTCATCAACAAAAAATTCAACAATCAAAATGTTATTCTAATCAATCTTGAAATAAAAATTATTGTTAGTATTACCTTTATTGAATCCAAGTTTCATCAAATACTTATCTAATCTAGCATACCAAGCTCTAGGGGCTTGCGTTAATCCATACAATGCTTTCCTCAACCGACAAACCATGTCCTTTACATCTATTAGCTGAAATCCATCTGATTTCTCAACTTAGATTTCTTCTTCCAACTCTCCATTAAGAAATTCTGATTTGACATCCATCTAATAAACCTTGAAGTCTTTGTGAGTAGCATAGGGAAGAAATAATCTAACTGTAGTCACTCAAAATTGGTCATCACTCTTACATTACTAAACTAATTCTTAGAATGTCTTCTATGTCACATTTGATTTTCATCATATGTTGGCATTGTGTCAATTCATTTCAAATCCAACCCTCATCAATCTCGTTCAATCACATTTGGTCCTAAATCATTTGAATTGGTATCATCTTGACAATTAGACTTAATTCCCTCTTTGTTGATAATTAATTAGTCATTAATTATCAACCTCAATATCAATTAATATTATCAAGTCATTATCAATCAATCTTATCAGTCTTTTATCAAAATCATTATCAACTTTGGGTCTTTTTCGATCTTGTGTCCTATTTTGTTGTCAAATTCAGTCAATTGTCATTAATTTTCATCAATTATTAGCCAATCAATCATCACTATTGGGACTTAATTCATCATTAGGGTTGGTATCTTAATTTATTCAAATCATTTCCCCTAGGTTAATTAATTAAATAATTAATTAATCCCCTTTCTTACTAACATGTCCCTTTTTGAATAAATAAATATATATTTATTTATTCACCATTTTTTTGTCCATGTCACAATTAATATTTTTTTTAATATTAATTGGCTAATTTGATTTTATGAGTGAAATTAATAATTATTAATTATTAATCTCCACCTCACTCAAATGTCTTCACTTAAGTGATTTACTTTCTAAAAAGTCAATCACTTGTCTCCTCTCTCAAAGGCAAAGTTTCCATTTTTGACCAAGTGTCGAAAATGGAATTGTCCTTCGAACTCATCTTCCACTTGCCATCAAAATGGCAATTTCCCAAGAGACTCCCCTTTGCATGTGATGTCGACCATCAGATTGAATCGATCTCATCTGTCGAATTCTTGTCTCATCTCTCTCCAAATTCTATAAATTAGATGAATTTCTTCAATCAAAGGGGCCGAATCAATCACGCTTCTAGTATCCTTACGCTGTCATCTTGTCTTGTCAATCTTGCTTTCATATTATTCTTATGCACTTGTAGGTGAGATCCACAAAACAAAGCCATTTGAAGGAGAAAGAAGGACAATGGAGAATTGTGGAGGAGACATTCACGTTTGCGATGGTTTGCATTTGATTTGAATGTTTTATTTCCATATCTTTATTGAATGTTTGTAGGTTTTGTTATCATTGCAATCTGGTTTTGTGATTGAACTAGTTTAATATCTATTTGCTTTGATGATTTCCAGATTCCTATCTACATTAATTGGTGAACCCGACGTGAACATGCTTGGATCTAATATTTTTTTGAATGTTTTGTGAAGTTGCAGATTTTTCTTCTAAGAAAAAATAGTCACAATCAATTGATCATGTAAAAATTTTTGTGCAGAATTAAAATAAATGAATTCTGGGTATATTAGATCACATTTTTAGCTTTCCCAATCATCTTACAGTTTGTGATTTGGATAAATATTGAGGAAGTTATGACATTTTTAATTATGCTACTGTAAATGGTCAAAATTTTCAAAAACAAAATCATGCAACCTTCATCTAGATTAATTAGGCTTGGCAAATTAATCATGCATTCGTGCAAATTTTATCTAGATTAATCTAGGGTGGTAAATTTGATAAATTTCACATAGATTAATCTACGAGGACAAAGAATCACAACTTTTATGGATTAATTTTGATGGTGATTCATTTCTCTTAATTCTCTAACATTGTTAGTAGCTTTGTGGTGAAACGCTTGACAAAGACTTATTTCACAAACTACTAATGAATTGTTTGTAGGTTCGCTAGTCAAAGATCAAACAAATCAAACTCCTAACTTAGTGATTTTGTAGGTTGCCTTATATTCCAACCAAGCTTTTTGTTTGTGATTTTTAATTAGGCACCTAGTATGTTTGCTAAGTAGGATGGAATGAACATGTGTTCACTTTGCTTGTCAAGTTTGACATTGGAGTAGGAGAGTATGCTCTCATCCTTCTTAGGGTGATTAGAAATCTAGACCTTCAATACCATTCTCATGTTTTGATTGTTTGTTACCTTTAGAGGGCTTGCCTTCCTGACCATTTGCTTTCTTTTGCAAGCAAGTGATAATTGTGAGAAGGGAACGACCCAAAGTGAGCACAGCTAGAGTACCTTGGCATTCTAACTCGCTATAAATAAATACCTGATGGGAGAAAGCTTTGAAGGAAGGGTTATGTGGGAATTGTAGTTACTTGGGAAGTGATGACCCTTGGACTCTTTCTCATATCAACATCTAAGTAGGGCCTCACGGTCTAAATCGTGCTTGCACGACTACATTTGTTTGGTATCTTGGTGGGCCTATGTCTCAATCACGCTTGCGTGACACCAAGGAGTAGCGCTTAATAGAAATCCTTATTAAACACCTTGTATTTAGAGGCCAAAAATCCTTCTATTTGCTTGAGAAGGACAAGTTCGGATACTTGGAAGAGATACTAAGTTCGCCATGGGGAGATTTCCATGGGGACTGATGCTTGGCTACCCTAAGAAGTGAGTGCTGTGGAGGGGAGCCCGTGGGGTCAAACATCTATGTATTCTCCTTGAATCTCATAATGAGTCTACCTCTCAAGTACCTACTATCCTTACTTACCATAAGAAATGTGTGAATGAGCATGATTGTTTTGAGTCTAAGTTAAAATATCTTGTCTTCTTTGTTGGTCAAAAGTTGAGTTGTGTCTCATTTCAAAAACAAGACAAATTGATTAAAAACAAGGTTAAACCCAAGAGTACATTCATTCAACAAAGTTAAAAACACCTTCAAACATGATTGTCAAACATTTTTCAAAATCTTGTCTCAACATTCATGTCACTTAGATTTAGGTTCATCCTAGGTTTGCATTTTGCAAATTCATTGTCAACTACCAAGGTTAGGTTTCACTTAGGTCATATTCCTTTGCATATCAATAAAATTCATCCATTTGCATGTGTCCTCTTGCATTAAAGTAATACCATTTCATAATTCAACCTTAGGTTTTGTCTTAGGTTGACATTGTCATACATTTGCATTTGCATCTTTGTCCTCATAACATTAGGTCACATTTGCATACCCTAGGTCTCTTCATTAAGCTTAGGTCATTATCATATCATATCATATTAGGATCATTTACATAGTAATTGTCCCTTTGCATATAGTGTCAAAACTAGGTTTTGTCATACTTGAGTAATGCAAATCTTTGAATAAACCCTAAGTCATTGTTAGGAAGTCTAGACCTTATCAAACTTTTACCTTTTTGTCATCAATATCATTTGGTCAAACCTAGCTTAGTATCCAAGCATATAGGGGAGACATTGTCATTTTTAGAATTGCATTCATGAGTTTGTCAAAATCTTGAAAAACAACAAAAACATTAAGTTGCATTGTCATCCCTTTAGATTGCATTGTCATCCCTTTAGGTTGCATTTGTCAATCCCATTAGTTGCATTGCATAGTGACATGTTTGTTGAAGTGAGGTCTCAACCTTCTTACGAAGCCATGTCATCACAATTGAGTAATCAATCATGTCAATCCAATCTCTACATGTTTCAGAACTTGGATCAAACTTTTTATGATGAAACAAGTCTCCAAATACAAAAACTAGAGGAGAAACTAGCTCAAGAAAAGGAGATTTTGGAACAAAAAGTGAAAAACATTGAGAAGAATAGATCACAAATGTCCAAAATGTTTCAAAAATTTCCAGGTCGAAATCCAAAGATTGAGCCAATTGATGTAAGATCTCTTATTGAACAATCAGACATACTAGCTCTCCTCTCACAAATAGAGATGATGAAACAATTTCAAGAAAAGAGACAACAACATTATGTTCCTCCACAACAAGAACAAGAAGGTGTTTACTATCAATCAGATTTTCAACCAATACAATGAATGGTTCAACCAATGGTCCAACATATACAACCAACACAACCAATGGTTCAATTTCAACAATATGTCCAACCAACTATACAATGTCAACAAATGGCTCAATCAATGGTGGAATATCAATGTCAACAACCACAACCAAAAATTCAAAAACAAAACTTGCAACATGCACCAAGACAAATTTTGAACATGTCAAACCAATTAGATCAACATCTAGTTCGAAATCAAAACATGACATCAAACCTAGACCAAATTCTTGCCAAACAAGTTCAAATTCTAGATACAACCATGTCAAAACCTTGAAAGAAAGGTGGCTTTATTGCAATGCTCTTAAAGAAATTACCAAGTGAGTTCTTTGAAGAAGATCAAGATAATACAATTATGTCTAGCAATGCCTCATCCCCCCACAAACAAATTGACTCTCCAGTGGCATCTATCCCTACACCTTTAGAAGTTTCACAAGAACCTTCCATATTGTCCTCATCAAATAATACACCCAAGGATGAAATTATCCAAGGGCTATCCATAATTGATTACCAAGATAATCCAATTCATGATGCACATCCTTGTCTTTTTTTAGAAATACAAGACCCAATGCCACCATGCACTTTATTGCCATTACCTGTTTTAGAGGACCCCATTCTAAGTCCCTCTTCCTCATGTTCAAGCATTGATTCCTTGCCAGAATCCATCACAAATGTTCAAAGTGCATTTCCTTCATGCCAAAACATTGATTCCTTGTCAGAATCCTCCATGCATATCCAAAGTCCAACCTCATGTAAAGAGGATAATTTAGAGCATGAAGAAACATGTCTTAAAAAAAATCAAGATCAAGATCTTGAAACCTAATCATCCCATCCAATTGTTGACCAAGATCTTATGTTTCCAGACACTCACGATGATTCCCCTATTCTTGTCCATCCTATCCAAAGTCCTATTGACACTCCATGCCACAAGCAACATCAAGATATTCCAGTCCATCCAATCCCAAATGATCCCATTCCATTTCATGAAAAAAATGTCCTTTCAAATCCCATTGACATTCCAGATATCCCTTCCATCCTTTCCGATGATCCCATTAAAAGTCAAGAGCAAAGCACCTTTAAAGAGGATTCCAATGATCTTCCTCCTTATCAAGATCAAATTATTCCTTTAAATCCTCCACAAGATCCTTTTGTTCCTCCATCTCCTTGTCTTAATGCTCCATATACACTCCAAGATCGCATTTCTTTTGATGATCCCATTATTTCTCCCATTCCATCTCTTGAAGAGCCTATCATTGAACCATGTCCACTACATGATCCTAATCATCCTCATGATCCTAATCCCCTTCATGATTCTAACATGTCAGTGCAAGATGTTCATGAACCCTCGACATGCATAATGGGTTCTTCCACTTTGGTGCAATCCGATCCACTCCAAGATCTCATTATTTCTCTCATATCATATCCACCTCATAATGGACTCACGTCTTCTTCCCAAAGAAAAGAGTATCCTACAAGTCAAGATATCCATAAAGGCAAAGGAGTAGACCTTCATGAGAAAGAACCCCTCCCTATCAAAAAAGATCTTAAGGGTCATGTCTACACAACTCACTCTCAAGACGTTGGTATCCCTCCATCAAAATCAAAACATACACCTTCCCCATCATACTTTCCATCCATCTTAGGTCCTTATATTCCTTCGTCCTCTATGTAAGGTCAGCAAAGGCACACATCCTTGAGTAAATTTCATCCATCCAAAAGAACTCCATTTCATTCCTATCCATCCATGCATTCCTTTCCCCCTCCAAGCAATTTGGATGCCAAGTATAAAATTCATAAGTCTAGCAATCCACATTTATTCAAGGATCAACATGTCCCATCTAATCAACATGTCAAAGCAAAGAAAAATATGATCCAAAAAGAAAAGGAAAAATCCAAAAGGTCACAAAGGCCCATTGAGCAAAATAAAGCAAAGTCAAAATCTATATGGGTTCCTAAATCCCTTGTGCAAGCAATGCACTCCAAGGAACCACAAAAGCATGAAAAATAAAAAACCATGTGGATCCCTAAGCAGCTCCTTGAAGCACAAAAGCCTAAAGAAACATCCAACTTGGCATCCAAAATTGCTATTCCTCCATCTAAACTTTCCAAGTCTATTCCTCCATCACCTTCTTCATCCATTTTGGGCCCTTATGTCCCAAAATCTATAGCCTTTCCTTCGTCAAAATCTCAATATCCAAAATACATTTTTCCTCCATCAGTCCATCACCCCTCAAGGTGTGTGCCAATGTCGATCTTGTCAACATTTATGTCCACTGAAGCCCAATTCTTCCAATACTCTATCCATTATCCAATGCATATTTTTCATCCTTCGATCTCTTTGATCCAATCCTTTGCATAAATCCCTTCCTTAGTTTCATCTCTTTTTCCATGTCCTTATCCTACCAATGTTTTTTAGCATACTTTTAAAGGTCATGGTCCATTTTTTTTAAGGCTACTATCCAAAAAAAAAGATGTTTGAGTCCTTCCATCCCCTATCATTTCTCCATCTTCTATCGAAAAAGTCAAAATACAAAAAACAAAAGGAAAAAAGAAAAAAAAGTAAAGCAAAAATAATTCGTCCACTGGTGAAAACCTGGCAAATAGGCGCCTTGGGCAAGTACCATGATGAAAACCTGGCAAACAAGCATCATGCATAATCTATGAACTTCTTGCATATTGTACTTGGGGATAGGTTTTATCCTATCATATCCTTTTGTCCTTCATTGTTCCATTATCCTATCGAACCCCTGTCATTACCATTCATTATCCTATTGTCCCTCCTATCTAGTTTCCCTTTCCACCTTTGATCTTGACAAGGTTGAGGATCTTCATGAGCATCATGCATCTTGTTTGCAACTTTCAGTTTATCATAGCTTTTGGTTATTTATCCATTTTCTTATTACAACCTTTCATCCATATTCCCTAGCTTATTGCAACTTTCTACCACTATCCCGTATCCTATCCCGACCTTCAGTCCATGTACCTTATCCATTCTTGGTCTTGCTTATCCTATCCATATCTTATCACTATCCATACACTCTTTTTCATTCCTTGATCTTGATTTGACATAAGGATGCAAAATTTAAACATGGTTTCAAACACCTCTTGACATGTCCCTCATGCCATGTCACTGCTTTACATTGTCATATCTAGTCTCTTGTCCCATCATGCAATAGCCCTTGAAAATTGCATCTGTGTTGTCTCCATAATAAAAGATCCACCAACATTTCAAAAAGCCTATTTATTCACCTGTCATATTCCTTTCCTTGCTAGACACTGGGGGCAAAATCATAACAATTGAAAAATGTCCTGAAATAATAAAAAAAAATTGAAAAAAATCCTAAAAACATTCAAAAACATCAAAAAAAAATCATGTGTTTATTTTCAGCTAAAATGTCAAAATCCCTAAAAATTGGAAAATGTCTTGAAAAAATCCCTAAAAATCACATAATGTCCTGAAAAAAATCCAAAAAAATCATATAATGTCCTGAAAAAATCCAAAAAAATCAAATAATATCCTGAAAAAAAAATAATCCAAAAACATTCAAATAATGTCCTGAAAAAATCCAAAAAAATCAAAATAATGTCCTAAAAAAATATAAAAAAAAAACAAATGATGTCCTGAAAAAATCCCTAAAAAGTCAAATAAAGTCTTGAAAAATGAACAAAAAAAAATTGTAAAAAACTCGAAATTCCTACAAAGTGAAAAACATCAAAATCCAAAAACAATTTCTTTGGAATTTTGCATTTTGTCAATAAATTATCCTCTTGGTGCATAAGATAGATCACTGAGCATACATCCAACGGCAATCAATCAAACATTGTGCTTTACTAAAATTACGCCTTAATAGATAAACTTTTTCAATCAAACCAGACATTTAAACTGATCACAATTCTCATATCAATCGACGTCAGCATCAATATCATTTGACTTTGTCACTACTATCATGGGTCTTATACAGGGTGTGGTATACTCGAAACTAGACAGTGTCTTGTCTTAGACAGGATACCGCATGTCCTGAAACCAGACAACATGATCGTCCTATCAACACTTTCAACTTTTGACAATGAAGATCAAGATGTTTGTTTGACTTGTTGGAATTAGCGAGTCTTATCATTTATTGATTTATCTTCGATCATGTTCCTATGTTGCTCGATGATTTCACTAAGTGATTTAGAGTGAATGGGATGGTTCATGGTCCCTTTCTTTTTGTTGTGATTGTTGTTTGTGGAATGATCGTTACAAACTAGGGCAACTATATCATTGGGTGTCTGTGATAAGTACGTTCACTTTGTGAATGCCACACATACGTTGACCCTTGATGTATGCACCCTAGGATGCTTCACTCATTCCTTGTGTGTGATGTGTCTTTCTTTTGCAAAGGGAATGCATTATTGTCCTTGACCTTCATTTGCCATGGTGTGCTACATCCATTTTTCCATATCAAATAAAGGTTCTCACCTACTCTTTATGCATTTGTGAAAGCAAGATTTTTCTTCATCATTAACACTTCTCCATCTAGTTTCCTCTTACTAACATTTCTTTTGTCAGTCCTTGTGGTCATCTTGGTTTAGTATCAACATCATTCATTCAACTCTTTATCTCTAATCAATTAAGTATTCTTCTCTTTCATCATATTTTCACTTTCTAACATTTCTTCTCTTCTTTTCAAGAGATCATTCATTCCTTTCATACATAAAAAATCTCTCGAGGGGGCACCCACCTCTGTCCCTCGATCTACTGGGGCATGATCTTCTTAATTATTCTTTGAAACAATGCTCATAATCACATTGTCTCAAAAAGGGGCAAAATGTAGTCACTCAAAATTGGTCATCACTCTTACATTGCTAACCTAATTCTTAGCATGTCTTCTATGTCACATTTGATTTTCATCATATGTTGGCATTGTGTCAATTCATTTCAAATCCAACCCTCATCAATCTCCTTCAATCACATTTGGTCCTAAATCATTCGAATTGGTATCATCTTGACAATTAGACTTAATTCCCTCTTTGTTGATAATTAATTAGTCATTAATTATCAACCTCAATATCAATTAATATTATCAAGTCATTATCAATCAATCTTATCAGTCTCTTATCAAAATCATTATCAATTTTGGGTCTTTTTCGATCCTGTGTCCTATTTTGTTGTCAAATTCAGTCAATTGTCATTAATTTTCATCAATTATTAGCCAATCAATCATCACTATTGGGACTTAATTCATCATTAGGGTTGGTATCTTAATTTATTCAAATCATTTCCCCTAGGTTAATTAATTAAATAATTAATTAATCCCCTTTCTTATTTATTTATTCACCATATTTTTGTCCATGTCACAATTAATATTTTTTTTAATATTAATTGGCTAATTTGATTTTATGAGTGAAATTAATAATTATTAATTATTAATTTCCACCTCACTCAAATGTCTTCACTTAAGTGATTTACTTTCTAAAAAGTGAATCACTTGTCTCCTCTCTCAAAGGCAAAGTTTCCATTTTTGATCAAGTGTTGAAAATGGAATTGTCCTTCTAACTCATCTTCCACTTGCCATCAAAATGGCAATTTCCCAAGAGACTCCCCTTTGCATGCGATGTCAACCGTCAAATTGAATCGATCTCATCTGTCAAATTCTTGTCTCATCTCTCTCCAAATTCTATAAATTGGATGAATTTCTTCAATCAAAGGGGCCGAATCAATCACGCTTCTAGTATCCTTACGCTGTCATCTTGTCTTGTCAATCTTGCTTTCATATTATGCTTATGCACTTGTAGGTGAGATCCACAAAACAAAGCCATTTGAAGGAGAAATAAGGACAATGGAGAATTATGGAGGAGACATTCACGTTTGCAATGGTTTGCATTTGATTTGAATGTTTTATTTCCATATCTTTATTGAATGTTTGTAGGTTTTGTTATCATTGCAATCTGGTTTTGTGATTGAACTAGTTTAATATCTATTTGCTTTGATGGTGTCCAGATTCCTATCTACACTAAGAACTTCAATTATAGCCACCGGAACAAAAGTCTCCTCATAGTCAATTCCTTCCATTTGTGAATAACCTTTACAAACAAGTCTAGCTTTATTTCAGACAACTTCACCAT
The DNA here is from genome assembly GCF_030272615.1 of Cryptomeria japonica. Taxonomy (NCBI): domain Eukaryota; kingdom Viridiplantae; phylum Streptophyta; class Pinopsida; order Cupressales; family Cupressaceae; genus Cryptomeria; species Cryptomeria japonica. The sequence goes on along the minus strand of NC_081412.1, from coordinate 44,804,665 downwards.
GTTCAGTCAACTTATTCTAGAATACCCATTTAGTTCTAATTACATTTTTATCCTTAGGTCTAGAAACAAGAATCCATGTATTATTTTTCTCAATCTAATTCAATTCTTCTTTCGTAGCTTTAATCCAATTTTCATCTTTTCATGCCTCATCAACATTCTTAAGTTCAATCTTTGAAATAAAACAATTTCTTTAGCAAGTCTTCTCGTAGTCATCACACCTTTATTCTTATCACCAATAATCTTATTTTTTGAATGATTCAACCTTACATACCTAGGAGTTTTAGGATTTTCTTGAATTTCAGGTTGTTGAATTCTTTCTTCTGCATTAGTATCTATAACTTCATTCCTAGGCTTCTCTAGAGCAATCTGAACTTGAGTTTGGGTCTGCACTTGCTTTCCTTTATCTGAACTAACATCCTGATCATCATAATCATATCTGCAAGATCTAATATATCTTACATTACCTTCATCAACCTTCACATTAGCTCTTTCAACCATCTTCCTTAACATTTTATTATAACACCTATAGGCCTTACTTTTTGTAGAATAACCAAGAAATATTCCTTCATCACATCTAGCATCAAACTTTCCAAGATCTTCATCTCTTTTGATATAGACTTTACTATCAAAAATTCTAAAATATCTAATAGTAGGAGCATGACCAAACCATAACTCATAAGGAGTCTTACTAGTATCACCTTTGACATTTGTTCGGTTAAGAGTGTATACTGCAGTACTCACAAATTCTCTCCAAAACACATGCAAAATATTTCTTTCAATCATCATGGTTCTAGAATCTTCTTGAACTGTTCTATTCTTCCTCTCCACAACACCATTCTGTTGTGGTGTTCTAGGAGTAGATAATTGTGTCTTAACTCCATGCTCTTCACAATGTGCATTAAACTCACTGGAAGTGAATTCTCTACCTCTATCAAATATCAGACACTTTAGGTTCAATCCAGTCTTAGTTTCAACTCTAGCTTTGAAAACCTTGAACTTCTCCAATGCTTCAGACTTCTCCCTTAAGAAGGTAACCCACATCATTCTTGAATAGTCATCAATCAACAACATGAAATACATGTCACCCTGCAAGCTTATCACTCTAGAAGGATCACATAGATCAGTATGCACAAGATCCAACAATCCATTAGTTATAATGTTTTCTCATATAAGTAACTCTTCTTTGCTTCCCTAATTGGCATTCTTTACATACCAGATTAGAAGGATTTATTAACTTTGGTGGATCTCTTACTACTTGAGTAGAACTTATCTTAACCATGCAATAAAAATTTACGTGACACATTCTTCTATGTCATAACCAACTTTCATCAATATGAGCAATCAAACAACTTTTACCACCAACATTCAAGTGAAAGATATTACCTTTAGTCCTTGTACCTAATGCAAACTTAATTTTGGAGCTACTCAAGATGTCACATTTTCTATTATTGAATTGAAAGTTATATCCCTTATCAACCATCTAACCAACACTCAAAATATTATGCTTTAAACCTTCAACATAAAACACATCATCAACATTGTTCTTACCATCAAGAGAAATAGAGCCTCTACCATGGATTACACAAGCTTTGTTATTACCATATCTTACTATACCACCATCATACCTTTCCAAGTTTGTAAATTTACTCTTATCACCTATCATATGATGAGAGAAACCACTTTCAATTACCCATTCATCTTTCTACTCAACTTTAGTAGCTAAAGATTTCTCCTCATTAATGCAGCTTGTATAATTTGTAGTTACTGTTAGCAATATGCTGGATTTGGTTAAGTGTTGTCATTAATGTCAACATTGTATCCAGGTTGGAGGCTATCCCAGTTAGTCTTGGTGATCATATTGGTTTTGGATATGATTCTAATCCAGTATGATCAGCTCTCTGGAACCGGTTTTGGATGCTTACTCTAGATGGTTATTTGTTTGACATATTCTATTGGTTCATGTTTTGGTGCTCCAGTAACTATTGCTTATGTTCCTAGTTGGTATTTCCCAGTACCGGTTAGCTTTACTAGTAAGAGATATTTGGTGTTTTGGTTAGACAATTTTGGTTTCGCTTATGGAATCAGTTTCTATCATGCTGAAGGTGCATCTTGATCATATTCTGAGTGTTTAGTGACTTTGCATTGGCTGGCGTTCTGTTATGGTGGTCCTATTCGGATCCGGTTAGACCTTCTGTGTTACTTCACTAAGGGTTTCTACTGGTTGGTGAAGCATGTTGGATTTTGGTCTTAGCAGAATTTTTGGCAGATGAAATTGTTTGGTTACTTGATTTAGGTCCACGTTATGTAATGTAAATCATAATACTGGTTCGGTGATACCGTGTAATGTGATTTTTGTTATTATGGGTTTATGGGTTTAGGGTTTAGCCGACCTTGTCAATAAGGTTGATGATATGTATTTATAGGTGACTTATTCATGTAATTTGTATTTGAATGGGATGGATGGTTATGTTTGCATTATCAGAGGAGGGTTTATGTGCAAACAAGTGATATATCATTCGGTGAAGGTTTTTGTATTGTAGGGCAGACATTTGTGCTTAACCAGAACTCTATCAAGCATTAGAAGATGCTACTTTCGCAGTTCATTCTTTTTGGATTGTAGTTCGATGTAATTTCACATACTGCTACAGAAGTATTATTTGATTGTGGGTAGGGTTTCCCATCATGATTTTTCCCTTTCCTGGGTTTACCATGTCAAAATATTGGTGTTGTGTGTATTGTGCTTTCATGTTCTATTAATCATTGTGTTGGTTTCTTTATGCTCTGGTTTAATGGTTTTCATATGCATTAGTTCTGATTTGTGATGGTAAACTAATACCCCCCCCCTCAGTTTAATCTTGGTATTAGATCTATCTAACAATTGGTATTAGAGCGAGGTCCTCTCTATAGAAACTTAACCGCTTGAGGAGATTCGATGGCAACTGCATCTAGTTCTACATTCAATCCCTATTGGAAGGAGAGTCCCATATTTCATGGTACAAATTACAAAATATGGAAGGAGCGAATGAAGATTCATCTCAGATGTCTTGGAGCTGAAGTTTGGGAAATAGTGGAGAAAGGATATATACCTCATGATCCTAATTTTGGAACACCAATACTTAATGATGAACAAAAGAAGGCTGAAAATGATGTCAGAGCAAAAGAATCATTGTTAAGCGCCCTATCTGATGAAAAGCTATTGAATGGCATAAAGGTGGAGAATGCAAATCTGATTTGGACAAAGCTAGAAACTCTTTATGAAGGTGACTAGGCTATGAAAATTGCAAAACTTGAAGGTTTCTAGGTAAGGTATGAAACTTTGAAGATTGAAGAAGATGAGAAGATAAGTTCTTTCATGGATAGAGTAAATGAGATTTTTATGGGAATCAAATGTTGCGGTGGATCAATTAGCAAGGATGAGATAGTGTCAAATGTCTTGAGAGTTCTACCTCTGGCTTATAAGATGAAGGTTACTACAATCAATGAACTCCGGTCAATGTCAAGTACCCCTATTACCAGAGATACACTACTTGGGAAATTGACTTCTTTTGAGCTTGAAAAATTTGGAGATCAGTGTGCTACTAAAATTGAGACTGCATTTAAAGCATTCACCTCAGGTAAGAAAAAGATAGATTGGAAGGAGATGTATGCTAAAGATATGGAGGACATTGAAAGAGAAGAAAGAGAACTTGAAGAGTTGAAGGCTCTGATTTCTAGAAGAATTCCTAAAGGACTAGCTGAAAATAAGTAGAAGGAAAAGTCCCTTTTAAATGTTTTTCATACAATAATATTGGTCATTTTGCTTCTAAATGCCTTGAAAGAGCTGCTAGGAATCATGAAATATTTGTGAAGAGTTATAAGCCTAATCTAGAATCTCATAATAAACCTAGATTCAGAAGGAATAAGGATAAATCATGCTATTATGCTAGTGATGATGATTTTGGTAATACTAATGATGATGATGATGATAATTATGATGATGATGATGATGATGATGATGATGATGAAGTTTAATGAATTAATGTTTTCTTAAGCCGACATGTAAATAAATTGTAATATCAATGTAAGCCGACATAAGGTATTTATGTTTGTGTTTGGGAAGGGTATTTAAGTTAGTCCAGTTAGGTTATTTTGGTGATGCATAAGAAGGTAATAGAATATAGTAATGTGATGTTGTGTGAGAAATCATGATAGACAAATGTGAATGTAATATTCTATAGCTGGTCTTGGATTTTGGTTTAGAGGTTTGGGAAGCGAAGCAAGATACCAGTAAGGAAGGACACAATGTAAACCAATATAGACTATGCTTTAATTGGAACTCATTTAGCATAGTATATGCACTCTCAGATTTCAGAATTTTGTTTGTAACTCCATATGTGGTGCTTGTAGTCAATGAGGCTCCTTTTGTGATGAGAAGTATGGTCTAGGATGTTGGCCTTCCTGCATGTGCAGGCCTCTATTGTAATATTTATTCATTTGGCTAGTGGATAGATATTGTGGGTCTCCAATCCCACTGTGGTTTTTCCTCTTTGAGGTTTTCCATGTATAAATCTTTGTGTTATGGTGTATGCTCTTGTGGTTGATTCATTTATATTTTTTGTTATATTCTTTCATATTTACCGGTTACTAAATTGCATTGTTAATAAGGTTAAAGCTAAAAGGAAGGAAATTTTGCAAAATCCAGATGATGTAGAGAAGGATGCCCTTAAAGAATAATGTGAGAAACCGAGTTAGGAGAATGGTGTGATGAAGAATAAAATGCAAGCCATTACTATGAGGATGTCCAAGGAGATTTAAGACCAGAATAAGAATGAAGAAAATCTTAGCAGATCTTTGAAAGACATATCTGAGGAATGCATTAGGTTGGTGCATGAGAATGATGTGTTGAGAACTGAGTTGGTACAATCATAGAACAATGAACAAGAATTGGAAAGAATGATGTAAATCCTGAGAAGTGATCTGGATGTTGTAAATGAATACAAATAAAAGTTCAGGGTCAGTTCTGCAAGGCTTGATGAATTATTGAAGGATCAAAGAGACACTAGAGGTCTTGGATTTAAGCATGGAGAAATCTCCGACACTGCAAATTAGGAGAATCCACCAGACAACCGAAATCAGAAATCACTGGTAAGGAAACCCAATGCACATAAATTTAATGGTAGATGCTTTGTTTGTAATAAGTTTGGTCATCGGACATAAGATTGTAGAATAAATTTCAAATGTCACACATGTGGAAATTTTGGATATGGCTAATCAATGTAGGTGGAAGAATGGTCAAGGACTCAACAAGGCAATTCAAAAAAATAATGTCACTTTCTATGCATGCAACAAAATAGGACATATTGCCAAATATTGTAGAAGCAACAACAATTTGGTAGGAAATGATGAGAAAGGAAAACAGAAGGTTGAAGACATTTAGAAGGAGCATGAGAGGAAATGGGTTAGGAAATCCGAAGATCAACCGATAGTGACAATCAACCCGATTACTCAACTGATAGAGCAAAATGTTCCTGGACGGATAGAAAACTTATCTGGTAACTAAGGCATTAGCCTTAAGAGGAGGCAAATTATTGATAAATCTTACATTGCCCCTAGTAGAGGTCTGAAAGCTTGTTTTAGAGCTTTATGAAGATAGTCTGGAGACTCACCAAGGCTAAGATAATGGATTTTATATCTGGTATGATATGCCAACATGCATTAAAGTCAATGAGAAATTAGGATTTTCATAGAATAAAAGGGAAATGTTGGTTCATTTTCAATCACACTGCATTCAGAGCGAAATAGAGTGATTTTAAGGCATTTCAAGCAAATTCTAGTGCATTCACAGCGGATTTTCAAGAGCTTTCACTAGTGAAGGTTGTGAGATATTTTATCAGCCTTTTAAGCTATCTTTTATTTGCAATGGCTTCTGGATCATCTTCCACTCCAGAAGGTGTGGCTACCCCTATTGTTGTCGATATCAAGGATCATCCATGCCCTGTTTTCAAACAATGCCCTTAGAATGCGAAGGCCAATGATTCGATTGACACATTTTCTAGGGTTCCTGAAGGAGTTTTTCTTGGCAATTTGGAGGAATTGATTGTGTGTTGCATTGATGTTTTTTCATTGATGTCAACACTAGTTGCTTTGGCTATTTACCAGTATCCGGTTGGTCCCAATAGGGTGATTGGTTTCTGGTTGGTAAGATCATGTTGATCTATTATACTCTAGTATGCTTTAGCTTATGGAATTGGCTTAGATCTATTAGGATTTCCAAAGATACTAAGACCAGGGGGTGAATCAGTATTTGACTGGTATAAGAATTTAATTGAATTATAACATGAAAATCATATCAAAACTGTGTACTGGTAAACCAAAAATAATGCAGTAAAAAAGAGCAATAACCACAACATAAGAGACACACCATAACACAGTATTTTTAATGAGAAAAATTGGTGTGGGAAAAACCTCGGTGGAATTTGTGACCCACAATATTTGCTTACTGGGGAATAAGGGACTATTACTATTTACAATAGGGGCCTACACATGCAGGAAGGCCAAGTGCCTAGAGCTCATTGCTCAATTACAAAAGAAGTCTCACTGACTTACAAAAATGGATTATACAAATCCAATGTCTTGTACTACTTCAGATCAACATCTACTATGCTAGATTCAATACCGGTTTAAGCTCTGCAATATGCATAAACCCTTATCCAATATCTGCCTTACAATTCGCATATTAGGTCTGCATTAATCCTTTCCATCTTCTATATCTAAATTATCTACAATGATCTCATACTTATATGAGTCATATTACAATCCACCAAGTTGGCTTACAATTAAATACAAAATACATTTAAAAAAAATTCTTGTTGGTCATGGTGTCGATGATCAATCTTTTCGGTGTCAGTGATCTGTGTGCCAGTGTGAGTCTTTCAGTGTCGGTGTCTATTGGTATCATAGGATTGCAAGGTTGTCATCAATGACAATACCTTCAATCACCTACAATTTCTCATTGGAGTGTGCATTTTCCAACAATCTCCCCCTTTGGCATTGATGGCAACACTCATGAAAAAAATTCAAAAATGTTGTCCAAAAAGAATCTGCAAAAATATCTTACCAAAACTATGTCCTCCCCCTGAGCTAATAATGTCTTTCTTCTGATCATTTTTCTCATCTCCACTACTCCCCCTTTGAAATTAGTGAAAAAGTTTGTCATTCACTATCAGTGGAGTGTGGTTCCTGCCTAGATCCTTGTAACTGGTGGGTTACAATCTGGAAAAGATCTGCCAAAACAAAATTTTGCTTGTCGCTGAACCTTTTACTATCCTTTAATGTCGCTTCTGTTCTCTGAACTATACCAGTGAGTATGTGCATTTTCTCTTTCGGTGTCTTAAGTCTGGGAACTAGAGCCTTAGAAATTTCTTTACTCAAAGAAATGAGGTAATCTAGTTTAGGACCTAGTTTGCATTTTAAGTTCTTTGCCTTAACCTTTATCTTTTCTTTATCTTTTTCTAACTTCTCAATTTTCTCTTCAAGATCTGCAATGTTCTTTTCAATTTCCAAAAATGGATTTGATGTCCCTATTAAATTGTCAACAATTTTGTTCATTTCATCTTGTGCTTCGCTGATCTCTGAATCTATGTCTTCTATCAAAATGTTAGTTTTATAGGTATCTCTGTACAGATTCTTGAAATCCAAAATTGTTTCTCCTAGTGCTGGTAATAAGGTTTCTATTTTCTCCTTATTCTTCTTCACTATTTCCTCAAAGAATTTTTCTTTCTCCTTATTCATCCTCTCTTTGAATGTCTCTTCATTTATCTGATCAACTATCAAAATGTTACCGGTGATGTATTTAGACAATGTGTCTAGTTGACCTAAGGAATCTTTACTTCCCACAATGCACTTGGGTGCTATCAATTTAAGAATAGGAATTGTGTCATCAATAGACTTGTAGGCTTGTGCATTACACTTAGTGATCTTCTTAATAGAATCTAATAATATTTTTGTTACATTTGTTGGTCTGAATTATGTCATTCAAGTACCAGATGTCTGCCCAATTGTTTTCACAATTTCCATTCTGTCGGTTGTAGTAATAACTTTGCTTGTTTCAACCTCTGGTAGGTCAGTTTGTGTTTGCATTTCTACTAGCAAAGGTTTAGGCTTTTCAGCTATTGCTAGTGGCATTGTCTCAATTTCAACCTATACCTTAGCCTATTTCTATTCCTGTTTCTCAACTTATGCCTCAAAGGGTTTCTCTGTGCTCTCTATTGCCGGTTTTTCTGATGAAGTCTCAGTATGCATTGTCAGTTTTTCTATATTCACCTCTACACTATCCATTGCTAGTTTCTCTAATTGTTTTTCATTTTTATCTACTGGTGCTTTTGATGGTTTTCCAGTGGTGTCCTTTGCTAGTTTCTCTATCTGAATAGGTTTTTCTGTGCTTATATTTATAGTATTATTGACTCCAATCTCAACATCTATAGTTGGTGACTTAGTAGCCACATCTTTCTTCTTATCCTTAGTGGTCTCTTTGCCCACCACAATGTTTACCTCTTGGGTGTCTATATTCATAGTGTACAAAATTTCAAACTTAGGATTTGTATCCTCTTGAGGAGTCTCCATACTCTCTGTATCTAGTTATTTGTCAACGGTTTCTACTAGTGGAGTATCAGAAAGAGGTGGGGGTAAGTTATTAGTTATTTTTAGGTTTAGAGGTCCACCTTCCTTACCTTTCCCCTTATCCCTTTCCTTTTGATAGACTCTGATAGTCTTAGGTATTTTAAGTTCTTCCTGTTTCTCCTTTTCAACAAAGAATATGTCCCATTGATCCGCAGTCTCTTCAGAAATTTTATTCATTCTTCCTGCCATAAGTGCAACATGCCGGTGACCAGTTGAAAATACTATCTAGTTGGCTTCACTGATTAATTGATCTATTTCTTTAGTGGAGTTCATAGGGTTCACTACAAGTAATTTCTCAATTTTTATCTCTTTATCTAGCTCAACAATAGCTACCCTTCTAGCTTCTAGTCTTCTATATAGATCAGTGGGTATTTCATCAACAATTTCCATAAGAAATTTCTTGTATATGTCCAAGTGTAAAATTACACTATTTTCTACGCTTTCTTTATCATCAGTGGAAAGTGTGTTATACAGTTTGCTAATGTTTTTCAACTTTCCATCCTCTGTTATTTCACTTAAAATTTTATCCAATGGAGCAATATCTTGTTTTACCTTCTTCTTCTTTGGAGTCAACTTCTTAACTGGAGGCTTAACTGCTTGTTGCTTGTGTCTTGTTCTTCTAGGTGTAGGTGAGGGTGTCGGTGAGGGTTTTCTTTTCCTTTCTACCCTTTTGAATACCATCGGTATATCACTTTCAGAAGAAGTTGCAATTGGTGAAAGATGAGCTTCAGATTGAAGTCCTTCCAACTCACTTTCCTTGATACCAGTTTGCTTCAATACATCTTCCTTAATAGCTTTAGCTTGTCTAGTGCCTTTCCTTACTGTTTGTTCAACTTTCTTGACTCTCTTCTGTGACTAAATACCACTTTCAATTGTTTCAACATTGCCAAAGACTTTCTCAGATGGTTCCTTTGGTGCTTCAAGGAGAGCTTTTGCATAAGTTTCAATGATGTTATTATCTGTTTCATATCCCATTTCAGTTACTGAGATAGTCCTAGGGACAACTGCCTCCATCCAGATTTCATCTTTCTTAATTACAAAACATATTTCCTTTTGATATTTATCTACAATTGCCTAAGACAACCTAATTCTTGTCTTCATTCAAGCCTTTAGTGCTTTAAAATGTTCATTTATATTTTTCTCTCTGTTTTCTCCCATGTTGTTTAATGTATCCAATAGTTTCTTTCCTACCAGTATATCAAAACCAAAGTCTTTTCTACCAATACCAGGTACTTCCTTAGTAATGTACAGCATCAAACATGCAAGCAAATTTCCAAATCTATGAGTTCCTTTCTTGTTTCCTTTGATCTTCTTCAGATTGTCTATCAATTCATCTTTAAGCCATTCATAGATGTCAATCTTAGCATTGTCGTTCACTAAGTCATAATCACTTTTAATACATAGGCTAGATACCGAGTTTAACCTATTAGTATGTGTATCCTTATAGCCAAGGATCATATAGACAAATCTAACATTTATGTCCTTTACATCATTTACTCTTAGAGACCTCTTGTCAAATGTTGCACCGATTAGGTCTATACAGTGTTATTAGAGATCTTTTTAGTTTTGTCAAGCCTGCTACCAATGGAAGGTAACCCTTTTACTACCCTAACTGTTTCTTTGGTGATCTTATGATTGGAATCCAACCAAAATAATTATCCATGAACTCTGCTTAGCACAATCCTTATAACATCCCTGGGAAAATCCAGGACACTAAGAATTTCAGTAAAACCTAGGGTTTCCACTATCTTATGTTCCGGTTTGATATTACCAGATTCATCACATAAAATAGTCTGATACAAATTCTTGATTTCATCATCTCCTAATTCCTCTATATGACAATTTATGTATATCCTAGGATCCTCTGCATAAACTACTCCTTTATGAATTTGAGAGCATGCACCTAGGGTATCATTTTTCTTCTCTATTTCGGGAACAAGTTTGAATACGGGTCTAGGGCGCTTGATAACCTCAATCATAGTAGGATTTTCTATAAATTCAGGAGTGGATGAGGAAGCCATAGTTATAAATACCTCAATCTTCCTTTAGGATGAGTGCTTGGATGAACTGCTTCACTTTTTCTATGGATGCCCTCACTCAGAATTTTCGTGCTCTTGGAGATTTGAATGCTTGGTGAATGAAAAAGGAGCCAAAACACTTACTTTATAATGTTATTTTCTCCAACTACCTTATTTAATGCTTGTCGGTTATGTCACAACTTAACTCATCTACCGGTAAAGAAGTAATTCAACTTCTCACCATCAACCGAGGGTATATTAGCATGTTTTATAGTTTGTTGCTAAACCCCCAAAGGATTTTTCTTTAGTTAGATGAAGAGTCTCTTGCTAGTGGAGTGTTACTCTGTTGTGCCGATGGAGGAGTATTCCCATCAACATTCTGATCTGACTTTCTGATCCATTGTTTTGAGAATTCTTTCTTTACCTCTTCAACCTTTTCTTTACCTTTCAAGTTGGGTCCTTTGTTATTTGTCGGTGATGTCTTACTTCTACAAAACTTAGCAATATGTCCAATCTTGTTACAAGCATAACAAGTCACATTATTTTTCTGAATAGCTTTCCCATATCCTATGCCAGTTTGTGTTCTGCATTGATTAGATAGATGTCCAAATCTTCCACAAACATAACATCTTACATTCATTCTGCAATTTTCTGAATTGTGACCAACTTTGTTGCATTTCGAACATTGACCGGTGGGTGTATTAGTGTATAGATAATTTCTAGATCTACACTGATTTTCTCTATGACCATACTTGTTATAGTTAAAGCATTTTCCATTAAATTTGTAAGCATTAGGTTGTCTTACCGGTTTACTATGATCATGATTGTTTGCAGTACCGAAGCTTTCACCAACTTCAAAGCCAAGGCCATTTGTATAACCATTAGGTTTCTAATTTTTTAGCATGTCATCAGGTTCCTCTAAACTTTTCTTCAATTTCTCCTTATGTTGATTTGTAGTAGCCAATTCATTTTCCAAGAAATCCTTCTATCTCTTTAGTTCAGTTTTATCATGTTCTAAGTGAATTAGATCTGTCTTTAGCATATCATTCATGACTGAGTCATAAATTTTCATTTGCAGCGTCATTGATTCTTCTAGTCAAGTCATCTTCATTCTTATTTCTATCTTCAATTTCTTTAAAAAATCTCATAGTCATATCCTGCATCTCATTCTTTGTTGTACTAATTTCTTGTCTCATCTTGTTCACCAGATCATTAAGAGTTTATTTTTCATCTTCATCATTTTGCATCTTTGCACAAAGTTCTCTTCTCTTATTCCTTGCAATGGTGAAATTTTCTTGAAGTCCTCAAATAATATCCTATGCAACCTTTAGATCATCTTCAAGTTTGATATTCTTCCCTTTTTCTGCATCATAGTCTGAAAGAGCTATTTCCAATTGGTTTCTCAAATTGTCCATCTCTACCGGTGTCAAGATCTTCCTCAAGTTGTTAGGCTTTTGAAAATAGATGACCAAGCTCTGATACCAATTGTTAGGATTCCCAAAGATACTGAGAGGTGGGGGTGAATTAGTATCTAATCGGTATAAGAATTTAATTGAATTATAACATGAAAAGAATATCAAAATTATGTACCAGTAAACCAAAAATAATGCAGTAAATAAGAGCAATAACCACACCATGAACACAATATTTTTAATGAGGAAACCCGGTGTGGGAAAAACCTTGATGGGATTTGTGACCCACAATATTCTCTTATCTTCCAAAAAGGGAATATTATTGTTTACAATAGGGGCCTGCACATGCAGGAAGGCCAAGTGCCTAGAGCTCACTGCTCAATTACAAAAGAAATCTCACTGACTTACAAAAATGGATTATACAAATCCAATGTGTTGTACTACTTCAAATCAACATCTACTATGCTAGATTCAGTACCGGTTTAAGCTCTGCAATATACATAAACCCTTATCCAATATCTTCCTTACAATTCGCATATTAGGTCTGCATTAATCCTTTCCATTTTTTATATCTAAATTATCTACAATGATCTCATACTTATATGAGTCATATTACAATCTGCCAAGTCGGCTTACAAAAGATTTTACAATTAAATACAAATACATTTAAACAAAATTCCTATCAGCCATGGCGTCAGTGATCAATCTTTTTGGTGCCAATGATCTGTGTGCTGGTGTGAATCTGTTGGTGTCGGTGCCTACCGGTATCATAGGATTGCAAGGTTGCCATCAATGACAATACCTTCAATCACCTACAATTTCTCATTGGAGTGTGCATTTGCCAACAAGATCTGCTATAAATGCTACTCATATATATGTTCAGTCAATTGGTATTGATTTGGTGATCTGATGCTATCCTATATACTAGTAAGCCTGATTTATTGATCTGGTGAGGGTTTCACCAACAGAGCTATGTTGAAGATCTTTTGATATTATGTATAATTGGTGTTAATGTAGCTTCTAGAAGGGATTCAAGATGCTGATGGTGATCGTGTTTAATCCTTGACTGATTGGGCTAATTGTTTTAGCATGTGTGGACCTAAATTGGGTTCGATGCTATCTAGGTTATGGACCGGCTTAATGTAATGTGTTGTTGGGACTCCTTAATGTGTTTCTTGGATGACTTATGGGTTGGATGATATTTGTTTCTCCTTAGGCCAACATGTTTTATGATTATGTAATAGGTTTTATTATCTGGGTGGCCGACCTAATTGTTTAAGGTCTACGGTTTGTATATATATATGTGTATGATCTCATTGTAGATCATGGTATGCAAGCGAATAATGTTATAATCATTCATGCAGAAGATTTGGTCAATCATAGGTGATTGAGTTGGGTTTATGCAAGAGGTTTAAGACCTCCGGTACTGAGCTTAACTGGAACTATACTCAAGCATAGGAGATGCTATTATTGTAGTTCATTCTTCCTTCCGAATTGTAGTCAGTGAGACTCCTTTTGTAATGAGCAGTGTGCTCTACATTGTTGGTCTTCTTGCAAGTGCATGCCCCTCAATTTGTAATCAGATACTTACTACACAAGTATTATCTGATTGTGGGTAAGCTTCCCACTGTGTTTTTTCCCTTTACCGAGTTTTCCACGTACAAATCTCAGTGTCATGTGGATGGTAACTATTCTCTAATTGTTGCTTGTGCTTAATTTGTATATCTGTTATTCTGAAAATTGGTTTATGTATTTTGGTACTGATCTTATGTGTTCCAGTAATAAAATTTTAAATGCTTAAGGTTCTGGTAATCTAGTGACAAATGATTCACCCCTCCTCTCAGTTGTCTTCTATTGATATTATGGATATGTTGCATTGGTTTTTTCATTGATGTCAACACTTATCAACACTTATCCTTCTGGAGATCTTTGGTTATGTTCACCGGAGAGTTCAGTGACTTATGCATAGTCACCGGTATTTGGTTCACCGACAGGTTATATTGTTCACCGGCACTGAGGATGACTTGTTATCATTTGGAGATCACCTGGTTATGTTGAAGACATGGTTTGGACACTTGGTTTTGGAGATTTGGTTATTGGTCTAATCAGGTTGACATATTTGCTGTTACTGGCAAAATTGGTCTAGGTTATGGACCGACATGCATTATCTATTCGAGATCAACATGACACATTATGGAGATGGTTTAATCAATTAATATTGTTGTTAAGCCGACATTATGCATCGTATCTTGACTTACTTGTAATTGATTTTATTGTAATATTCTTAGTCAGGTGACCTACACATTTGGTCTTAGGTTTTGGTATATATGCAAGATCTCATTTTTGAGATTAATGCAATGTAATGAAATAAGGTATGGTAAGGTTGTGATATTTGGTATATGTGAATATAAGCATAGCTACTTACGAAGACATCATTTGAAGATTCAAGGAAGGTTTGAAGAAGACAATTAGAGCTTAACCGGTACTGAATCCAACATTGGAGATGCTACTTTGAGTAGTACATTATCATTGGATTTAATCATCCAATTGTAGTCAATGAGACTCCCATTCTTGTGACTAAGCAATGAGCTCTAGGTAGCTAGCCTTTCTACATGTGCAAACCCCATTTGTATACACATACTATCTGTAGTAGTATCATTTGATTGTGGGTAAGGTTTCCCACCATGATTTTTCCCCTTACAGGGTTTCCACATACAAATCTCTATGTTATGTGTTGTGGATGTTGTTTCTTTTTCTGTTTAATGCATTAAGTTTCACTAGTATTGATATTAACTGTTAATCTACTTACCATCATTAAGTTTGGTTTATCAGTATTAAGTATCAAGTTTGGTTAAGTTATATTTGGGTTGAAATTATTAGATAACTGATTCACCCCCCCTCTCAGTTGCCTTTGAGTCCTAACATCTTCTGGTTATTTGAATTGTCTAACAATTGGTATTAGTGCTTTGGTCCTCTCTGCAGAAGCTTAACCGCTTGAGGAAGATCCTACGGCATCTAATAGTTCAAATTCATCTAGTTCATCTGTAGTTGTATTCTGGAGAGAAATTCCTAGGCTTGATGGAACAAATTACAGAGTATGGAAGATTCAGATGGAGACTCATCTAAGATGTCCTGGTAAGGAAATCTAGGAGATCACTGAGAATGATGTAACCCCTTTTAATCCGACATTTGGCAATCTTCCTTTGACAAACTTGGATAAGGAGCTTGAGAATGATTGTAGAGCTAGAGAAGCCCTCTTGTGTGCACTTTTTGATCAGCAAATAATGGGATTGGTTGACAAATCACTAGAAAAATCTATATAGGACAAGTTGGAGACCCTAAATGAAGGTGACCCTATTGCTAAGATTTGTAAACTTGATGGTTACCAAGTGAGATATGATAATTTGAAAATGGAAGAAGATGAAAGGATTACTGCATTTATGGAAAGGGTAAATGAAATTGTCATGGGAATTCAATGTTGTGGTGGATCTCTGAGTGAAGATGAAATAGTTTCTAAAGTTCTGAGAGCTTTACCACCGGCTTATAAGATGAAGGCTATTGCAATTAATGAATTGAGAACAATGGAAAATACCTCCATCAATAGGGATACCTTGGTTGAGAAATTATCTCCTTTTGAGCTTGAAGAATTTGGACCTTCTGGAGCTGTGAAGTCTTAACCTGCTTTTCATGCATTTACATCATCAACCGGCAAGAAAGATTGGAAAGCTTTGTATACAAATGAATTGGAAGATATGAAGAGGGAAGATGAATAATTTGAGAAACTTCAAGCCCTATTTTCTAGAAGAGTACCTAAAGGACCGCTAGGAAGTAAGTATGAAGGAAAATCACCCTTTAAATTTTTTGCACGTAATAAGATAGGTCATTTTGCATCTAGATGTCCTAAAAGGAATTCAAGATTTGAAGAAAGAGCTAGAAGATCTTTTAATCCTTACCCTGAATATCAAAACAAACATAAGTACAAGAGAAACAAAGACAAATCATGTTACTTTGTTGATGAGGAAGGTTTGATTGATTCTGATGATGAACCGACACAAGACTCTGCTAGTGGTTCCAACAATGGAAAGGAATGGGTGTTCCTGGCCATCAAGAAGGATGATCCAGTATTGGAAGAGAATGTACCTGAAGAAAAGGCCATTACTGCTAAATTTGAAGATAAGAATGAGTGGGTAATAGATAATGGATGTTCACATCATATGACTAGAGATAAAAGGAAGTTTCTATCTTTGCAAGAATTTGATGGCAGTCTAGTTAGATTTGGAGATGACAAAGCATGCATTATCAAGGGAATATGAACCATATCATTAGATGGTAAGAACTGTTAGGTCCCAGAGACAATTGAGAGGGGGGGTGAATCAGTTGTCAAATAAATTCAAACCAAAAACAACTTAACCAACCTTAATGTTTAACATTGGTAAACCAAACTTTATGCCGGTAGACATTTTATCAGTTAATTGTAGTACCGGTAAAGATTAATGATGAAATAGAAAGGCAACAATGTCCACAATGCATAACACCAATATTTGTACATGGAAACCCTGTAAGGGGAAAAACCATGGTAGGAAACCTTACCCACAATCAGATGATACTACTGCAGATAGTATGTGTATACAAATGGGGTCTGCACATGCAGAAAGGCCAAGTGTCTAGAGCTCACTACTCAAACACAAATAGGAGTCACACTGACTACAATTGGATGGTTAAATCCAATAATGATGTACTACTCAAAATAGCATCTTCATATGTTGGATTCAGTACTAGTGTAGTTTTGATATGCCTTCACAAAAACCTTGCTTCACCTTCAAATGATGTATGCATGTATAGCTCTTCTTATTCTTGCATATACCTTCTTACAATTCCTTTCCCAATCGCATATCGATCTTATGAATAAGATCTGACATTTATACCATAACCTAAGACCAATTTTAGTAGGTTGGCTCTAAAAGATATTACAATAAAATCAATTACAAGTAAATCAATAATCAATGCAATATCCAATTCAACATGTCGGCTTAATGCATTTACAACATTGATAAATCATCTCCAAAGTGTGTCATGCTGATCTGGAATAGATAAGCCTGCCGATGCTTATTCTAGACCTATTTGTTGGTAATAACAAATATGCAAACACGAATATGCCAATGAACAAATCTCCAAGACAAAGTGTCCAAATGATGTCTTCAACATAACTAAGTGTTTTCCATGTTATTCCAAGTGTCAATGAACAATATATCCTACTGGTGAACCAAACACCAATGACTGTGCATAAAGTCACTTGCTTGCCAGTGAACATTGCTAATTCTCCAAAGTACCAGAGTTGATAAGTGTTAAAGGTGTTGACATCAATGACAAAACCATATCAACATATCCAAAATAAATCAGTATGAATTAAGTCAAGAGCATTATTGGATTTTTCTAGAATACTTTTAAAAGATGCTCTAACTTGTTCTCCAAACTTGACATTCCTTACATACCAGATTATGAGGTTTAACAATCTTAGGTAAGTCTCTAACTACCTTAGTAGTACTGATTTTCACCATGCAATCAAAATTTACATGACAGAGTCTCTTATGCCACAACCAACTTTCATCAATATGTGCAATCAAGCATGTCTTTTCATTGTTATTCAAATGAAAGATGTTGCCTCTAGTTTGATTACCGGTTGCAATTTCCAAACCAGTTCTATTCATAATTTTGCATTTTCCATTCTTGAATTGTAACTAAAATTCTTTTTCAACTAATTGACCAACACTCAAAAGATTATGCTTTAACCCTTCTACATAGTAAGCATTGTCGCTATTATGCTTACCATCAAGAGACATAGTACCTTTTCCTTTGATCAAACAAGCTTTATCATATCCAAATCTTACTAGACCTCCATTATATTCTTGAAAAGTCAAGAATTTACCTTTATCACCAGTCATATGATGTGAACATCCTGAATCAATGGTCCATTCATCCTTAACTTCAACTTTAGCTACCAAGGCTTGCTCTACTGATTGAATAGTAGGTGATGGTTGATCTTATATTATAGCAATAAAGACCCATCCATTGTCTGCCAGATCCTCATCAGAATCATCAGTGACTCCTTCATCAGCAAGATAACAAGATTTATCTTTATTCTTCTTAAATATGTATCTCTGATATTTAGGGTTAGGCTTGTATGTTCTTCTAGCTTCTTCTCTTAGTCTAGCATGTCTATTAGGGCATCTTAAAGCCATATGACCAATCTTATTATAGTTAAAACATTTAAAGGGTGCTTTACCTTCATACTTACTTCCAACTGGACCTTTAGGCATTTTTATTGCAAATAGTGCTTCAAGTTCTTCATTTTCTCTCTTGCATCTTGCATAAAAGGCTTTCCAATCAGATTTATCAAAGGATGGTGCAGATGATGTTGATGCCTTAAAAGCTAAATCTATCTTTATAGTAGCAACAAGACCAAATTCCTTAATTTCAAAAGCTGAAAGTTTTCCAATCAATGTGTCCCTAGTTACTGATGTATTAGGTATTGTTCTTAACTCATTTATAGCAGTAACTTTCATTTTGTATGCCGGTGGCAATCCTCTTAAAACTTTTGAAACAATTTCATCTTCACTTAAGGTTCCTCCATAATATTTAATACCAAAAACAATTTCATTAAGTCTTTCCATAAAAAAAGAAATCCTTTCATCTTCTTCCATTTTTAGATTTTCATACCTGACCCGAAAGATTTCAAGTTTTGCAATTTTGACTATGGAATCTCCTTCATTCAATGTTTCCAAATGATCCCAAATAGCCATAGTAGTAGATCTATTTGATAATCCCATGATTTGCTGATCTGATAATGTGCTCAGAAGTGATTCCCTTGCTTTGCAATCATTTACTTCATCTTTTCGTAAGGTAGGTGGATTAGGTTGACTTTAAGTAGGAGTAGTATAGCCATTCTTTGTAACATATGAGATGTCCTTTCCAATGCAATTTAGATGTGTCTCCATCCTGATCTTCCATATGCCATAGTTGGTTCCATCAAGTTTAGGACTGTCCTTCCTGAAATAGTTAGTAGACATTGGATCTCCTCAAGTTGTTAAACTTCTGCAAAAAGAGGACTAAGCTCTAATACCAATTGTTAAGTCTTGGAGACAACTAAGAGGGGAGGTGAATCGATTGTCAAATAAATTCAAACCAAAAAAAGCTTAACCAACCTTAATGCTTAACATTGGTAAACCAAACTTTATGTTGGTAGACAGTTTATCAGTTAATTGCAGTACCGGTAAAGATTAATGCATGAAACAGAAAGACAACAACATCCACAACACATAACACCAATATTTGTACGTGGAAACCCTGTAAGGGGAGAAACCACAGTGGGAAACCTTACCCACAATCAGATGATACTACTATAGATAGTATGTGTATAAAAATGGGGTCTGCACATGCAGAAAGGCCAAGTGCCTAGAGCTCACTTCTCAAACACAAATAGGAGTCACACTAACTATAATTGGATGGTTAAATCCAATAATGATGTATTGCTCAAAATAGCATCTTCATATGCTAGATTCAATACCAGTGTAGTTCTGATATGCCTTCACAAAAACATTGCTTCACCTTCAAATGATGTCTACGTGTATAGCTCTGCTTATCTTGCATATACCTTCTTACAATTCCTTTCCCAATCGCATATCGATCTTACAAATAAGATCTTACATTTATACCATAACCTAAGATTAATTTTAGTAGGTCGGCTCTAAAAGATATTACAATAAAATAAATTACATGTAAATCAATAACCAATGCAATATCCAATTCAACATGTCGGCTTAATGCATTTACAACACTGATAAATTATCTCCAAAGCGTGTCGTGCTGATCTGGAATAGATAAGCCTGTTGGTGCTTATTTTGGACCTATTTGGCGGTAACAACAAATATGCAAACATGAACATGCCAATGAACAAATATCCAAGGAAAAGTGTCCAAATGATGTCTTCAACATAACTAAGTGTTTTTTATGTTATTCCAAGTGCCGGTGAACAATTTATCCTGCTGGTGAACCAGATACCGGTCACTATGCATAATGTCACTTTCTTGTTAGTGAACATTGTGAATTCTCCAAAGTGCCAGAGTTGATAAGTGTTAAAGGTGTTGACATCAATGACAAAACTGTATCAACATATTCAAAATACCAACAAGAACAATAGTGATAATGTTTATTATGTTGAAGGTTTAAGGCATAATCTTTTGAGTGTAGGACAGTTGGTGGATAAGGGATTTCAATTACAATTCAAGGATGGAAAATGGAAGATCATTTATAGATCTGGATTGGAGATTGCTACTGATACTTAGAAAAAAGGTAATATATTTCATTTGAATTCCAATGAGAAGACATGTTTGATTGCACAAATTGATGAGAGTTGTCTTTGGCATAAAAGGCTATGTCATGTAAATTTTGATTGCATGGTAAAGATCAGTTCAACTAAGGCAGTTAGAGATATACCTAAGATTGTGAAGCCCTATAATCAAGTATGTAAGGAATGTCAAATGGAAAAATAGGTCAGAACCTCTTTTAAGAGTATACAAGACAAATCTAATGATGCTCTTGATCTTATTCATACTGATTTGTGTGGTCCTACTAGAATCAAAAGTTTTCAAGGTGATAGACATTTTATGCTAATCATTGATGAGTATTCTAGAACGATGTGGGTTACTTTTCTAAGGGAGAAATATGAGGCTTTTGAAAAGTTTAAAATATTTAAAGATAAGGTTGAAACTGAGATAGGATTGAAGATTAGGTGCTTAAGGTCATATCATGGTGGAGAATTCACATCTGGTGAGTTTAATAAATTTTGTGAGAATCATGGCATAAGGAGACAATTTTTTGCTCCTCGGACACCTCAGTAGAATGGCGTAGAAGAAAGAAAGAATAAAAATATCTTGGATGATTATAGAACCATGATTATGGAAGCTAATCTACCTCATATATACTGGAGAGAAGTAGTGAGCACATCAATTTATACATTCAACAAAGTTCATATCAAAGGAGAAACTAGTAAGACACCTTATGAGTTATGGTTTGACAATACACCTACAATTCGGTACTTCAGAATCTTTGGTAGTAAATTTAATATCAAGAGAGATTATTTCATTGGCAAGTTTGATCCTAGATATGATGAAGGAATATTTCTTGGCTATTCTAATGAAAGCAAAGCATATAGATGTTATAACAAAAGATTGCAGAGAATTGTGGAGAGCACTAATGTCAAGGTGGATGAGTAGAATAGAAGTCAAATAAGAATTTATGAGCAAGAACTGGAAATGGAAATGATCATAACTGAACTAGTAACACCTTTACTAGAACATAATGTTGAACTAGTTACTCCAGTTGTATCAATAAATTCTACAGTAACTGAAGATTAGGGAAGAGGAATAGAGAGTCAGAAGACTCCTAGGTATGTAAGGTTGAATCATTCAGAAGATCAGATCATTGGGGATAAGAACAAAGGAGTGGTGATAAGAATAAGATTGGAAGTTAATGAGGTATGTTTAATCTCTCAAGTTGAACCGGTATCAATAACTGAAGCAGGTAAAGATGAATGTTGGATGAAAGCTATGGAAGAAGAATTACATCAGATAGAAAAGAATAACACATGGATTTTAGTTCCCTGACCTAAAAATAAGAATGTTATTGGAACTAAATGGGTTTCTAGGAATAAATTAAATGAAGTTGGACAAGTTGTGAGGAATAAAGCTAAATTGGTTTGTAAAGGATATTCTCATAAGGAAGGAATTGATTATGGTGAAACCTTTGCACCAGTAGCTAGGATTGAAGTTGTAATATTATTTCTTGCCTATGTTGCACATAAAAACTACAAGGTCTATTAGATGGATGTTAAGTGTGCTTTCTGAATCAGGATCTTGATGAGGAAGTTTATATTGAGCAACCAGATGGATTTTCACTTTCATATGATAAAAACATGGTTTGCAGGTTAAAGAAAGCCTTATATGGATTGAAACAGGCACCTAGAGCTTGGTATGCAAGGTTGGAAAAATATCTTTTAAAAATTGGTTTCACTAAAGGTAATGTTGACAATAATCTATATTACAAAGTCATTGATGATGATATATTGATTATTGAGGCCAGTAGTGTTTTAAATTGTACACCCTTGCTAGGGTGGTACAATTTCACACTTAGGTTAGCACCTGCCTTAGTGTGTCTTGCATCTTTCATTTCTAATTCCCTCTTAAGAATTTAATTAATTAATTTCATTAAATCTAAGGTCATGTTTCATCACTTTACATACTATAAAGTTGGGCCCTTTACCCTCAGCATGCCCTTTTTTATCTTATTGCTTCAATGAATCATTTAATCATAAACCCTAATTATGTCTTATTTTGACCATTTAGGCCTAATTTCTCATATCAAAACATCTCTAAATTAGTTTTAACTTTGGGATGCTCTCTAATATTATCATATCTAACAGCCCCAAAAATTTGGTGAAAAGTTGTTTAGACCGTGGCAGGAATGCACATGGTCAGCGACTTTTTCCTTGAAATTTTGAGAGCACAATCCTATGATATAATATTGCTTAACCCCAAAATATCAATGGGAAATTCAAATCCTAGGTCAGCCTAAACATGAAATTAAGATCTAGGGTTTCATACTTAAGAGCTCTCTTTCTTCATTTCAAGAGGTCTTCTTCTAAGAATCTAAGAGTAGCTTTTTGGAGCATTAGAGCCTTCTTTTCTATGAAAGAGTAGATCTTTGAAGTCTTAAAAAAAATTCAAAATTCATCCATCAAACATTCATCAAGCATCATTTTATCAATTGGGGGCTTTTGAAGATGTAGAAGAACAATAGGAGATCACTGATTGACAATTAGCTTGTACCTCTCCCTTGGGGTTGGGTATGGTTTCATGTTGTTTTCATGTCTTTTCATAAGATTCATTTTGATTCATATTCATGCTTTAGGTCACTTTGTGTTGTGGATTTAGAGAATTTACTTTGTCACTTATAAGCAATTAGGGTTTACTCTTTACGATTGCTCTAAATTGCTTGCTTTCATCTTAGGATCTTGCACACACACATTTTCAGTACATTATTGGCTATTCATGGAGGTGGAACTCACCAACATGGGGGTTTGACTAAGGAAAAACCCTATATAGCTACCCCAAACCCTCTTTTTTAGCTTCAGGAATAGGTTCAGATCTAAGTATCGC
This sequence comes from Cryptomeria japonica, assembly GCF_030272615.1. Classification (NCBI taxonomy): domain Eukaryota; kingdom Viridiplantae; phylum Streptophyta; class Pinopsida; order Cupressales; family Cupressaceae; genus Cryptomeria; species Cryptomeria japonica. The sequence goes on along the minus strand of NC_081412.1, from coordinate 44,781,364 downwards.
TAGAAGTTTCGGGACTAGAAGACCACACCGGGATAGTTCTGGGGGGGAAGATCTTGGAAAAAACCCCAAGGAAAAAGGGTGTGGCACCCTAGTCCCACCTAGGATAGTGGCATGGCACCATGGTCCTCCCCTCTGTCAGCAGGACTTGGCAGAACAACACTTTACAGGCTCCAAAATCCCTCCTGCCAGTTGCAACTCCAGAATTGCAGAATCAGGACAGTGGCATGGCACCTTGGTCTTGGACATTTCTACTCAGATTTCAGATGTAGGTGAACCTTTGATTTTTCCTTCTGATGTATTCTTTGTAGCAGTGTATCGATTTTCTTTGATTTGCATTCTCAGATTAGGGTTTGCTTGCTTACTTGCATTCTAGGTTAGATTGCATTTTGCATCATTCCTCTTTCTCATTTACAACAAAGGAATAGAAAATATAAGAGGTAATCCATGACTCTCTCTTTCTCATAAGAAGTAGCTGACATGTGTTACCTCCCTAGGCTCTTTCGTATTCCATGAGTGTGTATGAGAGTGGGATTAGGGTTTCCATACTTAGTCTCACTTTTTCTCCTACACATCTTTGGTGAAGCCGAAGTGAATCCAATTTGATTTTTATTGAATTGCATTTTTAGATCTAGTTCTATTTTATTTAATTTTATTTCAAAAAAAAATAAAAAAGAAGAAGATAGGTTTCTTTCATTTTCCTTGCATTGTGTGTTTGAGTTTCATGCAATTTTCATTTCAAAATGTCAGATTTCTATTTGAAAGATGTTCATGCTTTTGATGATGTATGCAATTTTGTTGATTATGAGTTTAGTAAGGATGAATTAGATAAAGCTCTAGATGAATTTTTGAATCTTAAGCCTTCTAAACCCTCATTTTTCCAAAAACTAATCAACCTTGTTATTATGCCATTTTGTGGTGATGAGAAAGATAAGTTTAATGATTTCTCTTATGGGTACATTCCTATCAACTCCTCTAGTAGATCTATAAAAATGGTTGACTCTCATGAGTCCCTCTATGAAGTTATGTCTCCTTTTGAGTCCAAAGATAAGTCTTTCAATCACTATGATCATGCTTTGTTGGATGATGCCTTTGATTACTTTGTCTTTTCCTAAACTTTCAAACAAGAATAATGCATCTAAAAGGTTAATCAATATGATCAGTGTGAATGAACATAGAAAACCACTTTTTGTTGTCCAAGGTGCTTGTCCTTATCCAACTTCACCTCTTCCTAATCAACCTCTTTTCATGGTTCAAGGTGGATATAGTCATGATTCCTTTAGTAGTCCAAACAAACCTATCATTATGGTTCAAGGAAGGAATCCCACTAAGAGTCCTCATAGCTATGCTAGACAACTAACTAAGGAGAGTTATAATGTAGTTTCCCATACCTATAACACGAGAAACAATAGGCAACCTAACCCTCCTCTGGTTTTTATGACTCCTCTACCTGATCCTCAATCCATTCTTCCTCAAGCACCTCGCATTTCACAAACTCTTGGTAAGGAATATGATCTTGTTGAACAACTTAAAGCTACTCCTACCAAGATATCCCTTTGGGATTTGCTTCAAACTTCCTCGACTCATCATGGAATGCTACAAGATGCCTTGAAGATATTGAATGTCCCATCTACAATGACATCCAATAAAATGGATTCCTTGATTAACTCTATTACATCACCCAAGGATTAGATTGTGTTTACACAAGATGAGCTGCCCTCTAGTGAAGTTCAACAACAATATGATTCCTTGATGATTGTGGTTAATATAAATGATAGTGCGATTAGACAAACACTAGTGGAAAATTTTTCTTGCCTTAATGTTTGTAGCATTAACTTGCTGCATAAGATCAATGTTGATACATCTCTTATTAAGCTTGATTCTCTCACCATCCGTGACTTCGATAATGTTGCTAAATCTTCACTAGGTATCATCACCTTTCTTGTTAAGGTAGGTCCTATTACTTTACCTACTCCTATCCATGTCATGTCTGGAGAGTTGACATACAACTTGTTTCTAGGGAGACCTTGGATTCATAGCATGCAAGTTGTTCCCTCTATATTGCATAGGAAAATCAAATTCATTCACAACAATACAACATACACCTTGTTAGGTGACACAAGATTCTAGTCTTGTTTACAAACATCAAGTTCTAAATCCTCATCAATCAATTATTCCCCAAATATCTTAGATAATTCCTCTAAAGATTCTACTCTAATTAGTGTGACCAGTTCATCGAACCTGTCTCCTATATTTGAATCGATTCCCAAAACTTCCTCAAGTGGACCTAAGGTTCTTGAGGAACAGTCTTCTTAGGCTGACTCTACGATCGAGAACACTTTCTCTCCTAAAAAGATTCTTTTAGAATATGATTGGGGATCCCTTGATTTCAATCCTACTTTTGTAGGAGAATACAAAATTCCCCCTAGAGAACCTAAGTTTGAAAAGAAGAAAAAAGAAGAAGAACCTAAAAAGCAATCTACTTTGTCTGGGTCGTTGAGTAATAGCTTTGTGGTGGCGTCTTAGACTTTATCTCCCTTAGTTTCTGGTCTAGAGGATTTTGATCCTTCACTTTTTGAAAATCCTCCTTCTTGTTCAGAAATGACTAACCTCTATGGTCCTGGTTTTCACATCCTAGCTAGGTGTGGATATAATGGAAATGGTTGTGGTGCTCAAGAACAATGGATTAAGGCTCCCTTAGAAAATAAATTTCGTGATATGACATTTGGGCTTGGTTATGATCCTTTTAAGTGTACTAAAGCCTCTAAGGGACCATCTATTAGTGTTAATGTCATTTATGCTTCTCTCTTGCTAAAATATCCAAAGTATATTGACTATGACCCTTCTTCTGTCTTTGCTTTGGATATTTTTTCTATCGATGATTCCTTAGATAAATTATTGGGAGCTTATGACAACCTTCCTTGTTATCACAATAACCATAGTTTTCCCTATTATCTAAATGTGGAAGCTTACTTTAAAAAAGAAATAAATAACAATGAGATAGTTAAAGAATTTCCTCAATTAAAAGATGCTCCTCAACAAAGCAATCTCCTAATAAATGGCACCATTGATATCAAGATGGATCCTTGTGTTGAAGATAAAATCATCAAGATAGGGAAATTTCTTGACGAAGAAGAGAAAAAATAGTATGTCGAGTTGTTACATAAATTCCCTGAGATCTTTTGATGTAGGAACATCCCCAATTCATAACAATCTTACATCAACCAAAAAAAAATTCTTTCTTGTTTGCAGTTTTAGTTTTCCTTTCTATGTGTCCTGGTTTTTGCACACCGGTTTCCTGTAGAGTTGGATTCTTCTTGAAAACTTGATTACCTTGCTTTCTTTCTAATGACATCTCATTTGGATATCTTTTCAGCAAGTTATCGCTACGAGTTTTCCTTGATAGTTTCTAGTCACTGGTTGCCTGAGACCTATTCTGGTGATCTACCGGAACCCATTCCGATGCTTGTAAAGCCTTGGACATTGATCTTGATAATGTGTGGATGACCTTATACGTTTCATCCTTTGGGATTTTCTGGAGGCCAACTTCATTCATTTGGTTTTGATCCTTTTGGACTGACCTGATCCTTGGGATCAATATATATATTTCTAATCATGCTTTGCAATGTAATCAATTAGAAAATGAATTAAGAGATAAGAAGTATCAAATAGATAGTGCTTAGAAAATAGATCTTTTGATTCAAGGTCCCTATGAGACCTATTCTACTAGGACTGTATGCCGGTATGTTGTAACCCAGTTGTTGCCGCTTGGATGTATTTGACTTTCATTCAATAAAATAATTTTTTTTGTATTTTCCTCCATCATATATGTGTGTTTCCATTGTGTTAACTTTGTGTTCCCATTGTGTTGTCACCAGCGAGGAGGGACCTCAAAAATAGTATGTCGAGTTCCTCCTTGTCGGTGACAACACAACGGAAACACACAGTTAACACAACTAAAACACACAAATATGATGGAGGCAAATGCAGAACAAATTGTTTTATTGAATGAAAGTCAAATACATCCAACTGGCAACAACTGGGTTAAAACAAACCAGCACATAGGCCTAGTAGAATAGGTCTCATAGGGACCTTGAATCGAAAGATCTATCTTCTAAGCACTATCTATCTGTTACTTCTTATCTCTTAATTCATTTTCTGATTGATTACATTGAAAATCATGATTACAAATATATATATCGATCCCAAGGATCAGGTCTACCCAAAAGGATCAAAACCAAATGAATGAAGTCAGCCTCCAGAAAATCCCAAAGGATGAAACATAGAAGGTAGGCCACACATTATCGAGATCAACATCCAAGGATTTGCAAGCATTAGAATGGATTCTGGTAGATCACCAGAATAGGTCTCAAGCAACCGGTGACTAGAAACTATCAAGGAAAACTGGTAGCGATAACTTGCCAGAAAGTGATCCAAATGAGATTTCGTTAGAGAAAAAGCAGGGTAATCAATTCTTCAAGAAGAATCCAACTCCACAGGAAACCAGTGTGCCAAAACTGGGACACATAGAAAGGAAAGCTGAAACTGCAAACAAAAAAGAAAATGTTTTTGGTTGATGCAAGATTACTATGAACTGGGTATGCTCCTGCATCAGACATTCGGGGTTAATAGAAAGTGAGCATCTTGCTTTTTCGAGGTCAGAGGAAAACCAAGGTGGTTTACCTTTGCTTGAGAAATCCAAGATGAGTCTTCCACTAGTTTGTCCTTCCACTTCACAAGGCATTCTTTGTACTGACTGCTTCGGGTGCTTCGTGTTGGTATTATGGACAGGTTGCATTGGTTTTGTCATTGAAGTCAACACTTATCAACACTTATCCTTCTAGAGATCTTTGGTTATGTTCACTAGCAAGTTCAGTGACTTATGCACAGTCATCGGTATTTGGTTCACCGGTAGGTTATATTATTCACCAAAACTGAGGATGACTTCTTATCATCTAGAAATCGCTTGGTTATGTCGAAGACATGGTTTGGACACTTGGTTTTGGAGATTTGGTTATTGGTCTAATCGGGTTGACATATTTGTTGTTACCAACAAATTGGTCTAGGTTATGGACCAACATGCGCTATCTATTCCAGATCAGCATGAAACGTTATGGAGATGGTTTAATCAATCTATAGTTGTTGAGCTGACATGATGCATCGCATCTTGACTTAATTGTAATAGATTTTATTGTATTATTCTTATTAAGCTGACCAATACTTTTGGTATTAGGTTTTGGTATATATGAAAGATCTCAATTGTGAGATTATAGTGGTGATAGGTAATAAGGTATTATAAGGTTGTGATATTCGGTATATGTGAATATAAGAAGAGATACTCATGCATACATCATTTGAAGATTCAAGGAAGGTTTGAAGAAGACAATTAGAGCTTAACCAGTACTGAATCCAACATTGAGATGCTACTTTGAGCAGTACATTATCATTGGATTTAATCATCCAATTGTAGTCAGTGTGACTCCTATTTTTTGATTGAGTAGTGAGCTCTAGGTAGCTGGCCTTTCTACATGTGCATACCCCATTTGTAAACACTTACTATCTGTAGTAGTATCATCTGATTGTGGGTAAAGTTTCTCACCATGGTTTTTACCCTTAAAGAGTTTCCACGTACAAATCTCGGTGTTATGTGTTGTGGATGTTGTTTCTCTTTCTGTTTCATGCATTAAGTTTCATCGATACTATTATTAACTATTAATCTGTTTACTAGCATTAAGTTTGGTTTACCGGTATTAAGTATTGTTAGCAAATGGATTTTGGCTTTCTTTTAATTAATGAATTTTTCACTCTATCGCCTTCTTTTAAAGACAAAAGTTCACTATACAGTTGGGTAAGTGTAACATATACTACTTCCCTCTGAATTTTTTTGATAGGTACAACTCCCTTCATTAGTTATTCAAGGAATGAGCTATTTTATTTTCAATTGGTATGCTTTTAACCTGAAAGAAGATAAGGCTACCTACCTCATTCTTAGATGAGAGGCTAATTATCTACACATATTTCAAGGAAAAATAAGTATTTCAAGGAAAAATAAGTTTTTCTTAATCATTCAATACGGGAAATAGAAGTGGCTGAAACAAAGTTTAGAACACCGGTTTTACAATTCATTAAAAAAATAGATAAGAGAGAGGAAATCTCCTTTCAAAACACGAATCTTTTAAACATTCACAAGAAGGAATCTCAGAAAAATAATAATATTCTACACTGGAAAGGCGATCACTGTAATTTGATTTAGATCAACATATGCAAAGATATATCAATATGCAGATTCAAAACTCAAAGGTTTCTCTTTCTCGCAAAACAGTATGATCCTTTATATATATATATATATATATATATCTTATGTAACAAAGACACAATCAATACATCTATAAAACCCTTCTCAATTCTAGATCTTTAAAGTCTGATGACTTCCTTCAACAAAACATCACTTCTCAAAACAAAAAGAAACTAAGTAAAAACTCCCAAAATTGTAACCAAAATCTCACCCTTATCCCATCCATCTTAGTCTAATTTATAGTTTTTAGAACAGAGGAGGTCTCCCTGAAAACCCAACCTCCTCTAGATCAGTTATGAAACTAATAGAGTATAACTAGGATAGATGTCCCGAAGTCTTTTGCATAAACATGAAAGATACATAAAAACAAGGCCTTGATCAACGCATTATGCTGCTTTGCCATCATCATCTTCTTCTCCACTTTCTTGGGTGTCATGGGCAGTTGTGAGTTCCTAGATTATTGATTGGTTCAGAACCTTCATAGCATTGAGTTTTGCCTTGGCCGCTTCTTTGTTCCATCTATGCTTCACCATCTTTTCGGCATGCTTGGGTAACTGAACGTTGCCGATAAACATCATGGACTCAATCTGAGAAACCCGTGGTATATCCTTAGGAGTGAAACTGCCCTTGGCTTTGATTTTCTTCATGTATATCCTGAAAACTTTTATCACATCCTATGTGTTCAGCTCGCAAATCCCCAACTGCCAATCGTAGTTAGGATTAACCACCTTGTTGTCATTAACTAAACTGCATTGGAGGTCTTGGAGTTCATACACAGAAGCCTTAGCATTAGAGATCATAGATTTGAATGTGAGCACTGCCACATTATGGTCTTCTTCAACACGAAGAGTTGACATTCATCTGTTACCAGCTTGATTGAATGTTTTGTCAAAAACTTGGTAGCTCCGTATTCTTCTATTTTAGTGAACATAGGCAAGACATTCTCCCATTTGTGTTCCTTTTTCTCCCATGGCGAAACCTAGTTTTGAATCTCTACAATGAGGCTCTACATCTCATCACATAATTTCTGGGAGTTTGTGATATATTTTTCTCCATCTTTAATTACTCCTTTAATCCATCTTTCAATAGCCTCTTCAATGCTTTTATCTTGTTGAACTTGACTCATTAGCTTTTTATTTTCTGGTGAAGTAGGATCAAAACTCTCTGTAGCATGGGATATAGGAAGTGCTCCGAAGCAACTGATGCTATCAATGAATTGAACAAGGATGCTTATATGCCACTTTAGCTCTCTCTTTTCTCGCCCATCTTTCTCTGACCTGGTGAGCATTTTCTTTGCGGATACCTGGAAGAAATGGTTATCTGAATCTCTACTCATGTTTCCTAGCTCCACCTTAGTGACCTCAAAATCTTCTGCGTTGACTTCCTTGTCCTCTTCCTTGGGTTTGTATGAGGCAATCTTAGTAACCCACTTTCCGGTCTCTTCATCACTATCCAGTCGAGCAGTTGTTTTGAACCTTTTTGGCTTGGGGCCCTTCTCTGTGTACTTAATGACCATATCTTGAATTGGAATAGTCACATGAATGGAAATCCATTTTCTGTTCACTGAAGTGGTCAGCCACTTAGGGGTTGCACTGGAACTAGTTGCTCCTTCGATCATTTTGGAGGGTGGTGTCATAGCTACGGTAACCGCATGGGAATCCAGGGCATTAGCAACATCACTGTCTAGATCTTCAACCTCAAAAATCTGAGCTTCTAGAATCTTATCCTTCACCTCTATATCCTTAGCTTGATCCATCCTTCTCTGAGTAGCACTTTGTGACTGGCTATGACGAGGAGTGGAGAAATCCAAAGTTGGATTAGACTTGTGCCTAACCTGAGGCGGCTTTTTATCCTTACCTGCATGAACAGGCATAGAAGCATTATTAGAAAAATGCTTTTGTGAATGCAGAGTAACCTCACTATTTCTTGCAGAGTTAGGCTTAGCGCCTACTTTCACTACATTCTTCCTTTCAATCCATTCTGCGGTTCTCTCCAAAACCCTTTTTGTTTTTAGCTCTATATCATCCTCTTCCTCCTCACTCCAATTGATACAGGACACTTTGGTTTTGGCTTGAGCTAAGTATCTAGGTTCAAACAATTCTAGATAATCTTCCTCAAGCCTGTCTATGTCAAGCTTTACCTATAATGAAATGACTTGCTCTAACACCATCCTCATGTTTCCCCTTTTGAACACCTCGAGTTCATCACTGGAATCCTCCCAAAAGTCCTCTAATTGTGGAATTGGGAGATACGGGATTAGACCAAGACTTCAGGAGAAACCCTTATTATCAAAACCTTTCTTTTCATGGTATAGAGGAAAACTGAAGTTCTTCAGGTCTGCTCCAATACTCAAAGCGTCTAACATTGAACTATAGGATAGCATACCTAACTGAATGGGAAAATGACCCTCCCATTTGTCTCTGGGTTGAGCCTTTTTAATCATAGTAGTCAGCTGCCTACATACCTTTGCTGAAACAAAACAATCTGAACAAAAATGAGGAAGCTTTAAGGGCTCTTCCTCAAAACTGCCTATCCTTATATAGCAGAAGCGAGTAAACTGGATAAAGAAGCTACCAAACCTCTTCACCAATGCCTGTGCATCCTCAAAAATTCTTTTGGTTTTCATATTCTTCAATTCATAGCACAACTCTCCTAGAAAGGCATTGTGTACCCTCCTAAAGTCTTGCAAGGCATTATCCTTTTGCAACATAGGGTAAAAATCATATATGGGGACCTCCTCCTTAGTGGGTTGTCTAAGTATTCCAACTATCTCCTTAACACACACCAAACTATATATAAGATATGAAGACATGAAGAAATTATGCTTAAACTATTTGGCCATACTCAACTGCTCCCTCGTTGAATCGGCAATCAGCTCTACCCAATCAAGGTATTTCTTCCCTTCTACTACTAGCTGCACATAGGAATAAATCCATTCGTCGAAACTGTAGGCTTCCGTAGAGCCTCTGACTTGGTGCAATAGTAACATGACATCATGAACGTGAGGCAACATATGATTCTTATTGGGATTCTTGGGCAATTTGGAACCACCCCTTTGAGGAACCTTCAAAAAATATTTTGTTATGTTATTTTGCTGCCCGGTTCTATCTGCGGCACTCCAGTAAGTGTTAGTGCTTGCCAATGGCTTGAATAGGAAGGTATAGGAGTGATCCTGGTAGGAGTGGAAGGCCTACTTTTAGCATTTCTTTTGGGAGTGAAATTTGTGGCAAATGATAACCCTTGCAATTCCTCAAAATAATTATCAATTACTCTGTCTCTCCTTTGTGATCTGGTATAAGGACGAGAATCCAGTGTTGTCACCCCTAGGGTTCCTAAGATCTCTAAGCAAAACTTTCAACGTCAGCAATGTTCTTGAGTTATGGAAATTTGTCCCAAACAAAGCAAAACTATTGATATTGTTGATTATGAGTTCAATTATATCATGCCCGTCGCATGCTGGTCTATTGAATGTTTGACTTATTTCTCCCCAGTAGAGTCACCAAAAATCTGTTAACGAATGAATTTTGGCTTTCTTTAAATTAATGAATTTTTCACTATGTCGCCTTCTTTTAAAGACAAAAGTTCACTAGACAATTGGGTAAGTGTAACATATACTACTTCCCTCTGAATTTTTTGGATAGGTACAACTCCCTTCATTAGTTGTTCATGGAATAATCTATTTTATTTTCAATTGGTATGCTTTTAACCTGAAAGCACATAAGGCTACCTACCTCATTCTTAGCTGAGAGGCTAATGATCTACACACATTTCAAGGAAAAATAAGTTTTTATTAATGCTTCAATATGAGAAATAGAAGTGGCTGAAACAAAGTTCAGAACACCAATTTTACAATTCATAAAAAAAATAGATAAGAGAGGAAATCTCCTTTCAAAACACGAATCTTTTAAACATTCACAGGAAGGAATCTGAGAAAAATAATAATATTCTGCACTAGAAAGGCGATCACTGTCATTTGATTTAGATCAACATATGCAAAGATATATCACTACATAGATTCAAAACTCAAAGGTTTCTTTTTCTCACAAATTAGTATGATCCTATATATATATATATATATATATATATATATCTTATGTAACAAAGACACAATCAATACATCTATAAAACCCTTCTCAATTCTAGATCTTTAAAGTCTGATGACTTCCTTCAACAAAACATCACTTCTCAAAACAAAAAGAAACTAAGTAAAAACTCCCAAAATTCTAACCAAAATCTCACCCTTATCCCATCCATCTTAATCTAATTTATAGTTTTTAGAACAGAGGAAGTCTCCCTGAAAACCCAACCTCCTCTAAATCAATTATGAAAGTAACAGAGTATAATTGGGACAGATGTCCTGAAGTCTTTTGCATAAACATGAAAGATACATAAAAATAGGGCCTTGATCAATGTGTTATGCTGCTTTGCCATCATCATCTTCTTCTCCACTTTCTTGGGCATCGTGGGTAGTTGCGAGTTCCTAGATTATTGATTGGTTTGGAACCTTCATAGCATTGATTTTTGCCTTGGCCGCTTCTCTGTTTCATCTGTGCTTCGCCATCTTTTTGGCATGCTTCAGTAACTAATCATTACCGATAAACTTCATGGACTCGATCTGAGCAACCCGCGTTATATCCTCAGTTGTGAAAGTGCCCTTGGCTTTGATTTTCTCCATGTATATCCTGAAATTTTTTATCACATCCTATGTGTTTAGCCTGCATATCCCCAACTGCCAATCATGGTCAGGATTAACCACCTTGTCGTCATTAACTAAACTGCATTGGAGGTCTTGGAGTTCATACACAGAAGCCTTAGCATCGGAGATCACAGATTTGAAGGTGAGCACTTGCCACATTATGGTCTTCTTCAACACGACGAGTTGACATTCATTTGTTACTAGCTTGATTGAATGTTCTGTCAAAAACTTGGTAGCTCCACGTTCTTCTATTTTAGTGAACATAGGCAAGACATTCTCCCATTTGTGTTCCTTTTTCTCCCATGGCAAAACTTGGTTTTGAATCTCCACAATGAGGCTTTGCATCTCATCACATAATTTCTGGGAGTTCGTGATATATTTTTCTCTGTCTTTAATTACTCCTTCAATCCATCTTTCAACAGCCTCTACAATGCTTTTAGCTCATTGAACCTAACTCATTAGATTTTTATTTTTTGGTGAAGTAGGATCAAAAATCTCTGTAGCATGGGATATAGGAAGTACTCCGAAGCAACCGATGTTGTCAATAAATTGAGCAAGGATGCTTATCTACCACTTTAGGTCTCTCTTTTCCCACCCGTCTTTATCTGACCTAGTGAGCATTTTCTTTGTGGATACTTGGAAGAAATGGTTATCTGAATCTCTACTCATGTTTCCCAGCTCCACCTTAGTGACCTCAAAATCTTTTGCACTGACTTCCTTGTCCTCTTCCTTGGGTTTGTATGAGGCAATCTCAGCAACCCACTTTCTGGTCCCTTCATCACTATCCAGTCGAGCAGTTGTTTTGAACCTTTTTGGCTTGGGGCCCTTCTCTGTGTACTTAATGACCATATCTTGAATTGGAATAGTCACGGGAATGGAACTCTATTTTCTGTTAACCAAAGTGGTCAACCACTTAGGGGTTGCACTGGAACTAGTTGCTCCTTCGATCGTTTTAGAGGGCGGTGTCATAGCTACACTAACCGCATGGGAATCCAGGGAATTAGCAACGTCATTGTCCAAATCTTCAACCTCAAATATCTGAGCTTCCAGAATCTTATCCTTCACCTCTGTATCCTTAGCTTGATCCATCCTTCTCTGAGTAGCACTTCATGACTGAGTATGACAAGGAGTGGAGAAATCCAAAGCTGGATTAGACTTGTGCCTAACCTGTGGCATCTTTTTATCCTTACCTGCATGAACAGGCATAGAAGCATTATTAGAAAAATGCTTTGGTGAATGCAAAGTAACCTCACTATTTCTTGCAGAGTTAGACTTGGCACCTAATTTCACTGCATTCTTCCTTTCAATCCATTATGCGGTTCTCTCCAAAACCCTTTTTGTTTTCAACTATATATCATCCTCTTCCTCCTCACTCCAACTGATACAGGACACTTCAGTTTTGGCTTGAGCTAAGTATCCAGGTTCAAACAATTCTAGATAATCTTCCTCAAGCTTGTCTATGTCAAGCTTTACCTATAATTAAATGACTTGCTCCAACACCATCCTCATGTTTCCCCTTTTGAACACCTCAAATTCATCACTGCAATCCTCCCAGAAGTCCTCTAATTGTGGAATTGGGAGATACAGCATTAGACCAAGACTTCAGGAGAAACCCTTATTATCAAAACCTTTCCTTTCATGGTATAGGGGAAAATTGAAGTTCTTCAGGTCTTCTCCAATACTCAAAGCATCTGACATTGAACTGTAGGATAGCATACCTAACTAAATGGGAAAATGACCCTCCAATTTGTCTTTGGGTTGAGCCTTTTTAATCACAGTAGTCAGCTGCCTACCTACCTCTACTAAAACAAAACAATCTGAACAAAAATGAGGAAGCTTGAAGGGCTCTTCCTCAAAACTACCTATCCTTACATAGCAGAAGTGAGTAAACTGGATAAAGAAGCTACCAAACCTCTTCACCAATGCCTATGCATCCTCAAAAATTCTTTTGGTTTTCATATTCTTCAATTCATAGCACAAATATCCTAGGAAGGCATTGTGTACCCTCCTAAAGTGTTGTAAGGCATTATCCTTTTGCAACATAGGGTAAAAATCATATACAGGGACCTCCTCCTCAGTGAGTTATCTAGGTATTCCAACTATCTCCTTAACACACACCAAACAGTATATAAGATACGAAGACATGAAGAAATTCTTCTTAAACTGTTTGGCCATACTCAACTGCTCCCTCGTTGAATTGACAATTAGCTCTGACCAATAAAGGTATTGCTTCCCTTCTAATACTAGCTGCACATAGCAATAAATCCATTCATCGAAACTGTAGGCTTCTGCAGAGCCTTTGACTCGGTGCAACAGTAACATGACATCATGAACATGAGGTAGCGTATGATTCTTATTGGGATTCTTGGGCAATCTGGAACCACCCCTTTGAGGAATCTTCAACCAATATTTTTCTACATTATTTCGGTGTCTGGTTTTGTCTGTTTTGAACTTGGTGATTGACTGGGTAGGAGAAAAGTTTGAGAACTGGTAGTCGGGTAGCTTGAAAATAGAGGAAATTACTTCACGGTTAATGGCAAGGAGGGTTTCACCATTGTCTCTCTTGATGGTTTTGGAGGCTAGATCATACCTAGCAATACATTCCCTAACCAATTATGGGCAAGGGATAGCTAGGGGAAAGGTTGCTGCCTCTGTGAGTACACTACTCAAAACTTCCACACCAAAGAAGCCATCAATTCCCTTGAACACCCTTTCTTTTAAAACTTCAAGATTTTCCCTTTTAAGGTCCGTATCGCTGACTATGGGCTCTGTACATGCAAGACTAAAAACATTCCCGAACAGGTGCAACGTGGACTTCATAATTCATGAATGACAAGCCTTATTTTCCTTCAGCAAACCTTACTACAAGAGAAGAAATGCAGGTAAAAATCACTAGAGAGAACAAGAAATGGACTCACCTTCACAGTTGAGAGCAACTAGACGACTACCAGCAAAAAAACCTTCTACCCAAGAAAAATAACACTACAGCAATGAGGAAGAAATTTTCAGAGAATAAATCCTCTCATACCTTATAGCAGGAGCAATAATACAGACTTATTAAGTGCAATAATTTCAATCGTCAGTTTAAAGGTATTGAGCTTGTGGATTGGACATCGCATGCATGCATTGAATGCATGGTGGCATTTTTTAAATAACCACCAATTCCCGAAATGATTACTTGCTTTGAAACTCCAAAAATTGACGTCACCCAAGATATGGTTCACCTTCCTCATACTTGGCAATTAATGCAACATCAAATCTTTTAACTCACGTGACCCACCAAATTTGAACACACATAAACATTCTGAACAGACTTCATTGAGATTCAAGTAGTTCAAGGCGTACACCACACCTAGGAGAAATTTTTTATGAAAGGACTAACTATGTCATGTGCTGCTGACCATTTGAACTATGTTGAACATATTGAACACATTTGAACCTTTTGAACTAGGTTCAAAGAGTTCAATTCCTGGAGAGATGATATAACACATCACCAAATGAAACCAATAAGGAACCACTGCAAAACACTTTAAAAGATTGTTAGTATGAAAAACCCCCAAGACACCTAAGAACCCGCGAAACCTAAGTGAAGCTAATGAACCCGGTTCAAAATGGTTCAATGTGTTCACGGAGTTTGACCAATTACTAAAACTCAGCATTTTTTATTTAAAGACAATTTACAAATGGACTAAGGCTTGAACTGAGGCATTGCAAGAAAGATAAGGACTCTGAATGAAATTTTATAGGGTGATTTACTCCTGTTATGAAGGATAAATGATGCAGTAACATTGGCTCTGACTGGGGATTGTATTTTGCGAAGGAAAATGCAAAGAACTCTAAATCTCTGGTTTCGCATGGCTAAAAAAAAATAGATAAGGGAACAAAGGAAGACCTACACCTAAACTACTATATATAGGAAAACACAACCACAGGTTTCACAGTTTGTAGAGCTTGAGATCTTGCAACTTGAGGAGATTCTATGGCAACTAACTATTTCAGGAAGGACAATCTGAAACTTGATGGAACTAAATATGGTATATGGAAGTTCAAAATGGAGACACATCTGAGTTGCATTGGAAAAGACATATGAGATGTTACACAGAATGGTTATGTTGGTCCTACACCAGGTCAACCTAATCCACCTGCATTGGTGAAGGATCAAGAGAATGATTGCAAAGCAAGAGAAGCACTCTTGAGTGCCTTGTCAGATCAGCAAATCATGGGATTATTAGACCGATCTACTGTTAAAGCTATTGGATAAATTGGACACATTGAATGAAAGTGATACCACTATCAAAATTGCAAAACTAGATTGCTTCTAGGTCAGGTATGAAAATTTGAAAATGGAAGAAGATGAAAGAATTTTTGCTTTTATGGAAAGGGTTAATGAAATTGTTTTGGGAATAAAATGTTGTGGAGGTTCCTTAAGTGAAGATGAAATTGTTTCTAAAGTTTTAAGAGCATTGCCATCGACATACAAAATGAAAGTAACTCTTATTAATGAGTTAAGAACCATGCCTAATACATCAGTGTCTAGAGATACCTTGGTTGGAAAACTTTCAGCATTGGAGCTTGAGGAATTTGGTCCTGTTGCTACAATTAAGACAAATTTATCTTTCAAAGCATCATCATTTGTAGTTGTAGACACCTAAAAATGGTCAACGCTTGCGGAGTCATATTTTAACATTGGCACATTGCCTCATTTTAGAGTTTTTGCGTAGCATTAACATTTCTCCTATGTTATGCACTTGGTCTTTATCATTTGTGAGCATCGAGTCCTTCTTCTACATTCTTCAATTGTCTCGCTTTCGAATTGGTCTTGTCGATAACAATCTTCAGTCATGATTTTGGTCAATCTGATCCTGTCGCATCAATGTGTGTATTCATTTGTCATCATTTTGGACATCGTCAATCCTAATTAGGGTTTTGTCCTCTTATCAATCTTGTCATCATGCGATCGATTTGTCATCGATCATTATCATTTTCAATCTCATCAATTTTGTGATCGATTTGTCGTCGATCCTTGTCCTCTTCAATCATGTCAATTGGCGCATATCAATTTGGTCTCTTTATCAATATTGGTCAATTTGTCAACCAATTTCAAATGTTTATCAATCAAATCATTTATTAAGTCAGAATCATGATCAAATCGGATCGACATCAAATCAATCTTACATCAAGACCTAATTGTCATCCTTGCATTTCTAAATTCCCTCTTTGTGAATTAATTAATAAATGAAAAATTATTAATTCATTCACTAATTTCCTATTTCCTCATTTTCTAATTTCCTAATTCCTATTTTCTATTTTTTCTAATTTTCCTAATTTCTAATTCAATTTCCTCCTATTTTCATGGGAATGACATTTCAATTTGTCATAATTTGTCATAATTGACAATCAATCAATTTTGACATAGAAAGTTGTCATAATTTTGTCATAAATTATCAATCAATCAATTTTGCATAGAAAGTGCATAAGTTGTCATAATTTTGTCATAAATTATCAATCAATCAAATTTTGCATAGAAAGTGCATAATTTTGTCATAAATTATCAATCAATCAAATTTTGCATAGAAAGTGCATAATTTGTCATAAATTGTCATAATTGACATAATTAATTTGCAATTTCCATTTGAATCTCTTCATGCTAATTTGACCCATCTCTCCAATTTGTCTATAAAGTGGATGAATTTCTTCAATCCCAACTAATGAGAATGAGAATAATCACTATTTCAAGTCAATCATGCTTCGAGTACTCTTGTGCCAATGTCAATCTTGCTTTCACATTAGGTTTATGTAGTTGAAGGTGAGATCCATAAACAAAGGCTATTTGGAGAAGAAAGAAGGACAATGGAGCCGCATGAAGGAAGCATTTAGATCTACATTTGGTTTGCATAGTCTTTAGTTTTGAATGTTTCATTTTCATGTCTTTATTGAGTGTGTTAGGATAGATCATTGCAATTTGCTTTTGTGATTGAGCTATTATTGATATTTTGCTTTGATGATTTCCGATTTCCTAGCTACAGTAGCATCTTCATCATCAACTGATAAATCTGATTGGAAAGCACTTTATGCAAGAGAACTTGAAGACATCAAGAGGGAAAATGAAGAACTTGAAGAGCTTGAAGCACTATTTGCAAGAAAAATGCCTAAAGGTCCTATTGGAAGTAAGTATGAAGGTAAAGCACCTTTTAAATGTTTTAACTACAATAAAATTGCTCATATGGCATCTAGATGTCCGGGTAGACATGCAAGATTGAGAGAAGAAGCTAAAAGAACATATAAGCCTAACCTTGAATATCAGAGATATAGATTTAAGAAAAATAGAGACAAATCTTGTTACTATGCTGATGAAGGAGTTACTAATGATTCTGATGAAGAACTAGGAGACAATGGATGGTCTTTTGTTGCAATAATAGAATATCAACTGACACCTACTGTTCCATCGGTAGAATAGGGCTCTGGCAGCTAAAATTGAAGAAAAGGATGAATGGATTATAGATTTTAGATGTTCACATCATATGACTGGTGATAAAAGTAAATTCTTATCTTTTCAAGAATACAAGGGAGGTCTAGTAAGATTTAGAGATGACAAAGCCTGTTTGATCAGAGGAAAAGGCACTATATCTTTTGATGGTAAGCACAATACTGGCAATGTTTATTATGTTGAAGGTTTGAAGCATAATCTTTTAAGTGTTGGTCAATTAGTTGAAAAAGGGTTTCAATTACAATTCAAGAATGGTAAATGCAAAATCATGAATAAAATTGGTTTGGAAATTGCAATCGGTAATCAGACTAGAGGTAATATCTTTCATTTGAATAACATTGAAAAGACATGCTTGATTGCACACATTGATGAAAGCTGGTTATGGCATAGATTGTAAAACCTAATAATCCGGTATGTAAGGAATGTCAAATGGGAAAGCAAGTTAGAACAAATTTCAAAAGTATTTCTCAGAAAACCAATGATGTTCTTGATTTAATTCATACTAACTTATGTGGTCCGGCAAGAACAAGAAGTCTACAAGGAGATAGATACTTTATGCTAATCATTGATGATTATTCTAGAATGTGTTGGGTTACTTTTCTTAGGGAGAAATCAGAAGCTTTTGGGAAATTCAAATTATTCAAGGCACTTGTACAGAATGAAACCGACAAAAAAATCAAATTACTAAGATCAGATCAAGGAGGTGTATTTACATCTAAGGAATTCAATATATTTTGTGAAGTGAATGGAATTAGAAGACAACTATCAGCATCCCTCACACCTCAACAAAATGGAGTTGTGGAAAGGAAGAATAGAACTATTTTGGATGCAACTAGAAGCATGATATCCAAATCAAATCTACCTCATGTGTATTGGAGAGAAGCAGTGAATACATTGGTTTACACTTTCAATAGAGTTCACATTAAAGGTGAAACTCGTAAGACACCCTATGAATTATGGCTTGGTAATATTCCTACTCTTAAGTACTTCAGAATATTTGGAAGCAAATGTTACATTAGGAGAGATGATTATATTGGTAAATTTGATCCTAGAAGTGATGAAGGAATATTTCTTGGGTATTCATCTAAAATCAAAGCATATAGATGTTTTAATAAGAGTGCAAATGTGAAGATTGATGAACATTTTAGAAGAAATTCAAGGTCTATGGATTTTGAACTGGTAGTTGAGATAATCACAAATGAACCTATACAGAGTGCACCGGTACAGAATGTCGATCCAGTCACACCGACATCATTAGAGAATTCCACAGTTACCGAAGAACAACAGCAAGTGAACACACCCCGGTATGTAAGATTGAATCACTCTAAAAGTCAGATAATTGGGAATAAGTATCAAGGAGTTATGACAAGAGGGAGACTGGCAAATGAAGAGGTATGTTTAATTTCTCAAATTGAACCAACATCTGTCATTGAGGCATGTGAAGATAAACATTGGATTAAGGCTATGGAAGATGAATTGGAACAAATTGAAAAGAACAATACATGGACATTGGTTCCTCAACCTAAAAGTAAAAAGGTAACTGGAACTAAATGGGTATTTAGAAATAAACTTAATGAAGATGGTAAGGTAATCGGAAACAAAGAAAGATTAGTGTGTAAGGGTTATTCACAGAAAGAGGGAATTGATTACAATGAAGCTTTTGTATCGGTAGCTAGAATTGAGGCAGCCAGATTATTTCTTACATTTGTAGCACACAAAAACTATAAAGTATATCAAATGGATGTTAAATGTGCATTTCTGAATGGTGATCTTGAAGAGGAAGTTTACATTGAACAACCTGATGGATTTTCATTGACAAATGATAAAGATATGGTTTGCAGATTAAGGAAAGCTTTATATGGATTGAAGCAAGCTCCCAGAGCTTGGTATGCTAGATTGGACAAATATCTTATGAAGCTTGGTTACACTAAAGGTAATGTTGACAACAACTTATACTTCAAAGTGACTAATGAAGACATTTTGGTTATTGAATTTTTTGTTGATGACATCATTTTTGGAGGAGAAGATGGATTGTGTAAAGACTTTTCTAACAAGATGCAGGAAGAATTTGAAATGTCTATGATTGGGGAGATAAAATTCTTTTTAGGATTGCAGATTTCACAGACTGATAAAGGTATATTCTTATGTCAATCAAAGTACTTGAAGGAATTAGTGAATAAATTTGGTATGGAAAACTCTAAATTGTTAAGTACTCCTATGACTATAACTGATAAACTATCATTGAAGGATGATTCAACTCCTGTTAATCCGACAAGATACAAATCTATGATTGGAGGTTTACTGTATTTGACACAAATGAGACCTGATATAATGAATGCAGTGTGTATTGTTTCAACATTTCAGAGTAATCCTAGAGAAAATAGTGAATCAGTAGTGAAACGAATTTTTCGGTATTTACAAGGCATAACAAATCTTGGTTTATGGTATCCTAAAGATTAAAATTTTGAGTTATGTGCATACACTGATGCTAATTGGACAGGAGATGTAGATGACAAAAAGAGAACAACTGGCGGGGTATTCTTTCTTGGTAGCAAATTGATCTCATGCTTAAGCAAGAAACAGAGTTGTACATCATTATCAACAACAGAATCAAAATATGTTGCAGTAACAACCAATTGTACTCAGGTATTATGGATTAAGAAAATGTTGAAAGACATAAAGGTAAAATGCAAAGAACCCATAATCATCTATTGTGACAATTTAGTAGCAATTAATATATCTAAGAATCCAGTATTTCACTCTAAAACTAAACATGTTTCTATCAAATACAATTTTCTGAAAGAGAATGTTGAAGCAAAAGAAGTGAGATTGGTTTATGTGAATACTAAAGAGCAGATTGCAAACATCTTTACTAAGCCTTTTCCTAAAGAAACTTTTGAATATCTCAGAGAGCATCTTGGGGTCATACCCTCACTGGTAGAGACTCAGACAGTTGATGCTTGGCATCAACCTGGCAGAATTTATAGAGAAACCTTTTTCGGCTTTGATGGAGGAGAGCTACTTCAAAGGGGGAGTAGTTGGATAAGTTGGTATTTGTAATTGGTTCTATGAACTGGTTTTATCTAGTATTTGTATTGCCTTGGAATTTGATGTCAAAGGGGGAGATATATCTATGGAAAAACACATTATCCTTTGAGGAGAGATTATTCATTGGGGGAGAGATTGTTACTCTCTGCATTTTTATTTTTATTTCTGGTATTGATCTATTCTAGAGACTATTGGTTTTTGACATTTCTACTTTAGCACTTAGATGGTTTTTCCATCTTGTGTTGCCATTAATGCCAAAGGGGGAGATTGTTGATATTATGGACATGTTGCATTGGTTTTGTCATTGATGTCAACACTTATCAACACTTATCCTTCTGGAGATCTTTGGTTATGTTCACCGGCAAGTTCAGTGACATGCACTGTCATCGATATTTGGTTCACCGATAGGTTATATTGTTCACCGACACTGAGAATGACTTGTTATCATCTGGAGATCACTTGGTTATGTCGAAGACATGGTTTGGACACTTGGTTTTGGAGATTTGGCTATTGGTGTAATCGGGTTGACATATTTGCTATTACCGAAAAATTGGTCTAGGTTATGGACCGACATGCGTTATCTATTCCAGATCAGCACAACACATTATGGAGATGGTTTAATCAATTAATATAGTTGTTGAGCTGACATGATGCATCACATCTTGACTTACTTATGTTGGAATTTTGATGATTATGTTGTGATTGTCATTGATGGGCACACACTTGCTATGAGATCACTTTGAGAATGTATGAATTATGTTCAACCGGTAATTGTTCCAAACCGGTATCATGTTGTAGTCTTTAGACTACTATTGTTATGTAGAAAGTGTTTACCGATCTCAAGCGGTATAAAGACCCAAGCAAAATAGAGAGATCAAGTGGTTTAAGGATCTCAAGCGGAGCGATTTAAAGGAGCCACAAGCGGCAGTTATCTTTTTCCAGTCTTCAAGTTTTGTCAACTGGAAATCTATTTGAACCGGTATTACTCTGAGTCGCCAACTGGTAACTGAAAAGTTGGACAAACTAGTAATACTCTATGATGAGTTACCAACTGGTATATTTTGTGATGAGTTACCATCTACTGATACTTTGACGATGATTTTGTGTCATGTTATCAAATGTGTCTAGATACAATGAACCTAGGAACTTGTAATGAAATCCTATTGGACCAACGTGAAATCAGATTCCTTTTAAGGACATCATGTCTAGGGTTTTGAGTAAGAGAGAGTATGTGAGTATAGCTATTAGGTTTTGTGAAACCTCTAGAATGTGCGATCTTAACTGAGAAGATCAAGTCTGTGATTTGTAACAGAGTAAGGAGTTACTAAAGACTGAAGTAATGTTGAAATTCATTAGCTATGAGCTACAATGGATCTAATCAAGCAGACTATGCCATTTGCTAGATCATTCCCTTTTTGATTACTCACATCTTTGACAAGTTAGAAACCCTTAACTGGGTAGGCCCAGAAAAGCCTTTGTAAATCCTCTAACAAGGTGGTTCACATCTGTGGATCTGAAATCCTCTCACAAGGTAGTCTTTAATTGGACTTATCTCCTAACAGAGATTGAGATTCCTAATAGGATCTATTCTGGTAAAGAACATTGTATGACCTTAACTGGTCTGGTTACTATTCTGTAGATAGTTACTTGTGAGTTTCATCTCACCATGGTTTTTCCCATTTGGGTTTCCACATCAAAATCTTGTGTTATGGTGGTTGTGCTTCTGTGGGTGAATACATTATTTGCTATTTGGTTTGCATGTGTGTTAACTGGTTTGTTTGCTAAACTAGTTTATCAGTTTACTGCTAGACTATTAAAGTGTTTAAGTACAATATTTTCTGGTAGACTAATTCAGCCCCCCTCTTAGTAGTCATCAATTGATATTGGAGCCAACCTTTCTATAAGTTTAAACACTTGGAAAGAGATATGGGAGAATACACTGTGAGGGAACTTACTCATCGGCTCACTCAGTCTGAGCAAGCCTATGATGAACTTATGGTCAAATATAAGGCCTCTCAGGCAAAAAGGAGAGAACATGCTGAGAAACTGATGGAGCTAACTAAAAACAGTTCTTCTGATGTAAAGGAGTTGGAAGGACTAACTATTCGAATGTGCCAAGAGCTTGATAACCAGAGGAAAGCTGAAGATCTGGTAAAAGACAAAGACTATGAGATCTCAAAGCTGAAGCAAGAGATCAGTGCACTTACCGCTCGTCTTCATGAAAGAAAAATGGAAAAAGAAGAATTACAAGGTGAACTAAACATGGCTATCTCTGAGAATGCAACCTTGAAGGAATCCAATGCTACTATTTCCAAAGAACTCACTGAATCAAAGAAAATACTTGCCAAATTCAATAAGAGCTCTGTCAAGCTAGAGCAGAAGCTTGAATCAGCTAAACCAGTAAAGAATACCAATGGACTTGGTTTCTCTGATTATGAGGAAGGTGAGACCTTTGGAACAAAAGCTGGAGCATCAAAGAAACAATCGACATCAAAGGATAAAGGTAAGAAAAAGTTCAAACCTATTTGCTTTAACTGTCTCAAGGAAGGACACACTGCTAATATATATAGAAATAAGGCTTACAATAATTTTCCTTATTTTCTAAACAATAAGCCTAGATCCAATAGATTCAATGGTAATTGTTATGCATGCAACAAGTTTGGGCATAGAGCATTTGAATGTAGGTCTATCTTGCACAATACGAGAAGGTATCCTCAAAGCAATCAAGGAGTTTTTCCTTAACCCTCTAGGAACCGGAACCTAAACTAGTTTAATACCTATAGTCATCAGTCAAGTAGTGGTGGCTATCAAGCAGCAACTAGATGGAGAGAAATCTGTAATATTTGCCATGGTCATGGTCACATTGCTGCAACATGCAAAAGGAAGAATGGAAACATGAATAATGGACCTTGGAGAGCACCTGGAATGGTTTGCTATCACTGCAACAAACTGGGTCATACAACAAGATTCTGCAGAAGTAGAAAGAGTATATCGGATAATATACCAGTCACTCCAAAAGGAAAAATTGATGTTGAAATTGTTCAAGCAGACATGAAGAAAATTTGGAAGAAGAAGCCAGAAGAAGTGATTCAAGAAGAACCGGTTTCTGCACCTAGTGTGGAAGTCGCTGAATCGACAAACTAAGCATCAAAAAAGCTTACGAGGAGAAAATAGTGAAATATATCGAACCCTCAGTTTACACTTGTAAAAGACCTTAACCAGCATGAGATAACTATCAGATTGGTAGAAGATTGGAAATGGTATAAGGAAAAATTAGGGTTTATGCCCTAATAGTGGAACATTTATTATGGTAGGTGGAGAATCTATTTAAAAGGAACATTCAAATCATTTCTCACTATCATTTTTTGAGCATAGAAGTTTTCAAGTGCAGAGAAAAGAAAAGCGATTTACATTGTGATTCAAAGAATTTATCAAAATCCTGAAGAAGAATCTGAAGCAAACATCTGTTGGAGAAGTGTAGAATGTAAAGCAATATTTCAGTAACCGAAGGAGTGTGTAGTGAAGTTCAAATTGTGAAGCCCTAAATTTTGATCTATGAAGGTAATTTTCAAAATTTCTTGTTTATCATGGCTTCAGCATCACATGACAGCTCTACTAAACCCGATGATTTTGTAGACTTCATTCAACGGAAGGCAAAATACAATGCCCTATCTCAAATACCCACTAGTGTCATAGTGGAAGAAGGCATTTCAGATTTCATTGACTACAAGATTGAAGACCTAGGATCTCTGATGATCCATTCCCAGTTGAGTCTGTTCTACGGAAAGGATAAGAAGATTAAACTGGAATTCAGCATTCTGGAAAAGAAGAAACTTCACAACACAACCTATTCTCTTGAAGAATTTTTGGATAATCACATTCAAAATATTCTGAGCAGAGTACATGGTGATAAGATGTACTTAGAGTGAATGCATGATATCACACCAGAAGCAATTCATACTATCACCAGTTTCTACAACGTCGGTGAAGTGCCAGCCCTAAGAAAGATTAGCAGGACAGTAATGACTAAGCTCACCGGTTCTATGAGCGATTCATGGGGAATGACTGTCAATTCAATCAAAGATGATCTTGTCAAATACACATGTATGGTGATAGGATACCAAATGTTCCATGCCAGTAGAATCAACTCTATCTCTGTTGCAGTGTTAAATGCCACCTATAGGATGATCAAGGAAGATGCATTGTTTGATCTGTGCACTTATGGTGCAGGGCACCTAGCTCAAAGTTGTCTTTTCTTTCGTTTTAGAGTTTTTGTTTGATTTCAAGTTATTTTATGTTGTAATAAGGTGGAATAAGTCCTATGATGCTTTTTGAATCCATAGTTTGGTTGTCCACACTTTTGTTGTGCTCAGGATCCAAAATTGTCATTATCTTGAAATGTTGTCAAAATGTCAATTTTTGGGTTTGTACCAGGTGGATGCCTGGAAAATTGCTAGAATGTTTGGAAATGGTTTAAATCCATTTTTAGATGCCATTTGAGTGATTTTTAAGGCCTTGAGAGCCTTGGAGTGTGTTTTTGCACTCATAGGTAAAAGTTGTCAAAATTGTCATGACAACTTTTGCATTTTTAGGCAAAAGTTGTCCATGAAGGAAATGGCATTGGAAGTTGGTTGGAACCAACTTGAAATTGTGTATAAAACCTTCTAAACATCTCCAATACAAGGTTAATCAACTTTTGGTTTGCATTCAATTCATTGGCCAAGGGTTTCCTTTGCTTTTTCTCACATTTGGACTATTTTTGCTTTGAATTTATGATTTTGTACGACCTGTATGGTCTCATACGGTGCTCATAGTAGCATAGGAAGTTAGAAATTTGTTTTACCTTCCCAAAAAGTATAATATGAAGGTCTGAAGGGCTTTGAATCAAAAGTCATCACTATTTTTGTAATAGTTGCTCACAAACCCTTGAAATTTGGGGTTTTGATTGTAAAAATGCATTTTACCTGAGCATCCATGAATGGCACAAGTTGAAATACATTGGATGGATTGGGTAGGATATATAAATAGTTTTAGAGTAGGCATTTTGTGTTTTTGCAGGCCACAAGGAGGAGAATGGGTGAGATGAACAACACACAAGCTTGTAGCTAGTGTGTGGGGGCAGCAAAGGTTGCTCATTTTCAGAGCCATGGAGAACTGATACCTTAGAAAACCATAGTGTTTTGGAAAGGCCTATGGGTGTACCAAAAGTATCCAATACTTTTCTAGTTTTAGATTTTGACTGGTGAAGAGTTTGGAGCACATCTTCCAAAACTACCTGGAAGCCCTAAACCCCTTAAAAATAGCTTGTTTTGAGTTACCCTAGTTGTACAACAAACTCAGATGGGAAAATTTGTGATATTTTTTAACTTCCAAATGGATATCTGAATATATAAAAATATCTAGGGGTTGTTAGGAAATTTTGGGGGAAAAGACCAAAAAATAGTCCCAGAAGGGCTAGTCATTTAGGCCTAATAGCAGTCGGTAGAAGCAAGTTGAAAGCCTAGGGCTTGGGAGGAAGGTGCAGACCTTTATAATAAATAAAATGACCTTGAAAATATTTGCAAAACATAACCACAAACTTTAAACATGGTTAGAGTGAAGATCCTTGGCAAAGGTCTTTGGAGCCTAGCTGGAGTTTTGGAAAACTAGTAGGAGACCATCTCAAAATTAGAGATTTGGGTCAAAACCAACAAGAAACCTCAAGAGGCTCTACCTAGGAGGCAAGTCAATAGATTTTAGACCTTGGAGGTCTAAGGAGTGTACTCTAACAAGTTACCTTGGAGGAGCTTGAGTAGAAGGGTGAGTTGAGGAGTTGGGGTGAGTAAGGGTGAATTGGAGAGCTAGGCACAAGATCTCTGCATCAGAGTGGTATTAGAGCCATTCTTTGAAACATTTGGTGTATGTCAAATTGTAAAGAATCAGAAGCAAGTTCAATGCCTCCAAAGGCAATGACTCTAGAAGCCATCCGACAGATGGTGGTAGAGATGATAGAAGGAGTGAAGGATACAAAAGGAAGTAGAGGAACAAGAGAGGTAAAGAAGGAGAAGGGAAAGGTTAAGACAAAATGGGGTGATGAGACTGATGAAGAAGTGGAAGATGGAGAGGAACCAGCAGCAGTAGCTATGCCTCAAGACCAAATGTTATTCCTAGATGTAGTCAAATCCATTTCTAAGGACAATCTGGATGGATTACCCACATATGAAGGAAAATTCAATGGAGAAGAGTTGCTAGATTGGATAGAAGCTCTCAATAATCACTTTGATTACAAAGAGGTAGCAGAAGAGAAAAGAGTTAATGTGGCCAATTCAAGAATGAGAGGATCAGCATTGGTTTGGTGGAATATGATGCAAGAAGAAAGGATACAAGAAGGCAAAAAGAAGATAACTTCATGGGAGCATATGAAGATCAGACTTAAGGCACAATTCCTTCTAGGAGATTATGAGGTTCAAATTCATAAGAGACTACAAAATCTGAAACAAAGGGAGCTAGATGTCAATGCTTACACGGAAGAATTCCATAAACTAAGCCTCAAAGCTAAGAAGCATGAGAATGAGGTGAATAAATTGGCTAGATACATGAATGGATTGAGACAAAATATACAAGATGAAATCAATATCCTTACTCCTGATACCATTCATAAGTGTTTTCAGTTAGCATTAAGGGCAGAAGACAAAATCAAGAGGAGGAGTGAACAAAATCAAAAGTTTAGAGGTGGCAGATCCTTTAGAGGAAGGGGCACTTTTAATAGAGGACAACAAACATCAAGGAATGAAGAAAACTCAAGGTAAGAAGGTGGTGGAGACTCTTCAAGGGGGCCATTTAGAGGATCCTTCAGAGGAAGAAACAATTCTAGGGGCAGATTTGGAAGCTTGAGAAGAGGAAATTCAGTTTTCACTGGTAGATGTTACAATTGTAATCAAGTTGGCCACACAATGGGAAGGTGTCCGGAGAAAGCAACCAGCTCTTCACACTCATACATGGGTGAGAGAAGAACACAATAAGTGTAGGAAGAAGACAATCAAAGTGTGTCTTCCCCTCTCAGCAAGGTAGGCCCAATGACAGATGGTGAAAGTTTAATGCTAAGAAGGTCTTTGTTGAAGATTCCTCAAGCTCAAGAGCCACCACAAAGGAAAATTTTGTTTAGAACAACTTGTAAGTCTCAAGGACAGATTTTCAAAGTGATTGTAGACTCAGGTTCAACTGAGAATATAGTTTCAACTCAAATGGTGGATAAAATCAAGTTAAAAAGGCTACCACATCTCACTCCCTACAAGGTTTCATGGCTCAACCGGCACCAGCATGTCTTAGTTGATGAGAAAGTATGGGTAGACTATGAGATTGGTGAGTATAGGGACAAGATTTTATGTGATATATTGCCTATGGATGCTTGTCATTTGCTGTTGGGATGTCCATGGCAATTTGATGTAAAGGCTCAGCATGATGGAGAAAAGAATAGCTATATCATTATCAGGAATGGTAAGAGATATCAAATGGATCCATTACCTGATCCAAAAGAGGAAACAAAAGTGGGATCAAGTGTGATGATGATGAGTGGGAAAGAGTTTCTTAAGGTGACGAGTGGGAAAGAGTTTCTTAAGGTGATGAAACAAGAAGGAGATCAAGGATATGCTATTGTGCTCAAACCCAGTGAAGAAGGTAAGGCAAATCCAATGGAAGAAGTGCCACAAGAGGTGAAGGGTCTACTCAAACAATATGTAGAAGTAATACAAGAAGATATACCTGATTCTTTTCCACCAATGAGGGATGTAAATCACCAAATAGACCTGATTCCAGGGCAAGTTTGCCTAACAAGGTTGCCTACAAAATGACACGTAGTCAAAATGAAGAAATTGCCAAATAAGCGTAGGAGCTCTTGGACAAAGGATTCATCAAAAAGAGTTTGAGTCCATGTGATGTACCTACTGTCTTAGCACACAAGAAAGGGGGAAAATGGAGAATGTGTACAAATTCCAGAGCAATCAATAAGATCACTATAAGGTATCGATTCCCTATTTCAAGGATAGAAGACCTATTGGACAATCTTGGGGGTGCAAGCTACTTCACAAAGGTGGATTTAAAATTAGGTTATCATCAAATAAGAATCAAACCAGGGGATGAATGGAAGACAACCTTTAGGACCAATGCTGGCCTCTATGAGTGGTTGGTCATGCCATTTGGCCTTGCCAATGCACCTAGCACCTTTCAAAGGCTCATGAATGAAGTCTTGGCTGAGTTCATAGGTAAATTTGTGATTGTATTACTTGATGATATTCTAATATTTAGCAGGTCCAAAGAAGAACATCTCAAGGATGTGGAGATGGTCTTGAAGAAGCTAAAAAAGGCACAACTCAAAATCAACCTTGAAAAGTGTGAGTTTCTCAAGACTGAACTTGTATATCTTGGTTTTATCATTGCACAAGGTTGTCTAAAAATGGATCCTAGTAAGGTTGAGGCAATCCTTAGTTGGCCTACACCTAATAATATCAGTGATGTTAGGAGCTTTGATGGGTTAGCATCCTTTTATAGGAAGTTTGTAAGAAACTTTAGTCATGTGTGTGCTCCTGTGCTCAATACTATGAAAGGGGGAGTCAAGTGTCAGTTTAGGTGGACAAAGGAGGCCCAAAAGGGATTTGAGTTGTTGAAAAAGAAGATAGCTAAGTTACCTACCCTTAGTTTACCTGATTTCAATCAGTCATTTATAGTTGAGTGTGATTCTAGTCAAAGAGCAATAGGGGCTGTCTTGAGTCAAGAGGGTCTTCCCATAGCCTTTTTCTCTGAGAAGTTGAATGAATAAAAAAAAAAGTACTCTATGTATGACTTGGAGTTGTATGCCATGGTGCAAGACTTGAAGAAGTGGCATCATTACTTTCTTCCCAAAGAGTTTGCGGTCTATACTGACAACCATGCCCTTAGTTTTCTCAATGGACAAGAGAAGTTGAATCAGAAGCACCTCAAGTTGGTAGAATACCTAAAATCTTATACCTTCACTATCAAGCATAAGAAGGGCACCTCAAATAAAGTTGTTGATGCACTCAATAGGAGAGTCATGACCATACAAGAGATTAAATTGCATAGTGTAGGGTTAGAGGAGTTGAGAGACCTCTACAAAGAAGACAAAGATTTTGCTGATATATATGCTACATGTTCTAATTTTTCTAACACTTCTCATGTTTCCTACTCAGAGTATATGATCCAGGAAGGTTTGTTGTTTAAAGGACATCTCCTTTGTATACCCCAATGCTCTATGAGACAAAACATCATTCAAGAGAAACATCAAGGGGGTCTAGGAGGTCATTTTGGAAACGATAAGACAATGGAGCAGGTTAGTCGATTCTACTATTGGCCCAAGTTGCAATCAGAAGTAAGAAGATTTGTTGAAAAATGTGCCATATGTCAGAGAGAAAAAGGATTAGGAAGTAATGTAGGTTTATATTAGCCCTTAGTCATACCCCAAAGGCCTTGGGAATGTTTGAGCATGGACTTTGTGTTGGGTTTACCAAGAACACCAAGAGGATTTGATAGTGTTTATGTGGTGGTAGATAGGTTCAAAAAAATGGCTCACTTCATCCCTTGTAAGAGTACCAATGATGCCACCTATATTGTAGGTCTTATCTTCAAAGAAATAGTAAGAATCCATGGACTTCCAGTTAGCATTGTGAGTGATAGGGATGTTAAGTTTTTGAGTCACTTCTGGAGAACCTTATGGAAGAAGTTGGGTACTAGACTCTTATTTTCATCTTCCTACCATCCACAATCAAATGGTTAGACTGAGGTGGTCAATAGGTCCTTGGGTAATCTCCTAAGGTGTCTCACTAAGCAGCATATTCAGACTTAGGACTTGGTGATCAGCTAAGCAGAGTATGCATACAATGATTCAGTCAACCGGAGCACAGGTAGAAGTCCTTTTGAAACTGTTTATGGAATGCATCCTAGAGGTGTCTTAGAACTTAGTGATATCAGTACAATGACCCACAAGAGTGCTCAAGGAGAGAGTTTTGTTGAAGGTATTAAGGAAATTTATGACAAAGTACAGTAGTCCTTGCAACAAAAATTAGAAAAATATAAGGAACAATCTGATCAATCAAGGAGGAACTTGCAATTGAAGGTTGGAGACTTAGTTTTGGCTTATCTCAGGAAGGAAAGACTTCCAAAAGGATAACCAACCAAGTTTATGATTAAAAAGATTGGGCCACTCAAGATTGTGCATAAGTTTGGCCAAAATGCCTATGAGGTTGAACTACCTCCTTCTTTGGCCATATCTCCTATTTTCAATGTTTGTGACTTGTATCCATATAAAGTTGAATCTTAGACCTCTCAGATAGATACCACATTGCAATCTGAAGAGGATTGGGTGAAGGATTTACTAGTTAGTCAACCGGTTCAGTTGGAAAGCATCTTGGATACCAAGGTGATCAAGAAGACAAGAAAGGGCATCTACAACAATTATCTTGTGAAGTGGGCAGGTCTACCTAATTCAAAGGCTATGTGGATGTCAGAAGCTGACATAATTCATCATGGAGTGCAACTAGCAGACCTGATAACTCAAGGGACTTGAGTTCCTTGCCCTAGGGGAGTATGGTGCAAGGCACCTAGCTCAAAGTTGTCTTTTCTTGCGTTTTAGAGTTTTTGTGTGATTTCAAGTTATTTTATGTTGTAATAAGGTGGAATAAGTCCTATGATTCTTTTTGAAGCCATAGTTTGGTTGTCCACACTTTTGTTGTGCTCAGGATCCAACATTGTCATTATCATGAAATGTTGTCAAAATGTCAATTTTTGGGTTTGTACTAGGTGGATGCCTGGAAACTTGCTAGAATGTTTGGAAATGGTTTAAATCCATTTTAGGATGCCATTTGAGATATTTTTAAGGCCTTGAGAGCCTTGGAGTGTGTTTTTGCACTCATAGGTAAAAGTTGTCAAAATTGTCATGACAACTTTTGCATTTTTAGGCAAAAGTTGTCCATGAAGGAAATGGTGTTGGAATTTGGTTGGAACCAACTTGAAATTATGTATAAAAACTTCTAAAAATATCCAATACGAGGTTAATCAACTTTTGGTTTGCATTCAATTCATTGGCCAAGGGTTTCCTATGTTTTTTCTCACATTTGGACTATTTTTGCTTTGAATTTCTGATTTTATACAACCTGTACAGTCTGGTAAGGTTCTCATAGTAGCATAGGAAGTTATAAATTTGTTTTACCTTTGAAACAAGTATAATATGAAGGTTTGAAGTGCGTTGAATCAAAAGTTATCACTGTTTTTGTAATAGTTGCTCACAAACCCTTGAAATTTAGGGTTTCGATTGTAAAAATGCATTTTACCTGAGCATCCATGAATGGCAGAAGTTGCAATCCATTCAATGGATTGGGTAGCATCTGTAAATAGTTTTAGAGTAGGCATTTTGTGTTTTTGTAGGCCACAAGGAGGAGAATGGGTGAGATGAACAACACACAAGCTTGTAGCTAGTGTGTGGGGGCAGTAGAGATTGCTCATTCTCAGAGCCATGGAGAATTGATACCTTAGAAACCCATAGTGTTTTGTAAATTTCTATGGGTGTAACATAAGTATCCAAGATTTTTCTGGTCATATATTTTGACTGGTCAAGAGTTTGGAGCACATCTTCCAAAACTGCATGGAAGCCCGAAACCCCTTAAAAATAGCTTGTTTTGAGTTACCCTAGTTGTACAACAAACCCATATGGAAAAATTTATGATCTTGTTTAACTACCAAATGGATATATAAATATATAAAAATATCTAGGAGTTGTTAGGAAATTTTGGGGGAAAAGACCAAAAAATAGTCCCAGAAGGGCTAGTCATTTAGGCCTAATAGCAGCCGATAGAAGCAAGTTGAAAGCCTAGGGCTTGGGAGGAAGGTGCAGACCTTTATAATGAATAAAATGACCTTGAAAATACCTAAAAAACATAACCACAAACTTTAAATATGGTTAGAGTGAAGATCCTTGGCAAAGGTCTTTGGAGCCTAGTTGGAGTTTTGGGAAACTAGTAGCAGACCATCTCAAAATCAGAGATTTGGGTCAAAACCAACAAGAAACCTCAAGATGATATACCTAGGAGGAAAGCTAATAGATTTTAGGACTTTTAGGTCTAAGGAGTGTACCCTAACAAGTTACCTTGGAGGAGCTTGAGTAGAAGGGTGAGTTGAGGAGTTGGGGTGAGTAAGGGTGAATTGGAGAGCTAGGCACAAGATCTCTGCATCAACTTGTATGCAAAGACAACTTCTGTTGAATCTCAAGTTGATCAAATAAGATAATGCATTGAGATTTAAGTTCGGACAACTACTGGTTGGGTTGTTCTTTTACTTCCAAGGCTACTTTCCAGGAGTAGGTGATATTCAGTGGTCTTTTGACCAACTGGTGACAAAGCAAATCAAAGAAATCCTACAAGTGGTTGGAACCAGTTATTTGGAAGTGCTGAACAAATATTTTGATGAGTTCAGATGCAAAATGAACCAAAGGGTTAGAATATCTGGTGATATAGTCAAAAAGTATGAGGAAGACATTTGTTTCACCATCAAAGTTGATGAGTGCATAATGGAGGTGGTTGAGCCTAGACAGGAAGAAGTGGAACCAATGGGATATGAGGTAATGTATGACATGATAGATGGGTATGCCTCTACCCTAATTGCCTCACCCCTTGATCCAAAGGAAAAGAGAACTGACACCTATCTATAAAGGGTTACATGGGTTGAAGAACCCTCAGCAAAGAAGGGAAAGGCAGTGTCTTCAACATCGACACCGGTTACTCCAGCAAGTCCCAAAGTGACCAAGCAGTCACCAGTAAAAAAGAAATAGGAAGCGGCACCTGCCAAAGTCTTTGAGAGGAAGAGGAAGACAAAAAACAATTCACCAAACTTAGAGGACATTGTCTCTGAAGAACAGCCTAAAAAGACTAGGCAAACAAAGAAAAAGACAAAGAATGTATCGGCAACATCTGCACAAGTAAATATTGATATTTCCTCTTACAAACCTTTGACACATTGTCAAAGAACAATTAAGAATATTAGAAGAAAAGTACTTGGTGATTTGAAAGAGTGCTTTGATGATTTTAATGATGATGAAAAGAAAGAAGTTGAACAGGAAGTTATCAATTATTTATGTATTAATGACCGGTGGCCATCAGAAATTAAGTCTGAGACACCTGATTCTTTATATAACTCTTTAGATAACAAATGGTGCATTGCCATAGAAAAAGAGCAAGAAATAAGAGAGGAAGTATTTGCACAATACTTTCTTGATGTGCCTAAAACAAAACTGTATGAAGTGGTGGAGAGATATAAGGGCCTCTTCTTCATGAGAAGAAGATTCCTGTTATTGGAAGGAAAAGTTTTGGAAGTGGTCAAAGATACCCACTCCCTTGCTAAATCAACTTTAAGACTGCATGAAGTGGCTGAAGCCAACAAGAAAGTTGAGCAAGAACCAGAAATCACTCAACCAGATGAAGTATATCATAGTGAAGGAGAACCGATCACTACTCAAATGGAACCAATTGATGTTGATGCCTTAAAGGGTGATAATGTTACTCCAGATGCACCAGTAGAAATAGAAGGTCAAGAGAAATAGGAGGAAGACAAGATTAAATAGGAAGAGGAAGAGAAGGAGAAATAGAAAAGAAAAAATAGGCAGAATAGGAAAAGGAGAAAGAGGATGAGAAGAAAAAGAAAGAGGAAGAAAAGAAGAAAAAAGTAGAAGAGGAGAAACAAGAGGAAGAAAAGAAAAAGGAAGAAGAGAAGAGGACACTAGAAGAGGAAAAGAAAAGAAAGAAAGAGGAGAAGAAGAAACAAGAGGAAGAAAAGAAGAAGACAGAAGCGGAAAAGGAAAAGGACAAGAGAAAGGAAGAGGAGAAGAGAAAGGAAGAAGAGAAGAGAAAGGAAGAGGAAAAGAGAAAGGAGCAAGAAAAGAATAAGCAGGAAGAAGAGAAGAAGAAGAAGGATGAAGAGGAAGAGATGCAAAAAGAAGAAGAGAAAAATAAGGCAGAAGAGGACAAGAAAAGAGCCAAAGAAAAAGAAGAAGCGGCACAGAGCACTTAGATGGAGACTCCAAAGGCAATGGGTAGTCAATCCAAACCAACTAACATTACCAGTTTGCAAATGAATCAGAGCTATTGCAGAGCATTAGGGTTTCTCAAGAGCGATTGGATGCTCTCAGGAGGAAAAAGGAGGAAGATGTTATCCAAACTGTGGTGGAAACACTCACCAATTTGATACCAAGTACAAACCTCCCCAGTATCATTTCCTCACTTGCCCAATTAAAGCTTCTATGTATAGTTGTGGAAGACTAGGTCCAAAGTCTAGAAGAAGTTGCAGAAACAAATGCCAAAAAGGAGCATGAAAAGGCTCTGAACATTGCCTTGGTGAAGAAGTTGAATGAGCTTTGGTCAGAACTTCAGAAGGCACAAAAGGACATAAGAGATGCAATGGATGAGGGCAATCTACTACTCAGCAAGATTTGTCAACCTCATTTATTCTATGATGATGTCCTCACTTAGAAGGACAAACTGCAATCTGATATGCAGTCATTTATTAGCACCTTCAAGATGCCATATGATTCCTTCACATATGGACAAACATCTCACCAGTTTCAACTTTAGTCTGCAAGAATAGAGGTAGAGATAAGCAACCGGACATGTAATTTGCAAGAACTTCAACTAATCGTACTGCCAAGACTGCAAATTCTCTAGAAATGCTACCTCAATATAGATGCCCTAACTGTTACTCAAGAGATGAGTACCATGGATGCCATGGAGGAGCAGGTTTATCAGATGCAAATGAAGAATGAGGTTTCTACCTCATTGTTTGAATCATGGTCTTTATCCATGAAGACATTTATGCAAGACTTTAAATCCATTTTTGACAAATTTCACTCTCTATTGTCATAAACTCTTATTTTGTTAATGCTAATAGAACAGGGGTTATTCAGCTGTACTTTGTCATTGTTGGCAAAGAGGGAGTAGTATACTTGAATTAAAATTTTGATGGGGAGTAGTATCTATATTTAAATTTTGAAACATGCTATGTATACTTTCATGTTTATCTTAGTAAGG
Source organism: Cryptomeria japonica (assembly GCF_030272615.1). Lineage (NCBI taxonomy): Eukaryota > Viridiplantae > Streptophyta > Pinopsida > Cupressales > Cupressaceae > Cryptomeria > Cryptomeria japonica. The sequence continues at coordinate 44,745,782 of NC_081412.1, read as the reverse complement.
AAGTAGTATACATTATATTTTATGCAAAAGGGATAGTGTATATGCTTAGGGGGAGTAATTTTGCTTATGGCATAATTTTGTTGTAAAACACTTAGATGTCAAATTTTTTTCCTAAGTGTTGCCATCAATGCCAAAGGGGGAGATTGTTGGCATTTTGATGATTATGTTGTGATTGTCATTGATGGACAGACACTTGCTATGAGATCACTTTGAGAATGTATGAATTATGCTCAACCAGTAATTGTTCCAAACCGGTATCATGTTGTAGTCTTTCGACTACTGTTGTTATGCAGAAAGTGTTTACCGATCTCAAGCAGTATAAAGACCCAAGCAGCATAGAGAGATCAAGCGGTTTAAGGATCTCAAGCAGAGCGATGCAAAGGAGCCACAAGTGACAATTATCTTTTTCTAGTCTTCAAGTTTTGTCAACCGGAAATCTATTTGAACCAGTATTACTTTGAGTCACCAACTGGTAACCAGAAATTTGGACAAACCGATAATACTCTGTGATGAGTTACCATCCACCGACACTTTGACGGTGATTTTGTACCATGTTATCAAATGTGTCTAGATACAATGAACCTAGGAACTTGTAATGAAATCCTATTGGATCAACATGAAATTAGATTCCTTTTAAGGACATCATGTCTAGGGTTTTGAGTAAGAGAGAGAATGCGAGTATAGCTATTAGGTTTTGTGAAACCTCTAGAATGTGCAATCTTAACTGAGAAGATCAAGTTTGTGATTTGTAACATAGTAAGGAGTTACTGAAGACTGAAGTAATGCTGAAATGCATTAGCTATGAGCTACAATGGATCTAATCAAGTAGACTATGCCATTTACTAGATCATTCACTTGTTGATTACTCACATCTTTGACAAGTTAGAATCCCTTAACTGGGTAGGCCCAGAAAAGCCTTTGTAAATCCTCTAACAAGGTGGTTCACATTTGTGGATCTGAAATCCTCTCACAAGGTATTCTTTAATTGGACTTATCTCCTAATAGAGATTGAGATTCCTAACAGGATCTGTTCTAGTAAAGAACATTGTATGACCTTAACCGGTCTGGTTACTATTCTGTAGATAGTTACTTGTGAGTTTCATCTCACTGTGGTTTTTCCCATTTGGGTTTCCACATGAAAATCTCTTGTGTTATGGTGGTTGTGCTTCTGTGGGTGAATGCATTATTTTCTATTTGGTTTGCATGTGTGTTAATCGGTTTGTTTGCTAAACTATTTTACCGGTTTACTGCTAGACTATTAAAGTGTTTAAGTATAGTATTTTTTGGTATACTAATTCACCCCCCCTCTTAGTGTTCATCAACTTGTAATAGATTTTATTGTATTATTCTTAGTAAGCTGACATACACATTTGGTCTTAGGTTTTGGTATATATGTAGGATCTCAATTGTGAGATTGTAGTGGTGATAGGTAATAAGGTATTATAAGGTTGTGATATTCGGTATATGTGAATATAAGTAGTGCTACTCATGTAGAAATAATTTGAAGATTCAAGGAAGGTTTGAAGAAGACAATTATAGCTTAACCGGTATTGAATCCAACATTGAGATTCTACTTTGATCAGTAAATTATCATTCGATTTAATCATCCAATTGTAGTCAGTGTGACTCCTATTTTGTGATTGAGAAGTGAGCTCTAGGCAGCTGGCCTTTTTGCATGTGCAGACCCCATTTGTAAACACTTACTATCTATAGTAGTATCATCTAATTGTGGGTAAGGTTTCCCATTATGGTTCTTCCCCTTACAAGGTTTCCACGTACAAATCTTTGTGTTATGTGTTGTGGATGTTGTTTCTCTTTTTGTTTCATGTATTAAGTTTCATCGATACTATTATTAACTATTAATCTATTTACTAGCATTAAGTTTGGTTTACTGGTATTAAGTATCAAGTTTGGTTAAGTTGTATTTGGGTTAAAATTATTAGACAACTAATTCACCCCCGCCTCTCAGTTGTCTCTGGGTCCTAACACTCTGCCTGATCCTACTATCCAAAATCTCTACAATCTGATATGGTTCCTTCCAAGGCAATTGTTTCTCCAAGTCTACAATATTGTCCTCACTGAATTTTGGTTCATGGTACTCATGAAGATCTGCAATGTTGAATATAGGTGAAATATTTAGACTATCTGGTAGTTCCACTTCATATGCATTTCCAAAACTAAACTTTCTCAAGATCTTACAGGGTCCAAACTTCTTCATCTACAACTTATTATAAGTTCCAACTGAGAATCTCTCTTTTCTTAAATAGACCATCACTTCATTGCCAACATCAAATTCCTTATGTCTCCTCCTCTCATCTTCCTTCTTCTTGTATTTGTTATTCATGTCCTCCAAATGTTGTTTAACCTAAATGTAAAATGTTGCCTTGTGATCTAAAAATTCTTTTGCTTCTGAACTCTTCTGGTCTTCATTGTTAATGTCTCTTAATTATGTTATTCCTTTAGGATGTACTTCGGTAACAATCTCAAAAGATGTTTTTCCGGTACTTCTATTCACTGAATTGTTATAGGCAAACTCTACTTGTGCAAGGATCATCTCCCACTAAACATCTCAATAAGTTTCCCAAACTCTGGTTAACTAATTTTGTCTGTCCATCAGTCTATGGGTGAAAAGTAGAATTGACTTTCAAATCTATCTTCATCTTCTTCTAAAGTGTTCTCCAAAAATAGCCAACAAACTTAGTATATCTATCTGCAACTATGCTCTTAGGTAATCCCTGCAATCTTACCACTTCATTGAAAAATAGGTCTGCTATATGCAATGCATCTGATGTCTTCTTACAAGGTATGAAATGAGCCATTTTTGAGAATCTATTTGATGAATACTAAGAGGGGGGGGTGAATTAGTATGCCAAAAATCACTACACTAAAACCCTTAAATAGTCTGAAGACAAACCGGTAAAACAGTTTAACAGATAGACCGGTTATCACACATGCAAACCAAAATGCAAGTAAATCATTCAAATACAAAAGAAATGCAACCATAACACAAGATATTTGACATGGAAACCCAAATGGGAAAAATCACAGTGAGATGGAATGCACAAGTCACTATCTGCAAAATAGAAACCAGACCGGTTAAGGTCTTACAATGTTCTTCACTAGAACAGATCCTGTTAGGAATCTCAATCTCTGTTAGGATATAAGTCTGATTAAAGACTACCTTGCTAGAGGATTTTAGATTCATAGTGGTGAACCACCTTGTTAAAGGATTTTACAAAGGCTTTTGGGCCTATCCAGTTAAGGGCTACAAACTTGTCAAAGATGTGAGTAATCAACAAGTGTTTGATCTATCTAATAACACAAACTACTTGGTTAGATACAGTATTGCTCACTGTTAATGCATTCCAGCATTACTTCAGTCTTCTTTATCTCTCTCTTAGTTACAACTTGATCTTCCCTAATAAGATTGCTCTTACAACAACTTTTCAACCACCTTAAACCCTAGCACAACATAAACCCTTTTCAGCAACAACTTAAAACCCTAGACATGATGTCCTTTTAAGGGAATCCAATTTCATGTCAATCCAATAGGATTACATTACAATTTCCTAGGTTCAATGAATCTAGACATACTCAGTAACACGACACAAAAAACACCGTCAGTGTGTCGACACCATCAAACAATCGGTGGATTGGTAACTCATCACAAAATGCCGGTTGGTAACTCATCACAGAGTATTACCGGTTCATACAAAATACGGGTTGCCGATTTGACAAAAATGAAGACTGGTAAGAATGTGTTATGCCACTTTGCTTCTTCATACCGCTTGAGATTTGTGAACTGCTTGAGGTCGACATGCTGCTTCAGACCAAGAAACACATTCTGCAAAATCACCAATAGTCTAAAGACTAGAATACAACATACAGGTTGGAACAAATACTGGTTGAGCTCTAGCTCATACATATAAAGGGGATCTCAATACAAGTGTGTGTCCATCAATGACAATCACAACATAAACATCAAAAATGCCAACAATCTCCCCCTTTGGCATTGATGGCAATACTTAGGAAAATAAAATTTTGACATCGAAGTGTTTTACAGCAAAAACATGCCATTAACAAAATTGCTCCCACTAAGCATATATACTATCCCTTAATCGATACAATGTATAGAAATGTTGCATATAGAGAATAAGCATTGAGATATCAAAGCATATAGCATGTATCAAAACATATATCAAAATTTTAAAGCCAGATACTTCTCCCTATTCATCTCCAAAATAGATAGAGTACTTCTCCCCCTTTGCCAACAATGACAAAGTACCTTTGAACAACCCTATTTCCATTTGATAATAAAAGTTTATGACAACAATGAATGATACTTGTCAAAAACTGATTTATAGTCCTGCAAAAATTGTTTCATTGAGAGAGACCAAGACTCAAGTAGGGAGGTGGCCACTTCTTGCTCTGTTTGCATCTGGGATACCTATTCCTCCATGGCATCAACTATGCTCACCTCCTGTGTAACTATCAAGGAATCCAGGTTTAGATAACACTTCTGAAGAATTTGTATACATGGAAGTAAAACTAGTTGAAGCTCCTGCAAATCCCTAGACCATTTACTGATCTCCTGCTCCATTTTGGCTGACTGGATCTAAAACCGGTGAATGGTTTGCCCATAAGTTGCAAAGGAATCATAGGGTGGCTTAAATGTGCTCAAGTAGGATTGTAAGTCTGTTTGAAGCTTTTGCTTCTAAGCCAGCACATCATCGCAGAATAGATAGGGTTGACAGATTTTGCGTAGTAGCAAGTTTCCCTCATCCAAAGCATCCCTTATGTCCTTTTGGTCTTTCAGAAGTTCAGACCGGAGCTCATTCAACTTTTTCACTAGAGCAATGTTAAGAGCCTTTTGATGCTCTTTCTTGACATTTGCCTCAGCTACTTCTTCCCGGCTCTACACCTGATCATCCACTACAGTACATAGTAGCTTAAGTTGTGCTAGTGATGATTCAGTGCTGGGAAGATTGGTACCAGGGATCAAACCGGTAAGGGTGTCTACAACCACTTGAATGATGTCTTGCTCCTTTTTCCTTCGTATGATTTCAAGGCGCTCTTGAGCAACCTTGATGCTCTACATAAGCTCTGACTCACTTGTAGATTGGAGATCGATAGGACTAGAGATATCAGTTGGTTTGGCTTGACTTCTGGTTGCCTTCGGAGTCTCCATCTGTGTGCTCTTCATCGCTTTCGCTGCCTTGTCTGCTTCTTCCTTCTTCATTTTCTCTGCTTCCTTCTTCTGTTCTTATTTCTTGTCTTCCTCTTCTTTCTTTTTCCTCTCTATTTCCTTCCTCTTCTCCTCTTCTTTTTCTTCCTCTTCCTTCTTCTTCTTTTCTTCCTCTTCCTTCTTCTTCTTTTCTTCCTTATCCTCTTCTTCTTTCTTTTTCCTCTCATCTTCCTTTTTCTACTTTCTCTCATCTTCATCTTTTCTTTTCTCCTCTTGCTCTTTCTTCTTTTTCTCATCTTCATCCCTCTTCTTCTTCTCTATCTATTCCTTAGCTACTTCCTGTGTGTCCTTGGCTTGCTCACTACCCTGTTCGGCTTGTTGCCCCTGTTCTATTCCCTTAGAAGTTATGGCCTGAGTGACATCTTATGTGTCTAGTGCATCGACATCAATAGTGTCGATTGGTTCTTCAACTAGGTTTCCTTCTTCATCAAAAAATTCATCCGGTTTGGATACAACTAGTTCTTTTTCTGCTTGCAGGTTGGCCATATGTGCTTTGTGAGAACTGATAGCACAATCCATATGCTGATGAGTGTCTTTTTCAACATCATCAATTCTCCCCTCTAACAGCTAGAGTCTTCTTCTCCTTGTGAAGAAGAGTCCTTTATTTTGATCTAAAACATCAAATAATTTTGAATTTGAGAGGTTGGGAAAGTATTGTGCAAAGACTTTCTCTCTAATCTCCTATTCTTTTTCTATGGCACTACGCCATTTATTATCTAATGTTTTATATAAAGAATCCGGTGTCTGAGATTTAATCTCTAATGGTGACCGGTCATTTTTACACAAATAAAGAATAATCTCCTCGAATACTTCATCTTTCTCCTCACTATTAAAATCATCATAGTAATCAACTAAATCATGAAGTAATTTTCTCCTAATATTCTTTACTATCCTTTGAAAATGTGTCAGGTTTGTATGAGGAGATATCAATATTTACTAGTGCGGATACTATCAGTTCATTTTTCTTCATCTTCTTTGTCTATCTGGCCTTCTTTAGCTTTTCATTAGACTTAGTTTCTTCAAAGTCCTATTCATTTGACTTAGTCTTCCTTTTTCTTTCGAAGACTTTTGTCGGTGCCACTTTTAGTTTCTTCTTTGCAGGTGACCACTTGGTCACTCTTGGAGTTGCAGTAGTAGCCGGTGCTGATGCTGCAGGCACTGCCTTTGCTTTCTTTGCTACCGATTCTTTTCCTTTCTTAATAGAGGGTTCCTCTACCAATGCAATCCTCTCCAGATAGGTTCCGATCCTCTTCGCCTTAGGATCAAGAGGCAAGGCAATAAGGGTTGAGGCATACCCTTCCAACATATCATACATTACCTCATAGCCCATTGGCTCCACTTCCTCCATTCTAGGCTCAACAGCCTCCATTAGGCATTTGTCCACCTGAATGGTGAAATAGATGTCATCTTTGTATTTCTTAACAATATCACCTGAGATCCTTACCCTTTGACTCATCTTCCTCCTAAACTCATCAAAATATTTGTTCAGTACATCAGGGTAACCGGTTTCAATAGCTTGAATGCTTTCCTTGATCTGTTTGGTTACCAGTTGGTCAGGGGACCACTAAACACCTCCTACTCTAGGAAAGAAGCCTTGGAAATAGAAGAACAACCCAACTAATAGTTGTCTAAATTTGAATCTCAGTGCATTATCCTATTTAATTGACTTCGGGTTAGACAAGAGTTGCCTCTGCATACCGGTACATAGGTCAAATGATGTGTCCTCTTTGATCATCTAGTAAGCGGCATTTCACCATGCAGGCATATTTCACCAGATCATCCTTGATAAAATTAACTGTCATACCTCATGAGTCACTTGTTGAACCGATGAGTTTGGCCATTTCCGTTTTGCTTACCATTCTTAGGGCTAGCACTTCCCCTCTATTGCAGAAACTGATGACTGCATGAATTTCCTGTGGCGTGATATCATGCATCCTCTCTAGGTACATCTTGTCACCATGGACTCTACTCAAGATGATCTTGATGTGATCCTCTGTGAAGTCTTCCACAAAATATACTACATTATGGAGTTTCTTCTTCTCTAGGATACTAAACTCCGGTTTGATTTTCTTGTTCTTGCCACAAAATAAACCTAACTGGGTATGAATGGCTAAAGACCCTAGGTCTTCTATTTTGCAATCAATATAGTCTGAAATTCCCTCTTCTACTATGACTCCAATCGGAACTTGTGATAAGGCATTATATTTGGACTTCCTTTGAATGAAACTATTTGACTCAATTGATGTACTCAAACTAGTATGAGATGCAAAAGCCATTGTAAAGTATTTCAAGAATATGAAAAATACCTTTAAAATGCGAATTTAGGGCTTCCTGATTCTGCTTCACTCCACTCTTCGTCAGTTGCTAAATCACCGCTTTGTGTTCTCCATGACCATTTGCAAACTGGATTTGAATCTCCTTCAAGACTTGTCAATTTCTTGAAATCTTAGCTCAAATCGCCTTTTCTTCGCTCTGCACTTTGAAAAACTTTTCTTCGCTCAAAAACAGATAGTGAGAAATGATTTGAAATATGCTTTTATACATGTCTCTCACCTACTGCCATTAATGCTCCTCTATTAGGGCGTAAACCCTAATTTGCCTTTCTACTATTTCTGGTCTTCTGCCAAGTGATAGGTATCACACACCGGTTAAGGTCTTTTACCAGTGTAACCGAGGGTTTGAAAAAATTTTGCCGTTTTCTCCCCCTAAGCTTCTTTGGAGTTTACTTTGTTGGTTCTGATATTTCCACACTAGGTGCAGAAACCGGTTCCTCTTCCAACATTGTTGGTTTCTTCCTCCAAGTTTTGTTAATGTCTGCTTGAACTATTTCAACATTAATTTCTCCTTTCTGAGTGACCGGTATATCATCAGATATACTCTGTCTACTTCTACAGAATCTTGCAATCTGACCCGGTTTGTTGCAGTGATAGCAAACCAATCGAGATGCTCTCCAAGGTCCATTGTTCATGTTTACATTCTTCCTTCTGTATGTAGCAGTAGTGTGATCATGTCCATGACAGATCCAACAATTTTCCCTCCATTCGGTTGCCGGTTGATAACCATTGTTACCTGACTGATAATTGTAAGCATTAAACTGGTTAGGGTTCTAGTTTACAAAAGATTCCAGACCAGCTCCTTGGGTCCTCTGAGGATATCTTCCGGTGTTGTTCATGACAGACCTGCAATTAGATGCTCTATGCCCAAACTTGTTGCATGCATAACAATGACTGTTGAACTTATTGGATCTAGGTACATTGTTAATAAAGTAAGGAAAATTATTGTATGCTTTTCTCCTACATACATTTGTAGTGTGTCCTTCTTTAAGATAGTTAAAGCAAACAAGTTTGAATTTTTGATTACCTTTTCCTTTGAGTGTCGGTTGCTTCTTTGATGATTTAGCATTTGTTCCAGAGGATTCTCCTTCCTCATGTCCAAAGAAACTAAGTCCATTGGTGTTCTTTACCAGTCTTGATGACTCAAACTTTTACTCTAGCTTAATAGTACTTTTGCTGAACTTAGCAAGTATTTCCTCTGACTCAGAAAGTTCTTTGGAAATAGCAGTATTTGTCTCCACTAGGCTTGCATTTTCAGAGATGGCTATGTTTAGTTCATCTTGTACTCCTTCTTTTTCCATTCTGCTCTCATGAAGGCGAGCAATTAGTGCACTAATCTCTTGTTTCAACTTGAAGATCTCATGATCTATGTCCTTTACCAGATCTTCAGTTTTTCTCCAGTTCTCAAGCTCTTGACTAAACTGGATAGTCAATCCTTCCAACTCCTTTCTCAGATAGGAGTTTGAATCATTTAGCTTATTTACTTCTACAATCATGGCTTCCATATTTGCTTCATCTTCAGAACTACTTTCGGATAGCTCCATTAACTTCTCTGCATGTTCTCTCCTTTTTGCTTGGGATGCCTTGTATTTGACCATAAGATCATCATAGGCTTTCTCAGACTGAGTGAGTCATTGAGTAAGTTCCCTCAATGTATATTCCCCCATATCTCTTTCCAAGTGGTTAAACTTATAGAAAGGTAGGCTCTGATACCAATTAATGAATACTAAGAGGGGGGGGTGAATTAGTATGCCAAAAATCACTACACTAAAACCCTTAAACAGTCTGAAGACAAACTGATAAAATAGTTTAACAGACAGACCGGTTATCACACATGCAAACCAAAATGCAAGTAAAGCATTCACCCACAAAAGAAATACAACCATAACACAAGATATTTGACGTGGAAACCCAAATGGGAAAAACCATGGTGAGATGGAACTCACAAGTCACTATCTACAAAATAGAAACTAGATCGGTTAAGGTCAGACCGGTTAAGGTCTTACAACGTTCTTCACTAGAACAGATCTCGTTAGGAATCTCAATCTCTGTTAGGAGATAAGTCCAATTCAAGACTATAGCTAGGAAATTAGAAATCATAAAAGCAAATCAAAATACTAATCTAGCTCAATCACGAAAGCAGATTGCAATGATCAATCCTAATTACACTCAATAGAGACATGAAAATAAAACATTCAAAACTAAAAACTAAGAAAACCAGATGCAGATTTGAATGTCTCCTTCATGCGGCTCCATTGTCCTTCTTTCTTCTCCAAATAGCCTTTTGTTTGTGGATCTCACCTTCAAGTGCATAAACCTAATGTGAAAGCAAGATTGACATTGGCACAAGAATACTCAAAGCGTGATTGATTTGACAAAGTAATTCAAACAAGTGATTATTAGAAGTGATTCAGGGACTCAAAAATGTGATCAATTGGGGATCTTTGATTGAAGAAATTCATCCAATTTATAGATAAATTGGAGAAAAGACAAGATTAGCATGACTTTGATATTAGAGGCAATTGATTTAAAAAATGGCACAATTGAGTGGAAAGAAGAAGGTTATGACACCTTCTATGTCATGAATTATGACATATTGCCAATGCAAAGGTTAGAGGACTAGAAGCTTATGACATCTTGCTATGCCAAAACTATGACGCATGAGAAATTCATGCTTCCACAGAAGCACAAAAATATGGAAAGACTAGAGAGAAATTAATTAGGTGGAAATTGAATTTGACAAATTAGAAAATAGGTGGAAATTAGGAATTAAGTGATTTAATTAACAATTTTTCATTTATTAATTAATTCACAAAGATGGAAGAATTAGTTAGCCAATTAAATAAACATTCAATTGTGACAAGAAGACCTAGGATAAATAAATAAATTTTTTAACCTAGAGGGAGAAATGACAAACAAGGTTAAATGACTAAATCATGAAACCCTAGAAGATGAATTAGAAATGCAAGAATGACAATTAGGTCTTGACAAAGGATAATTGATATCGATTCAATTTGATCATGATTCTGATTGACAAAGGACCAATGCTGACAAATGATTTGATTGATAAATGCACCAATTGATGAGGAACAATGACAAATTGATCCAAATTGACATGATTGAGAAGGACAACGATCGATGACAAATCGATCACAAAATGACAAAATTGACAAGTTGATAAGGATCGACCAAAATCATGACTGAAAATTGTTATCGACAAGACCTAATTTGAAAGTGAGACAAATGAAGAATGCAGAAGAAGGACTCAATGCTCACAAATGATAAAGACCAAGTGTGTGACATAGGAGAAATGTTAATGCGACGCAAAAACCCTAAAATAAGGCAATGCGCAAATGTTAAAGTACGATTCCGCAAGCGTTGACCATTTTTAGGTGTCTACATTTTGCCCCTCTTTGAGACAATGCAATTTTAGGCATAGTTTCAGAGAACAATAATGAAAATGCCCCAGACAATGACAATGACATATGGATGCTCCCTCGAGGAATTGGCCGGAAATGCCCAGAAAAGAGGCCAATTGATTGATAAAAATGATAGGATCGAACAGACCGACAATCAGAGATCCGATGCACAAAGGACAAACAAAAGAAGATGCAAAAGACTGTGACCAACATAAGATGGATAGGGTACACGTCCATCTATGCACTGACAAAGATCTATAAATGAGGCAAAGAGAGTGAAAATTGCTCATTTGCACTAGCCAAAGAGGAGAATTTGTTGCTCTGGAAAAGGACACTTGCAGAGAGATGGCAAACATTCCAAGGGCAGATCACCTTAGAGAATGTGTACGCACATATAGATGACCAGACGATGCAGGAGCAGCGGTATGTATCTCAAAAACCCATATTTTCAATTTTGATGAATTTGACTTGCTTGCGGGACATTGCAGGGCCCACAGGGGATGCAGAAAGGGACTCATGCGCTTGTGTAGGGAGAATCATGCGCTTGTGTAATGTCTTCTACGCTTGTGTAGGGGGACACAGGCACAGGATTCATCACACAGGCACAATTGTGCAGTGTAAACCCTAATTTTGGTCAAAACAGCATGCAAATGATCTGGAAAGGGGGATAAGGGTAGGATAGGTCAGAATAGCTTAGAAATACCCTGATTTGTGGATGAAATGAGGAAATGCAACCCGTAGGAGCAAACCCTAAAACTGACAAAATGTGCCCCAATTGTGATGCAGAGTCAACAGTATCCATTGATCACGCGAGAGAACTGACCAGACTGCATCATGTTACGACATAGACTCAGAAGCACCGATAGAGATACATTAGTAGGACTTGGGATAGGAGGGACATCATCCTTGAGACATGGCAGGGATGAGGAGGATAGAGGGAGCACCCAGTGACAGAGGCACGTGCTCCTTATGACAGACAATGGACATTATGTAGTGTGATATTATATAGTCAACCTACGGGCCATACTTAGGACAGATAGTCCAATTTTGTACTCTGATATTATTTGGATATATGATATGATATGCATCGATATGATGGGATGCAATGTGTTATGACTTATGTTATTTTCCATGTATGGATGACTTATGCACTGTTTATGTACCATTATGGAACATGTATGGATGTATTTTTTTTATGTGTTTTTGATGCATTGATAATATGAAATGAATAAAATGCTTGATATGATGGTTGATGTAATGCAAATGTACTAACCAATGAATGCAGGATGCAGCATATGTGTTTGGGGAAATCAGAGCACTAGATCGAACTGACTATCCAAATGGATGGAAGAAATGTTAGTAAGAAGAAAACGAGATAGAGGACAGTTAGAGATGAAGAAAAACTTTCTTTCAGTAATGCACTTTGTAGGTGAGAACCTTTATTTAATGTAGCAAAATGGATGCGTAGCATCATGGCATTGAAGGCCAGAGCTGAAATGCAACCCTTTTTGCAAAAGACAGACACATCACAGACAAACAACAATCACAACAAAAAAGAAAAGAAAGGAACCATGAACCATCCTGGTCACTCTAAATCACTCAGTGACGTCATCGAGCAACATAGGAACATGATCGAAGAGAAATCAGTAAATGATAAGACTCGCTAATTCCAGTAAGTCAAACAAACATCTTGATCTTCATTGTCAAAAGTTGAAAGTGCTGATAGGATGATCATGTTGTCTGGTTTCAGGGAATGCAGTATCCCATCTAAGATAGGACACAGTCTTGTTTCGAGTATACCACACCCTGTATAAGACCCATGATAAGATGCCAAGGACGAATGATATTGATGTTGATGTTTGATTGATAAGACAATTGTGATCAGTTTGAATGTCTGGTTTGATTGAAAAAGTTCATCTGTCAACGCATGATTTCATTAAAGCACAATGTGTGATTGCGTGTCATTGGAGGGATGCTCAGTGATCTGTCTATGCACCAAGAGGATATATTTTTTGACAAAAGGCAAAATGCCAAAGAAATTGTGTTTTTGGATTTTGATGTTTTGAATTTTTATTTTTTTTCACTTTTTTGGATTTATTTCAGGACATTTTTTTATTTTTATGATTTTTTCAGGACATTTTTCAATTTTTTTGGATTATTTCAGGACATTTTTCAATTTTTTTTTGAATTATTTCAGGACATTTTTCAATTTTTTTGAATTATTTCAGGACATTTTTCAATTTTTTTGAATTATTTCAGGACATTTTTCAATTTTTTATGATTTTGCCCCCAGTGTCTAGCAAGGCAAGGAATATGACAGGTGAATAAATAGGCTTGTTGAAATGATGGTGGATAGAGGGAAGACAAAGGCCTTTTATTATGGAGACAATGTGGATGCAATTTTCAAGGGCTATGGCATGATGGGACAAGAGATTGGATATGACAATGTAAAGCAATGACATGGCATGAGGGACATGTCAAGAGGTTTTTGAAACCATGTTTAAATTTTGCGTCCTTATGTCAGATCAAGATCAAGGAATGAAAAAGAGTGTATGGATAGTGATAAGATATGGATAGGATAAGCAAGACCAAGAATGGATAAGGGACATGGACTGAAGGTCGGGATTGGCTGAGAGATAGTGGCAGAAAGTTGCAATAAGCTAGGGAATATGGATGAAAGGTTATAATAAGCAAATGGATAAAGACCAAAAGCTATGATAGACTAAAAGCTACAAACAAGATGCATGATGCTCATGAAGATCATCAGCCTTGTCAAGATCAAAGGTGGAAAAGGGGATATGTACATGAAGGACAATAGGATAATGGAGGGTAATGACAGGGGTTCGATAGGATAGTGGAACAATGAAGGACAAAAGGATATGATAGGATAAAACCTGCCCCCAAGTGTGGTGTGCAAGAAGTTCATAGATTACGCATGACGCCTGTTTGCTAGGTTTTCATCACGGTACTTGCCCAAGGCGCCTGTTTGCTAGGTTTTCACCAATGGACTAATTATTTTTGCTTTACTTTTTTTTTTCTTTTTCTTTTTTTTTCACTTTTTTGATTTTTTTGTATTTTTGAGCTTTTGATTTTTTTCTTTTTTGTATTTTGACTTTTTCAATAGAAGATGGACACATGATAGGGGATGGAAGAAGGACTCAAGTGTCTTTTTTTTTTTTTGGATAGTAGGCTTGAAAAAAATGGACCATGACCTTTAAAAGTATGCTCAAAGATGTTGGTAGGATAAGGACATGGAAAATAAGATGAAACTAAGGAAAGGATTTATGTAAAGGATTGGATCAAAGGGATGGAAGGATGGAAAATATGCATTGGATAATAGGTAGGGTATTGGAAGAATTGGGCTTTAGTGGATAGAAATGTTGGCAAGATCGACATTGGCACACACCTTGAGGGGTGATGGACTGATGGAGGAAAGACGTATTTTGGATAATGAGATTTTGACGAAGGAACGACTATGGATTTTTGGACATAAGGGCCCAAAACAGATGAAGAAGGTGATGGAGGAATAGCAATTTTGGATGCCAAGTGGGATGTTTCTTTAGGCTTTTGCGCTTCAAGGAGCCGCTTAGGGATCCACATGGTTTTTGATTTTTCATGCTTTTGTGGTTCCTTGGAGTGCATTGCTTGCACAAGGGATTTAGGAACCCATATATATTTTGACTTTTGTTTTTGATTTTGCTCAGTGGGCCTCTGTGGCCTTTTGGATATAATACATTCTTTATAGATCATATTGTTCATTGTTTTGACATGTCGATTATATTGGATATGTTGATCCTTGAATACATGTGGATTTCTAGACTTATGACTTTTATACTTGGCATCCAAATTGCTTGGAGGGGGAAAGGAATGCATGGATGGATATGAATGAAATGGACTTCTTTTGGATGGATGAAATTTACTCAAGGATGTGTGCCTTTGCTGACCTTGCATAGAGGACGAAGGGATATAAGGACCTAAGATGGATGGAAAGTATGATGGGGAAGGGATATGTTTGGATTTTGAAGGGATGTTGGATTTAGTAGGGGTACCCATGTCTTGAGGAATTTCACTGAGGCCATGACCCTTAATATTTTCTTTGATACGGAGGGGTTCTTTCTCATGAAAGTCTACTCCTTTGCCTTTATGAATATTTTGACTTGTAGGAGACTCTTTTCTTTGGGAAGAAGACACAAGTCCATTGTGAGGTGGATATGATATGAGAGAAATAATGAGATCTTGAAGTGGATCGGATTGGACCAAAGTGGAAGAACCCATTATGTATGTCGAGGGTTCATGAACATCTTGCACTGACACGTTAGAATCATGAGGGGGATTAGGATCGTGAGGGGGACTAGGATTTTGAGGTGGACATGGTTCAATGATAGGCTCTTCAAGAGATGGAATGGGAGAAATAATGGGATCATCAAAAGAAATGCGATCTTGGAGTGGATATGCTGGATTAGGATGTGGAGATGGAGGAACAAAAGGATATTGTGGAGGATCTAAAGGAATAATTTGATCTTGACAAGGAGGAAGATCATTGGAATCCTCTTTAAAGGTGCTTTGCTCTTGACTTTTAATGGGATCATCGGAAAGGATGGAAGGGATATCTTGATCTTGTTTAGGAAGTGGAATGTCAATGGGATTTGAAAGGATATTGTGTTCTTGGAATGGAAGGGGATCATTTGGGATTGGATGGACTGGGATATCCTGATCTTGCTTAGGGAATGGAGTGTCAATAGGACTTTGGATAGGATGGACAAGAATAGGGGAATCATCATGAGTGTCTGGGGAAATGGGATCTTGGTCAACAATTGGATGGGATGATAAGGTTTTAGGATCTTGATCTTGATTTTCTTTGGGACTCATTTCTTCGCGCTCTAAATTATCCTCTTGACATGAGGTTGGACTTTGGATATGCATGGGGGATTCTGACAAGGAATCAATGTTTTGGCATGAAGGAAATGCACTTTGAACCTTTGTGATGGATTCTGGCAAGGAATCAATGCTTGAACATGAGGAAGAGGGACTTCGAATGGGGTCCTCTAAACAGGTAATGGCAATAAAGTGCATGGTGTCATTGGGGGTATTTCTGAAACATGACAAGGATGTGCATCATGAATTGGATTATTGTGGAAATCAATTATGGATAGCCCTTGGGTAATTTCATCCTTGGGTGTATTGTTTGATGAGGACAATATGGAAGGTTCTTGTGAAACTTCTAGAGGTGTAGGGATAGATGCCACTGGAGAGTCAATTTGTTTGCGGGGGGATGAGGCATTGCTAGACATAATTGTATTATCTAGATCTTCCTCAAAGAACTCACTTGGTAGTTTCCTTAAGAGCATTGCAATAAAGCCACCTTTCTTTCGAGGTTTTGACATGATTGGACCTGGAATTTGAACTTGTTTTCGATTTGATGTCATGTTTTGATATTGGACTTGGTTTAATTGTTTTAACATGTTTGAAACTTGGGTTGGTGTGTGCTGCAACCTTTGTTTTTGAATGTTTGGTTGTAGTTGTTGACATTGATATGTTGATTGAACTAGTTGATATTCCACCATTGGTTGAACTATTTGTGGACATTGTATAGTTGGTTGGACATATTGTTGAAATTGGACCATTGGTTGTATTGGTTGAAAATTTGATTGATAGTAAACACCTTCTTGTTCTTGTTGTGGAAGCACATAATGTTGAAATTGATGTTGTCTCTTTTCTTGAAATTGTTTCATCATCTCTATTTGGGAGAGGAGAGCTGGTATGTCTGATCATTCAAGAAGAGATCTTACATCAATTGGCTCAATCTTTGGATTTTGACCTGGAAATTTTTGAAACATTTTGGAAATTTGTGATCTATTATTCTCAATGTTTTTCACTCTTTGTTCCAAAATCTCCTTTTCTCTAGTTAGCTTCTCCTCTAGTTTTTGTATTTGGAGACTTGTTTCATCATAAAAAGTTTGATCGATATTGCCTTGTTGTTGGGTTGGATATAATTGTGGTTGCCTTGGATTAAAATTTGATTGCATTGTCGGCTGATATGCCAAACTTTGTTGCATCATTGGTGCTTGGAACCTTGTTTCAATAGACATGTCACTATGCAATGTTTTTGGGATTTTTGATTTTAAAAGGATGATGTATGATATGCAACTAAATGCAAACTAAATAGACAAAAATGCAATCTATGGCAAGAATGCAACCTATTATTTTTGGTTGTTTTTTGAAGATTTTGACAAACTTTTTGGAATGCAAATCTAAAAGAGACCCTTAGGAAATTGAAATGATGTCTAGACCTCAAAGGACAAAAGGACCAAGTGACAAAAGGAAAAAATGACAAAGTCTCCCCTATATGCTTGGATACTAAGCTAGGTTTGACCAAATGACAATAATGACAAAAAGAGAAAAGGTTTGATAAGGTCTAGACTTCCTAACAATGACTTAGGGTTTATCAAAGATTTGGATTACTCAAGTATGACAAAACCTAGTTTTGACACTATATGCTAAGGGACAATTACTATGCAAGTGACCCTAATATGATATGATAATGACCTAAGCTTAATGAAGAGACCTAGGGTATGCAAATATGAATGTATGACAATGGTATTACTCTAATGCAAGAGGACACATGCAAATGGATGACACCAAATCTAAGTGACATGAATGTTGAGACAAGATTTTGAAAAATGTTTGACAATTATGTTTGAAGGTGTTTTGAACTTTGTTGGATGAAATGTTCTTGTGTTTAACCTTGTTTTGAATCAATTTGCCTTGTTTTTGAAATGAGATGCAATTCAACTTTTGACAAGTAAAGAAGACAAGATATTTTAACATAGACTCAAGACAATCAGGCTCATTCACACATTTCTTATGGTAGGCAAGGACATTAGGTACTTGAGAGGTAGACTCGTTATGGGATTCAAGGAGAATACATAGATGCTTGACCCCACGGGCTCCCCTCCATGACACTCACTTCTCAGGGCAGCCAACCATCAGTCCCCATGGAAATCTCCCCATGGAAAACTTAGTATCTCTTCCGAGTATCCGAACTTGTCCTTCTCAAGCAACTAGAAGGATTTTTGGCCTCTAAATACAAGGTGTTTAATAAGGATTTTTGTTAAGTGTTACTCCTTGGTGTCACACAAGCATGATTGAGACATTAAGCCCACCAAGATACCAAACAAATGTAGTCACGCAAGCACGATTTAGACCTTGAGGCCCTACTTAGATGTTGATATGAGAAAGAGTCCAAGGGTCATCACTTCCCAAGTAACTACAATTCCCACGTAACCCTTCCTTCAAAGCTTTCGCCCATCAGGTATTTGTTTATAGTGAGTTAGAATGCCAAGGTATTCTAGCCGTACTCACTTTGGGTCGTTCCCTTCTCATGATTATCACTTGCTTGCAAAAGAAAATGGTCAGGAAGGGAGGCCCTCTAAAGGTGACACACAATCAAAAACATGAGCATGGTATTGAAGATCTAGATTTCTGATCACCCTAAGAAGGATGAGAGCATACTCTCCTACTCCAATGTCAAACTCAACAATCAAAGAAAACATATATTCATTCCATCCTATTTAGAAATCATACTAGGTGCCTAAACATTACTTGCAAACACAAAGTTTAGTTGAAGTCCAAAGCAACCTACAAAACCCAATTTAGATGTTTGATATGTTTAGTCTTTGACTATCAAACCTATATAAAACATGTTAGTAGTTTCATTTGTTGTCTTTGTCATGCGTATGCCAAGGTTCTACACAGAAAATCAGTACCAAAAAACCAAAAAGCAGAAATAGAATGCAAAACAAAACAATTTTCAAGTAAAAACACTGCCTTTTTACCTCTATTTTTGGACTTTACACAGGTGCAGAATGTCTGACACAGGCGCAAAATGTCTTTGACACAGTCACGAAATGCATGACACAAGCACAGAATGCTTGACACAGGCGCAAAAGTCCCCAGAAAGCACTACACTACCCTGTTTCTTGGGTTTTTGACCTGCAAATCATCTCAAAAGCACTCAAAAGCATGGTTAGAGGGTTAGTTCACATCGGGTTCACCAATTAATGTAGCTACGAAATTGGAAATCATCAAAGCAAATCAAAATACTAATCTAGCTCAATCACGAAAGCAGATTGCAATGATCAATCCTAATTACACTCAATAGAGACATGAAAATAAAACATTCAAAACTAAAACCTAAGCAAACCAGATGCAGATTCGAATGTCTCCTTCATGCAGCTCCATTTTCCTTCTATCTTCTCCAAATAGCCTTTTGTTTGTGGATCTCACCTTCAAGTGCATAAACCTAATGTGAAAGTAAGATTGACATTGGCACAAGAATACTCAAAGCGTGATTGATTCGACAAAGTAATTCAAACAAGTGATTATTAGAAGTGATTCAGGGATTTGAAAATGCAATCAATTGGGGATCTTTGATTGAAGAAATTCATCCAATTTATAGATAAATAGGAGAAAAGACAAGATTAGCATGACTTTGATATTAGAGGCAATTGATTTAAAAAATGACACAATTGAGTGGAAAGAAGAAGGTTATGACACCTTTTATGTCATGAATTATGACATATTGCCAATTCAAAGGTTAGAGGACTATAAGCTTATGACATCTTGCTATGCCAAAAGTATGACGCATGAGAAATTCATGCTTCCATTGAAGCACAAAAATAGGGAAAGACTAAAGAGAAATTAATTAGGTGGAAATTGAATTTGATAAATTAGAAAATAGGTGGAAATTAGGAATTAAGTGATTTAATTAACAATTTTTCATTTATTAATTAATTCACAAAGATGGAAGAATTAGTTAGCCAATTAAATAAACATTTAATTGTGACAAGAAGACCTAGGATAAATAAATAAATTATTTAACCTAGAGGGAGAAATGACAAAAAAGGTTAAATGACTAAATCATGAAACCCTAGAAGATGAATTAGAAATGCAAGAATGACAATTAGGTCTTGACAAAGGATAATTGATATTGATTCTATTTGATCATGATTCTGACTAATAAAAGACCAATGCTGACAAACAATTTGATTGATAAATGCACCAATTGATGAGGAACAATGACAAATTGATCCAAATTGACATGATTGAGAAGGACGACGATCGATGGCAAATCGATCACAAAATGACAAAATTGACAAGTTGATAAGGATCGACCAAAATCATGATTGAAAATTGTTATTGACAAGACCTAATTTGAAAGCGAGACAAATGAAGAATGCAGAAGAAGGACTCGATGCTCGCAAATGATAAAGACAAAGTGCGTCACATAGGAGAAATGTTAATGCGATGCAAAAACCCTAAAATAAGGCAATGCGCAAATGTTAAAGTATGATTCCACAAGTGTTG
Organism: Cryptomeria japonica; assembly: GCF_030272615.1. Taxonomy (NCBI): domain Eukaryota; kingdom Viridiplantae; phylum Streptophyta; class Pinopsida; order Cupressales; family Cupressaceae; genus Cryptomeria; species Cryptomeria japonica. The sequence continues at coordinate 44,725,419 of NC_081412.1, read as the reverse complement.
ACCATTTTTAGGTGTCTACAAAGACTACCTTGCTAGAGGATTTTAGATTCATAGTGGTGAACCACCTTGTTAGAGGATTTTACAAAGGCTTTTGGGCCTACTCGGTTAAGGGCTACAGACTTGTCAAAGATGTGAGTAATCAACAAGTGTTTGATCTATCTAATAGCACAAACTGCTTGGTTAGATCCAGTATTGCTCACTGTTAATGCATTCCAGCATTACTTCAGTTTTCTCTATCTCTCTCTCAGTTACAACTTGATCTTCTCTGATAAGATCGCTCTTACAACAACTTTTCAACCACCTTAAACCCTAGCACAACATAACCCTTTTCAGCAACAACTTAAAACCCTAGACATGATGTCCTTTTAAAGGAATCTAATTTCATGTTGGTACAATAGGATTACATTACAATTTCCTAGGTTCAATGAATCTAGACATACTTAGTAACATGACACAAAAAGCACCATCAGTGTGTCGGCACCGTCAAACAATCGGTGGATTGGTAACTCATCACAAAATGCCGGTTGGTAACTGATCATAGAGTATTACCGGTTCATACAAAATACCGGTTGCCGGTTTGACAAAAATGAAGACTGGTAAGAATGTGTTATACTACTTTGCTTCCTCATACCACTTGAGATTTGCGAACCGCTTGAGGTCGACATGCCGCTTCAGACTGGGAAACACATTATGCAAAATCACCAATAGTCTAAAGACTAGAGTACAACATACTGGTTGGAACAAATACCGGTTGAGCTCTAGCTCATACATATAAAGGGGATCTCAATACAAGTGTGTGTCCATCAATGACAATCACAACATAAACATCAAAAATGCCAACACTATCCACTACCACAATTATAGAATCATTTGCCCTTGGTGTCTTAGGTAAGCCAAGTAAAAAATCCATACTTATATCCTCCCAAGGTCTCACCGATACTGTCAAAGGTTTATACAATCTTGCATTGTGACTACTACCTTTTGCAACTTGACAAACTCTACAATTCTGTACATATTTATTAACATCTGTATTAATCTAGGGCCAAAAGTACTGCTCAGTTACCAATGCAACTATTTTATCAATGCCAAAGTATGAGACTAAACCTCCACTATGCTTCTCTTTTATCAGGTTCTCTCTCATGGAACTTTTGGGTATGCACAATTGAACTCCCTTAAATAACATCCCATCCTGAAAGAAGTAATCCAGCCATTTTCTCCTATCAACCATAACCGGTTCTCTACAGGCTTTCCAAGGTTCTCCAAAATCTGGGTCTTCATCATACAAGGTTTTCAAATCCTCAAAACCTAACACTGTCACTCTCATCTCTATCAGCAAATTCCTTCTTCTACTTAATGCATCAGCAACTTTGTTAGATTTCCCACTTCTATGTTTCAACACAAAGGTGTAACTCTACAAGAACTCTACCCATCTCATATGTCTCTGATTCAACTTATTCTAACTGCTCAAATATTGCAAAGCTTGATGATCTGTATACAACACAAAATCCTTAGGCAACAAGTAATGTCTCCATTTATTCAAGGACTGAATCATGGCATAGATTTCATGATCATATACTGAATATGTATTCCAGGCATCATTCAATTTCTCACTGAAATATGCTATTGCTCTTCCTTCTTGACTCAAAATTGCTCCTATTGTTGTTCCACTTGCATCACAATCTACTTGAAATACCTTACTAAAATCCAGCAAAGCCAACACAGGTTGCTCAATTTCTTTTTGTTTCAACAACTCAAAACTTTTGTTTTCTCCAGTGGTCCACTTGAATTCCTTCCTATCTCCCCTCGTGGTCTCAGTCATAGGATTACAAAATGAACTAAAATTTCTAATAAACTTCTGGTAAAAACTAGCCAATCCATGAAATGATCTTACCTCTCTAAAGCTTTTTGGTGTAGTACACTCAACAATTGCTTTCACTTTCTCCGGGTCCATCTTCAAACCATCCTCAAATATCACAAAACCCAAATAGACTAACTCATCCTTCATGAAAGTACACTTCTTGATATTGATTAGCAACTTTTCTTCTCTCAACCTCTACAAAACTTGTCTTAACTGCCACAAATGTTCCTCTTTTTTTTTTTCTGAAAAATCAAAATGTCATCCAAGTATAGAATAACAAACTTACCCAATAATTTACTCAAAACCTCATTCATTAGCCTCATAAAAGTACTCAATGCATTAGTCAGTCCAAAAGGAATCACCAACCATTCATATAATCCTTTATTGGTCTTAAATGCAGTCTTCTACTCATCACCTTCTCTGATCCTAATTTGATGATATCCACTCTTTAAATATATCTTTCTAAAGTACTTTTCTACACTCAAACAATCCATTATGTCATCCATCCTAAGAAAAGGAAACTGGTATTTCATGTGATCTTGTTTAATGCTCTTGAATCAGTGCACATTCTCCATTCTCCATTCTTCTCAGGTGTCAATACTGTTGGTACTACATAGGGACTCAAACTTTCTCTGATCAAACCTTTCTTCAATAGTTCCTACACTTGTCTATTCAATTCTTCATTCTCTACTGGTGTTAATCAGTGTGTAGCTTTGCTAGGCAAACTAGCTCCGAGAACTAGGTCCATGCAATGACTAATACTTCTAACAGGTGGCAATCCATCAGGTACATTATCTAAAATGATGTCCTCATATTATGTCAGCAAATCTCTTATCTCTGTCAGGTGGTCTCCTTTGGGTTCCAGTCTCTCACTCCTTTTAGGATTTAAGGAAAAATATACATTATCATGTCTCAGTCCATCTGTGAACTTCCTTCCATCTACAAGATAGATTCTGGTATTTGTACAAACTTCATTCTTCAAGGGTTCCTCCAAAGGCAACAAGGTTTGCTTCATCCCATTGGCCACAATAGTGTATGCATTCTTCCTTCCATCATGTATTGCCTGTCTATCAAATTTCCAAGGTCTTCCCAACTAAAGATGACAAATGTCCATAGGCATGATATCACACAAAACTTCATCATGATAATTCCCAATTTTCAATTTTACTAAGCACTATTCACTTACTAACAACTTATGTTCATCCTAAATCCATGCCATCTAATAAGGCTTAGGGTGTTTCAATCTCTCCAATTTCAACTTATTCACCATCTCTTCCAAAACAAGATTATCTAAACTACCACTATCAATAACAACTTTACAACACTTATTGGATACCTTACATTTGGTCTTGAACAGGTTCTTCCTATGTAAAGTTTCTTTATCTTCTCCAGCATGACACAAAGCTCTCCTCATCATCAATAGTTTTCCATCCTCTAATTTATTGTTTGATCTGGTGGGGTTCTCTTCCACCACTGGTGCTCTTCAGGTAGTCTCTGACTTCTTACATTCAAATGCATAGTGTCCTTCTCCTCCACATTGAAAACAAGTTCCTCTTAATGTCCTTTTGTCTTGTCTTCCAAAATTCTCATTTCGGTAACCATCCGATTCTCTCCTCTGATAGAAATTTCTATCATCCTTCTAGTATGAACTACCTTCTTTGCTGACTTCCTTGTCCTTGTTATGATCTATACTGGTTCCTCTTCCTCTGGTGTATCCTCTTCCTCCTTGAAATCTTCCTCCATTAAACCTTCCACCTCTACCTCTCTGTCTCTGCTCATACCTTTTATTCAATTTCTCTTCAGCCTTTATTTCATACTGATAAACCTCTTCAACTCTCTCTAATTTGATCATACTGAGTTCATCTTGTATAGATATTCGCAATCCATTCAAATATCTTGCAATTTGTTCAATTTCATCATCAATATGTCCGGATCTGATGTTCAACTTGTAAAATGTTTTAGTGTACTCCTTCACATTAGATTCCTTCTATCTTAGATTTTGCAACTTTCAGAATAGATCTACCTGATAATTTGCAAGGAAAAACTTTGATTTGAACTTAGCAATCATCCTATCCCATGTCTTAATCTTTTCTTTACCTCTTCTCTTCCTATCAACTTGCAAGTGCTCCCACCAAAGGGATACATGACCCTTCAACCGCGTATAGGAATACTTCACCTTCCTCTCATCTGCACTATTTTCAAATTCAAAATACTTCTCCATCTCCGTGATCCAATCCATCAATTCATCTAAATCTAACTTCCCATCATACTCTAGTGGGGTAAAATGAGGTTTAGTGTTCCCCCTACTCAAAACCCTTAAAAACCTTTCCTCCTCTGGATCAACTACTGGTAGGTTTACTTGTTCTATTGGGGCTTCTTCTCCTTCATCCTCAATCACATCCTCAACATGTCGGCCTCTTCTCTAGGCTATCTCCACAGCTTCTAACTGGGCTGCTATTCCTCACAACATCTCCATTACAGCAGGGTTTGCATTCCCACGCACTCCACCATTCCTAGTTCCTCTTTGCATCATCGATCCATGCTATTCCTCTTCAATTGCAGGTCGGATCTGCAATCCACCACCCTCCAAAAAAATTTAGGACATGCAATCCTCCAGAATGAAACTTCGCTCTGATACCACTTGAAGCAATCACCGCCAAGGAGGGACCTTGAAGAGATCAATCCAAACAGGTCAGAAAGAGTTAACACAATGAAAACACATAGATATGATGGAGGCAAATGCAAAACAGATTGTTTTATTGAATGAAAGTCAAATACATCCAACTAGCAACAACCGAGTTACAAAATACCGGCACACAGGCCTAGTAGAATAGGTCTCATAGGGACCTTGAATCAAAAGATCTATCTTCTAAGCACTATCTATCTGATACTTCTTATCTCTTAATTCATTTTCTTATTGATTACATTGCAAAGCATGATTACAAATATATATATCGATCCCAAGGATTAGGTTGGCCCAAAAGGATCAAAACCAAATGAATGAAGTTGGCCTCTGAAAAATCCCAAAGGATGCAACATAGAAGGTTGGCCACATGTTATCGAGATCAACGTCCAAGGCTCCGCAAGCATCAGAATGGGTTCTGGTAGATCACTAGAATAGGTCTCAGGAAACCAGTGACCATAAACTGTCAAGGAAAACCAGTAGCAATAACTTACCAGAAAGTGATCCAAATGAGATGTCGTTAAAAAGAAAGTAGGGTAATCAAGTCTTCAAGAAGAATCCAACTACATAGGAAATTGGTGTGCCAAAATCGGGACATGCAGAACGGAAAACTGAAACTGCAAATAGAAAAGAAAATGTTTTTGGTTGATGCAAGATTTCTATGAACTGGGGATGATCCTGCATCATCTTTGCTTGGATATATTCTGACATGCCTGGTGTAGATCCTAAGATTGTCACTCAAAATATTGTCCTAATTCTTTATGCTAAACCTGTGAAGCAAAAGATTCAAAAGATTCACCCTAAAGTGGCATTACTTGTTAAAGCAGAAATTGAAAAATTGTTGGATGCTAGATTCATTCTTCCTATCGATTATTCCCCATGGATTTCAAACATTGTGGTTGTGGCTAAAGCTGAAAACAAGATTAGGATGTCTACTAATTTTTGTGATTTAAACAAGGCCTCTTTAAAGGGTGGCTTTCCTCTTCAGAATATTGATATGATAGTGGATTCGATAGTAGGGCATGCTTTATTATCCTTTATGGATGGTTTCTCAGGATATAATCAAATCTTCATTAATCCCCAAGATCAATAAAAAACTTCTTTTACCACCCCTTGGGGTACGTTTTGTTGGATTGTGATGCCTTTTGGATTGAAAAATGTAGGCACAACCTATCAGCATGCTATGACTCTCATCTTCCATGACTATATGCATAAAACCTTAGAAGATTACATTGATGCCATCTTAGCCAAATCCGTTCTTTGTACAGATCATGTTAAGATCCTTCATCAAATCTTTGAGAGAATTCGTAAGTATAAAATGCATTTGAATCCCCAAAAATGTGTTTTTGGTGTGGATAGTGGAAAACTATTAGGATTCATAGTTTCACATCGTGGTTTCGAGGTGGATACGAAGAAGATAGATGTTATGGTTAACATGGCACGTCCTAAGAATGTCTCCCAACTAAAAATTTTGCAAGGAAAGATCAAATCTATTCATACGTTCGTCTCTCAACTTGCAGATCCTACCTTTCCCTTCAAACAATTTCTTAAAAATAATATCACTTTCCAATGGAATAAGGATTATCGCCAAGCATTTGAAGACCTAAAAACCTATTTGGCCAATCCCCCTATTCTTCAACCTGCTGATCCTACTAAGCCTTTCCTTATGTACACTGTTGTTTCCCCTCAATCTCTTGCAACCTTACTGGCACAATGTTATAAGGATATTTTATTACTTAAGTCACACTCTACTCGATTATGAAGTCCGATATTCTACAATGGAAAGACAGTGCCTTGCTTTAGTCTTTGCAACTCAAAAGTTGAGGCATTATCTCTTGAATGTTGAGATTCGTGTTATCATTAAATTCGATCCTCTTAAACATATTTTCTCCAAAATAGACCTTTTTGGACACTTAACTAAGTGGGTTATGATGTTGACTGAGTTTGACCTTAAGTTTGTCTCACAAAAGGAAATAAAGGGTCAAGTGTTGACTGACCACTTAGTTGATGCTCCTTCACCCATCTCCCTACCTAATCCAGAGTCTTTTCCTAATGAATAGATTTTTTCCACTAAGGTTGATGAGACTTGGGAATTGTACTTTGATGGATCAAAGTGTCGTATAGGATCGGGGGCAGGGGTGGTTTTAATCTTTCCTAAAAAGAAGCCTATTCCTTTATCATATCATCTCAATTTCTTATGTACCAATAACATTGCTGAATATGATGCTCTTATAGCTGGAATTAAATCATCCTTGGTGTTGAATGTGAAATATCTACATATTTATGGAGATTCTCAACTAATCATAAGACAAGTGACAAGAGTTTATCAAGCTAAGGAAGATAAATTATCACAATATAGAGATCTAGCTTTATCCTTGTCGCAAAAATTTGATTCGTATACCATGGAGCCTATTCCTCGAAAAGATAATCGACATGCAGATGTGATGGCATGTGTTTCCTCTCTTGTGTCTCTAGAGGACCCCTTGGTAGATCTTAAATTCACAATTCAAAACTTCACTACCCCGGCTATTGCTGATAATCCTAGTGATGTGGCATATTGTTGCATTATAGATTCTGATGAATGGTACTCACATATCATGAGAAATTTGAGTGATAGTACCTTTCCTGACTTTGAGAATAAGAATACTGGGGATAGAATTCACAAATTGGCTACTAGATACATTATCCTTTCTAATATTCTTTATAGGAGAAGTTATAATGGTCTTCTCCTTTGATGCCTAAACAAGGCTGAAATCCCTATTGCTTTGGAAGAAGCACATTCAGGTGCTTGTGGGGGGCATTTTGGGGGTAGATCTTTAGTTCAGATTTTTCTCTGAATGGGATATTATTGGAAAACCTTGGAAAAGGATTCCTTTATGATTTTTAAACGATGTGATCAGTGTCAGAAACATAGCAATTTGATCCATGCTCTCGCTTATGAACTTCTATCACAGGTAGCATCTTGACCCTTTTCTACATGGGGTTTGGATCTTGCTGGTAAAATATCTCCTCCTTCATCTCAAGGAAATACCTTCATCATGACTGCCACTGATTACTTTACAAAGTGGGTGGAAGTCGTTCATCTTTGATCCACTACCATTGAAGTAATCTATCAATTCATTTTGCAAAACATTATTTCCCGATTAGGGATACCTTTCGCCTTAGTTTCGGATCATGGAACGCCATTCAAAAATAAGGATGTGAAGAAGTTTCTTGGGAAATATCATATTCAACATAAACTTTTTACACCTTATTATCCTCAATCAAATGGTCAAGTTGAGTCTTCTAATAGGATAATTGAACAAATTCTTTGAAAGACTGTAAACAAGCATGGTAAGGATTGGCATACTCAATTAACCTATGCTCAGTGGGCTTATCGCATGAGTGTACATGTCTCTATGGGTTGTAATCCTTATAATCTTGTTTATGGTGTCAATGCAATTATGCCTTTGGAGTTAGAGATTCCTTCTTTGAGAGTCTCTCTTAGGGGTATAGTGGATGTTGATTCCTATAGAGAGAATAGACTTCAAGAACTTGAGATGCTTGATGAATGATGTATAAATACCCTTGAACATATTCAAGCATATCATAAAACTTTGCAACAAAGCTACAATGATAAGGTTATTCAACGTTCCTTCTCATTAGGGGATTTAGTCCTTTACGAGAATCAACACAATGTGAATGCCTTACCTAAGGAGAAAGGAAAATTAAGCCCTAATTGGCTTGGTCCATACATTTTTGTTGAGGTCTATGGATTAGGTTCTTACAGGATAACAGATGTGGAAGGTATGCCTCTCAAGGAACCCATAAATGCTATGCACCTTTGTAGATACTATGCCTAGTTCTCTCTCTCTCTCTCTCTCTCTCTCTCTCTCTCTCTCTCCCTCTTTCTAGTCTACTTTTTCTTCTCTCTCTATATCTTTTTCTTCAAAATTGGGTAATATGTTAGCATGTCTTCATTAAAGTATGTAAGATTAAATGATGTTATATTGTTTGGTCTACATTACTTCATTCTTGACAAACAGGTTTCATTACTTTATTGTTTGTCTTGGATTATTTTATATAAATTGAATAGATTTACATTTAATATGTGCTAGCATGTTATACAATTTCTTATGTGTTAAGTATAATTATATCATGTTGTGTTTATTAGAGTTAATTAAATCACATTAGTTATATAGTTATTGGGCTTAATACATTCTTCTTTTACATCATCAAAGTAGCATTTAATTAAATACTTAGTTATTTAATTAAATCACACATGTATCAATTTAATCATCAAGCATTGAGAAATCAATCACATGGAAATTAAATTAGATATACATGTTCATCACTCAATATGTTACTTCTAATCTAAGAAATGCATATATTTCTTAAGAATTAAAATAACATATCCATGAGTGTCATAATATATACATCAATACATCAAGATCATCTCCTATCCCCAGGACTAGTAGCTGGAGGATGATGGCTAGATGCCCCCTCCTGATCTGGTCATGGGGGTGTATCATGATATGGACCACGAGTGGCTCTGTGAGGAGCTCTTGCAATCCCTCTCCATCATGATCTCACAGTGTGTAGCTGCCTCTATCTATGACGCTGCTTGGTCATGCTTTGTCTATCGTAATCTCTCTCGTAGGACCTCCATCTCCATCTGAATAGGGGAGAAATGGTCCTCATGTCATCTTGTACTACTCTAGGATCTGTACGATATCTGTGAAGAACTAGGAATGTGTGCAGTCATGATGAGGTCTATAGCTACATTCTGAATGAGAGAACATCACTCCTGGATGGTAGCTACAAGATAGAGAGAAAATTTTTATCAGTAACATTATATATCATCAAATCTAAGAAAGTAAGATACATAGGTTAATCAATAACATAACACCTTACCTGGATCTCCCTCTCGCCAATAGGGATCATGGAAAGCAACCGCCTGAGACTGGGACCCACTAGGCTCTTTGTGCTTGTACTTTCTCTATCCAATAGGTGTGGGTCGATGGGGACTAGGATCAAGACCCCTTATAGGGTCCTTCTCTACCTCCAGTGGGAGACTCAGTGGATCTAGGGCTATGGTATCCTCCCCAGAGTGATGAGGAATCGCATCTGACTTGTCATCCTTGTCCTTGTCCTCATCATTCTCCTCCTCCTCTACCTTGTCCTCATCCATGTCCTCCTCATCCTCCTCATCCTCCTCCTCTCCATCCTCCTCATCATCTCTATCCTGATCTCCCTCTTTGGTATTAGGATCATCTCCATCTCTGCATGCCTCCCAATCTCCTATGTCGTTAGCCTGATCATTTGATCCCTCTTCGAATGTATCAGATCCCTCTCTATCGCTTGACTATCTCCATGGTCCAAGGTTCCCACCAGGGAAGTTTGTTGGGAAGATGGCTCTAGGGTATGTTCTCCTGCAAAATGTGATGTATCATTGGTGCACGCCTAAATCATCTCTATAGTCTATCACTATGTCTTGATTTGACCCATCCAAATTTGCGATGTCAATCTCATCATTGGTAGGCCTAGGAATGGCTCCTAGCCTCAACATCATGCATGAGTGTCGGATGTACATAGGCACATTAGGAGGAACACATTGCTCGAACCTAAATTGCCACTGGACTTGGTTGAAGTAGAAGGGAATGACTATGTGGTTATACCACCCATCTAGTAGACAGTTCCTCTACATGTTGAGCATCTACCTATGTATCCCTGCCCACATGTACATCCTAAGGTAGGGTCTCCATATGACTTTGCCCTCTATCAATCTATTTAAGCTCAATCTCTAATGCAGGAGATCACTGAATAGCCACTCATGGGTATGAGGATAAGAAAATACCCTAGGCTACTCTAGGACTAGCTCTATGGGGGCTCCAATAGGCCTTGTGCAAGTAATATGCTCAAACATCCATACCTATAGTAGTGTGCATGTCATCAGGCTGCATCCCTGTTCAAACACATACTCCCCAAGGTCATGATAGAGATGCGCAAGCATGCTCCAACCCTAATAGTATACCCTCCTATGCTCAAATACTGTAGATGAGTCCTCCATGCATATGTTTGTTGTGCCAATTAGGGTACACAACTAGTGCAAGGGTCACAATCATGAGTTGCCTCACTAATGGAACCTCGTCGGTTGGGTGTAGGAGCCAACTAACCATGATACGACCCCTCATCTCACTGCGTATCACTCTCCCCAGAGCATATACCTACTCTCTCTTGTAATCCTCCTCTGTCCTATCTGATCGATATCTCATTGTCTCTCCCCTAATGGGAAGGCATAGAATGTGGTATACATCCTCAAGGGTGACCGTTATCTCCCCCATAAGTAATGAGAATGTCGAGGTGTCTACATCCCACCTCTCCATCAGTGCCATCACCATCACAGAATGCAATTAGATGGCCGACATGGTCATCGCATGCCACAAGCACACTGCATGTAGAAAATCCCTCTCTCCCACTGTCAACCTTGGGATCTACTCTCAAAGGCTCCGAAAGATGAGACCGATGGTATGGTTGTGGATGTATGGTAGTGTCTGTAAAATGCAAAAAAATCTATCATCAATAATCAATCAATCATCACTATCATCTAATCAATGCAATCATTCTATCAATTCTTACATTCATCGCCTGATCTCGTGTCACCATAGGTCACCCCGAACAGGGACCAGGGCATCCTACTGGGACCATGGTGCCTAGGTGGGACCAGGACACCCAAATAGGACCAAGGCACCCTAGGACCCCTAGGTGCCCAAAGAGGGGGCCCGAGCCCGGACTTGGTGATGACATCATCATTCCTACAAACTATGAAAGCATGAAAAAGTCAAAGAGTCAATGAAAGGTCAACTCACCTCATCGAGTGGTTGACCGACGAGTATGGACTGGCATAGGATCTCCATCCTTGTAGGTCACTTAGGTTGGCATCAAGGCATGATGGCTTGTATGTGGGCTCCTCTATAGTGAATGGTGCCAAAAAGTTAGAAAGTGACAAATGAAGGTCTCACTTTCATATTTATGTGTTTTGTACTTTTTGACTTAATGTTTTTAAGTTAAAACCCTAATTTCTGCACTTTTTCTTCAATCTATCATATGTTGAGCTAGGAAGCTCTGATTCTCACACCGTTAGTGGCATTGGAATCATTAGTTCAATCCTTCACTCTGAATTAGTTCCATAATGTGCTTGGATGAGCAATCAAGCCTTGTTGTGAACTTCCTTCATCAAAATATTTATCACAATTCACTGTGGAAAACATGATACCCTATTTCACCTCACTAATAAGCAAGTCAAAACATGGGGGTGCATATAGCTACTCGCAAATTTCATCACCTTCCTCAATAATAATTAGGTGATTTTTTTATCTAACATATGGTTTTGTAGGGTGTGGTTCCTAACTATGTATTGCAGATACCGTCGGGGGCTTCGTCCAACAACTTATGGATATATCCTTTTTCAAATGATGTTTAGTTTTTTGTACTTTAGCTTGCATATGCACGTAGTGTCATATGACCACTAAAGTGGGGGTTAAATTTAGTGTCGTAAATTGTACACCCTTGCTAGGGTGGTACAATCTCACACTATGGTTAGCACCTGCCTTAGTGTGTCTTGCATCTTGCATTTCTAATTCCCCCTTAAGCATTTAATTAATTAATTTAATTAAATCTAAGGTCATGTTTCATCTCTTTACATATTATAAAGTTGGGCCCTTTACCCTAAGCCTGCCCCTTTTTATCTTATTCCTCCAATGAATCATTTAATCATAAACCCTAATTATGTCTTATTTTGACCGTTTAGGCCCGATTTCGCATATCCAAACATCTCAAAATCAGCTATAACTTTGAGATGCGCTCTAATATCATCATATCTAATGGCCCCAAACATTTGGTGAAAAGTTGGTCAGACCGTGATGGGAATGCACATGGTCCACGACTTTTTCCCCAAAATTTTGAGAGCACAATCCTATGATATAATAATGCTTAACCTGAAAAATATCAGCAGGAGATTCAAATCCTAGGTTGGCCGAAACATGAAATTAAGATCTAGGGTTTCATACTTAAGTGCTCTCTTTCTTCATTTCAAGAGGTCTTCTTCTAAGAATCTAAGAGAAGGTTTTTGGAGCATTAGAGCCTTCTTTGTAGCAAAAGAGTAGATCTTTGAAGTCATCAACAACATTCAACATTCATCCATCAAACAATCATCAAGCATCATTTTATCAATTGGGGGCTTTTGAAGATGTAGAAGAACAATAGGAGATCATCGACTGATGATTGGCTTGTACCTCTCCCTTGGCATTGGGTATGGTTTCATGTTGTTTTCATGTCTTTGCATAAGATTCATTTTGAGTCATATTCATGCTTTAGGCCACTTTGGATTGTGGATTTAGAGTATTTACTTTGTCAATTATAATCAATTAGGGTTTACTCTTTAGGGTTGCTCTAGATTGCTTGCTTTCATCTTAGGATCTTCCACACACACAAGGTTCTTGCACACACATTTTCAATATATTATCGTCTATTCATGGAGGTGGAAATCACCAACATGGAGGTTTGACTAAGGAAAAACCCTATATAGCTACCCGAAACCCTCTTTTTCAACTTCAGGTACAAGTTTGGATCTGAGAGTCGCTGGAAGTTTCAGGACCGAAATAGCATATAGGGATAGTTCTGGGTTGCAGATCTTGGAAAAAAACCCAAGGAAAGGGGCATGGTGTCCTGGTCCTACCTATGATAGTGGAGTGGTGCCATGGTCCTACCCTTTGTCAGCAGGACTTGGCAGAACAACACTTTGCAGGCTCCAAAATCCCTTCTGTCAGTTGTAGCTCCAAAATTGCAGAATCAGGATAGTGGCATGGCATCCTCATCCTGAACATTTCTACTCAGATTTTAGATGCAGGTGCACCTCTGATTTTTCCTTCTGATTCGTACTTTGCAGTAGTATATCAGTTATTCTTTGATTTGCATTCTCAGATTAGGGTTTGCTTGCTTAATTGCATTCTAGGTTAGATTGCATTTTGCATCATTCCTCTCTCTCATTTATAGCAAAGGAATAGAAAATCTAAGAGGTAATCCATGGCTCTCTTTCTCATAAGAAGTAGCTGATGCGCGTTACCTCCCTAGGCTCTTTTGTATTTAATCAGTGTGTATGAGAGTGGGATTAGGGTTTCCATACTTAGTCTCACTTTTTCCCCTACACAAGGTTTGTTGATGACATCATTTTTGGAGGTGAAGATAATTTGTGCATGGAATTTTCTAACAATATGGAGAATGAATTTGAGATGTCTATGATTGGGGAAATGAAATTTTTCTTAGGTTTGCAGATTACTCAGACTAATAAAGGTATTTTCATCTATCAAACTAAGTATGCTAGAGAATTAATGAAGAAATTTGGTATGGAAATGTCTAATTCAGTTAGTACTCCTATGGTTACAAGTGAGAAATTGACAAAGAAAGATGAATCAACACCAGTAAATCCTACAAGATACAAGTCTATGATTGGAGGTTTTCTATATTTGACTCACACTAGAGCGGATATAATGAATGCAGTTTGCATTGCATCAAGATATCAAAGTGATCCTAGAGAAAATCCTGAGAGTACCATGAAAAGGATTTTTACGTACTTATAAGGAACATTTGAATATGGTTTGTTGTATCATAAAGATGATGACTTTACTTTATGTGCATATATAGATGCAGATTGGGTAGGTGATGTTGATGACTAGAAGAGTACTTCCGATGGAGCTTTCTTTCTTGGAAAGAAACTTATTTCATGGATCAACAAGAAATAGTCATGTACTTCCTTGTCTAGTGTTGAAGTTGAGTATGTTGCTCCTGCCACTAACTATGCACAAGTTCTACGGATGAAGCAAAAGTTAAAGGATAAAAGTGCATTGCAATGAACCAGTAATTATTCACTATGATAACTTTGTTGCTATAGACATATCAAAGAATCTGGTATTCCACTCTAAAGAAAAGCACATATCTATCAAATATAACTTTTTGAAGGAAAAGGTGCAAGAAAATGAAGTTAGATTGGTTTATCTAAACACTGAAGAGTAGATTACAAACATCTTTACTAAACCTTTTCCTAAAGAATCATTTGAGTACCTCAGAGACATATTAGGGGTTTCTGCCCCTCTAGTAGAAAATTGGTTGATGCTATTTTACATTAGTTTGGTATGCATTATCAGAGGTAATATTCATTCCAAATTGGTGTGGTGATGCTAATACTCAGGGGAATAGTTAGTCTTGTGATTCAGTGGTTTATGATTTTTCTTTGGAATTTATGTCATATCTTTGGCATTGATGTCAAAGGGGAAGAGATATTCATGTCAAAAATTGAAGGAGTTATATACATTAGGGGTAGAAATTTGCAGAACTTAACTGTGATATCATCTACAGGGAGAGTATGAATCAGAAATTCATTGCTATATTCTTATGTGGGAGATTTGTTTGGCATTTCTTGGCACTTGAATGTTTTTCACAACTAGGATTGCCATCAATGCCAAAGGGGGAGATTGTTGGCAATTTGGAGGAATTGATTATGTGTTGCATTGATGTTTTGTCATTGATATCAACACTAACTGCTTTGATTATTTACTAGTATTCGGTTGGTCCCAGTAGGATGGTTGGTTTTTGGTTGGTAAGATCATGTTGATCTGGTATACTTCAGTATGCTTGGGCTTATGGAATTGGATTATATATGATATCCATGCTACTCAAATATATGTTCAATCAGTTGGTACTAATTTGGTGATTGGATGCTATCCTATATGCTCGTAAGCCTGGTTTATTGATCAGGTGAGGGTTTCACCTGCAGAGCTATGTTGAAGATCTTTAGATATTATGCATAAGTGGTGTTGTGCGACTTCTAGAAGGGATTCAGGATGCTGATGGTGGTCATGTTCAAGCCTTGACTAATTTGGATCATTTCTTTAGAATGTGTGGACCTAAATTGGGTCTGGTGCTATCTAGGTTATGGACCAACTTAATGTAATGTATTGTTGGAACTCCTCGATGTGTTTCTAGGATGACTTATGGGTTGGATGATATTTGTTTGCACTCAAGTCGACATGTTTTATAATTATGTAATAGGTTTTATTGTCTCGGTGTTTGATTTAATTGTTTAAGGTCTAGGGTTTGTATATATATGTGTATGATCTCATTGTAGATCATGGTATACAAGAGAATATTGTAATAATCATTCATGTAGAAGATTTGGTTGATCATAAGTGATCAATTTGGGTTTATACAAGAGGTTTAAGACCTCCGATATTGAGCTTAATCAGAATTGTACTCAGTCATAGGAGATGTTATTATTGTAGTTCATTCTTCCTTCCAGATTGTAGTTTGGATTTCTTATTAGTCAGTGAGACTCCTTTTGTAATGAGCAGTGTGCTCTAGGCTATTGGCCTTCCTACAAGTGCAAGCCCCTCAATTTATAATCACATACTTACTGCAGAAGTATTATCTGACTATGGGTAGGCTTCCCATAATGGTTTTTCCCTTTATCAGGTTTTCCACGTACAAATCTTAGTGTCATGTGGATGCTATGGCTTTTCGTTGGCCTGCTCCTTTTTGTCTCTTGTTGCTTTTTTTGTTAAGCTCTATTTGTAAAGGGTTTCAAGGCCCCTTCAAAACCTGTTTTTGCCTTAATCAAAAACTATTCTATAATTGTTGCTTGTGCTTAATTGGTAAATCTGTTATTCCATAAATTTGTTTATGTATTTTGGTATTGATCTTATGTGTTCTGGTAATAAAGTTTTAAATGCTTAAGGTTTCGGCAATTTGGTGACAACTGATTCACCCCCCCTCTCAGTCATCCTCTGGTTATTTGAACTATCTAACAATTTTTTATGTCAAAGATGTTCGTGCATACACTCACTGTACTTTGGAGGATTTGGGTTTTGCTGACATCAAGAACATGTATATTGGCACTTTGCTGAACCAAGATGGGTTGATGAAACTGGAATTTCAAATTCTGAAGGATTAGGGTTTTACCAATATTTTGGAGATGCCAAAATTTGAGGATGAATTGATCTAGTATGCACTAAGTTGAGTCCATGGTGAATTCATATGGCTAGACTGGCCCCACAAGATCACCAAGGAGGCTATTCATGTGATCACTGGTTTACCCCAGACCGGTCCAACCCCTGGAAGGAAGAATATATTTAACAATGAGGTGGAGAAGTTAACTGGTGCAACATCTGACAACCGGTCCATGAGAATCAGTACTATCAGAGACAAAGCAATTCAATTTGCAAGCATGATCATCGATTACAAGGTAACCCAATCAAATTGGTTGAAATCTATTTCCAGGTCATGCATTTTCTATGCTCACAAAATGATTAAGGAGATTGAAAAGCTAGATCTATGTCAATGGATGTGTGATGAGTTGAATATAAACCTAGGGAAGATTAAGGGTGAGAAAAAGTGTACTTTCCGGTATGGCAACCTTGTTGTATATTTAATGCTTTTCTTTCTGAATGAGTTACCCGAAACCCGTAAGATTTAATGGGCATTTGATATACCAGTAGCAAAAAAAATCAAAGATGTTATAAGGAATATGGGATAGGAAAAGGATAGGGGCTCCATTCTTTGGGGTTATTTCAAATCATTCTAGAAGGAAATGAAGAAGAGAGAAAGAGTTCCAAAACATAATGTAGATAAGTTCTCAATTGAAATCTATTTTATGGTGAAAAAGGATGCAACACTGATGGAGGCAGTACAACCTAGGAAGATCTGGATAACTGAGATGGGCTATGAGGTAGATGTTGATATCCTAGACTTGTATGCCAAGACTCTTATTGATGGCCTGATAGATGAAGCAGAGAAAGCCTTTGGCACTACAAAGAAAAAAGAAACTGAAGTTGAAATTGGATTTAGTAAGAAGAAAAGAGAAGGAAAGATCAAGAAGGCTGGGGAAGTTATGCAGAAGATGTTCACTAAGATAAAGAAGATTATTGGACTAGCTAAAGGGTCATCTCTGGCAGCAGTGCAAGCTCCACCGCCAACAACAACTCGAAAGGGTATAGTAAAGAGAAAGAAACCAGAGACTTATATTGCCCATATTACATCTGGTTCTGACACTGATGTTGTGCCCTCATAGGTTCCCAAAGCTTTTATCAGGATACCAAGGAAGAAGGCTAAGGAAGTAAAGAAGCAGAAAGTGAAGGTTACCCCTCCAGCAGCACCAAAGAAAATTTTGAAGGAGAGGAATCCCATAGAGAAGAGGAAACCGGTTAAGGAGTCTACCTCTACTCCCGGCAAGAAGAAGAAATTAGATGTAGATATTTCTCTTGAATTTGGTAAGAGTATTGAAGTCATTCCTCCTCTTTCAGTTGCTGAGTTGATTGATCAAATCACTAAAGATGGAATTTTGAGTAATATACAACATTACTATGTACATATGGATGATAAGGAGAAAATGGAGATAGAGGAATCAATTTTGTTGTACTTAGATATATATAAGAAAGAACTTTAAGAGATTGAAAAATAGATACTGATAGATTTGTATAGTAAACTAGATGCTAGAAGGTTATCTGCAGTTGAAAAGGATAGACATATAAAGGTATAGGAATTGTTAACTATGTGTGGTGCTATAACTATGAAGAGATGCAATAGTGTTTAGAGTTTGCTAATAAATCAATTTTTCAAAGCAAACACTGACATGTGAGTCTCATGGTAGGTAGAGTGAATGAGATAGTTAAGGAGACACATGAGGCTTGGGTAAATTTCTTTGTAGATAAACCAAGATTCTTTACATCACCGGAAGTCTCTCAAATGTCTAACATTCCATATATCCTGGTAGATGATAAGGGGAAAGGTAAATTGGGAATGGATACATCAGTTTTGGATTAGAAAATATCAAAGGATATTCCTCCAGTAGAGCCATTTGTACTTAATATAGGGATACCAGGATAATATTGAAATGGTACAGGATAGGCAGGATACACTGAAACAGATAATTCCTGATATAGAGGTTATTGGTGTGGAAACAAAAAATATGCAGGTTGAGGATACTGAATCTATGACACCAAATGTATATATTGAAGAGGTTAAGGTTGAAAAGGTTACTGCACCAAGTGGAAAAGCCACCGATGCAAGTCTTGAGGCCAAATCTTCCCAGAATATTTTGGATAGTCATTCATTATTGGCACTTGACTCATCCAGTCAAGTTGATTTTTCATAGAAGTGTATTGAGTAGCTGAGCAGTTTTGAGTTGATGTATGTTGCAGCTCAGAAGTTAAGGAAGGGACAGAAGATAAGCAGGCTATTGAGTAGCTTGCACTAGAATATAAGGTAGATCATATCAGAAGTCCATCTGATAAACTAAAAGGTTTTGACTGGGCATATTTCCAAAGAGGTTAAAACTCTTCAACAGGTATCAAACTGACAACTGATTGAGCAGTATAATGCAACCCAGAAGGTCACTTGTTATAGCATGATTTCATCTGACAAGGCTAAGATGACAGATGCAATAACAAAGATTGATGTGACTCTAAATGAGTGTAGAAATATATATAGGTCTTGTACTAACACCAGAAAACTAATAGTAGACCTTGAGGTTAAATTGAAGGTAGCAAAGGCCCGGTTAGATCTTTTGGCTAATAGTTTTGATGGTACTCAGACATTGACTAGTACCATTGATGGTCATATTTTGATAATAGAGTCTGATATTTCTAGATTAAAGAAGGACATGGATAGGCTAATCTGACGTGCAAGGGAATTAAGAGGTTTGGTGAGTCCTCGGTTGAACACTTTGTTACTTCACAAGAGGGAAAGCATAGAGTTAATGAATAAACCTACTCTGATAGACCTATTAGAAGAAGAGATTCATGCATCTAGTCTTAATGGTTTTGTATCCATTTTGAGCATATTGAAGACAGGATGGGATGCATATTTAGGATTTTTGAAGAATGCTTACCTGGATATTTTCAAGTTCATCTAGGTCCGGTAATCACAATTTTGCTCTCATTCTTTCATTCATTTTCCCTGTCTTTGGCATTACTGTCAAAGGGGGAAAGGTTGATGTGAAAAATGTCTAGGGATGTGAGAAGTAATGTATAGCTCAGGGGGAGAAGTCTTCCAACAATTTTTGAGATCCATTTTCAGGTTTTTGGCAAGGAACTAGAACAACACTTCAGCGATCCATTTTCACATGAGTGTTGCCATCAATGCCAAAGGGGGATATTGTTGGCAATTGGCACTCATATGGCTTAGTTATGTTGTCATTGATGGCAACACACACCATTTTGGGTTGGTCACTTAACCGATACTCACCGGTATTCATTGTTTGGCAATCGACATTCAGTCATCTGGAAAACAAGGAACCGACATCGATAGACAAGGGATACCAACAAATTAGGAACCCATATATCAGGTCGACATAGGAGATTGATCTGGTAGGTCTACACAACAATGATCAAAGGCATCGGTATTGAAGTTTAATGAATTTATTTTTTCTTAGGTTGACATGTAAATAAATTATAATATCTTTGTAAGCCGACATAAGGTGTTTATGTTTGTGTTTGGGAAGGGTATTTAAGTCAGTCCGGTTAGGTTATTTTGGTGATGCATAAGAAGGTACTAGAATATAGTAATGTGATGTTGTGTGAGAAATCTTGATCGACCGAATGTGAATGTAATATTTTGTAGTCGGTCTTGGATTTTGGTTTAGAGGTTTGGGAAGTGAAGCAAGATACCGGTAAGGAAGGACACAGTGTAAACTAGTACAGATTGTTCTTTAACTGGAACTCATCCAACATAGCAGATGCACTCTCAGAGTTCAAAATTTTCTTTGTAATTCCATATGTGGTGCTTGTAGTCAGTGAGGCTCCTTGTCTGATAAGCAGTATGCTCTAGGTTGTTGGCCTTCCTACATGTGCAGGCCCCTATTGTAATATTTATTCATTTGGCCAGTTGATAGATATTGTGGGTCTCCAATCCCACCATGGTTTTTCCTCTTTGAGGTTTTCCTCGTATAAATCTTTGTGTTATGGTGTATGCTCTTATGGTTGCTTCATTTCTATTTGTTGTTATATTCTTTCATGTTTACCAGTTACTTAATTGTATTGTTAATAAGGTTAAAATTGATTATACCGACAAAATACTTATTCACCCCTCCCCTCTTAGTTCAACATAGGCTATCAAAGATTTGCCCAAAATTGTCAAACCTCATAATTTGGTATGTAGAGAATGTCAAATGGGTAAGCAAGTCAGAACTTCTTTTAGAAGCATACATGATAAATCTAATGAAATTCTTGATCTTATTCATATTGATCTGTGTGGACCTATAAGGACTAAAAGTTTTCAAGGTGATAGATACTTTATGTTACTTATTGATGATTATTCTATAATGATGTGGGTAGCATTTTTGAAAGAAAAATTTGAAGCTTTTTAGAAATTTGAAATCTTTAAAGGTATGGTTGAGACTGAGACAGAATTGAAGATAAAGTGTTTGAGATTAGATCAAGGTGGTAAGTTTACATCCAGTGAATTCAACAACTTTTGTGAGAAGAATGGAATCAGAAGACAAATTTTTGCACCTAGGACTCCATAGTAGAATGGATTGCTAAAAAGGAAGAACAAAACCATATTGGATGCGGCAAGGACTATGATGACAAAAGCTAAATTGTTTGATATTTATTGGAGGGAAGCTGTCAATACAACTATATACACTTTCAATAGAGTACACATAAAAGGTGATATCGGTAAGACTCCTTATGAATTATGGTTTGGTCATACTCCTACTATCAGATATTTCAGAATTTTTGGAAGTAAATGTTACATTAGAAGAGATGATGCATTAGGAAAATTTGATCCTAGAAATGATGAAGGAATATTTTTGGGTTATTCTACCAAGAGAAAAGCATATAGATGTTATAACAAAAGATTGAATAGGATAATGCAGAGCATAAATTTCAAGGTGGATGAACATGACAACAATTAGATTAGATCATATGACTATGGATAGGAAGATAAATTTATCAGACCTGAACCAGTAATGCATGAAACTACTCAGAACCGTGAACTTGTCACTCCGATAAAATTAGAAAACTCAACTATGACAAAGGAACAATAGAAAGAGTCAGTAAATCAAGAAAATTCAAAGACTTCCAGGTATGTGAAACTAAATCATTCTAAAGATCATATCATTAGGGATTGTTGCAAGGTGTGCTCCCTTGGTTTCCTTGTGTTTTGCACCATAGTGCTCGGGTTTGTGACATGGCTTAACCACCTCCTATGGATTATATTGGTTTCATGGCTTAGCAAGAAACAATCATGTACTTCATTATCTAATGTTGAAGCAGAATATGTGACTGTGGCTACCAACTGTACTTAGATTTTATGGATGAAACAAATGCTAAAAGATATAAGGGTAAGTTACGATGAGCCTATTGTTATTCACTGTGATAATACTATTATTATTGATATGTCAAATAATCTGGTATTCATTCCAAATCAAAACACATTTCTATAAGGTACAATTTCTTGAAGGAAAAGGTTGAAGCAAAGGAAGTCGGATTGGTTTATGTGCCTACTAAGGAGTAGATTGTAGATATTCTAACTAAATCATTGCCTAAAAATACTTTTGAATATCTCAAAGATCAGTTGGGGGTTACCAACCCTCCAGAAGAGTCTTAGAGATGCAGGAATACATCAATTCGGTAAGCTTATCAAATATTTTCTTTGATCCAAATTGATGAGATGACGCTACTACTCAGGGGGAGTAGTCAGCTATTTGGTCTAGTATTTTTTATTTGGTATCCATCCTTTGTCATTGATGTCAAAGGGGAGAGGTGGTATTCATATGAAAATCAATCATATCTTTGAGCAAGATTGTTGGCGTTCCTTGGCACTTGGATGTTTTTCACATTCAATGTTTCCATCAATGTCAAAGGGGGAGATTGTTGGCAATATGTTGGACTTGGTTAAGTGTTTTCATTGATGTCAACACTATATCCAAGTTGGAGGCTATCCTAGTTGGACCTATCTAGGTTAGTCTTGGTGATCATTTTGGTTTTGGCTATGATTATGATCCGGTATGATTAGCTCTTTGGAATTAGTTTTGGATGCTTACTCTGGATGGTTATTTGTTTGTAATATTCTATTGGTTCATTTTTTGGTGCTCCAGTAACTATTGCTTATGTTCCCGGTTGGTATTTCCCAGTACTAGTTAGCTTTACCAGTAAGAGATATTTTGTGTTTTGGTCAGATGAATTTGGTCCGACCTGTGGAATCAGTTTCTATCATGCTGAAGGTGCTTCTTGATCATATTCTGAGTGTTTCGTGACTTTGCATTGGCTAGCATGCTATTATGGTGGTCCTATTTGGATCCGGTTAGACCTTCTATGTTACTTCACTAAGGGTTTCTACCGGCTGGTGAAGCATGTAGGATTTTGGTCTTAGCGGAATTTGCAACATATGAAATTGTTTGTTTAATTGATTTAGGTCCATGCTATGTAATGTAAATCATGATATTGGTCCGGTGATACCGTGTAATTTAATTTATGTTATTATGGGTTTATGGGTTTAGGGTTTAACCAACCTTGTCAATAAGGTTGATGATCTGTATTTATAGGTGACTTATTCATGCAATTTGTATATGGATGGGATGGATGGTTATTTTGCATTATCAAAGGAAGGTTTATGTGCGAACAAGTGATATATTATTCGGTGAAGGTTTTTGTATTGTAGGGAAGACATTTGTTTTTAACTGAAACTGTATCAAGCATTAGGAGATGCTACTTTCACAGTTCATTCTTTCAAGATTGTAGTCCAATTTTTTTGTAAGTTAGTGAGACTTCTTTTTTGTGATGAGAAGTGAGCTCTAGGCGATTGGCCTGATTGCAAGTGCAATCCCCATTGTAATTTCATATACTGTTGCAGAAGTATTACCTGATTGTGGGTAGGGACTCCCACCACAGTTTTTCCCTTTACCGGGTTTTCCACGTCAAAATATTGGTGTTGTGTGTACTATGCTTTCATGTTCTATTCTTCATTGTGTTAATTTCTTTATTCTCCAGTTTAATTGTTTTGATATGCATTAGTTCTGATTTCTGATGGTAAACTGATTCCCCCCCCTCTCAGTTTACTCTTGGTATCAAATCTGTCTAACAGTTATAGAATCATCTTCCTTGATAGAAATGAACAAATATTCATCTCCTAAATTTCCCTTATTTGACTCATCATCTATCACACCTTCATCAATAGTATAATAGCACTTCTTCTGATATTTAGGCTTATATCCAGCTTAAATGGCTTCTTAGGATTTCTATCTCTTTCCGGACACCTTGATGCAAAATGTCCTATCTTATTACATGAAAAACATTTAAGAGGTAACTTTCCTTCATACTTACTAGCACCTTTAGGCAATCTTCTAGAAATAAGTGCTTCAAGCTCCTCAAGCTCTCTTTCTTCATCTTTCATCTCTTTCAATTCTTTCTCATATCTAGATACTCTTGTAGAACTTTATCCTGGATCATATCTCTGCTTCCCAGAAATGGTATCTTTGAATGCAGATTTAGTCTTAGGAAGAGAGAACTCACTCAGCTCAAAAGCAACAATTTTACCAATCAACATGTCTCTTCTCACATTTGTCACAGTCTGGATCTCATAAATAGCAACAACTTTATGTTTGTAAGCAAGAGGCAAGGATCTCAACACTTTAGCAAAAACCTCAGATTCTTCTAAACTCCACCGGCACATCTGATTCCACACAAAAGCTTATTCACTTTCTACATAATAGAAGTGATGTTCTCATCTTCACTCATCTTTTGGTTCTCATATTTACCCTTCAATCTCTTCAACTTAGCAATCTTCACATGACTATCACCTTCATGCAAGGTCTCCAATATTAGAGAGAAGGAAGCATTGCTTAGTGCCCTAACTGATTCAGAGATGACAAATGTAATGGGACTTTAGACCACACATGAGATTTGGGAGAAGCTTCAAATCCTATATGAAGGAGACAAACAAGTGAAAGTTGCTAAGTTACAAAGTTTTAAAGGAAAGTATGAGATGCTAAAGATGGGAGATGATGAGAATATACACTCTTTCATGGATGAGGTGAATGATCTTGTCCTAGCTATTAGATGTGCTGGTGGAACCCTTGAAGAAGATGAAATAGTTGCTAAGGTGTTGAGATCTTTGCCTCCAACTTATAAAGATAAGGTGACTTCTATTAATGAGATCCTGGGTGTGACTATAGTGACGAGATATGTTGGTTGGAAAGATTGCTGCTTTTGACCTGAGCGAGTTTGGAGAGTCACATGGAAATTCTGAGATAGCATTTAGAGCATCAGCATCTACATCCAAAAAGCAGATGTATGATCCTAATGTGTGCAAAATATCCAGATATTAAAGAGAAAGAAAAGATATGGAAGAGAAAGAAAAAGAGTTGGATGAGCTTGAAGCATTGATTTCTCGAAGATTACCTAAAGGACATGGTAAGCATGATGGAAATTTAACTTTGAAATGTTTCTCTTGTAATAAGATAAGAAATTTTTCTTCTATATGCTCAGAGTGAATGTCTAAGTATGACATGTTTGATAAGTTTGATAAGCATGATAGGAATGACATATATGAGAAGCATGAGAAGTATGACAAGCCTTACAAGTCTAACTGGAAGTATAGAAATTAGAAGAATTGCTATTATGTTGTTGATGAAGGTATCACAAATGATGAATCTAAAAGAGATGAAGTTGTATTTCTTGCCATTAAGGATGATGGACCTGTACCTGTTGATTCCACAAGTTGTACTGCTGAGGAGAAATTTCTGGATGCTAAAGTTGAAGAGAAAGATCAATGGGTGATTGATAGTGGTTGTTCACATCATATGATCGGTGATAAAAGAAAATTTGTGAGCATGGAAAGATATGATGGTGGAATAGTAATATTTTGAGATAACAAATCCTATGTGATCCATGAGAGAGGTTCTATTTCTTTTGATGACAAGCATAATACTGATGATGTCTTGTATATTGAAGGTTTGAACCATAATATTTTGAGTGTTGGATACATGGTTGATAAAGGTTATGATCTACAATTCAAGAATGGAAAATGCAAGATCCTAAATGCCTCTAGCATACAGATTGCATCTGGAACTAAGACTGAGGTAACATTTTTCATTTGAATTATGGTGAGAAAAGTTGTTTGATTGCTTAGATAGATTAAAGTTGGTTGTTCCATATGAGAATGTGCCATGTAAATTTTGATTCAATGACTAAGATCAGTTCTACACAAGATGTTATAGATCTGCCTAAGATTGTTAAGCATGTTAATCCAGTATGTAAAGAATGTTAGTTGGGTAAGGAAACAAGGATTTCTTCCAAGAGCAAGAAGTATACATCTAATGGATTGCTAGATATTGTGCATACTGACCAATGTGGACCTACAAATGTTACAAGTGTGGAGGGTGATAGATATTTCATGTTGCTAATTGATGATTATTCTAGAATGAAGTGGGTTGTCTTTTTGAAGGAGAAATCAGAAGCATTGGAAAAGTTCAAGATATTCAAAGAAAAGGTGGAGACTAAATCTGGATTGAAGGTAAAATGTCTGAGATCTGATAGAAATGGATAATTTTGTTCTAGTGAGTTCAATTCATTATGTGAGAAGCATGGGATTAGAAGTTAATTATCTGCTCCTAGAACCCCTCAGTAGAATTGAGTTGTTGAAAGGAAGAGAATAATTGGTTTGGATGTTGCAAGGACTATGTTGATTGAAGGAAATATTCCAAATATCTACTGCAGAGAAGCTATTAGCACTATTGTTTACACATTCAATGGAGTTCATATTAAAGGTGGTACTGGTAAAACCCCTTATGAATTATGGTTTGGTCATGTTCCTACTGTGAGATATTTCAGAGTATTTGGTAGCAAATGTTATATCAAGAGAGATGAGGATATAGGAAAGTTTGATGCTAGAAGTGATGAAGGAATTTTCTTGGGATATTCAACAAAGAGAAAAGCCTATCAGTGCTACAATAAAAGACTAAGAAAGATAGTGGAAAGTGAAAATGTGAAGGTGGATGAGAACCTTGGAAAAGAGATCAGAGCATGCAAATATAATGATGGTCAACATATTGTTCTAAACCCCATTCAGACTGGAGAGCCAAAGCAGACTAATCTGGTAGAGATAGTTAACCTGAATGTTGTCGTTGCTAGTGGAAAAATGT
Organism: Cryptomeria japonica; assembly: GCF_030272615.1. Taxonomy (NCBI): domain Eukaryota; kingdom Viridiplantae; phylum Streptophyta; class Pinopsida; order Cupressales; family Cupressaceae; genus Cryptomeria; species Cryptomeria japonica. The sequence continues at coordinate 44,698,707 of NC_081412.1, read as the reverse complement.
AGGAACCTGAAAATCAAAACAATTAGAAGACTCTGAGGTATGTGAGATTCAATCTTTCTGAAAAATCAAATTATTCATGATAAGAATAAAGGTGTGATGACTAGAAGAAGGTTAGCTGCTGAAGAAGTGTGTTTGATTTCTAAAGTTGAACCTAAAGATGTTGTTGAAGCTTAAAAAGATGAAAATTGGATGAGAGATATGGAAGAAGAATTAGATCAGATTGAAAATAATAATACATGGGAGCTTGTGCCTAGACCTAAAGATAAGAATGTTATAGGTACTAAATGGGTATTCATAAACAAATTGAATGAAGTTGGTGAAGTTATCTAAAATAAATCTAGACTGGTATGCAGAGGATATTCACAAAAAGAAGTAATTTATTATGTGAAGACTTTTGCTCTGGTGGCCAAACTTGAAGCTGTTAGATTGTTGCTTGCATATGTTGCTTATAAAGATTTCAAGGTATATCAGATGGATGTCAAATCTACTTTTTTAAATGGTGATCTTGAGGAAGAAGTATACATTGAGCAACTTGATGGATTTTCATTATCAAATGATGGAGACATGGTATGTAAACTGAAGAAATCTCTTTGTGGACTGAAGCAAGCCCCTAGATCCTGGTATGCTAGATTAGTTAAATATTTATTAAAATTGGGATTTAATAAAGGTGTTGCTAACATTAATTTGTATTTTATGATTAAGAATGATAACATCTTGATCATTGAAGTGTTTGTTGATAATATTTTATTTGGACGAGATGATGACTTGAGCATGAAGTTTGCCGATGATATGAAGAAAGAATTTGAGATGTCTATGATTTATGAGATGAAATTTTTCTTAGGTTTGCAGATTTCACAGACTGGAAAAGGTATGTTCATATCTCAAACTAAATATGTGAAGGAATTGGTGAAGAATTTTGGGTTATATGACTCCAAACCTGTTGGAACTCCTATGGTTACTAGCTATAAATTGTCTAAGAATGATGAATCTCTGAAAGCTAATCATAGTTTGTACAAATCTATGGTTGGTGGACTTCTATATCTTGCTTAGACTAGGTCAAACATTATGCATGTACATGGCTGCTAGATATCAAGCTGATTTGAAAGAGAGTCATGTCATTGTTGTTAAGAGGATATTCAAATACTTGAAGGGAAATATGGATTATGGTTTGTGGTATCTGAGGAATGATGATTTCATGCTATATGCTTACATTGATGCTGATTAGGCTTGTGATGATGATGATCAGAAGAGAACTACTAGTGGAGAATTCTTTTTGGGTAAGAAACTGGTTTCATGGGCTAGTAAGAAACAAGATTCAGTATCCTTATCTACTATTAAAGTTGATTACATTGTTGCTGCTAGTAATTTCACTCAGGTAGTTTGGATGAAGCAAATGTTGAAAGATATTAGAGTTATCTATGATGAACCTACCGTGATAATTCTAGTTCTATTAACATGTCAAAGAATCTGGTGCAACATTCAAAGACTAAACATGTGTCAATCAAATATCATTACTTCAGAGAGCAAGTTAGTGAAGAGAAAGTAAAGTTGGATTATGTATCTACAAGGGAATAAATAGATGATATTTTCACTAAGCCTTTTCTTGCAGATATATTTGTCTGTTTGAGAGACAAGTTAGGCATATCTACCCCTCCTGATGAGAACTAGATGCATTGAGTTGCATCAATCTGGTGGATTTCAGAGTCTTATCTTTCTATTTGGATTGGTGAGTTGGTGTTGCTCCTTTGGTGGAGTAGTCTATGTTTTAGAGGAAGAGATTCCTAAGATTCATGTTTCTGTTTTCAGAGAGAGAGTTTGGTTTTTTGTTTTTGAGATCTTTGGCATTTTTTTCAAGGGGGGAGAGAGATCATGTGAAAAACTTCTTTATCTGTCTTGATCTTAGGGGGATTTTGTTGGAGATATCTTCTTTCTTTGCATTGATTGTTTTTCACATTCATATGTTGCCATCAATGCCAAAGGGGGATATTGTTCAAGATTGTTGGACATTGCTACTACTAAGGATATGGTGTTGTCATTGATGTCAACATACTCCTATGATTTGCTTTGATATTTGCAGATTGAGAAGATCTTATGATCTAGTTGTGCAGTTTTGTTTTGTAGTTTTGGTGATTTGTAGAGCTCAGTATTTCCTCCAGTATATTCCAATGTGATCAGATCTTGTGTTGAGATTTTGGTATATTTTTGGGGATTGTCTTGTGTATCTTCATTTCAGATGGATCATGATTTGGTGCTTCGCAAGCTATCTTTCTTCATGATAGTTGTTGATTGGTTGTGTTCTTGAGCTTTAGGGCATTGACAGATGAATATTTGATAAGTGGTGTTGGTGTAGTTGTTTCTAATGATTCTAATGTGCTTGTTGGTGTTTCCTAATTATTTCCTATTTGTTTTGGTGGTTTTCATGAATCGGTGATGTTCTTCATGTTATGCGATTTTTTTGGTGGAGTAGCATGTTGCGGTTGATCTTGACGTGATTTCCGGTGGAGTTGAGAATTTGGGAATTTTTATTAGGTCCATGTTATGTCATGTAAATCATTATAATGGTCTAATGGTCGATCTTTGTATCGTGTGATGTAATTTTGTAATTTTGAGTTAAGGGTTTAGTCGACCTTGTTGTCAAGGTTGATGATTTGTATATATAGGTGATATTGTCATGTAATTTAGGTGTCGAGGTTGTGTCTGCATTATCAGAGAGTGGTGTATGTATGATCAAGTGATTCATCCTTCAGTGTTGTGAATGAGGAGAGATTGGTGTTGCTAAGAAAGCATCTGTGCTTAACCAAAACTATAATCAGATATCTGGAGATGCTATTCTTTCAGTTCATCTCTTCTGGACTATAGTCTGAATCTTGTTGTAAGTCAGTGAGACTTCCCTAAGGGTTGTAGCCTTCTGGATCATTATATTTTGAGTCGTGAGCTCTAGGTAGTGTGCCTAAATGCATGTGCATTCCCCATTGTAATATTTTCACATACTGCTACAGAGTATCATCTTACTGTGGGTAGGTTCCCACCATGGTTTTTCCCTTAGCCAGGTTTTCCACATCAAAATCTTGGTGTTGTGTGTTGTGATTTCAATTTGCTTATCCTTTTTGTTATTGTAGTTTATCTGATCTGTATTTGTGATTAAGTTTGTGGATCCGGTGAAGACTGATTCACCCCCCCTCTTAGTCTTCCTTCATTATTGCTACCAACAGAAACTAAGAAAGGCTACAACATTTAGGGAAGGCTCACTACCTTATAGGAAGACTCACTGACTTACAAAATCTTTTAGATAATAATCTAGATTACATGAACTGAGAAAATAACATCTCCATATTCCTAAGTACACTTCTGGTTAAGCTCACAGTCTGCTTTGCAACACTTCTCTTATCTACTTTACACTTCTAAAAGATCGGATCACTTGTTCACACATACAACTCAATCATACACACTCTCAAAGATTGCAAACACTCAGAGACATACATCTTACATGATTATTACATTTATTTATACAAACCTTCGACCTATGTTTCAAGGTTGGCCAAACCCTTAATACAAATTACAAAATAATAGTCTCACATGCTACAACAATACATGTGGACCAAAACAATGTCGACTAAGACATAGTCTAGACCCAAATCAATGCCACAAACACACAACACCTTCAACAATTATGCCTCGATCATCTACAACACGCTACAACCACCAAGAATGTTGCATAACATGAAGAACACCATTGAACAAAGAAAATATTCAATAACTCTCACAATAATCAATGCAAATGACCAATATGCATAGAACATGATCTATAGATATTCACAAGAAACGGGAATTGCACCACAAAAATCACAACAAATCTGATCACCAGAATCATCATCATAGATTCTCTACCGGAGCCCAAGAACTCCATCATAACTGACTATCAACCTCAAAGATTTTCTTTTTTGATTTCCAAATCATGAACCAATAAAACTATGGACACACGTCAACATCCAAAACACATCCCACACATCTGCAACTAAAGATAGAGAAATTCCAAAGATATACAGAGTAGAAATCAAAATACTGAATAAAATGGACAATTGAATAACATCCTTAATACCGGATCTCATAACTCGATCAAAATATCGTGTAGACCTCTCCAAATGGGAATGAACCATCTACAAACAACATACCAGAAACCCTTTAATCAACGTCAGCTCATCTACAAAACACAGGATAAACCAGCTCATACCAATCAAACTACAACACTGGAGTACACAGAAGAATATGTTGACATCAATGACAACACATCATTCCAACAATCTTCTCAGCAACATCCAACACATTAGCCTACAAGTTTAGGTGGAAGTGACCTTCCTTGGTAGTGAACCTAAAACAAACATTATAATTCTTGTTTCATATATTGTGAATTGATCCTTACCATGGTTTTTCCCTCATTGACTTTTCCACAAAAAACTTTGTGTCCTTGTGTGATGAATGCTCTATTCTATTCTTTATTTCTATAGATCTGAATTTAATGTTTTAAGTATTAATAAATGGATGAATTTTATTTTATGCTGATTCATACCCATCCCCTCTTAACATCTAGTGTGTGTAAAATGTCCCTAACTACCTTTGTAATCATCTTGAAAAGAATCACTCAATAATGTATATAGTATGGCCTATCAAAAACTGAGGATACCAATAATACGATAAATGTCCTTTATCCTCTCACTAGTCCTCATAATTTAACCACAAGCTACATATTACCATGTACAAGTAATAAAACACCCTCGTCAAGTACCACATGTTACCCATAACTTGATGTGTCACAACACCATTATACATGTATGCACATAGGGTTGTCTTCTAGCCTTCTACTTGTGTGTCACTAGCCAAGTCACTGCAATATAATCACATGCCCATACATGGACAAATGTCAATGGTGGTGAATCCATGATACACCATCTCATGCATATCCATGTAGAGATGAGCCAAGATACATGGACCCCACATATACAATGTCCCTCTAAGGACAATCCCCTCTAGAACCTTTGCCCATCTAATCATAAAGCAATGAGATTTGATGTCTAGCAACAAGATCTCACTAATGATACCAAAAAATAATAGTGGGTATGGCTCATACTTCTCGATGGCTAAGTGCATGCCAAACTCTATCTCAACTACATCAACCTCATCCTTGAATACTCTCTCTAGGGCTACCAATCCTATGTCTATGTTATACACTACTCGCTCTTCATGAATAGGCACTTGCAAAATCCAATACTCATCCTCCAATGTCACAGTCATCTCTCTAGTGGGCAAATGGAAGCTACTAGTATCATTGTTCCAGCTCTCAACCAATGTTGTGATCATACTAGGATTTTCCTAGATATCAGGCATCTAAACCACATGCCACATACCAACTGTGTGTAGTGCAATGTGTTCATCCCCCATCAACTATGACATCAACTCCCTAGTTGGGATATTTATCTCCCACAACAACAAGCAATCTAAATCCTCATACAACTTAATAGTCAATCCTAGATCCCAACACATGTGCAGAATCCCAATAGTTACATAGTAGTTTCACAACTATGTAGTAGCCTAGCAATAGTGTAGTACTTCAATAGATGCATAGTGATTTCACAAAAGTGTACATCTAGCATTAATAGAGGTGTATATGTGCTACAAATGCACAACATATTCCTATAGATGTGCAACAAATCTTTACACATATGCATAACCTAGCCTAAAAACCCTAGTTTGACTCAAAAACTAGAAATTCATGAAAAAGTTGGCCTAAAAATACTTCACAATCACAAAATTAGGATAGACAACTCACTAATTGTTTGTACATCATGAGTCACTTGAAGTTCCTCACTCATTCCACCTAATGGTTCCCCACAGGAACACCCACCATTTCTTTTAAAACTCACTAGTATTACTTGGAGGTGTTAAGTGAAATGTGAAAATGACACTTGTGGACCCCTCCCCTTGCCTTTATACCCCTCTTGTTTCACTAATTTTTCCTCTGGAACTTTGAGCTTTCCTTGATCCTTTTTATTTTCTCATTCTAGCTTCTTTCATCTCTTGTCATCCTCTAAGACTACATTTCTAGCCTTGTCATCTAGTCAAAAAATTGACCTCCTTTGCAAAAACAATTGCTCAATTTCTCAAGGGAAAATCATACCTCATCATCTCGGTTCGTTGGGACATATTGGGGCATACTCTTTTGAATTTTTTTTTTTGAGACAATGCTCAAAAACACATTGTCTAAAAGATGGGCAAAACATAGACATAAAACATTGACCCTTCTTTTGATCATCAACTTTCTCCATTAATTAAATAATGTTATATGTAACTAATCCTTCATTGTCCCTTAATTAATTAATTAATCTTTCACATTCCTCTATTTCTCTATAATTAAATCTTTTTGTTTATTTTAATTATCTAATTGTTCTTGTATAGTTGAATAAATAAATTCTATTTATTCCTCTATTCACCCCTCTCCCCTTCTCAACCAGGTAAAGAGATGAATATTTATTTACTTTTATCCTCTTGCTCATGAAATTAAATAATTTTTTTATTTAATTCCTTAATTTTCTCACTCACCTCCCCGCTCTCTTACAGTCATCACCACTTGCCTTCTAATTCCTTTTTTCAAATTCCCACTCTCCTATCTTTGGCAAACTTTCTCCAACACAATCCTAGCCATCCATCCCTTCTGGGATGAATTCAAATTCAAGTGTCAATCTTCCCTCCATTCAATCTATAAATTCAAAACTGTCTTTAATTTCTTTTTAACCACTACACTTGAGCTCTTCCTTTATCTAATATTTGTGCTTGTAGATTTCTGAGGGCATAACTACTAGAAATTTGAACAATACTTGAGGACTATGAAGATGTTTGAGGGAGTTTTTATTTCATGCTTATTGATTTGATATTGTTATGCTCGTTTGCTCTTGTTTTTTATATTCTCCATAAAGTAGACTAGATTTAGCTTTGATTTGAGGGTTTAAGTGGTTTCCTTAGGAGAATCATTGTGTTCAAATTTCTAGGATTACAAGTCAAAATGGTGGGAAAGTGTAAGGATAAAAAGTCTATACCTTGCAATTTTCCAACCTATTCTAGATTAGTCTTGATACACTTATCACAAATGTAATCAATAGTGTACAAGTGTGTTTCTATGCAAAAGTTAGCAATTAACATGAATCTAACATAATTCTATCTTTATACATCCATAGGGACTAATCTTGATCTATAGTATATCCATTCCTTTACTTAGGTCTTATAAGTACAAAATTGACCTTAAATCATAATTGTGACATAGATATTAACCGCAAAAAAATTAAACTTAAATTTATATTTGGGTCTAAATTGACAATCTTCCTACTAGCATTTACTTCCTAACTTGACCATGAAAATAGTTAATTTGCATGCTAGGGAGTTGTATAAAAACAAACCCTAATTCACTTTTGGAGATACATTTATCCATGATCTCATGATTGACTACATGCATGATCTAAGTGAGCATCATCCATTAATGACAACATTTTCATATGTATCAATAAAGTAGGCATATAGTGTGGTTGCTTAGCATGTCCTCAATCATTGTTCAAATTGTTAATCTAATCAAAGGTTTTGACTAAGAGGAAGTCCTAGCACATCAAAATCCTAAAGATTCTTATGAACACCACTATTTTTTCAAATGCAAGTTGCAAATTTAAAATAACAAGTTGAGTAGATTCTAGATGATCAAAGTATTGTTGGTTATTTTCATAATTAAGGGTCAAACATGTGAATCAAATTTGAGTTCACAAACATAAAGATTATTTCTATATTAATTTACAAGAATATACCGAAAATAAATATAATCACAAATCATTAATCTGACTAAACTTAAGACAAACTTTAATGAAATACTTCATTGAAATATTTACTCCCTCTACTATTTGGGAAAAACACACTTAACATTATTATGGTCCCAACTTTTGATTCTAGAATTAATTATCCTACTTTATTAACTAATTGATTTACCAAAATTAATATTGTTGCCTCCCAACATTATAACATCATTGTGTGGTTATTATCATTAAAAAAACATGCGCCATATCCTTGTAAAAGAGTAGAACAAAATTTCATCATTGGAACAAACACAAAGATTATTTTTATATTAATTTACAAGAATATAACGAAAATAAATATAATCACAAATCATTAATTTGACTAAACTTAAAACAAACTTTTACTCCCTCTACTATTGGGAAAAACACACTTAACATTATTATGGTCCCAACTTTTGATTCTAGAATTAATTATCCTTCTTTATTAACTAATTGATTTACCAAAAGTAATATTGTTGCCAACCAACATTATAACATCATTGTGTGGTTATTATCATTAAAAAAACATGCACCATATCCTTGTAAAAGAGTAGAACAAAATTTCATCATTGGAAAGACCAACGAAAGAGCAGTCAATGGGAGATAATAAATGCATAGTGTCCCACTATGATTCCCCATTAATAAAAGTAAGTGTAAACTACTCTCATGGATGACTTCATTCCACCCACTTAATATAGGATATTAATTAAACTAAGATAAAGTATAATGTTTATTTATCAAAGAGAAAAAAGCCAATATTAAATAATTATTCTTCCTTAGTCCATATTTTCATCTTGTATATGGATCACACAAATGTATTTAGGGAAAAGAAAATGTTTTTTTTAATCATTTTCTATATTGGTCATATGTAGTTGAAAAGGCTTTCAAATATTTATATAACATTTTTAACTAATTTAATTTTTTTTCCTTCATTAAAATGATATATATTTTTTATATTAAATTTAATTAATAATGGTCAAAAAAATTAAATTAAAATTGACGTAAATTTTAAAGAATTATGAAAAGGTTGTTGATATGTTTTTTTTATTTTGGTATATATGAAGATTTTAATTTTAGAAAAGTATAATAAAAAAATATTGTATCTAAACTAATTTTATCACAAATCATAAACTCTAAATTAAAAATATTAATGATTTGTCTAAATCTAACTCATATTCTTAATAAAAATACACAAATATTTCAAAATAATTTTTCCTCTCAAAAAATGAATTGTTTTTTTAATGCTTTTAAGCCTTGATAAAAACAAAATAAATTTGAAAAAAATAAAATAAAATCTAGTTTGTGGAGAATTATTATTATTTTTTAATTCCTTTTGAGCCTTGATAAAAACAAAATAAATTTGAATAAAAAGATAAAATGTGGTTTGTGGAGAACATTTTTTTAAGGTCTAAAGATCATTTAGATAATTGTTAAGTATGGACAACTTGTTGTGCTAATTTTTAAGCTGCCTTTCATTCTATTGTAATCTTTTACAACTTGTTCAATACAAAAAGCTTTTTGAAATATTCAAACAAAAATGAGATTGAATCTTTACAAAGATACTTTTATGAAAAATATCATAAATGTGTATTGACCACTACAATGTGATATAAAAATAGTTGACCTTGACCCCTACATTTGTGATGTGATGTGGAGAGTAGTCATCTCTTCTTATGATTAAGATTGACCATCCACAATGTATTTTAAATTCCTCATTAAACTTTAGATGACTCTTAAAGATAAGGATTGTGAGAATAAATTTTATAACCATTAGAATAATGTGGGGATTACATATCACTTGTAAGCATTAAAAGTGAACATATGATTGTAGATTAACATGTCATTACCTTGAAAATTTGAGAGGAAAGAATAGTCTTACCAAAAAAATGTTAATTTTGTATAAGAGTGAAGAAAGGATAAGTCAGCCAAACATTATTATTGCAAGGGAATAAGATAAATATACATAAATCTAGGTGTATAATAAATCAATGTATCTAAAAGTTGGGAATGGTGAACTGGAAACATTATTTTCCAATTACACCTAAAAAAAATAGGTGTACATAGTTTTTAAATTGATGATGCAAATAATGTGGGGATTACATATCACTTGTATGCATTAAAATTGAACATATGATTGTAGATTAGCATGCCATTACCTTGAAAATTTGAGAGGAAAGAATAGTCTTGCCAAAAAAAATGTTAATTTTGTATAAGAGTGAAGAATGGATAAGTCAGTCAAATATTATTATTGCAATGGAATAAGATAAATATACATAAATTTAGGTGTGTAATAAATCAATGCATGTAAAAGTCGGGAATGGTGAATTGGAAACATTATTTTCCAATTACACCTTAAAAAAATAGGTGTACATAATTTTTAAATTGATGATGCAATATGAATGTTGAAGAAGTAATTTTTAAATTGATGATGTAATAATGTTGAAGATGTAATTTTAAATCGATGATGTAATAATGTTGAAGATGTAGATAATTAGTTCATTAATATGTTTTTAACATTTTTTATTATTTGAATTTCGTGTAGAACTAGAATCTTTGTGGATTGCTTTTAAATAGATTAAAATCAATCTCAAGCAATGGAAAATTAATCTTCAAAGTGTGCATCATTTAATACAATTTTTTTTTATGTAATATGATTTGTTGTATTTTCCTAATTTGTGATGGTGTGTGAGCATTAATGGTATTTAAATATGTTATGTGAAAGTAATTTAATTGTGGCAATTTAAATTCTAATTTCATGTTTGGTCTTTAAGATCTTGTTTTACTTAATTTTATGTGTTCCTAGTGAGATTTTGTATTGACTATATTTCTATGGTTTTTCAAGCTACTCTTATAATGGTGGTCAACTTGCTTCTACTTCTATTTTTAGGCTTGTTCATTTCTTTAGCTTCTATTTTGGTGGTTCTTAGTTCCATTCTAATTAGATTTATTTGATAATTTTCTTTTGGATTTAATTCTTCTTAATTAACATTCTTGATAGATTGGATTTAGGACCTTTGTCTAATAATCATAGACAAAAATACTAAACTGTACAATGGCCTATAATATATATGATGCAATTTCATCATTTTTAATCTTCTAATTGAAGTGCTCCTAGATGAATGCTTCTTATAATGTAAATGTTCCTTGATGATATTGGATGATAGAGGTAACATTTAAATGAAAAAAATAATTTATTTAAATATGAATACATAATGTATAGTCACGCAAATGTGTGTTACAAAAAATCCCAAAAACACTAGGAAAGGGTAAGAATCAACAATTTTTCATTTTATAAAAGTGAATATTAGGATCAATTCTAAGTGTTATGGGACTAATCTAGGACACAAAATACAAAATATTTTAGGATCAAGAATGAATGAATAGAAGCATGGGCTAATATTAGGGAAATTTTGTGAGAAGATGTGTAAGAATGGGGCTATGATAAGGTTGAATGAAAGTAAATTTGTGAATGTGAGAGTGAATGGGGATGGATAAGGATTAGGGAAGGAGAAAAATTTGCACACGAGTGTCTCATTTTATTTATTTCATTATATTTTATTTGATCAAAATGACCCAAAATTAAGTGATAATTTGTATGGATACATAAACATTCAATAATTACATTATTTCCCCCACTTGAGGTGCATTTAAACCCTAAAATGAGCATGTATTTTAAAGTGTATGATCATTCTGGAAAACACATGAAAAGTAAATATTCAAACAAAACACCATATAGGATTCATGTAAACTAACAGATCCATCTCAAATTATTCATATGTTCATCTCCTTTGTCTAGGAACTCTCTGTGAACCTATACAATAAAGAAAAAATGTATAATTAGTAGCTTCTATCACATAAGTGAAGCAGGGATAAACTACAAATTTTCTTTAATTATTTAAGAATATATGAAGTGGGAAAAATAAGACATTAGCATTTTTGTTATATAAAAAGTAATACTAAATACTTTATCTAGTTTAACAACAATAATGTGATTTCCAGTTTCAAGATGACCATATAATATGATCAAAATCCATCTAGGTATCATAATAAATCTCTATCTAGCTAACTATGTGCTACCTAAAATATTTAAATAATTATGTTATTGATAGTTGCTCCTCCTCTAATTGGTTACATGCAACATGTATAGGGAATTCAAGGAGAGATAAAACATTATATATAAAAATTAAATGTAATCAAAGGACATGTATGCATGTAAGTATATTGATCATCTATAATTTTGAATTGAGTGTCATAGGTAACATAATGTGACAAGAAAGTTAGAAAATATTTAATGTTAGGTATGTAGAATACATGAAGTATTCATTAGTTTATGATACAAATTTGCCCCTAATATAGGAAAATGAAAAAGGTGAGGTGGCCCCAAAGGGATGATAAATGTTGATATGGGAAAGGAATAGTGTACTGAATAGGGTTCTTAGAAACATGACAACCCTTGCAAGTACATAATGTTGGCATTTGGCATTATAATAGACAGTGGGAGATTGTTGGCATTTCAATAAGGATATTGAAAAGGTTGTTTGATGATTATGGATATAACTGATTAAGGATGTTTACTGTCTTGATATTATTATTTTGTCATTGATGTCAAGAAATTGATTTTCTAATTCAGTATGATGTTGCCATATCTTGAGAAGTATTATTTGAAGAGTATAAAGATGTCGGTAAAAGACATAGAAAGAATATGATGAATAAGGTATTCAATGGGCAACTATTACCGAGTCAGACAATGATGAGATCATGATGTTTAGATTGTTTTAACATCATACATATGTTGTAAATTGTAAGGTTAATACTATACTATGTTATCGAGCAAAGAACCTAGTCGGTAAACCCTAAGGTTATCGCTATCAGTTAATGAAGGAAGAATGTCTACCGAGTGAAGTTTAGTATTTATCGAGTTGTTACCGAGTTGTAATAGAATACATTAAATGGTTACATGCGTTATTTAATGAAGGAAGCTGATGAGCTAGAACTAATTATATGATTGGTATGCCGTGCATGAAGTTTGTTAATGAATCTATGGAAAAGGAAAATCGGCATGAAGATCTACAGCTCAGATTGAACCGCAATACCCTAGCACAAGTTCAATGAATTGTCAATCAAATCAAATCAAAGGAGCAAGTGGAACTATTGAAGAAAAGGATATAACAAGTAAGTTGTTAAGAACCCTTCTACCGGCTTATGCAATCCGAGTCTCTGCAATCAATGAATTGAGGTCTGTACCTAATATGCCAGTTTCTTTAGATGCTTCTATTGGTAAGTGTAGCATCGTAAAATTGTGACACTTGCAATTTTGACTGCATTTGGGTCTTCACGATGGCGGTGCAACGTTGAACCTGAATGGAGACCCCGAAACCTGTTTATGACATCAAAAACTGCATCTTTCTGCACCTTGGCCTAATCCTCCTTACACCCTGCTGTCCTAGGAGGTGGGACCATGGCGCCCAGCACCCTGGTCCTTCAGGACCATGGCGCCTAGCGCCTTGGTCCCTCAGGACCATGGCACCCAGTGCCCTAGTCCCTGGCCCTATTTTGGTCCCGGTCTCTTGTTGGGCATCGGGTCTTCAAGTTTGCAATTTGGAAAATAATGTTCCTAGGTTGGCCTAAGGTCAGAAAAATCAGTCTCCTAACCCTAATTGACAAGTATATAAACTACATTTCCCCTCCTAAAAAAAAGGAAAAATAGATATGTGTAAGAGGCGGAAGCGATATTCAAACATTCAAACATTCAAGCATTCAAGCATTCCTTCAAGCAATTGAGCATTCTAAGTCTCCATTCAAGGCTAGGTGTTGCATTCAAGACAAGGATTCAACCATTGAAGAGGAGATCACCTACAACATACAACATACAACATCATTACACCTTCTCATGTAAGAATACAAACATTCTTACAACAAGGTATCAATACTTGATTAAATTACAAACAAATACATTTACAACATTCTCATTTCTTGGTTAATTCCAAAACCGGGGTTTGACCTGAAGGCAAACCCCTAATCCCTAAGCCCCCAATCATCCTCTCTTTTCTGTGTGTAGGTTGCAGGTACGTGGCTGTAATTGAAGATCTGGAATCCTTGTGCAGAGACGCACAGATCCCCCTTCGTTTCGTGGATTTTTCGGAGGACCGTGTGCACTCCGGGCGCCATCGTCCCGTCAACTTTCACTTAAACTTGCAGGACAGCATCATCTCAAGATTTTACTGCTAATTTTAAGTCCGTAGCTTCATTGTGTGTCCCTATCTCCATCCACAAGTGAATCTTTCTTACTTTTACATACACTCCTAGTTCAATCCTTCTATCTACATTCTTTACAAAAGAGGGTATCCTTGATGTCTCAACCCTTGAAACTCATTTAGAATCCAGTCTTGCATTGTGTGGGATTGGATCTTTTGCGTTTCAACCCCTCTTTTGAATGTAAAGTCTCTCCTAAGTGAAAACCGTCAATCCTAGTGACCTCCTTTCTCTCTCCATGGAGTGGGGGAACACCTAGGGTTCGATTTTCCACTTTACATTTTGGTGAACCTGACGTGAACATCCTAATTCTGATTATTCATGGTTAGATCTGAAAATTTTTTGCTTCCTTAATTACATTTCCATGTTTGATCTTTTGCAAATTTTAGAGGTTAATTGCATAAAAACCCTAAATTTGCTTTTTAGTAATTGAGCTTGCGAAATATTCAATTGTTAATGTTTGTTTCAGATCTACCCTTCTATTGCAAATTGTCAAATCATATTTGTGCTTTAATTCTGAAAATTAAGGGGTTATGTGTCAAAACCCTAATTTTTAAAACCCTCTTGATTCAACCTTTGACCGATGATTTCACTGATCAAAACACCTCCAAATCGGCTATAACTTTGGATTCCGCAACAAAATCATAATATCTCTCATCCCTAAAAATTTTGAAAGCTGTGTACACCCTAAGCGCCATAGTCCCCGACATTTTTTCTAAAATTTTGGGAGCTAGATGTTACTGTATTTTTCTGCTAGAATCCAGAATCTTGGCTGATTTCATCAATTCTAACACTTTCAAAATTAAAGTCAAAGTTGGTCTAGTGATTGCTTGGATTAAGGCTTATAATCATTCAAAAATTGTTGAAATTGAAATTTTGTGTTAAAATTGTGTTTCTTACAGTCCTAAATCTGAAAAGTGTGTTGGCATTCATTCGAAATTTCAATGCTTTATTCAAATTCTTGCAGTTTGTGACTTTTGAAATTAAGTGTTTAATTACAACAACTTTGATTTCCGCTTTCAAAATTGAATTTTGCGTGAAATTGAGTCAACTTTTAAATTTCAAAGCTTGCATTGCTTTTAGGATTCCCTCTAAAATCATAAAATTCAAAATTTTAGTTTCCCTCTCTTTTTCAAAATTCAAATTTTGCATTCTTCAACAATCTTGAGGGTTCAATTTGAGATTGCAACTTTAATTTGGCCTATCTACAGATCGTAAAATCACTCAATTTTTTCAGATTAGCTTTAAAATCATCATAACTTGCATCCCTGAAAATTTTGAAAAAAGTTGCGAGGACCATGTGCACTCCGTTCGCCACGATCCCTGACATTTTTTCTGAAACTTCGGGAGATTGTCATGATTGCATTTAACAACTTAAATCTAGGAGATTGGCTGATTTTATTGAAATTTTCTACCTCTAAATTCGAAAATAAATTCAAAATTCTCAATTTTCAAGATAACAATTAAAATTAAGTGCTACCCCCTTGGCCCTAATTTTCAATTGTGCCTACCTTTCTTGGAAGTTCAAATTGGATAATCATTATCTCATTGTTCAATTTTGTCAACTTTATTTTCAAAATTCAAAATCTTCTCTCTCTCTCTAGTGCATGAGTTTTACAACAACAAGCCATACTTACACTATTCCCGTTAGACGAAGCCTTAGAATTAAGTCTTTCCAAGGCTTAATTACCAAGGAGATGGAACCTAATTTGAATGGCCTTTTTAATGAGGACATGGGTAATTCCTCTAATCCTCTTAATGATGAAGAAGCTCTCCATGAGGTTTCTATAGAACAACTTTCAAAATTGGATAACCAATTTGATGATTTTCAGCAATGGATGTCTCGAGAATACCCCAATAGTCAAGCTATTTCATTAATTGAGGGTCTAAAACATATGGTTCAAAGTGATAAGAATGGAATTGATATTTTGCATAGTATTGCACACATTGTGGATTTGAATGTGATTCCTATGAAGAGTTTTGCCGAAACTTTAGGTTATACACAACCTCCTACTCAAGTCAATCATTCTACCCCTTTGACAACTTCTATTGCTAGTATACCTACTTTTACATCAAACATAATGACTACTTCAATACAAAACATTCCACCTATGATCACCAATCATGGGGGCAATCCTTCTTCTTCAATCAACCCTCTTCCTTCATTCATTCCTTCAATGAGTGTCCCTATTACATCTCCACAAATAAACATGATGCAAGGGGGCAATTCATTTAACCATTCCATTCCTCCTTGTAGTGTTCCTTCTTTCCAATCATCTCCTATGACTAACTATCATAGTGTCCCACCACCTTACTCTCAATCAATACCTTCTTTCAATAACATAATACCTCCATCACAATCTAACGTGTCTAATATGAAATATTTGACTGAAGCGACCATTAACAATCTTGCACAAATTGTCTCTTCCTTACAGCAACAAATTGCCTCTATGAATCAATCTAAGTTTAGTGTGCCCACATTTGATGTTGTGAGCCCACTTTCTCTTGACATTGTTTGAGCTATCCCCCCTAAGCATGTTGAAATCCCGTAGTTGGAGCTTTATAATGGTAAAGGTGATCCTCTAACACATGTTAAGACCTTTCAAACAATATGTACTGATTTTGCTCATGACCAAAGGTTGCTTGCAAAACTGTTTACTAGAGCATTAAGAGATAAGGCTCTACAATGGTATTGCTTGTTTCCTTCCTATTCTATTACTTCTTTCCAACAACTTGCAAATGCTTTTATTCAACAATTTCAAAACAATATAAGTCCTAAAGTTACTTTGATTGATTTAATGCATTGTAAACAAGGTGTTAAAGAAAAAGTGACTGATTTCATTGGTAGATATAAGCATTTATGTGCTCAAATTTCTCTTCCAGTACCGGATAATGATATTCAAAGAATCTTTATTTCTAATTTACAAAAAGATATTAGAGAAAAACTTCTATTTTCTGAGTTTACTTCTTTCCAACAGTTGTGTGCAACTCTTCACAATTATCAACTGACTGTGAGTCAAATGGAACAAGCAAATCCTATGGCTCCGAGTGATAAGGGTGATAATAGTCAACAACCATTTGGGAAGTTTAAACCGAACAAAGAGTTCATTAAGTTCAATGTAAACATCATCAACAACAATGTGAATGTAGCATCAGGTGTGCCTCCTATTTCTAAGTTTTTCAAGAAAGAAAGAAAGTTTACTCCTTTGAATGAATCATTGCATAGTATTATGAATAAGTTATTGGAACAAAATGTTCTTACTCTCCCTCCTATAAAGCAAATAGATCCTGCAAAGATTAATTCACCCTATTTTGATAACAAATCTTTTTGTCAATTTCATCATCAACCTGGGCATGATACTGAAAAATGTTTTTCTTTAAAGGGTAAAATTCAAGATTTGATCGATAATAATACTATCTCTATTTCAGGTGTGAATGATAAAGGTAGCACATCTGTAGCTCTTCCTAACCAAAATATTAAGATTTTTACTGATCCATTACCTTCTCATACCTCTAATGTGATTGAGACTAATGATTCCTCTTTCTCACCTGATGGTCTTATGTCTATGACTCTGAATGTGATTAACTTTGTGGAGTAGCAGAAAATCCCTAAAGAACCTTCCATCACATTTGATTCCAGTGAAACTATTAGGGCACCTGATGGTCCTTTATATATAGTTGCAAAAGTCAAGAATACACCTTGCCGTGGAGTGCTTATTGATCCTTCTTTTATGGTTAATGTCATTACTGAATAATTTCTTTTTACTTTGCAATTGAATCAAGTGATCTATGACAAAACAAATGTGGTTGTGAAATTATTTGATGCATTTTCTTCTCCTGCAATTGGTTCTATTACGTTACCTATTGAGGTCCATAACAAATCCCTTGATGTGAGCTTTGTTATTATTCCATCATCCGAACAATTTTGTGTGAAGCTAGGCTATCCTTGGCTATCTTCCATGAAAGCTATTGCTTCTCCTATTCACAAGTGTTTGAAATTTCCCCATAATGTTGAAGTTGTTACTGTCAATCATAGTCTCTTTAAACTAGCTGAAAGAACTTCTAGCATTCCTATTGATTATTTTTGGCCTAAACAATTTCAATCTCTTCCACCGCGAAGTGATCATCTTTTCAAATCTTATCAAAAGTGGAAAAAAGATATGATCCTATCTCTAAGTGAACCTAGAACACCCAAGCTTGATATTCCTATCATTCTTGAGAAGGAAGTTCTTCCTTTGAAAGATAAAACTAATGTCTTTCCTCAAGAAGATTCCCAACCCATCCCTATGGATGTGACTACGTCTATGTCTAATAAACTTTCTAAAGGTAGACCTATACCTCCTCATCATGATGGACTTGGTCTCCTTCCTAAACTAGATATTCCTCCTTTATATGGAGCAGTTCCTCCTCCTTCCTCTTATAGAGAGAAGAGACCTTCCTCTTCTCCTATTATTCAACCTAAGAGACCACAACCTAAACACCCAAGTGATAAGGATGAGAACATTCCTCCTCCTCAATCTTCTCAACTTCCTACTAAGACTAGAAGAAATCATTCTTCTCGTGAATGCCGATGAAAGCGTCGTCTTAGAGCTCATGCAGTTGTTTCCCAAACTTTGCAATCCCCAAAAACACCTTCAGCTAGTATTATTCCATTTTCTCCTCAGCCGAAAATTGAGCCAAAATCTCCTAAACATAAGATGCATGATGGTTTTGATCCTGTGTGGGTTAAAGATCCTATTTTTATAAATCTTGGTGATGATATAGATGAAAATGTTATTCATGATGAAAATGTTACTCCTCTTTCTTCTGATAGTGAATATGAATATGTTGATATTGATAACCATTTATCTAACGAATTTTCTAAAGCACTTATCCTAGCTCCTAGACAAGAACAACGTGGCTTGGAACATGAACATAGCCCTTGTTTGGATCTTGTGATAGCTCCATCTACTGTGTTGGATGTTCCTCCTCTAGTGTGTTTCCTGCCTTCCTGAAATATTGATCAACAAGATCGGGGGGTGGATGACATGCTAGACTAGTTCATTAGCATAGCAGATTCTCTCCTCCTCTCTTGATCTCTTTTGTTACTTCTTCTATGTGTTATTCTCATTCTTCTATTTGTTGTCCTTAGTGTTGTCTACTTGAGGATGATGCAAAGCATTGAGACCTCTTTTGGTCTCTCTCATGTTGACTCAACAGGCACATGTGCTCCCTTCTTCTAGGTGACCTTCCTTGATTGGGGAATGAAGAACAATTATGCATACATACATATGATATACATGAATTATCATACAGCATACTGACCCCAAGGAAAGCGAAGTCACCTCGTGCTTTGTGTTTTGTGTCTATTATCCTTGGGTTTATCTCACACTTGGGGGCTAAATCTTTGTGATAACATGCTCCTTTCCCTTCTCATTTCTTATGTGTATCACTACCTTAAATAAATCACCCCCGATGAGGTGTGTGCGATCACTTTAATGTAGGGGGGCATACACTCCGTTCATATCTCTTCAAGATACTTAAAAATTTCTTGGCGAACTTAGCTTTGCCTTGAAAATTTTTGGTATTTTTCTTGCATAAATCATAGTGAGGGAACCTTACTACTGTCAGTCATGTTTCTCCCTCGTGATCTTCCCTTTTACTTTGTCAATTGAAGTCGTAAGATCCTTAGTCCACTGGGGGCTTGGTGTATCTTGCCTCCTTGACGTGGTGAAAGTCTTTCAATGTTGTTTCCTTGTACTTTATTGGAAGTATGGGCGTACGCTTATACTCCCGCTAAAGTGGGGGCTAAATGTAGCATCGTAAAATTGTGGCACTTGCAATTTTGACTGCATTTGGGTCTTCATGATGGCGGCGCAACGTTGAACCTGAATGGAGACCCCGAAACCTGTTTACGACATCAAAAACCGCATCTTTCTGCACCTTGGCCTGATCCTCCTTGCACCCTGCTGTCCCGGGAGGTGGGACCATGGCACCCAGCACCCTGGTCCCACAGGACCATGGCACCTAGTGCCTTGGTCCCTCAGGACCATGGTACCCAGTGCCCTGGTCCCTGGCCCTATTTTGGGCCCGGTCTCTTTTTGGGCATCAGGTCTTCAAGTTTGCAATTTGGAAAATAATGTTCCTAGGTTGGCCTAAGGTTAGAAAAATCAGTCTCCTAACCCTAATTGACAAGTATATAAACTACATTTCCCCTCCTAAAAAAAGAAGGAAAAATAGATATGTGCAAGAGGTGGAAGCGATATTCAAACATTCAAACATTCAAGCATTCAAGCATTCCTTCAAGCAATTGAGCATTCTAAGTCTCCATTCAAGGCTAGGTGTTGCATTCAAGACAAGGATTCAACCATTGAAGAGGAGATCACCTACAACATACAACATACAACATCATTACACCTTCACATGTAAGAATACAAACATTCTTACAACAAGGTATCAATACTTGATTACATTACAAACACATACATTTATAGCATTCTCATTTCTTGGTTAATTCCAAAACCGGGGTTTGACCTAAAGGCAAACCCCTAATCCCTAACCCCCCAATTGTCCTCTCTTTTCTATGTGTAGCTTGCAGGTATGTGGCTGTAATTGAAGATTTGGAATCCTTGTGCAAAGACAAACAGATCCCCCTTCGTTTCGCGGATTTTTTGGAGGACCGTGTGCACTCCGGGCGCCATCGTCCCATCAACTTTCGCTCAAACTTGTAGAACAACATCGTCTCGACATTTTACTGCTAATTTCAGGTCCGTAGCTTCATCTCGTGTCCCTATCTCCGTTCACAAGTGAATCTTTCTTACTTTTACATACACTCCTAGTTGAATCCTTCTATCTACATTCTTTACAAAAGAGGGTATCCTTGATGTCTCAACCCTTGAAACTCATTTAGAATCCAGTCTTGCATTGTGTGGGATTGGATCTTTTGCGTTTCAACCCCTCTTTTGAATGTAAAGTCTCTCCTAAGTGAAAACCATCAATCCTAGTGACCTCCTTTCTCTCTCCATGGAGTGGGGGAACACCTAGGGTTCGATTTTCCGCTTTACAGTAAGCTACATGCATTTGAGTTAAGTAACTTTGATAACAATGGATCTTCGGTAAATAAAGTTGAATCTGCATTTAGTTCTTTTCATCTTGATGAATCTAATGAATACAATGAAATAAAGTATAGGTACTCTGAAGGAGATCACAGTGGAGAAAGTGAAAGATTTCATAAGAACATGGAAGAAGTACACAAACTGTATGAGGAAATCAGAAAGCAGGAAGAGTTTGAAGCACTATTAGCCAGAAGATTACCGAGAGGCAAAGGTAAGTATAAAGGAAAACTACCTTCGAAATGTTTTAATTGTGATAAAATAGAAAATATGGCTTCTAACTGTCCTGACAAAGATTCTACTGAAAAGAGAGATTACCGACATGACAGATAGAAAGACAATCATTACAGAGGACACCAAGACTTCAAAAGAAGAGATAGAAAGACATGCTTAATAGCTGATGAGGAATCCAATGATGATAAATTAGATGAAACTGATACAGAGGAAGTAGTTTATGTGGCTATCAAAGATGGATTAGAAGAAGAAAGGTATGAAGAAAAAGCCCTAATATCTCACATAAATACTAATGATTCTTGGATCATAGATAGTGGATGCTCACATCATATGATAGGAGATAAACACAAGTTTGTTATGTTAGAAGATTATGATGGAGGCTATGTAAGATTTGGTAATGATGCACCATGTCCAGTGAAAGGTAAAAGATCTATAACACTTCTTGACAATGCAAGATGCAATGATGTTTATTGGGTTGAAGGTTTGAAATACAATTTGTTGAGTGTAGCATAGCTAAACAATACAGGTTACCGAATAGAATTTTAGAAGGGAATTGTCAAAGTTCATGACAAGAATGGAAAGTTAGCTACTACCGAGACACAAACAAGAGGTAACACATTTCACCTTGACTCAACTCAGAACAAGTGTCTGTATGCAAAGATAGATGATACTTGGTTATGGCATAAAAGGTTTTGTCATGTGAATTTTGATAATCTGATAAAAATAAGTAAGAAGCACCGAGTAAGAGGTCTACCGAGTCTTGAAAAACCTGAGAATGCTATGTGCTGAGGATGCCAGATGGGTAAGATGACAAGATCAAGCTTTACAAGTAAGTCTTACAATTCTAAGGGAATTTTAGATCTTGTGCACACTGATCTTTGTGGTCCTATCAAAGTTCAAAGTTATTATGGTGATAAATATTTCATATTATTTGTGGATTACTATTCAAGGATGATGTCAGTAATGTTTTTAAAAGAAAAATCAGAAGCTTTTCAAATTTTTAAATGGTACAAGGCAAGAGTTGAAAATGAAACAGGAAGACAATTGAAATGTCTTAGATCAGATAGAGGAGGAGAGTTCACATCTGATGAGTTCAACTTATTCTACAATGGTCATGGTATTAAAAGATAAGTCTCTGCATTGAGAACTCCACAACAAAATGGAATAGCTAAGAGAAGAAACAGATATATTGTGGATTGTGCCAGAACCCTGATGATTGAAAAGAAAGTGCCACAAGCATTTTGGAGAGAAGCAATAGGCACAATAGTTTACACCCTGAATTGAGTATAACTAAAGAAAGGTACTTTGAAGACACCATATGAAATCTGGTATGACAAGAAACCTAATGTAAGTTATTTTAAAATCTTTGGAAGTAAATGCTATGTACACAAAGATGATAGAAATGGCAAGTTTGATCAGAAAAGTGAAGAAGGAACATTTCTAGGTTATTCTTCTAGAAGCAAAGCATTTAAATGTCTGATCAAATCATCTAACAAAATAGTAGAAAGTGCAACTGTGAAAATTGATGAATTTTCAGAAAGAAATGATGAAGGAAATTCTAAAGAACCAGAAGATTATGATGAATTTGTCTATGTTCAAATGACAAGTCCTATCAAGAAAACTGTTGAAGAAAATGAAGAAAATATCCAGTTACTGAGTGATGGAGAAGATCATATAGAGCCTACCAAGCCTATATTAGCCAAGTATGTCAGAAGACATCATGCACCAAGTCAGATTATAGGAGGTAAGGATGATCCAGTGATGACAAGGAACAAACTGAGACAAAACACATGTCTGATATCTGAATTTGAACCGAGAATAGTGAAAGAGGCATTTAATAGTGAAGATTGGATAAATGCTATTACAAAAGAGATTGATCAAATCAAGAAGAATGACACATGGACACTAATCCCAAGACCGAAGGACAAAAATGTAATCGGTACAAAGTGGATTTTCAGAAACAAGCTAAATGAAAACGGAGAGGTCATTCGAAATAAAGCAAGACTAGTTTGCAAAGGTTATGCTCAAGAAGAAGGAATTGATTATGGTGAAACTTTTGCACCTGTGGCTAGACTTGAAGGAGTAAGATCATTGTTGGCATATGCTTCTTTCAAAAACTTCAAGGTATATCAAATGGATGTCAAATCTGCATTTCTGAATGGAATATTAGAAGAAGAAGTTTTTATTGAACAACTTGAAGGATTTGTTGAAGACAATAATAAAAATCACGATTTGATTAAGATTGGTTTTATAAGGACAAGTGAGAACAACAATATGTACATGAAGAATGATGAAAATGGAATACTGATCTCAGCCATATTTGATGATGATATTATATTTTGTGGAAATGACTCTTTATGCAAGAACTTTGGAAATGAAATGAGCAAAGAATTTGAGATGTCATTAATCGGTGAGGTAAAGTATTTTATAGGTTTACAAATACTGCAAATGAAAAATGAGATTTTCATTACTCACTCCAAGTACATAAAGGAAATCTTGAAGAAATTTGGAATGGAGGATTCAAAACTAGTAAGTACTCCTATGACTACCAACTGTAAACTATCACAGAATGATGAATCTGAATCTGTTGATGAGACACTTTACCGATCCATGATTGGAAAGCTACAATATGTTGTTCATAGTAGACCAGACATAACACATGCAATAGGTATAGTTGCAAGATTCTTTGCAGATCCTAAGGAAACACACATGACAGCAATCAAAAGAATTTTTAGATACTTGAAAGGCACAGAGGATTATGGCTTATTATATCAGAAAGGAAATGATTTTGATTTAAAAGTTTATACTGATGCTGATTAGGCAGGCAACATTGATGACAGGAAAAGCACAAGTGGAGGAGCTTTCTTTTTAGGTGAAAGACTAGTGAGTTGGCTTAGCAAGAAACAAGGATGTGTTTCACAGTCAACAACAGAAGCTGAATACGTTGCTGCAACATTGAATTGTACCAACATAGCATGGATCAAACAACTGTTGGAAGGTATAAATGAGAAAGTTACCGAGCCAGTAACTATATTCTATGACAATACTAGTGCCATTAACATTTCAAAGAATCATGTTATGCACTCTAAGACAAAGCACATCTCTATCAAATATCATTATCTTAGAGAAGAAGCTCAAGAGAAGAAAGTGGTGTTGGAGTATGTTAGCACAAAGGAATAAATAGCAGATATCTTCACCAGGCCACTACCAAGGGACACTTTTGAATATCTTAGAAGTAAGCTAGGGGTCCTACCCCTATCTTCTATTCACTGACCGAGTTTGGTGAAAGCATCAATTCGATGACTCTATCGAATATCTTTCAAGAGTTGATGCTGATTTACACACTTTAGGATGTTTTCTAAAGGTGTATAGGAAATAATGCAAGATACAATATAGGGAACAGGAATTGAAGACAAATGCTCTGACCAAGACTAAGTTGACACATTACTGCAGGAATTCACTTCATACAGGAAGAAATAATGTTTTAGTTCTTTACTTTTTAGCATTGTTGTCAAAGGGGGAGAAGACTGGAGAAGACTGAAGAAGATTGAAGGAAAAAGAGGGAGAAGACTGGAGAAAAGAGGAGAAGTCTAAAGTATGGGGGAGAATTCTAATAACAGCAAGAGAGCATTTCTACATTTCAGAATCATAGCAATCTGATTCTTTTTAAGGTCAAATCAATTGGTTTTGCCATTAATACCAAAGGGGAAGATTGTTGGCATTTGGCATTATAACAGACAATGGGAGATTGTTGGCATTTCAATAAGGATATTGAGAAGGTTGTTGATGATTATGGATATAACTAATTAAGGATGTTTACTGTCTTGATATTATTATTTTGTCATTGATGTCAAGAAATTGATTTTCTAATTAAGTATGATGTTGCCATATATTGAAAAGTATGATTTGAAGAGTATAAAGATGTTGGTAAAAGACACAGAAAGAATATGATGAATAAGGTATTCAATGGGCAACTATTAACAAGTTAGACAATGATGAGATCATGATGTTTAGATTGTTTTAACATCATACATATGTTGTAAATTGTAACATTAATACTATACTATGTTATCGAGCAAAGAACCTAGTCGGTAAACCCTAAGGTTATCGCTATCAATTAATGAAGGTAGAATGTCTACCGAGTGAAGTTTAGTATTAACTGAGTTGTTATCGAGTTGTAGCCGAGCTGTAACATAATACATTAAATGGTTACATGCGTTATTTAATGAAGGAAGCTAATGAGCTGGAACTAATTAAATGATTGGTATGTCATGCATGAAGTTTGTTAATGAATCTATGGAAAAGGAAAATCGGCATGAAGATCTACAGCTCAGATTGAACCGCAATACCCTAGCACAAGTTCCAAGAAATGTATGCAAGTTCCTAGGCGGGGTAAAATGTTTTCAGATCGAAGGATACATTGAACCTGGTCAAAGTTTGAAGATCTGATGGCTATGATTGATCATGGGAAATGTGATCAAGGAGATTAAGCGGTTGGCTAATTGTTTATAAATATGAAACTATTGATAAACAATGCATGCGGGCGAATGTATGCACAGGGACGCTACATAGTGATCACCGAGCACAGAAGCTTGAAGACCTATTTGAATAACAGAGTATAGAAGCCCAACAGATGGACAAGATTAGTTCTATGTCTAGATTGTATTGAGTAAATAAGAATCTACTTTAGCATTTTAGATGTGAAGTTGTAGATAGATTTTTATTACTGTTATTTTGTGAAAGTGACAGAAAATCTCTTAACCGAGTGGACTTAACAGTCTTATTTGTAAAACCCTCTAGCAAGGTGACATTCTGATTGAGTGTTTGAAATCCTTTAGCAAGATCACTTCTAATAAGGTGAAGATCCTAATAGATCTGAGGGAAATCCCTTAACTGGGTCACATCTAGCAATGTGTTTGTAATCTTTAATAGGATTTGCTTTTAACCGAGCATACTCTAGAAGAGTATATTTCTTAGTGGGTCCGAAATCCCATAGTGGTTTTTCCCTATTTGGGTTTCCACATTAAATCTGGTGTTATGAGGTTTATGAGGTTTATATGCTTTTGAGTTTGCATGTTTAGCAGTTTTGGTTATATTACTGAAGTATATGTTACCGAGGTTGAATCTGATGTTTTTATGGAAGATTAAGTTTGTATGATTCACCCCCCCCCCCCCCCCTCTCATCTTGTTGGCTATTGGATCTGTACTTACATTAAGTATCAGAACTATCACATAATATCATAGGTAAAGTATGACGCTTTTAGTATGCAAAGATAGAGCTCTCTTGGATCATAGTAATTTATGTGACAACAAATGATAGATAAAACATGATTTCCCTCATATATAAAGATATTTTTGCAAGTTTACTAAGGAAATTGAAGTATGATAGAGTATCATAAAATCATGTTTACCCCAAATATAATAATGTAGCTCTAGCAACAAGGTAAGGAGATGAAAACACAAAAAGTAAGGGGAAGAATGTTTCTCCCAATAAGAATTTAAGATATTGAAGGGACATGTTATGTAAGAAATGAACATAAGATCAAACTAGATATAATATAAAAGTGTGATAGTTCTCATAAATATCATAAGAATGTGATCACAATATAGTAACGATCATTGTTGGCATTTGCATGAAGATTACATTAATGATATGTTATGTTGTCTTTGATGTGAATTAACTGGTAATGATATTGTTGATATTGTTGTAATGATGTTTTGTAACTGGTAGGAAGAATTTGTGGAGTGAACCGGTATTGCTATGTATTGGAGAGTTGAACCGGTAAACCCTACCTATTGATTTGAGAAACCCTAACCGATTAAGTTTGGTGAATTGGCTATATTGGTTTATGATCTGATGATGAGCAGTAATGATTATGACACATATGATTATTGTACGTAGAGAGTTTCAAAGTGATTTTGGCGCATTGATGAAACAGTTTTTTTCTAGGGAATAAGCAAGTATATTACATGTAATGCAAAGTGCGTGATGAGTTACTGAGTTTGATGAAGTGGTGATCAAGGAGCGGTCAAGGTTTTCTTGATTGATGTGCAGAGATTGCTATGCAATCCAACAGTCATACTTGAAACAACTTGTTTGTAATCTCTGTGAAAGAATTAGTTTTTTGTTGTGTTATCGACCTAATTGATTTGTTTATAAGGTCGATGAGTTATTTAGTTTCAGAGTTGGAAAAGTTTTAGTTGAGTGTGTGGTTTCCAAACTGGATGATGTGTCTGCAGTTTGAGTAAAGGCAGATAGGAGCATGAAAAGGACCTGAACAAGCAAGTGTAGTGTTAATCAAACATATCAGCAAACTCTTGTTGTTTACTAACAATTACAGCAAATTGAAATCCCCTAACTTGGTAAGATCTAACAAGCTTGGTGCTATTCAAATCCTCTAACTAGGTGATCCATTAGCTTGGATTTCAGATCCTCTACTGAGGTTACTCCTTATAGGGTATTGCTTCTAACAAGGCATTATAGTCAATCCCTTAACTGGGTGGTCCCTCACAGGGTTTGTTCTTAACAAGACTTTTGTAAAGCTTTAATAGGATAGGCTCCTAATACGGCAAATTTCAGAAGAGTTCAAATAGTTTTCTTGTGAGTCTCATCTCACTGTGGTTTTCCCATTTGGGTTTCCATGTCAAAAATATTGTGTCAAGTGGTGAATGTTTTTGTGGTTTGTTTGCTTAACTACCTAATCCACTTTGATAAGTCATGATAACTAGAAGCATTGTGAAATAAATTTATACTTATGTCAACAAAAGCATTTGGATGTTTATGAGTTTGAAGTTATTTACTATTAGTTTGTTGTAACTTTCAATCGGTTTATCTTGAGGGTTTTTATCTTGATAGTGATATTGCATTGATAGTTCTACTTTGAGAGATTGATTTTGAGATTGGTGAAGTTAGTATCAGTTTTTCTATCTACTGATTCACCCCCCCCCACTCTTAGTAGTTGACCAGATTCTTATTGTTTCATCATACCATCAATTGGTATCAGAAGTTATCAGGTCCTCTAAGGTCTAAGCCTAACAACTTGAGGTAAAAATCTTGCAGATCATGATGAAGAAGGAAGGTTTGAATTTTAATAGAGAGAACTATAGGATATGGAGTGATAGAATGAAATTTTATATCAAGAGTCTAGAAAATCAATACTGGGAACATGTTGCTACTCAATATGTTGTACCTAGTGGGATTATGACTGATGATCAGAAGAAAGAGCAACAAGAAAACAATCAAGCATTAGCGGCTATTATCAGTTCTTTGTCTGATACAGAGTATGTAGATGATCATAATCTAGAGACTGCATATGGTGTATGGAAAAAACTTGAAGAGATTTATAGCAGTGATGAACATGTTAAGATTGCTAAAGAAGAGAGTCTAAGAGGAAAGTTTGATGACATGCAGATGGTTGAAGGTGAGAATATCCAATAGTATGGTCAAAGGATAAAAGAGATAGTTGGTGAAATTAAGAGAGAAGGAGGTAAAGTGGAAGATGCCACAATGATTAGTAAGGTACTGAGAACGCTGCTACCAATCTATGCTATCCGAGTTGCAGCCATTCAGAAGCTAAAGTCTATTGATAAAACTAAGGTAACCCTTGACTCCATCATTGGCAAGCTTACTGCTTTTGAATTAAATGGTTATGATGGTAATGTATAGAAATATGAGTCTACATTTAGAGCTTCTATTTCTAACCCATCTATGAGGAAAAGTAGAGATGTTAGTCATAGTTATGAATCTAGATCTAGCAGAGAAGTTGATGATGAAGACAATTTAGTTAATCTTGAAGCATTGTTATCCAAGCGATTGCCCAGAGGTACTGGTAAATATAGAGGTGAATTACCTTTGAAATTTTTTGCATGCAACAAGATTGGACACATAGCTTCTAACTGTCCTAATGGTGATAATGAGCACCAACAAGATAAATTCAAGAAGTATAAGGGTAAAGGTAAAAGAGATTATCTTATTGTTGTTGATGGTGGTATTGATGAGGAATCTGATGGTGATGCTAATGAAGATATTATGTTTGTAGCCATTAAAGAGGAGATATCTGATCAAAAGGCGTTAGTATCTCGGATGGATAACTCTGATGATTAGATCATTGATAGTGGTTGTTCATGTCACATGACCAATGATCGGAGAAAATTTCTTTCTTTGAAGGAATTTGATGGCGGAGTTGTAAGATTTGGTAATGACTCACCTTGCATGGTTAAAGGTAAGGGAACTATTTCTCTTAATGGAAAGAGTAGTACAAATGATGTCTATTGGGTTGAAGGTTTAAAGCAAAATCTTTTGAGTGTGGCACAACTCAATGACAGAGAATACCCTTTGGAGTTTAAAAATGGTATGTGCAAAATATATGGGAGCAAAGGTGAACTGATTACAACCGAGAAGAAAACAAAAGGTAACATGTTTCACCTTAATACTAAAGTTAGCAACTATTTAATTGCAAAGATAGATGATAGTTGGCTTTGGCATAAGAGATTTTGTCATATAAACTTTCATAACATTTTTAAAGTGAGTAAGTCAAAGATAGTGAGAGGTTTGCCTCAGTTGGACAAACCAGTTAATGCTCTATGTAAGGAATGTTAGTTGGGAAAGATGACATCCTCAACTTTCAAGAGAAAATCTTTTTCAGTGGAAATTCTGTTAGATTTGGTTCATACAGATCTTTGTGGACCAATAAGGACAAAAAGTATTCAAGGTGACAGATATTTTATGATCTTCACTGACGATTGCTCAAGGATGATGTGGGTCGCATTATTGAAGGATAAGACTAAAGCTTTTAGTAAGTTCAAGGAATTCAAGGCCTTAGCTGAGAAGGAGAGCAGTAAGAAGATAAAGTGAATTTACTTTTGAGGAATTCACTAGATATTGTGAAGAAAATGGTATCAAACAATAAATTTATGCACCAAGGACACCACAATAGAATGGTATCACAGAGAGAAACAACTGTTTGGTTGTTGAAGCTGTTAGGACGATGTTGATACAAGGAGGTGTAGCGATTTTTTTTTGGAGAGAAGCTGTCAACACAGTTGTCTACACTATGAATCAAATTCTGGTAAAAAGAGGTAAGGACAAGAATCCTTATGAATACTGGTATGGAAGATCACCTAATGTTAGTTATTTCAAGATATTTGGAAGGAAATGTTTTATTAAGAGAGGTGATTATGTTAGAAGATTTGAGGCTAAAAGTGATGAAGGTATATTTCTTGATTATTCCACCATGTGTAAGGCCTACTAGTATTTTAACAACCAGACACAAAGAATTATTGAGAGTGCTGATGTTCAAGTGGATGAATATCCTGAAAGTCTTAGAGGAAACCAGTTTGGAGAAAAAGGATGAAGATCCTTGCATTTTGTTTTTGGAACCAAAAACTGTGAAACCTAAAACCGGTAAAGCAAATACTAATGTACCAATTCAACCAAAACAGATCAATTTAGAAGAAGATGATGATAATGAAGAAGGTGAATCTTAAGATAATAATCATTTTATTTTGAGATATGTGAGACTCAATCACAATCCTGAGTAGATTATTGGAGATAAAGATGCTGGAGTACTAACTAGAAGAAGAATCTGAGAGAATTCCTACATGATCTCCACTATTGAACCAAGAACTGTTAAGGAAGAATTTGGTGATGATCATTGGGTTAAAGCTATGGAGGAGGAACTAGATCAAATTGAAAATAACAACACATGGACCCTAGTACCCTGATCGGTAAATAAAAATGTGATAGGTACAAAATGGGTATTCAGGAACAAGTTGAATGAATATGGTATTGTAGTTCGCAACAAAGCTAGCTTTGTTTGCAAAGGTTATGCACAAGAGGAAGGAGAAGATTATGGTGATACTTTTGCACCAGTGTGCAATAATGGAAGGTGTCAGAACTTTACTTGCATTTGCAGCACATAAGAAATTCAAGGTATACTAGATGGATGTTAAGTCAACATTTTTGAATGGGATACTGGAAGAAGAAATATACATTGAGCAACCAGATGGTTATGCTTTAACTGATGAGAAAGACATGGTATGCAGATTGCATAAGGCTTTATATGGATTAAAGAAGGCACCAAGAGCATGGTATGAAAGGCTTTGTACACATCTGATGAAGATAGGTTTTTTGAGGACCAGTGAAGATAGCAACATATATCTCAAATCTAAAGGAGATAAAATACTAATCAGCAAAGTATTTGTAGATGATATCATATTTGGAGGTAATGATGACACGAGTAATGATTTTGCAAATGAAATGAAAAATGAGTTTGAAATGTCTCTAGTGGGAGAAATAAATTTTTCATAGGCTTGTAAATACAACAAATGAAGAATGGTATTTTCATCACACAGTCTAAGTATGTGAAAGAGGTCTTGAAGACATTTGGTATGAGTGACTATAAACCAGTTGGGACACCAATAGTTATAAGTTGTAAGTTGTCTAAGGAAGATGAATCCACATCTATTGATGAGAAGAAATATAGGTCAATGATTGGAAAATTTCACTATGTTGTTCACAACATACTACATATAGCTCATGCAGTTGGCCTAGTTGCTAGATTCCAAAAGAATCCTAAGGAAACAAATTTTCTAGCAACCAATAGGATTTTTAGATATTTGAAAGGTACTGCTGACTATGGATTATGGTATCCATATGGAGGAAACTTTGACTTGATGAATACAAAGAGGGGGGGGGGGTGAATTAGTATGCCAAAAATTACTGCACTAAAACAATTACACAGTCTAAAGATAAACCGGTAAAGCAGTCTAATAGTCAAATCGGTTACCACACATGCAAACCAAAATGAGAATAAAGCATTCACCCACAAAATCAATACAACCATAACACAAGATATTTGATGTCGAAACCCAACTGAGAAAAACCATGGTGAGATGGAACTCACAAGTCACTATCTATAGAATAGAAACCAAACCGGTTAAGGTCAGACTGGTTAAGGTCTTACAATGTTCTTCACCAGAATAGATCTTGTTAGGAATCTCAATCTTTGTTAGGAGATAAGTTTGATTAAAGACTACCTTGTTAGAGGATTTTAGATTCACATGTGTGAACCACCTTGTTAGAGGATTTTACAAAGGCTTTGAGGCCTACCCGGTTAAGGGCTATAGACTTGTCAAAGATGTGAGTAATCAACAAGTGTTTGATCTATCTAATAGCACAAACTACTTGGTTAGATCTAGTATTCCTCATAGCTAATGCAATCCAGCATTACTTTAGTCTTCTCTCTCTCTCTCATAGTTACAACTTGATCTTCTCAGATAAGATCATTCTCGACTTCCACCTTAAACCCTAGCTCAACATTAACTCTTTCAGCAACAACTTAAAACCCTAGACATGATGTCCTTTTTAAAGGAATCTAATTTCATGTCGGTCCAATAGGATTACATTACAATTTCCTAGGTTTTATGAATCTAGACATACTCAGTAACATGACGCAAGAATCACCGTCAATGTGTCAGCACCGTCAAACAATCGGTGGATTGGTAACTCATCACAGAGTATTACCAGTTCATACAAAATACTGATTGCTGGTTTGACAAAAATGAAGACTGGTAAGAATGTGTTGTGCTGCTTTTCTCCCTCGTACCGCTTGTGATCTACGAACCGCTTGAGGTCGACATGCAGCTTCAGACCAAGAAACACATTCTGCAAAATCACTAGTCTAGAGACTAGTATACAACAAATACCGGTTGAGCACAAGCTCATACATATAAAGGGGATCTCAATACAAGTGTGTGTCCATCAATGACAATCACAACATAAACATCAAAAATGGCAACAATCTCCCCCTTTGGCATTGATGGCAACACTTAGGAAAATAAAATTTTGACATCTAAGTGTTTTACAACAAAAACTTGCCATTAACAAAATTGCTCCCCCTAAGCATATACACTATCCCTTAATCAATAGAGTGTATAGCAATTTTGCATAGAGAGCATAATCATTAGAGTGTATAACATATATCACAACATATATCAAAATTTCAAAATAGATACTTCTCCCCCTGATATACTTCTCCCTTGATATATCAAAATTTCAAAATTTTAAAACCAAAAACTAGATATACTTCTCCCCCTTTGCGAACAATGACAAAGTACCGCTGAAAAACCTATTTCCATATATATAAAAGAGTTTATGACAATAATGAATAATATTTGTCAAAAATCGATTTATAGTCCTGCAAAAATTATTTCATGGATAGGGACCAGGACTCAAGTAGGGAG
Organism: Cryptomeria japonica; assembly: GCF_030272615.1. Taxonomy (NCBI): domain Eukaryota; kingdom Viridiplantae; phylum Streptophyta; class Pinopsida; order Cupressales; family Cupressaceae; genus Cryptomeria; species Cryptomeria japonica. Next base: position 44,665,022 of record NC_081412.1, on the reverse strand, counting down.
GTTGCCACTTCCTTCTCTGTCTACATCTGGGATACTTGTTCCTCCATGGCACCTATTGTGCTTAGTTCCTGTGTGACTGTCAGGGCATCCAGGTTTAGATAACACTTTTGAAGAATTTGTAGTTGTGGAAGTAATACCAGTTGAAGCTCCTGCAAATCCCTAGACCATATGCTGATCTCTTGCTCCATCTTGACTAACTGGATCTGGAACCGGTGAACGTTTTGCCCATATGCTGCAAAGGAGTCATAAGGAGTCTTGAATGTGCCCAAGTAGGACTGTAAGTCCATTTGAAGCTATTGCTTCTTGGCTAGCACATCATCATAGAATAGATGAGGTTGATAGATTTTGCTGAGTAGCAAGTTTCCCTCATCCAAGGCATTCCTTATGTCCTTTTGATCCTTTAGCAATTCAGTCCTAAGCTCATTCAACTTCTTCACTAGAGAAACATTAAGAGCCTTTTGGTGCTCTCTCTTTACATTGGCCTCATCTACTTCTTCTAGACTCTGCACCTAATCATCCACTACAGTACATAGAAGTTTGAGTTGTGCTAGTGATGATTCAGTGTCAGGAAGATTAGTACTAGGGATTAAACCGGTAAGTGTGTCTACAGCTGCCTGAATAATATCTTCTTCTCTTTTCCTATGAATGCCTTCAAGGTTCTCTTGGCCAACCTTGATGCTCTGCATAAGCTGAGACTCACTTGCAGATTGGAGATCAATGGGGCTTGAGATAGCAGCCGGTTTGGCTTGGCTATCGGTTGCCTTAGGAGTTTCCATCTGTGTGGTCTTCATTGCTTCAATTGTCTTGTCTGCTTCTTCCTTCTTTTTCTTCTACTTCTCTTCCTTCTCTTTCTCTTCTCTCTTTTTCTTCTCATCCTCTTCCATCTTCTTCTTGTCTTCTTCTTCTTTCTGCTTCTGCTCTACTTCTACTTTCTTCTTTGCTTCTTCTTCCCTCTTTTTCTTTGCTTCCTCTTCCTTCTTCTTTTGTTCTTCCTCTTCCTTCTTCTTCTTTTCTTCCACTTCCTTCTTCTTCTATTCTTCCTCTTCCTTCTTCTTCTTCTCTTCTACTTCCTTCTTCTTCTTTTCTTCCTCTTCCTTCTTTTTCTTCTCCTCTTCTTCCTTCTTTCTCTTTTCTTCCTTATCCACTTCTTCTTTCTTTTTCCTATCATCTTCTTGCTTCTTCTTTTCTTCATCTTTCTATTTCTCCTCTTCCTCTTTTCTCTTCTCTTCCTCTTTCTTCTATTTCTCATCTTCATCCTTCTTCTTTTTCTCTTCATGTTCCTTTGTCACTTGTTGTGTGTCCTCAGCTTGTTCACCACCCTGATCGGCCTGTTGCCCCTGTTCTGTTCCCTTGGAAGGTATGTCCTAAGTGACATCTTCTACATCCAGGGCATCAACATTGATGGTGTTGATTGGTTCTTCCACTAGGTTTCCTTCCTCATCAAAGACCTCAATCGGTTTGGAAATAACCAGTTCCTTTTCTGCTTGGAGGCTGGCCATTCATTGTTTTTGAGAGCTGATAGCATGGGCCATATGCTAATGTGTATCTTTTTCAACATCATCAACTCTCCCCTCCAACAACCAGAGTCTTCTTCTCCTTGTGAAGAAGAGACCTTTATTTTGATCCAGGGCATCAAGCAATTCTGAATTTGAGAGTTTGGGGAAGTACTGTGCAAAAACTTTCTCCCCTGTTCCTTTTCAATGGTAATGCACCATTTATTATCCAATGCTTTAAATAATGAATCCGGTGTCTGAGATTTAATCTCTGATGGTGACCAGTCATTTTTACATAAATAAAGAATGATTTCTAGTAGTACTTCATGTTTTTCCTCACTATTGAATTCATTATAATATTCTATTAAATCATGAAGTAACTTTCTCCTAATATTTTTTACTGTTCTTTGACAATGTGTCAAAGGTTTGTAAGAGGAGATATCTATATTTACTAGTGTGGATGCTGCTGGTTCATTCTTCTTCATCTTCTTTGTCTATCTAGCCTTCTTTGGCTATTCATCAGACTCAGTTTCTTCAGAGTCTGGTTCATTTGCCTTAGTCTTCCTCTTTCTTTTGAAGACTTTTGCTGGTGTTACCTCCAGTTTCTTCTTTGTCAGTGACTGCTTGGTCACTCTTGGAGTTGCAGTGGTAGCCGGTGCCGATGCTGCAGGCACTGCCTTAGCTTTCTTAGCTGCCAGTTCTTTTCCCTTCTTCACTGATGGTTCTTCAACCAGTGCAATCCTCTCCAAGTAGGTTCTAGTCCTCTTAGCCTTTGGATCAAGAGGTGAGGCAATAAGGGTTGAAGCATACCCTTCCAGCATGTCAAACATGACTTCATAGCCCATAGGCTCCACTTCCTCCATTCTAGGCTCAACAACCTCCATTAGACATTTGTCCACCTGAATAGTGAAACAAATGTCATCTTCGTATTTCTTCACTATGTCACCTGAGATTCTTACCCTTTGACTCATCTTTCTTCTGAACTCGTCAAAGTATTTGTTCAGTACCTTAGGGTAGCCGGTTCCAATGGCTTGCATGCTTTCCTTTATCTGCTTGGTTACCGGTTGGTCAGGTGACCACTGGACATCTCCTACACCCAAAAAGTAGCCTTGGAAATAAAAGAACAACCCTACCAGTAGTTGTCCAAACTTAACCTCAGTGAGTTGTCCTACTTGATTGCCTTAAGATTTAGCAGGAGTTGCCTCTACATGCTAGTGCATAAGTCCAAAGATGCATCCTCTTTTATCATTCAGGAAGCGGCATTTACCATTGTAGCAGATATAGAATTAATCTTGCTAGCTGAAAAATGATCTATATCCAATCACCATGCATGCATATTTCACCAGATCATCCTTGATAGGATTGACTATCATGCCCCGTGAATCACTTGTTGAACCGGTGAGCTTGGTCATTTCCATTTTGCTCACTTTTCTCAGGGCTGGCACTTCCCCTATGTTGTAGAAACCGGTGACTGCATGAATTGCTTGAGGTGTGATATCATGTGTCCTCTCTAGGTACATCTTGTCACCATGGACTCTACTCAAGATGATCCTGATGTGATCCTCTATGAAGTCTTCCAGGAAATATACTGCGTTGTGGAATTTCTTCTTCTCTATGACACTAAATTCTGGTTTGATCCTTTTGTCCTTTTCGCAAAATAGACCTAACTGAGTATGAATGGCTAAAGACACTAGGTCTTCTATTTTGCAATCAATATAATTGGAAATTCCTTCTTCGACTATGACTCCAGCTGGAACTTGTGATAAATCATTATACTTGGACTTCCTCTGAATGAAACTTTCTGACTCAATGGATGTACTTGAACTAGTATGAGATGCAGAAGCCATTGAAGAGTATTTCAAGAACACGAAAAATACCTTTCAAACATGAATTTAGGGCTTCCTGATTCTGCTTCACTTCACTCTCCATCGGATGCCAAATCATCGCTTTGTGTTCTCCACTACCGCTTGCAAACTAGATTTGAAGCTCTTTCAAGGTTATCCAATTTCTTGAAATCTAAGCTCAAATCACCTTTTCTTCGCTCTGCACTTGAAAAGTTTTCTTCGCTCAAAAATAAATAGTGAGAAATGATTTGAAAAATGCATTTATACATGTTTCTCACCTACCGTCATTAATGCTCCTCTATTAGGGTGTAAACCCTAATTTGCCTTTTTACTGTTTCCGGTCTTCTGCCAAACAATAGGTATCACATACCGGTTAAGTTCTTTTACCGGTGTCAACTGGGGGTTCGAAAGCATTTTGCCATTTGCTCCCCCTAAGCCTTTGAGACTTAGTTTGCTGGTTTAGATATTTCCACACTAGGTGTAGAAACTGGTTCCTCTTCCGACATTGTTGGTTTCTTCCTCCATGTTTTCTTCATGTCCCCTTGAACTTTTTCAACATCTATTTCTCCTTCCTAAGTGACCGGTATATCATTAGATATACTTTTTCTGCTTCTACAGAATCTTGCAATGTGACCCGGTTTGTTGCAGTGATAGAAAACAAGTACAGGTGCTCTCCAAGGTCCATTGTACATGTTTCCATTCTTCCTTCTGCATGTTGCAGCAGTGTGACCATGACCATGATAGATCATACAACTTTCTCTCCATTCGGTTGTCGCTTGATGGCCACTACTTCTTGACTGATGATTGAAGACATTAAACCGGTTGTGGTTTCGGTTCATAAAAGGTTCAGGACCAGTTCCATGGGTCCTTTGAGGATATCTTCCAGTGTTATCCATTACAGAACTGCATTCAAATGCTCTATGCCCAAACTTGTTGCATGCATAACAATGACCATTGAACTTATTGGATCTAGGTACATTGTTGATAAAATAAGGAAAATTATTGTAGGCTTTGCTCCTACATACATTGGTAGTGTGTCCTTCTTTAAGATAGTTAAAGAAAATAGGTTTGAATTTTTGCTTACCTTTTCCTTTGAATGTCAGTTGCTTCTTTGATGCTTCAACATTTGTTCCTGAGGATTCTCCTTCCTCATGTCCTAAGAAACCAAGACCATTGGTATTCTTTGCCGGTCTAGATGACTCAAGCTTTTGCTCTAGCTTGACTATACTTTTGCCAAACTTAGCAAGTATTTCCTTTGACTCAAAGAGTTCTTTGGAAATAGCAATGTTTGTCTCCATTAGACTTGCATTTTCTGAGATGGTAATGTTCAGTTCTCCTTGCATGACTTCTTTTTCCACTCTGCTCTCATGAAGGTGAGCAGTTGGTGCACTAATCTCATGTTTCAACTTGGAGATCTCATGATCTCTGTCCTTTACTAGATCTTTAGCTTATCTCCGGTTCTCAAGCTCTTGACTAAACTGAATAGTCAGTCCTTCCAACTCCTTTCTCATATTGGAGTTTGAATCATTCAACTTATTCACTTCAGCAATCATGGCTTCCATGTTAGCTTCATCTTCAGAACTACTTTCAGATAGTTCCATCAGCCTCTCTGATGTTCTCTCCTTTTTGCTTGAGATGCCTTGTATTTGACCATAAGATCATCATAGGCTTGCTCAGACTTAGTGAGTCATTTAGTAAGTTCCCTCAAGGTGTATTCCCCCATATCTCTTTCCAAGTGGTTAAACTTATAGAAAGGTAGGATCTGATACCAATTGATGAATACTAAGAGGAGGGGGTGAATTAGTATGCCAAAAATTACTGCACTAAAACAATTACATAGTCTAAAGATAAACCGGTAAAGCAGTCTAATAGTCAAACTGGTTACCACACATGCAAACCAAAATGCGAATAAAGCATTCACCCACAAAAGTGATACAACCATAACACAAGATATTTGACATGCAACTAGGAAAAACCACAATGAGATGGAACTCAAAAGTCACTATCTGTAGAATAGAAACTAGACCGATTAAGGTCAGATCGGTTAAGGTCTTACAATGTTCTTCACCAGAACAGATCCTATTAGGAATCTCAATCTCTTTTAGGAGATAAGTCCGATTAAAGACTACCTTGTTAGAGGATTTTAGATTCACATGTGTGAACCACCTTGTTAGAGGATTTTACAAAGGCTTTGAGGCCTACCTGGTTAAGGGCTACAAACTTGTCAAAGATGTGAGTAATCAACAAGTGTTTGATCTATCTAATAGCACAAACTACTTGGTTAGATCTAGTATTGCTCACAACTAATTCATTCTAGCATTACTTCAATCTTCTCTCTCTCTCTCTCACAGTTACAACTTGATCTTCCCAGATAAGATCATTCTCGACTTCCACCTTAAACCCTAGCTCAACATTAACCCTTTCAGCAACAACTTAAAACCCTAGACATGATGTCCTTTTTAAAGGAATCTAATTTCATGTTGGTCTAATAGGATTACATTACAATTTCCTAGGTTCAATGAATCTAGACATACTCAGTAACACAAAACAAGAATCACCATCAATGTGTCGGCACCATCAAACAATCGGTGGATTGGTAACTCATCACAAAGTATTACCGATTCATACAAAATACCAGTTGCCGGTTTGACAAAAATGAAGACTGGTAAGAATGTGTTGTGCCGCTTTGCTCCCTCATACTGCTTGTGATCTATGAACCGCTTGGGGTCGACATGCCGCTTCAGACCGGGAAACACATTCTGTAAAATCACTAGTCTAGAGACTAGTATATAACATACTAGTTGCAACAAATACCAGTTGAGCACAAGCTCATACATATAAAGGGGATCTCAATACAAGTGTGTGTCCATCAATGACAATCACAACATAAACATAAAAAATTCCAACAAGTCTAAGTATCTGAAAGAGGTCTTGAAGACATTTGGTATGAGTGACTATAAACCAATTGGGACACCAATGGTTACAGGTTGTAAGTTGTCTAAGGAAGATGAATCCACACCTATTGATGAGAATAAATATAGGTCAATGATTGGAAAATTTCACTATGTTGTTCACAGCAGACTGCATATAGCTCATGCAGTTGGCCTAGTTGCTAGATTCCAAAAGAATCCTAAGGAAACACATTTTCTAGCAACCAATAGGATTTTTAGATATTTGAAAGGTACTGGTGACTATGGATTATGGTATCTATATGGAGGAAACTTTGACTTGAAGGTGTACACTGATGCAGATTGGGCAAGAAATGTTGATTACATGAAAAGCACAACCAGTGGAGCATTTTTTCTTGGAGGAAGACTTGTTTCATGGAGTAGTAAGAAGCAAAGTTGTACATCACAATCTACTGTTGAAGCTGAGTATGTTGCATCTTACATGAATTGTACCTAGGATATTTGGATGAGGCACATTTTGGAAGGTTTTAAGATGAAGATTTCAGAACCTGTAAATCTCTTATGTGATAATAAAAGTGCCATAAATATTTCCAAGAACCCTATTTTGCACGCATGAACTAAGCATATTGAATTGAAGTATCATTTCTTAAGGAAAAAAGTGTAGAGTAAAGATGTGATCTTGGAGCATGATTCTACCAAGGAGAAGCTTGCATATATCTTTACTAAACCTCTTCCAAAGACAACTTTTGAGTATCTTAGTATTCAGCTAGGGTTGTACCCCTTCATGAGGTCAGTTGAGCATGATGAAGATTACATCATTCTTGGAGCTACTTGCAGAATTTTATAGCACAATTGGTGTAGAAGTGGAATTATTCCATAGAGGGAGCATCAAGTTGCAGGTTGTTGATGCTAAACAGTGAAATTTGACATTGCATGTTTTACTTTCAATTTGGAATTGTTGTCAAAGGGGAGAAGAACTATGTAATTTGTACGATTGACAGAGTGAAGGAAGACAAGTGAAAGACAAGGTGAATACTTGGTAATGTAAACCAGGATTCCTATTCACAATCACAACAATAAATGGTATTGATATTTGTATTGCCATCAATGCCAAAGGGGGATATTGTTAGCATTTGCATGAAGATTGAATTAATGATATGTTATGTTGTCATTGATGTCACCTAACTGGTAATGATATTGTTGATATTGTTGTAATGATTTTTTGTACCTGGTAGGAAGAATTTGTTGAGTGAACAGGTATTTCTATGTATTGGAGAGTTGAACTGGTAAACCCTACCTGTTGATTTGATAAACCCTAACCGATTAATTTTATTGAATTGGTTATATTATTTTATGATCCGATGATGAGTGGTAATGATTATGACACATATGATTATTGTATGTAGAGAGTTTCAAAGGGATTTTGGCATGTTGATGAAACGGTTTTTGTCTAGGAATAAGCAAGTACATTGCATGTAATGCAAAGCGCGTGATGAATTACTGAGTTCGATGAAGTGGTGAGCAAGGAGCGGTCGAGGTTTTCTTGATTGATGTGCAAAGATTTCTATGTAATCCAATGGTCATACTTGAACCAACTTGTTTGTAATATCTATGAGAGAATTAGGTTTTTGTTGTGTTATCGACCTAATTGAATTTTTTATAAGGTCAATGAGTTGTTTAGTTTCAGAGTTGGCAAAGTTTTAGTTGAGTGTGTGGTTGCTGAACCAGATGATGTATCTATAGTTTGAGTAAAGGCAGATAGGAGCATGAAAAGTATCTGAACAAGAAAGTGTAGTTCTATTCAAACTTATCAGCAAACTCCTTTTGTTTTCTAACAATTATAGCAGATTGAAATCCCCTAATTGGGTAAGTGTTGGGATCCAAGAACACTAAGAGGGAGGGGTGAATTAGTGTTTTGGCGATAAGATATGATTTTACCCTTTTATAACATACACATATAAATCGGTAAATGAAGAAACATATAACTTGAAGCAAATAAACCATCCACATGAATGAACACCATAACACATAGAATTTATATGTGGAAAACCTCAAAGAGGAAACACCATGGTGGGATTTGTGACCCACATTAGCAATTCACTAGCCATATGAAAGGTATTACATAGAAAGAGGGTATGCACATGCAAGAAGGCACACTAACTAGAGCACACTACTCACCACAAAAGAGTCTCATTGACTACAAGCATCTGCTAATATAAAACGATAACAATGAACTCACAAAATTCATCTCCAATGCCAAAAAGAGTTCCAATTATAGCTCTTCTCTGTGCCGGTTCATAAACCCTGAATACTTCTACCGATATCTCCTTTCCTCCAAGAATGCTTTACAAACCATCTATAGATCATTGGATGATATAATATTCACATACAAATGATCTACATACATATCCTTCACATTAAACATTCTCCTATATCCTATCTTATATGTCACATGTCATAATGACCTTAACAAACTGACTTATATAACCTTACAAACAATATGCCTTATGTTGGATTATAGTACATTAGAAAAAATATACAATGTCGGCCTAATACAATAATTACAAAATGATTTTACAAATAAAACTTCCTTCAGATCCTAGATTGATGTCAACTTCACTGAAGTGTTGGATGCCAGCATCGATTGTAACCCTGAATACACAATGTTGGTTACTGGCGGTGAATGCCTCCTAATGCTGGTATACGAATTCTATAGAATCTTGTTGCCATGAATGACAGCATATAAATCCAATGAGTGTCAATTGCCAACAATCTCCCCCTTTGGCATTGATGGCAACACTCATCTGAAAAATGGATTCCTTGTCGATTCAACTGAAACATGAAGTATGCTCCCCCTGAGAAATACACTCTGTCTGATATCCTTCCCATATTTTTTTGTCTGGTATTTTTCACATTATATACACTCCCCCTTTGGAATCAATGCCAAAGACTAGTGAAATAATTGAAATAATTTGGTTTAGAATCTGTGCAAAAGAATGAATAAATATAGATTACTTTACCGGAGCTTGACCAATTTCAAAATTTTCGGGTAAGCTTTGTCTAGCAACTGTAAATATGTATCCCAACTGATTTTGAAAGTTTCAGAAATGGATAGTAAGTGTGCAAGTGTTTCCTTCTCTGTGACTTCTATCGGTGTGGGCTTTGCAAGCATATCCATACATTCCCTCTTATGTACACCAAGTGAATCCAATCTTGGACTCACCAATCCTCTGAGACTTTTTGCTCTCCAAATAATCATGTCTCTTTCCTTTTCAAAAGTAAAAATTTGGTTCTCCAAAGACAAAATTTGTCCATCAATAGATGTTGTGAGTGAGGTTAATCCATCAAAAGAATTGGCAATATTAGCAACCTTTTCATGTAACTCCTTTAACTTGTTATCAACATTTGCTGTAAGAATTTCTATATTACAATAAACCCTGTAGATGTTAGTACACTGTTTCAAAGATTTTTCAATAAGAGTAAATTTTTCTTCAATCTTCCTCTTCTCTATTTCAATAATTTGATCAAAAGTGGCCCTTTTAGCCAAAGTAAATCTCTCAAGTGCTTGTCAATTAGAAAGTTGCTGCAATGATTGAAAGTTGTTATATATATGCTTAGTTAATGCCTTAAGCTTGCCGAAAGGGCTTGCTTCATTTTCAATCATACAATCAGGAATTAGTCTATGCAAAACAGTTTTTGACTGATCTATTATTCCTTTGTCTGTTGATCCCTCCTTTATTATTTTTTGATTAGCCATCATCATTAACTCAGTGGGACTCATATCAGTGATTGATTTCTTCTCAACTTGAGAAGTGTCAATTGCCAAAAGTTTTGTCGGGTAATCAAAATCAACTTCTAGTATATTCTTATCAGTCCCCTTTACCTTATCCTCTTTTGCATCGGTGGCTTCACCACTTGGTGCAATATCTGTTACTATCAGTGGATTATTATCCACAATATTATCTACATTGCCTTGCTCAGACTATACAAATGTGGTTTTTGTCGGTATAGACTGTACACTCTCATCATTTTTGGGTCTACCTACCAGTGGTGTCTATACACTCATAGTCACCGTTGGTTTATTCAAAATTTGAAATGAACTACCCAAAATACATTTCCCTTTAGATTTGTCCAGAATGGTGGGAGAAGTTGCCTTAGCAAATTCTTCCTGAGAGGTGAGGAATTCAAGATTCTTTTGGAAGAATTTAGACCAATCATCTCTGGTCTCATTTATTACCTCATTTACCCTACCCATCATTAGGCTTATTTGTCGGGGTTTCCTTCTAAAAACTGTTCTATTTTTAACATCAATACATCATTTCATTTCCTCATTGTTTATTGAGCCACACATATTCAAAAGTTCTACTTCCTTAATTTGTATATCCCTCTTGACTACATCAAGTCTTCTTGCATCTAACTTATTATACAGTGATAGAGGAATTTCCTTCAAAATATCTACTAAAGCTTTCCTATATATATACCTGTGTAACAAAATTGCCTCTTCAATCTCATTTTGCTCATTATCATATGTTTTCATAGTAAATAGGTACATTCTTCAAAATACCATCCTTTGTTATCTCATCTATCAATTCAGCATAGATCATTGTAACCTTACCCGATTCAGTTCCTTCATCACTCTTTTTCTTCTTGCTAGGGGTTGTTGGAGTGGATGAAACTAGTTTCCTCTTCTGAGTAGGTTTCCTTGCTGGAGGTGTGGGTGCAGTGGGTTTTGTTACTTTTCTCACAAGGTTCCTCCTTGGCTCCACCTTCTTCTCCTCTACCGGAGGCTTGTCATCTTTCTTTCTTTGTACCCTTCTAAATGCTAGAGGTTCATTATCCTTTGGATCAGAGATAAAAGTGATAGAAGAAATGAAAGTTTTAGGCCTCTTCTCCTTAGAAGCACTAGCCACTATCAGTTCTTCTGCCGGTTTGGATCCAGAACCCAGTTCAGTACCAATCCTATGAATTAAATTTTGAACAAATGTTGACATCTTATCAATTTTATTCTCTCTTCTTTTCTTGTTGAAGCTAATTTTAACTTCAAGAGCCTTCTCCTCCGCAATGCCAAAATGTTCATTTTTGTCATCTAATGGAGCTTCAAGCAACATTTTTGCATAAAGTTCCAAAATATTATCATCTACATCATACCCTAGCTCAGTGACCCATTTGGTCCTAGGTTCCACTGCCTCCATGAGGGTTTCATCAATTTTTACCATAAAATAGATATCGATGGATTATTTCTCCACAATATGCTTAGATATCCTTTCCTTCTGTCTCGTGTTTTCTTGAAAAGTTTTTAAGTATCCCCAAAGCTTTTCATCCCTGCCAGTACAAAGATTGGTGATTTCATGTTTGATTTGCATACCTACCGGTATGTCATGATCCCAATGCTTCTTCCCTAGACTAGGTAGCTCATTTCTGGACTACATCATTAAATAGACAATAAGATTCCCAAACCTAAAAGTTTCTTTCTTCACACCCTTAATTTTGCCAAGATTCAACATTAGTTCACTTCTCAGCCATTCACATAAATCATATTTTCCATCACGCCTTAGCATTTGGTGGGCAACATGGATACAAGAACTGGCAATAGAGTTCAATCAACTAGATTTATTTACCTTGTAACCGATGATCATGCTGGAAAACTTCACATCTATGTCCTTGATGGTGTTGATCCTCATTGATCTTCTATCATGGGTTGCGTCAGTGAGCTTCTCAACCTTAGTGTTGGAGATCTTCTTCCCAAGTTCTTGTCCGACTCTGTGTAAGTCAGTGACTACCTGAATTGATTTGTTGGTGATTATGTAGGGTTGATCCAGCTAGATGAACTCATTATGGAGCCTGCTCAAAACATATCTGATCACTTCATCCTTGAATTCTTGTATGTATAGGAAACTAGTTAACCCTAGATCTTTGATGACTTTATATTCCAGATTTATTGTTCCGGAGCTACTCAGTATCTCAGATTGATACATACCCTTTATCTCCTCAGTGCCTAGATTTTCCACGGTGCAGTAAATATACACCTTTACATCTTCTACATACATTACACCATCGAGAACCCTCGAGAATGCATCCGCAGAGTCTTCCTTCTTGACTATTTGGGGAACTTCCTTAAAAAATAGTCTCAGCCTATCCTTGACTTCAACAATAGTCGGATTTGCAATGAAAGTAGGAGCAGGTGATCCGGATGCCATTTCAAAGAAATATCTGAAAATGATCATCGGTTTGAAGATTTGATTGCTTCTCAGATAAATGCTAGAAATCCTTTCCGAATGCCTTTGCTCACTCTTGATCGACTAAGATTTTCCTTTTCTTCGCTCTAGTTTGGTCGAGTGAAAATAAGTTCACTTTCCCCTTTTATCAGTGAGCAAACCCTAATCCTTCACTATCATAAATGCTTAGTGATGTACTCTATCGGATGCTAGTTTCACAATTTTATGCTGGGTAAACCTTCATCAATGATTCATACAACTCTCTAGATCTCTTCCAAATCTCTTGAAGATATCTTACAGATCTTCTTCAGGGAATATGCAATATTTTCAATGAGTTTTCCAACCCCTAAGGTGTATGCCTCAGTTACCGGTTGAATTTCCTACCGGTGCAAGAATGCTCTATTCTACTGGTGGAGTTACCGGTGTAGTTGCATCCCCACTTGGTTCTTCAGACTTTCTAACCCATCTCTTAGTGTGATCTTGTTGTATTTCATCTACCTTCTTCTTTCCTTTCTCATTTTCTTTATCATTGCTAACCGGTTTAGTCTTGCTTTTGTAGTACTTAGCAATATGACCTATTTTGTTGCATGCATAACGTGTACCATTATTCTTTTGATTTTCTTTAGCATATCTGGTGTCATTCCTTGACCTACATTGATTAGCCAAATGTCCAAACTTTCCACATGCATGACATTTAACATTCATTCTGCAATCTTCTGACTTATGACCATATTTTTTTCAATTTGTGCATTGACTGGGAACAGAATTGTAGTTTTGATTTTCTCTATTTCTACATTGTTTATCCATATGACCAAATTTATTACAAATAAAGCACCTACCATTGAATTTATAAGCATTATATTGCCTTACTAGTTTCCTCTATTCTGATGAGTTCTACATACCAGTTGTCTGATCTTTATTTGCAGTACCGGAGCTTTCACCTTGTACAAATCCAAGTCCTCTAGAATCATCACTTTGCCTTTGTCTTTTCAGTAAGTCATCCAAATGTGCAGTACTGATCCTAAATTTTTCTTTATACTCACTTGCAGTAGTCATATCATCTCTCAGAGTTATTATTTGTCTTTCAAGTTCTTGTTCATTATTTCGGGATTGTACCAAATTAGTTTTCAACATATCATTTTCATTAGCCAGTCTGCCACATTCTTTAGATTTGTTCTTCAGAGATACAACAAGATTTTCTTGCTTCTTATTTCTATCCTCAATATCTTTTGACATCCTCATAGTCAGGTCTTTCATTTCATTCCTCATGAGCATGTTTGCTTGACTCAGTTTCTGACATTGTTCCTTGAGTGCATTTTTCTCTTCATCATCCTAGTTTTGCAAAAGTTCTTTCCTCTTAGCTTGAGCTAATGATAACCTTTCTTTTAGAACAATAATGAATTCATTATAAGAATTCAATTCATATTGCAATTTTACATTATTCATCCTTTTAGTATCATAATCCTCAAGTGCCATCTCAATTTGCTTCTCCATAGCCATGTTCAATGATTCTAGTTTCAGGATCTTGCTCAAGATGTTAAACTTTCTCCAAGGTACCAGGTTCTAATACAAACTGTTGGGATCCAAGAACACTAAGAGGGGGGGGTGAATCAATTTTTTGTCGGTAAGATATGATTTTACCCTTTTATAACATACACATATAAATTGAAGCAAATAAACCATCCACATGAATGAACACCATAACACACCAAATTTATATGTGGAAAACCTCAAAGAGGAAAATCCATGGTGCGATTTATGACCCACAAAATCAATTCACTAGCCATATGAAAGATATTACATAGAAAGGGGGCCAACACATGCAGGAAGGCACACTACCTAGAGCACACTGCTCATCACAAAATAGTCTCACTAACTACAAGCTTCTGCTGAGATAAAACAGTAATAATGAACTCACAAAATACATCTACAATACCAAAAAGATTTCTGGTTATAGCTCTGCTCTATACCGGCTCCCTGAATACTTCTACTAGTATCTCCTTTCCTCCAAGAATTCTTTACAAACCATCTATAGATCATTGCATGATATAACATTCGCATACAAATGATCTACATACATATCCTTTGCATTACACATTCTCCTATATCCTATCTTATATCTCACATGTCATAATGACCTTAACAAAATGACTTATATACCCTTACAAATAATATGCCTTATGTCATCTTACAATACATTACAAGAGATATACAATGTCAGCCTAATACAACAATTACAAAATGATTTTACAAATAAAACTTCCTTCGGATCCTAGACTAATGTCAGCTCCACTGAAGTGTTGGATGTCGGTGCCGATGTTGGTTGTAACCATGGATACACAATGCCGGTATCTATCAGCGAATGCCTCCTAATTCTAATATATGACTTCTATAGAATCTCGTTGCCATCAATGACAACATATGAATCCAATGTGTGTCAATTGCCAACAGTAAGCTCTAGCAAGCTTGGTACTATTCAAATCCTTTAACCAGGTGATCCATTAGCTTAGATTTCAAATCCTCTACCGAGGTTGCTCCTTATAGGGTATTGCTTCTAACAAGGCATTATTGTCAATCCCTTAGCCAAGTGGTCCCTAACAGGATCTGTTCTTAATAGGACTTTTGTAAAGCTTTAACATGCTAGGCTCCTAACAGGGTGAACTTCATAAGAGTTTAGATAGTTATCTTGTGAGTCTCATCTCACCGTGGTTTTTCCCATTTGGGTTTCCATGTCAAAAATATTGTGTCAAGTGGTGAATGTTTTTGTGGTTATGTTCTTATAGTTGATTTTCTTAACTACCTAATCCACTTTGATAGGTCATGATAACCGAAAGCATTGTGAAATGAATTTTTACTTATGTCAGTAAAAGCATTTGGATGTTTATGAGTTTGAAGTTGTTTATTGTTAGTTTGTTGTAACAGTCAACCGGTTTATCTTGAGGGTTTTTATCTTGATAGTGATATTGCATTGATAATTCTAAGTTTACTTTGAGAGATTGATTTTGAGATTAGTGAAGTTAGTATCAATTTTTCTATCTATTGATTCACCCCCCCCCCCCCCGCTCTCAGTTGTTGACCATATTCTTATTCTTTCATCATACCATCAATAAGCATTTATCATAGGATGAGGGTAAACATGAGAATATTAAGAAAATAAATATCATCATAAATAATTAGCACAAGGATGTACAATTAATCATTCAAGTAGCATGCAATAGAGAAAATAGCAACCAAGATGGCAGCATAAACACATAAAAGAGTAAAGAAATGTTTATAAAGACATTTAAATTAACAAACATAAGAACAATTTTTTAAAGAAAAAAAAAGAAACTAATCCCAAAGTGGATTAATAAAATAATGAAACATTATATATAAAGTAAAATGAACATGTGAAGTAAGGAAAAAAAGGTATAATAAAAATTACGTAAAGAAAGAATTAAAAGATGCATTGAAAAATAATAAAATAGGCATATAAATATAAAGTTTATAGCTATGATTATGTATCGCTAAACGAATCTATCATCTTTGAAAAGTTCATTTTTATCCTAGTATATATTATCATAAATTTATAGATTACCTATTAATGTGTATTCCTTGTGCCTTTCTTTTTCTATGGCATGTTTTTTAATTTTGCTATTTTATACTTTTGATGCACATTAGGTATATATTTATTGACCCATTCTTGACTTTTAATGGTGTTTTTCTTTAATATTAAGTGTTTGATGCACCATAACTCTTTTATTTAGAACCTACTATAATGTGGTGAAGTAGGTGCTCTTAAGCTTAGCATACAAACTAAGAACTAGACCTAATTCACAAAATTATTACATTCACAAGAGGGATGAAATCAATAGATTCAACTAAAATTATGTGAAAATGGTTAAATCTTGATTGGATTTGATGTCTCTTTGTTTGAGTTGAATTGGTTACTGAAAAGGTGTAAAGCTAATGCTAGATCTAAGGCTAAATATGGAAAATTGACATAAATTAGCATAAGAGGATAATTACAGATTTGATATAAAACTGTAAACATAGATCTAGAATGAGGAAGATAAGTAGAACTTGTGACATGAATTTGAGCCTAAAAAAGTAGGACAAGGATGTGTTAGACAGTTCAAATAACTAGAAGATAGTTGAGAGGGGGGGTGAATCAGTTGTCACAGATTACCGGAACTATTAGCAATTAAAACTTCAATACCAAAACCCAAAACAATAATACTAGAATAACAGTTAAACCAATTAAGCATAAACCAAAATCACATAATAAAATCCATTCCCATGACACTAATATTTATACGTGAAAAAACAGGTAAAGGGAAAAACCACGGTGGGAAGCCTACCCACAGTCAGATAATATTTCTACAGTAAGTATGTGAAATATAATTGAGGGGCTTCCACTTGCAGGAAGGCCAACAACCTAAAGCATACTGCTCATCATAAAAGGAGCCTCACTGACTACATAGAAATCCAAACTATAATCTAGAGAAGTGTTGAACTGCAAAAGATAGCATCTCCTATGCCTAAGTACAGTTCCGGTTAAGCTCAATACCAAAGGACTTAAATTCTCTTACATAAAACTGATTCAATCTCCAATGATCGACCAACTCCTCTACTTGAATGATATTACATTATTCACACATTGCATTCCTTGACCATGACCTCTAACATAACCATGATGATCTATAATGAGATCTTACATCTATATATACAAACCCTCGACCATAAACAATTAGGTTGACCACCAGATAATAAACTAATTACATAATTACAAACCACATCGGCCTACGATCAAACAAATAATATCCAACACATTGTTAGGGTTCCCACAGATACTGAGAGGGGGGGTGAATCAGTATCTAACCGGTAATGTAATTTTCTTAAAACTGAATATGCAGAACATAAAGTAACAATATACCGGTATGCAAGAATTAATGTAAATAATAGAATCAAAAAAATCCACATGAAAATAACACCATAACACAAGATGTTTAACGAGGAAACCCGGTGTGGGAAAAACCTCGGTGGGATTTGTGACCCACAATATTCACTTACTGGCCAATAAGAGAATATTACTTACAATAGGGGCCTGCACATGCAAGAAGGCCAACTGCCCAGAGCACACTGCTCAATAAGAAGTCACACTGACTTACAATGAGGATTTACACAAATCCAATATTTTGTATTGCTTTACAATAGCATCTTCAATGCCAGATTCAGTACTGGTTCTTGCTCTGTTCTTTACATATACCCTTGACCTACAATTCGCACATTAGGTCTGCCTTATAATTTATTTATGCTTCCTATCCATATCCTACAAATGTCTACAATGATATCTTTTATATACAAGAGTCATTTTACAATTTGCCAAGTCGGCTTACAATAATAAACTAAATATTACATATCAAAAATCTTGTCAGCCTCTGTGCCGGTATACATCATCTATGCCGGTGCCAGTGTAGAGTGATCTTGCTGATGCCAGTGCACTATCTTGTTTGAATAATAATTTGCCGGTATAATGTCTTGTCAGTGCCATAGGATTGCAAGGTTGCCTATGTAATGCTTTTCCGGTATAATGTCTTGCCGGTGCCATAGGATTGCAAGGTTGCCATCAACGACAAAACCTTCAATCACACACAATGTCTCATTGGAGTGTCCATATGCCAACAATCTCCCCCTTTGGCATTGATGGCAACACTCATGAGAAATTTCAAAAGATATCCAAAAAAAAATGTGAAGACCAAAAATGTTACCAAAAATGTGAGAGCTCCCCTTGACAATGTGATCCCTGTGTTTTGAATTTTCTCATCCTACTACTCCCCCTTTGGCATCAATGACAAAGGCTAGTAGATTTTGTAGTTGTACCAATTCATAACCTCAACCTTGTAGTTGGGTGCTTATTATCTGAAGAATATCTCCCAAAATTAAGTTTGTTCCATCCATAAACTTCTTATTGTCTTTTATTGCTATCTTAGTTCTGTATACTGTACTGGTGAGGTGTTGCAAGTGCTCTGCTGGTGTTTTGCTTCTTTGTGTTAGTGACTCTGAGATTTCCTTCCGCAAAGATGCTAAATAGTGCAATATTGGACTTAGTTTAGATCTCAGGAGTTTTGCCTTGTTTATTATTTTCTCTTTCTCTCTTTCTAATTTGAGCAATTCTTCCTCAAAATTTGTTATCTTTTCCTCAAAAACTGATAATGTATCAGGTGAGTTAACAAAATTATCTGCAAATTTATTGATCTCTTCTTCTACCTTGCTCATCTTTTTGTCTACATCTATAGTCAAAAAGTTTATCTTACAGGTGTCTTTGTACAGAGTTTTGTACTCTTTCAATAAATTGCATAGTTCCAGTAGAAGTGTGTCAAATTCCTTGTTACACTTCTTTATTCCTTCCTCAAAGAATTTCTGTTTTTCTTTTTCTACACTTTCCTTTACAGTTTCTACCTTTGTTTGCTCAAAACTTCCAGAAATATATTTACAAAGTGTATCCAACTGGCCTAAAGAATCTTTATTGTTTATATTACAATTAGGAGCTATTGATTTCAAAAATGGAATTGAATCATCTATCACTTTATAAGCTTGTGAGCTATAATCAGTTATTTTCTTGATAGATTCAAGTAATACCTCAGTCACATTTGATGGTGACCCAACAAACTGAGTGCCAGTGGAAGTGACCATGCTAGTATTGACCTCTGATACATCTATTTGTGTCTCCATCTCTTTAAGCATTGGTTTTCCTGCATCATTTCTTACCGGTGGCATCTGTTCTGGAGCCTTTAGCTCTGTTGGTTTCTCTGTTTGTGTTCCAGATTCCATCTTTTTCTCTGAATCTGTTGTCAGTTGCTTTTTGTTTCCTGATTTATCTGTTGTATCCTTATCTACCACTATGTTGATCTTCTGAGTATCAACATTCACAGTATATAGGACTTTAGGATTAGGATTATTATCCTCTATATCCATGCTCTCAGCTATCGGTTGATCTTCAGTGGTTGTTGTTTTTACCAATGGAGTATTTAAAGGAGGTGGGGGTAAGTTGTCTCTGATCTTGATACTTGGTGGTCCACCAACTTTACCTTTCCCTTTATCCTTCTGATATACCAGGATGGGCTTGGGATTCCTATATTCTTCTTGTTTTTCTTTTTCAACCAAGAATGTATCCCAACCATTTTCTGTTTCCTTTGAAACTTCTATAACTCTACCTGCCATTAGTGAAATTTGCTGGTGTGCAGTGAAAAAAACTATCCGGTTGGCCTGAGCTATCAAATCATCAATTTCCTTAGGTGAGTTGACTGGGTATACTGCAAGTAATTTTTCTATTTTTATTTTCTTATCCAACTCAATTATTCCTTGCCTTCTGGCCTCAAGTCTTTTATATAGTTCATCAGGAATTTCATTTAAGACTTGCAACAAAAACTTTTTATACATGTCCATGTGTAATATGATACTTTCTTCAACTTGTCCTTTCTCATCATCTGATAGGGTGTCATAGATTTTCCCTATGTTTTTCAATTTACCTTCCTCTATGATCTCATTCAGTAATATGTCAAGAGGGGCCAAGTCAGTGTTTGTCTTCTTCTTCTTTTTGGGGGTCAGCTTCTTCTTAGGTGTGACTTTCTTGACTAGAGATCTCATGGCTTGTTGCTTTTGTCTTGTCTTTCTAGGTGAAGGAGTGGTTACTAGTGAGGGATCTCTTTTCCTAACAACTCTTTTGAAAGTTGCTGGCATATCTCCTTCTGAGGAAGTATCTACCGGTGATAGACGAGTTTCAAGTTGTTGGGCTACCAACTCATCTTTTGTTATGCCGGTTTTCTTTAATACATCTTCCTTTATGGCTTTTGCTTGTCTGGTTCCTTTTCTCACAAATGCCTCAACCTTTTTCACTCTCTTTTTAGATTGAATTTGACTTTTGATGGTCTCAGCACTACCAAATACTTCTTCCTTTGGTTCATTGGGGGCTTCTAGAAGTGCTTTGGCATAAGTTTCCACTATGTGGTCATCTGTTTCATACCCCATCTCTGTTACCCAGATTGTCCTTGGGATTACTGCTTCCATCCAGATCTCATCCTTTTTTATTACAAAACATATATCATCCTTGTATTTGTTGACAATTTCCTGTGATAGTCTGATTCTTTTATTCATTCTAATCTTTAGTGCTTGAAAATACTCATTGATATTCTTCTCTCTATTTTCACCCATGTTGTTGAATATGTCAGATAATTGTTTTCCTACCGGTATGTCAAATCCAAAATCCTCATTGCCTATACTGGGAGCCTGTTTGGTTATATGTAGCATTAAGCATACAAGTAAATTTCCAAATCTAAAGGTTCCTTTCTTATCCTTCTTGATTTTTTCTAAGTTGTCAATTAACTCATCCTTTAACCATTCACAGATATCAATTTTTACATTGTCCTTAACCATGTCATAAGCACTCTTTATGCATAAACTGGAAACCGAGTTAAGCCTATTAGCATGAGTTGCTTTGTAACCTAAAATCATGCTAACAAATCTAACATTTGTATCGGTCACATCATTAACCCTCAATGATCTCTTGTCAGATGTTGCACCAGTTAAGTTTGTTACCAAGTCATTGGAGACCTTCTTGGTTTTGTCAGGTTTGTTACCAGTGGAAGGTAACCCTGTTACTGCTTTCATAGCTTCCTTTGTAATTTTATGCACTGAGTCAAGCCAAAAGAATGAACCATGTACCCTTCTTAAAACTATCCTAACCACTTCCTTGGGAAATTCAGGAATGCAAAGGATTTTAGTGAATCCTAGGGTTTCAACAATTTTATGTTCAAGTTTCACATTCCCGGAGTTGTCACATATAACAGACTTATACATGTTTTTGATTTTTTCATCACCTAATTCCTGTATGTTGCAATGAATATACATTCTAGGGTCTTCTGCATAAACAACACCTTTTGGAATTTTTGAAAAAGCACCTGTGTTGTCATCTTTCTAGCTACCTCGGGAACTAGCTGAAACACAGGCCTAGGTCATTTTATAACTTCGACTATTGTAGGGTTTGCTATGAATTCAGGTGTAGAGGAGGATGCCATGATGATAAATACCTTTTTATGCCTTTGGATGGATTGATTGCTGAAGTGCTTTGCCTCTTTGCTTGGAATGCCTTAGCTCAGAAATCTTCGCGCTCTCTGAAAGTTTGAATTCATGGTGAAATGAAATGGAGCCAAAATCCTTATTTTATAAAGTCTTTTCTGCTACCTACCACATTAATTTCTTGCCGATAATGAATAATTTTCAACTTCTTTTCTCTAACCGAGGGAATAATAGCACGTGTCATTAGATTGCCAAACCCTCAAGATAATTTTCTTCAATTTGATGAAGAACATCCGGCCGATGGAGCATTGCTCTGTCCTGCCGGTGGAGCATCATATTGTCCTGCTGGTGGAGCATTTGTTGGTTCTACCGGTGGAGGAGTATCCCCAATATTTAGATCACCTTTTCTAATCCATTGTTTTGAGAATTATTGCTTAACCTCTTCAACCTTTTCTTTATCTTTCAGACTAGTACTTTTGTTATCTACCAGTGTACCTTTACTTCTACAAAATTTAGCAATATGACCAATCTTATTACATGCATAACAAGTTACATTATTTTTCTAAATAGCTTTCCCATAACCTATGTCGGTTTGTGTTCTACATTTATTTTGATAAATGACCAAATCTTCCACAAACATAACATCTTACATTCATTCTACAATTTTCAGAGTTATGACCAATTTTGTTGCATTTGGTGCATTGACCGGTGAGAGGATTGATGTTCTGATAATTCCTAGATCTACATTCATTTGCCCTATGACCATATTTATTACAGTTAAAGCATTTTCCATTGAATTTGTAAGTATTAGAAGGTCTTACCGGTTTGCTGTGATCCTGGGTATTTGTAGTATCAGAGCTTTCTCCAAGTTCAAATCCAATTCTAGAAGTGTCACCTTTGGGTTTTTGATTCTTCAGTAAGGTACCAAGTTCTTCTGAGCTTTTCTTGAATTTTTCTTTATGTTGATTTGTAGTTTCCAATTCCCTTTCCAAGATTTCTTTTTGTCTCATTAGTTCATTTGAGTCATTCTGAGTATGCATCAGATCTATTTTCAACATGTCATTTTCATAGCTAAGTCTTGTGTTCTCATTTGCTGCATCACTTAGTCTTCTGGTCAATTCTTCTTCATTCTTCTTTCTGTCCTCAATCTCTTTGCAAAATCTCATAGTCATATCCTGCTTTTCATTTTTTGTTGTCATGATCTCTTGTTTCAATTTGCTTATCATATCATTTAGTGATTCCTTTTCATCATTCTCATTTTGCAGTTTTTCACAAAGTTCTCTTCTCTTATTCCTTGTAAGAGTAAGATTTTCTTGAAGTGCCTAAATAATGTCCTGAGCTGCTTTTAAATCATCTTCTAATTTAATATTTTTCAACTTCTCTGCATCATAGTTAGTAAGAGCTCCTTCAAGTTGCTTCATCAGATTTTCCATCTTTACCGGTGTCAAGATCTTCCTCAAGCTATTAGGCTTCTGAAAATAGACGACCAAGCTCTGATACCAATTGTTAGGGTTCCCATAGATACTGAGAGGGGGGGCTGAATTAGTATCTGACTGGTAATGTAATTTTCTTAAAACTGAATATGCAAAACATAAAGTAACAGTATACCGGTATGCAAGAATTAATGTAAATAACAGAATCAAAAACATCCACATGAAAAGAACACCATAACACAAGATGTTTAACGAGGAAACCTAGTGTGGGAAAAACCTCGGTGGGATTTGTGACCCACAATATTCACTTACTGGCCAATAAGAGAATATTACTTACAATAGGGGCCTACACATGCAGGAAGGCCAACTGCCTAGAGCACACTGCTCAATAAAAAGTCACACTGACTTACAATGAGGATTTACACAAATCCAATATTCTGTACTACTTTAGAATAGCATCTTCAATGCCAGATTCAGTACCGGTTCTTGCTTTGTTCTTTACATATACCCTTGACCTATAATTTGTACATTAGGTCTACCTTATAATTTATTTATGCTTCCTATACATATCCTTCAAATGTCTACAATGATCTCTTTTATATACAAGAGTCATTTTACAATTTGCCAAGTTGGCTTAGAATAATAAACAAAATATTAAATATCAAAAACCCTGTCGGCCTCTGTGCCGGTGCCGATGTAGAGTGATCTTGCTAATGCCGGTGCACTGTCTTGTTTGAATAATGCTTTGCTGGTATAATGTCTTGCCAGTGCCATAGGATTGCAAGGTTGCCTATGTAATTCTTTGCTAGTATAATGTCTTGCTGGTGCCATAGGATTGCAAGGTTGCCATCAATGACAAAACCTTCAATCACACACAATGTCTCATTGGAGTGTCCATATGCCAACACACATAAGACATCCCATAAATACATCGAGAGGTCCAATTCACACGTTACATTAAAGTCGGTCCATGACCTAGATCAACTGGGACCCAGTATAGGTCCACACGCTACAATAATGATCTCCATCTGCCAAGTCTCTAACATGATCACCAACAACATCCTGAAACTCCACCAAAAGTTGCACCAACACCACTTATGCAATTCATCAAAGATCTTCATCAAAATCTCTGCCAGTGAAACCATCGTTGGAACTAGAAACTAAGCTTCTAAGCAAAAAGGATAGCGTTCGATCACTAGACCAAAACCAACTGACCAAATATGAGCATGAGTATCATGAAAAAGCCAATTTCATCATCAAAACATACTGAAGCCTATCGGATTATGCCGGATCCAAATTAACCGGAAACCACTCAACCTATCGGGACTATAAGGATGTCGGTAAAGCATCCACACAGCTAGTGTTGGCATCAATGACAAAACATCAATGCAACACATAATCAATTTCACCAAATGGCCAACAATCTCCCCCTTTAGCATTGATGGAAACACTAGATGTGAAAAACATCAAGTACCAAGAAATGCCATACAAGACTTCCCCAATGGAAGACAACCAACAATCTCCCACATACAGCTCCTGAATGTCAATATCTCTCCCTTTTGTTTTCTTATTCATATCTCTCCCCCCGTGACTTTTTTATTTTTCTTTCTTTGTCTTTTTCACATCAATATCTCTTCCTCTTTGACATCAATGCCATAAATCTGACAAAAATATCAAAGCAAGAACATAACCCACTGAATCTAAAGCTGACTACTCCCCCTAAGCAGTAGCATCCCACATCAATGCCAGAATTAAGAGTATCTCTGATAGTGCATGTCGTATTGATGCCAAACTGCATCAATCAAGTCTCTATTGAAGGAGCAGAAACTCCCAATCTGTCTCTCAGGTACTCAAATAATTCCTTGGGAAAAGGTTTAGTGAAAATATCTACAATCTATTCCTTAGTGTTCACATAAACCAATCTAACTTCATTTACTTCAACCTTTTCCTTCAAAAAGTTAAACTTGATAGATATGTGCTTTGTTTTATAATGAAATACTGGATTCTTTGATATATCAATAGCAGCAAAGTTATCATAGTTAATAACTACCGGTGCATCACAATCCACCTTTATATACTTCAAAATTTTCTTCATCCATAAAAATTGTGTACAGTTAGTAGCAACAACAACATACTCAACTTCAATAGTAGATAAATAAGTACATGACTATTTCTTGCTAATCCATGAAACCAACTTCTTTCCAAGAAAGAAAGCTCCACCAAAAGTGCTTTTCCAGTCATCAACATCTCTATCCCAATCAACATCTGTGTATGCACATAAAGTAAAGTTATCATCCTAAGGGTACCACAAGCCATATTCTGATGTACCTTGCAAGTATCTAAAAATCCTTTTCACCGCCATCTCATGATTTTCTCTAGGATCACTCTGAAATCTTGAAACAATACAAACAAAATTCATAATGTTAGCCCTAGTCTAAGTTATATAAAGAAGACCTCCAATCATAGATTTGTATCTTGTAGGATTTACCAGTGCAGAAATATCTTTTCTTGTCAATTTCTCACTTGTAACCGTAGGAGTACTTACCGGTTTAGAATCTCCCATACCAAATTTATTCAACAATTCTTTAGGATATTTAGTTTGACTAATAAATATACCTTTGTTAGTGTGGGTAATCTACAAACCTAAGAAAAATTTCATCTCACCAATCATAGACATCTCAAATTCTTTCTCCATATTCTTAGAAAATTCTATGCATAACTTATCTTCACCTACAAAAATAATGTTATCAACAAATACTTCAATAATCAATATATCATCATCAGTGATCTTATAATATAAATTACTATTAGCATTACCTTTAGTAAAACCAATCTTGAAAAGATATTTATCCAACCTAGCATACCAAGCTCTAGGTGCTTGTTTCAATCCATATAAAGCTTTCCTTAACTTCCAAACCATATTTGTATTATCTGATAGTGAAAAACCATTAGGTTGCTCAATATAAAATTCCTCATCAAGTTTCCCATTCAAAAATACACATTTAACATCCATCTGATAAACCTTGTAGTTTTTATAAGTAGCATAGGCAAGAAATAATCTTACAACTTCAATCCTAGCTACAGGTGCAAAAGTCTCTCCATAATCAATTCCTTCCTTCTAAGAATATCCTTTACAAACCAATCTATCCTTATTCCATATAACTTGACCATCCTCATTCAATTTATTCCTAAAAAATCATTTAGTTTCAATTACATTTTTAATTTTAGGCCTGGGAACCAAGGTCCATGTGTTATTTTTCTCAATCTGATCTAATTCTTCTTCCATATCTTTCAACCAATATTCATCTTTACATGTCTCAATTACTGATACCAGTTTAACTTGTGAAATTAAACATACCTCATTAGTTGTTAGTCTTCTTCTTGTCATCACTCCATTGCTCTTATCCCCAATGATATGATCTTCTGAATGATTCAATCTCACATACCAAGGAATCTTTTGTCTTTTTGTCCCTATTCCATGTTCTTCAGTTATTGTAGAATGTTCTGATATTGTCAGAGTAACTATTTCATCTCTCTATTCTGGTAAAGGTGCTACTGGTTTAGATATAATCATTTCCATTGTTAGTTCCTTCTCATAAACTTTGATTTGACTTCTGTTCAACTCATCTACTTTGACATTAGCACTCTCCACAATTATTTGCAATCTCTTGTTATAACATCTATATGCTTTTCTTTGATTAAAATAACCAAGAAATATGGCTTCATCACATCTAGGATCAAATTTTCCAATGATATCATCTCTCTTGATATAACATTTACTACCAAAAATTCTAAAGTACTTAACTGTAGGTGTATTTCGAAACCATAATCCATAAGGTGTCTTACCATTTTCTCCTTTGATATGTACTCTGCTGAATGTATAAACCATTGTGCTTACTACTTCTCTCCAATAGATATGAGGTAGATTATCTTCCATCATCATTGTTCTAGTAGCAGCCAAGATAGTTTTATTCTTCCTTTCCACAACTCCATTCTGCTGAGGTGTCCGAGGAGCAGAAAATTGTCTTCTTATACCATGTTTCTCACAAAAGTTATTAAACTCGTTGAATGTGAATTCTCCACCATGATCTGATCTCAAACATTTAATCTTCAATCTTGTCTCATTTTCCACTTTAGCCTTAAATATTTTAAACTTTTCAAATGCTTCAAATTTTTCTTTTAAAAAAGTAACCCACATCATTCTAGAATAATCATCAATGATTAGTATGAAATATCTATCATCTTGAAAACTTTTAACTCTAGCAGGGCTACACAAATAAGTATGAATAAGATCAAGAACATCATTTGATTTATCCTTTATACTCCTAAAAGATGTTCTAACCTATTTACCCATTTGACATTATTTACATACCGGATTATAGGGCTTCATAATCTTAGGTATATCCCTAACTACCTCAGTTGAACTGATCTTCACTATACAATCAAAATTCACATGACACAACCTTTTATGCCATAGCCAACTCTCATCAATTTATTTAATCAAACATGTCTTCTCACTGGAGTTCAAATGAAATATATTACCTTTTGTCTGTATACCAGTTGCAATCTCCAAACTATATCTGTTAATGATTTTGTATTTTCTATCCTTGAACTGCAATTGAAATCCCTTATCTACCAATTGTCCTACACTCAAAAGATTATGCCTTGAACCTTCAACATAATAAACATTGTCAGTATTGTTCTTAACATCCAATGATACAACTCCTTTTCATTTGATCACACATTCTTTGTCATCTCCAAATCTAACTAGACTGCCATCAAATTCTTGTAAAGATAGGAACTTCCCTTTATCTCTAGTCATATGATGTGAACAACCACTGTCAATTACCCATTCATCCTTATCTTCAATTTTAGTAGCAAGTGCCTTCACTTCAAGTACATTCTCTTCCATTTCCAGATCATCTTCTTTGATAGAGAGAAACACCCATTCCTTCCCATTGTCAGAACCACTAGCAGAGTCTTTTCTAGGTTCATCATCAAAATTAGTATTCCTTACTCATCCGCTATGTAGCTTGATTTGTCTATGTTTTTCTTGTAATTATACTTATTTTGATATCTAGGGTTAGGCTTAAATGATCTTCTAACTCTTTCTTTAAATCTTGAATTCCTTTTAGGACATCTAGATGCAAAATGACCAATCTCATTACATGCAAAACATTTAAAAGGTACTTTTCCTTCATACTTACTTCCTATTGGTCCTTTAGGTACTCTTCTAAAAAATAGTGCTTCAAGTTTCTCAAACTCATCATCTTCTCTCTTCATATCTTCTAATTATTTTGCATAGAAAGCTTTCCAGACTTTCTTACTGGTTGTAGATGTAGATGCATGAAAAGTAGGTTCAGACTTCATAGCCCCAAAAGGTCCAAATTCTTCAAGCTCAAAAGCAGATAGTTTCCCAACCAAAGTATCTATGTTCACAGATGTATTAGCCATTGTTCTCAACTCATTAATAGCAGTACCCTTCATTTTATAAGCTAGTGGTAGGGCTCTCAAGACTTCAGAAACAATTTCATCTTCGCTCAGAGTTCCATCACAACATTGAATTCCCATAACAATCTCATTTACCCTTTCCATGAATGCAGTAATCCTTTCATCTTCTTCCATCTTCAGGTTTTCATATCTCACCTAGTAACCATCATGTTTAGCAATATTTACTATAGGGTCACCTTCATTAAGAATCTCCAACTTATCTCATATAGCCTTTCCAGATGATTTGTCAATTAATCCCATTATTTTTTGATCAAAAAGTGCACATAAGAGGGCTTCTCTTGCTCTACAATCATTCTCAAGCTCCTTGTCTAGGTTTTCTAGAGGATTGGTAGATCTTGGATTATAGGGTGTGACACCATTCTGTGTGATGTCCCAAATCTTCTTGCCAAGACATCTCAAATGAGTCTCCATTTGAATCTTCCATACTATGTAATTTGTTCCATCAAGCCTTGGAATATCCCTCCGAAAGATAGATCCACAAGAACTGAATGAACTTGAATTGTTATTCATCATAGGATCTTCCTCAAGTGGTTAAGCTTTCTAAAGAGAGGACCAAAGCTCTTATACCAATTGTTAGATAGTACAAATAATCGGAAGACAATTGAGTGCGGGGGGGTGAATCGATTGTCATAGATTAGTTGAACTATTAGCAATTAAAACTTCAATACTTGAACCCAAAACAATAATACCAAAATAGTAGTTGAACCAATTAAGCATAAACAAAAATCACAGAATAAAATCCATTCACATGACACCAAGATTTATACATGTAAAACCTGGTAAAGGGAAAAACCAAGGTGGGAAGCCTACCCACGGTCAGTTAATACCTCTGCAATAAGTATGTGAATTAAAATTGAGGGGCCTACACTTGTAGGAAGGCCAACAACTTAGAGAACACTGCTCATCACAAAAGGAGCCTCACTGACTACATAGAAATCCATACTACAATTCAGAGAAGTGTTAAACTACAAAAGATAGCATCTCCTATGCCTAAGTACAGTTCTGGTTAAGCTCAATACCAGAGGACTTAAATCCTCTTACATAAACCCAATTCTATCTCAAATGACTGACTAAATCCTCTACTTGAATGATATTACATTATTCGCACATTACATTCCTTGACCATGACCTCTAACATAACCATGATGATCTACAATGAGATATTACATCTATATATACAAACCCTTGACCATAAACAATTAGGTCGGCCACCAAATAATAAACTAATTACATAATTACAAACCATGTCGGCCTAAGACCAAACAAATAATATCCAACACATAAGACATCCTGAAAATACATTGAGAGGTCCAATCCACACATTACATTAAAGTCGGTCCATAACCTAGATCAACCGGGACCCAGTATAGGTCCACACGCTATAGAAATGATCTCCATCTACCAAGTCTCAAACATGATCACCAACAATATCCTGAAACTCCACCAGAAGATGCACCAACACCACTTATGCAATTCATCAAATATTTTCATCAAAAGCTCTGCCAGTGAAACCCTCACTGGAATGAGAAACTAAGCTTCTAAGCAAATAGGATAGCATCCAATCACTAGACCAAAACCAATTGACCAAATATGAGCATGAGTATCATGAACAATCCAATTCCATCATCAAACCATACTAGAGCCTACTGGATTATGCTACAACCAAATTAACCAGAAACCACTCAACCTATCGGGGCTAGAAGTGTATCGGTAAAGCATCCAAATAGCTAGTGTTGGCATCAATGACAAAAAGTCAATGCAACACATAGTTAATTCCACTAAATGGCCAACATGATGCTCTTGACAAACCTTCCCTAGAATTTTTGATGCAAAAACTAGAAAGGTTTTTGGGATCAAAATCATACTTAGAATCTACCTTAGACATTTCATTGTAACTTTGTTCTACACAGTTGTGTGGGGCAACCTTGTGGGGCAACCTTATCCTTAAATTTTTACACCTACAAAATCTAGATATGAACATCTCTATCTGCTCAACCTAATTTTGCATTAATAACTTTTGAACTTGTCACCTCTAGATAGAAGAAGGTGTTGGGGATAGGGGTTTTCCTAAGTCAAATCCCTGATTTGCTGATGTGGAGGCCTTCTTATAGCTAAGGACAAGTCCAAAAGGTTAGTGTCTGACCCTTCAAATATAAAAAATGACCCTACAAGGAAGGAATCCACATCTTAAGGTTTTGAACTACTCTCCACTACTCAAGCCTAACACCTACTCAAGATGAGTAAATGGCTTCAACTTCTCTAACATGCCTCACCAGTAACTCCTTCTCTTAGGGGATTTGGAATTGGCCCATTAATGACTACTAAGAACCATTCCAAGCATTGGTTTAAGTTTTTGTCTTCAAATCCTTATTCCTCCTTTGAAAACCTACCCCCTAGGCTAGTAGCCCTCCTAGATCGGTATTTTTCCTTTAACTCCAAAATATTCCACACACTCTGACAAACTACTCACCATTACAGATACCCTTTATGAATTTGCACTCATCTCCAAAAAGGGATTTGTAAGATCTACAACCTAAAGGTCTGAACCCCTTAGAAGCCTATAGACCTAATTAGGGCAATTAGGCATAATTTACCAAGCAACCCCCTTTACCAATGTCCCAAATGAAAAAATAAATTTATGAGAATATGGGGGATGGAAAATAACCTCTAATTCTAGAGTTAAATGCCTGGAACCTTCCACTATCATATTTTAGGATGACTATCCTAATTTTGCTTAAGGTAGTCACATGGAGATGCCTACCTAGATTCACTTCAAGCGCCTCACAACCAAGCCTTCCATGAAAAAACCCCTAGAAATACTAACTTACACTAACCAATATTTCACTCCACCAAAGGAATTAACTTCTATAGGAAGGAGATGCAAGATATGACCATTTTCAAGTAAAACCCCAGCCAAACCCTTACTTTCCAGATAGCAGTCTTCAAAATGAAGGGTTCTCACTACTCTCAAATGTTCAGGAGATCAAACCACCACCAAATAAAATATGATTCATCCCTCCAACTCCTCCATGCATGGTTTTATCCAAATCAATCCATACAAGGATGTACAATCTCTACAAACTTAGAATTTCAAGGAAAACTCAGTTTTGTTTGTGTCTTATTGCATCAGAACTTCAAATCACAACTTCTCCTACCTTGGGAATCATGTCCACAAGGATTATATCCCTCTCCAATGGTTACCAACTGAATTTGGAAGAGGTTCGAGCCATTGAGAGGCTTACATCAACCAAACTTTGAAAAGTTGCACTTTTGCTCTCAAAAGTTGCATTTTTGCACAAAACTTGTCAAACACTACAAGTTTGGGATCCTCACAACTTGGATCAACCAAAAAACACTAAGACATCCTACAATCCTATTAAAAACAAAAACAAACATTCTACTACCCCTCTTGACCAAATTGTCCCAATTGGCTTATCAAGTTGCCTAATCAGTGACATTGGTTTACATGGTGGTGTCTTTATTGAATACATGAAACTTGCATAAACACAAGACACTAAGACAAACACTATGATCCTTGTCTTCATCCTGAAATCCATGATTTTCTTGTTGAAGAAGTGCTCCTGCACCATACTCCCTGGAAGAAGAGATCTCAAGCCCACTTGAGATTAGTGTTTGGAGGTCTGCACCATGGTTGGAAATTTGTTTATCTATCATCCAAACTGCCTCAAAGTCTGGTTAGTCCTTCCAAGCCACTAAATACTCGATATAATCCTTTTTCCTTGTCCTCTTTGTGATTCTAGTGTCTAGATTTTTTCTCAACTTTTGTGATTCATGCCTTGGAATATCATTTTCTGCTGCAACTTGCATTGGTTCCTCCACTCCATTGCCATAACCTTTGAAAGGTGTAAGATCATGCACATTGAAAATGGGTGACAATCCAAGATCAAGAGGAAGTTGGATTTCATAGGCATTCTGTCCACATTTCTTCAAAATATGACATGGTCCAATCTTCCTCTGCATGAGCTTGGTGTACTTGCCTTTTCAGAGTCTCTCCTTCTTCAAATGTACCCATACTAAATCCCCAATATCAAACTGTACATCTCTCTTTTTCTTGTCAGTATGAGCCTTGTACTTTTCTACAAATTATCGGAGATGATACTTTACTTGATCATGTACCTCCTTGATGGCTGATGCAAAAGCTTCACCATCTGCACTAATGGGCTGTTCCTTGGGAAAATCCCTCAACTCCAATACACCCCTTGGGTGGATGCCATACACAATTTGGAAAGGATACTTCCCTATGCTTCTATTTATGGTGTCATTGTATGAGAACTCTGCCTATGACAATATGTTGTCCCATTTTTCTCCATGTTGTCTAGTCAAACATCTTAATAGGTTCCCCAAGGACCTATTGACAACTTCAGTTTTCCCATCCGTTTGGGGATGGTAGGCAGATGAGAAAGCTAGGTTAGTTCCCAACTTCTTTCAAAGAGTCCTCCAAAAGTGACCTATGAACTTCACATCCTTGTTTGAAACTATGTTTAGTGGCAATCCATGTATCCAGACTATTTATTTGAAGAACAAGTCTGCAACATATGAGGCATCAAAAGAGGTTTTACATGGCAAGAAATGAGCCATTTTTCCAAATCTATCCACCACTACAAAAACACTATCAAAACCCCTCCTTTTCCTAGGCATACCCAAAACAAAATCCATGCTTATGCTCTCCCATGGCCTATAAGGAATTGGTAAGGGTTGGTACAAGCCTGCATTGGTGGATTTTCCCTTGGCTTTTTGGAAGATTACACATGTCTCCACAAACTTCCTTACATCCACCTACAAATTAGGCCAGTATTAATGTCTTTTTGAATAGCCATGTGGCTTGCATTACATTCTACCTAAAATATCTTGTTAAAGTCTAGTAGGGCAAGGACTATTTGTTCTGCAACTTTCTTCTTCAAAGTTTCAAATGAGTCATCTGCCTCCTTGGTCCAACTAAACCTGCACTTTTGTTCTCCTTTTATGGTGTCAAGCATAGGTGCACAAACATGACTAAATACCCTTATAAACTTCCTATAAAAAGTTGCTAAGCCATGGAAACTCTGGACATCACTCATAGTTTTAGGTGTAGGCCAAGACAATATGGCACTTACCTTCTCCTGGTCCATTTTCAATGTTGGTATTATGGATGTGTTGCATTGGTTTTGTTATTGATGTCAATAATTGTGAACACTTATCAGCACTGAAGATCTTTGGTTATGTTTACTGGCATGTTCAGTGACTTATGCACAGTCACCAGTATCTGGTTCACTGGCAGGTTATATTGTTCATCAACACTGAGGATGATCTGTTAATATCTAGAGATTACTTGGTTGTGTCGAAGACATTGTTTGGACACTTGGTTTTGGTGATTTGGTTATTGGTCTAATCGAGTTTGCATATTTGTTGTTACTAGTAAATTGCTCTAGGTTATGGACTGGAAAGCGTTATCTAATCCAGGTCAGCACGACATGTTATGGAGATGTTTTATTCATTGGTTATTATTGTAAATGCATTGAGCTGACATGATGCATCACACATTGATTCATTTGTAATTGATTTAATTGTAATATTCTTAGTGAGCTGACCTACACATTTGGTCTTAGGTTTTGGTATATATGTAAGAAGGTGTAAAAAGGATTGCAATAACATATATACGAATACAAGCAGAGCTATACACACAGACATCATTTGAAGATTCAAGGAAGGTATGAAGAAGACAAGTAGAGCTTAACTGGTACTGAATCTAGCATATGAAGATGCTATTTTGAGTAGTACATTATCATTGGATTTAACCATCCAATTGTAGTCAATGTGTCTCCCATTTTATGATTGAGAAGTGATCTCTAGGTAGTTGATCTTTCTACATGTGCAGACCCTATTTGTACACACATACTATCTGTAGTAGTATCATCTGATTATGGGTTAGGTTTCCCACCATGGTTTTTTCCCTTACAGGGTTTCCACGTACAAATATCTATGTTATGTATTGTGGATGTTATCTGTCTTTCTAATTCATGCATTAAACTTTACTGGTACTGTTATTAACTGTTAAACTATCTATCGACATTAAGTTTGGTTTACTGGTATTATGCACTAAGTTTGATTAAGTTATATTTGGGTTGAAATTAATAAACAACTGATTCACCCCCCCTCCCTCTCAGTTGCCTCCGGGTCCTAACAATTGGTATCAAAGCTAAGTCCTCTTTTTGCATAAGTTTAATAGCTTGAGGAGATTCTATGGCAACTAACTATTTCAAGTTGGAAAGTCTGAAGCTTGATGGAACTAACTATGGTATATGGAAGATCAGAATGGAGACACATCTGAATTGCATTGGAAGAGACATATGGGATGTTACAAAGAATGGCTATGTTGGTTCTACATAGAGTCAACCTAATCCACCAACCTTGGCTAAAGATCACGAGAATGATTGCAAAGCAAGAGAAGCACTTTTGAGCACATTTAGGGTATTACAGGGGTAAATTGGAGACATTGAATGAAGGTGATACCACTATCAAAATTGCAAAATTGGAATGCTTCCGGGTTAGGTATGAAAATCTGAAAACAAAAGAAGATGAAAAGATTTCTGCCTTTATGGAAAGAGTTAATGAAATTGTTTTGGGTATACAATGTTGTGGAGGATCCTTAAGTGAAGATGAAATTGTTTCTAAAGTTTTAAGAGCATTGCCACCAACATGCAAAATGAAAGTAACTACTATTAATGAATTGAGAACAATGCCTAATACATTAGTATCTAGAGATACTTTGGTTGGAAAACTTTCAGCTTTTGAACTTGAGGAATTTGGTCTTGTTGCTACAATTAAGATAGATTTGGCTTTCAAAGCTTCATCATCTATAACATCATTATCATCATCATCTGAAAAATCTAATTGGGAAGAACTCTATACTAGAGAACTTGAAGAAATCAGAAGAGAGAATGAAGAACTTGAAGAACTTGAAGCACTATTTACAAGGAAAATGCCTAAAGGTCTAGTTGGAAGTAAGTATGAAGGTAAAGCACCATTTAAATGTTTTAACTGCAATAAAATTGGTCATCTGGCATCTAGGTGTCCTGATAGACATGCAGGATTGAAAGAAGAAGCTAAAAGAACATATAAGCCTAACCTTGAATATCAGAGATACATATTTAAGAAGAATAGAGACAAATCATGTTACTATGCTGATGAAGGAGCTACTGATGATTCTGATGAGGAACCGACAAACAATGGATGGGATTTTGTTACAATAATAGAAAATCAACTAGCACTTACTATTCTACCGGTAGAGCAGGCCCTGGCAGCTAAAATTGAAGAAAAGGATGAATGGATCATTGATTCCAGATGTTCACATCATATGACTGGTGATAAAAGTAAATTCTTAACTTTTTAGGAATACAATGGAGGTCTAGTAAGATTTAGGGATGATAAATCTTGTTTGATCAAAGAAAAAGGCATTATATCTTTTGATGGTAAGCACAATACTGACAACGTTTATTATGTTGAAGGTTTGAAGCATAATATTTTGAGTGCTGGTCAATTAGTTGAAAAAGGATTTCAGTTACAATTGAAGAATGGTAAATGCAAAATCATGAATAGAACTGGTTCAGAAATTGCAACCGGTAATCAGACTAGAGGTAATATCTTTCATTTGAATAACAATGAGAAAACATGCTTGATTGCACATATTGATGAAAGTTGGTTATGGCATAAGAGACTTTGTCATGTAAATTTTGATTGCATTGTGAAAATCAGTACAACTAAGGCAATAAGGGATTTACCTAAGATTGTTAAACCTCACAATCCGATATGTAAGGAATGTCAATTTGGAAAGCAAGTTAGAGCAAGCGTATTCCAGAAAAATCCAATAATGTTCTTGACTTAATTCATACTGATTTATGTGGTCCGGCAAGAACTAGAAGTTTATAAGGAGATAGATATTTTATGCTAATCATTGATGATTATTCTAGAATGTGCTGGGTTACTTTTCTCAGGGAGAAATCAGAAGATTTTGGGGAATTCAAACTATTCAAGGTCATGGTAGAGAATGAAATCGGTAAGAAAATCAAATGTTTGAGATCAGATCAAGGAGGTGAATTCACATCTAAGGAATTTAATACATTCTGTGAAGTGAATGGAATCAGAAGATAATTATATGCACCTCAGACACCCCAGCAAAATGGAGTTGTGGAAAGGAAGAATATAACTATTTTGGATGTAGCTAGAAGCATGATATCATAAGCAAACCTGCCTCATGTGTATTGGAGAAAAGCAGTCAATACAACTATTTATACATTCAACAGAGTTCACATTAAAGGTGAAACCAGTAAGACCCCTCATAAGCTATGGTTTGGTAATACTCCTACTCTTAAATATTTCAAAATATTTGGAAGCAAATGTTATATTAAGAGAGATGATTACATTGGAAAATTTGATCCTAGAAGTGATGAAGGAATATTTCTTGGTTATTCATCTAAGAGAAAGGCATATAGATGTTTTAATAAGAGATTGCAGAAAATCATTGAGTGAAAATGTGAAGATTGATGAATAGTTTAGAGGTAATTCAAGGTCTATGGACTCTAAACCGGTAGTTGAGATAATCACAAATGAACCTACAATGAGTACACTGGTACATAATGTTGATCGAGTCACACTGGCATCATCTGGGAATTCCATAATGACTGAAGAACAACAACAAGTGAATACACCCAGGTATGTAAGATTGAATCACTCTGAAAGTCAGATAATTGGGAATAAGTATCAAGGTGTTATGACTAGAGGAAGACTGGAAAATGGAGAGATATGTCTAATTTTTCAAATTGAACCAACAACTATTAATGAGGCATGTGAAGATAAACATTGGATTAAGGCTATGAAAGATGAATTAGAACAAATTGAAAAGAAACTTAATGTAATTGGAATTAAATGGGTATTCAGAAATAAACTTAATGAAGATGGTAAGGTAATCAGAAACAAAGCAATATTAGTGTGTAAGGGATATTCATAGAAAGAAGAAATTGATTACGATGAAACCTTTGCACCGGTACCTAGAATTGAGGCAGTCAGATTATTCTTAGCTTTTGCACCACACAAGAACTATAAAGTATATCAAATGGATGTTAAATGTGCATTTCTGAATGGTGATCTTGAAGAGGAAGTTTACATTGAACAACCTGATGGATTTTCTTTGACAAATGTCAAAGATATGGTTTGCAGGTTAAGGAAAGCTTTATATGGATTGAAGCAAGCTCCTAGAGATTGGTATGCTAGATTGGACAAATATCTTTTGAATCTTGGTTACATTAAAGGTAATGCTGACAACAATCTATATTACAAAGTAACTAATGATGACATCTTGATTATTGAAGTTTTTGTTGATGATATTATTTTTGGAGGAGAAGAAGGATTGTGTAAAGACTTTTCTAATAAGATGTAGGAAGAATTTGAAATGTCTATGATTGGGGAGATAAAATTCTTTATAGGACTGCAAATTTCATAGACTAATAAAGGTATATTCATAAATCAATCAAATTATGTGAAGGAATTACTTAAGAAATTTGGCATGGAAAACTCTAAACCGGTAAGTATACCTATGACTACAATTGATAAACTATCATTGAAGGATGAATCAACACCTGTTAATCCTACAAGATATAAATCTATGATTGGAGGTTTAGTGTATTTGACACAAACAAGACCTAATATTATGAATGCATTATGTATTGTTTCAAGATTTCAGAGTAATTGTAAGGAAAATCATGAATCAATAGTAAAAAATATTTTCCAATACCTACAAGGCACAACAAATCTTGGTTTATGGTATCCTAAAGATGAAAATTTTCATTTATGTGCATACAAAGATGCAAGTTGGGTAGGAGATGTAGATGACTGAAAAAGCACCACCAGTGGAGCATTTTTTCTTGGTAGCAGACTAATTCATGGTTGAGCAAGAAACATAGTTGTACATCACTATCAACAACAGAATCAGAATATGCTGCAACAACAACTAATTGTACACATGTATTATCGATCAAGCAAATGTTGAAGGACATAAAAGTAAAATGCAAAGAACCTATAATCATTTACTGTGATAATATGGTAGCAATTGATATATCAAAGAATCCGGTATTTCACTCTAAAACTAAACATGTTTCTATAAAATTCAATTTTTTGAAAGAGAATGTTGAAGCAAAAGAAGTGAAATTGGTTTATGTGAATACTAAAGAACAAATTGCAGATATCTTTGCTAAGCCTTTTCCTAAAGAAACTTTTGAATATCTAAGAAAGCAGCTTGGAGTTATACCCTCACCGGTACAAACTTAGATAATTGGAGCATGGCATCAAACCGACATAATTAATAGAGAAATATTTTTCCGGATTTGTTGGAGAGCTACTTCTTAGGGGGAGTAGATTGGATAAATTTGGTTATAACAATTGGTATTTGTAATAAGTTCTATGAACTGATTGTATTTGGTTTTGTATTGCTTTGGCATTTGATGTCAAAGGGGGAGAGATATCTATGGAAAAACACATTATCTTTTGGGAGAGATTATTCATTTGGGGAGAGATTGTTACTCTCTGTATCTGTATTTTGATTTCTGGTTAATGATCTCTTTGAGAGATTGTTGGTTTTTGGTTTTTGGCATTTCTGCTTTGGCACTTAGATGGTTTTTCCATCTTGTGTTGCCGTCAATGCCAAAGGGGGAGAATGTTACTATTTATTAAGTTGCCATTAGTTTTATATCCAAAGTCATTCTATATACTCTAGTTGGTTACCTCTACTAAAACATTCAATCGGTATGCACAGTATAGTTGGTTAAAGAAGAAAGTATTCACATAGCCCAATATACACCGAGCTGTCTACCGAGTATCATTCTATGTCTACTAAGCAACAATAATGATACACCAAGTTGATATAAACCAAGTGAAATGTTTTACTAGATTCATTGAACCTAGACACACATGTGGAAACGTGTTACAAGATCGAGGAACATAGAACCGTTATCACATTGGAAATTGCACTTAAGGATTGTGTATGATTTTGAGGTCATCTAACCAATGAAATATTTTGTATGGTTATTCATTTGATAAATCATGTTTGTAAGATCGAAGCAATGAATCAGATCACCGACGTAAGAGATCTATTTATACAACATGGATTGAGATCAGATAAAATATATATAGTGACAGAGAGAGATATAGAGGTGTATAAAACAAGACATGTGTGATACATAAGAAAGCACTGAGTGTTATGACTATTACAGAGACACAGAGGTCACTGAGAAGGATTTCAGAGAATAGTCAAAGAACAAAGTAAACAAAAGGGTTTACCAAGTTACTTTATGGGTTACCGAGGTATGCTATAAGCTAGGTAATCTCATTTTGAGCACATAGAATCTGCTATAACATTCCAGATGTAAAGTTGCAGATATTTGTAATAATTTATTGTAATATTTTGAAGTTGTAAGATAAACCTTTAATAGGGTAAAAGACTCTAACAAAGTCTATAAATTGTAACGCCTTTAACCAGGTGTAGCATTTAGAATAAGTGTTGTAAAATCCTTTAGCAAGGTAGATCTAAAGATCTTTATACTCCTTATAGGGTAAGCTATCAAAAATAGATAAACATGTAGCTCTAACCAACCACTCTTTATTATTGGAGTAGTGAAGTTGTGGGTGCCATCCCTACCATAGTTTTTCTCTCTAACCAACAGTTTCTGCGTAACCAAAATATATGAGTTATGGAGTGAATCATGTATGATTGTTATTTATTTGTTTTAGCTTTATGTTATGTTGCAGCAGTTTTTGGTTTATGCATAACAGTAAAGATATTGTTGTTAAAAGGTTTTGAAGTACTAATTCACCCCTTCCCTCTTAGTACATTAGCTTTCCATATTGGGCCTAACAATTGGTATCAGAGCTTGAGTCTTGGAAAAGGGTTTAACAGCCTAAAGAGAAAGATCTTATCAATAGAAGGCTATAA
This sequence comes from Cryptomeria japonica, assembly GCF_030272615.1. Taxonomy (NCBI): domain Eukaryota; kingdom Viridiplantae; phylum Streptophyta; class Pinopsida; order Cupressales; family Cupressaceae; genus Cryptomeria; species Cryptomeria japonica. The sequence goes on along the minus strand of NC_081412.1, from coordinate 44,624,580 downwards.
ACAATCTCGGAGAATAGTGTATCTACAAGAAAGACAAATGCAAAAATCATTGAAAGTGAGAAGATTATCTGTTGATTTGCAGGACTCTCAAGAGTTAGTGGAACAAATTGAAACATCATCTGAGAATAGTATATCTAAAGAAACTGAAGAGATGATTGTGTTATCATTGATTAAAAATGGGCTTTTCTTTTCCCATGATTGGCTATGATTTGTTGAAATTTTGAATAGGGTACAGTTTCAAATGCTTCAGCTCTATTCTAGACCTCAAGGGTTTAAGGGTTTTTGATTTTAGATCCTCTTGTGTTTGTTTTAAACCCTCTGATTTCTAATCTTTTGCTACTTTATTCACTTAAGTAATGGGTTGTGGGGTCATAGGAAGTATCCCCCTTGTTGTTTGCGTAGGCGGTCATGTTAATTAATCAAAAAATTTATGCCTCATATGTTTTTCTCCTAAAGTTGTCGGGCCTAGTAACTGCTGTGCATCTCACGGGTGGATCCACGGCTCACGTTATTTCACTAGGCGAAGTTGCACATAATTTAAAACCAGCGAAGTTGCAAAAATGACATGGCATGCCACATAGACGGTCCAACTGGTTGATGATAGTGAGTAAAATGGTGACATGTGACGTAAGTTACAATAGTCAGCGGGTCAGGATTAAAGGCTAAAAGATGGGCCCCAGAGGTGAGTCAGGTCGTAGTCAGGAGATGACCTAGAGGATACAGCTGTTAAGAAGAAAGTGGGGGCCCCGTGGTTTTCTCTCAGCAAATGAAAAAGTGACAAGTCAACTCCGACGGTGACTGGATGCCAGGTGTTCACAGTGAGTCGGCAGGCCCACCCCTCCCGAAAGCCTTTTTAGATGATTAAAATCCGATCAACTTAAGAGATGATCTGATGGCCCGCACTATTTCCCAAGGGTACGATGCTCATTCTTTATACCACGTGAAATAGCGAGAGTGCATGAGAGTCGTCCACGTGTCATGATGACACGTGGTCTAAGAAGAAAGTGTGGGCCTGCTCAGGTGGAACCGGTGGTATAAAGGAAAGACACGTGGCTAGCATTAAGTCAAATGCGAAGGAAATTTCAAGGCCAATGGTTGGGTGCCACGTGGTATCATATAGCCAATAGAGAAGCGGGACCCGGTGCAGAGCCAAAGTTGTTAGTTAATCTAATGCTCGATCAAGTTTCTTTTGATCGGACGGTCGACACTATTTCGCAAGACTAAGCTGCCCGATAGTTATGCTTCACAAAGTTGCGAAAGAGCAAAATGAAACACTTGCAGGAACGTTGTGACCCGTTGGAGCGAAAAATACGAATTCTCGTATGAATTCAATTTTGAAGGGATGGTCGAAGCATGCGGAATCAATGTTGTAGTTAAGACCTTGAGTACAATATTTGATTTCCTATCAACCAGGTGAAGATATCTTTTAAAGGATTTTGCAGAAGAGCAAATGCAGAGTTATTTTCTTCAGGTATAGAGCAATTTGGTTCAGTTGCAGAGCAAATTCCTTCAAGCGAAGAACAAATTCTCTCGTATTCTTGTGTAGCAATTCCTGTGTAGTGTTTTAGATAGGATAATTGATTCATCACAGAATTATTTAGGAGTGGTATTCATTTCTTACATTTTCAAAATGGCTCCTAAAAGAGAGTTTTCTGGCAAAGTTAACTATTCATAAATGAGTGTCTGTGATGATTTTTTAGAACAGTTGATGTTGTCAACTAATTAGGCTTCAAAGGCAAAAGAGTTAGTGGCCAAGGCTCCCCATTTAAAGATAGGAGAAGGATTATATGACAGGGGTAACTGGTTGAGAGACCCACAGGTTGGATTGTCTGGGTTGGGGTTGTTTAAAGTTGGATTCGGAATGAGAAATTCTCCTGCACCACAAAACTGTATCTGGGAATTAGATGTCGAGAAATTAGTTGTCCTAGGGGTATTTATGGACACAGATTTGCTGATCCAAATTGCACTCAACTATGATCCAGTCACAAGAAGCATTCGGGATGTAAATGGGAAAACCCTTGTTGAGATTAATGCTGAAGAGTTTAGGATAGCTTTTGGGCTTAATGAGTTAACCAATTTTCTAGAACCTATAAATTTCACATCATTAGCCCAAATTTACGGTGCACAGAGGAGTCATCTCAGGAATGGGCCTCTCAAGGAGTTTTTTGTGAGAATAGGAGGGTTAACAGTTGTAGGACCCAACACTCAAGAGCCCTTTTCATTAAGTATGTTCACCTTAAGGGCTAAAGGAATGTATTGGGCACTTTGCCATGTTTTGGGAGAAGATGCTGAAGCAAATATGCCAAATCATTACTTGTTAATGATTGCTCAGATTTTGAATCCTTCTCTTACAATTACATTTGATTATGCCTCTTTCATTGCTGATGCTATTCATGGAGGGTTAATAGGAATCAAGAATGGAAAGGTGGATAGGCCTTTCGGATGGTACTCACTCTTGATGCATCTTTTTCTCTTCAAAGGTGGTGATTACTTTGCCAGTGGACTAGATGTTGTTAAGGAGAAGGAAGGAGAAAAAATGCTAGTACAATTATGGAGTACTGTGTTGTCATGGGATAGAGAGGATGCCAGTTTTTTTAAGTTTGATAAATATTTTGCATCAAAGATAAGGACTCTCCTCTACTCTGAGAACTCAAGAATCCCTAAAGTTCTTCTAGAATTCATAAGACCAAAAGAATTTGCAGAGAACATAAAAATTGTTCATAACTGGGGTGACATTTTCTTGTATCCAGTCTCCACAATTTTTAGAGTGTTTGGTTTAAGAGGTACCCCATTTTTGCTACCTTACCAGGTCCCTCTCAAAGTAGGAATCACAGAGATCCTTAGACAAATTGGTGGCTTACAAGAGGCAGAGTTGACAAGCAGGGGTAAAGGGACTATTTTTGATAAATGGAGGCCTAGGGAGCAAGATTTAGAGTTTATGTGTGTATCTTGCGATGAGGCAAGGGCCAATCCCATCATCAAATCCACTTCTAATGTCGCTAAAGTCTTAGTACAATTAGCAGCAGAGGTGGATAATGTGGATAGGAAGGTTAATTTGTGCAAGAAGGAATACACTGATCAAGTTTTTGAGTTGCTCCCAGGAGTTTTTGCTAGCCCGGATCAATTAAAGGACAAACAGATGTGGCTTAAGGAGATAGAAGCTAAATTGTTAGTGAGAGTTAAAGGAATTATTGATCTAGATGATGCTTCTTTCTTTGTTGTGACAATACAAGAGATAGAGAAAATTAAGTCACATTATGGTTTTCTCAATTCAAAAGTCAACAAAATGAGAAATTCTTGGAAAAGGTTGACTAAAAATAAAGATAAAGTGATTAATTTCTCATAGCCGACAGAAGAGGTGTATAATGAGTGGACAATTAAATATGCCACCCATGATCCAGAATAGTTGGAGAGTGCCCCTAAAAAAGTAAAAGAGGTTGCAACTAAACAGCTTGTTGAAGAAACTGTAGATGCCGAAAAGAGCTTGTAACTGTTTTTGCGAAAAGCTTGTAACCTCTTTATTTTGAAAGGAATGATTGTAACAAACTCTCCTTGAGAAGTCCGAAGCTTTGTGCATCCATGTTGTTATAAATGGATACTAGGACTAGAGGAAAAAGGATCGCAAAGAATTGTAAGAAAACGCTGTAGAAATTTATCTGAGCTTTTCTAAGTCTAATGGAGAATACTCAAAATTTCTTGTAATATTTCTTGAACTAAATATCAATATACAGACCATCAGTTTTGAGTAAATCTTTGTGTTGTCTTCAAGTGTGTTTACAAATTTGTTTACTGTTTTCATTTTGAATAATCTAGGGTTGTTCTGTTTGAATGGAATTGCAAAGCAATTTTAGTAGAAGTGTTCATTAGCTTTTCTCTTTAGGAGGGAAATTAAAGATGCGGGGATCATTCATACCGATAAACTCTTTTGGAAGAGACTTTGAATTTTGATGATCATAGCTTTATTTGGAATGCGTAAATTCTTGTAGGTGTCAGGCATATATAAGGATTAATAGAAACCAAGCCAACGGGAAGCATAAAGATGTTTTGTTTGAGGAGTCTTATTTGAGTTTAGATGACTTTGTGACCTTGGATAAGGCACTAGTATTAATTGAAGTTGTTTATTGCATGTTTTGTTGATCGAAATACTGAATTTAAGTATAATTACCATTCTTTGTTTTCAGTTGATTTCAAGGTGAATAGATCCACTAGTTTTCTGGACTAGTTTGTTGTGGGTTTATGTTTGAAAGTGTGAATTTAGTTCACAAAGGTATACCCACCTGGGCTCTGAGTAAGTCCGAAGTGTAGGAGGTTCAATCAAATCTTGTCATACGTTGTCTTGAGAATTTCCTTATCTTTGATGTCTCTTCTGCACCGAGTTTAATCATATTATTTTAAGGATGTTAAAGGAAATCAAATTTTGAAGACAACTAAAGTGGTGACTCTGCTGGGGAAAGTTACAATAAAGATATAAACACAGATCTGTGTTGAGGCTTGTAAAGAAAATTTTTGTGTGTTTGTGGATAAGACTGCTTGTTTTTATTATTCCCATAGTTTTGTGGGTGGCAACTCTGTTACTTTTGAACCAGTCCTTGTGAGATACAAATTTTTCTAAAAGGAAGACAAGCGAGATGCAAGGAGCAAGAAACACAAGATTATTCATGAAGAAACATCATCGTGAAACTTTGCAAGAAAGTCTGCCAGAACAGTCACGGAGAGGCCAGAAGAGATCTATGTTGCATGAGCCATCAAATGTTGCTTGGGTGCAGAAAAACAATAATACTGGTAAGATGCCTGATCGACCTGTCTATGCAAAGTCTAATTCATCTTCTAGAGATTCAGAGCATGATATTTTAGGTTTCCATTCAGGATTGTTTGGAAATATTAATGATGCACCTATTTTAAATCAAGATCTATCTCATGTTAGTGTTTCTGCAAAAGATAGAACTAGTTCAAATGCAATTAGGCACTCTGTTCCTAGGATAATTGATGGGAACATTAGTCTGATTGACATAGATCAAGTTAATGCCTCAGACTTTGAAGAAAACTTCCCTGATGAGGATAAAGTGTCTCAAGAGATTGAAGATTTAAATAGAAGAGTCCATCATTTAATATCCTTAAGAGCCCAAAAGGAGGAAAATAAGGAGAAGGAAGTTAAAGCCAAACTAATGGAAAGAGATAGGCTTCTTAGACAGATAGCTAATCTTGAAGCACTTGCTAAAGAGAAAGAAAAGAATGACGAGGAAGGCCCTGTGATTAGAGAAATTCTAATCCCCAAAACTAAACAAGCTTGTAAGTCAGTAGCCCAGCCAACTAGGGAAGTATTTAATGACTCCCAGTTTCCTAAAGCCAATCTAGATAAAGGAAAATAGAAATGGGTAGATGATGGAGTAGAATCTAAAACTACAGAAGAGATCTCTCATAGGATTCTAGCACATGAGAGAGAGATGGAAAGGATGAGGAAGGAAAAAGAAGACCTCCAAATGGAACTAGAAAAGGCTGAGTTAGAAGCAGTGAATCAGGAAGTAAAAAGAAAGATTAATTACTTAAAGACTCCCCCTATTACATTCCCATCAGAAGATCTTAGCAAGCCTAATCCCCAACACATTTCCTTTCCCCGAGTTAATACTCAACCTGCAGTACAAGCTAATATTGCCTCAGTAAGCCAAATACCCGTGAATAAACAGTACACCCAAGCACCTCAATCTCCAATCCCAAAAGCTAAAATGACCATGGGAAATAATAGTGCTATTACCCCTTTTCAGAGAAGGCCAATCAATTTAGAACAATATAGGCAATTGTTCTTTGATGGGATCCTGGGATATCCAAATCATGTTCCCACTGAGTTAAGAGATAGACTCCATAAATTTGCTGGGAACAATGCAATTAGTGCTAAGGAACATCTGAAATCTTTTGGGGATCTAATAAACGATTATGAGATAGTAGATGAAGATGTCATTATGAAACTGTTTGTTCATTCCCTGGTTGATGATGCAAGAGATTGGTACAGAGGTCTTCTAGTAAATAGAATAGGTTCATGGGAAGATTTTAAAAATTGCTTTCAAGAGTAGTATGGTGACAAGACTAATGTGAGTTTCATGCTAAATGAGTTCAACAATATTAGAAAATCTGAAAATGAAATGGTCATTGATTTCAATGCCAGATTTCAGAAAGCCATGCATAGATTGTATCAAGTGATGAGGCTAGATGATAACATGTGTCTTAATACATATTACAATGCATTTGATTCCAAAATGGCCTATATCTTGAGAGATAAAAATCCCCATAACCTGAGAGATGCTTTTAGAATTGCCATTAATGTAGAAAGTAACGGAAAAGCATCTAGAAAATTAGGAAGAAGGACAGATGGTAGATTATGGCAAGAAACCAAACAGCAACCTAATAAAGTTGCTAAAGAGGATGATAAAATAGAGAAATTGGTTACTGCTATGAAAGATTTGACTGCCAAGGTTAACAAAAATGATAAACCTCATTATAACTGGCAAGATAGACCCCCTAGATTACATGATATGCCATATAATACCAATTGGAAGGACAGTAAACCCCAAATTGAGAAGCCCAAAATTACCCAAAGTCAAGACACACCAGATCCTTTAAAAGGGAAATCTGTTCACAATATAGAAAATACTCCTTGGTGTATTGCTTGTGATAGACCACATTCTCCTCATCAGTGTGCAGTGGCTCAAGCTCTTGAAGAATCTATGAGACCAGAAGCAGAGCCTGACATTAATATGTTTGAAACCATCGTAGAAAGTGATGAGGAATCCATGCAAAGTGAATACAATGATGTGTTGGATAATGAAAAGCTAGTGCAAGGACCGTTAGCCTTAGATTGGCATCCTACATTGAATGTGGTAACAATTGAAGATGAAGAGGTTCATCTTAGGAGGCCTAGTGAGGAAGAAGTTAGAAATCTCACTAAGGCTACAATTGCCAAAGAAAAACATAACTATAATCTGAGAAGCACCAAGAGAGACACTGATCAGGGTGAGCTAGGTTCTATGTTTGTAAAGGAAGTTACAAAAAGGGGGGCATCAAGCAGTGCTACTACTATTCCTAAGGTCGGTCAAGAAAAGGGGGAACAAGTTAAAGATGTACCTAGAGGCAAAGATGATAAAAATGTTGGTGATGTACAAGGAGTAGAGACAGTGAAAAGGGCAAGTCAATTCAAAACAGAAAAAGTTAGGGTTAATACTGAAAAATGCAATAATTCTACATTTGATATGGCCCAAGCTTTAACATAAATGAAAGTCACTATTTCATTAATAGAATTGCTAAACATTAAAGAACATAAGGATGTAACTTTGTCTTTATTCTCTAGTATATCTGATAGTGACACAGTATTACCCACCGGTTTAGCTAAAGTTGGAAAGGATCAAGAGTTCCAAATCCCAGAGGTTTATGTTGGAACCACTATCACTCAGGAGCCTTCTCAGGTAGATCCCTTCTATGTTACCTTGTTATTCAATAATTGGTTGATTAAAAACTGCATGATAGATTCAGGAGCTGCTGCTAATGTAATGCCTTATGGTGTTATGAAAGAATTAGGGTTATCAGTAACCACTGTGTATGGGAAATGCTATGCCATGGATAATAGAGAAGTACCTGTGATAGGTACAATGAAAGATGTAGAAGTAAAAATAGCAGCATTTCCTGAAGCCACTTACAAAATGGATGTTATTGTTACTGACACTAAACCCCACTATGGTATGTTACTTTCCAGGTAGTGGGCAGTAGTAGTAGGGGGAAATGTCCAACTGGACTTATCTTATGCTACCATTCCTATTAGTGGTAATCAGGTCAAATTATACAAAGAGCCATGAGCTCCTAGGGTAATTGAAAAATGTAAACCCTAGTATGCTTAATTGTATGATTGATGTAGATTTAGATAACTTTAGACTTCAACCAATTTCACCTCAATTGAAGAATACTAACCTTATTGTGGTTGAGCTGCAAGCACAACAATATGGGTTGTGGCAGATATATTTTGATGGAGCTTGCTCCAAAGAAGGATCTGAAGCAGGGGTTCTTTTTGTGTCCCTGTTAGGTATAACTTTTAAATACTCATTTTTATTGGCATTCTAGTGCACAAATAATACTACAGAGTACGAAGCCCTGTTACTAGGACTTGAGGTTGCAAAAAGGCATGGAATCCAACTGTTGAAAGTAATGGGGGATTCAGAATTGGTTGTTTCTTAGGTGAGATCTAAATATGCATCCAAGAATGATAGATTAAAGTAGTATAAGCATGTTGTTTGGGATGTTATTGAGCATTTTGATGCATTTTCTATTAATTGGATAGAGCGAGCAAAAAATATTATGGTAGATTTCCTAGCTAATGTTGCTTTGAAAAATGATGATGCAACGCTAACCAGTATTTCCACTGTGGAAATAAAATCTAGGCTTGCTATTCCTGATAATGTGTACAATTGGCAAGTTTTTGCTGATGATGAAGACATTCTTAGGTTTATCCAATATGCTGATGATTATGATGGAAAAAAGATTGATTTTAATGCATTGGTGGAAGTGGTAGACAACAGAGAGACAGTGTTTGGAAATGATGTGGTCCAGTTGGAAACCAATGAAATACCTAAAGGGTTGGTGGAGCTGGAGAGCATGTTTAGTTATAATGATAGTCATTTACATCAGCGGTCTACCACCAAGTTGGAAGAGTTAGAGGAGGTAAACCTGGGAACAGAATCATCCTCTAAGTTGGTATATATTAGAAAGAAACTACCCCCTCATGTCAGGACTAACCTTATTAATTTATTGAAAAGGTATAAGCATGTCTTTGCTTGGTCTTATGAAGACCTAAAGGTGTATAGACAAGATCTTTTTTAGCATGAAGTTCCTTTACTTCCAGATGCTAAGCCTTTCAGACAGAAACAGAGGCCTATCAATCCCTTGTTAGAAACTAAAATGCAACAAGAGTTGACCAAATTGAGAGAAGGGGGGATTATCAAACCAATAAGGCATTCTTCATGGGTCTCCAATTTGGTCTGAGTGAGGAAGAAAATGGAGACATCAGATTGTGTGTAGATTTTAGGAATCTAAATGTTGCTTCCTTGAAAGATAACTACTCATCCCCAAATATGGAAGTCATGCTACAGAGAGTGACAGGATGTGATCTTTTATTCATGATGGATGGTTTCTTAGGATATAATCAAGTGTTGGTAAAGGAGTCTGAACAGTTTAAGACAACTTTCACTACTCCATGGGGAACTTATGTATATGTGAGAATGTCATTTGGATTAAAAAATGCAGGAGCTACATTTCAGAGAGCTATGGATGTACCCTTCAAAGAATTCATAAACATCATCATGGTGGTGTATCAAGATGATCTAACTTGTTTCTCTAAAAAGGTTGATGATCATTGTGGACATCTAGAGAAGGTGTTCAATAAAATCTTGGAATTTGGTGTATCACTGAATCCCAAGAAATGTCATTTTGGGGTCATTGAAGAAAAGTTATTGGGACACATAGTCTCTAAGGAGGGGGTAAGAATAGACCCTGAGAGAATTGAAGCAATCAATAGGGTGTCTGAACCAAAAAATGTGAAAGGTATCCAATCCTTTTTAGGTAAAGTAAATTTTGTCAGGAGATTCATTGCAAACTTCACAAAGATAGTGAAGCCTATCGTCAAATTGCTTAAGAAGGATACAAAATTTTATTGGGATCAAGAAGCTTCAAAAGCTTTTGCTGAGATTAAGAAGGCAATCCAGGAGGCACCAGTGTTGAAATCTCTTGATTATAATAAGCCTTTTTCTCTGTTTTCTTTTGCTTCATATCATACAGTGGCTGCAATATTACTACAAAAGCACAATGAAGGATATGAACATCCCATAGCCTTCTACAGTAAGTCTTTGCAGGCGGCAAAACTAAAATATGAAACCATGGAGAAACAAGCTTATGCCCTAGTTAAAGTTGTTAAGGCTTTTAGGCCATATTTAGTGAATGCGAATATCATTGCTTATGTCCCACATGCTGCATTTAAAGATATTTTGTCGTAGTCTGAGGTTACTGGAAAGAGATGCAGATGGATTAATAGATTCAGGAATTCAACTTGGAGATAAAGATCACAAAATTGGTGAGAGGTTTAGGTTTGGCTAAGCTCATGACTGAGTCAAATCTCATGAATGTAGAAATACACAATGTTGAGGTTAGAGATGCTTTGGTCACTAATATTGAGAGGCAACTCTGGTATACAGAGATAATCCAAGTTTTGAGAGGTGATACCCTCCCAGAAGAAATGACATACAATCAGAAAAGAACTCTGAAACTCAAGTCCCAAAAATATGTGCTCATTCAGGGTGATCTTTTCTAGAGAAAAAGAGATGGAGAGTTACTAATGTGTTTGGATGAATTTCAAGCTAAACAGGTGTTGACTAAAATGCATGATGGAGTATGTGGAGGTCACTATTCTACTAAGACTACTACTGGTAAGATAATTCGGGCAAGGTATTATTGGCCCACCTTATTTAAAGATACCCATGCATATGTTCGGAGATGTGACCCATGTCAGAGATTCTCATCCAAGCTTAAGTATGAAGGAGCCTTACCCCTAAATCCAGTCTCTATAGAAGCTCCTTTTGTCTAGTGGGGCATTGATTTTATTGGAGAAATTGTTGAGAAGTTAGGGAGAGGTCATGGATGGATCATAGTGGCCACTGATTATTTCACCAAATGGATAGAAGCCATCCCTATAAGAAGAGCTACTAGTAAAGTTGTCATTGATTTCCTAATGGATAATATTGTAACTAGATTTGGAACACCTGCAAAATTGGTGATGGATAATGCCATGTGTTTCAGATCAGAAGAATTTGTAGGCTTTTGTACTAGTCACGGAATACTCATGTCATACTCTTCACCTTATCACCCTTAGGGGAATGGACAAGAAGAATCTAGCAATAAAAGCCTGTTGAATATCATCAAGAAAATCCTAGAAGAGAATAAAAGATCTTGGGATCAAAAGTTGAAGTTAGCTCTGTGGGCAGATAGAATAATAGTTAAGAAACCATTGGAATGTCACTTTTTGAATTAGTTTATGGTGCCCAAGCTAGATTGCCGATAAATAACCTTCTTCCAGTGTATAAGTTTTTGCAAAATGAGGACATGGAGGTATCTGAACCAATGGAAAACAAAATGATCCAAATTGTAGAAATGGAGGAGCTTAGGACTTCTGCCCTTAAGAAAAATCAGAAGATCCAATTGCAGTCAAAGTATCTTTTTGATAAAAGGACATCACTAAGGAAGTTTCAAATTGATGACAAGGTTCTTCAGTGGAATGCAAAAGGATAGGATAAGGGAAAGCATAAGAAATTTGAATCACTATGGATTGGCCCTTTTGTGGTTTGCGACTTAAATGGTAAGGATTCATATTTCTTGAAGAATATGGATGATGAAATGCAAGAATTTCTAGTGCATGGACAATTCATGAAGCATTATTTCTCTTAATGTCCATGCACGGTAGGTCCTTTGTTTGTACATATTTTGTTCCTTTCTTGCTTTTTTGTTTTGGTCTGTGTTTTGGTTTGTTCCTCTAGAGTTTCTAAGTTTTCTTGTGTTGACCTTGCGATCAACCATCCCCAGTTAGAGCCGCTGTTATCACTGATTAAAAATGGGATTTTCTTTTCCCATGATTGGCTATGATTTGTTGAAATTTTGAATAGGGTATAGTTTCAAATGCTTCAGCTCTATTCTAGACTTCAAAGGTTTAAGGGTTTTTGATTTTAGATACTCTTGTGTTTGTTTTAAACCCTCTGATTTCTAATCTTTTGCTACTTTATTCACTTAAGTAATGGGTCATGGGGTCGTAGGAAGTGTCCCCCCTTGTTGTTTGCCTAGGCAGTCATGTTAATTAATCAAAAAATTTATGCCTCATATGTTTTTCTCCTAAAGTTGTCGGGCCTAGTAACTAGTGCGCATCTCGCGGGTGGATCCACAGCTCACATTATTTCGCTAGGTGAAGTTGTGCGTAATTTAAAACTAGTGAAGTTGCGAAAATGACATGGCATGCCACATAGATGGTCTAGTTGGTTGATGATAGCGAGTAAAATGGTGGCACGTGGCATAAGTTACAACAGTCAGCGGGTCAGGATTAAAGGCTAAAAGGTGGGCCCTAGAGGTGAGTCAGGTCGCAGTCAGGAGATGACCTAGAGGATACAGCTATTAAGAAGAAAGTGGGGGCCCCATGGTTTTCTCTCAGCAAATGAAAAAGTGGCAAGTTAGCTCCAACGGTGAGTGGATGCCAGGTGTTCATAGTGAGTCAACGGGCCCACCCCTCCCAAAAGCCTTTTCAGATGATTAAAAGCTGATCAACTTAAGAGATGATCCGACGGCCCGCGCTATTTCGCAAGGGTAAGATGCTCATTCTTTATACCCTGCGAAATAGCGACAGTGCACGAGAGACATCCACATGTCATGATGGTGGCCCTGGAGGATACAACTATTAAGAAGAAAGTGGGGGCCTCGTGGTTTTCTCTTGGCAAATGAAAAAGTGACAAGTCAGCTCCGACGGTGACTGGATGCCAGGTGTTCACAGTGAGTCAGCGGGCCCACCCCTCCCGAAAGCCTTTTCAAATGATTAAAAGCTAATCAACTTAAGAGTCGTTCTGATGGCCCACGCTATTTTGCAAGGGTAAGAAGCTCGTTCTTTATACCCCGCGAAATAGCGAGAATGCATGAGAGCTGTCCACGTGTCATGATGACACGTGGTCTAAGAAGAAAGTGTGGGCCCGCCAAGGTGGAACTAGTGGTATAAAGGAAAGACATGCGGCCAACATTAAGTCAAATGCGAAGGAAATTTCAAGGCCAATGGTTGGGTGCCACGTGGTATCATATAGCCAAGAGAGAAGCGGGACCCGATGCGGAGCAAAATTTGTTAGTTAATCTAACACTCGATCAAGTTTCTTTTGATCGAATGGTCGGCACTATTTCGCAGGACTAAGTTGTCCGATAGTTATGCTTCGCGAAGTTGCGAAAGAGCAAAATGAAACACTTGCAGGAACGTTGTGACCTATTGGAGTGAAAAATACGAATTCTTGTATGAATTCAATTTTGAAGGGACGGCTGAAGCATGCGGAATCAATGTTGTACTTAAGGCCCTGAGTACAATATTTGATTTCCTATCAACCAGGTGAAGATATCTTTTAAAAGATTTTGTAGAAGAGCAGATGTAGAGTTATTTTCTTTAGGTATAGAGCAAGTCAGTCTAGTTACAGAGAAAATTCCTTTAAGCGAAGAATAGGTTCTCTCGTATTCTTGTGTAGCAATTCCTGTGTAGTGTTTTAGATAAGATAATTGATTCATCACAGAATTGTTTAGGAGTGGTATTCATTTCTTACGTTTTCAAAATGGCTCCTAAAAGAGAATTTTTTGGCAAAGTTAACTATTCATAAAGGAGTGTCTGTGATGATTTTTTAGAACAGTTGACGTTGTCAACTAATGAGGCTTCAAAGGCAAAAGAGTTAGTGCCCAAGGCTCCCTGTTTAAAGATAGGAGAAGGATTATATGACAAGGGTAACTGGTTGAGAGACCCACAGGTTGGATTGTCTGGGTTGGGGTTGTTTAAAGTTGGATTCAGAATGAGAAATTCTCTTGCCCCACAAAACTATATCTGGGAATTAGATGTCAGGAAATTAGTTGTCCCAGGGGTATTTATGGACATAGATTTGCTGACCCAAATTGCGCTCAACTATGATCCAGTCATAAGAAGCATTCGGGATGTAAATGGGAAAACCCTTGTTGAGATTAATGCTGAAGAGTTTAGGATAGCTTTTGGGCTTAATGAGTTCACCTATTTTCTAGAACCTATAAATTTCACATCATTAGCCCAAATTTATGGTGCATAGAGGAGTCATCTCAGGAATGGGCCTCTGAAGGAGTTTTTTGTGAAAATAGGAGGGTTAATAGTTGTAGGACCCAACACTCAAGAGCCCTTTTCATTAAGAATGTTCACCTTGAGGGCTAAAGGAATGTATTGGGCACTTTGCCAAGTTTTGGGAGAAGATGCTGAAGCAAATATGCCGAATCATTATTTGTTAATGATTGCTCAAATTATGAATCCTTCTCTTGCAATTACATTTGATTATACCTCTTTCATTGCTGATGCTATTCATGGAGGATTAATAGGAATCAAGAATGGAAAGATGGATAGGCCTTTCGAATGGTACTCACTCCTGATGCATCTTTTTCTCTTCAAAGGTGGTGATTACTTTGCTAGTGGACTGGACCTTGTTAAGGAGAAGGAAGGAGAAAAAATGTCGGTACAATTATGGAGTACTGTGTTGTCATGGAATAGAGAGGATGCCAGTTTTTTTAAGTTTGATAAATATTTTGCATCAAAGATAAGGACTCTCCTCTTCTCTGAGAACCCAAGAATCCCCAAAGTTCTTCTGGAATTCATAAGACCAAAAGAATTCGTAGAGAACATAAAAATTGTTCATAACTGGGGTGACATTTACTTGTATCTAGTCTCCACAGTTTTCAGAGTATTTGGTTTCAGAGGCACTCCATTTTTACTACCTTACCAGTTCTCTCTCAAAGTAGGAATCACAGAGATCCTTAGACAAATTGGTAGCTTACAAGAGGCAGAGTTGACAGACAGGGGTAAAGGGACTATTTTCCCTGCAGCTACCATAGCTCACCATTTTGTAATAACAAAAGGAGGCTGGATTTGCTTTGAGGATTTCCTCAAGCCTTATCATTTGTCCACTGCAGTGTCCAAGTGTGCTGATCCAGAAGACTTCTTCAACGGTATGTTTAGGAAGAAGGTAGCATGCAGAGGTAGGCCTCATCAATTCCAGATTCCTGAAGACCTCATCAGAAATGAGTTTGATCTAGATGAGAAGGAGCTAAGGAAAGAGAAGTGGGTGGCTTATAAGAAAGCCTTGAATTTTGTGCATTAGTTTGATGCCAGCTATGACCCATTGTCTAGCTTTTTCCTACTGGAAGAGAAAATAAAGGTTTGATTGTTTGCTTTGAAGATGTGATGCAGACACTGAAGGAGAAGAGGGAAGCTGTAATCAAGAGTAACCTTGAGAAGGCAAGAATGATCCTAAGTAGGTCAGCTTCCAGCAAGGCAATCCCTCCTGGTGATTATACACTGCATAAGAAATCCAGTTATAGTGTGCTGATGCCTACAACAGGGGAGCCCTCTACCTCCAAAGGAAAGAGGAAGATACAAGATGTCATTGACATCCAAGAAAGCCCAAAGAAGCAAAGGGTGGGGAAAGAAGTTCAATCAGATACACCTTTGTATTCCCCATCCCAATCCCCTATCCATATAGGAAATGAGCAAGCAGCAGCTGAGCAACTCCTACAATTAGGTAGTCTAGGGGAAATTGCATACACTTATGATGAAGTGGAGGAAGGAATGCCAGAAGAACCCATTGCTGCTGAAATGGATATCACTACTACTGAACTCAAAGGCCAGGAGTGGGATCCTAAGATAAAATAGGCAAGTAGTGCCTTTTTAGCTAATAACAATTTTGTCACATCAGAAACATTTATGCAGTTTATATGGAAACAACACATAGATAAATATAATGCTAGATGTGAAATGAGAAAGGCTAAGTAGCCCAATAAAGATCCAGCCCTGGTGGAAGAGGAAATAAAGCAAGAGATGATGGAAGAATTCAAAACCATCACCCCTGAGCAGGGAAGAGATATGGTAGCACAAGCTGGAGTGCTTATCTTAACCGAATGGGATATAATAGACGCCCTGGTACTAGATGCAGTGAGAAAAGAGACTAAACCCATGGAGGGGATTACTTTTAATAAGGACAATGCTACACTCGTCATGTGGTCTCTAAAGAGAAATGAGAGTAAGAAAAGAAAAGACACCCCAGAGTCAAGTTACCTTGGTGGAATGATGGTGAAGAGAGTACAGAGTATAGGGGTAGTGGAGGCTACTAGCACTATGTTAGAGACTGCAAAATTTAGTGTTCCAGTAGCAGAGAAGGAAGCCAAAGAGAAAGAGGCCCTCCAAGTTAAGTTGGAAATAGTTTTGAAGGCCTATAACAATGCTAAGCAGGAGGTAAGAGGTAAGGATAGCATCATTGCCAAACTACAGAGCCAGTTGACTGGACAATTCTATCAAGGTGAGTCTTCAACACTGATGATCTCCTCTTCTCTTGCAAGACTTCCACCTACTAGCCCTATCATTGAGTTTCCACCATCTCCAGCACCCTCCAGCTCTCAAATGATTGAAATCACTCCCCAAGAATTAGAAAACTTGAAACAGGCTCAGGCCTTATACGCAAAGAAGTATGAGGAGAGAGTAAGAGCTACAATTTCCAGTTTTGCAGATACAATAAATGCCTCATTGCTCTACAACAATGTAGGTAAAATTATGGATATATGGAATGAGCTCAGGAGAGAGAAGGTCATTTTGACACCTATTTTTTATAAATGGAGGCCTAGGGAGCAAGATTTAGAGTTTATGTGTGTATCTTGCGATGAGGCAAGGGCCAATCCCATCATCAAATCCACTTCTGATGTCGCTAAAGTCTTAGTACAATTAGTAGTAGAGGTGGATAATGTGGATAAGAAGGTTAATTTGTGCAAGAAGGAATACACTGATCAGGTTTTTGAGTTGCTCCTATGAGTTTTTGCTAGCCCGGATCAATTAAAGGACAAACAGATGTGGCTTAAGGAGATACAAGCTAAATTGTCAGTGAGAGTTAAAGGAATTATTGATCTAGATGATGCTTCTTTCTTTGTTGTGACAATACAAGACATAGAGAAAATTAAGCCACATTATGGTTTTCTCAATTCAGAAGTCAACAAAATGAGAAATTCTTGGAAAAGGTTGACTAAAACTCAAGATAAAGTGATTAATTTCTCATGGCCGACAGAAGATGTGTATAATGAGTGGACAATTAAATATGCCACCCATGATCTGGAATAGTTGGAGAGCGCCCCTGAAAAAGTAGAAGAGGTTGCAACTAAATAGCTTGTTTAAGAAACTCTAGAGGCCGAAAAGAGCTTGTAACTACTTTTGCAAAAAGCTTGTAACCTCTTTATTCTGAAAGGAATGATTGTAAAAAACTCTCCTCAAGAAGTCCTAAACTTTGTGCATCCATGTTGTTATAAATGGATACCAGGACTAGAGGAAAAAGGATCGCAAAGAATTGTAAGAAAACGCTGCAGAAATTTATCTGAGCTTTTCTAAGTCTAATGGAAAATACTCAAAATTTCTTGTAATATTTCTTGAACTAAATATCAATATACAGACCATCGGTTTTGAGTAAATTTTTTTTTTATCTTCAAGTGTGTTTACAAATTTGTTTACTATTTTCATTCTGAATAATACAGGGTTGTTCTGTTTGAATGGAATTGCAAAGCAATTTTAGTTGAAGTGTCCGTTAGCTTTTCTCTTTAGGAGGGAAATTAAAGATACAGGGATCACTCATACCGATAAACTCTTTTGGAAGAGACTTTGAATTTTGATGATCATAGCTTTATTTGTAATGCATAAATTCTTGTAGGTGTCTGGCATATATAAGGATTAATAGAAACTAGGCCAACGGGAAGCATAAAGATGTTTTGTTTGAGGAGTCTTATTTGAATTTAGATGACTCTTTGACCTTGGATAAGGCACTAGTATTAATTGAAGTTGTTTATTGCATGTTTTGTTGATCGAAATACTGAATTTAAGTATAATTACCATTCTTTGTTTTCAGTTGATTTCAAGGTGAATAGATCCACTGGTTTTCTGGACTAGTTTGCTGTGGGTTTATGTTTGACAGTGTGAATTCAGTTCACAAAGGTATACCCACCTGGGCTCTGAGTAAGTCCAAAGTGTAGGAGGTTCAATCAAACCTTTTCATATGTTGTCTTGAGAATTTCCTTATCTTTGATGTCTCTTCTGCACCGAGTTTAATCATATTATTTTAAGGATGTTAAAGGGAATCAGATTTTGAAGACAATAGATTGGACAACTGAAAGAAAAGAACAAAGCACTGACTGATCAACTAAAAGCAATGAAAAGAGGACATGAAAATTTAAGCACACAGATGACTGGGAATCTTGATGCATTGAGAACAAATGAAGATAAAGTAAGAGATCTAGAAAGAGAAAAACAATAGCTTGAAGCATTAGTATCTGAAAAGAATGATGAAATCACAAGGTTGACTGGGATACAAAGTGTAGACGTATAAAAATGACCATATTCCTAAATGAATATTTTATGTTCATTTCTATATTTAATTAAATCCAATTTAATTAAATTACCCACATTCCTCTATTTAATTAAGAAAATTACTGAATTAAATTCACTATACCCATTTAATGAATAAATAATTTTATTCAATTAAACCCCCCCTATCCACTTTTAATTAAATTCAAATTTAATTAAATAGTTATCCTAAATTGAATAAATCTAATTTATTTAATTTCCTCAAATTACAACCAAATTGAATTAAATTAACTTTATTTCAATTAAATCCTATTATCCCTCCATCCACATGCATTTTCCTACATCTCCCACTTGCATTCTAAAACCTATTTCTAATCCCTTCTAGACTCTTCTAATCGCTTCTAATTAGCCTAACCCATCTTCTAAACTTTGTCACATCCCTAAACAAAGGGACGTCACTTCTCAAACCCTTAAAGTCTTTGATAACCATTAAAGGCTTCAAGTCTCCAACCACTTAATTTTCCAAAGTCTCCCAAACCATTAATGGTTAATTCAACCCTCTTACATGGTTAGAGACTTTTTGCCTAACTTAACCTTCATCCAACCCAAGGGTCTCATTAGGCCTTTAATGCTTTGACCATGATTATCTCTTAATCATTTGCACAAGGGTTTATCCTTGGATTAACTCTTAATCCAATTGGTAATCTTAACTTAGACTTGACCCTTACCCTCTAGATAACCATAAGGTCTTCTCAGGCATTTAATGCCTCCAACCCTTTCTCTCAACCCAACCCTATGTTGACAATTGTCACCATTTTATTGGTGCAAATTGCAAACATGGATCCCCAACTTTCAAACTCAACCCTTGATCAACTCTTTTAATCATGACCATCCATTGCCTTGTTTTTGCTATAAATAGAGCTCTCATTCCTCCATTTTGAATCATCCTTCAAATTTGTAGTATCACACTTATGCTTAAATACATTCAAGCTTTTATATCATTTTTATGCTCATCATTTTAGCCTCTTTTTAACTAGGAATTAGTCTAAATATGCATGTTTAGAATACTTTCTATTATCATTAGCTCAATCATAGACTAATATATCATGTTAGGATAGTATTCATGCTAACCTTGTCATCTTATAGTTAGTTTATTGCATTTCTAGAATCATGCATAGCTTAGGATGCATTTCATTCTAAAATCTATCAAAGCATCCCTCGTTCTTACATTTGCCATCCCTAAACCATTTTGCTCAGTGATTTGAGAGCAAAAATATTGGTTTGAGGGACATTGTAAGATAGAGAACCATGGGACCAACCTTGGGAAGCTGAGTAATACTTCATTACTCCATAGTTTACACCAAGAAGTCCTATGTGTGTGTGGACAAGTCTTTTAGAATATTTTCACATATTGAGTTCTATCGACCCACTTTTCTTGCATACATTTCTGTCACCCACCGTGGGGCACAACCCCATATATCAAATTGGTTTTTAAATTTAACCACTTTTGCAAGCACGTGGGAAAAATGAATTAGCGCATTAAGTTGACTGTTTAGCGCATTCGATTAACAGCCTAACACATCCAGTTCACTGTTTAGTGCGTGGAGTCCATCATCTAGTGGATGAAGTTTATATATTAGTGCATCAAATCACTAATTTTCCTATAAGTCTCGACGCGGGAGAAAAACAGAGCAGCGCTTTCAACGCACAGAGTAGCGCATCCAGAAAATAGTGTAACGCATTAAGACATTATTTTAGCACATCTAGGTTATATTGTAGCTCGTACAGTCTTTTTTGTAGCACATCGCAGACAGAATATAATTTGTAACCGAAAGATAAAAATTAGGCTTGTGAAGACCACCATAATGATTTGATTTTCTTTCTACTAACTGACTGTGTGCATGTTCTAACATTTTATGCAGGAACAAAGGAGATCACTCTAGTTTTCTTTGCTTTCTTTCAAAGTTAGTAAAAAGAATTCATCTTTCTTTATTGCATGTTAAAAAGAACAACAAAGCAAACCTTTCATTCCTGCAAGTTAGGAAAAAAACTTCTTTTGGAAGCTCTAAAAAGGAACAACCAAATTTACTTTCTGCAAAGCTTAAAACGAACCTCACCTTCCTTTGGTGTTTAAAAGGATCCATTTTATTTTGCAAAGGAAAAAGAATCTCATCTTTATTTTGTGCAAAGTAAAGAGGGAAAACTTTCCCCTATCGACTTTAAATTTGTTGACCAAACCACGATTTACTTTGTTGACCATATTTATTTTTCAAAGGTTTTTGGAAATGCACACTTTGCTATGAAGGGTTAAAAGGAACACCATGCTTTTTTGGAGCAACATCTCCAAGTAGAAATTAACAAATCACTGAATTGAAGGGTAAAAAGAATAACTTGATTGCCTTGTCTCAAAAGTGGAAGGAATATGCTCTCCCCTTAACTAGGTGATCAAAAATCCAGACCACTCTTAAAGCTTTTTGTATTTCAAGCATAAATCCTTTAGCAGGCCTGCCTTCCCAAGGAGTTGAAATCAACTCTTAAAGTCGTTTATGGCTGGTGTGAAGGGAACAACCTAAGTGGGGAACGACTTTGACACCAAGAATTCCAACTCACTATAATCAAATGTGGAAAGTGACGAAAGTCCTTTTCAATGGTTGCATGCAGTGATTAACCTTCCCCCAGTATCCTTGAGATACGTAAAGCCTTTGTTCTAAAGGTTGGGAAGCCTCTTGAGGGAGTTTATCACTGACGGCCGAACAGGAAGCCTAATTACGAATCATAGAAATAGAAGCTTTGAACTGAGTCAGTAACCAAACATTTATAACATCATAGTGCAAGGGTGGGGAAGAATCCACCCTCAAGATTACTCACCATATATCTCCCAAGATAACTACTCAACTGTGAAGCAATTCACTTTGAGTTAATTTCTGGCAAGAGGCAAAAAAAGGGGCACCCTCTAGGGGGTGACACGGCTGTTTGAGCTGATGGAGTATCGAGACTAGTGAGTTATGATGTTATTTATGACCCTTGAATAAAGAGTCTTTTTGAAGTGTATTATTCATATCAAAACCTGTTAAAACATTGGAGATTTGAACACATCCTCGCAAAACATACACTTTTTGTTAGATTAGGCAAAATGGTTGTACTTTTTGTGCTGTGCTTGCATTTACTATTTCAGAAAATCATCCATCAAACTTGAAAAATTCACAACAAAAATTCAAAAAAACCAACCAAAGAAAAAATCAGGACAGTTTAGTGCATAAGAGCAACTTCTTAGCGCGTGAGGACTTTTTGTTAGCGCATCCAACCATCAAATTAGCGCATCGGTTCCAAACAGTAGCGTTTCATCTCAAAGAAAAACAATGTGAAATCATTTAGCACATCAGAGAAACAGTCTGGCACGTGGAATCATCAGCTTAGCGCGTGGAGGCTAAACATTAGCGCATCCAATTCACAGGTTAGCGCATTGCAGGCCCAGGGTAGCGCATAGATTTTTCAAAACAAATAGAAAACAATTTTGAGCAGTCAAAACTTAAGCGCATGTCTGGGGGCAGCCTAGCGTGTGTGGTCATTATTTTAGCGCGTGGGGTAATTTCTGTAGCGCATATAGTCTCTGTTTTAGCACGTGATCAAAAACATAAAAACAGAGGGCAAAACAATGAAGAATTTTAAAAATTTTGAAAACATTTTCAAAAGCCTCTCATTACCAACAACCATTTTGATCAAAACAGAGTAGCCAAAACAAACCGTTAAGACTATTTCTTGAGCTAAATTTGTGTCAAAACAAACGTTGTAAAAATCTTAAACTAATCGCACGATAAAACATGTCTATCTTATCATAATCCAGAAACCTCATCAGTAGTATCAATAGAATCCTTTACCATCTTACAGATTTCATCTCAAAAACACTTGTTTAAAATTTTGAAGTTGTCAAATCAAGTTTCCATATCGGGAGGCTTTTATCCATATCATTTGACACACTTTGTCATGAAGGGGCATCTAAACCTTCACTTTGATAGAGTAAGACTTGAAATTTTCCAAACAAGATCAACTGAATCCAAACAAATCAAAGGAAACCATTGATCACTCATGCATGACTAATCCCCATATTCTGAGAAGAAAGAACCTTTATCGTAACATCACGTTGAAGAAACAACAACCTAGTTTTTCCAAGTTCATCAAGAGAAACAAGTTTTTATACATCAATCATCAACTCTTCAAATCTCATCGGGTATTCCTTCATCATGTCAAATGTTATATCCAAAACAAATCCAACGAATTTGACAAAGAACCCTTAAAGACAAGAGCCTACTGTCAAAAGTCTGCTTTTAATCAAATCATAAACTACGGAGGAAAAATCAATCCAACATTCTTACTCGATGAGTGTATCACTTATAACACATCTCGATTAGAACCACCCACCCCCGAGTAACATATCAACGAGGCTTTTGTCCTTTCATCACTAAAAGTTTCTACTAAAATGCTTGTTACTCGCTCTCAAAGAAACCAACAAAGCGAGACACACGCTGAGTCTAGTATGAATTGAAGATTGTCAAATCCTTTTGAAGTTCCACACTTAGAAGAACCTGAAATTTCTGAAGCACTTCTTCAAGAATGTCAAGAAAACCCCTCATTCCAAAAACTTGTCGAAAGGCTTATGGAAAATGACAAAGAAAAATATCTGCTCATGCTCACAAGTAAAGGTGTTAAACTTCCCGAAGATTTAGACACAAACATCTTTAAAACCAGATCTTGACAATATGCATATCAAGAACAACAAAGAGAAGAAGAAACTCATAACTTTGAACAACACATACCTGAGCAACACATTCTAGAACAACACATACCAGAAATATACCATTTACCACACCTTTTCAGTTGAGAACAAATACAAGGGAAGAAATTTTCCCTTGACAAGACAATATACCTTTGACTACCCCTACGCAACAAATGCAAATGTTGCAAAGCCAAATACAGGATATGCAACAAGGGACAACAATGCGGTATTCTTTAAATGAAATCTGTCCTTATCCATTTGACAGAAGATTGAACATGGTGCCTTTTCCTCCAAACTCAGACGTTCCCAAATTTGATAAATATGATGGGAAAAGTGATCCCCAAGATCATGTTCAAGAATTTTGCACAATGAGTCTTGAATTTGCTCATGATGACACATATTTGATGAGGTTATTCCCAAGAAGCTTGGAAGGGCAAACAATGGAATGGTTATCCAAAATTACACCACCTGTCAGATCATTTGATGAATTGGTTAACAAATTCATAACCCAATATTCCTATAACATCCAACATGCCATAACCATGCTAGATGTTTGCAATGCCAAACAAAAGAACAATGAAACATTCATGATATTCCTTCAACGTTGGCGACGAATAGTGTCCAGATATCCTCGAGATATTCCTGAAAAGGAGAAAATGGAAATCTTCATCGATAACTTGAATGGTGAAATGAGTTATAGGCTAAAACTTCAATGCATACCATCTTTCACTAAATTGATTGAGAATGGCATCCAAGTAGAGGAAGCATGTGTCAAAAAGGGAACACTCAAATTCTACAAAGAAGGAACAAACTCATCAAACTACAATAACCAGAACAACACCAACCTAGACAAATCTCGATTGTGGACTCGAAACAAAAACGAAGACAACAATGAATCATATGATCCCAAATCTAAGCAACCAGTGCTTGCATTATCCGGAAATCCTCAAAACACGAAAAATCCTAAGAATGCTAATCCAAATGCTAACACATATGCACCAAACATCGATCAAGGACAACTCAACACAAATGACACCAACAATACTCAAAGCAAAAACATGAATCCAGGACCTAACAACAATTCACGCAACAACACAAACAATTTCCAAAAGCGTATCTTCACACCACTGGGGCAATCACTAGAATCCGCATTCAGAGAACTTCTGGCAAACAAAATTCTTTCTTTGCCTCCAATCAGCAACTATGAAACACAAATCAAACCACCTTGGTGGAATGATTCACACTATTTTGATTACCATCGCAACAAGGGTCATCAGACGAACGATTGCATGATATTGAAACACATGGTGCAAGATATGATTGATCGAGGTGACTTAACAATAGATGGTCTCAAAACAAATGGTGATCATGGAGCCTTTAAAAATCCTCTTCCAAATTACAAAGATGGAGCTTCAACCTTGGATAATACACGCGAAGCTCATGTCAACCATATCTACAACAACACCATAAATCACATATCAGCTGAAGATCATCAAGTAAATGTCACCACCATCCGAGATAAGTGTGATCATGAATCTATCAATGTAACAACTCAAACTTAGAAATATGTCTTGAAAGGACATACTGCACCTACAACTACCACACCAAAAATCTAGTATGACTTGGTTAGCCAACTACGCAAAACTCCAACTTAGATATCTATACTAGAATTGCTGAAACTATGACCAAAGCACAAAGACATATTTGAACAAGCGCTATTGGAAACTAATGTACCTCAAAATCTGGATACAGACAGATTTCAAGCCATGGTCGCCCATATGACTGGACCTCATAACCTCACCTTCTCAGAACATGACGATGCTTCCTTAAACCATCCGCATAACACTCCTCTCCATATCAAAGTCATTATTTGCAAACACCGAGTAAAAAGAGTCTTAATAGATGGAGGAGCCAGACTTAATATATGTACTTTAAAGCTTATCCATGCATTAGGCTTCTCAGAAGAATCTATTGATCCCTGCAAGAAGATTACCATAAAGGCATATGATGATGAGGAAAGGTCCTCTAAAGGAACTGTGATATTACCTATTCAAGTGGGACCAATGTAGAAAGATACTATATGGCAGGTCTTAGACATAGATCTCACCTACAATATTTTGTTAGGGTGACCCTGGATACATGAAATGCAAGCAGTACCTTCTACATATCACCAGTGTGTCAAATTTCCTTATGACAAACAAGAAGTCTCCATATCTGCTGATCACAATCCATTTCAACATTGCAATGCAATGGGGGCAGCCCAAGACAGTTTGGTTCCTCATAATAGAGAGAAACAACGATCTTTAACATCAGATCTACAAACAATAAAATCCAACTCATTATTTGGAGACTTCAAATAGAAAATGCAAATCAAAGACCAAGGTATGGGAGAATACTCTTTGGAGCCTTTATGTTTGGCCAAATTGCCAGCATCACCTAGATCTCATGGATTGCCTACTACATCAATGCTTCTGGTCACTCAGCCCATCACCAAATTTGATGGCACCTTTATCCAATTGGGCACTCTAGCACATGAATCAGAAGACGAGGATGTTCTTAGCTGGTTATACAAAGATGAGAAAGAAGATAATAGAGCAGCTGCCCTAGACATTGTTCTACCTACACACCTATATGGAAAAGGATACTTAATCATGCAACAAATGGGATATGACGGTAAAGGACTTATTGGGAAATGTAAAGAAGGAGTCACTGAACCTATAGATCTTCCTTCACAACCCAATGGAAACAAAGTAGGATTGGGTTGTGAGCTCACTTTCTTATTAAAAAGGCCCCCCCACCTAACTACAAAACCTCAATGGAAAGTAAAGAAGAAGTACAAAGAAGAATCTTGGTAGGAAGCACTCTTTGAATCAGCAGAAACAATTCGCAAGGCACGGGAATGTCAAGATTAGAAATTACATCAGGAAAAGCTTCTAAAACACAAAAGGGCCATATCTGCAGCAATAGCTCATATTCAAACACCAATATCTCAAGAACAAATAATATCATCTCCGGATACCATTATTCATCCATGAGGAAGCACAGTCTATGAACAAATACAGAAAATAGAAGACGGATCTGACACAAAATCAACAAAAACTATCAAAATGGTATCTATCATCAAAGATTTGTTTTCACCATACAACATACCAGTTTACAACACTGATAGAATCTGGGATGATGCCTTAGAGACTGATTCCAATGAATATGAATGGGGTACCTGCTCCAATGCTACTATAGATATCCCTAATGATACTGATTCTATATCTCTTTCTCAAGAAGAACATAACGCAGAAGATAGACCTCTTGAATTTTGACCGCAGAATATCTATGACGCCGGGGAAAGAGAATAGAGATGTTATGAACAAGTCTATGTGGAAGATAATACCATCGAAGACCTCGATGAAATCCTAGACTTCTTTAAAACCAAGAACAATCATGATGAAAACTTTGTCCTAACACTCACAGTAGCCAAACTTGATCCACCTAACGATTCCTTACCGCTTGTCTTTCATGACCTCATCGACTAGGATGAACTTGAAATCCATGATATACCAATTTTTCCAGATGATGAATCTATTATCCATTACCTATGTACCGTAAATCTAGAAATAGGCTCTACCAATGAACAAAGTAACGATGTCTACAAACCAAGGAGTGCCAAGTCTCTCGGTCGCAAAAATGGACCAAGTAAAAGATCTAATGCTGAAAACCAGTCAATGGCAGTTCTAGATCACAAAAAAGTAAAAATAAAGGACACATCGGAGGGTGAAAACTTTTTTAAGGCACCTAACGATGGGAGACTTGACACTCTTCCTGAGAACTTTCATGAGCGATCACCCATATTGATTGAGCCCACTCAATCAATCAACATTGGTACCACAGAAGCAGTCAGAAACCTACACCTTGCAGAATCTCTGACAGAGGAAGAAAGATCAACATTCATCATTTTCTTTAAAGAATAGCAAATTAACTTTGCTTGGTCATATGCTAATATGCCTGGAGTGGATCCACACTTAACCATGCATCACTTATCCATCTCTTCAGGAGTTAAACCAGTCAAGCAAAAGCTATGAAAGATGAATCCACAGGTGGCACTCATGGTCAAAACTGAACTA
The DNA here is from genome assembly GCF_030272615.1 of Cryptomeria japonica. Taxonomy (NCBI): domain Eukaryota; kingdom Viridiplantae; phylum Streptophyta; class Pinopsida; order Cupressales; family Cupressaceae; genus Cryptomeria; species Cryptomeria japonica. The sequence continues at coordinate 44,597,531 of NC_081412.1, read as the reverse complement.
AAGAAACTATTAGATGTTGGATTCATCCGACCCATTGACTATGTAGAATAGATTTCCAACATCATTCCAGTATCAAAACCAGATGGTAGTATCAGAATATGCACTAACTTTAGAGACGTCAACAAAGCTTGTCCAAAAGATGACTTTCCTCTACCCAGTATCGACATAATTGTAGATCTCACAGCAGGCCATGCAATGCTCTCACTAATGGATGGTTTCTCAGGCTATAATCAAATCAAAATCACTCTAGAAGATCAAGATAAAACCGCGTTCACTTGTCCTTGGGGAACAGTGTTGGAATGTTATGCCTTTTGGCTTAAAGAATGCAAGGGCCACTTATCAAAGAGCAATGACAATAATATTCCATGACATGATGCACACATTTATGGAAGACTATGTGGATGATTTACTCGCTAAATCCTTTATCAGAGTAGAACATCTCAGCATCCTAACAAAGATATTTGATCGATTGGAGAAATTCCAAGTTCGGCTCAACCCTAAGAAGTGTGTCTTCGGGGTTACATCAGGCAAGTTACTAGGCTATATAGTCTCAACTAAAGGTATCAAAGTAGATCTAGCAAAGGTACAAGCCATTATGGATATGCTAGCACCACAAAATATCAGTCAAATCAGATCTCTACAAGGATGACTTCAATCAATCAGGCGATTCATCACTCAACTAGTAGATAAAAGTCTACCATTTAACCATTTACTACACAAAAATGTACCATTCAGATGGGAGAGCAAGTGTGCAGAATATTTTTACCAAATCAAACAATACCTAATGAATCCACCAGTTCTCATACCACTAGTCGCAGGAAAGCCACTTATCCTATATATCTCAACAATAGATATATCACTGGGGGCACTATTGGCACAAGAAGATCAACAAGGAAAGGAACATGCCATATATTATATCAGTAGGACATTAAATGGCTATGAAATCAACTATACATTCATTGAAAAGGCTTGCCTAACAGTGGTCTTCGCATCTCAGAAGTTCCAACATTATATGTTAGCACACACCATTAAGCTAGTCGCAAAAATTGATCCTCTCAAATATCTACTCAGCAAGGCAACTCTTACAGGCCGATTGGCTAAATGGGTCATGATTCTTAGTGAATTCGACATTCAATACACAGAAAGATGAGCCATCAAAGGACAAGCAATTGCAGATTAGCTGGTTGAAGCACCGCTACTAGGCAAACACACCATGGAGATTGAATTTCCAGACAGGGACGTTCTTGCTCTTTCTACCAAACAATGGACCCTATACTTTGACGGATCCTATACACAACATGGTTCAGGTGCTGGCATTCTGTTCATCACTCCTGAAGGACACACTATACCAAGATCATATAGGCTTATGTTTCCCTGCACAAATAATGTGGCTGAATATGAGCCATTGGTTATAGGTATCAAAATGGCCATAGAATGGAAAATCACAGAGTTAAAAGTCTATGGAGACTCGCAACTGGTCATCCATCAAATCAACAACAACTATCAGACAAAGGATGACAAGCTACTACCCTACAAGCGAATGGTGGATGACTTCAAACAGTATTTTGTGCACATCACCTTCGAGCAAATACCAAGATTGAACAACAAAGCAGCTGATGCAATGGCTACTATCACTTCATTACTACAAATTCCAGAGCAACAGAGTCGTTACAAGTTTTTGGTAGAGCAACTGTTCTCCCCAGCTTATGACCACTCTGAATCTCAGGTTATCTATGCCTTGACTGGTTCAGATTCTCTGTTATATGGACCAATATACAACTACCTCAAGCACAATATCTTACCAATTGACCAATCCCGTAACCAAAAATGTAACTTTATTCGACAAGCTTCCCGTTACACCCTTACCACTGATACTTTGTATCGTCGAGGTCTAGATGGTACTCTTCTTCGTTGCCTTGATCATAATGATTTTGATTCTGCTTTACACGAGCTTCATGAAGGTATTTGTGGCACACATTCAAGTGGTACTACTCTTGCTAAAAAGCTTCTAAGGATGGGATACTACTGGCCTACAATGGAGAAAGATTCATACCACTTCACCAAGAAATGTCTTAAATGCCAGATCCATGGTAATCTAATACATGCACCAACACAGGAACTGCAGCCATTTACAACATCCTAGCCCTTTTGTCAGTGGGGACTAGACTTAGTGGGAAAAATTCATCCTTCATCTTCAAATGGACACAAGTTCATTATAACAACAACAGAATACTTTACCAAATGGATAGAAGCAATTCCCATGACCACAGTGACTGGGAAACAAATTGCCTCTTTTATCCTAAATTATCTGATCTGCAAATATGGTATTCCAAGTTCAATCATCACAGATAATGGACGGCCTTTCAAAAACCAAGATGTCCAAGAACTATGTGAAAAATTCAAAATCCAACATAGGTTCTCTACACTATACTACCCACAGGGAAATGGTCAAGTGGAAGCATCTAACAAGACAATACTGAAAATCCTCAAGAAAATAGTGAATGATGCAGGCAAAGATTGGCACGTACAACTCAATCCAGTACTTTGGACATACAGAACCAGCATCCGCACACCTACAGGAGCAACACCATACTCATTGGTATATGGATCAGAAGCCATTTTACCCCTGGAAGTAGAAATCCCATCTCTCAGAGTCTCTTTGAAAGGCTTAATCCCAGATGAAGAGTATCGAGTTAACCAACTGCAAGAACTTGAACTATTAGATGAAAGACATCAGCATTCTTAGACTCATCTCAAAGCATATCAACAATGCATGTGTAGGAGCTACAATCACAAGGTCATCCCACACAACTTCAAAGTTGGTGACCTAGTCCTCAAAGAAAATCCAAGAAATCAACAAGACTGAGAAAAGAAAGAGAAATTTGAACCTAACTGGTTGGGTCCCTATGTTATCATATCAGTCTATGGATTAGGTGCCTATCAGCTAACAACTTCAGAAGGTGATGTGCTCGACGAACCAATTAGCAGCATCCTTCTGAAAAAGTACTACACTTAAGAAGCCTAGTGCATGGAAAAAGCCAAAAATAATAAAAAATAAATAAAAAAAAATCCAAAAAAAGCAAAAACATAAAGTACAATAAAAACAAATGGTGAAAACCTGGTAAACAGGCGCTCTTGTGAAAGAATGGCTCCTCTATCTATCTCCATACCATTTTATCCATACAAACACTATCGGCCATCACCTGACACTTAGCGTAGTCACTATCCTGGTTTATCCATATATATCCTCTTACCACAAATCCACCATGGCTTGGAAATCACTGTATATATTCACATCAAGAGGCACACTCAGCTAGGGGCATTCAAATCGTCTAAATATTGCAAACATTCCAGACATCAAAACTATTTGAAAAAACTCAGAAGCATGACATCCAACAAACCAAAACTATGCTTCATCACAAAACAAAACAAAACAATTCATAGATATACCAAGGATGGATGATTTTCTAAAGTACTGAATGTTGCATTATCGCATAAAAATCTTGACTACTTTTGCATTTTTAACTTTTTAAATTATTGGATTCTCTTCCTTTTCTCACTAAATGCTTCAAAGCTAGAGATCATGGGGGACTTCCAATATTTTCTTAGTCTTCTATCTGGGAAGCAATCACTTGTACTGTGTGAATACTTGCCTCGAGACATGATACATCGAATATCACTAAAGGCCTGATTCCACTTCACGCATACAAATGATTTAATCTTGTCTATTTACGCAATCCGCACTCAGGTCATCCTGGTTCAATTATACCTTGACGCTTGTGCTATCTTGCAAAATCAAAACATCATGTAAATTTTTCTCAGGTCATTATGGTTCAATTATACCATTATGCTTGTATAAATTTTCAACATATCCTAAACAAATCAATGCTCAATGATGATACCTACAAAGAAAGAAAACAACATATGGCTATATCGGATGGCAAATGCAGAATGATGATGCTACCAAAAACATAGTTGCATATCATTTTAAAATAGCTACATATCATTTTACATTTAGTTGCATATCAAATCATACATCTCATTTTCAAGATACATCACACAACATATCAAATCATACATCTCATTTTCAAGATACATCACACAGCATATCAAATCATACATCTCATTTTCAAGATACATCTCACAGCATAGAAAAGCATACATCCTACATCATACATTATATCATATATTTAAGCATTGCATTATCATCACATAAACGAAATAACCCACATAACATGCATCCATATAAACACACCACATGATCAAAGAAAATGGTGTCGTATATATATATCTCAAAAATGATCAAAATGTACAAAATGTATCAAACACTGTGTCGAGTACAAAGAATACAAATGATCAAAAATACAATAGAGACCATGTCTCTCAAGTATGACTATCCCCGGATGGCGATGGTCTGGCTCCAGATGTCCCCGCTCCTGGATCCCCAAGAGGGTCCTATCTTAGTGGCCCTATGACACCTCGGCTCTCCGACCATGACCCAGTATCTCGAGATCGACTAGATCTCGACTGTGCAAAGCTCTGTACTCAATGATCCCTGGGTACCGCCACCTCATAGTGTCGCCGATAGTACTCTGCCTCCTGAGCTCTCAATGCTAGCTCTCTCAAGGTGTCTCTCATCAGACCACCCATTGCTGCTCTCTGCATACTGGATACTAGCTCCTCTGCTTGCCCTCTCCGCTCTATCTCCGTATCTCGCTCAGTAGTCAACTGCGCAATCTATCGCTGATATGTCAAAACCTGCGCCTGCAGCTGCTGTACAGTCACCTGAAGGGTTTGAATCTGCGCATCTTCAACATGTGTAGGGACCCGAACCTGTAGTGGTACCTATGTAGGGGCAACCCCTCCCACTCTGCCTGTCCTTGGTGCTGGAGGTGGGAGCACATCCGTCCTCCTCCTCTATGCTGGTCGCCTTGCCTCATCAGTGCCCCCCACTACAGCTAACACCTCCCCCACTCTCCCCTCTCCACTGGCTCCAATAGCCAATCCACCTCTCCCCCTGTCTATCACCCCCTGTCTCACCGCTCTCTCCACACCCCTATCTCCTCTCCTCCCTCTCTCTTCCCATCTCCCTCTAACTCCTCTCCCTCATCCTCCTCCATCCTCTCCATCATCATCATCATCTCCCTATTCCTCCTCATCATCAAAATCAAAAGCTGGCCACATCTCCTCTGGATCAGATATCCTGGCCACTGCCCGTGCAGCAAATAATCTAGCGAACTCATCCATCATGCCCACATCTAGAATCTTTGAGGCATAATCCCATATCTGCCCCACCAACCTGACAAACTCCTCCACCACCACTACGCTATCAATGGTTGGGCCCCAATCGGCTACATCCTGCCTCCGCTGTGCATATAGGCAAGCTCCCTGCGGAATACCCTGCTGGCGACCAAACTGTCTCAAAACTCGGGTCACCACAAACCTCTCTATAACAAAAGGGGTCCTCCGGATCAGGTATCTGGTCATGAATACTGTAGTGTCGTAAATTGTACGCACTTGCTAAAGTAGTACAATTTCACACCTAGTTTAGCACCCACCTTGGCGCGGTTTGCATTTTGCATTGCATTTCCCCTTTAGCACTTAATTAATCAAATTAATTAGGTCTAAGGTCCTATTTCATCGTCCTCCACATCATAAAGTTGGGCCCTTTCATTAAAGTGTGCCCCTTTTCATTTTATTCCTCCAATACATCATTTAATCAAAAACCCTAATTAGGTCCTATTTTGAACTTGGGGGCTTGATTTCGGGGGTCAAAACATCTCGAAATCACCTGTAACTTTGGGATTCTCTCTAAAATCATCATATCTGATGGCCCTAAAAATTTGGTGAAAAGTTGCCAGGACCATGGCACCTGGAGTGCACACAGTCCTGGACATTTTTCACGAAATTTTAGGAGCGCGATCCAATGATAAAATAAAGCTTAACCCCAAGAAATTGGTGGGATATTCAATCTCTAGGTCAGCCAAAAGTTGGAATTAAGACCTAGGGTTTAATACATAAGAGCTCTCTTTCTTCATTGGTAAGGATCAAAATTTTGTTTTCAAGACCTTCTATGCAATGAAAGAGTAGATCTTTGAAGACTTCAGCAACACTCAACATCCGTCCATCAAGCATCCATCAATTTCATTCATTTAGGGCTTTGAAGGCATTGAAGAGAAATAAGGGATCACCGACTGAAGATTGGCTTGTATCCCCCCCCTTGGGGTTGGGTATGATTTCATGTTGTTTTCATGTCTTTGCATAAGATTCCTTACATCATTTGTATTCATGCTTTAGATCACTCTACATCTTGATTTGGAGCATTTACATTGTCATTTACAAGCAATTAGGGTTTACTTTCTAGGTTGCTCTAGTTTGCTTACTTGCATTTTAGATCTTGCACACACACAAGGTCTGCACACACACTACTTTTACAATACAACTTGGCTATTCGTGGAGGTGGAAATCACCGAAGCGGGGGTTTGACTAAGGCAAAACCCTATATAGCCGCCCAAACACCTTTTCAGATATAAGTGCAAATTTCAGGATTCAGATGACGCCGCAAGTTGCAGATCCGAAAGAAGCAGACGGAGACTGAACCATACACCAAGTTTCAAAGCAGAAGACTAGGACAGGGGCGTGGGGTGCCCTGGTCCTACTAGGACAGGGGCGCTAGGTGCCTTGGTCTCTGGGATAGGGGCGCTGGGTGCCCTGGTCCTCCTGACAGACAGCAAGTTTTGGCAGTTCTGACAGTTTTCCAGGTTGCAAAGTGGGAGTTTCAGGTGCAGTTTCAGGAACAAAATCAGGACAGTGGTGCCCGTGCCCCCATCTTGAACATTTTCACTTAGATTTTGACTCCGGGTATGCATCTGCATTCTTGTCTTGTCCTTGTGTTTGCAGCTTTCCATTGTTTAAGTTCAATTCTACAATCTTGTTATTAGTTCATACTTGCATTTTGGGGTTAGGAATTGAACTTGCATAATCTTACCTTTCAATTACAACAAAGGAATAGAAACCCTAATAGGTATCCCGTGGCTCTCTCTTTCACCAAAAAGAAGTAGCCAATTATGCGATACCTCTAGGCTCTTTCGTATTCCGCAGTGTGTGTCAAAAGGTAGGATTAGGACATGTTAGCCTAGTCTCGCTTTTTCCCCTACACATTTTGGTGAACCCGACGTGAAATGAATTATTTCTTTCTCTCACATTGCATTTGTTAGATCTAGATCTAGATTTAGTGTGTTTCATTTAAGTTTCATTTTCAAAAAAAAAAAAAAAAAAAAGAGAAAAAAAAAAGAGTGTGTTTCTTTGTTTCTTTGCATTGTGTGTCTAAGTTTTATGCAACTTTTATTTCAAAATGTCGGATTTTTATTTGCAAGATGTTCATATTTATGATGATGTATGCAATTATGCTGATTATGAGTATAGCCAAGATGAATTAGATGAAGCTTTAGATGAGTTTTTGAATCCTAAAGAGGCCAAACCTTCATTTTACCAAAAATTCATAAACCTTGTTACTATGCCATTTCGTTGTGATGAGAAAGATAAGTTGAATGATTCCTCTCAAGGGTACATTCCTATCAACTCTTCCACTGAATCTAGTAACATGGTTGTTTTCAATAATCCCCTCTATGAGGAGATGTCTCCTTTTGAGTCAAAAGATAAACCTTTTAATAGATATGATCATGCTTTTTTGGATGATGCTCTTGATGACTTTGTGGCTTTATCAAAATCTCTAAACAAGAACAAAACTTCTAAATTAGTTAACATGATAAACCTGAATGAGCATAATAAGCCTCTCTTTGAAGTCCAAGGTGCTTGTCCTTCTACCACCTTTCAAATTCCTAAATCACCTCTCCTTACTGTCCAAGGGGGGTATGATTCCTTTCTTACTCCAAATAAACCTATCATCACTGTGCAAGGAAGAAAACCTATAAGTCCTTATAGTTATGCCAAGCAATTAACTAGAGAGAGTTATCATGTGGTTGCCCATACTTATCATACTAGAAATAATAGGCAGCCTAATCCTCCTCCGGTTACTCCAGTTTCTCTTCCTAATCCTCAACCAATTCTTCCGCAAGCTCCACGTATTTCACAAGTTCTTAGTAAGGAATATGATCTCATAGAACAACTTAAAGCTACCCCTGCTAAGATATCCCTTTGGGATTTGATTCAAACTTCTTCTGCTCATCACGAAATGTTACAAGATGCTTTGAAAGATTTGAATGTTCCTCCACCGAATACATCTAGTAATGTAGTGTCTTTGGTTAACTCTGTGATGAATCCTAAAGCTCATATTGTGTTTACTCAAGATGAGTTGCCCACTAGGGAAATTCAACATCAATATGATCCCTTGATGATTGTGGTTATCATAAATAATACTGCTATAAGATGAACACTAGTAGATAATGGCTCTGGTCTTAATGTGTGTAGCATTAATCTTTTTCATAAGATGAATGTGGATACATCTCTAATTGAGCCTGACTCTCATCCTATTCGAGGCTTTGATAATGTGGCTAAAACTTCATTAGGTATTATCACCTTACCCATCATAGTGGGGCCTGTTACTTTGCCTACTCCTATCCATGTTATGTCGGGAAATCTAACATACAACTTTCTATTAGGGGGACCTTGGATTCATAGTATGCAAGTTGTCCCCTCTACATTGCATAGACAAGTTAAATTTATTTATAATAATAAGACATATACCTTGATAGGTGATACTAATTTCCAAGCTTGTTTACAAACATCTACTTCCAAAGGGGGTTCTTCTAAGCCTTCCTCATCTAGTGATGACTCTTTAAACAAGATACCTATCGATGAATCCTCGCTCTCTGATGATCAAAATTCTTTGGATGAGTCTGGAGCTCCTGAAGAAGATTCTTCTCGACTCGAATCTACACATAAGAAGGATTTTGATCCTGAGAAGGTTCTCGCAGAAGACGATTGGGGATCTCTTGATTTTAATCCCACCTTTGTAGGTGAGTATAAGGTTTCTTCTAGAGAGCTTAAGGTTGAAAAGAAGGAAGAAGCTAAAAATCAATCAACATTACCTGAGCCTATGAGTAATAACTTCGTGGCCGCTTCTCAAACTTCTTCTCCTCACACTTCCAATTCTGAAGGGTTTGATTCTTTGTCTGATGAAAAACCACCTTCTCTTTCTGAAATGGTTGATCGTTATGGTCATGGTTTTCGTATTCTAGCTAAGCATGGGTATAATGGAAATGGCTGTGGCGCTCACGAACAAGGAATAAAGGTTCCTCTAGAGAATAATCTTTATGATTATACCTTTGGACTTGGTTATAATCCCTGCAAGTGCACTAAAGCTTCTAGAAGACCATGTATTAGTGTTAATGTTATTTCTACATCTCTACCAATGAGACACCCTGAGTATATTGATCCTTCGTATGCCTATGCTTTGGATGTTTTTCCTACCGATGATGCTTTAGCTGAGTTTTTAGGAGCATATGATACTCTTCCTCGTTATCATCACAATAGGGGATTCCCTTATTGTTTGAACACTGAAGCCTATTTTGGAAAAGAGACTGATAATGATGAGATTGTGAAAGAATTTCCTCAGTTAAAGGATACTCCTCAACAAAGTAATCTTCTTATAAGCGACACCATTGATGTTAAGATGGATTCTGGCAATGAAGAAAAAGTTATTAAAATTGGAAAATGTCTGGACGAAGAGGAACAAAAACAATATGAAGATTTATTATGTGAATTCCCTGAGATCTTTGCTTGGACATATTCTGACATGCCTGGTATAGATCCTAAGATTGTCACTCATAATATTGTCTTAGTTCCTGATGCTAAGCCGGTGAAACAAAAGATTCAAAAAATGAATCTTAAGGTAGCTTTGCTTGTTAAGGCTAAGATTGAAAAATTATTGGAGGCTGGATTTATCCGCCCTATTGATTATTCCCCATGGATTTCAAATATTGTCGCTGTGGCTAAATCAGATAATAAAATAAGAATGTGTACTGACTTTTGAGATTTAAATAAAGCTTCTTTGAAAGATGATTTTCCCCTCCCAAACATTGACATGATAGTTGATTCTACAGCAGGACATGCTTTGTTATCCTTCATGGATGGTTTTTCAGGATACAATCAAATTTTCATTAATCCTCAAGATCAATTCAAAACTGCTTTCACCACTCCTTGGGGTACGTTTTGTTGGGTAATGATGCCTTTCAGACTTAAAAATGCCGGCGCAACTTATCAATGAGCGATGACCCTTATCTTTCACGATTACATGCACAAGATTTTAGAAGATTATGTTGATGATGTTTTAGCCAAATCCATTCTCCGCATAGATCATATTAAGATCCTTCATCAAATCTTTGAAAGGATTTGTAAATATCACATGCGCTTGAATCCCCGAAAATGTGTTTTTGGTGTGGATAGTGGAAAACTCTTAGGATTCATAGTTTCGCATCGTGGGATTGAGGTGGATACTAAGAAAATAGATGCTATTGTCAACATGCCACCTAGAAATGTGTCTCAACTCAAAAGCTTACAAGGAAAGATTCAAGCTATTCATAGGTTTGTATCTCAACTTGCAGATCGTACTTTTCCTTTTACTCAACTTCTCAAAAAGAATATCACTTTTCAATGGAATGAAGATTGTCAGCAAGCATTTGAAGATTTAAAAGTGTATTTGGCTAATCCTCCTATCCTTCAACCTGCCGAACCTTCTAAACCCTTTCTTCTTTATACAGCTGCTTCCTCTCATGCTCTTGCAGCATTATTGGCACAACATGATAAAGATGGTAAGGAGTGTCTGGTTTATTATATAAGTCGTACCTTACTCGATTATGAAACCCGATATTCTGCGATAGAAAGACAATGCTTGGCCTTGGTGTTTGCGACTCAGAAATTGAGACATTATCTTTTAAATTCAGAAGTCCACATCATGGTAAAGTTTGATCCATTGAAGCATCTTTTCTCTAAAACTAATTTATCAGGACGCCTAGCTAAGTGGGTTATGATGTTAACTGAATTTGACCTTAAATTTGTTTCACAAAGAGAAATTAAAGGGCAAGCATTGACCGATCACCTAGTTGAGGCCCCTTCACCTTTCTCCTTCCCTAACCCTGAGTCTTTTCCTGACGACTTCATTCTTTGTACAGAGAAAGATGAAACTTGGGAGTTATACTTTGATGGCTCTAAGTGTCGTACGGGATCAGGGGCAGGTGTTGTTCTGATTTCTCCTACAAAGAAGTCCATTCCCTTATCTTATCGTCTCAATTTCCTATGTACCAATAACATTGCTAAATATGAGGCTCTTATAGCAGGAATAAAGGCAGCCTTGGCTTTGAATATAAAACACATACATATTTTTGGAGATTCTCAACTAATTATAAGACAAGTAACATGACTGTATCAAGAAAAACAAGACAAATTATCACAATATAAAGACCTTTCTATCTCTTTGTTACAAAAATTTGATTCTTACACCATGGAACATGTTCCTCGAAAAGATAATCGACATGCGGACGCAATGGCATGTGTGGCTTCTCTGGTATCTTTAGAGGACCCTGTGGTTGATCTTAAATTTGTTATTCACAACCTTATTTCTCTAGCTATTGTAGATGATTCTAGCTTGGTCACATGTTGTGACTTTATAGACTCAGATGAATGGTATTCGCATATCATAAGATACTTAACCAATGGTACCTTTCCTAATTCCGCCAATAGGAACACTAGGGCTAGAATTTGCAAGCTGTCTGCTAGATATATCATTCTTTCTAATGTTCTTTACCGAAGGGGTTATAATGGTCTTCTCCTTTGTTGTCTTAACAAATCAGAAATCCCTATTGCTCTTGAAGAGGCGCATTCAGGTGCCTATGGGGGGCATTTTGGAGGCAAATCCTTGGTTCAAAGGTTGCTTCATATGGGATATTATTGGCAAACTATGCAGCAGGATTCTTTTTCATTTGTTAAGAAATGTCATCAATGTCAACAACACAATAATCTAATTCATGCTCCTGCCCAAGAACTTCATTGTCATGTAGCTTCTTGGCCTTTCTCTGCATGGGGGCTGGATCTTATTGGTAAAATCTCTCCTCCTTCATCTCAAGGACATACTTTCATTATAACCGCAACAAATTACTTTACAAAATGGGTAGAAGCTATTCCCCTTCACTCTACTACTACTGAAGTGATTTGTCGATTTCTTCTAGAAAACATTATTTCTCGATTTGGGATACTTCCACTATAATCTCTGATAATGGGACATCATTTAAGAACAAGGATGTGAAGAAATTCCTCGAGAAGTATCATATCAAACATCGATTTTCTACACCATACTATCCTCAATCAAATGGTCAAGCCGAATCATCCAATAAGATAATTGAACAAATTCTTCGTAAAACTGTGAATAAGCATGGTAAGGATTGGAGTACTCAGCTAATCTATGCTCTTTGGGCCTACCGAATGAGTGTACGAATTGCTACCAGAACTACCCCTTATAATCTTGTTTATGGTGCTGATGCTATTATGCCTTTAGAATTAGAGATTCCATCACTTAGAGTTTCTCTCAAAGGTATAGTAGATGATGACGCTTATAGAGAACAAAGACTTCAACAGCTTGAGATGCTTGATGAACAGCGTATAAATGCTCTTGAGCATATTCAAGCATATCACAAAACTCTACAACGAAGCTATAATGATAAGGTTATTCAACGTTCCTTCTTAGTGGGTGACTTAGTTCTCTATGAGAATCAGCGCAATGTGAATGCCTTACCTGAAAAAAAGGGAAAATTTAGTCCTAATTGGCTTGGACCGTATATCATTATTGAAGATTATGGATCAGGTGCTTATAAAATAGCGGGTGTAGATGGTACATCTCTTAAAGACCCTATAAACGCTATGCACTTGCGTAGATACTATGCTTAATTCCTCATTCCTTATCATTCATCTATTTCCTTTCTCACTTCTTCAAAATTGGATAATATGTTAGCATATCTTTGTGAGAGAAAATAGATTTAAATGATGTTTTGTTTAATCTATATTGCTTCATTCCTAACAAGCGTGTTTCTTTACTTTATGGTTTGTCTTGAATTCATTTATGTAAATTGCAAACGATTTACATTTTTCATTATGTTGGCATATTATACAATGTCTTTATATGTTAAGTTGAATTGTGTCATGTTGTGTTTAAATTCAAATTAAATCACATTAGTTATATGATTCTTAGTCTTAACACATATTTTCTTCCCTATCATCAATGTAGTACTTGATCAAATATTTTAATTAAGTCACACATGTATCAATTTAATCATGGAGCATTGAGAAATCAATCACATGGAAATTAAATTTAGAACGTACATATAAATCTACCAAATGTGTTAGCTTTAATCAAAGCAAAATATATACATTTTTTAGGCATTAAAGATAACACGTTTGAGACAAAGAAGCATGTATATATATATGTGGATCAATATACAAAGGTAGGTCACTATACATCCAAAATGTGACCTACCCTACATCATAAGATCATCTCCTATCCCTAGGGCTGGTGGCTGGAGAGTGACGACTAGATGCTCCCTCCTGATCCAGCCATGCAGGTGGACCCATAGGTGTATACTGTGATATATATCATGAGTGACTCTAAGAGGAACTCCTACGATCCCTATCCATAAGGATCACATGATACGAGGTAGCCTCGACCTGAGCTGCTGCTAGATCACGCTGTGCCCGCTGAAGGTCCTCTGATAGAGCTCGCTCTCTCTCCCTCCATATCTCTACCTATACTCAAAATGGGGAAAACAAATCATCATGCCGACCCACGTTCCCCTGAGGTCTATAAGCAACCTGTGAGGAACTAGGGATCTGCGCCGTCGTGGAGATGTCTGTCATTGCTTGCTGGATCAGAGAATGCCACTCCTGCACATTAGCTATAGCAGTAGAACAAATTGTGTATTAGTACCATTTTATATCATCAAAACATTAATCAATCAATATAAACCTACTATACCTGGATCTCCCTCACGCCAGTAGGGATCGTGATATGGTAGCATCTGTGACTGGGAACTACTAGGCTCCCCACGCTCGAATGATCTGTGCGCGATGGGTACAGGTCTCCGTATCGCCTCGTGTTCCCCCTTTTGGGGAATAACGGGAGGATCTAAGGCTATGGTATCATCTCCTGAATGATGGGGAGCTGTATCTGACTCCTCCTCATCATCTCTATCCTCCTCCTCCTTGTTCTCCTCATCATCATCTCTATCTGTGTCATCTTCCTCTCCTTCCTCCTCCTCGGCACTAGGCTGATCTCCTATGGGTGGATCAAGCCCTCCTGCCTCCTCATGACCCTCTCCCTCCTCTGGCTCCTCTGATCTAGATCCTTGATCCTCATCTCGATCTCCATGTCTCCATGGACCTGGATGGCCTGTCGGGTGATCTAGTGGAAAGATAGGCCCCGGGTATGTCCTCACAAACCATGAGAGATACCTGCGCTGTGCTCCAGGGTCTGCAGCATAATCAGTGACCACATCCTGGTCGAACCCCTCTATATCGGTGATCTCGATATCATCTATCGTAGGTCTCGCTACTGCTCTGGGTCTGGGAAGGACTCGTGAGTGTCGAGTGTAGATGGATACATCGGCTGGAACACACTGCTCTAGCCCAACTGCCTCCGTACTCGGTCAAAGTAGAATGGGACTATGATATGTGGATATCGCCCTCTCAGTAGGTGGTTCCTCTGTAAGCATGCTAATTGTCTCTCCATCCCATCCCATCTATGCATCCGCAGATATGGTCTCCATACAGTCACCTCAACTGTCAATCTGTCAAATGTCACTCTCCAATACAGTAGATCTCCAAATCTCCACTCGCTGGTAAGTGGATAAGCAAATACCCTAGGTCGCTCGCTAGCCGCACTCATCGGATAGCCGATAGGCCTGGTGCATGTAAAGTGCTCAAATATCCACACCTGCAGAAGTGTGCATGTCATCAAACTGCAACCCTGTCCGAAAACATACTCCTTGTGGTCGTGATAGAGATGTGCAAGCATACTCCGACCCCAGGCGTATACTCTCCTATGTCTCTCCATAGCCTTGATGCACCATGTGAGACCCCCATGCATGTGTGTACCTCGCCCATTAGGGCAGATGGCTAGTGTAATGATGGCTATCATAAGACGTCTCATGAGGGGCACCTCTCCTGTAGGATGTAAGAGCCAGCTGACCATGATGCGACCTCTCGTCTCACTCGACATGACTCTCCCTATGCAGTATACCTGCTCCCTCTGATGATCCTCTGCTGACCGATCGGTCGCATATGTCACAGTAGCTCCTCTGATCGGTAGGCGAAGAATGCAATACACATCCTCAAGTGTCATCGTCATCTCCCCTACTGGAAGCTCGAATGTGCATGTTTCAGGATCCCATCGCTCCATGAGTGCCATCAGCATTGCAAGATGAAATCGAATGGCCGTCATAAGAATCATAGACCACAAACCTACTATAGACAATGTATCTCTCTCTGCCTGAGTCAGCCGGGGAATCTGATCTCGCAAACTACGAAGAATCTACCCCGCCATGTGCTCTCTCATGTATGGGAGACCCTACAATATAAAAACATCAGTGTAATCAGTAATCAATCATTGAAATCATCTATGCCAAATACGCAAACTGACGAACATCGAAAGTTGACCCCTGCCAAGTCCTGATTGGGACCATGGTGCCCCACAGGGACCATGGTGCCCTGAAAGGACCATGGCACCCTGGTGGGACCATGGTGCCTTGGGTGGGACCCAGGGTCAGATTCCAGGGCCCACATTCGATCACAGAAAATCAGAGTCAACGGAAATGCAAAAAGTCAAAGTTTAGTCAACTCACCTCGTCCAGTGGCTCGTCGTCGATCACGGCCTGTCGCATGATCTCAATCCTCATGGGATGCTCCGGTCATCGTGAAGGCATGATGATGGCTATGTGGGCTCCGCTGCAATGAACAATACTTAGAATCAACAAAGTGACAAAGGTAATAGTCACTTTCAAGGTATATACTTTCATTCCTTTACCTTTTCTTTCAAAACCCTAATTTTCCCTAAATCACTCATTTCATCATAACTTGAGTTTGGGAGATGCGATTTTTGAACCGTTTGTTGCGTAGGAATGGTATTTTCATTCCCTTACTCCCTTGATGTTCCAAAATGTGTTTTGATGAAGCCTTTGTAGTGAACATCTCTCATCAATAATCATTCACACAATTTGTTGTAAGTAAACATGCTACCCTGTTTCACCTGCCTAATAAGCAAGCTGAAACAGGGGGGGCATATAGCTACTCGCAAATTTCATCAGTTTCCTTAGTAAGAATTAGGTGATTTTGCGGTCTAATGTGTGTTTTGCAGGGTGCGGTTCCTAACTATGTACCGCAGATACCGTTGGGGGCTTCGTTCGACGAACTTATGGATATATCCTTTTTCAAATAATGTTTACTTTCCTGTATTTTAGCTTGCATATGCACGTAGTACTCATATGACCGCTAAAGTGGGGGCTAAATGTAGCGTCGTAAATTGTACGCACTTGCTAAAGCAGTACAATTTCACACCTAGTTTAGCACCCGCCTTGGCGCGGTTTGCATTTTGCATTGCATTTCCCCTTTAGCACTTAATTAATCAAATTAATTAGGTCTAAGGTCCTATTTCATCGTCCTCCACATCATAAAGTTGGGCCCTTTCATTAAAGTGTGCCCCTTTTCATTTTATTCCTCCAATACTTCATTTAATCAAAAACCCTAATTAGGTCCTATTTTGAACTTGGGGGCAAGATTTCGGGGGTCAAAACATCTCGAAATCACCTGTAACTTCGAGATTATCTCTAAAATCATCATATCTGATGGCCCTAAAAATTTGGTGAAAAGTTGCCGGGACCATGGCACCCGGAGTGCACACGATTCCGGACATTTCTCCCAAAATTTTAGGAGCGCGATCCAACCATAAAATAAAGCTTAACCCCAAGAAATTGGTGGGATATTCAATCTCTAGGTCGGCCAAAAGTTGGAATTAAAACCTAGGGTTTCATACATAAGAGCTCTCTTTCTTCATTGGAAAGGATCAGAATTTTGTTTTTAGGACCTTCTATGCAACGAAAGAGCAGATCTTTGAAGACTTCAGCAACACTCAACATCCGTCCATCAAGAATCCATCAATTTCATTCATTTAGGGCTTTGAAGGCATTGAAGAGCAATAAGGGATCACCGACTGAAGATTGGCTTGTATCCCCCCCCTTGGGGTTGGGTATGATTTCATGTTGTTTTCATGTCTTTGCATAAGCTTCCTTACATCATTTGTATTCATGCTTTAGATCACTCTACATCTTGATTTGGAGCATTTACATTGTCATTTACAAGCAATTAGGGTTTACTTTCTAGGTTTCTCTAGTTTGCTTACTTGCTTTTTAGATCTTGCACACACACTACTTTTACAATACAACTTAGCTATTCATGGAGGTGGAAATCACCGAAGTGGGGGTTTGACTAAGGCAAAACCCTATATAGCCACCCAAACACCTTTTCAAATATAAGTGCAAATTTCGGGATTTAGACGATGCCGCAAGTTGCAGATCCGAAAGAAGCAGACAGAGACTGAACCATACACCAAGTTTCAGAGCAGAAGACCAGGATAGGGGAGTGGGGTGCCTTGGTCCTACCAGGACAGGGGCGCTAGGCACCTTGGTCCCTGGGACAGGGGCGCTGGGCGCCCTGGTCCTCCTGACAGACAGCAAGTTTTGGCAGTTCCAACAGTTTTCCAGGTTGCAAAGTGGCAGTTTCAGGTGCAGTTTCAGGAACAAAATCAGGACAGTGGTGCCCGCGCCCCCGTCCTGAACATTTTCACTCAAATTTTGACTCTGGGTACGCATCTGCATTCTTGTCTTGTCCTTGTGTTTGCAGCTTTCCATTGTCTAAGTTCAATTCTGCAATCTTGTTATTAGTTCATACTTCCATTGTCAGAGCAGAAGACCAGGATAGGGGAGTGGGGTACCTTGGTCCTACCAGGACAGGGGCGCTAGGCACCTTGGTCCCTGGGACAGGGGCACTGGGCGCCCTGGTCCTCCTGACAGACAGCAAGTTTTGGCAATTCCAACAGTTTTCCAGGTTGCAAAGTGGCAGTTTCAGGTGCAGTTTCAGGAACAAAATCAGGACAGTGGTGCCCGCGCCCCCGTCCCGAACATTTTCACTCAAATTTTGACTCTGGGTACGCATCTGCATTCTTGTCTTGTCCTTGTGTTTGTAGCTTTCCATTGTCTAAGTTCAATTCTGCAATCTTGTTATTAGTTCATACTTGCATTTTGGGGTTTGGAATTGAACTTGCATAATCTTACCTTTCAATTACAACAAAGGAATAGAAACCTTAATAGGTAGCCCGTGGCTCTCTCTTTCACCAAAAAGAAGTAGCCGATTGTGCGATATCTCTAGGCTCTTTCGTATTCTGCAATGTGTGTCAAAATGTAGGATTAGGACATGTTAGCCTAGTCTCGCTTTTTCCCCTACACAATTACAAAGGGCATCTCCAGCCCATCCTCCGCCCACACCTTGCATCCTATATACGGTTGCCATGTGACCATATCAATATCATCAAGTACTCTCCTCCAATGCTCTAGTTTGCCCAGCTTGCACTGGACAACTAGACCCCTGTATCCATAAGCATATGCTACTCCAACGGGCCTGTCTCTGTCTGCTAATGGCCTCACAGCTAGAATGTGCTCCCAGCACCATACCTGTAACAGTGTCACGCCAGCTGAAAAACTGCCATAACTAAGGTATACCACCTCATGTAAGCCCCTGTATAGATGGGCCAGCATAGCTGATCCCCATGAAAACCTCCAGCCCTATGTGACCATCTCCTCCAATACCAGCCCCCATCCCACAGAGAATCCCTTTGACCTACGATCAGGACAAAGGAATCCACCAATGAACCCTACTAGTATAGATGGAAGGGGTGCTTAATCCAAGTCTAAGAACTCCTACCATGGGATCTCATAACCGCAGACTATCTCATCATGGAAAATACGGTGAAGAGCCTTTGTACCACCCTCCTCCGATTGCTCATACAGTAGCAGTGCACCTACTACGGGAATCCGCAGGATCCTGTAACAGTCCTCTGGTGTGACTATCATCTCTCCAGTAGCAAAATGAAAGGTGTTCATGTCGCTATGCCACCTCTCTGCCAATGCTATTAGTAGCCCCCAGTTCACAGTGAACCGAGGCATATCTAATTGGGAGGTCAACCCACATCTCTCGATGATATCCAGATCAGTCTGGGTCAACCGCGGTATCAATGACCACGGTCTCAAAAATCTCTCTCGCGACTGAACCACACCCAATCGCTACTATCAACAAGCACAACAAATCCAATATCAGTTTCCACATCAAAACAACGATATCAAAATCAAACTCACATCAACAACATGAAATAATTTTCTCATCTACATCAAGTTCAAAATCCTATCATATCAACTTGTAAAACAACTCAAGTTCTCAAAAACCATACCAAAACTTGTAACACAACTCAAGTCTCCACAATCACATAAACTTGTTAAACAACTCAAGTTTCCCACCCATATCAGCTTGTAACACAACTCAAGTTTCCAACCCATATCAGCTTGTAACACAAATTAGGCTTCACACATTGAACTTGAAACGGGGTACGCAAATAAATCATATTTTGATCAAAATACCACATTGATATCTATACATAATTTGAAATATCGCAAATCAAAACAAGTTATATCGACATTCATATTGGACAAATCCATAAAATCATGATAGCATGACACAACAAATTTACAAACCACCTCATCTTGCAAAATTTTCCAGATGCGCTAAAATTCTCCCACGCACTAGGTTGTTTTTCCTACACGCTAATCTATTCACCCTATGTGCTAGACTAACTCTATGTGCTAATCTTTTCGCCCCATGCGCCACTTAACCTACCCTATGCACTAAACCCTACCCATGCGCTAATATATACCTCCTAGGAGCTACCTGTTTGACCCTATGCGCTAGGTTAACCCTATGCGCTAAAGCCCCTTACCCATGCAAACCCCTGTGGCCCCTATGCGCTAGGTCTACCCTACACACTAACCTGCTGACCTGACGCGCTACCCGACTATCGCCATGCGCTATTTTACATCTATGCGCTAACCTATATTTCCTATGTGCTACCCTATTTTATTTCGGATGCGGCCCTAAAAATTGACTTGATGCACTAATCTATGACTTTGACGCACTAAAACGCTGAAACCGAGTTTTAAAAATTAAAAAATGACTAAAAATGACCAAATCAAAAATCAAAAGAGGGTAAAAAATGTTGACTTACTGGTGGTTCATACGCTGCAGGTCTCCGGTACCTCCGAATGCGCTCGAAATGGTGTCTACAATACGAAACATATGTGGCTTAAGGAGATAGAAGCTAAATTGTCAGTGAGAGTTAAAGGAATTATTGATCTAGATGATGCATCCTTCTTTGTTGTGACAATACAAGAGATACAGAAAATTAAGTCACATTATCGTTTTCTCAATTCAGAAGTCAACAAAATGAGAAATTCTTGGAAAAGGTTGACTAAAACTAAAGATAAAGTGATTAATTTCTCATGGCCGACAGAAGAGGTGTATAATGAGTGGACAATTAAATATGCCACCCATGATCCGGAACAGTTGGAGAGCGCCCCTGAAAAAGTAGAAGAGGTTGCAACTGAACAGCTTGTTGAAGAAACTGCAGAGGCCGAAAAGAGCTTGTAACTACTTTTGCGAAAAGCTTGTAACCTCTTTATTTTGAAAGGAATGATTGTAACAAACTCTCCTCGAGAAGTTTGAAGCTTTGTGCATCCATGTTGTTATAAATGGATACCAGGACTAGAGGAAAAAGGATCGCAAAGAATTGTAAGAAAACGCTGCAGAAATTTGTCTGAGCTTTTCTAAGTCTAATGGAGAATACTCAAAATTTCTTGTAATATTTCTTGAACTAAATATCAATATACAAACCATTGGTTTTGAGTAAATCTTTGTGTTTTCTTCAAGTGTGTCTACAAATTTGTTTATTGTTTTCATTCTGAATAATCCAGGGTTGTTCTGTTTGAATGGAATTTCAAAGCAATTTTAGTAGAAGTGTTCGTTAGCTTTTCTCTTTAGGAGGGAAATTAAAGATGCGGGGATCACTCATACCGGTAAACTCTTTTGGAAGAGACTTTGAATTTTGATGATCATAGCTTAATTTGGAATGCGTAAATTCTTGTAGGTGTCAGGCATATACAAGGATTAATAGAAACCAAGCCAACGGGAAGCATAAAGATGTTTTGTTTGAGGAGTCTTATTTGAGTTTAGATGACTTTGTGACCTTGGATAAGGCACTGGTATTAATTGAAGTTGTTTATTGCATGTTTTGTCGATCGAAATACTGAATTTAAGTATAATTACCATTCTTTGTTTTCAGTTGATTTCAAGGTGAATAGATCCACTAGTTTTCTGGGCTGGTTTGCTGTGGGTTTATGTTTGAAAGTGTGAATTCAGTTCACAAAGGTATACCCACCTGGGCTCTGAGTAAGTCCAAAGTGTAGGGGGTTCAATCAAACCTTGTCATATGTTGTCTTGAGAATTTCCTTATCTTTGATGTCTCTTCTACACCGAGTTTAATCATATTATTTTAAGGATGTTAAAGGGAATCAGATTTTGAAGACAACAGATTGGACAACTGAAAGAAAAGAACAAAGCACTGACTGATTAGCTAAAAGAAATGAAAAGAGGACATGAACATTTCAGCACACAGATGACTGGGAATCTTGATGCATTGAGGACAACTGAAGATAAAGTAAGAGATCTAGAAAGAGAAAAACAATAGCTTGAAGCATTAGTATCTGAAAAGAATGATGAAATCACAAGGTTGACTGGGATACAAACTATAGACGTATAAAAATGACCATATTCCTAAATGAATATTTTATGTTCATTTCTATATTTAATTAAATCCAATTTAATTAAATTACCCACATTCCTCTATTTAATTAAGAAAATTACTCAATTAAATTCACTATACCCATTTAATGAATAAATAATTTTATTCAATTAAACCCCCCCTATCCACTTTTAATTAAATTCAAATTTAATTAAATAGTTATCCTAAATTGAATAAATCTAATTTATTTAATTTCCCCAAATTACAACCAAATTGAATTAAATTAACTTTATTTCAATTAAATCCTATTATCCCTCCATCCACTTGCATTTTCCTACATCTCCCACTTGCATTCTAAAACCTATTTCTAATCCCTTCTAGACTCTTCTAATCACTTCTAATTAGCCTAACCCATCTTCTAAACTTTGTCACATCCCTAAACAAAGGGAAGTCACTTCTCAAACCCTTAAAGTCTTTGATAACCATGAAAGGCTTCAAGTCTCCAACCACTTAATTTTCCAAAGTCTCCCAAACCATTAATGGTTAATTCAACCCTCTTACATGGTTAGAGACTTTTTGCCTAACTTAACCTTAATCCAACCCAAGGGTCTCATCAAGCCTTTAATGCTTTGACCATGATTATCTCTTAATCATTTGCACAAGGGTTTATCCTTGGATTAACTCTTAATCCAATGGGTAATCTTAACTTAGACTTGACCCTTACCCTCTAGATAACCATAAGGTTTTCTCAGGCATTTAATGCCTCTAACCCCTTCTCTCAACCCAACCCTATGTTGACAATTGTCACCATTTTATTGGTGCAAATTACAAACATGTATCCCCAACTTTCAAACTCAACCCTTGATCAACTCTTTTAATCCTGACCATCCATTGCCCTATTTTTGCTATAAATAGAGCTCTCATTCCTCCATTTTGAATCATCCTTCAAATTTGTAGTATCACACTTATGCTCAAATACATTCAAGCTTTTATATCATTTTTATGCTCATCATTTTAGCCTCTCTTTAACTAGGAATTAGTCTAAATATGCATGTTTAGAATACTTTCTATTATCATTAGCTCAATCATAGACTAATATATCATGTTAGGATAGTATTCATGCTAACCTTGTCATCTTATAGTTAGTTTATTGCATTTCTAGAATCATTCATAGCTTAGGATGCATTTCATTCTAAAATCTATCAAAGCATCCCTCATTCTTACATTTGCCATCCCTAAACCATTTTGCTCAGTGATCTGAGAGCAAAAACATTGGTTTGAGGGACATTGTAAGATAGAGAACCATGGGACCAACCTTGGGAAGTTGAGTAATACTTCATTACTCCATAGCTTGCACCAAGAAGTCCTGTGTGTGTGTGTGGACAAGTCTTTTAGAATATTTTCACATATTGAGTTCTATCGACCCGCTTTTCCCGCATGCACAAAGTAATCTGTCAGATCAGTTAGGTTATGCACATCATGAAGCAAATCTGAAGGATGATGAGAATCAAGCATTGAAACTTGAAGTATCAAGGTTGACTGATGAACTTGAAATAGAAAAGAAATCCAAGGAAACACTGAAGAAGAGTTATGAGCATAAAAGATGTTGGATGAGCAACTGAATACAAGAAGACCCACCAAAGATGCAGGACTCGTTATAAAGGAAAAGACTCTACCAAGAAGGGAATTCATACAACCGAGAGAGGAGAATCATCAAAGCAAGCTGGAAATAAGAATAATATCAAAGGAAAAAAGCCTATTTGCAACTACTGTGGAAATCAAGGTCATACTGCTAACTTGTGCCAAATCAAAAAAGGTAAGCAACCGAATGTCACTAAGTCTAATGGTTATTGTTACAATTGCAATAAATATGGTCACACATCTAATCAATGTAGGACAAAGTCTATTAACAATTATAAGAAGGAAAAATTCAAAGGGTTTTGTAAAAATTGCAATAGATATGGACATAGTAACGAGAAGTGTTGGCTTAAGCAAAAGAACTATATGTTGTCTGCACACCGAACAAATGCTAGAGGTTACTGAACTCACACAGATCCTTATTGACAGTATTCTGTAGTTACAATACAAGGATATGGTGTGAATGTTGTGGAAGATATGGACATATAAGTGCCAACTGCTTTATAAGGTTTGGAATGAACAACCGAAGATCATGGAGAAATCCTGGTATGGCATGTTTTCATTGTCACAAAGTTGGACACTTGGCTAGAGATTGCAGAGATCAACCTAGAGGAGATATTGAAGAAATAAAAGGCAAATTACAGATGATTTGGAAAAAGAAGGAAATTGTGTCAAATGATGAAAGCAACTTACCTACTGAGTTAGGTGCACCTAATCCAAATTAATCGGTAAAGGTATGAAGGGACTACATTCTCTCAAAGGTTAAATCTTAACAGTTCCTATTTTATCATGCACTTAATTCAAAATCTACATAGTTAAAGATGCGTTAGAAAATTTGAAATTCTATCAAGTCTTTTGGAAGCTTGTCTAGTCAGTGAATACAGGAAGACTGGCTACTCGGTGAAAGCATAAAAAGGAAGTGGTACCGAGTGCATTTAATGTCTTTTGACCTAACTGCACGAAGCCCGATAAGGTATATTGTGTACTTAAAGCTATTAAGCGGTCATTTTTCATTCACCAAGTTTTTAGAAAGCAGAGCAAAGTGAATCAAAGGTGATCAAACCTCCTCTGAAGCAAATTCAAAGGTATTTACATCAATGACAACACATTATCAAGATAGTTTACCGATCATATCAAGTTGTTATTATTTGCTAAGTAGAAAGCATCTGCTATTTGAAAGTCTTCAAACCCTAGGGATCTTTTGCTAGTATTCATCTGAAATCTGCAATGGCACCTAGGATCCAGAATCCCGTTATTGTTGAGAACATCGAAAAGCCCTCACTGAAATACTCTCTAACTCCCAAATTGCATCTAAATCGGATGACAAAACTGCATTTTCACTCATTCCGGATAGTTTTATTAGTCGAGGATGTGAGATTCTTCACTAAGTGTCAAGTTGAAGAACTAGGTCATGTTGAGATCAAAGACACATATGATGAACTATGTACTGATGGTAAAATGGATAGCAAATATGAACACATCAAAATCAAGGGATTGACTGAAGCCCTAACCTATCCCCGTGTATTCAAACCCCAATGGGTTAAGTTTGTTCTAAGCAGAGTTCATGATGACTTCATGTGGCTAGAAGAGCAACCGTTTAAGATCACCAAGGAAATCATTCATTTGATCACCGGTTACCCTATTTATGATCATGCCCGAGCTCAGAAAATAATATCACAGAAGGAATTAATTAGTTTAACTAGAGTAGAATCTGATTGCAGAGGACTGAAACTAAACAATGTAACAGATGTAGAGCTAAAGTTTGCCATTAGAGTAATAGGTTATTGTTTCTTCCAATTAGCAAGGGAAAATAGTGTACCCTGTGCAATAGTATACTTAGCATATAAAATTGTGAAGAAAGGCATGAAAATTGATTTATGTGAGGTATTGTTGAAAAACCTATTTGAGAATCTCAATACCATAAGGAAACCAAAGAAGAACAATTCGGCTAATACACTGAAGTTTGGATCACTGTTAATATGCATGTTTTGCTATTTTGAGAAATTCTTTCCATCAGTCGGTAAAGTAGTTTGGGAGCTACACCGACTAATCACCCATCAAATCAATGACTTCATCAAGAAGCTAGGTGATAATTTTAATGATATTATGGATGACTATTTCAGCAAGTTTCAAGAGAAGATGCATAACAGGTACCAAATTCCACCCAAGCTAGTGGAGAAATACAAGGATGACATATGTTTTGAAGTGGACACTGATTACTGCTATGTTAATGTTGTGGAACTGAGAACTCAATCTTTACCACCTATGGGTTACGAGATTGATTTTGACATCACACAACAACAGATAGATACTTTTCTGACATTACCAAGGCATGATACCAAGCTGAGGTATGGAACATATGAAGAAGTGAAAGAAAAAGTAAAAATGAGCATTGTAGTACCCAAGGCTACAAGGAAGGCAACAAAGATGATTAAGACATTAACGAAGAAATTTTGAGAAGGTTCTTCCTCCACACCTGTCAAGGGCACTATAGTAATCACCGAAGAGGAATCTGAAGCCCAAGAGGCAGCTATAACACTGAGCACCAAATTGCCTACGAGAAAAGTGTTGAAAAGAAAGAAACAGGATACATCTAAAGTATCACCGACTCCTCCAGCAAAGCGACCTAACACAAGAGCATCTGCAGCTTCACCGAGTAAGAAAAAAAAGAGTGTTGCTGCACCCAAGGTAACAAAAACTTACAAGAAATCTACTCAGAGATTCATTTTGACCAAAGAGTCTAGTGACACTGAATCTGAAGATGCAAGTAAATTTTAGATTGTCAAGAGTAAAAAGGTAAATGTACATAGTGTTGAAATTTTTTGTGCTAATCTGAAGCAATATGGTGGATTTGGAGCATTTAGGTATGTTAAGTATGAATCCAGATCTGATGATGAAAAGAGACAAATAGGAGAAGCTGTCATCTGCACAATATTGAAATTCTGATTGGCTCCATTGGAATTATCTAAATCTCTTCCAAATGAATTATACTTACATATTGACAATAGATGGAAGTATGCTATGGATTTAGAGAAATAGATGAGAGAAAGAAGTCTGGAACATCTTTTCCCAGACATGTCGGTAGATGAGATCACCAAACATCTGAAAAACTGCCACACAAAATTCCTAGTCAAGCAAAGAGCCTTGAAATTGATGAATGGCCTTTACTTGGATGTAGAGAATGAAACCAAATAAAAATGGCAGGAAATCTTTCGAATCAAGAATGCTGGTGAACAAGGTGAAGTTGAAATAGTTGATGTCATAGAGCAAGTTGAAATAGTTGATATCACCAAGCAAGACCCTGCTGACACTATACAAGTAGATGAGGATATCATGGACACTGAGGCACCTAAATAGGAAATGATCGAAGGAAATGCATATGCCAAACTAGTATCTAGTGAGTTAGTTTTGGAGAAAGTTCAGCCCTGTCCTTTGGTCACTTAGTCTACTTCAACCAAGGCCTCTTATGATACTAAACAAGGGATAGAAGGTCACAAATCTACAGAAGGAGAAACTGCTTCTCAAGCCACCGGGGAACAGTCTTCACAAGTCCCTTCTAGCACTGAAAATGTTACATCTGAAACCCCAAGCACTGAAGCACCGAAGGACACAACAAAGGCTACATTAGAAGCTAAAGGAACCGACCAAAGTGTTGCCTCTACCGAGCAACCTACCGAGGGTCATCAAGCCTCACAAGCCATTGTTTTAGTTCAACCGACAAAAGGTAAAGAAAAGAAGATAAAAAAGAATAGTTTCAAATTTGATTTGTCAAAACCAATAGTGTTGCCCAATGTTGATATATCCAGATTAAAAGGGCAAGCACTCATTGAATTCAGTGAACTATGCAAAGCCAAAGCTAAACAGGAGAAGCAAATGGCTATTCAAAAGAAAAATAAAGTACTTCAGAAGGTGAAAGCACTCTTAAATGATATGCTACCTGAAGCTACAGTAACCAAAGATGCAGCCATCCACATTCCAACAAGTTGACCACTAAGCCACATTCCATTCAGAATTTTTATACCAAGCTACAACAACTCATGGCTCAACAATTGGAACTAAGGAATGAAGAACACAAGATAAGGATGGACATAATGACACTTCAAACATTATTCCTTCCTCATCTTTCATCCATCCAAGAACAGATCAACAAAGCTACCTCCCTATCCACACAGCAAGAGGGAAGCACCTTAGATGGACTAATCTCACTGTTAGCTGACATTACAACTTAGAATTCACTTATGGACAGTGTTAAGGATGCCCTCTCTGCCGCTCTCACCGATGCAAAGACAAAGTACAAATCCATTTTTGACCAATTGCCACCACCAAATGGTAACTAAGTTTAGATGTTTTTCAAAAAGGGGGAGTGAGTATCATATCAAAGTATACATGGGGAGTATATATCAAGAAAAACAGAGTATTCAAATGCACGGTCAATTTTGATAGGGAATAGAGCAGTGAACTGAGCAGTTATCACAGAACATTGATCACCAAGCATGCAAAATCAGATTTTTGTATAGTATAGTGATAAGGGGAGTATATCTAAATATAATATTTCATTGACTAATGTATATACTATCTATTTAGTCAAATTTTGTAAGTATATAAATTTTTGAGTTATGACTTTGAAAGTAGTTTTGTCAAACATCTCAACTAATGTCAAAAGGGGAGATTGTTATTATTTATTAAGTTGCCATTAGTTTTATATCCAAAGTCATTCTATATACTCTAGTCAGTTACCTCTACCGAAACATTCAGTCGGTATGCACAGTACAGTTGGTTAAAGAAGAAAGTATTAACAGAGCCCAGTATACACCGAGCTATCTACCGAGTATCATTCTATGTCTACCGAGAAGCAATAATGATACACTGAGTTGATATACACCGAGTGAAACATTTTACCAGATTCATTGAACCTAGGCACACATGTGGAAACGTGTTACAAGATCGAGGAACATAGAACCGTTATCACATTGGAAATTGCACTTAAGGATTGTGTATGATTTTGAGGTCATCTAACCAATGAAATATTTTGTATGGTTATTCATTCGATAAATCATGTTTCTAAGATCAAAGCAATGAATCAGATCATCGACATAAGAGATCTATTTATACAGCATGGATTGAGATCAGATAGAATATATATAGTGATAGAGAGAGAGATATATAGAGGTGTATGAAGCAAGACATGTGTGATACATAAGAAAGCACTGAGTGTTATGACTGTTATAGAGACACAGAGGTCACCGAAAAGGATTTCAGAGAGCAATCAAAGAATAGAGTAAACAAAATGGTTTACCAAGTTACCTTATGGGAGGTATGCTATAAGCTATGTAATCTCATTTTGAGTACATAGAATCTGCTATAACATTCTAGATGTAAAGTTGCAGATATTTATAATAATTTATTGTAATATTTTGAAGTTGTAAGAGAAACCTTTAACAGGGTAAAAGACTCTAACAAATTCTATAAATTGTAAAACCTTTAACGAGGTGCAACATTTAGAATAAGTGTTGTAAAATCCTTTATCAAGGTAGATCTAAAGATCTTTATACCCCTAACAAGGTAAGCCATCACAAATAGCTAAACATGTAGGTCTAACCGAGCACTCTTTATTATTGCAGTAGTGAAGTTGTGGGTGCCATCCCCACCATAGTTTTTCTCTCTAACCAAGATTTTCTGCGTAACCAAAATATTTGAGTTATGGAGTGAATCATGTATGATTGTTATTTATTTGTTTTAGCTTTATGTTATGTTGCAGCAATTTTTGGTTTATGCATAATAGTAAAGATATTGTTGTTAAAAGGTTTTGAAGTACTGATTCACCCCTCCCCTTTCAGTACATTAGCTTTCCATATTGGGCCTAACAGAGATTGTTGGTATTATGGATGTGTTGCATTGGTTTTGTCATCGATGTCAACACTTCTGAACACTTATCAGCACTGAAGATCTTTGGTTATGTTCACTGACATGTTCAGTGACTTATGCATAGTCACCGGTATCTAGTTCACCGACAAGTTATATTGTTCATCGGCACTGAGGATGATCTATTATCATCCAGAGATTACTTGGTTGTGTAAAATACATTGTTTGGACATTTGGTTTTGGTGATTTGGTTATTGGTCTAATCGAGTTTGCATATTTGATGTTTCTGGCAAATAGATCTAGGTTATGGACCGGCAAGCGTTATCTATTCTAGATCAGCAGGATACATTATGGAGATGTTTTATTGATTGGTTATTATTATAAATGCATTGAGCCGACATGATGCATCACATATTAATTCATTTGTAGTTGTGTTACTGCATCATTTATCCTTCATGACAGGAGTAAATCACCTTATAAATTTGTATTCGAAGTCCTTGTCTTTCTTGGAATGCCTCAGTTTAAGCCCTTAGTCCATTTGTAGGTTTTTTTTTTTAAAATAAAAGGATGATTTTGAAAGATCGGTTGAACTCCTTGAACTCATTGAATCATTTTGAACCAGGTTCATTTACGTTCCGCAGGTTTGTAGGTGTCTAGGGGATTTTCATACTAATATTCTCTGAAAGTATTTTGCAGCGGTTCTTTGTTGGTCCTGTTCGGTGGTGTGTTATATCATCTCTCTCCAGGTGTTGAACTCTTTGAACCTAGTTCAAACGGTTTAGATGTGTTCAACATAGTTCAAATGGTTGGTAACACTTGACATAGTTAATCTTTTCAGAAGAGATTCTTCCTAGGCGCGGTGTATGCCTTGAACTACTTGAACCCTAATGAAGTCTGTTCAGAATGTTCATGCGTGTTCAAATTTGGTGGGTCCCGTGAGTTAAAAGATTTGATGGTGCATTTATTGCCAAGTATGAAGAAGGTCAAACCATATCTTGGGTGACGTAAATTGTTGGAGTTTTGAGACAAGTAATCATTTCGGGAACTGGCAGTTACTTCAAAAATGCCGCCATGCATTCAATGCATGCGTGTGATATCCAATCCACTAGTTCAACACACTTAAACTGATGATTGGAATTATTGCACTTAATAATTCTATATCATTGCTCTTGTTATAAGGTATGAAAGGATTGACTCTCTAAAAATTTGTTCCTCGTCGCTGTGGAGTTATTTTTCATGGATAGAAGGGTTGTTTGCTAGTAGTCGTCTGATTGCTCTCAACTGTGAAGGTGAGTTCATTTCCTGTCCTCTCCAAGTGATTTTTACATGCATTTCTTCTCTCATAGTAAGGTTTGCTGAAAGAAAATAAGGCTTGTCATTTATGAAATATGAAGTCCACATTGCACCTTTTCGGGAATGTTTTTAGCCTTGCATGTATAGAGCCCATAGTCAGTGATATCGACCTTAAAGGGGAAAATATTGAAGTTTTAAAGGAAAGGGTGTTCAAGGGAATTGATTGTTCCTTTGGTGTGGAAGTTTTGAGTAGTGGTATCATAGAGGTGGCAGCCTTTCCCCCAGCTATCCCTTGCCCAGAATTGGTTAGGGAATGTATCACTAGGTATGATCCAGCCTCCGAAACCGTCAGGAGAGACAATTGTGAAACCCTCCTTACCATTAACCATGAGGTATTTTCCTCTATTTTCAAGCTACCTGATTACCAGTTCTCAAAATTTTCTCTCGCCCAGTCAATCACCGTGTTCAACACAGATAGAACCGGATACCGAAATAATGTAGCAAAATATTGGTTGAAGGTTCCCCAAAGGGGTGGTTCTAGATTGCCCAAGAATGCTAATAAGAACCATATTCTGCCTCACATTCATGATGTCATGTTACTGTTGCACCGAGTCAGAGGCTCTGCGGAAGCCTACAGTTTCGACGACTAGATTTATTGCTATGTGGAGCTAGTATTAGAAGGGAGGCAATACCTCAATTGGGCAAAGCTGATTGTTGATTCAATAAGGGAGCAGTTGAGTATGGCCAAACAGTTTAAGTAGAATTTCTTCATGTCTTCATATCTTATATACTATTCGGCATGTGTTAAGGAGATAGTTGGAATATCTAGACAGCCCACTGAGGAGGACGTCTCCATATATGATTTTTACCCTATGTTGCAAAAGGATAATGCCTTGCAAGACTTTATGAGGGTACACAATGCCTTTCTGAGAGATTTGTGTTATGAATTGAAAGATATGAAAACCAAGAGAATGTCTGAGGATGCATAGGCATTGGTGAAGAGGTTTGGCAGCTTCTTTATCCAGTTCCCTCTCTTCTGCTATATAAGGATAGGCAGTTTTGAAGAAGAGCCATTCAAGCTTCCTCATTTTTGTTTAGATTGTTTTGTTTTAGTAGAGATATGTAGGTAGCTGGCTACTATGATTAAAAAGGCCCAACCCAGGGACAAATGGGAGGGTCATTTTCCTATTTAGTTAGGTATGTTATCCTGCAGTTCAATGTCAGATGCTTTGAGTATTGAAGCGGACCTGAAAAACTTCAATTTTCCCCTATATCATGAAAGGAAAGGTTTTGATAATAAGGGTTTCTCCCAAAGTCTTGTTCTAATTCTGTATCTCCCAATTCCACAATTGGGAGACTTCTAGGAGGATTGCAGTGATGAACTTGAGGTTTTCAAAAGGGCAAACATGAGAATGGTGTTGGAGCAAGTCATTTCACTACAAGTAAAGCTTGCCATAGATGGGCTTGAGGAAGATTATCTAGAATTATTTGAACCTAGATACTTAGCCCAAGCTGAGACCGAAGTGTCTTGTATCAACTAGGATGGGGAACAAGAAGATGGTATACAACTGAAAACAAAAAGGGTTTTGGAGAGAACCATAGAATGGGTTGAAAGGAAGAAAGCAGCGAAATTAGGCACCAAGTCTAATTCTGTGAGAAATAGTGAGGTTACTCTGCGCTCACCAAAGCATTTTTCTAATAATACTTCTATGCTTGTTCATGCAGGTAAGGATAAAAAGCCACATCACATTAGGCACAAGTCTAATTCAACTTTGGGCTTCTCTACTCCTCGACATACCAGGTCATGAAGTGCTGCGCAGAGAAGGATGGATCAAGCTAAGGATACAGAGGTGAAGGATAAGATTCTTGATGCTTAGATATTTGAAGTTGAAGATCTGGACAAGCACATCGCTAATGCCATGGACTCCCATGCGGTTACCGTAGCTATGACACCACCCTCCAAAGCGATTGAAGAAACAACTAGTTCCAATGCAAACCCTAAGTGGCTGACCACTTCGATGAACAAAAAATGGAGTTCCATTCCCATGACTATTCCAATTCAAGATATGGTAGTTAAGTACACAGAGAAGGACCCCAAGCCAAAAAGGTTCAAAACAACTGCTCGACTAGATAGTGATGAAGGGACCGGAAAGTGGGTTGCTGAGATTGCCCCATACAAGCCCAAGGATGAGGAAAAGGAAGTCAGTGCAAAATATTTTGAGATCACTAAGGTGGAGCTGGGAAACATGAGTAGGGATTTAGATAACCATTTCTTCTAGGTATCCGCAAAGAAAATGCTCACCAGGTTGGAGAAAGATAGGCAAGAAAAGAGAGAGCTAAAGCGGCATATGAGCATCCTTGCTCAATTCATTGACATCATCGATTGCTTCGGAGCACTTCCTATATCCCATGCTATAGAGAGCTTTGATCCTACTTCACCAAAGAATAAAAAGCTAATGAGTCAAGTTCAACGAGCTAAAAGCATTGCAAAGGCTATAGAAAGATGGATTGAAGGAGTAATTAAAGATGGAGAAAAGTATATCATGAACTCCTGGAAATTATGTGATGAGATGCAGAGCCTCATTGTGGAAATTCAAAACCAAATTTCACCACGGGAGAAAGAGGAACACAAATGGGAAAATGTCTTGCCTATGTTCACTAAAATAGAAGAATATGGAGCTACCAATTTTTTGATAGAACATTCAATCAAGTTGGTAACAAATGAATGTCAACTCTTCATGCTGAAGAAGACCATAATGTGGTGGGTGCTCACCTTCAAATCTATGATCTCCAAGGCCAAGACTTCTGTGTATGAACTCCAAGACCTCCAATGCAGTTTATTTAATGACAACAAAGTGGTTAATCCTGACCATGATTGGCAGTTGGGGATTTGTGGGCTGAACACATAGTATGTGATAAAGGTTTTCAGGATATACATGGAGAAAATTAAAGCCAAGGGCAGTTTCACCCCTGAGGATATAACACGAGTCGCCCGGATCGATTCCATGACGTTTATCTGTAATGATCAGTTACTGAAGCATGCCGAAAAGATGGTGAAGCATAGATGGGACAAAGAAGTGGCGAAGGCAAAACTCAATGCTATGAAGATTCTGAACTAATCAATAATCTAGGAACTTGCAATTGCCCACGATGCCAAGGAAAGTGAAGAAGATGATGATGGGAAAGCAGCATAACGCATTTATCAAGGCCCTGTTTTAATGTATTTTTCTTGTTTATGCAAATGACTTCGAGACATCTGTCCTAGTTATACTTTGTTGGTTTTCATAACTGATTTAGAGGAGGTCATGTTTTCAGGGAGACCTCCTCTATTCTAAAATGTATAAATTAGACTAAGATAGACGCAAGAGGGGTTAGATTTTGGTTAGAATTTGATTATTTTTTACTTAGTTTCTTTTTGGTTTGAGAAGTTTTGTTTTGTTGAAGGAATTCGTCAAACTTTAAAGATCTAGCATTGAAAAGGGTTTTATACATGTATTGATTGTGTCTTTGTTACATAAGACATATATATATAAAGGATCATACTATTGTGGGAGGGAGAAAACCTTTGATTTTTGAATCTGCATAGTGATATATCTTTGCATATGTTGATTTAATCAAAATGATAGTGATCGCGTTTCCAGTGCAGAATATTATTATTTTTCTAAGATTCCTTCCTGTGAGTTTTTAAAAGATACGTGTTTGAAAAGAGATTTTGTCTCTCTTATCTGTTTTTATAAATTGTAAAGCTGGCGTTTTGAACTTTGTTTCAGTCACTTCTATTTCTCATGTTGAAGCATTTAGAAAAAAAAAAATTTCTTGAAATATGTGTAAATCATTAGCCTCTCATCTAAGAATGAAGTAGGTAGCCTTATGTGCTTTCAGGTTAAAAGCATACCAATTGAAATTAATTAGATTATTCCCTAAATAATTAATGGAGGGAGCTGTACCTATCAAAAATTTAGAGGGAAGTAGTATATGTTACACTTACCCAACTGTATAGTGAACTTTTGTCTTTTAAGGAAGGCGACAGAGTGTGAAATTCTTTAATTTAAAGAAAGGCAAAATCTATTCACTAACAAATTTTTGGCAACTCTGCTGGGGATAGTCAAACATTCAATAGACCAGCGTGCCACGGGCATGATAGAATTGAACTCATAATCAAAAATATCCATAGTATTGATTTGTTTGAGACAGATTTCCATAAATCAAGAACTTCACTGAGGTTGAAAGATTTGTTTAAAGATCTTAGAACCCTAGGGGTGACAACACTGGATTCTCATCCTTATACCAGATCACAAAGGAGAGAGGGAGTAATTGATAATTATTTTGAATAATTTCAAGGGTTATCATTTTCCATAAATTTCACTCCCAAAAGAAATGCTAAAAGTGGACCTTCCTCTCCTACCAGAATCACTCCTATACCTTCCTCTTCAAGCCATTGGCAAGCACTAATGCTTACTGGAGTTCAAGCCCCTCCCCTTGTAACTATTTATCCTATTTTCATTATGGCCCAACCATGGGGTACCGCAGTCGGACCTCTTGCCCTCAGAGCTCATAATCTACTTCCAAAAGAAGCAGGGAATGTTCTACCTAAGTTTAATGGAGATGGACAAGTCTTAGTCAAGGAACACTTGAATTCTTTTAATGTAGCTACTAGCATATTGGTGTTATAATATGAGGATGTGGCTGTTAGGCTTTTTGCTCAAACTCTTACCGAGGGGGCGGCAGATTGGTTTAGTCACCTGCGAGCAGGATCTATAACTAATTGGCAAACAATGAAAACTGCTTTTGAGAAAAGGTTCAAGAGCACTGCTGATGAGCACTCACTACTGGCTCAACTCACACAAATGAAAAAAGAAATTCATGAGCCAATGAGGGACTATGTAGCTAGGTATAATAAGATTATCCATAAAGTTCCCCAGGCTAAAAGACCAACTGTTGACAATCAACAATGTTTCTTTATAAACTTTATACCTCCCAATGTTGGTTTCTGCCTTAGAAGGAATAGGCCAGCCGATCTTGAGACTGCACAAAATGAAGCTATAGAACTCGAAGATGACCTAATAATAGCTAGAAAATTGAGAAAGGATGTGCAAATTCATCAACACCAACCCCAAGCTTCCACCTCTTCAACTGATCCAATTGTTCAAAGGCTAGTCAATGATATGATTGCTTTGAAGAGCCAGATACCAAAACCTAGAGTCTCCTACCCACAACCTTATCAAGATATAAGCAGAAAAACCCCAAACCAGTATAATTATGGACGGTCTTTGCAATTGCCTGCTACCCTACAAAGATTGCAAATAGAGGCTCCTCTTGATAAGGGTGCTATGTGCTCTTTTCACCTCACTATAGATCATGATGGAGGTTCTTGTCCTGATATGATAAGACATGTTCAAATGAAAAACACAAAGGATGAACTAGGTGAGTTCTCTAAAGCAGAGAAAGTTCAAGAGGTACCTGGCGACTCTAGATCATTCTACCTTGAATATGAGTCAGATTCAGAAAGAGGTGGTAATATTTTGGCAACTCTTGAAGATCCTGCATGTGCAATCCCTACAAGAAATCAATGGACCTTCCAGCCTGCTCCTTTTGCAAGCTCTTCTGGAGCTAATTACAAAGGTAAAGACCCCACAAGTAATGGTTTTCCTTCTCATGGAAAGACCCTTGAAGTTAAGATTTTGCAAAGAAATCTTGAAAGTAAAAATAGTTCTTCTTCTTCCTTCTCCTTTGACATAATTGAGTTTTGTAAAGCTTCAATTGTTCAACTTTCCACTACAGAATATTTGAAAATGAACCCAAAGGAACTAGATAAACTGGTCAAGTATGTAAAAGGAGATTCTTCTTCAGAGTCCTCAGTGCATGAATGTGTGGGGCATAGTGATTTGTTTACTGCTGAAAAACCTACATCTATCTCATGCCCTTCCACTGACTTGGTTAATCCTTGTGCTTTTCATAATCCTAAAGATAGGCTTGACATTGAGGTTTTGAAACCTGAACCTTTCTACATATCCCTTCTCTTGAATGGTCAAAATCTTAGCAATTGTATAATAGATTCAGGAGCATCAGATAACATAATGCCTTCATCTGTTGCTAGGTCTTTAGGTTTAACTCTCCTTAAGACATTTGGGAGATGTTATTCAGTGGATGGGAAGCAGGTCCCTCTTATTGGATAGGTAAAGGATGTTCAGGCAGTGCTTGTAGAATGTCCTAATAAAAGGGTAAAATTGACTATTCTGGTTGCTGACATTCCTGCAAGTTATCAGATGCTCTTGAGTAGAACCTTTTGTAAGGAACTTGGAGGTGAAATTAAGATGGACTGGTCAGAAGCTATCATTCCACTTGGGAAACAAAAAATCAAACTTGAATCTGAACTAAAAAATAAATACACAGTCTTTCCCTTTGATAATCCTAAAGCCCAGATTCTTTTTCAAGAATGTGAATTTGGAAACTATCTCATCCTTGCACCTCATGAAAAAGAATTTAAAGAAGCAGTTGATGAAGATGGCAGATTGTGGCATATGGAATTTGATGGAAGTTGCACCAATTCTGGCTCTGGAGCAGGGATAGTTTTGCTCTCCCCAAATGGTAACATTTTTCCTTTTTCTTTCAAGTTGGATTTTAAGAATAGTAATAATATTGTGGAGTATGAGGCATTATTGTTAGTATTAAATGAAGCCAAGTGTAAAGGTATTAAATTTCTCAAAGCTAAGGGGGATGCGGAGCTAATTGTCAGATAGGTAAGAAATGTCTATTCAGTTAAGAATGATAGATTGAAACATTATAGAAACAGGGTTTGGGATGAGATAGAATTTTTTTATGCCTTCTTGATTGAAGCTATACCAAGGGATCAAAACACTAGGGTGGATTCGTTGGCCATTTCAGCTTCTCTTTTGTTACCACACCCAGACTTTAAGGATGATTCATATAGGATTGAAATGATTTATAGGCCTAGTGTCCCTGATAATGTAAACCATTGGCAAGTATTTGATACAGATGCTCAGATCAAAGACTCTGGAGTGCACTCATTCATTCTCCCAATCATATTTTGAAGGTTCTAAAAATAATTGCAAGGAATTTAGTCTAGATTTGGGTGTTGATTCTGAAAACAATTTCATTCAGCTTAAAGGGAACAAAATTCTGAAAGGGCTAGTGACTTTGGAGAGGTTTTTCACCCAAAATGATGCATTCATAGGCAAGAAGCTCCTAAGGATGATGAGAAAGGAAGTTGTGAAAATATTAATCTGGGTGATGAATCTAATCCTAAGGTGGTAACAATTGGCAAATGTTGTTCTTCTGAGGAAAAACAAATTCTTAGTGGGTTATTGAAGGAATACATTGATGTTATTGCTTGGTCCTATGATGATTTGAAGGAGTTTAGGGATGGGCATTTTCAACATCAAATTCCGTTGAAACCTGGTGTTTCTCCTTTCAGACAGAAATTGAGAAATTTTAATCCCATGATGGTAGACGCAATTTTTAAGGAAATAGATAAAATGCTTAAAGACAGAATCATATATCCAATCCATCACTCTACCTGGGTAGCCAACATTGTGCCTGTGAGGAAGAAGAATGGGAAATTTCAGATTTGTGTACATTTTTGTAACTTGAATCAGGCAAGTCTCATGGATAACTATGCCTTACCCAATATGGATCATATTTTGCAGACGGTATCTGGGTCAGAAATGATGTTGATGTTAGACAGTTTTTCGAGTTACAATCAGATTAGTGTTGCCAAGAATGAACAACACAAGACATCATTCATCACTCCATGGGGAACATTAGCATATAATCGTATGCCATTTGGTTTGATAAATGCCGGAGCAACCTTTCAAAGGTCTATGGATTCTTCTTTTAAGAATTTTCATGACATAATTATTGTTGTTTACCTAGACGACTTGACAGTGTTTTCTAAAGAGAGAAATAATCATCTCAATGATCTGAAGGTAGTTGTGCAATGCTGTCGAGAGCATGGAATCTCCTTGAACCCAAAGAAGTCAGTTTTCTGTGTAACTAAGGGTAAATTATTGGGGCATATCATTTCAAAAGAAGGTGTCAAGATTGATCCAGAGAGAGTCAATGTAATTTAACGTCTCAGCTTACCTTCAAATCGGACTAGAGTAAGGTCTTTCTTGTTAGGGATCCCATGGATACTGAGAGGGGGGGTGAATCAGTATCTAACCAGTAGTTAGAATTTCTTAACTTAAAACATGCAGAACATAATATAATAGTGTACATGTATGCAAGAAATAATGCAATAAACAAAATCAAGAACATCCACATGAAAAGCACACCATAACACAAGATTTTAATGAGGAAACCTGGTGTGGGAAAAACCTCAGTCAGATTTGTGACCCACAATATTCACTCATTGGCCAATAAGAGAATATTACTTACAATAGGGGCCTGCACATGCAGGAAGGCCAACTACCTAGAGCTCACTGCTCAAAGGGAAGTCTCACTGACTTACAATAAGGATTATACAAATCCAATATTTGTACTACTTTACAATAGCATCTTCAATGCCAGATTCAGTACTGATTCCTGCTCTGTTCTTTACATATACCTCTTAACCTATATTTCGCACAATAGGTCTGTTTAATATTTTCTTTAATGCTTACACATCTCTTATATCAAATGTCTACAATGATCTCTTTTATATATAAGAGCCATTTTAAAAAATTGCCAAGTCAGCTTACAAAGTTTTTCAATAATAAACAAAATATAATATAACAAAATCTCATCGGCCTCTATGTTGGTATACTTCTTTTCTTCTGTGCCGGTGTCGGTGCCAGTGTCCTGAGTGTCGGTGTAGAGTGTGATCTACTGATGTCAGTGCACTAACTTGTTGGTGTAATGTTCTGCCAGTATAATGCCTTGTCGGTGCCATAGGATTGCAAGGTTGTCATCAATGACAAAACCTTCAATCACATACAATGTCTCATTGGAGTGTGCATATGCCAACAATCTCCCCCTTTGGCATTGATAGCAACACTCATGAGAAATTTCAAAAAGTATCAAAAAATGTTTAGTCCAAAAATATTACCAAAAATGTGAGAGCTCCCCCTGAGCATATGATTCCTATCCTATGATTTGAATTTTCTCATCCCACTACTCCCCCTTTGGCATCAATGACAAAGGTTGTCAAGATGTCAGTAGAGTATGTGATTTCAACCTTGTAGCTGAGTAGTTATAATTTGAAAAAGATCTCCCAAAATTAAGTTTATACTATCCATAAACTTCTTGCTATCCTTTATTATTGTCTCTGTTCTCTTCACTGTACCAGTGAGATGCTGCAAGTGCTCTGCCAGTGTTTTGCTTCCCTGTATTAGTGCCTTAGAAATTTCCTTCCGTAGAGATGCTAGATAGTCCAATCTTGGACTTAGTTTAGATCTCAAATGTTTTGCCTTATTTATTATCCTTTCTTTCTCTCTTTCCAATTTAAGTAGTTCTTCCTCAAAATTTGTTATCTTTTCCTCAAAAACTGATAGTGTATCAGGTGAGTTGACAAAACTATCTTCAAGTTTATTGATCTCATCCTATACCTTGCTCATTTTCTTGTCTATATCTATAGTCAAAAAGTTTGTTTTATAGGTATCCTTATACAGATTTTTGTACTCTTTTAACAAATTGCATAATTCCAGTAGAAGTGTGTCAAAATATTTATTACACTTCTTTATTTGCCCATCAAAGAATTTCTATTTTTCAACTTCTACTTTATCCTTTACTGACTCTTCTTTTATTTTCTCAATGTTTTCTTAAATATATTTGCACAGTGTATCCAATTGTCCTAAAGAATCTTTGTTATCTATATTACAGTTAGGAGCAATTACCTTCAAAATTGGTATGGTATCATCAATTGCTTTGTAAGCTTGTGAGCTGCAGTCGGTTATTTTCTTGATAGAATCAAGTAGTACCTTAGTCACATTGGTTGATTTGTATCCTGATGATGTTCCAACAATCTGAGTACAGGTGGAAGTAACTGTAGCATCCTAAAATTGTGACACTTGCAATTTCGACTGCATTTGGGTCTTCACGATGGCGGCGCAACGTTGAACCTGAATGGAGACCCCGAAACCTATTTACGACACCAAAAACTGCATTTTCTGCACCTTGGCCTGATCCTTCCTTGCACCCTACTGTCCCTGGAGGTGGGACCATGGCGCCCAGTGCCCTGGTCCTTAGCCCTATTTTGGGCCTGGTCTCTTTTGGGCATCGGGTCTTTAAGTTTGCAAATTGGAAAATAATGTTTCCTGGTCGACCTAAGGTCGGGAAAATCAGTCTATCAGCCCTAATTGACAAGTATATAAACTACATTTCCTCTCCCATTTGAGGAGGAAAAAAAAAAGGAAATAAGCAAGAACAAGACGCGGAAGCGATATTCAAACATTCAAGCATTCAAGCATTCAAGCATTCAAGCATTCCTTCAAGCAATTGAGCATTCTAAGTCTCCATTCAAGGCTAAGTGTTGCATTCAAGACAAGGATTCAACCATTGAAGAGGAGATCACATACAACATACAACATACTACATACATTACACCTTCGCATGTAAGGATACAAACATTCTTACAACAAGGTATCAGTACTTGTTTACATTACAAACATTTACATTTACAACATTCTCATTTCTTGGTTAATTCCAAAACTGGGGTTTGACCTAAAGGCAAACCCCTCATCCCTAACCCCCCAATCATCCTCTCTTTTCTATGTGTAGGTTGCAGGTACGCGGCTGTAATTGAAGATCTGGAATCCTTGTGCAAAGACGAACAGATCCCCCTTCGTTTCATGGATTTTTCGGAGGACCGTGTGCACGCCGGGCGCCATCGTCCCATCAACTTTCGCTCAAATTTGCAGAACAACACTGTCTCGACATTTTATTGCTAATTCCACATTCGCAGCTTCATCCCATATCCCTATCTCTGTTTATAAGCGAATCTTTCCTACTTTACATGCATTCCTAGTTCAATCTTTCTATCAACATTCTTTACAAAAGAGGGTATCCTTGATGTCACAACCCTTGAAACTCATTTAGAATCCAATCTTGCATTGCGTGGGATTGGATCTTGTGGGTTTCAACCCCTCTTTTGAATGTAAAGTTTCCCCTAAGTGAAAACCATCAACCCTAGTTACTCTCCCTTCTCTCTCCTTGGAGATTGGGGAGGGGAGAATGACTAGGGTTCGATTTTTCTGCTTTACATTTTGGTGAACCCGACGTGAACATCCTCATTCTGATTATTCATGGTTAGATCTGAAAATTTTGTTTCCTTAATTACATTTCCATGTTTGATCTTTTGCAAATTTTAGAGGCTAATTGCATAAAAACCCTAAAATTTTCTTTTTAGTAATTAAACCTGTGAAATGTTTAATTGTTAATGCTGGTTTCAGATCTACCCTTCTATTGCAAATTGTCAATTCATATTTGTGCTTTAATTCTGAAAATTAAGTGGTTAAATGTCAAAACCCTAATTTTGAAGACCTTCTTGATTCAACCTTTAACTGATAATTTCACTAATCAAAACACTTCCAAATCGGCTGTAACTTTGGATTCCGCAATAAAATCACAATATCTTTCATCCCTAAAAATTTGGAAAAAAGTTGCGAGGACCGTGTGCACCCCGAGCGCCCTCGTCCCCGACATTTTTTTCGAAATTTCGGGAGCTAGATCTTACTGTATTTTTCTGCTAAAATCCAGAATTTTGGCTGATTTTATCAATTTTAACACTCTCAAAATTAAAGTCAAAGTTGGTCTAGTGATTGCTTGGATTGAGGCTTCTA
Organism: Cryptomeria japonica; assembly: GCF_030272615.1. NCBI lineage: Eukaryota > Viridiplantae > Streptophyta > Pinopsida > Cupressales > Cupressaceae > Cryptomeria > Cryptomeria japonica. Next base: position 44,555,063 of record NC_081412.1, on the reverse strand, counting down.
ATCATTCAAAAATTGTTGAAATTGAAATTTGTATCAAAATTGTGTTTCTTACAGTCCTAAATCTGAAAAGTGTGTTAGCATTCATTCGAAATTTCAGTGCTTTATTCAAATTTTTGTAGTTTGTGACTTTTGAAATTAAGTGTTTAATTGCAACAACTTTGATTTCCACTTTCAAATTCAAATTTTGCATGAAATCGAGTCAACTTTTAAATTTCAAAACTTGCATTGCTTTCAGCATTCCCTCTAAAATCATAAAATTCAAAATTTCAGTTTCCCTCTCTTTCTCAAAATTCAAATTTTGCATTTTTCAACAATCTTGGTAGGGTTTAATTTTGAGATTGCAACTTTAATTTGGCCTATCTACAGATCATAAAATCACTCAATTTTTTCAGATTAGCTTTAAAATCATCATAACTTTCATCCCTGAAAATTTCAAAAAAAGTTGCGAGGACTGTGTGCACTCCATTCGCCACGGTCCCAAACATTTTTTCTGAGATTTCGGGAGATTGTCCTGATTGCATTTAACAGCTTAAATCTAGGAGATTGGCTGATTTTATTGAAATTTGCTACCTCTAAAATTCAAAATCTTTGCTCTCTCTTTAGTGCATGAGTTTTACAACAATAAGTCCTACTTACACTATTCCCATTACACGAAGCCTTAGAATTAAGTCCTTCCAAGGTTTAATTACCAAGGAGATGGAACCTAATTTGAATGGCCTTTTTAACGAGGACATGGGTAATTCCTCTAATCCTCTTAATGATGAAGAAGCTCTCCATGAGGTTTCTGTAGAACAACTTTCAAAATTGGATAACCAATTTGATGATTTTCGACAATGGATGTCTCAAGAATACCCCGATAGCGAAGCTCTTTCATTAATTGAGGGTCTAAAATGTATGGTTCAAAGTGATAAGAATGGAATTGATATTTTGCGTGGTATTGCACACATTGTGGATTCGAATGTGATGCCTATGAAAAGTTATGCCAAAACTTTAGGTTACACACAACCCCCTACTCAAGTCAATCATTCTATCCCTTTGACGACTTCTATTGCTAGTATACCTACTTTTACATCAAACATAATGACTACTCCAATACAAGACATTCCACCTATGATCACCAATCATGGGGGCAATCCCTCTTCTTCAATCAACCCTCTTCCTTCATTCATTCCTTCAATGAGTGTCCCTATTATATCTCCACAAATGAACATGACGCAAGGGGGCAATTCATTTAACCCTTCCATTCCTCCTTGTAGTGTTCCTCCTTTCCAATCATCTCCTATGACTAACTATCATAGTGTCCCACCACCTTACTCTCAATCAATACCTTCTTTCAAAAACATAATACCTCCATCACAATCTAACACGTCTAATATGAACTCTTCGACTGAAGCGACCATTAACAATCTTGCACAAACTGTCTCTTCTTTACAGCAACAAATTGCCTCTATGAATCAATCTAAGTTTAGTGTGCCCACATTTGATGTTGCGAGCCCACTTTCTCTTGACATTGTTCGAGCTATCCTCCCTAAATATGTTGAAATTCCGCATTTGGAGCTTTATAATGGTAAGGGTGATCCTCTAACACATGTTAAGACCTTTCAAACAATATGTACTGATTTTGCTTATGACCAAAGGTTGCTTGCAAAACTGTTTACTAGAACATTAAGAGATAAAGCCCTACAATGGTATTCGTCATTGCCTTCTTATTCTATTACTTCTTTCAAACAACTTGCAAATGCTTTTATTCAACAATTTCAAAACAATATAAGTCCTAAAGTTACTTTGATTGATTTAATGCATTGTAAACAAGGTGTTAAAGAAAAAGTGACTGATTTCATTGGTAGATATAAGCATTTGTATTCTCAAATTTCTTTTCCAGTACCTGACAATGATATTCAAAGAATATTTATTTCTAACTTACAAAAAGATATTAGAGAAAAACTTCTGTTTTCTGAGTTTACTTCTTTCCAATAGTTGTGCGCAACTCTTCACAATTATCAACTGACTGTGAGTCAAATGGAACAAGCAAATCCTATGGCTCCGAGTGATAAGGGTGATAGTAGTCAACAACCATTTGGGAAGTTTAAACCGAATAGAGAGTCAATTAAATTCAATGAAAACATCATCAACAACAATGTGAATGCAGCATCAGGTGGGCCTCCTATTTCTAAGTTTTTCAAGAAAGAAAGAAAGTTTACTCCTTTGAATGAATCATTGCATAGTATCATGAATAAGTTATTGGAACAAAATGTGCTTACTCTTCCTCCTATAAGGCAAATAGATCCTGCAAAGATTAATTCACCCTATTTTGATAACAAATCTTTTTGTCAATTTCATCGTCAACCTGGGCATGATACTGAAAAAATGTTTTGCTTTAAAGGGTAAAATTCAAGATTTGATTGATAATAATACTATTTCTATTTCTGGAGTGAATGATAAAGGCAATACATCTGAAGCTCCTCCTAACCAAAATCTTTAGATTTTTACTGATCCATTACCTTCTCATACCTCTAATGCAATTGATACTAATGATTCCTCTGTCTCACCTGATGATCTTGTGTCCATGACTCCGAATGTGATTAACTTTGTAGAGCAGCAGAAAATCCCTAAATAACTTTCCATCACATTTGATTCCAGTGAAACTATCAGGGCACTTGATGGTCCTTTATATATAGTTGCAAAAGTCAAGAATACACCTTGTCGTGGGGTGCTTATTGATCCTTCTTGTATGGTTAATATCATTACTGAAGAATTTCTTTTTACTTTGCAATTGAATCAAGTGATCTATGATGAAAAAAATGTGGTTGTGAAACTATTTGATGCATTTTCTTCTCCTGCAATTGGTTCTATTACATTACCTATTGAGGTCCATAACAAATCCCTTGATGTGGACTTTGCTATTATTCCATCATCCGAACAATTTCATGTGAAGCTAGGCTATCCTTGGCTATCTTCCATGAAAGCTATTGCTTCTCCTATTCACAAGTTTTTGAAATTTCCCCATAATGGTGAAGTTGTTACTATCAATCATAGTCTCTTTAAACTAGCTGAAAGAACTTCTAGCATTCCTATTGATTACTTTTGGCCTAAACAATTCCAATCTCTTCCTCTGCGAAGTGATCATCTTTTCAAATCTTATCAAAAGTGGAAGAAAGATATGATCCTATCTCTAAGTGAACCTAGAACACCCAAACTTGATATTCCTATCGTTCTTGAGAAGGAAGTTCTTCCTTTGAAAGATAAAACTAATGTCTTTCCTCAAGAAGATTCCCAACCCATCCCTATGGATGTGACTATGCCTATGATTAATAAACTTCCTAAAAGTAGACCTATCCCTCCTCGTCATGATGGACTTGGTCTCCTTCCTAAACCAAATATTCCTCCCTTATATGGAGCAGTTCCTCCTCCTTCCTCTTATGGAGAGAAGAGACCTCCCTCTTCTCCTATTGTTCAACCTAAGAGACCACAACCTAAACACCCAAGTGATAAGGATGAGAACATTCCTCCTCCTCAATCTTCGCAACTTCCTACTAAGACTAGACGAAATCGTTCTGCACGTGAACGCCGACGAAAGCGTCATCTTAGAGCTCAGGCAGCTGCTTCTCAAACTTTGCAATCCCCAAAAACACCTTCAGCCAGTATTATTCCATTTTCTCCTCAGCTGACGATTGAGCCGAAATCTCCTAAACATAAGATGCATGATGGTCTTGATCCTGTGCGAGTTAAAGATCCTATTTTTATAAATCTTGATGATGATATAGATGAAAATGTTACTTCTGTTCATTCTGATAGTGAATATGATATGTTGATGTTGATAACCATTTATCTAATGCATTTTCTAAAGCACTTATCCTAGCTCCTAGACAAGAACACCATGGCTTGGGATATGAACATAGCCCTTGTTTGGATCTTGTGATAGCTCCATCTGCTGTGTTGGATGTTCCTCCTCTAGCGTGTTTCCTACCTTCCCGAAATATTGATCAGCAAGATTGGGGGGTAGATGACGTGCTAGATTAGTTCATTAGCATAGCAGACTCTCTCCTCCTCTCTTTTGCTACTTCTTCTATGTGTTATTCTCATTCTTCTATTTGTTGTCCTTAGTGTTGTCTACTTGAGGATGATGCAAAACATTGAGATCTCTTTTGGTCTCTCTCATGTTGACTCAAAAGACACATGTGTTCCCTTCTTCTAGGTGACCTTCCTTGATTGGGGAATGAAGAACAATTATGCATACATACATATGATATACATGAATTATCATACATCATACTAACCCCGAGGAAAGCGAAGTCACCTCGTGCTTTGTATTTTGTGTCTATTATCCTTGGGCTTATCTCACACTTGGGGGCTAAATCCTTGTGATAATGTGCTCCTTCCTCATTTCTTATATGTATCACTACCTTAAAGCAATCACCCCCGGTGAGGCGTGTGCGATCGCTTTAACGTAGGGGGGCATACATCCCATTCATATCTTTTCAAGATACTTGAAATCTTTTGACAAATTTAGCTTTGCCTTGAAAATTTTTGATATCTTTCTTGCATGACTCATAGTGAGGGAACCTTACTACTGACAGTCATGGTTCTCCCTCGTGATCTTCCCTTTTACTTTGTCAATTGAAGTTGTAAGATCCTTAGTCCACTGGGGGCTTGGTATATCTTGCCTTCTTGACGTGGTGAAAGTTTTTCAATGTTGTTTCCTTGTACTTTACCGGAAGTATGAGCATACGCTTATACTCCCGCTAAAGTGGGGGCTAAATGTAGCGTCCTAAAATTGTGACACTTGCAATTTCGACTACATTTGGGTCTTCACGATGGCGGCGCAATGTTGAACCTGAATGGAGACCCCGAAACTTGTTTACGACACCAAAAACTGCATTTTCTGCACCTTGGCCTAATCCTTCCTTGCACCCTGCTGTCCTGGGAGGTGGGACCATGGCGCCCAGTGCCCTGGTCCTTCAGGACAATGGTGCCCAGCGCCCTAGTCCCCCAGGACCATGGTGCCCAGCGCCTTGGTCCTTGGCCCTATTTTGGGCCCGGTCTCTTTTGGGCATCGGGTCTTTAATTTTGCAAATTGGAAAATAATGTTTCCTGGTCGGCCTAAGGTTGGGAAAATCAGTCTATCAGCCCTAATTGACAAGTATATAAACTACATTTCCTCTCCCATTTGAGGAGGAAAAAAAAAAGGAAATAAGCAAGAACAAGATGTGGAAGCAATATTCAAACATTCAAGCATTCAAGCATTCAAGCATTCCTTCAAGCAATTGAGCATTCTAAGTCTCCATTCAAGGCTAAGTGTTGCATTCAAGACAAGGATTCAACCATTGAAGAGGAGATCACATACAACATACAACATACTACATACATTACACCTTCGCATGTAAGGATACAAACATTCTTACAATAAGGTATCAGTACTTGTTTACATTACAAACATTTACATTTACAACATTCTCATTTCTTGGTTAATTCCAAAACTGGGGTTTGACCTAAAGGCAAACCCCTCATCCCTAACCCCCGAATTGTCCTCTCTTTTCTATGTGTAGGTTGTAGGTACATGGCTGTAATTGAAGATCTAGAATCCTTGTGCAGAGATGAACAGATCCCCCTTCGTTTCGTGGATTTTTCGGAGGACCGTGTGCACGCCGGGCGCCATTGTCCCATCAACTTTCGCTCAAATTTGCAGAACAGCACCATCTCGACATTTTACTGCTAATTCCATGTCCGCAGCTTCATCCCATATCCCTATCTCTATTTATAAGCAAATATTTCCTACTTTACATGCATTCCTAGTTCAATCTTTCTATCAACATTCTTTACAAAAGAGGGTATCCTTGATATCACAACCCTTGAAACTCATTTAGAATCCAATCTTGCATTGCATGGGATTGGATCTTGTGGGTTTCAACCCCTCTTTTGAATGTAAAGTTTCCCCTAAGTGAAAACCATCAACCCTAGTGACTCTCCCTTCTCTCTCCTTGGAGATTGGGGAGGGGAGAACGACTAGGGTTCAATTTTTCCGCTTTACAGTAACCAAGCTTATTTTGACCTCTGGTAGGTTTGTTTGTCTCTGCATTTCTTTAGGCAATGGTTTTCCTACTTCACTAGTTGCTAGTGGCACTGTTTCTTTATGTACCTGTTCTGATTGTTGTTGTTCTGGAGCCTTTAGCTCTGTTTGTTTCTCTGTATGTTTCATTGCCTCAGTCTGTGTCTCAGTCTCTACCTTTTTCTTTTTATCATCTGCCAGTTTATCAGTTTCCTCAGTTACCGGAGGCTCACTAGCCATATCTGACTTATCAGTTGTATCTTTGTCTACCACTATGTTGATCTTCTGAGTATCAACATCTATAGTATATAGGACTTCAAGATTAGGATTATTATCCTCTACATCCATACTCTTAGCTGTCGGTTGATCTTCAGTAGTTGTTGATTTTACCGATGGAGTATTTAAAGGAGGTGGGGGTAAGTTGTCTCTAACCTTGATACTTGGTGGTCCACCAACTTTTCCTTTCCCCTTGTCTCTATCTTTCTGATAAACTTTTATAGGTTTGGGGTTCATGTACTCTTCTTGCTTTTCTTTCTCAACCATGAATATATCCCATCCATTCTTAGTTTCCTCTTTTACCTCATTGACTCTCCCTACCATTAAAGCAATGTGTCGGTGTGCAATAGAAAATACTGTCTGGTTGGCTTGAGCAATTAGGTCATCAATTTCTTTAGGTGAGTTTACTGGATATACAACAAGTAACTTTTCAACCTTTATTTTCTTATCCAGTTCAATTACTGCTTGTCTTCTTTCCTCTAGTCTTTGAATAATTCATCTAGTATTTCATTGACTACTTCCATCAAAAATTTCTTGTACATATCCATGTGCAATATAACACTATTTTCAACTTGCTCTTTTTCATCAGCTATTAGAGTGTCATATATTTTCTCTATGTTCTTCAATTTTACCTTCCTCTGTGATTTCATTTAGCAGTATATCAAGAGGGGCCAAGTCTTTGTTTGTCCTTTTCTTCTTCTTGGGTGTTAGTTTCTTCTTTGGTGTGGCCTTTCTTACCAGAGATCTCACTGCTTGTTGCTTTTGCCTTGTCCTCCTGGGAGTGGGTGTGGATGCCAGTGAGGGATCTCTTTTTTTTACAATTCTCTTGAAAGTTGCACCAGTTAGGTTTATAACTAGGTCATTGGGAACCTTCTTGTTTTTATCTGGTCTTTTACCGGTGGTCAGTAACCTTGTGACAGCTTTCACAGCTTCCTTGGTGATCTTATCAATTGCATCTAACCAGAAAAATTCTCCATGTACCCTGCTTAAGACTATGCTAATCACATCCTTGGGAAATTTAGGGATGCTAATTATCTCTATAAATCCTAGGGTTTCAATGATCTTGTGTTCATCTTTTACATTGTCGGTTTTATCACATATCATAGTTTTATACATGGTTTTAATTTCTTCATCTCCTAACTCTTCAATGTTGCAGTGGATGTACATTTTGGGGTCTTCAGCATAAACAACTCCCTTAGGAATTTGAGAAAAAGCACCTAAGATATCATCTTTCTTTTCTACTTCAAGAACTAATTGAAATACGAGCCTAGGTCTTTTTATAACTTCGACAACAGTAGGGTTTACTATATATTCAAGTGCAGAGGTGGATGCCATGATAAAATACCTTTCACTACCTCTAGGATGGATGATTGCTTGAAGTGTTCTTGCCTCTTGCTTGAAATGTCTTAGCTCGGAATCTTCACTCTCTTCGTAGGTTTGAAATCTTGGTAAAATGAAATGGAGCCAAAACCTCAAACATTTAGTGTCTTTTTGCCATCTACCACATTAAATGCATGCTAGTTAAGTATTCACTTAACATTGTTTGCCAATAATAAGTAATTTCCAACTTCTTATCTCTAACCGAGGGAATAATAGCACATGTATCAATAGATGGCCAAACCCTCAAGGAAATTTTCTTCAATTAGATGAAGAACTTCTTGCCGATGGAGCACTGCTCTGTCCTACCGGTGAAGCATCACTTTGTCCTACTAGTGAAGCATTGACTTGTTCTACCAATGGAGGAGTATTCCCAATATTTAGATCAGCTTTTCTAATCCATTGTTTTGAGAATTCTTGCTTAACCTCTTCAACCTTTTCTTTACCTTTCAAGCTAGAACTTTTGTTGTCTATTGGTGTTCCTTTGCTTCTACAAAATTTAGCAATATGCCCAATCTTGTTACATGCATAACAAATTACATTATTCTTCTGAATAGCTTCCCCATAACCTATGCTGGTTTGTGTTCTGCATTGATTAGATAAATGTCCAAATCTTCCACAAACATAACATCTCACATTCATTCTACAGTTTTCAGAGTTGTGACCTACTTTGTTGCATTTAGAACATTAACCGGTGGGTGTGTTGATATTCTGATAATTTCTAGATCTACATTCATTTTCTCTATGACCATACTTATTACAGTTAAAGCATTTTCCATTGAATTTATAAGCATTAGGTTGTCTTACCAGTTTGTTGTTATCCTGAGTATTTGCAGTACCAGAGCTTTCACCAACTTCAAAGCCAATTCCAGAAGTGTCACCTTTAGGTTTTTGATTCTTCAGCAAGGTGCCAAGTTCCTCTGAGCTTTTCTTGAATTTTTCTTTATGTTGATTTGTAGTTTCTAGTTCTCTTTCTAAGACTACTTTTTGTCTCATCAATTCATTTGAGTCATTCTGAGTATGCATTAGATCTGTCTTCAACATGTCATTTTCATAGCTAAGTCTTGTGTTCTCATTTGCTGCATCACTTAGTCTTCTGGTCAATTCTTCTTCATTCTTCTTCCTATCCTCAATCTCTTTGCAAAATCTCATAGTCATATCCTACATTTCATTTTTTGTTGTCATGTTCTCTTGTTTCAGCTTGCTTATCTGATCATTAAGTGATTCCTTTTCATCATTCTCATTTTGCAATTTTTCACAAAGTTCTCTTCTCTTATTTCTTGCAACAGTAAGATTTTCTTGAAGTCCTTGAATGATATCTTGAGTTGCTCTTAAATCATCTTCTAATTTGATATTTTTCAACTTTTCTGCATCATAGTCTGTAAGAGCTCCTTCCAGTTGCTTCATCAGATTTTCCATCTTTACCGGTGTCAAGATCTTCCTCAAGCTATTAGGCTTTTGAAAATAGAGGACCAGGCTTTGATACCAATTGTTAGGGATCCCACAGATACTGAGAGGGGGGGTGAATCAGTATCTAACCAGTAGTTAGAATTTCTTAACTTAAAACATGCAAAACATAATATAATAATGTACCGGTATGCAAGAAATAATGCAATAAACAGAATCAAGAACATCCACATGAAAAGCACACCATAACACAAGATTTTAACAAGGAAACCCAGTGTGGGAAAAACCTGGGTGGGATTTGTGACCCACAATATTCACTCACTGGCCAATAAGAGAATATTACTTGCAATAGGGGCCTGCACATGCAAGAAGGACAACTACCTAGAGCTCACTACTCAAAGGGAAGTCTCACTGACTTACAATAAGGATTATACAAATCCAATATCTATACTGCTTTACAATAGCATCTTCAATGCTAGATTCAGTACCGGTTCCTGCTCTATTCTTTACATATACCTCTTAACCTATATTTCACACAATAGGTCTTCTTAATATTTTCTTTAATGCTTACACATCTCTTATATCAAATGTCTACAATGATCCCTTTTATATATAAGAGTCATTTTACAAATTGCCAAGTCGGCTTACAAAGTTTTTCAATAATAAACAAAATATAATATAACAAAATCCTGTCGGCCTCTGTGCCGGTATACTTCTTTTCTTATGTGCTAGTGCTAGTGTCTTGAGTGTCGGTGTAGAGTGTGATCTGCTGATGTCAGTGCTCTAACTTCCCGGTGTAATGTTTTGCTGGTATAATGCCTTGCCGGTGCCATAGGATTGCAAGGTTGCCATAAATGACAAAACCTTCAATCACATACAATGTCTCATTGGAGTGTGCATATGCCAACATTTCTTTGGCCAAGTGAATTTCTTAAGATGGTTTGTACCAGAATTTCCAAAAACTACCAAGTATATCATCAGCCTATTTAGCGAAAGGTATCCTTTCAAATGGACTCAAGAATCCAAAGAAGCTTTTGAAAAAATCAAGAGTTCAGTTGCGAATGAGCCAACTCTCATCAACCCGGATTTCAAAAAGGATTTCATTTTATACTGCTACGCCTCAAAACATACAATGCCTGGAATACTATTGCAAATGGATGAATCTGGGATAGAAGCACCTATAGCATTCATGAGCATTCCACTCAAGAAGCATGAGCTTAAGTATTCGCTTTCAGAGAAACAAGCCTTCACTATGGTCAAAGTTGTAAAACAATTTTGGTATTACATTCTGCACTCTCATTCTATCGTTGTTGTTCTAGATTCTGCAATGAAAAGCATTTTAACTCAACAAGAAGTTGGACTCAATAAAAGAGCGACATGGGTAACAAAAATCCAAGAATACGATCTAGACATTCGCCCTACAAAGACAGTCAAAGGACAAGGCTTATGCAAATTAATAGCAGAAAATGAGATGGAAACAGAAAAAGAGTTACCATTGACCCTATTTGTTGGATTGCAAGATGCATGGTTTTCTAATGTGGCCTACTATTTGACTTATAGCAGCTGCCCTAGTCATTTGTCAGCAAAAGAGCAAAGGAATCTTAAGTTAAAGGCTACTAAGTATGTTATTTGGCAGGATGTCCTGTACAAAAAGGGTTTGGATGGTACTTACTTAAGGTGTGTAGATAAGCCTCAACAACAAAAACTTCTAGAAGTTTATCATGATGATGCCTATGGCGAGCATTTCTCATCCTCTGTAACTGCCTTCAAGATTTTAAGGAATTGCTTTTATTGGCCTGGCATGTTTTGAGATGCGTATATTTATGTTAAGGAATGTGAAAAATGCCAACTCTTTTCTAGGAAACCACATTTAGCGGCTCTACCTTTAAGGCCTGTGGTAATAGATGAACCCTTCAAGCAGCGGGGTATTGAATTCATTGGGCCAAAAAACCCTCATTCCAATGCTGGCCATATGTACATTTTGATAGCAACCGATTATTTTACCAAGTGGGTGGAGGCCATTCCCACTAAAAAGGCAAACTTAGAGGTCGTGTGTAACTTTCTCAAAGATTGCATCCTAGTCTGTTTTGGGGTTCCTCAAAAGATCATTGCAGATAATGCATCATATTTCTCCTCCGAAGAACTAACTATGTTTTTCTATGAACATCAGATTACTCTCTCACATTCCTCTAATTATTTTCCATAGGGTAATAGACCGGCAAAATCAAGCAACAAGAACCTGATAGCGATTATGAAGAAGTTGGTTGATGAAAATGCTTGAAATTGGCATAGAAAGGTATATGAAGCTTTATGGGCAGACATGATTACACCTAAAAGAGCCATTAGAATGGTACCTTTTGAGCTTGTGTATGGGATTGGCATAAAACTTTCTTTACCCCTGGAATTGTCGACAGCCAAACTTCAAAAAGTAATTGAAGATTCTTTTTTTTCAGAATGCTCTAGAGAAGAGAGTTATATATCTAATGAAGCTGGAAGAAGAAAGAGAGATGTTAGTGGATAGAATTATGGAGCATCAGAACAGAGTGAAAATGATCTTTGACATGAGAGCTCGACCAAGAGGTTTCCTTAAAGGAGATGAAATACTATTATGGGATAAAAGGAAAGAACCAAAGGGTGCCCACAGAAAATTTGACTCATTGTGGAAAGGCCCATTCAAGATCTACAAAGTGGTGGGACAAAATGCTTTTAGACTCAACTACTCAGATGGAATGGTTATGCCCTACACCTACAATGGGAAAGATCTCAAGCTCTAGAAAACTGTGAAACCTGTGGTTGAGATTTCCTGTATATAGTAGCTTAGGTGTTTTGTTTCATGTTTGTTTAGGTGTGAGTTTTCCTTTGTTCCCCCTATTTTTTTTCTGGTCTGCGAAACCAGAGATTTAGATTTCTTTGCATTTTCCTTCACAAAATACAATCCCCAGTCAGAGCCAATGTTACTGCATCATTTATCCTTCATGACAGGAGTAAATCACCTTATAAATTTTTATTCGAAGTCCTTGTCTTTCTTGGAATGCCTTGGTTTAAGCCCTTAGTCTATTTGTACGTTATTTTTTTTTAATATAAAAGGCTGATTTTCAAAGATCGGTTGAACTCCTTGAACTCATTGAATCATTTTGAACCAAGTTCATAAGGTTCATTTAGGTTCCGCAGGTTTTTGGGTGTCTAGGGGATTTTCATACTAATATTCTTTGAAAGTATTTTGCAGCAGTTCTTTATTGGTCCTATTCAGTGGTGTGTTATATCATCTCTCTCCAGGCGTTGAACTCTTTGAACCTAGTTCAAACAGTTTAGATGTGTTCAACATGTTCAACACAGTTCAAATGGTCAACAACACTTGACATAGTTAATCCTTTCAGAAGAGATTTTTCCTGGGCCCAGTGTATGCCTTGAACTACTTGAACCCCAATGAAGTTTGTTTAGAATGTTCATGTGTGTTCAAATTTGGTGGGTCCCGTGAGTTAAAAGATTTGATGGTGCATTTATTGCCAAGTATGAAGAAGGGTGAACCATATCTTGGGTGACGTAAATTGTTGGAGTTTCAAGACAAGTAATCATTTCGGGAACTGGTGATTACTTCAAAAATGTTGCCATGCATTCAATGCATGCGTGCGATGTCCAATCCACAAGCTCAACATACTTAAACTGACGATTGGAATTATTGCACTTAATAAATCTGTATAATTGCTCTTGCTATAAGGTATGAAAGGATTAATTCTCTAAAAAATTTGTTCCTCATCGCTATGGAGTTATTTTTCTTGGATAGAAGGTTTGTTTGCTGGTAGATGTCTGATTGCTCTCAACTGTGAAGGTGAGTTCATTTCCTATCCTCTCCAAGTGATTTTTACCTGCATTTCTTCTCTCGTAGTAAGGTTTGCTGAAAGAAAATAAGGATTGTCATTTATGAACTATGAAGTCCACATTGCACCTTTTTGGGAATGTTTTTAGTCTTGCATGTACCGAGCCCATAGTCAGTGATACCGACCTTAAAGGGGAAAATATTGAAGTTTTAAAGGAAAGGGTGTTCAAGGGAATCGATGGTTCCTTTGGTGTGGAACTTTTGAGTAGTGATCTCATAGATGCGGCAGCCTTTCCCCCAGCTATCCCTTGCCCAGAATTGGTTAGGGAATGTATCACTAGGTATGATCCAGCCTCCAAAACCATCAGGAGAGACAATGGTGAAACCCTCCTTGCCATTAACCGCGAGGTATTTTCCTCTATTTTCAAGCTACCTGATTACCAGTTCTCAAACTTTTCTCCCGCCTAGTCAATCACCGAGTTCAACATAGACAGAACCAGGCACCGAAATAATGTAGCAAAAATATTGGTTGAAGGTTCCCCAAACGGGTGGTTCCAGATTGCCCAAGAATCCCAATAAGAACCATATGTTGCCTCACATTCATGATGTCATGTTACTCTTGCACTAAGTCAAAGGCTCTGCGGAAGCCTACAATTTCGATGACTAGATTTATTGCTATGTACAACTAGTATTAGAAGGGAAGCAATACCTCAATTGGGCAGAGCTGATTGTTGATTCAATGAGGGAGCTGTTGAGTATGTTCAAATAGTTTAAGCAGAATTTCTTCATGTATTTGTATCTTATATCCTATTTGGCATGTGTCAAGGAGATAGTTGGAATACCTAGACAGCCCACTAAGGAGGAGGTCTCCATATATGATTTTTACCCTATGTTGCAAAACGATAATGCCTTGCAAGACTTTAGGAGGGTACACAATGCCTTTCTGGGAGATTTGTGTTATGAATTGAAATATATGAAAACCAAGAGAATGTCTGAAGATGCATAGGCATTGGTGAAGAGGTTTGGCAGCTTCTTTATCCAGTTCCCTTGCCCCTACTATATAAGGATAGGCAGTTTTGAAGAAGAGTCATTCAAGCTTCCTCATTTTTGTTCAGAATGTTTTGTTTTAGCAAAGATATGTAGGTAGTTGGCTACTGTGATTAAAAAGACCCAACCCAGGGAAAAATGGAAGGGTCATTTTTCTATTTAGTAAGGTATGTTATACTGCAGTTCAATGTCAAATGCTTTGAGTATTGGAGCGGACCTGAAAAACTTCAATTTTCCCCTATATCATGAAAGGAAAGGTTTTGATAATAAGGGTTTCTCCTGAAGTCTTGGTCTAATGTCGTATCTCCCAATTCCATAATTAGAAGACTTCTGGGAGGATTGCAGTGATGAACTCAAGGTTTTCAAATGGGCAAACATGAGAATGGTGTTAGAGCAAGTCATTTCACTGCAAGTAAAGCTTGACATAGATGGGCTTGAGGAAGATTATATAGAATTGTTTGAACTTGGATACTTAGCACAAGCCGAGACCGAAATGTCTTGTATCAATTGGGGTGGAGAAGAAGAAGACGATATACAGCTGAAAACAAAAAGGGTTTTGGAGAGAACCACAGAATGGGTTGAAAGGAAGAAAGCAACGAAACTAGGTGCCAAGTCTAATTCTGTGAGAAATAGTGAGGTTACTCTGCTCTCACCAAAGCATTTTTCTAATAATACTTCTATGCATATTCATGCAGGTAAGGATAAAAACCTACCTCAAGTTAGGCACAAGTGTAATCCAGCTTTGGACTTCTCTACTCCTCAACATACTAGGTCACGAAGTGCTACGCAGAGAAGGATGGACCAAGCTAAGGATACAGAGATGAAGGATAAGATTCTTGATGCTTAGATATTCAAAGTTGAATATCTAGACAGTGACATCGCTAATGCCATGGATTCCCATGCAATTACCATAGCTATGACACCACCCTCCAAAGTGATCGAAGGAACAACCAGTTCCAATGCAACCCCTAAGTGGCTGAACACTTCGATGAACAAAAAATGGAGTTCCATTCCCGTGACTATTCCAATTCAAGATATAGTAGTTAAGTACACAGAGAAGGGTCCCAAGCCAAAAAGGTTCAAAAAACTGTTTGACTGGATAGTGATGAAGGGACTGGAAAGTGGGTTGCTGAGATTGCCTCATACAAGCCCAAGGATGAGGACAAGGAAGTCAGTGTAGAAGATTTTGAGATAACTAAGGTGGACCTAGGAAACATGAGTAGGGATTTAGATAACTATTTCTTCCAGGTATCCACAAAGAAAATGCTCACCAGGTCGGAGAAAGATGGGGGGGAAAAGAGAGAGCTAAAGTGACATATAAGCATCCTTACTCAATTTATTGATAGAATCAGTTGGTTCAGAGCACTTCCTATATCCCATGCTACAGAGAGCTTTGATCCTACTTCACCAAAAAAAAAAAAGCTAATGAGTCAAGTTCAATGAGCTAAAAGCATTGCAGAGGCTGTAGAAAGATGGATTGAAGGAGTAATTAAAGACAGACAAAAGTATATCATGAACTCCCAGAAATTATTTGATGAGATGTAGAGCCTCATTGTAGAAATTCAAAACCAAATTTCACCATGGGAGAAAGAGGAACACAAAAGGGAAAACGTCTTGCCTATGTTCACTAAAATAGAAGAATATGGAGCTACCAAATTTTTGACAGAACATTCAATCAAGCTGGTAACAGATGAATGTCAACTCTTCATGCTGAAGAAGACCATAATGTGGTGAGTGTTCACCTTCAAATCTATGATCTTCGAGGCCAAGACTTCTGTGTATGAACTCCAAGACCTCCAATGCAGTTTAGTTAATGACAACAAAGTTGTTAATCCCAACCACGATTGGCAGTTGCGGATTTGCAGGCTAAACACGTAGGATGCAATAAATGTTTTCAGGATATAAATGGAGAAAATTAAAGCTAAGGGCAATTTCACCCCTGAGGATATAACATGAGTCACCCGGATCAAGTCCATGACGTTTATCGGTAATGATCAGTTACCGAAGCATGCTGAAAAGATGGTGAAGCATAGATGGGACAAAGAAGTGGTGAATTTTGAACCAATCAATAATCTAGGAACTCGCAACTACCCACGATGCCTAGGAAGGCGGAGAAGAAGATGATGATGGGAAAGCAACATAACATGTTGATCAAGGCCCTATTTTTATGTATTTTTCATGTTTATGCAAATAAGTTCAGGACATATGTTCGAATTATACTCTGTTGGTTTTCATAACTGATTTAGAGGAGGTCGAGTTTTTAGGGAGACCTCCTCTATTCTAAAAACTATAAATTAGACTAAGATAGACGGAAGAGGGGTTAGATTTTGGTTAGAATTTTGTTAGTTTTTACTTAGTTTATTTTTGGTTTGAGAAGTTCTATTTTGTTGAAGGAAGTCATCAGACTTTAAAGATCTGGAATTGAAAAGGGTTTTATACATGTATTGATTATGTCTTTGTTACATAAGATATATATATATATATATAAAGGATCATATTGTTTTGGGAGAAAGAAAACCTTTGAGTTTTGAATCTGCGTAGTGATATATCATTGCATATGTTGTTTTAATCAAATTGACAGTGATCACCTTTCCAATGCAGAATATTTTTTTTTTTTGAGATTCATTTTTATGAGTTTTTAAAAGATATGTGTTTGAAAAGAGATTTTGTCTCTCTTATCTATTTTTATAAGCTGTAAAGTTGGCGTTCTGAACTTTGTTTCAATCACTTCTATTTCTCATGTTGAAGCATATAGAAAACTTTTTTTTCCCTGAAATATGTGTAAATCATTAGCCTCTCATCTAAGAATGAAGTAGGTAGCCTTACGTGCTTTTAGGTTAAAAGCATACCAATTGAAATTAATTAGATTATTCCCTGGATAACTAATGGAGGGAGTTGTACCTATCAAAAATTCAGAGGGAAGTAGTATATGTTACACTTACCCAACTGTATAGTGAAATTTTGTCTTTTAAGGAAGGTGACAGAGTGTGAAATTCATTAATTTAAAGAAAGGCAAAATCTGTTCACTAACAAATTGATTTAATTGTAATATTCTTAGTGAGCCGACCTACAAATTTGGTCTTAGGTTTTGGTATATATGTAAGATCTCATTTGTGAGATTATGTAAGAAGTTGTAAAAAGGATTGCAATAAGTTATATACGAATATAAGCAGAGCTATACACACAGACATCATTTGAAGATTCAAGGAAGGTATGAAGAAGATAAACATAGCTTAACTGGTACTGAATCTAGCATATGAAGATGCTATTTTGAGCAGTACATTATCATTGGATTTAACCATTCAGTTATAGTCAGTGTGACTCGCATTTTGTGATTGAGCAGTGAGCTCTAGGCAGTTGGCCTTTTTGCATGTGCAGACCCCATTTGTACACACATACTATCTCTAGTAGTATCATCTGATTGTGGGTAAGGTTTCCCACCATGGTTTTCCCCCTTACAGGGTTTCCACATATAGATATCTATGTTATGTGTTATGGATGTTATCTATCTTTCTGTTTCATGCATTAAACTTTACCGGTATTGTTATTAACTGTTAAACTATCTACCAGGATTAAGTTTGGTTTACTAGTATTATGCACTGAGTTTGATTAAGTTATATTTGGGTTGAAATTAATAGACAACTGATTCACCCCCCCTCTCAGTTTCCTCCGAGTCCTAACATTCAACTCACCTTGTGAGATTACAAAGCCCAAGTAGATGATCTCCTCCTGCATGAACAAACACTTATCCAAATTTATCATTAGCTTCTCTTCATGTAACCTTTTGAGGACCATATCTATATGTTTGAGGTTATCTTCACTTGAGTGGCTAAAGATCAAGATATCATCAAGGTATACTATCACAAACTTGCCTATGAACTCCAACAAGACCTCATTCATCAACCTCATAAAAGTACTAGGGGCGTGGGACAACCCAAATGGCATGACTTTCCATTCATACAACCTTTCATTGGTTTTAAAAGTTGTTTTCCATTCATCCCCCGACCTTATTCTAATCTGATGGTATCCACTTTTTAGATCCATTTTGGTGAAATATTTAGCACTCCCCAAGAAATCAAGTAAATCCTCTATCCTAGGGATTGGGAACCTATACCTTATAGTTATCTTGTTGATGGTCCTTGAGTCTATGTGTAGCCTCCAAGTACCTTCTTTCTTGGGTGCAAGGACTGTCGGTACTGCACATGGGCTTAAGCTTTTGCCAATTAGTCTTGATTCTAGAAACTCCTCTATTTGTCTTGCCATCTCTGCATTCTGATCAAGAGTAAGTTTGTATGCTGCTTTATTTGGTAAGGTAGATCTAGGGATCAGATCTATGCAATGACTTATGTCTCTCACCGGTGGTAGGGATCTTGGCATTCCATCTGAGATGATGTCTTTGTACTTGTCAAGTAACTGTCTGATTGTAGGGTCTATGTGCCTCTATCCTTCTTCTTTCCCTTCTACAAATTGCTCCTTCTTTGTCACCTTGGACTTGGGGATGAGGGCATAGTAAATTGCACCCTTCTCTGCAATCTCCTTCATGAATTGCTTGCCTTCTACCAACAACTCTTTGGCATCCTTTCCCTTCTGTTCTATCTCACTCTCCATCAGGGGTAAGAGCTCTATCACCTTACCATCCTTGGTGATTGAATAGGTGTTTCTAACCCCATCATGGTAAACCTTCAAATCAAACTGCCATGGTCTCCCAAATAGGAGGTGACATGCATCCATCTTGGCTATATCAAATAGCAATCTATCCTTGTATGATCTAATCTAAAACTCCACCCATGCTTGCTCTTCTACCACTACTTACTGACCTTGGGTGAGCCATGAGACCTTGTAGGGGTAAGGATGTGGCAACCTTCTCTACCATTTCAAGAGACACAAAATTTTTTAGTAGACCCGAAGTCTATCAAGATGTTGCATACCTTTCCTCCTGCCTTGCAAGTAGTTTGGAAAAGCGAATTTCTTTATGGGGGCTCCTTGTCAAGTACCTTCATGGTGGTCACTTCTCTCCTCATCATTAGAGCCTCTCCTCTTTTAGGGTAGCCATAGCTATTAGGAGAATTAACACCTTGGTAGGTGTTTGCACTTGCCACACTTTGGCAATCAGATTCCTACACCAAGTTGCTCCTCCTTTCTCCCATAGAGCTTGTAGCCTTCTCCGGACACCTATTGGCCATGTTCCCTTCTTGGTTATAGTTGTAGCATCTAGGAGGTCCTCTACCTTGGGATCTTCCTCTAGAGAATGGTCTTTTGCCCCTAAAGTTCCCTCTTTGATTGTAGCCTCCTCCTTGGTTGAACCTACTCTCTCCTCTGGTGCCTTCCTGATTAGACTCACCTTGGTATCCAAAACCATTTCCTTTACCTTTGAAAGGGATTCTTCCCCCTCTTTGTTGTGTCCCTTTGCCTCTACTATTATTTTCTTTCCTTCTCTTTTGCTTCTCGTCTGTTAGGTCCTGGAGACAACTGAGAGGGGGGTGAATCAGTTGTCCAATAAATTCAACAAAAATTAACTTAACCAAAACTTAATGCTTAATACCGGTAAACCAAACTTTATGTCGATAGATAATCTTAATAGTTAATTGTAGTACCGGTAAAGATTAATGCATGAAACAGAAAGACAATAACATCCACAACACATAACACCAATGTTTGTATGTGGAAACCTTGTAAGGGGAAAAACCATAGTGGGAAGCCTTACCCACAATCAAATGATACTACTGTAGATAGTATGTGTTTACAATATGGATTCTACACATGTAGAAAGGCTAGCTGCCTAGAGCTCACTGCTCTATCACAAAATCAGAGTCACACTAACTACAATTGGATGGTTAAATCCAATGATAATGAACTGCACACAATAGAATCTTCATATGTTGGATTCAATACCGGTGTAGTTCTGATTGCCTTCACAAAACCCTCCTTCAACCTTCAAATGTTGTATGCATGTATAGCTTTTCTTATTTTTGCATATACTCTATTACAATTCTTTTTCCCAATCACATATCGATCTTACAAATAAGATCTTACATATATACCATAACCTAAGACCAATTGAATAGGTCAGCTCACTAAAAGATATTACAATAAAATCAATTACAAACAAATCAATATCCGATGCATGATGTCCACTCAATGCATTTACAACAATAATAAATCATCTCCATAATGTGTCGTGCTGATCTAGAATATATAAGTCTGCCAGGGCTTATCCTAGACCTATTTTTCGGTAACAACAAATATGCAAACCCGAATAAACAAATAACCAAATCGCCAAAACCAAGTGATCGAATAATGTCTTCAATATAACCAAGTAGTCTTCAAGTCATTCCAAATGTTGGTGAATAATATAATCTATCGGTGAACCAAATACTAGTGACTTGGATAATTCTTTGTCATGTTGGTGAACATAACCAAAATCTCTAAGTGCTGATAAGTGTTGACAAGCGATGACAAGTGTTGACATCAATGACAAAACCATATCAAGATATCCAAAATACCAACAATATCCCCCTTTGGCATTGATGGCAACACAAGATGGAAAAATCATCAAAGTGCCAAAACAGAAATGCCAAAAAACAAAAACCAACAATCTCCCAAAGAGATCATAAACCAGAAATAAAAAGATATAATATCTCTCCCCAAATGATAAAGTCTCTCCCCCTAGGAATAATATGTGTTATCCATGTGTTTTTTCATATCAATCTCTCCCCCTTTGACATCAAATGCCAAAGCAATACAAAACCAAATACAAAATTCCTACTCATTCAATATTCCAACTACTCCCCCTAAGAAGTAGCTCACCTCATCAAAGCCAAAATAAAAGATTTCTCTGTTAATTCTATCGGTTGATGACAAACATCAATTGTCTAAGTCTCTACCGGTGGGAGTAGGACTCCAAGTTGCTCTCTGAGATACTCAAAAGTTTCCTTCGGCAAAGGCTGTGTAAAAATATTTGCAATCTACTCTTTAGTGTTCACATAAACCAATTTTACTTCTTTTGCTTCAACATTCTCCTTTAGAAAGTTCAGTTTGATAGAAACATGTTTAGTTTTAGAGTGAAGTACTAGGTTCTTTGATATATCAATTGTTGTTGTATTGTCATGGTAAATAGTGATAGGTTCTTTGCAATTCACCTTTATGTCCTTCAACATTTGCTTGATCCATAATACATGTGCACAATTAGTTGTTGCTACAACATATTCTGATTCTGCTATTGATAAACTTGTACAACTATGTTTCTTGCTCAACCATGAAATTAGTCTGCTACCAAGAAAAAATGCTCCGCCAGTGGTGCTTTTTCTATCATCCACATCTCCTGCCCAATTAGCATCTGTGTATGCATATAAGTCAAAATTTTCATCTCTAGGATACCATAAACCAAGATTTGTAGTGCCTTGTAGGTACTAGAAAACCCTTTTCACTGCTAATTCATGATTTTCTTTAGGATTACTCTGAAATCTTGAAACAATAGATACTGTATTCATAATATCAGGTCTTGTTTGTGTCAAATACAATAAACCTCCTATCATAGATTTGTATCTAGTTGGATTAACAGGTGTAGATTCATCCTTCAAAGATAATTTATCATTGTTAGTCATAGGTGTGTGTGCTTACCAGTTTAAAATTCTCCATGCCAAATTTCTTTAGTAATTCCTTCAAGTACTTAGTTTGACATAGGAATATACCTTTATCAATCTGTGAAATCTACAATCCTAAAAATAATTTTATCTCTCCAATCATAGACATTTCAAATTCTTGCTGCATTTTGTTAGAAAAGTCTTTGCACAAACCATCTTCTCCTCCAAACATTATATCATCAACAAAAAATTCAATAACCAAGATGTCATCATTAGTCACTTTGTAGTATAGATTGCTATCAGTATTACCTTTTGTGTAACCAAGCTTCAAAAGATATTTGTCCAATCTTGCATACCAAGCTCTAGGAGCTTGTTTCAATCCATATAAAGCTTTCCTTAACCTGCAAACCATGTTTGTGTTATCTATCAAAGAAAATCCATGAGGTTGCTCAATGCAAACTTCTTCTTCAAGATATCCATTTAGAAATGCACGTTTAACATCCATTTGATATACTTTATAGTTCTTGTGTGCTGTAAAAGCCAATAAAAGTCTTACTACCTCAATTCTAGCTACCAGTGCAAAGGTTTCATTGTAATCAATTCCTTCTTTCTGAGAATATCCCTTACACACCAATATTGCTTTATTTCTGATAACCATGCCATCTTCATTAAGTTTATTTTTTAAAATCCCATTTAGTTCCAATTACATTTTTGTCTTTAGGCCGGGGAACTAATGACCAAGTGTTATTCCTTTCAATTTGTTCCAATTCATCTTCCATATGCCATAGTTAGTTCCATCAAGTTTTGGACTGTCCTTCCTAAAATAGTTGGTAGACATTGGATCTCATTAAGCTGTTAAACTTCTACAAAAAGAGAACTAGGCTCTGATACCAATTGTTAGGTCCCGGAGACAACTGAGAGGGGGGGTGTGAATCAGTTTTCCAATAAATTCAACCAAAATTAACCAAAAATTAATGCTTAATACCGGTAAACCAAACTTTATGCCATAGACAGTCTTAACAATTAATTGCAGTACCGATAAAGATTAATGCATGAAACAGAAAGACAATAACATCCACAACACATAACACCAATGTTTGTATGTGGAAACCCTATAAAGGGAAAAACCATGGTGGGAAGCCTTACCCACAATCAAATGATACTATTGCAGATAGTATGTGTTTACAATATGGATTCTGCACATGCAGAAAGGCCAGCTGCCTAGAGCTCATTGCTCAATCACAAAATGAGAGTCACACTGACTACAATTAGATGGTTAAATCCAATGATAATGTACTGCACAAAATAGCATCTTCATATGCTGGATTCAATATCGGTGTAGTTCTGATTTCCTTCACAAAACCCTCCTTCAACCTTCAAATGATGTCTACATGTATAGCTCTACTGATTTTTGCATATACTCTATTACAATTCTTTTTCCCAATCACATATCGATCTTACATATATACCATAGTTCCTAAGACCAATTGAATAGGTCGGCTCACTAAAAGATATTACAATAAAATCAATTACAAACAAATCAATATCCGATGCATGATGTCAGCTCAATGCATTTACAACAATAATAAATCATCTCCATAACGTGTCGTGCTGATTTGGAATAGATAAGTCTGACAGTGCTTATCTTGGACCTATTTGCCAGTAACAACAAATATGCAAACTTGAATAAACAAATAACCAAATTGCCAAAACCAAGTGATCGAATAATGTCTTCAATATAATGAAGTAGTCTTCAAGTCATTCCAAGTGCCAGTGAACAATATAATCTGTCGGTGAACCAAATACCAGTGACTTGCATAATTCTCTGTCATGCCGGTGAACATAACCAAAATCTCCAAGTGCTGATAAGTGTTGACGAGTGATGAAAAGTGTTGACATCAATGACAAAACCATATCAAGATATCCAAAATACCAACATCCTGCACCTTAAGTGCCAACTGAAAACACTTTTGGACTATCTCCGGGGTGTGGAGATTCAAATCTTATTGGATAGAAAATCTCATTCCATTGAGGTATCTCGCCACCTTCTCATCTTCACTCTTCTTTACCTTGGTCTTCACACACAACTTCATGAACTCCTCTCTGTATGAACTCACGTCCATCTCCTTCTGATTCAAGTTCTGTCTTCTCTTATGCAATTGGACATTATAGTCCACTAGAACATAGGCTTTCTTCACCAAAGCCATCATCTTCTTCCAAGTAGCCACTTTTCTCTTTTCCTCTTTCCCTCTCTCACCCTCTCATCTTGGATGAAAGTCCACCAAGTCAGTGCAACCCCTTTCATTTTGCATTGGGCCATCTTCACCCTTTGGTGCTCTAGTATGTCTTCACTCTCAAATAAATTGTCCAAGGAGTCTATCCACTCCATCACTATATGTAGTTCCATCTTACCGACAAACACTGGAAGATCCAATTTCACATCCATTTTTCTTCTCTCCATGGACTTGAGGACACTCGTCAGGGGTCTCTAGTATGCAAGAACCTCTAGTTCTTCCTACCTAGGGATCTCGTATTCATCCCCTTCTTCATCTCCTCCAGAGTCTCTCTCTCCCCTATCAACTTTATCCTTCAACTGGTCCACTTCATCTCTCAAGGCTTGATTTTCAGCCCTGACTTCTTTGCTCTCTGCCATCTACTTCTTTACCAAGACAACCAACTCTGCATTGGTCATCCTTGATGGGATATCTTGGGATCCCTCTTCCTCTGACATCTTGTTTTCTTCTTCAGTCCAAAGTCCATTCCTAAGCTTTGATACCACTTGATGCAGAGGCCTTCTTAAACCTAAGGACAAGTCCAAAAGGTTAGGGTCTGACCCTTCAAATGTCAAAAATGACCCTACAAGGAAGGACTCCACATCTTAAGGTTTTGAACTACTCTCCACTACTCAAGATAAGTTCAATGGCTTCAACTTCTCTAACATGCCTCACCGGTGACTCCTGCTCTTGGGGGCTTTGGAATTCATCCATTCATTACAACTAATGAGTGTTCCAAGCATTGGTTTAAGGTTTTGTCTTCAAATCCTTATACCTCCTTTGGAAACCTACCCCTAGGCTAGTAGCTCTCCTAGACCGGTATTTTGCCTTTAACTACAAAATATTCCACACACTCTAAAAAAATACTCACCATTCCATATACCCTTTATGGAGTTACACTCATCTCCAAAAGGTATTGACAAGATCAGCAACCTAAAGGTCTGAACCCTTAGAAGCCTAGAGACCTAATTAGGGCGATTAGGCCTAATTTACAAAGCAACCCCCTTTACCAGTGTCCCAAATAAAAAAATAAATTTATGAGTATGTGGGGGATGGTGAATAACCTCTAATTTCAGGGTCACAATCCTAGAATCCACTACTATCATATTTTAGGATGACTGTCCTAATTTTTCTTAAGGTAGTCACATGGAGATGCCTACCTAGATTCACTTCAAGTGCATCACAACCAAGCCTTCCCTACAAAAAATCCATGGAAATATTAATGTACACTGACCAATATTACACTCCACCAAAGGAATTAACTTCTAGAGGAAGGAGATGCCAGATATGGCCATTTTCAAGTAAAACTCTAGTCGAACCCTTACTTTCTGGATAGTAGTCAGCAAAATGAAGGGTTCTCACTACTCACAAATGTTCAAGACCTCAGAAAACCACAAAATCAAAGGTGATTCATCCCCCCAACTAATCCATGAATGTTTTTGTCCAACTCAATCCGTACAAGGACATGTACAATCTCTGCAAACTCACAATTTCATGGAAAACTCAGTTTTGTTTGTGTCTTATTGCATCAAATATTCAAATCACAACTTCTCCTACCTTGGGAATCATTTCCACAAGTATTATAGCCCTCTCCAATGGTTACCAACCAAATTTGGAAGAGGTTGGATCCATTGAGAGGCTTACATCAACCAAACTTTGAAAAGTTGCACTTTTGCTCTCAAAAGTTGCACTTTCAAGAGTTGCATTTTTGCACAAAAGTTGTCAAACACTACAAGTTTGGGATCCACACAACTTGGATCAACCAAACACCACTAAGACATCCTACAATCCTATCAAAAACAAAAACAAACATCCTACTACCCCTCTTGATGAAATTGTCCCAATTAGCTTATCAAGTTGCCTAATCAGTGACATTGGTTTACATGGTGGGGTCTTTATTGAATACATGAAACTTGCATTAACACAAGACACTAAGAAAAACACTATGATCCTAGTTTTCATCCTCAAATCCATGATTTTCTTGTTGAAGAGGTGCTCCTGCACCATTTGCGATTAACCCTATAATTTAATTAAACATGAATTGAATTGAAATGTAAAGAATTCCTTAAAAGGGTTAGAGGCTATATCTATATTATAATGTTGAATATTGGAATATGACACCTTGATGAATCTCTCCCTTAAGTCTTCATGTAAATTTTTAGGTTGTCATTCCAAAACAAGCTGGCACAATGAAACTGATATGGAGGGCTTCATACCTAGAAGCCCATAAAACACAATCATGAGATAGAGCATTTTCAAACATATTTGCAATACACATCAACACAAAAAATATAAAATACGACACTACAAAAATAATATAAACATGTCCACCAAGCCACAAGAGCAAAAACAACAATGTGAAGAAATGTAGAACATTTTTTTGAACCAATCCTAACAAACAACCAACATGTCATTGGACTGCAGTTAACAGAGAACATATGTGGAAACACTGGAGACCTAAGAAGATGGGAGTGCAACTTCCACAACACATATGTGTTAAACTACAAAATACAAGAGCATACATTCAAACATGGAGGAATGTCGGGCATTATCACAAATAGTCTTCATGACACTTTCTTGCACTTTCACACTTCATCAACCTATAGTAACGAAAATATCCTTGTAGCACTATTTTCTCACCTAGGAGCAATAAGAGAGATAGAACATTAGCTTGTAGCATGCACAAGATCATTAGTAACATGTCCATGGTTCTAATCCTCATTTTAATTATATCATCATGATAACATCTTTTCTGACGACAAGGAAGACATGAACTTCATCAACATAATTGTTCTTCCACATAACACATTAATAATATTATACAAGAGCAAGCCCCAATGACTCCATAACATATTGAGTATAGACATCAATATCAAATTTTGGATTGACATTCAACTTCAGACTTCATCATAGGTCAACCACATCTCAACTCACATGAACACCACAACTACACTTCAGACATCAATACAGACACAACATTGAGGGTTGACATAAATGACAACACCTAAATATCAATAAAAACAATTTCCAATAATCTCCCCCCTTGTCATTGATGATAATATTCACTAATAGAACAATCATCTACACTATGTCCTTAGCATTCATTTGCACTCTCTCCTCCTTTCTTAGCATTCATCTATACATTCTCCCTCTTTGACATCAAGGGCAAAGGGTAAAGATATTTATCAACTATAAACACACTCTTCCAAATCTATCATGCATACTCCCCCTATCAACAACAACCAACCAACTACCTACTCCCCTTGAGAGGTAGACCACATCAATCCAGTGGAAAGATATATATTTTGAACTTATCCCCCTAGATAGATGCATCATCTTACGCATCTAGTTAGAAGAAGGAGGGCCATTAACCCATATTTTCTCCCTTAGATATCTAAATGTATATTTTGAGACTGCCTTTGTAAAAATGTCTACAACTCGATCTTGTTAAGGAATATATTATATTCTTATTTCTTGCTCTACAACCTTCTCTTTCAAAAAGTGATAGCTAATAAAAATATGCTTGGTCCTTGAATGCATCACCGATTTTTTTAAAATCTTTATAGCATTACGACGTCGAGTTCACCAAAATGTAATGGTGTAAAAGGAGGAGGGGATCAAGTGGAAAGCTTTACCCTCCTCAAGAATGGAGTGAAATTTTCACAAATGATCCTCTTCAAACTCTTTCACGCATTACATTTAAAAGAAGGGGGTTGAATTCACTAGATCCAATATCAATGGAGAGAGACCGAATGCTAAGTGAATTGGCAATAAATTTGGAAAGTAAAAGTAACCCCTATTTTAGAATGGATAGGATGAATTAAGTGAATTGAGACTAAGTGTAAAGACAAAAAAAATCATTTGATTATAACTTGAGACAGAAATGCGGAATGAAGTTGTGCACCTGGAATTAGCGGCAAAATGTCGAGATGAAGCTCCCCTGTAAATTTGAGAGAAAGTTGTCAGGACTGTGTTGAAAGTGTACTCAGTCCTCCAAAAAATCCATGCGCTGAAAAGGGTTTTTTCATTTCTGAAAATGAAGCCTAAACCTGCAAATACACCTACACACTTGCAACCTACACACACAAAAAAAGAGGAAATGTTGTCGGGATTGGGGGTTTCCCTTCAGGTGAAACCCCGGTTTTGGAATTAACTAAATGATGAAAAGTACTTGCAAGTAAATGACTAAAATAGAATTCACCTCAAGAGAGGATGCAATTGAAATGTTGAGAGTTGTTTGAAAGGATGTGTAAAATTGAATGCTTTGAGTGTTGATAGGGATCCTCCTCTTCAATGGTTTAATCCTTGACTTTAATGCAACACCTATCCTTGAAAGGAGACTTGAAATGCTCAATGTTTGAAAGGAATGCTTGAATGCTTGATTTCCTTACTTTTGCTTATTGAACTTCTTGATCTATTGGACTTCTTGACTTATACAAATGAGAGGGGAAATTTGTCTTATATATACTTGCCAATTAGTGATTTTCATTAATTTTTTATCTCAGGCCGACAAAGAAAATATTTTTCCTTCTTCCCATTGACAAGCCCAATGAAGGATTTGATTGGAGGGGGCCCAAAATAGGGCAAAGATAGGGGTGCCATGCCCCTGTCCTGCCCTAATTTAGGACAGGAAGAGTAGGAGGAAAGTGCAAGATGTGAGGAAATGCATGTTTCAGGAGGTGCGAGCATGTCTCAGATCTCCAATTAGGGTTAGGGATTTGCTTCACCAATATGAGGACCCAAAAGCGGTCAAAAATTGCAATGTCGCAATTTTATGATGTTACAAAATGATAAGAAACCCATGAGGAAGAAACATAAGCCATAGGTGACCAGAACAGGAGGTCATCAATCAAATAAAACATGCCTGCCAAAAGGACATTTAAATGTGCTTATAGAAACACATCAAAGTTCAAAAGACCAAACCCTGAAGCATTTTGCAAAAGCTCCTCCAAGTACAAATCGATGCATATGATTATGGTTTAAAACTTGAGCACCAATGTTTTCACTATAATTTTAAAGGTGCTAACATAATGTACAACATCTAAAAGATATTACAATGGTAGAGGAGCACAACATAAAATTATAATACTACCTACAATCTTCCACCATTATGACCTACAAATACCTAGCATAACACAACTTGCTAGACTATTTCAACTCTCATTTTTTACATGAATCACACGACATAACACAACTTGTTGTCCTATAAGTATTCATGTTCCCATGAGTCATCTAACACAACCCAACTTACTAGTGCATCAACTCCACAGCCTCTCAAGTACTCTTATTCTCATCGATCACCTAGCATAACACAAATTGGTAGCTTTTAGTATCTATGTTCTCTCTTTCCTCCTTCCCATCAGGTCATAGATTTCTTATTTGTACATCATGGTTTATCACTCAATGCATGCTCTTGCTCTTTTTATGTGACCACTTGTGTTCTTGTGATACCATTCAAAGAATGATATTAGTGGTTGAGACATAATTTTATTATCGAGATCTCTTCAACTAGTTGACTTGGAGCTTTTTTTTCTTAACTTACTAATCCCTTGTGTTTTGTGTCTTTTATTTTTATCTGTCTTTGTCTTATTTTGTGTGTCTTGCACGCGATTGTGTGAGTTAATATCCTAAGATTGGGGGCTTGGTTCCTTAAAATTAGTGATATCTTATCTCCTTGTGATCTTGCTCCTAGTTTCTCCTCTCTCTCATCTTTCTACTTTAACGCAAGTATTTGCATAGGTTCATACTCCCATTAAGGTGGGGGCTAAATGTAGCATTCTAAATTGTAACTAGTACAATTCACAACTCATGTTTATGTTCCTACTTTGGTGTGTCCCATTTTATTTTCCTCTAACGCTTTGGCCCCATTTTACTCCAACCTTGATGTCAATTGTTGACACTATTGGTGGACCACATCCTAGAACTGTCCTCCCCCGTTCTTTGAGTTTTTGGTCCTATTATTGGGGGACCAGGGTGCTCTAGTCTTGGACCAAGGTGCCCCTTAGTGCCCTAGTCCCCCTTAAACAGGTTCCAATTTAGGACCAAATAAGCTCTCTCTTTCCTTAATGGAATTTGGTCTACGTGGATACCCTTGTCCATTGGAGGTCAGCCTAATTAGTAATTTACCTAGGGAACCCTATATAAAGACATCTTATCAATTCATTCTGGGATCAACTATCTATCCATAATATTTGTGCATCTATCAAACATTCATCATCAAGAAGTTTAAGAGATTAAAGGTAGCATTTCATCCTTCAATTATTATGGAGAAAAGTCACATCAATCTTCATGCAAACATGTAGTTTTTATTAGGATTTTTCATGTTCATGTGTTTGTCATGTCATTATATTCAAAGAGTATTGGATCATCAATTCTTCCATCAACAATTGCAAATTTGAGGTATATCTCCTAGCATTTAATTCAGTATTTACATTATTCAATTAAAGGTTAATTCCTAAAACAAGATGGAAAACCCCTATCCACAACACTTTCTTCTCTCTTTTTATGTGTAGGTAATTGGCTCTAGAGTTGTACTAAGGAATTCCGATAGATTTTGTGACGATGAATAGGTTTAGCTTTCAATGAAGCAAAATTTGAAGGATTTGGGTGAATCTGTACTACTCGGTCTTGAAAAATCAAGCTAAACTTCTAGGAACCAATTTTGAATATCTTCTTTTGCCCAAATCCTAGTTCGTGGCTCTATGTGATATCTATAGCTTAGTGTCTTCATCAATTTACTTCAATTATCCCTTGTTTTCCCCTAGTTTCACAATTTACATCCAATCTTTAACTAAAAAGAGGGGGCAAACTAAAAACCAGCAAATCTAATTAGAATTTCAGTCCTTTTCCTATTTGGATTGTGGCTAGATCTATTGGATTCACTCCTCTTTCAATGTAGTGGTCCCCCAAGTAAAATTATTGCTTTTATTAT
The DNA here is from genome assembly GCF_030272615.1 of Cryptomeria japonica. Classification (NCBI taxonomy): domain Eukaryota; kingdom Viridiplantae; phylum Streptophyta; class Pinopsida; order Cupressales; family Cupressaceae; genus Cryptomeria; species Cryptomeria japonica. The sequence continues at coordinate 44,524,306 of NC_081412.1, read as the reverse complement.
CTTAATTAGTGAAACCCTAATTTTACACCATTACACTACCTAGCCCTTTCTTTCCCTCTGACCTTGCACTTACCATTAGTTATATGGGCTAACATTACCAACTTATAACTATTACATGGAATATAATAAGATCTTCATTCTTCTATAAATGTAAAATGAACACAAGTATCTATCTACAACTAATATTTGGAGGTGTGACTCATCACACAGCTTGTCAAAATAGAACATCTAGTAAGAAGTATCCTAAAAATGAATTTTTAAAGATTTTACCAAAGTTAATCTAAAATTTCTTAGTAGTTGAACAAAAAATATCATTTTCTACTAGTAGAATATCATATTTTCACTTAAAATATTATATGCAATCTAAATGAACCAAATATCTATTGTTAACAATAAATATTTACTATCTCTAACTTTATATCTAACACAAATGGACCAGTAGTTGAAAACAAAAAAGAAAACTATTTTTTGTGATAAAGAAGCACATTATTATTTAAAATATAACTTATATTCAACACAAATGGACCAATAGTTGAACACTAAAACTTGTTGACAATCCTTCACATTTTATGAGAAAACACAAGGTATTTTTTTACATATGCTCCCCTTTTCAATTTGTGATAGGACTGTAATAACCCACTTTACTTAACCCAACAAAATTTGACCACCTTTTTTTTTTGTTTAATTTAATCATTTGTGTTTGATTCAATCGCATACTCTGGGCGTCCATCCATTTGGATTAGGCATTCCTCCATCTGGGATGAGTATCTAACCATACAGGTTAGGTATTTGTCCATATGGAACAGAAGGTTTCATCTATCCAATGCGGGGTAGGCATCTACCAATATGGGGTACGCATCTATCCAATTGGGATAGGAGGTGCTTTGGCTAGAGACTTAGACTCATCGGGACCATTCGGGTCCTGAGTCACTCACTAAGTACTACACTCCCCTAATAGGAGTGCACTGAGGTCGTCATCCTTAGGAGAAATCAAATAACATAGTGCAAGCTTGAATTCCGTCTCGGGATTTGGCTTAAAGCCTCGGAAGTCAAGCGAATCCATACGGGATTCCTTCCGAGTATGCATTGAATTATTTTTTCTTTTATTTCACTTATGTTCCAAGTTAGGATTCTTCTCAATCCTTCTTCCTACCAAAACCTAGACCCCATCCACGAACGCCTGAGTACTAGGGACAACTCCATCCCTAGAATGCCTACATACTCGTTTCGGCACGAGATCAAGGCGTAAAGTATGTAGTTCTATTTTATAATCTATGGTTTAATGTAAACTATTTGGTGGGTATGCAACCCTTTCTAGGGTCAATGTCCCAAATAGTTTCTCTGCGGTTGCTACCCATAGTGGTAGCACTTAAGAAAAGGCTCAAGGTGGCCTATTGCTTGTGGCCTAAAACAACTAGATCCTGATACCTATCATAAGCATCACCCTTGACCCCATTGCCAATCGTCAACAACTCCTCGAGATTAAATCAATTTCATAAAAGCATTTTGCTCAATCAACCCTAAAGGGGGTTTACTATGGTTTAACTTAGCGGATGTAAAATCATTTAAGGATTATCTTATTAGATTATAGATCCAAGGGGGATTACCCACCCCTTGGATTTTAACTTCCAAGTGTCCCTTATTACTCCTCGACGATTTATAGGGATGATGCCACAGACATCGTTGATGCAGCTTTATTAGGCATTAAGTGTTGTAGTTCAACATGATGGCATAACCCGTAAGCGTGACCAAGATGCACCGTAAATACTGAAAGCTGCTAGGTTTTGGTTTCCTGACTTTCTTTATTTAGTTTTCTAACTAAGAAGGTATGGAAAACATCATGCTTGAAACAATTATGAAATGAATGTACATAATTAGACATTGCAAAGTTTAATTAATTGAAATAACTACTTCGATGGCATTCATGTACCACTTGATAAAAATACCATCCTTCTACAATTAAACTATTTAATATTTCAAACTTGAAATGTAACTTACACAATAATGACAATTACGAAATTCGCATATTGATAATTAAAAACGTGTAACTTGCATGGAGATGATGAAAACGTCAATAAATGCAATTAATGTATAAGTAATTTGCATGATGCAAGAATAGTGTAACTTACATGCAATATTAAGCAATGTTTAATTCCTACCACGGGAATAATTAATTATAGAGTCATAGGTTCCAAAAATAGCAATTAGTTTAGACATAGACAAATTTTGGATCAAATCATAATAATATAAATTAATTGCTTATAATGAATCTAAAATGCCAACTAAGTAACCCAATAAATCTCAAATAGATTGAGAGATTCCAATTATTTACTTTAATTTACAATTATGAATTTACTACATAATGATCCCAATTATTTATAAATTTTTCTAAGTTTAGTTTACTAACTTAAAGTTTATACTAAAGAAAATATTAACAATTTCTAAATTGCAAATTATATATATAAAAAAATCTAAATAATAAAAAAAAAGTGTGAAACTTTGTTTTAAGAGTTAATGGGGAGTGGGGGCCATGGGTCCCATCACCCCTACGGACCTGCAGGTGCAGGCCTGCAGAGACAAGGGGACACCGTGGGCCCCTCCACTCCCCTTGCGGCCACTGTCGTAATAGTGACTGCAGGGGTAGTGGAGGGTACCACTTCCCCAATGGTTACATTAACTCTGCCTCCCCCAGCATGTTGCCCGATAATTATTTCGTGCGGAAAGACTTTACAAATTACTTTATCTTATTTATTTATTATCTTTTTTTTTTGTATAAATTAATAATATATGTGTGTGTGTGTGTGTGTGTGTGTGTGTCTGTGTGTGTGGTTTTTATTCCAGTTTATTTAATGATATAAGAGGGATATATATATATATATATATATATATATATATATATATATATATATATATATATATATATATATATATATATATATATATATATATATATATATGTTATTATAAAAATAAGAATAAGAATTTATTCACGGGCATGGAAGATAATGGAGGAAATTTATTTCAAATGATCTCACAGGAGCCCAAAGGAAATACATTGTGCTTGAATTTGAGGCAGCAATACAACAAAGAGCTAAATTTCCTCAAAGATAGGTACATGTATAAATTTTGATTTCACAGAGATCATATTCAACAAATTTGCCTTATGTTGAGATAATAAATTTTTTGATGAGATTTCCAAGAAATTGATATTCACAAGAGAGATTTCGGAAAATAAATAAGTAACAAGATAATATTTTCCATAGGGATTTTATATAACAACATTGAGAAGAAACCATATTTGATATACTATTTCACATAGCGAGATTCCTAAACACAAATGATTATATGCATAGAGAAAGAAATTATTTACAGAGATAAAAGAATTTGAGTTTTTCAAAAAAAAGGAATAGAGATGTTGAAAAGCATGATTTATTTTCTTTTTTTTTAATTCAAGATCTTCTCTAGATTTCAAAAAAAAAACAGAAAAAGCAGATTCTGATTTCTTTCTTTTAAATAGATTAAAAAATAAAAGAGAAATCAGCATTTGCATTTTAAAAAGAAAAGAAACTTTTATCAATGTATTTCTTTAAGGGAAAAAAAAAATTATCCTTTCTAATTAATCTATCTAACAATTAACAAATGATTTCCTTCAGAAAGTTGTGTTCAACTAAAAGAGTCTAAGAGGAGATATTTCCTTTGAAAATATAAAAATTTACATAAAGAAATATCAAATACAAAAAGAGAGGGAACGAACTCTCTCTTTTGAAAACTTGCATACAATATATAGGAAAAACCCCTTAATTCCACTATCTAGAGAAATTAATTAAGAATGAGATTCTTTTTCCAATATTGGACCCATGCAAAATTGATTAATATCCCAGTGGGGGAGTTACATGCAAGGGAATTAAAGAATGAAGATTCCTCTAGAAGCTTCTAATTCCTCCTACAATATGTGCCATAATTGGGAATAAAAATAAAAATAAATAATGCCTTTTGAATTATATTCTCCAAGTGTGTATGTGGGTCCATTATTTATTCTTTTATAATATTTATTCAACCATTTTCAATAGCTCAACCAAAAAAATATAATAGAAATTGTATCTAATCAAAAGTGATAAAGGAGGGTTGTGACATCCTCCCCCCCTTAAATTGTGCATCATCCCGATGCACTTATAGAATGTATCCAAACAGAGTCTATAGTTCATGATTAGTTTAAAACAAAAAAGGAAACAACTGTTGCATTTCCCTAGTATCTTCACATGTGGCATTCTTTTCATCATACTGATTCCATTGTACTTTGCATTGATCAACCTCTCTATTGTGCAATTGGCACTGGTGCCTCTCCAAGATTTTGAATGGCTCTATCATTATTCCTCCCATTTCCTGGACCTGTAAAGCATCCCAATTCAAAATGTGATTCTCATCAGGTACATACTTTTTAAGAAGAGATACATGGAAGACATCATGGATTCGGCTCAACTGGGGAGGTAAGGCCAACCAGTATGCAACTGGATTAATCCTTTCCAATATCTCAAAAGTCCCAACATAACGAGGTGCAAGCTTAGTCTTATTCCCAAACCTTATGGAACTCTTATGTGGCCTAGCCCTTAGGAAGACTTTCTCTCCCACCTCAAACTCCCTTGGTGTACTGTTCTTGTCTGCATAACTTTTCTGCCTATCTGAGGCTTCATTCAATCTTTGCCTAATTTCCTTAGTTTTCCTTTCCATTTCCTTCGACATATCTAGTCCAACAATTACTCTATCTTCAAGACTATCCCAACTCAAAGGTGTTCGACATGGCCTACCATAAAATGTTTCGAAAGGTGTGATTCCCAAAGGTGTTTGATATGTATTATTGTAAGCAAACTCTACCAGAGGTAGGTAATCTTCCCATTTCTTCTGTTGGTCCATGTAGTACATGCGAAGTAGGTCGTCCAAAATCTGATTTGTCCTCTCTGTTTGACCGCCAGTTTTAGGATGGTATGCAGTACTAAAATTTAGTTGAGTTCCCAAAGTTGATTGAAGAGTTGTCCAAAACCTTGAAGTGAATCTAGCATCTCTATCTGATATGATTTTCTCTAGCATTCCATGCAACCTAAATATTTCCTTAACAAAGTGCCTTGCTAAGGTAGGTGCATCATCCGTCAGATTTCCTAGTATAAAGTGTGCCACCTTAGTGAGCTTGTCAATTACCACCATTATTGTATCATGCCTAGAAGGTGACATGGACAACCCTTGCACAAAATCCATGCTAATAAGTTGTCGTTTGTGTTGAGGTACATCATTTAGCTATAATAATCTAGCTGGATGTCTATGGTCTGCCTTTACTCTTTGACACTCCAAACATTTGGCCACATATTTGACTATGTCATTCTTCATCCCTTGCCAAAAGTATAGCTTCTTTAGATCTGCATAAAGTTTGTTTACCCCTGGGTGCCCTGAGTAAGGGGCATTATGAGCCTTCGACAAGACTACTTTCCTTAAGTCTCCTGAATTAGGAACATAGATTCTATTATTGTATCTGAGCAACCCATCTTCATCTAATGTATACCCTTCAACCTTAGGATCAGTTGGATCGTATTCTAAAGTCAATTTGACTTACTCATACCATGGGTCATGTCCCTGCTCATCCATTACTTGCCTTTTGAAAGAAGTTTTGAATGTTCCTATAGTCATCAAGTGTCTCCTCCTACTTAAAGCATCTGCCACCCTATTTTCTTTCCCCTTAATATATTCAATTTCAAAATCATATTCACTTACAAACTCTAACCACCTTCTTTATCTAGCATTTAAGTGGGGTTGGGTAAAGATGTACTTTAGTCCTTGGTTATTTGACTTTAACTCAAAGGGCTTCCCTAGTAAGAAGTGTCTCCATTTGTGTAGGGCATACACAATCACTGCTAACTCTAATTCGTGGGGTGCATAATTAACTTCACGAGTCTTTAGTTTCCTGGATTCGTAAGCTACTACTCCTTCATCTTGGAAAAGTACTCCTCCTAAACCTTCAATAGAAGCGTCAATTACGGCTATGAAGTGTTCATTCGGATCTGGTACTTTTAGAAGGGGTGCTAAAGTTAGTTTTCCCTTCAAAATTTGAAATGCCCTATCTTTTCTCTGTCCACACAAACCTTATAACCTTCCTCTATAATGAGGTGATGGGGTTTTCTATTTTAGAGAATCCTTCCACAAACCCCCTATAGTACCCTGCTAGCCCCATAAAGCTTCTTACCTCTGAAATGCTTTTAGGGATCAGCCATTCTACTATTGCCTTTATCTTATTTAGATCAACTGCTATTCCTTCCTTTGATATTATATGCCCAAGGTAGTGAATCTTTTCCCATATAACTTATGTTCCCTCAACCTTTGCAAAACAATTTGTAGGTGTACTAAATGTTCCTCCTCATTCCTAGAGTAAATCAAGATGTCATCCAGAAATACAAAAACAAATCTATCCAAGTAGTCATGGAGTACACTATTCATTAGGTTCATAAATGCAGTTGGGGCATTGGTTACGCCAAAAGGGACTATTGTGAATTCATAGTGCCCATATCTAATCCTGAAAGTTGGCTTCGGAATGTCCTCCTCCTTAATTATGAGTTGATGATATCCTGATCGGAGATCTATCTTCGAGAAAACTGTTGCTCCTTTCATTTGGTCAAAAAGATCCTCTATTCAAGGTAAGGGATACCTATTCTTTATTGTGACCTTGTTCAACATCCTATAGTCGATGCATAGTCTTAAGGTTCCATCCTTCTTCTTAACGAATAAGACTGGTGCTCCCCATGGTTATACACTTAGCCTTATTAATCCCTTAGCTAAGAGTTCCTCTAATTGCATTTTGAGCTCTTGTAATTCAGTTGTGTTCATTCGGTAAGGTGCCCTTGATACTGGTTTAGCTCCCAGTAGTAAGTCGATAGAAAAGTCAAACTTCCTTTTAGGGGGTAAGCTGGGAATTCTTCTGGAAATACATCCTTGAATTCTCGTAAGAAAGGGGTATTTTCAAAGGTTGGGGTATTTTCTTCTTCTCCTTCATCAATTTCAACCATATAGATTAGGCCTCCTCTTCTTCTTTCCTTCTTTAATTGCATGGTTGATATGGTTCCTATATTAATGGGGTTAAACTTTCCTTGGATTTTGAACCTTTTCCCCCCATCATCCAAATATTCAACAACTTTGTTATAGCAATCTACATTAGCTTGATGATCTGTTAACCAACTCATTCCAATAATTACATCATATAACCCTAGGGGTGCCACACAGAGATCTACCCTTGTTTCAAACTCAGGAAATTGTACCCTTGCCCTCGGCAAACTCTTAGTTACTTCCCTAGTTGCCTTATCCCCATATTGAATCGTCCATGATGACTCCATTTGATTAACTTTTAATGCATATTTGCTTACTAATTCAGGTGAGATGAAACATTCAGATGACCCAGTGTCAATTAGAATTGAAATTGGTTGTTCAAATAGTGTACCTATAGTTTCCACGGGAACATTCTGGAATCTTGCTCTTCAGTTCCTAACTGTTGTATGAATCCTTTGTTGGGGCCCTTGTTGTGGTTGATTGGCCATAATTTGACCTTGCATCCTGGGACATTCTCTAGCAAAATGGTTTCCCCCACACATAAAACATCCACCTGGAGGACCCCTCTTGCCCTGATTCCTAGGGGGATCGTTCCTTGTTTCATTGGCCCTGGGTGGATAAGTTATCCTATTCTGCTGGTCATTCCTATTATAGTTGCCCCTGTTATTATTGCCCCTGTATTATTATTTCCATTCCTCTGATATTGATTAGGGGGTGGCCTTCTTTCAAAAGAATTATTCCTTTGACTTTTGTTGAAGTTAGTGTTCCCCTTGAATTCCTGCTTCCTTTTAAAAGAGTGGTTACCATTATAGTTCTGCCCTACTATTGTTAGGGTTTGAATCTTTCTCTCTTGCCTTAGGGACTTTTCAAGTACTTTGTTCATGTGTTTTGGGTCCATGCATGTCAACCTCTACCCTTATGTTGGTATTTAGTCCCAAAATGAACTTCCTCGCTTGACCTTCTTCATCTTTCTGGTACATAGGTACGTACTTAAGCAATTTGGCGAACTTATCCCAATATTGTTGGACTGATAGGGGTCCTTGTCGTAGATTATGGAACTCTGTCACCTTCTCATCAAAGAACAATTGAGGGAGCCACCTTTTACAGAAGTGGTGAACAAATTGATCCCATGTGATCGTATCCCTACTATACCCATTTTGCTCCTTGGTGTTGGTCCACCAACTAGCTGCCTCCCCTGTGAGTTGATAGGAACCCCATAGGGCCTTGGTTGTTTCGCTAAAATCTCTTAGTTCAAAATACATTTCCATTTCATTTAACCAATTTTCAGCTCCTTCACTAATTTGCCTCCCATCGAACTTAGGGGGGGTGATTTTCTTCAAATCCTTAGAGAGTTCCAATATGTTATTTTCTTTTCTATTGCCCATAATATTCCCCTAATTGCTACAAAGGTTCCCATTTTCAGTTCCACTTCGATTTTCAATGTCATTCTGCCTTGCCCTAAGGTCCTGCATTGATTTCTCCAAGAAGTTGATTTTATCCCTTTGTTCGTTTAGTAGGTTGATTATAGCCTCGACCCCATCTTCATTATGTCGATTCCTTTCATGGTCTTCCTCATGGTTAGCTTCCCTTTGTCTCCTAGTGGTAGCACGTCTTCCATTTCCCCTTCCTCTTCCTCTTCCTTTTCCTCTTCCTCTTCCTCTTCCTCTAGCCATTCTAGGGTTTTACCTGAAAATTAAATTATGTAGTTAGTTCTTGATTTAAGATTTTATAATTTAATCTCTACTATTGTAAGACATTCCCTTAGTTGTGTAAATTGAAGTGAGCACAAGGCCTAGATTTGAACCTTTGCTCTGATACCACATGTAATAACCCACTTTACTTAACTCAACAAAATTTGACCACTTTTTTTTTTTGTTTAATTTAATCATTTGTATTTGATTCAATCGCATACTCTGGGCATCCATCCATTTGGATTAGGCATTCATCCATCCGGGATGAGTATCTAACCATACGGGTTAGGCATCTGTCCATACGGAACACAAGGTTTCATCTATCCAATGCGGGGTAGGCATCTACCCATACGGGGTAGGCATCTATCCAATTGGGATTGGAGGTGCTCTTGCCAGAGACTTAGACTCATCGGGACCATTCGGGTCTTGAGTCACTCACTAAGTACTACACTCCCCTAATAGGAGTGCATCGAGGTCGTCGTCCTTAGGAGAAATCAAATAACATAGTGCAAGCTTGAATTCTGCCTCGGGATTTGGCTTAAAGCTTTGGGAAGTCAAGCAAATCCATATGGGATTCCTTTCGAGTATGCGTTGAATTACTTTTTCTTTTATTTCACTTATTTTTCAAGTTAGGATTCTTCTCAATCCTTCTTCCTACCAAAACCCAGACCCCATCCACGAATGCCTGAGTACTAGGGACAACTCCATCCCTAGACTGCCTACATACCCATTTCGGCATGGGATCAAGGTGTAGAGTATGTAGTTCTATTTTCTAATCTATGTTTTAAGGTAAACTGTTTGGTGGGTACGCAACCCTTTCTAGGGTCAATGTCCCAGACAGTTTCTCTGTGGTTACTACCCATGGTGGTAGCACTTAAGCAAAGGCTCAAGGTGGCCTATTGCTTGTGGCCTTAAACAACTAGATCCTAATACCTATCATAAGTGTCACCCTTGACCCAATTGTCAATCATCAACAACTCCTTGAGATTAAATCAACTTCATAAAAATATTTCACTCAGTCAACCCTAAAGGGGGTTCACTATGGTTTAACTCAGTGAATGGAAAATCATTTAAGGATTATCTTATTAAATTATCGATCCAAGGGGGATTACCCGCCCCTTGGATTTTAACTTTCAAGTGTCCCTTATTACTCCCCGATGATTTATAGGGATGATGCCATAGACGTCGTTGATGCAACTTGATTAGGTGTTAAGTGTTGTAGTTCAACATGACAACATAACTTGTAAGCATGACCTAGAGGCACCGTAAATACCGAACGCTGCTAGGTTTTGGTTTTTCGACTTTCTTTATTTAGTTTTCTAACTAAGAAGGTATGAAAAACATCATGCTTGAAACAATTATGAAATGAATGTACATAATTAGACATTGCAAAGTTTAATTAATTGAAATAACTACTTTGATGGCATTCATGTACCACTTGATAAAAATACCATCCTTCTACAATTAAACTATTTAATATTTCAAACTTGAAATGTAACTTACACAATAATGACAATTACGAAATTTGCATATTGTTAATTAAAAACTTGTAACTTGCATGGAGATGATGTAAACGTCAATAAATGCAATTAATGTATAATTAATTCACACGATGCAAGAATAGTGTAACTTACATGCAAGATTAAGCAATGTTTTATTCCTACCATGAGAATAATTAATTATAGAGTCACAGGTTCCAAAAATAGCAATTAGTTTAGACAGACAAATTTTGGATCAAATCATAATAATATAAATTAATTGCTTATAATGAATCTAAAATGCCAACTAAGTAACCCAATAAATCTCAAAAAGATTGAGAGATTCCAATTGTATACTTTAATTTACAATTACGAATTTACTACACAATGATCCGAATTATTTATAATTTTTTCTAAGTTTAGTTTACTAACTTAAAATTTATACTAAAGAAAATATTAACAATTTCTAAATTGCAAATTATATATATAAAAAAAAATCTAAATAATAAAAAAAAGGTGTGAAACTTTGTTTTAAGAGTTAATGGGGAGTGGGGGCCACAGGTCGCATCACCCCTGCAGGTGTAGGCCCGCAGAGATGAGGGGACACCGTGGGCCCCTCCATTCACCCTGCGGCCACTGCCGTAACAGTGACCGCAGGGGTAGTGGAGGTTACCACTTCCCCGACGGTTACATTAACTTTGCTTCCCCCTACACGTTGCCCGATAATTATTTCGTGCGAAAAGACTTTACAACTTACCTTATCTTATTTATTTATTATCCTTTTTTTTGTATAAGTTAATAATATATATATGTGTGGTTTTTATTCCAGTTTATTTAATGATATAAGAGGGATATATATATATATATATATATATATATATATATATATATATATATATATATATATATATATATATATATATATATATATGTTATTATAAAAATAAGAATAAGAATTTATTCATAGGCATGGAAGATAATGGAGGAAATTTATTTCAAATGATCTCACAAGAGCCCAAAGGAAATACATTGTGCTTGAATTTGAGGCAGCAATACAACAGAGAGCTAAATTTCCTCAGAGATAGGTACATGTATAAATTTTGATTTCACAGAGATCATATTCAACAAATTTGCCTTATGTTGAGATAATAAATTTTTTGATGAGATTTCTAGGAAATTGATATTCACAGAGAGATTTATGAAAATAAATAAATAACAAGATAATATTTTCCATAGGGATTTTATATAACAACATTGAGAAGAAACCATATTTGATATACTATTTCACATAGCGAGATTCCTAAACACAAATGATTATATGCATAGAGAAAGAAATTATTTACAGAGATAAAAGAATTTGAGTTTTTTAAAAAAAGGATAAAGATGTTGAAAAGCATGATTTATTTTCTTTTTTTTAATTCAATATCTTCTCTAGATTTTTAAAAAAAAACAGAAAAAGCAGAATCTGATTTCTTTTTTTTAAATAGATTAACAAATAAAAGAGAAATCAGCATTTGCATTTTAAAAAGAAAAGAAAGTTTTATCAATGCATTTCTTTAAGGGAAAAAAAAATATTATCCTTTCTAATTAATCTATCTAACAATTAACAAATGATTTCCTTCAGAAAGTTGTGTTCAACTAAAAGAGTCTAAGAGGAGATATTTCATTTCAAAATATAAAAATTTACATAAAGAAATATCAAATACATAAAGAGAGGGAACCTGGAGAAGCCTTTTGATGTTGAATCCTCTCCAAATCTTCAAGCCTAACCTTCCTTGATCCTTCCTTGCAAGCTTGGAAAAATTCTTCAAAACAAACTTAACTATTCTCCAAAAATGAAAAATATGACTACTAAAAACAAACTATTTGAGAAAACTTTCTTCAAAGCATAACCAACTCTCTCTTTTGAAAACTTGCATACAATATATAGGAAAAACCCCTTAATTCCACTATCTAGAGAGATTAATTAAGAATGAGATTCTTTTTCCAATATTGGACCGATGCAAAATTGATTAATATCCTAGTGAGGGAGTTACATGCAAGGGAATTAAAGAATTTAAGATTCCTCTAGAAGCTTCTAATTCCTCCTACAACATGTGCCATAATTGGGAATAAAAATAAAAATAAATAATGTCTTTTGAATTATATTCTCCAAGTGTGTATGTGGGTCCATTATTTATTCTTTTATAATATTTATTCAACCATTTTCAATAGCTCAACCAAAAAAATATAATAGCAATTGTATCAAATCAAAAGTGATAAAAGAGGGTTGTGACAAGGACAAATTATTAATATGAAATACTCCAATGCATATGCATTGCTACTCCATTAGTTGTACACATAAGAATTTTTTTTTTCACTACATGACAACAATACTTGTTTAAATAAGCATCTTATTTTATTAAATGGACATCTTATTTTATAAGTGACACACTTATAGTGGATAGTTGTGATATTGTATTTGAAACAAAAAATAATTTATTTCACTTGTTAGTGGATGCATTTATACTTTTTTTTTTTCAAATAACATTCATAGATTCTCATGTGTTGATGTATGGGTCCATCTTGACCAATATTGGGTTATTTTTTTATTTACATGTGGATTATTTATTTAAAATATATAGTATAAATATGTGGCAATACTGAATAATACAAGATCAAGATTCTTCACCAAGGAATGGGCTAGGAAGCTCCTCCCCAAGAGGAACCATGGAAAAAAGAAATAATATGTTTCTATGTCTCGGAAGTCTAGTTTTTTGTTCGGTCCTAGTTGCCTACGGGCTGATAGTTTTAATTTTTGTTTATATTTGAACTTATCCACCTATTGCCTTGCGTGGAAAATGTCTAAAATGGTTACTAAGACTTTTATATATCTGTTGAACTTACGTAGAATGATCATAGTTTTTGATAGAGGAAAGTAAGAGGGCTGTAATTTTGTTGATGTTCTGATGACAGTTGGCTTGCCACTGTTTCTGTGTTCTTCTCTTGGGTCAGCCCCCTTGTTTTGGCTGCTTTTAATATCAAAAACTATTGTCCCCTCTCCCCTCATGAATCATTGAATGTGATCCTTAGCATCCATTAAAAGCATATACAATCAAAATTAAAAACAAATAGGGGAAGGATACCAATAGTCATTATAGCTAAGCTCCTAAACTATACATCATATTTTGATGGTTTTTTTATTGTCTGCATATGGAACTTAAGTGCTTATAACTATTGTTTTGGCTTCTAATTTCTAAGTAGTAACAACAAACATTGTGGATTCATTATGTGTGCAAGAGTCAAAAAGTGATCATTTTGAGTTGATACCCCATACATATTCCCTATTGGCTCATTAACTGTTTGCTTTTAGCACCATAAAATTGCACAACTGATCCAATACTTTTGCACAAATGCTCCAATAACCATGCACTATTGTTACCAATAAAGTTGCACACAATTGATCCAATATTTATCACAAATTCCCCAATAATCATGCACTATTGTGCAATTGATCTAATTACTAACATTTTTTGAATTATTGAATTTACCAATAAACAGCTATTAATAGACTTTTAGTTAATAAAATCTAATAAACGACAATTAAAATATGAGTGATAAATGGACCCCTCCATACACACTAGGAAACCATACCAACCAATAACTACTACATCAATAAGCAACCAGCCCCACAGAAGAAACCCTATGAAAGTCTCCCAATACAATAATGATGGATTCCAGAAAAACCTCCAACAAAAATAAAAACCAAAAAAACAAAAACGAAATTGACCAGGATAACCAGAGTCTGCACCAAGAGAATCAACAAACCCCACCCAAAGATAACATCAGTGCAATCTGGACACCGACCTGATAGCACTTCGAGTGGGAAATCATGTCAAAAAGACCCACTTCCTGCCAGTCGTCGAGGGGAAGTCTTCCAAAAGAGAGAGAGAAAATACGCACGCTACATAGACAGGATAATACCTAGATATGTGACGTGAAAAGCAGTTCTTCCTGATTCCCACCATGGAAAGAATTATTTGTATAATGTACCTACAGCATCCCAAAGAGATTACAACGGCGGAGGACCACAGCATCAAATTTCAATACCACCATTACGACCTACCAAAACCTACCAATACCAATAAACAGAATACTCATGTAGGTCCCATGCCGCACACTGCTCAAAAATCGACATTGTTTGCATCCACATCTAAAAAGTCAAGCCAGGAAAGCCCATAAAACAAGATCTGATTTTGTGCACTGCAAGAGGATAAGATTTTCAAGTATGAGTTTGAGTAATCGCAAATTGAAGGGCTGTTCCATTCATGGCAGAAGCTTGTTACAGCCCACTTCTCCATCCAGTTCCTCTGTAAGGCACAGCACTTGGCAACCTGATATAGCTATAATAGTCTCTGTTCTGCTCTGTGTTATTATTCTAGTGCTTATCTTTGCTTCTGTTTTGCGGCGCGGGATTTTGCGGCGCCGCCGACAAATGGCGGCTGGCGGCGTTAACAGAGGGATGGAAATGGAGGATTTGAAGGTGCTTCCGACTATGGTGTTCTCTCAAGGATTGGAGCTCCCGGGAAAAGAGACGGGCTGCGCCATTTGCCTGGCGGAGTTTCAACAGGGAGAAGAGCTACGTGCCTTGCCTACCTGTAACCATGGCTTCCACGTCAGATGCATTGACACGTGGCTTGTCAGTAATTCGTCTTGCCCTTCCTGTAGAAATCATCTCGGCACTGGGGAGCAGAAGATCTATGTAAAAGAGCGGGAAGTGAGTCATAGTTTTCTGCCTTGATGACCAAACTGAGGCGAACCTGGTAGCAGAAGTTTTGTAACGGGAAAGATGTGAGCGTCAAAATGTTTCTCTATCAATTTATTTATTTATTTACGAGTGTTTTTTTATTATGTGGATTTATTTATTTGTTTTGTATCAAAGGTAAATCTCTTAAGTAGAATGATGTAATTTAAATTGGTAGGGGAGAATTTTAGTATTTTTGTTCGGGTATTGTTAAAATATAGTTTTAGTGTTTAATTTAATTTTCTACGTACAGTTTATCAATTTTGAATTTTAATATGTTATTTCGATATACATCATCTTTCATTTCAATAGAAGTTTTGGTATTTTGAAGTTACTTTCATATTTTAGTATGTTATTTTGAGACGAACCTTTTAACATGAGTTTTGTAAGGAAAAGATGTGTGTGTTAAAATGTTAGTCTCTACCAATTTATTTATTTATATGAATGTTTTTGTGTTATGTGGATTTCTTTATTTTTTTATTGGTTTTATATGAGAGTAAATAATTAAATAGAATGGTATGTTTCATAATGGATTTAATTTGTAAGGGAGAAATTTTAATATTTTTGTATGAGTTTTTGTTAAAATATAACTTTGGAGTTTAATTTAAATATTTTGAGTATATTTCTCGATTTTGATTTTTTAAATATACTATTTGATATATATCATATTTCATTTCAATTCAACTCTAATTCAGTTCTCATCATATTTCTCATCTTGTTTTGTTCCTTAGATTGGATTGTAGGTGCAATCAAGTCCTTAGCATTCAAAGCAATTTTTTTGTTGTTTCAAGGTCAACAAAACTAAGAAATGATGTTTACATCTCAACTTGAATGCTGAAAATTCAGAAAGTGTGTCTAGGGTTGCGTATTTAGCATCACCATCATAAGCCCTTCTTTACAAAATGTAGAAGGATCAAGTCATCACAGAATAAAAAATTTCATCCTAGACTACATTACTATTGTTATTTAGTTCCTTAGATTAAATTGCAAGTTTAATCAAGTCCTCTAGATTGGAAGCAATTTTTCTAATTTGAAACTCAACAAAACTGAGAAGTGATGATTACATTTTGTTTTGGGTGCCCAAAAAATCAAACAACATGTCTAGGGTTGTGCATTTAACATCACCATCCTAAGTTGTTTCACAAAACATATTATAAAGATCAAGTGATCATAGAATAATA
This sequence comes from Cryptomeria japonica, assembly GCF_030272615.1. Lineage (NCBI taxonomy): Eukaryota > Viridiplantae > Streptophyta > Pinopsida > Cupressales > Cupressaceae > Cryptomeria > Cryptomeria japonica. The sequence goes on along the minus strand of NC_081412.1, from coordinate 44,508,090 downwards.
TCTCTCCTCACAAGAATCATACACGAATCTTTGTTGACATTAAATTTAGTTTTCTTTAATTTTAAAATTTATTTAATATTCAATATTTATTCTTTATTTGTCACTATCTTATTTGTCAATAATAATTGACATCAAAGATGACTTCCATCGCAATCAAATCACATTGATCTCAGATTTGCATCAAACATTAAAGATATTTAACATATATTGCCCCCTTAGATAATGGTGCAATCCAATCCTACCTAGACATTATGTCATTTGATATTTAACATCTATTATAGAAAACTTATGATTTATGGGGATTGGATTGCACTACTATATGGTCCAAGTTCCATAGTTGTGTTCAAGGGCATTACATGATGGTGCAATTCATTCTGTATAAGTGCACAAATCTGAAAGGGTAAAAAGTTTCAAGTAATGCTTGACTAGATTAGATCAATTAAATATGCTTTAAAATAAATTTATTAGAAATAAGATAGATTAAAGTTATGCGTGTGACTTTAGTTTGTGTCTTTTCGTTCTTTATTCTTATGTTTTCATTTGGATTATGTCTATTTCCCTACCGTTCTAAGTTTCCTTGCTAGATTAATGGCCCACTAGAACAATTTTCATCACTAAACAACTTTTGTGTGTGTGTGTGTCTGTGTAGTCTTATGACTAATATTTTTAGAGGTAGGAATTCAACAACATTTCACTTGGAATACTATCTATACTTAATCTTCTGAATATCAAGTTAATAATATTGTTAATTTATAAGAAGAAAGCGTATATTTGTCGATTCTTTACTAAATGTTTCAATTAGAGACCATTTACAACAATACTAATTTTACTTTTTCAGATTTTTTTGTCTTTATTTATGTTAATTTTATTTTTATTGTACACATTTGTTTAGCTTGCTTAATTTTGTTGGGAGTGGGTTATTTATGAAGTTAGATGATATCTTACATGACTATAACTCTTACTTATTATTGATAGTTGGATTTTCCTTTCATTCATTAATTATTTTTACCATCTTTCTTATGTATTCCGCTTTGCTTGCATATTTAGTCATTTTTTTCAATCTTTTGATTATACATATTCTTGCCTTGAGCCTTTAGATTATCTCATGGGCATTTGCATTTTTTTTTATATATACTCTAAAACTTCCTCTATTTCTTTATTTTTGTGTTAAGGTCATTTTTCAAATAGGTCATATATGAATATTCCCATGCTCTAATCTGAGTTCTTGGATACTTTTAGAAAATTTTAAAATTATATCATAACAATGGTTTCTAGTGAACTCACTAAATTTTAACTTCTTAATAGATCTTAGTTTTTTAATTTTTTTGTGTGTTATATTTTTTATAACATCATATAAATTTAAAGGATATGTCGTTATGTTTGGAGGATTGAGAAAGTAAGGGTGGGATTTTATATGTTTTAGAAGGCTAACATCCACCAAGGTTTTTTTCATGTGTTTATCTAATTTAGTTTTAGAGGTGTTGCAATTTTGGAAGCATCTTAGACAAGATTAACTACACCACTATGCTCAATGGCACCAAAAACTATTACAAACTAATCATAAATTTATTAATAATATTAGATTTCCCCAATCCATATTGAATAATGTGATTGTTTCTAGATTACATTGTGTAGAGATTTTTTTCATCTAAATGTTTCAGATCGCACTAGACATGGTCCATCATCAAGATGATGATAGAGAGCTCAAGGAGATAAAAAAAAATGAGTTGTTCTAGACGAAGAACAAACTAAAAAAAGAGAGGGAAAAGAAAGAGAGGGGGAGAGGCTACATGAGGATCAAGGAACCAATAAAGAAAGGGGATACCAAGAATTAGAAGAAAAAACAAGAGACAATATAGATTAAAATTTTATTACTTAAAGAGAAATAATAGATTAACCATAGTTATAAATGTTAGCTAAAATAAATATAAAGATAAGATATAAAAAATATTAATAATTTGAAAGAATATAAAATATATAATTATATTTATATAATGAAATTAATGAAATTATATAACCAATTTTATATTTATATTAAATATATTACTTTATAAAATGAATAGATTATCTATAGTTATATAATGTTAACTATACTAATTATTAAAAGAAAGGAACAACTAAAGTGAATATATAAATATAAGTATACAAAATAGATTCTTTAGAAATGAATACTTAAAATATGTATCTATAGAAGAGAATAACTTTAATTATAGAATTGTAATTCTATGTGATGAAGAGAGAGAAAAGAATATAAGAAGAGAATAACTTTAATTATAGAATTGTAATTCTATGTGATGAAGAGAGAGAGAAAAGTATATAAGAATTAACTGTAGAATAGGTATTGACTAAAATATAGAAAGTATAAAAAATAAGAAAATAAGATCAAAAGATTAAATGTAATAAAGAGTAATAATTAAAATTAAAGATTGAATAGATTATCTCTAGAAACATAATATTAACATTATTAATTGTAATTTAAATAGAATAATGAAAGTGAAAATGTGATAAATAAAAAATAAGCTATGAATACAGATAAATAAACATATAATAAAAACTTAGAAAAATAAAAAATAATTATTTTAATTTTATATATATATATATATATATATAGATTTGAATTATATGAAAATATTTGGAAATAAATGGATATAAAACCAAAGATATATTGGATGATATGAAAACTAAATATATTGGATAGAATATAAAAGAAATAGCTATAAATTAAACTATAGATTGAAAAAAATGATTAAGAAATAAATGTGGGAAGACAAATATTAACTATTAATGGAAATGAAGACATAACTAATGGAGGACGGAGGATGGAGCTACATGAGGTGGGTGTTGTGTGTGGGCTAGGGCATCGCAGCCCTAGCTCGTGAGTGGAGCCTGCATGCTAGTGCGGTAGAGGGAGGGAGGTGTCTGTGTGTGTGGGTGGTGCTACGAGAGGGATTAGCTACGGGGTTGGAAGGAGGCGTGGTGGCTGTGGGTTGTGGGTGGTGTTGTAGGAGGTAGGGGCTCGGGGTTCCGACGGTTTCACATCCTTCTTGCAGGAAAGGGTAGTGGGGTTTGGATCTGCTAGGTGGTGGAGCGTGGTAGGGGAGGTGTGTGTGTCCTTGCAGGGGGTGTGGTGTCCTTGCCCATTTCCTTTTGAGGGGTGGGCTCTCTGAGTGGTGCTATGTCTAGCTCGGGTGGAGAGGCCTCAAAGGCGTCTCTCAATATGGATTTCTGAGCTGCAGTAGGCTTGAAACCTCCCTCCCAAAATGTCAAGACCTTTGATAATAACCTTTTTGCCTTAGAGTCTGGGGCTGGCAGTGTTGGTGGCTCTCGGATCTCAAAGATTAATGGCTGCCTAGAAAGGTGCAGCGAGAGACCAAGGTTGATTATTCCTCCAAAGATGATAGCAAAATATGTTGATTACTTTTTTAAACATTCATTATAATGCAAGTTTTTGGGGATGAGGGTTTCTCTGCAGTTTTTGGAGAACTGGGCTCAAAGAACTTGGGCACCGCAAGGGGAAATGGAGATTATGTTACTAGCAAACAACTACTTCATGGTTACTTTCAACTGCATGGAGGATCGAAGTAGGGTTTTTAAAGGATGAGAGTATTTTTACAACCAGGTGGGGTTGTTCATCAAACCTTGGCATGCAGGATTCAACCCATCAGAGGAGCTTCCGAATAGGGTCCCAATGTGGGTTCGTTTACCGCATTTTCTAGTGGAATGTTGTCGGGAGGATGTGCTACGAAAGCTCGCTTCAGTGCTTGGGAGGCCAGTTGGAGCCTCATCACAAACCTTGGGGAGAAAGGTAATGACCTTCGCCCGTATCTGTGTTGAAATTGATCTTAGTAAGCCCCTGCCAAATGTTATAGATATGTGTGCGGGTTCTTATGCTTGCGTCCAGCAACTGGATTATGAGACTTTACCATTTCAATGTCATTTGTGTCATGAGTATGATCATTTACAGTGCAAGTGTCCTAGGTATAAACCAATGGTGCGTCAACCTCAATAGCTGACCTGTAACACAGATGGGGCTGACAAAGGAAAAGACGTGATAACTCGGGAAGTTGTGGGTACTGATGGTTTTATCCCAGTTAAGACAAAGAACAAGAATCAGGGATAAAAGAAGCCCCTACAAGAGAGACAGGAGGATGATAACTTTAATAGATATGAAGCCCTAGATGACCTTACCTAGTAGGAGGTGAATCCTGGGCTGACTCCTTTGCATCAAGGTGCACAAGGGTTGGTCAATGATAGTGTGAATTTGGACTCGACCCAGGCTTTGAAAATTGTTGGGGGTCAGCAAATGGAGATGGTTCTGCCAGTAGCGGCTCAGTTGGGGATCATGTCTAGTGTTGTAGTGGAGTTGGCTAGGGGGGTGTTTCTCCTACAGGTCATAAATTGGAATCTGCTGGGGCCAAAAGTAACAAGATGGTCTTACATTTGGGTCTCAATCAGAAGGACATTAAGAAAGGATCAATGGAGAAAATTTCAAAGGTTGGCAGAAAGAAGGATTTGGAGAAGATCAAATTGATGGGGGAGAATTTGGTTGAATCAGGGTCAATAAAGACTCTGGATTCTCATTTTTTCAATCCCCCGAAATGATTGTTTTATCTTGGAATGTGAGGGGCTTGAATAATGGCCCTAGACAAAAAGTTGTTCGGGAGTTGATAAGGAGTCATTCTCCTGATATCCTTTTTTTGCAGGAGACAAAACTTTATGTGGGAAGTATGATGGATTTGGTGCCAAAGCTATGGGGGAGAAGCCAGTGTCAGTGTATTGGGGTTGTGGGATCCTCAGGAGGGGTGGCCAGTCTTTGGAACCTTTTAAGGATTCACTCTGTCTGGTGGGTGGTCTTTAGATCTTCATTATACATGATTGTCTCTAGTCTTGAGACTAGGGAATATATCTTGTTTACTAACATCTATGCCCCCACTGATCTTTAGGGTAAGCAGAACTTATGGTCTCATATTTCTTGTATGCGAAGGTTGGTCCCTTTTCATCCTTGGATTATGGCGGGCAATTCCAATACCGTCCTTGAGTTGAGTGAGAAGAAGGGGGGTGTTATGCATTTGGAACCTTCTTCTTTCCTTTTCTGGGATAGTATAGCATCATTGCATCTTATTGACATTAATCCCAGTAATGGTTTGTTCACCTCGAACAATAGGAGGGTGTGGGAGTATTGGATTGCGGAAAGGTTTGATCAATTTCTGGTTTCAATTTTTTGGGTTGGTGGGGGGTGGTCCACTAGCTTTGAGATTCTTGACTAGAGAGGGTCAAACCACTGGCCCATCAAGATGGTTTCTTCTTCTGCTTGGGTCGCTCGCTCTCCTTCATTCAAATTCCAACTTATGTGGCTTCGGGATCCTTATTTGCAGACTCTTATAGCATAGTGGTGGAGGAAAGGGAGGCCTGCCTTTGGCACTGCTACATATACTTTTTCCAAGCAGTTGCAATTTGTTAAGTTTCATCTTAAACAGTGGAACCGTCAGGGATTCGGGAACATTTTTCATGCTAAGAAAGTTGTTCAAATAGTGTTGAATGGCATCACCAGTGAAATTAGAGAGCATGGTTTGTCTGAAGCCTTGCTTAGGGAGGAAGACAATGCTGTGAATGGGAGCTTAGGGAAGAAATATGCTAGAAACATAGAGCTCGTGTTGATTGGCTTTAAGAGGGGGATAAGAACATTGCTTTCTTTTTCATCTTAGTGAAAGCAAGAAGACATGGAAATTCCATTCCTATTCTGATCAATGATAGAGGTGAGAAACTTTTATTCTTGTAGGAGATCTCTAGGGAGTCTTTACATTATTTGCGGTCCCTCTTTAGTGAGGATTCTCAGGGGGAATCAGTGGAGGAGAATCAAGTTCTTGATTGAATTCCCTCTATAGTTACTAGGGAGATGAATGAGCATCTTATGGGTCCCATTTTGTTGGAACAACTAGAGCGGATTGTTTTTCACATGAGAAAGGGAAAGGCTCCTGGACCAGATGGGTTCCCAATTGAATTCTTTCAAGATTTCTAAGATATTATCAAACTGGACTTATGGGAAGTAGTTTAGGAGTCCAAGAGGAATAAGCAGATGCTTTGGGCTTTGAATGTGACTTTTATTTCACTTATCCCCAAGTGTGATGGGGCTGACTAGTTAGGCCAGTTCTGCCCTATATCTCTCTGCAATGTGATCTATAAGATCATCTCCAAGCTAATAGAGGATAGGATGAAGAAGTGTCTAGGGGATGTTATTTTTGAGGAGCAGAGCGGGTTTGTGGAAGGGCACCAAATCTTGGATGGGGTGGTCATTGCTACAGAGATCATTCATTATATGGAAACTTCCAAGTAAAAAGCTATGTTTATTAAGCTGGATATGGCTAAGGCTTATGATAGAGTTTGTTGGTCCTTCCTCCAGAAGATCCTCAGGGCTTTTAGCTTTGCTGACGAATGGATCCAATGGGTTATGAGTTGTGTTATGTCTACCTCTTTCTCTGTGCTATTCAATGGCAATCATACCGAGCTGTTTGGTGCTTCTAGGGGTTTTCGCCAGAGGGACCCCTTATCCCATTACTTATTCATTCTTTTGGCTGAGGGTCTAGGGAGGCTGATTAAGATTAATGTGGGTCTGGGTATTATTCAGGGTTGGAGTTGGGGTAATGACTTGCAGCCGCAGTCTCATTTTCAGTTTGTTGATGACATGACCCTGATGGGACTTGCTCGGATCAGAGAAGCTACTAATCTATGTAAGGTTCTGGATGTTTATCTTGCAGCCTCGGGCCAGCTGATCAATGAGGATAAATCTTCTATCGTCTTCTTCAACACTCCTAGTACTATTCAAAGGAGGATTGCTCTGATCTTGAGATTCCAAATTGGCTCTATGCCCTTGATTTATTTGGGTATTCATATTTCTTCTGGTAACCCTCCTAGGGAATCATGGCAGGGTATCTTCAATAAATTTTGCACAAAGGTTGATCACTAGACAAATAGATGGTTATCCTTTGCTAGGAGGGTTCAACTGATTCAGTCGGTGATTCAGGATCTTCTAATTTATTGATGTATGCTTCAAGTGGGTCTTAAGTGGTTCTTGAAGGGATTGGACTCTCTAGCAAGGCAATTCTTATGGGCAGGCAATCTTTCCTCTTCCAAATGGAGTCTTGTTAATTGGGACTTGGTGTATAGCCCGAAGTAGTCAGGGGGGCTTGGTTTAAGGCAATCTATTTTATTTGGGGAGGCTTTGGTGGCTAAATTGTATTGGAGGTGGTGTGTTGAGCAGGATAGAGGTTGGGCTAGGATTTTGGCCTACAAATATATGCAGAGGATCCCGATGGAGGAAATTCCAATATATCCGCTTGAGGGAAAAGGCTCCATTATTTGGTGTACTCTCAAGAAGGGGGATTCTCTAATTAAGGAAGGTCTCTTTTGGATTTGTAGGAGGGGGGAAGAGGTCCTATTCAAGATTGACTCTTGGGATGGATATCCCCCCATCCTTGATCAGTTTCCTAACCTTTTGAATCTTTGCCAGAGGTTTTTGGAGGCTAGGTGGTCAAGGGTAAGTGACTTCAAGGTTGTGTATAGGTGTGGGGGGCTGGAAATGGAGCGGTGGAAGGATCCTAATGAGTGGTCAGTTGTTGGGATGGAGGAAGAGTGTGCTAAGTTGCATGGAATTCTAGCAAATAGACACTGTAGTTCCCTCAAGGGTAGGGATGGACTTGGTTGGTTTCTGAATCCTAAGGGCATTTTTATTGTGGCTAGTGGATATCGGGAACTGTTGAACAAAAGACTTGAGGGAAGAGAGGTGCACTAGTGGAAGCTTATGTGGAATAATTTTTCTTGGTTGAAGTGTAACTACTTCACTTGGACTTTGGCTTTGAACAAATGCCTCACTTGGGACAACATTCGCAAGCATGGATTCTTGGGGCCTTCCATTTGTGCTTTGTGTGGTAATGGGGAGGAAGATTTCTCACACCTGTTCTTTAGATGCCCCTTCTCTATTCTTATTTGGCACTACTGGTGGGGGGTGTGGAAACATTCTTGGGTTCATGCGGATTCTCTAGTGGAATTTTGGAGGAGTTTGGGTAGACCTCCTATCTCGTCCTCCTTCCTCTAGACTGTCTAGTATATTGGGCCCATTTTTATACCGTGGCAGATCTGGCTCGAGAGGAACAAGAGGATCTTCCATGAGGTCAGACTGTTAGTTCAACAAATGTGGAATAGAATCATTGGTATGATTTGAGAGATGGTGGAAGCTAAATGTGTGGTGAATTTCCCTCTGGATAGAGATGAGGAAAATATTGGGAGTAGGTTGGGATTGCAGGAGTTGTCTCCTACCTCAGCTTGTGTTAGGAGAGGTAGATGTACTCTGAAGAAGGTTTAAAGGGTGGGAAGGTGGATGACCCCTCAGGATGATTTTATCAAGATTAACACCGATGGCTCCTCTAGAGGTAACCCAGGCCTTTCTAGGGTTGGTGGTGTTGGTAGGAATTGTATGGGGGAGGTGGTCTTCTTTTTTTCGATGCATAAAGGGTGGCATTCTAATAATTTTTTGGAGGGTTTTGCAATTCTCTATGCCATGGAGTGGGCTTGGGAGTTGGGATGGAGGAAGGTTATCTATAAATCGAATTCACAAATTATTGTGAACTTGTTGGCAAAGCAGAAGGTGAGTGGGATTCATTGGCAGCTCGCAGAGATTGTTCGTTAGATTCTTCATATTAGCTCATTAATGGAGCAAGTGTCTGTCATCCATATTCCTCATGAATAGAATAGAGAAGTTGATTGTTTGTCTAAGTGGGCCTCGGAACATGGTAGTGATTGGAAAGTTGAAGGTTGGGAGCATCTCTCCTTGGATTACTGTCAGGACTTGCAGAAGATTTTTGCTGAGGATATGGATGGTTATGAAGCTGGCTAATTTTGGGTTGGGTTTGTGGTTCTTTTCTGGGGCCTTGGGGCTCTGGTTCTCTTTGTAATTCTTGTGTCTAATTTTCAATAAAGTTTTTACCCCTTTATTCAAAAAAAAAAAATAAGGACATAACTAATAAAAAATATATGTTAGAATTGATGTGAATTAAAATGTAGATGGAGAATAAATTAGAAAGGAATTATAGATAGAATAGAAAAGAATAAAATCTTAATAAAATAAAGTATGAATACAAAATTTATAGTTTCAAATCTAGAAAACAATTAGATAATATGACTATAAAAAGAATACAAAAGAAAGAGATATTAATTAAAATAAGAGATGCAATGTTAATAGAATTAAATAAATAATAAGAAGATTATTTATAATAAAAATATTAACTATAAGATAGATTGGAATTAAAAAGAATAAAAAGGAATTGGAATGTAGAAAATATAGATAGAAAATAAAGTAAAAGGATAACAATTAAAATAATGATTGAAAAGAATAAATTAAGTAATATAGTGTTAGCTATATTAACTATAGAATAAAAATATTGTGTAGGACATACAAACAAAATAATGAAACTATTATATACTAAAAAGATTTCTTAGACAAAATAAGTTAATTAATTGAAAAATATATACCAAAGAAAATAAAAATATCACAAAATTAGAAAATATAGAAATAAATATAATCATGAAATAATAGATTATTAAATAATAATTGAATAGAAAAATGCAACTATAACTCTAGGAGTGTGTGTGTGTGTGTGTGTGTGTGTGTGTGTGTGTGTGTGGTGTTGTGTGTGTGTGTGTGTTGTGTGTGTGTGTGATCAGAAATAACAACAATATAATAAAGGAAAATGAAATGATATACATACGTGCATACACACACACACACACACATAACTAAGCAAAAAAATTAAAGCCAAGAGAAAGAGAAAAAAAATTTTAAATGAGAAAAAACTCTCTACACAATCTAATCCAAAACAATTTTATTATTCATAACTTTGTTGATTTTTTACCACTTTTTTTGGAAGGATTTGGAAACATTCACCATACACATTGTTTGAGATCCATATGATCAATAATGTATTAGGTCATTTTATTATATTCAAGGGAAAGGGTCTATATTCTAGCATTTATCTAAGGCTCGTGGCATATGCTTGTTTGTTGGGTTGGTTCATACAAGGTTAAGGGGATACTCTTTGGGTGCTTATTTTTTGTAGGATATGGTACCCTCTTTGTACCTATACATTGCATGTTGTAATATACATCACCTATATAGTTGTCTCTATTATTAACTTAGCCATCAAATATTTTCTCCAAACATTGCAATCTTTACTAGTGTTTATCTAGCCTCTACTACTAGTAGCTATGCTATGGTCTTTTATTAGTGGACAACTGGATATGTGCAGGATCATGGTGTGCCAAAACGGGCCCTTAAGTGGTGATGAAATTTCAGAAAATAAGAGTTATGCAACTTGACATGAAAATTTGAATAAGTTGTGAACATTATTTTTAAAATATGTAAGAAGAGAATATATATAAAATTGAATGTAGTTTCTAAGCTACTAGTTGTTTTTTGGAAAAAAAAAATCCTATTTGATGAAAATTTAAAATTTCAATGCAGTGGTACTAAAATTTCAGGAAAAAAATAAGAAGTACACATATGTCTGACCACCCTAATCACAACCAAATCATAATATTTTTTTATAATATTTATAATATAAGTATTAGACTCATGTCCGGATCTGACACATATTTTTTTAAAACAATTTATAAAGTAAATAATTATTTATGAATTTTTTACTACAACTTTTCATAAATTCAGAAACTCCTACGTCTGACCACCTTAACTTGGTCAAAACCTTATGAAATTTAATTTTTATTTATTTTTTGTGATAGTAGACAAAGCATAGGATGTGATGCATGTTTCGGATTCAAAAAATGTTATACCGTTTTAACGTTATTGGTGTTTTTCAATCAGTATATCAATTAGGACTATTGTTAGAATTCAATTAGAAAATAAATAATAATAATTTATTAAAGTCAAAATAAGACAAGCCTTATATTGTTGGAAATATGGGAACGTCCTTTAAAAACCCTTTTTGTTTTATCAATTTTAGCTACAAAAAAAGTCATCAACCACTAGTGTAAAGTCTAGAAAATCAAGGAATACCGAAAAACACGTTTTTTCAGTTGACTTTCCAGCTTGTCGCTTCCAAGCCAAATACCAAAGCATTCCTGAGCTGAAATTTGAAATTTGAAAATTTGACAGCAAAAATTGGATATCTGATTATATGGGATATCCGATTTTAAGCAGTAAATTCTCTAACTAGATTTATTTATTAATATATTAATATATTAATTTATAAATAAATTAGTATATGATATTAGGGAGAGGGAGAGGGAGAGGGGACAGTGGGGGGAGAGAGAGAGAGAGAGAGAGAGAGAGGGGGGGGAGGGGGGAGAGGGGAGGGATAGATAGAGCTTAGGAGAGAGAGAGAGAGAGAGAGAGAGAGAGAGAGGAGAGAGAGAGAGGGAGAGAGAGAGAGAGAGGGAGAGAGAGGAGAGAGAGAGAGAGGGAGAGGAGAGAGAGGGAGAGAGAGAGAGAGAGAGGGAGAGAGAGAGAGAGAGAGAGAGAGAGAGAGAGAGAGAGATGGGGAGGGGGAAGGGAGGGAGAGAGAGAGAGAGACAGAGACAGAGAGAGAGAGAGAGAGATGGGGGGAGAGAGAGAGACAGAGATAGAGAGAGAGAGATGGAGAGAGAGAGACAGAGAGAGAGGGGGGGAGAGAGAGAGGGAGGGAGGGAGGGAGGAGAGGAAAGGTAGAGAGAGATAAAGAGATTAGCAGAGAGAGAGAGAGAGAGAGGGGGGGGGGAGGGAGTGAGGGAGGGAGGGAGGGAGGGAGGGGAGGGAAGGTAGAGAGACATAAAGAGATTAGCGGAGAGAGAGAGAGAGAGATATTAGTGGAGAGATTAGGGGGGAGAGATAGAGAGACAAAGGGAGAGAGATGGGGAGGGGGAAGGGAGAGAGAGAGAGATAGAGAGAGATTAGGGGAGAGATAGATAGATGGAGAGATTAGGGGAGAGGGATAGAGAGAGATTAGGGGAGAGAGAGAGAAGGAGAGGGGGAGAGAGATTAGGGGAGAGAGAGAGATTAGGGGAGAGGGGGAGAGAGAGATTAAGACACCATAGGACCCAAAGTGACCCAATATGGTGTCATAATGGGTCGTATGGCATCCTAAGGGGTCATAAGGGTTCATGGGACACCATATGACCCCTAAGGACAACATACAACCCCTTATGACACCATATGGTGTCATTAGGGGTCATATGGTGTCCATAGGCATCATATGGTGTCCTAGGACACTATATGACACCTTAAGACACCAAATTGTGTGTTATGGGTCATATGTTGTCCTAAGGGGTCGTAAGACACCATATGACCCAAAGAGACCCAATATGGTGTCATTAGGGGTTTAATGGTGTCCTAAGGGGTCATATGATGTCTTAAAGGGGTCATATGACACAATATGACCCATAACAACCAAATATGGTGTCTTAAGGGGTCATATGGTGTCCTAAGGGGTCTTAGGACACCATATGACCCAAAGCGACCCAATATGGTGTCATAACAAGTCATATGGTGTCTTGGGTTGTATGGTGTCCCAAGACACCATATGACCCCTATGGACACCATAGGACCCCTCAAGACACCAAATCATGTTGTTAGGGGTCATATGGTGTCCTAAGGGGTCATATGGTGTCCCATGAACCCTTATGACCTCTTAGGACACCATATGACCCCTAATGACACCATAGGACCCCTTAAGACACTAAATCATGTTGTTAGGGGTCATATTGTGTCTTACGACCCCTTAGGACACGATATGACCCCTAATGACACAATTTGGTATCTTAAGGGGTCCTATGGTGTCCCAAGACACCATATGACCCCTATGGACACCATATGACCCCTATGGACACCATATGACCCCTATGGACACCATATGACCCCTTAAGACACCAAATCATGTCATTAGGGGTCTTATGGTGTCCTAAGGGGTCGTAGGACACAATATGACCCCTAAGGACACAATATGACCCAAAGCAACCCAATATGATGTCATTGGGGGTCATATGGTGTCCTAAGAGGTCATAAGGGTTCATGGGACACCATATGAACCCCTTAGGACACCATACGACCCTTAATGACACAATTTGGTGTCTTAAGGGGTCATATGGTGTCCATAGGGGTCATATGATGTCTTGGGACACCATATGACCCCTAATGACACCATATTGGGTCGCTTTGGGTCATATTGTGTCATAAGGGGTCATATTGTGTCCTACAATCCCTTAGGACACCATATGACCCCTAACAGCACAATTTGGTGTCTTAAGGGGTCCTATGGTGTCCCAAGACACCATATGACCCCTAACGACTGTTGGCATATGCACACTCCAATGAGACATTGTATGTGATTGAAGGTTTTGTCATTGATGGCAACCTTGCAATCCTATGGCACCGGCAAGACATTATACCAGCATTAGCAGATCACACTCTACACTGGCACTTAGGACACTGGCACCGGCACAAAAGAAAGGAAGTATATCGGCACAGAGGCCGACAGGATTTTGGTATATTATATTTTGTTTATTATTGTAAAAATGTGTAAGTCAACTTGGCAATTTGTAAAATGACTCTTATATATAAAAGAGATCATTGTAGACATTTGAAGAAGTTGTAGAAGTGTAAAGGAAAATATTAGGTAGACCTAATGTGTGAAATATAGGTTATGAGGTATATGTAAAGAACAGAGCAGGAACCAGTACTGAATCTGGCATTGAAGATGCTATTGTAAAGCAGTACAAGATATTGGATTTGTATAATCCCTATTGTAAGTTAGTGTGACTTCCCATTGAGCAGTGAGCTCTAGGCAATTGGCCTTCCTGCATGTGTAGACCCCTATTGTAAGTAATATTCTCTTATTGGCCAGTGAGTGAATATTGTGGGTCACAAATCCCACCGAGGTTTTTCCCACATCGGGTTTCCTCGTTAAAATCCTGTGTTATGATGTGCTTTTCATGTGGATGTTCTTAATTCTATTTATTGCATTATTTCTTGCATATCGGTACACTGTTATACTATGTTCTGCATGTTTTAATTTAAGAAATTCTAACTACTGGTTAGATACTAATTCACCCCCCCCTCTCAGTATCTGTGGGATCCCTAACAATTGGTATTAGAGCTTGCTCCTCTATTTTCAAAAGCCTAACAACTTGAGGAAGATCTTGACACTGGTAAAGATGGAAAATCTGATTAAGCAACTGGAAGGAGCTCTTATAGACTATGATGCAGAAAAGTTGAAAAATATCAAATTTGAAGATGATTTAAGAGCAGCTCAGGATATCATTCAGGCACTTCAAGAAAATCTTACTGTTGCAAGAAATAAGAGAAGAGAACTTTGTGAAAAACTACAAAATGAGAATGATGAAAAGGAATCACTTAATGATCAGATAAGCAAGTTGAAACAAGAGAACATGACAACAAAAAATGAAATGCAAGATATGACTATGAGATTTTGCAAAGAGATTGAGGATAGGAAGAAGAATGAAGAAGAATTGACCAGAAGACTAAGTGATGCAACAAATGAGAATACAAGACTTATCTATGAAAATGACATGTTAAAGACAGATCTAATGCATATTCAGAATGACACAAATGAACTGATGAGACAAAAAGAAGTCCTAGAAAGAGAACTAGAAACTGCAAATCAACATAAAGAAAAATTCAAAAAAAGCTTAGAGGAACTTGGCACCTTGCTGAAGAATCAAAAATCTAAAAGTTACACTTCTGGAATTGGCTTTGAAGTTGGTGAAAGCTCCAGTATTGCAAATACTCAGGATCATAGCAAACCGGTAAGACAACCTAATGCTTATAAATTCAATGGAAAATGCTTTAACTCTAATAAGTATGGTCATAGAGAAAATGAATGTAGATCTAGAAATTATTAGAATATCAACACACCCACCGGTCAATGTTCTAAATGCAACAAAGTAGGTCACAACTCTGAAAACTACAGAAAGAATGTGAGATGTTATGTTTGTGGAAGATTTGGACATTTATCTAATCAATGCAGAACACAAACCAGCATAGGTTATGGGAAAGCTATTCAGAAGAATAATGTAACTTGTTATGCATGTAACAAGATTTGGCATATTGCTAAATTCTGTAGAAGTAAAGGAACACCGGTAGACAACAAAATTTCTAGCTTGAAAGGTAAAGAAAAGGTTGAAGAGGTTAAGCAAGAATTCTCAAAACAATGGATTAGAAAAGCTGATCTAAATATTGGGAATACTCCTCCACTGGTAGAACCAGTCAATGCTTCACCGGAAGGACATAATGTTGCTTCACTGGAAGGACAAAGCAGTGCTCCACTAGCAGGGAGTTCTTCTTCTAATTGAAGAAAATTTCCTTGAGGGTTTGGCAATCTATTGATACATGTGCTATTATTCCCTCGGTTAGAGATAAGAAGTTGAAAATTACTTATTACCGGCAAACAATGTTAAGTGAATACTTAACCGACATGCAATTAATGTGGTAGATGGCGAAAAGATACTATTAAATTAAGGTTTTGGCTCCATTTCACTTCACCGAGATTTCAAATTTACGAAGAGCGTGAAGACTCCGAGCTAAGGCATTTCGAGCAAGAAGCAAGTACACTCCAAGCAATCATCCATCCTAAAGGCAGTAAAAGGTATTTAATCATGGCATCCTCCTCTGCAATTGAATACATAGCAAACCCTACTATTGTTGAAGTGATAAAAAGACCTAAGCCCATATTTAAATTAGTTCCCAAGATAGCAAAGAAGGATGATACCTTAGGTGCTTTTTCTCAAATTCCTAATGGAGTTGTACATGCTGAAGACCCCAGAATGTGCATCCACTACAACATTGAAGAGTTAGGAGATGAAGAAATTAAAACCACATATAAAACTTGTGCGGGGGAAAAAGCGAAACTAGGTCAACATGCCCTAATCCTACCTTTTGACACACATTTGTGGAATATGAAAGAGCCTAGAGGTATCACACAATTGGCTACTTCTTTTTGTGGAAGAGAGAACCACGGGCTACCTGTTAGGATTTCTATTCCTTTGTTGCAAATGATAGATAGAATGATGCAAGTTCAACTATTAACCCTAAAGTGTAAGTATGAACTAGTAACAAGATTGCAAAATTAAGATTAAATAATGGAAAGTTGTAAACACAAGGACAAGACAAGAATGCAGATGCGTACCTAGAGTTAAAATTTGAGTGAAAATGTTCAGGATGGGGGTGCGGGCGCCACTGTCCTGATTCTGCACCTAAAACTGTTGTTTTGCAACCTGAAAAAGCTATCGAAAAATGCTAAAACTTGTTGTCTGATAAAAGGACCAGGGCGCCCAGCGCCCCTGTCCTGGCAGGACCAGGGCGCCCCACGCCCCTGTCCTGGTCTTTTGCTCTGAAATTTGATGTGTTGTTCCGTCTCAATCTGCTTCCGTCGGATCTACAACTTGCGACGTCCTTCGAATTCGGAAATCTGCACTTATATCTAAAAAGGCTTGTAGGGTGGCTATATAGGGTTTTGCCTTAGTCAAACCCCCACTTTGGTGATTTCCACCTCCATGAATAGCCAAGTTGTATAGTAAAAGTTGTGTGTGCAGACCTTGTGTGTGTGCAAGATCCCAACCCCAAGGGAGGGGTATAAGCCAATCTTCAATCAGTGATCCCTTATTATTCTTCAATGCCTTCAAAGCCCGAAATGGATGAATGAAATTGATAGATGCTTGACGGATGGAAGTTGAATGTTGTTGAAGTCTTCAAAGATCTGCTCTTTCGCTGCATAGAAGGTCCTTGAAACAAAAATTTTGGATCCTTTCAAATGAAGAAAGAGAGCTCTTATGTATGAAACCCTAGGTCTTAATTTCAACTTTTGGCCAACCTAGAGATTGAATCTCCCGCCAATTTCTTGGGGTTAAGCTTTATTTTATGATTGGGTCGTGCTCCTAAAATTTTGGGAAAAATGTCCAGGACCATGTGCACGCCAGGCGCCATGGTCCCGACAACTTTTCACCAAATTTTCAGGGCCGTCGGATATGATGATTTTAGAGTGAATCCCAAAGTTACAGCTGATTTCGAGATGTCTTGACCCCCGAAATCAAGCCCCCAAGTTCAAAATAGGACCTAATTAGGGTTTTTGATTAAATGATGTATTGGAGGAATAAAATGAAAGGGGCACACTTTAATGAAAAGGGCCCAACTTTATGATATGGTAGATGATAAAATAGAACCTTAGACTTAATAAATTTAATTAATTAAGTGCTAAAGGGAAAATGCAATGCAAAATGCTAAATGCGCCAAGGCGGGTGCTAAACTAGGTGTGAAATTGTACCACCCTAGCAAGTGCGTACAATTTACGACGCTACATTTAGCCCCCACTTTAGCGGTCATATGAACACTACGTGCATATGCAAGCTAAAGTACAGAAAAATAAACATTATTTGAAAAAGGATATATCCATAAGTTGTCGGACGAAGCCCGCAGCGGTATCTGCAGTACACAGTGAGGAACCGCACCCTACAAAACACATGTTAGATCACAGAATCACCTAATGCTTACTAAGGAAGGTGATGAAAATTTGAGGGTCGCTATATGCCCCCCCCTATTTCGGCTTGCTAATTTTAGTGAGTTGAAACAGGGTATCATGTTTACCACTTCGAATTGTTAAAGAATATTGATGACAAATGCTCACAAGAAGATTTGATATGAGATCAAAAACTAATGGAGAATCATTTGGTAAGAAAGAGGACTAAATCTCAATTCCAATACAACAAAGAGTGTGAGGATTTGAGAGTTCTCTAACACAAGATGAAGGATGTGAATGGAAACAAAATGCAAAGAGAAGAAAAGAAAGGAAAAAAAAGCATGAATACACACATTAGTGATCCATGAGAAGAATAGTGAGAGAGAAAACATGGACTTCTCGCCCCTAGATCTTGTCTAGGTGATCCATGTAAGGGAGGAGAGTGAGAAAGTCTAGCCTTATGCCGCTAGTTCCACTCAACCTCGTGCATGTGTGTGTAAGTGAGGTTAGAAGCACCTCATAGGAGTCTATGCCCAAGTATGCTACAACCTGTATATGTATAGTACAAAAGCATGACATCTCGCTCTAAGAGTCTGTGCTCTGGTTCCGAGAATAATCACCTTGCATAAAACAAAAATGGAGACATCTCGCTCTAAGAGTCTGTGCTCTGGTTCCCAAAATGACCCATTGCTCAAAAAGTGAAATGTTTATGTCATAAGTAAAGTAGAACAAGGATACCTACCTTCATCACAAAAGAAGATACCCCAAAAATGCAACAATGTCATAGATCCAAGCAAGAGAGTTTTGCACTCTTTAAGCTAGGATAAGATAGTTGAAAAGGGATATCTTGTAGTATGTGTAAAGGAGATCCTTAAAGGAGAAGAGATCTTTGTACAAAAGACACCTATCCCCGAGAGGAATTGTCTTAGACAAATATAACATTTTCTAGAATAAGACAAAGAAGAGAATAAGAATGCAATACTTCCTTCTTTTGCGAGGTGAAAATGATTCTTAATGAAGGATGACACTCTTTTTAACCCAATTGGGAGAGTGAATTCGTTATGGATGTATTTGACCAAGTGCAAAAGAGGTTGTAGTTAAGGACTTAAACCTCTTGTAAGAGAGAATCCTTGAACAAACAACAACAAATGCATACAAGGAATAACATCAAGTAATAAAGTTCACACCATCCACGAAGTAGGAAAAAGTGGATCCTTAGAAAAAAATAAGGAAAGATCATTGCCTCCCAAGGATAACGACAACGAGAAGGACTTACACAATCTTCCATGGAGAGATTTAGACATAAGAAAATTGCAAGACATTAGTGTATGTAAAATGCTCCTCACAAGAAGTGGGTAGGATAAGAAAGAGAATACACATCTTCTCCCATATCTAGGAAAAGAGGATTCTAAAGAAAAGGTGATCAATATTTCCACACTATTACCCCATAGGAACAAGAGATAACATAGAAAAATTAGGCTATTATGTTGCTTCAAAAATATGATTGCACTTGAAATTGTACCATCATGAATGACAATGAGCCCCCAGAAAATGAGCTACCAATGTCACATAATGTTGAGCAACATAATAGCCATTAATGTTATTTAAAGACATGATAGATTGAATGAGGTATTTGAATATGACATGCTAAATGCTCAACTATAAATGAGATCAAAAACATGTATAAAATGATAAAAATTGAAGAAGAAAAGTCACAAGAAATCTTAGAAGAGGGATGAGTGTAATCTATTAGAGCCTTATCCCTGGAGGAAAGGACTTTATGATGAATAGGAGATAAAGATTCATAAGTGGATTTAGAAATCTGAGGGGATTCATAAAGAGATTTGTTCATCGCCAAGATTTCCTTATGAGGGGAATGAGAGTTGATAGAAGTAGAAGATGATTTAGTTGAAGTGAGATCATCATCACTACTAAATATAGCATTCACATTGAGAGATGGTCTTTTAGATGCTTTGGTGGGCTTAGAAAGATTATATCCAAGTCCAAATGAATATTCATGCATGTTATGTTCTAAAGGAACTTTAATTCCTTGTTCATTTGCACCACAACCATTTCCACTATAGCCACTCTTAGCCAAAATATGAAAACCACGACCATAACGATTAGCCATTTCAGAAAGAAAAGGTGGTTTTTCATAAGACAAAGAATCAAATTCTTCAGAATTAGAGGTGTGAGGAGAAGAAGTTTGAGAAGCAACCACAAAATTATTGCTCATAGGTTCAGGTAAGACTGATTGATCTCTAGTTTCTTCCTTCTTTTTAACTTTAAGCTCTCTAGGAGGAACCCTATACTCACCTACAAAGGTGGGATTAAAATCAAGAGATTCTCAATCATCTTCTGCAAGAACCTTCTCAGGATCAAAAGCCTTTTCATGTGTAGATTCAAGTTGAGAAGAATCTTCTTCATGAACTTCAGACTCATCCAAAGAATTTTGATTATCAGAGGGTGATGATTCATCCATAGGTATCTTGTTTAACGAGTCATCACTAGAAGAGAAAGGCTTAGAAGAACTCCCTTTGGAAGTAGATGTTTGCAAACAAGCTTGAAAATTAGTATCACCTATCAAGGTATATGTCTTATTATTATAAATAAATTTAACTTGCCTATGCAATGTAGAGGGGACAGCTTGCATTCTGTGAATCCAAGGTCTCCCTAATAACAAGTTGTATGTTAGATTTCCTGACATAACATGGATAGGAGTAGGCAAAGTAACAGGTCCCACTATGATGGGTAAGGTGATAATACCTAATGAAGACTTAGCCACATTATCAAAGCCTCGAATGGGACGAGAGTTAGGCTCAATAAGGGATGTATCCACATTCATCTTATGCAATAGATTAATGCTACACACATTAAGGCCAGAACCATTATCTACCAGTGTTCGTCTTATAGCAGTGTCATTTATGATAACCACAATCATCAAGGGATCATATTGATGTTGAATTTCACTAGTAGGCAACTCATCTTGAGTAAACACAATTTGAGCTTTAGGATTCATCACAGAGTTAACCAAAGACACTATATTACTAGATGTATTAGGTGGAGGAACATTCAAATCTTTCAAGGCATCTTGTAACATTCCATGATGAGTGGAAGAAGTTTGGATCAAATCCCAAAGGGATATCTTAGCAGGGGTAGCTTTAAGTTGTTCAATAAGATCATAGTCCTTACTAAGCATCTGTGAAATACAAGGAGCTTGAGGAAGAATAGGTTGGGAAGGAGGAAGTGAAGTTGGGATAACTGGAGGAGGATTAGGTTGCCTATTGTTTCTTGTGTTATAGGCATGAGCAACCGCATTATAACTCTCTCTAGTTAGTTGCTTAGCATACTCATAAGGGCTCTTAGTAGAATAACCTCCTTGCACAGTAATAATAGGTTTGTTAGGAGTGCAAAAAGAATTATTAGCATAACCACCTTGAACCACTAAGATAGGCTTATTTAAAGGTCGAGAATTTTGAGAAGGACAAGCACCTTGGACAGTGAAGAGAGGTTTGTTAGGTGTTTCATTCACATGTATCAAATTGATTGAGGATGGTTTAGAGGAATGAACAAAAGTGTTGGAAGAATTGTTGATAGTCTTCTCTTACACTAAAATCTCATCATGGATTAAATCAATTTTAGGAGAGAGACAAGGGGTAGGCATTGATGTTCTAGTAGGAAAAGTAATACTAGGAAAGGTCATGTCATCCTCTATCATCAAAGGATCTACATGGGGAATAAACTCTCTAGGAGAAGAATCAACATTACTCTCTAAAGTCTCACTTTTGAGAGGGAGATCTTTGAAAGAGATGTTAACCATCTTGCTTTGAGCTAGGGTTTCCTTATGAGTAGAACCAAGTTGAGGAGAGGGAGACGCTTTATTTTTAGAGGGAGAATAATTGAGATTCAAGGAAGGTGAGAAACTATAAAGGGAGTTTTCAATCTTGATTTCATCCCCTTTGGCTAGGGTTCTCTCATGGGGTAGAGAATAATCTACACCTTCTTCTAATGGTTCATCCCAAATAGCGAAGTTGTTGAAAGGAATGTTTGAAGTATTGTCAATTTCGGGAGAGGAGATAACATTGTTTATTAATTCCTCATCCTTAGGAGGGAGAGCATCAATAGATTTGTTAAACTCATCCTCTTTCCTCAAAATATGTTCAAGATGATCTTTAGGGGAGAGAGAGTTAAGGAAATTGCTTATTATTTCATCTTCTTTCTCTAAGGGATGCTTATGGGTAAGACAAACTTTAGGAGAAGGGTAATCATTTATCATTAATTCATCATCTCTAGTTGGAATTTTGTTGGAAAAGGAAATGCCATCACTAGGGAATGTAGGGATCACGTCATCTTCTTGTACAAAAGGATCCTCATGAAGGGAGCATTTTTTAGGAGGAACATGAACATATTTCTCCAAAGATTCATGCTTAGGAAGGAGATCTTTGAAAGAAGTGTTCATAACCTCTTGTTGCACTAACATGCCCCCATTGGAAGGACCAACTTTAGGAGAAAATAAGTCAATGTCCATCAATACCTTTTCACTTAGAGAGGAATCATGTAGGGAAGGTGAAGTAACATTAAGAAAGGTGTTTATGATATCATTCTCTTCCTCTAGGATAGCTAAATAGGAAGGGCACATTTTAGGAGAATTGTCAAGATCACTCTTAAAGTCTTCATCCTTAGAGCATGGGAGAGTCTCAAAGGGATTGGTAACAACTCTTTTAGGCACCAAAATGTTGTTATAGATGGGGGGAGGTTCTTTAGGAGAAGGAAAAATTGAAACAAGGGAAGCTAACCCATTATCACATCTATGAAATGAATGCATCGTGACAACAATTTTCCTATTTCAAATGATAACACATGCAAAATAGAAGGAAATGTTTAATTTTAACCAATGAAAGCACTTAGAATGTAGATTTAGAAAATGAAATTTATGATTCAAATGAGTTCCTATATCAGATTTGAAATTATTGATCCCGATTAAGCTATCCACAAGTTCAACTTTGAATTTTAGCAAAAATTTCCTCTAAATTTTTGAATTTTGCAAGAAATTAAAACTTGTAAATACAAATTTGAATTTGAAATCGCATAAACACTCAAATTTGAAAACATAAATCAGAATTACAGAAGATTGGAGTTTCACGTCGGGTTCACCAAAATGTGTGGGGGAAAAAGTGAGACTAGGTCAACATGCCCTAATCCTACCTTTTGACACACATTTGTGGAATACGAAAGAGCCTAGAGGTATCACACAATTGGCTACTTCTTTTTGTGGAAGAGAGATCCACGAGCTACCTATTAGGATTTCTATTCCTTTGTTGCAAATGATAGATAGAATGATGCAAGTTCAACTATTAACCCTAAAGTGTAAGTATGAACTAGTAACAAGATTGCAGAATTAAGATTAAATAATGGAAAGTTGTAAACACAAGGACAAGACAAGAATGCAGATGCATACCTGGAGTTAAAATTTGAGTGAAAATTTTCAGGACAGGGGCACGGGCGCCACTGTCCTAATTCTGCACCTGAAACTGTTGTTTTGCAACCTGAAAAAGCTGACGGAAAATGCTGAAACTTGCTATCTGATAAAAGGACCAGGGCGCCCAGCGACCCTGTCCCAGGGACCAGGGCGCCCAACACCCCTGTCCTAGTAGGACCAGGGTGCCACATGCCCCTATCCTGGTCTTTTGCTCTGAAATTTGATGTGTTCTTCTGTCTCAGTCTGCTTCCATCGGATCTGCAACTTGCGGCGTCCTTCGAATTCAGAAATCTGCACTTATATCTGAAAAGGGTTGTAGGGTGGCTATATAGGGTTTTGCCTTAGTCAAACCCACACTTTGGTGATTTCCACCTCCACGAATAGCCAAGTTGTATAGTAAAAGTTGTGTGTGCAGACCTTGTGTGTGTGCAAGATCCCAACCCCAAGGGAGGGGTACAAGCCAATCTTCAGTCGGTGATCCCTTATTATTCTTCAATGCCTTCAAAGCCCTAAATGGATGAATGAAATTGATAGATGCTTGACGGATGGAAGTTGAATGTTGTTGAAGTCTTCAAAGATCTGCTCTTTCGTTGCATAGAAGGTCCTTGAAACCAAAATTTTGGATCCTTTCAAATGAAGAAAGAGAGCTCTTATGTATGAAACCCTAGGTCTTAATTTCAACTTTTGGCCGACCTAGATATTGAATCTCCCACCAATTTCTTGGGGTTAAGCTTTATTTTATGATTGGGTCGTGCTCCTAAAATTTCAGGAAAAATGTCCGGGACCATGTGCACGCCGGGCACCATGGTCCCGACAACTTTTCACCAAATTTTCAGGGCCGTCGGATATGATGATTTTAGAGCGAATCCCAAAGTTACAGTTGATTTCGAGATGTTTTGACCCCCGAAATCAAGCCCCCAAGTTCAAAATAGGACCTAATTATGGTTTTTGATTAAATGATGTATTGGAGGAATAAAATGAAAGGGGCACACTTTAATGAAAAGGGCCCAACTTTATGATATGGGAGATGATAAAATAGAACCTTAGACCTAATTAATTTAATTAATTAAGTGCTAAAGGGAAAATGCAATGCAAAATGCTAAATGCGCCAAGGCGGGTGCTAAACTAGGTGTGAAATTGTACCACCCTAGCAAGTGCATACAATTTACGACGCTACAAAACTGTGATATGTGATAAAACTGGTAATGTAAAAGATGAACACAAGATCATTGAAACCCTAGGATTTACAGAGATTCTTAGCATTCCTGAATATCCCAAGGATGTGATTAGGATAGTCTTAAGTAGGGTACATGAAGAATTTTTCTGGTTAGATGCAATCCATAAGATCACCAAGGAAGTTGTAAAAGTTGTCACAGGGTTACCCACCACCAGTAAGAGACCAAATAAAAACAAGAAGGTTTCCAATGACCTAGTTATAGACCTAATTGGTGCAACATTCGACAAGAGGTCTCTAAGGGTTAATGATGTAAAAGATATCAATGTGAGATTCATCAGTATGATATTAGGTTATAAAGCTACTCATGCTAATAGACTTAATTCAGTTTCAAGTTTATGCATTGAGAGTGCTTATGACATGGTCACAGATAATGCAAAAATTGACATATGTGAGTGGTTAAAGGATGAATTAATTGACAACCTTGGAAAGATCAAGAAGGACAAGAAAGGAACTTTCAGATTTGGAAATCTATTAGTATGTCTAATGCTACACATAACAAAACAGGTTCCTGGTATAGGTTACAAAGAACTTGGATATGACATACCGGTAGGCAAACAATTGACTGAACTTTTCAAAAACATGGGTGAGAACAAGGAAAACAATATTCATGACTTTTTCCAAGCATTAAAGACCAAAATGAAGAAAAGAGTAAGGTTATCTCAGAAGATTGTAGAAAAATACAAAGATGAAATATGCTTTGTCATTAAGAAAGATGAAATCTGGATAGAAGCTGCCATCCCAAGGACAAGTTGGGTAACCGAGATGGGCTATGAGATAGATGATCACATAGTTGAAACATATGCTAAAGCACTTCTGGAGCCCCCAATGAACCTAAGGAAGAAGTATTTGGTAGTGCTGAGACTATAGAAAGCCAAATACAATCAAAGAAAAGAGTAAAGAAGGTTGAGGCATTTGTAAGAAAAGGTTCCAAACAAGCAAAAGCCATCAAAGAAGATGTATTTAAGAAAACTAGTATAACAGAGGATGAGTTGGTAGCTCCACAACCTGAAACTCACCTATCACCAGTAGGTACTTCTTCAGAAGGTGACATGCCAGCAACTTTCAAAAGAGTTGGAAGAAAAAGAGATCCCTCACCGGCAACCACACCCTCTCCTAGGAGGACAAGGCAAAAGCAACAACCAGTGAGATCTCTGGTAAGAAAGGCCACACCAAAGAAGAAACTGACACCCAAGAAGAAGAAAAGGACAAACAAAGACTTGGCCCCTCTTGATATACTACTGAATGAAATCACAGAGGAAGGTAAATTGAAGAACATAGAGAAAATATATGACACTCTAACAACTGATGAGAAAGAACAAGTAGAAAATAGTGTTATATTACATATGGATATGTACAAGAAGTTTTTGATGGAAGTAGTCAATGAAATACCAGATGAATTATTCCAAAGACTAGAGGCAAGAAGACAGGTAGTGATAGAATTGGATAAGAAAATAAAAATTGAGAAGCTACTTGCTGTATATCTGGTAAACTCTCCACAAGAAATTGATGATCTGATTGCAAAGACCAACCGGTCAGTATTCTCTACTACACACCGACATATTTCACTAATGGCAGGAAGAGTTAATGAAGTGACAAAGGAAATAGAAGATGGATGGGATATATTCCTAGTTGAGAAAGAAAAACAAGAAGAGTTCAGGAACCCCAAACCTATAAAGGTATATTAGAAAGATAGAGACAAGGGGAAAGGTAAAGTTGGTGGACCACCAAGTATCAAAGTTAGAGACAACTTACCCCCACCTCCTTTAAATACTCCACTGGTAAAATCAACAACTATTGAAGATCAACTGGAATCTAAGAGTATGGATGTAGAGGATAATAATCCTAATCCTGAAGTCCTATATACTGTGAATGTTGATACTCAGAAGATCAACATAGTGGTAGATAAAGATACAACAGATAAGACGGATATGTCTAGTGAGCCTCCGATAGCTGAGGAAACTGATAACTCACAGGAGAAACTGACAGAAGATAAAGAACAAAAGGTAGAGTCTGAGACACAGACTGAGGAAATGAAACATACAGAGAAACAAACAGAGCAGAAAGATCTAGAACAGCAATAGGAATAGGTACGTAAGGAAATAGTGCCACCGGCAACCTGTGAAGAAGGAAAACCAGTGCTTAAAGAAATGCAGACACAAACAGACCTACCGGAGGTCAAAGCAAGCTTGGTTACTTCCACCGGTACTCAGATTATTGGATCATCATCAGCATACAAAGCAACCAATGTGACTGAGGTATTACTTCATTCTATCAAGAAAACAACCGACTGCAGCTCACAGGCTTACAAAGCAATTGATGATACCTTACCAATTTTGAAGGTGATTTCTCCTAACTATAATATAGATAAAAAAGATTCTTTAGGACAACTGGATACACTATGTAAATATATTTCTAGAAAACATTAAGAAAATAAAGGAAGATTCAGTGAAGGATAAAGTAGAAGTTGAAAAACAAAAATTCTTTGATGAGGAAATAAAGAAGTGTAATAAAGATTTTGACACACTTCTACCTGAATTATGTAATTTGTTGAAAGAGTACAAAAATTTGTATAAGGATACCTGTAAAACAAACTTTTTGATTGTAGATATTGACAAGAAAATGAGCAAGGTACAGGATGAGATCAATAAAATTGCAGATAGCTTTGTCAACTCACCTAATACACTATCAGTTTTTGAGGAGAAGATAAAAAATTTTGAGGAAGAACTACTTAAATTGGAAAGAGAGAAAGAAAGGATAATAAATAAGCCAAAACATTTGAGATCTAAACTAAGTCCAAGATTGTACTATCTAGCATCTCTACAGAAGGAAATTTCTGAGGCACTAGTACAGGGAAGCAAAACACTGGTAGAGCACTTGCAACATCTCACTAGTACATTGAAGAGAACAGAGACAACAATAAAAGATAGCAAGAAGTTTATGGACAATATAAACTTGATTTTGGGAGATCTTTTTCAAATTATAACTACCCTGCTACAAGGTTGAAACCACAAACTCTACTAACATCTTGACAACCTTTGTCATTGATGCCAAAGGGGGAGTAGTGGGATGAGAAAATTCAAATCACAGGACAGGAATCATATGCTCAGGGGGAGCTCTCACATTTTTGGTAATATTTTTGGACTACACATTTTGGATACTTTTTGAAATTTCTCATGAGTGTTGCCATCAATGCCAAAGGGGGAGATTGTTGGCATATGCACACTCCAATGAGACATTGTATGTGATTGAAGGTTTTGTCATTAATGGCAACCTTGCAATCCTATGGCACTGGCAAGACATTATACCGACATCAGCAGATCACACTCTACACCAGCACTCAGGACACCAGCACCAGCACAGAAGAAAGGAAGTATACCGGCATAGAGGCTGACAGGATTTTGGTATATTATATTTTGTTTATTATTGGAAAAATGTGTAAGCCGACTTGTCAATTTGTAAAATGACTCTTATATATAAAAGAGATCATTGTAGACATTTGAAGAAGTTGTAGAAGTGTAAAGGAAAATATTAGGCAGACCTAATGTGTGAAATATAGGTTATGAGGTATATGTAAAGAACAGAGTAGGAACCGGTATTGAATCTGGCACTGAAGATGCTATTGTAAACCAGTACAAGATATTGGATTTGTATAATCCCTATTGTAAGTCAGTGTGACTTCCCATTGAGTAGTGAGCTCTAGGCAGTTGGCCTTCCTGCATGTGCAGACCCCTATTGTAAGTAATATTCTCTTATTGGCCAGTGAGTGAATATTGTGGGTCACAAATCCCATCAAGGTTTTTCCCACACCGGGTTTCCTCATTAAAATCCTATGTGATGGTGTGCTTTTCATGTGGATGTTCTTGATTCTATTTATTGCATTATTTCTTGCATACCGGTACACTGTTATATTATGTTCTGCATGTTTTAATTTAAGAAATTCTAACTAACAGTTAGATACTGATTCACCCCCCCCTCTCAGTATCTATGGGATCCCTGACAATGACACCATATGACCCCTTAAGACACCAAATCATGTCGTTAGGGGTCATATTCTGTCTTACGACCCCTTAGGACACCATATGACCCCTAACGACACAATTTGGTGTCCTAAGGGGTCCTATGGTGTTCCAAGACACCATATGACCCCTATGGACACCATATGACCCTTAACGACACCATAGGACCCCTTAAAACACCAAATCATGTCGTTAGGGATCATATGGTGTGCTAAGGGGTCATATGGTGTCCCATGAACCCTTATGACCTCTTAGAACACCATATGACCCCAAATGACACCATATTGGGTTACTTTGGGTCATATTGTGTCCTAAGGGGTCATATTGTGGCCTACGACCCCTTAGGACACCATATGACCCCTAACGACATGATTTAGTGTCTTAAGGGGTCCTATGGTGTCGTTAGGGGTCATATGGTGTCCATAGGGGTCATATGGTGTCTTGGGTCACCATAGGACCCCTTAAGACACCAAATTGTGTCGTTAGGGGTCATATGGTGTCCTAAGGGGGCATAGGACACAATATGACCCCTTAGGACATAATATGACCCAAAGCGACCCAATATGGTGTCATTAGGGGTCATATAGTGTCCCAAGACATCATATGACCCCTATGGACACCATATAACCCCTAACAACACCATAGGACCCCTTAAGACACCAAATCATGTCGTTAGGGGTCATATGGTGTCCCATGAACCCTTATGACATCTTAGGACACCATATGACCCCTAATAACACCATATTGGGTCGCTTTGGGTCATATTGTGTCCTACGACCTCTTAGGACACCATATGACCCCTAATGACATGATTTGGTGTCTTAAGGGGTCCTATGGTGTCGTTAGGGGTCATATGGTCTCTCTCTCTCTCTCTCCCTCTCTCTCTCTCTCCTCCTCTCTCTCTATCTTTCTCCCTCTCTCCCTCTCCTCCTCTCCCTCTCTCTCTCTCTCTTTCTCTCTCTCTCTCTAATATATGACTAATAAAATCTGATATCCGATTTCTCCCATGTGGCAATTTACTAAATAAATGGCGACAATGGAAAAAATTTTGGGGACCACAAATTTTTGTACTAAAATCGGATATCCGATTTTAGTACCAAAAAAAAGAAAAAAAGGGTTTGTGGGCCATTTTGTAGATTCCAACAGCCCACAGTCTGCATATTTTGTTTTCTATCAAGGATCACGGGCTTTGAGACAGCTAGAGACAAATTCGTGCTTTTGGGAGATTATTAAAGTGAAAACTTACATTGTCAATCACGAAGGAGCATATGTGTGGAGGGAAATGGGGAGTAGTAGTTGTCAGAAGTCTAAATGCAAAAGAAAACTTTCAAATGACCAAATTGAAGTGTATAGAGAAAGAGATAGAGAATGTCATAGGAGGAGAAGACAAGGTATGCCAAATATTGCTAATGTTACTTCAACTGAAGAGGAAATTGAATTTGAAAATGTGCCACAAGTTATTGAAAATGAAAATGTAGATTTTGAAAGTGAAAATATTGAAAATTTTGAAAATGTTGAAAGTGATAATGAAAATGCTCAACATGTGGAAAATTTTGACATAGGAGGTGAAAATGTGGAAAACTTTAACATAGAAGGTGTAATTGCTCAACCAAGTGAACCATATGTAACACCTAATTACTTTAGAAATGAAGACCCTCTCATGGATGAAAGACAAATTCCAAATCCAAGACCTTCAAGAACCCCAAAACTGGACATGTCAGAGCTGACGGTTTGTCATCGCGATGAGCAGAATGAGAAATCGGCCACGCAACAACATTCCATTGAGTGAGATTGATGATTTTTTCGCCAACAGAAAAATTGCTACCCTAATAAAACCGTAGGGAACTTGAAAAATTGAGATAGGATTTTGTAGGGACCTCTCTTGTGGACCCATTGGTTCAAACGGATCATTCATAGGTGCCACAGATTCTGAGTTAGGGCCCGTCAAAGTTTGACAATTTTGAGCACTTAGGGTGCTCAAGGGTATGACCCCGAGCGTTTGATTGAGTGGGTGGTAAAAATAGGAGCATGCATAGGGTAATAATGCCTAACTAGACATGTCAGAGCCGACGGTTCGTCATCGCAACGAGCAAAACAAGAAATTGGCCATGCGACAACATTCGATTGAGTGAGACTGATGATTTTTTCGCCATTCAAAAAATTGTTGCCCTAATAAAACTGTAAGGCAACTTGAAAAACCGAGATAGTATTTTGTAGGGACCCCTCTCATGGCCCCGTAGGTTCAAATGGGTCATTCATAGGTGCCACAAATTCTGAGTTAGGGCCCGTCAAAGTTTGACAATTTTGAGCACATACGGCACTCAAGGGACAATGCCAGTAGGGTATGACCACGAGCATTTGATGGAGTGGGGTGGAAAAATAGGAGCATGCATAGGGTAATAATGCCTAACTGGACATGTCAGAGCTGACGGTTCGTCATCGCGACGAGCAGAAAAAGAAATCAGCCACGTGACAACATTCGATTGAGTGAGACTGACGATTTTTTTGCCAACTGAAAAAATTGCTGCCCTAATAAAACCCTGAGCATTCGACCGAGGTGGGGGGAAAAATAGGACCATGCATAGGGTAATAATGAATTGTATCAAGTATTGTTCATTAAATGAATTGTATTGTATTGTTCATTAAATGAATTGTATTGTTCATTGAATGAATTGTATTGTATTGTTGATTAAATGAATTGTATTGTTCATTAAATGAACTGTATTGTATTGTTCATTAAATGAATTATATTGTTCATTAAATAGCCATTATTAACCATTGTTAATTATTGGAATGAAGATTAAAGATTTCCATGATAACACAACGCACAGATGAGCAATAATTTATATGATCGAATATCAACTTCTGTATATATAAAAATGTCAAATGATTACAAATGTATGTCCATACACAAATATGGCATAAACACCAACTGAAACAAAATGTATGTCTAAATACGTGAATGTATGTCCATATACAAAATATGCATGCCAACTAGACATGTAAGCATCCCAAAACTATCTATAACATCCTAAGTTGTTGATGGATCATCAAAATCGATCTTCGCTGCACTCCTCGGCTCTGAAGGATCCTACACAAGAAAAACAAACCACAATTAATATTAGTTATATTATATAATTCACATTCAAAAAGTTAACATAAAAATGAACTATAATTGAACTATTCATGTTTACCTCATCTCCACGTTTTCTCTTCAGCTTTGCAGGACTCTTGATGTATGTCTTTGGTAGAGGAGGTATGTTTTGAATATTTTCATAAACAACCTACATATGTTCAAAAACATGACATTGATACAAGTTAGCATATAATTGTCACTGATAATAACAAATTATATCTACTAATCAAAAAATAAAATAAACACACATCTACTCAAGGCATGTTTTCCTCTTCTTCTTCAGGTATACTGGGTGTAGTTATCAAGGATGTGAAGCCAAGAATTCTCTATATATATACACAACAAGTATATGAAACTATCAATCTATGTCTAGACATGTATAATCACTATAAGTTATTTAAACTATTCATTCAATCATATTTGCATTCAATTACCTTTCCCTTGTCTCCAACTACACTACCAGATCCTAAATCACACTACCTCGCACTCGTGCTACTTGTGCCCTACAAGAGTAAAATAAGATATACATGCAAGTTACTACATAATATAATTATTACCAATATAAATGATGAGCATGTATGTACAATAAAATACAAACGACTAGGTGCAATAATATATGTACCGTCAAGCTATCAAGGCCAAATGAAATGGCCGACAAGGTGCCCTCCTGAATCTGTCTCAACTCATCCTCGGTCATCAACTATTAAATAGACCATGTAAATAGTACTTAATATTATCTAATTTATAAATATTTAATTAAAATATAACATGAACTGTGAAAATACAAATCTTACCACTACATCATCAATGTATGATGATGGTGCCTCCTCGCCTCTAGCATGTGAGGACTCCCCACAGTATCTTCTAGTCTATGTAATAGCATCTGGTGCATCATGCATCTCATGCACCTCATAATCTGTACTATCCACAGGAGGATCAACGAGTTGTCCAACTGGACCCAAGCATACGTGCCCACACATGACACAACTATGGGGCACGCATATGTGTGGAGCCAAGGATGATGTGTCAATGCCACTAGATGCACCGCTACCATCAAGAGTAGGCTGAGCTACTGACGTAGCCTGAGAAACCAAAAGGCTACTCAAAGAGTGAATAGCTGATATGGTCTGTGAAGCCACCTCACAAATGATATCAGGATGTTGCATTGCAAATGTGGGATCAACGGGAGGAGGGGGGACATATGGGCCCTAGACTACTCTGAATGCCCTAGGTCTATTTTGGGGCATACCTAAACCTACACCCTGGAAAGGTTGGATGTCAAAGTAGTTCACATGTTTGTGTAAAACAAACTCAGCATACAATTTTTTTATGAAATAGAAGGGGATATCAAGATTGTTGTTGGGTGGTTTGTCGAAAACCATCCACCAACGATCCCAAAAAAATTTCACAATCCCATCATTTGTGCACCATTTAATAGAAAGTTTTGTTTTTTGGGGATCTATGGGCTGACCAGTACAGGGATTGACAAACAATGAGGTGATTTCAGCTTTGGATATCTCGAGATCCTTGATATCCTTAAAAAACAAGCCATCTGCATATTTTTCCCTCATAGAATCTCGCCACAAAAGGGCAGCATTGTGCTCCTCAGTCATGGTTTCCATACTTTTTATGATCGACGTGAGAGGATCAAACATTGGGTTTAGACGAGGGATCCTACGATATACTTCTACAATCCCCCTCAATTCATTCAAATTTTGTGCAATCAAATCCTAAATTGAGGGGGGGGTTGGCAAATGAGGGTTTGGTTGTTGCCATTGTGGTTGTTCAGTGTTTTCATTGTTAACCCCCATTTTTAACCTAATTGAATGTAAACAATTAAATTTAGTTAACAAATTTAAACAATTAGGTATTTGATTTTAAAAAATCTAGTTTTCATGAAAAAAACCATACTTTCAATGAAAAATCAAATAAACATTAACAAAAAATACAAAAAATGAATGAAAATGATTCAAAACGATAAAATTCTTACCTCTAAATCTATTTTTTAGCAATTTTTTGTCAAAACACTGGATATCGGGTGCATCGGATATCAGATTTTGATGAAATCGCACGGCTCATGTGTTAAAAATGACTCACAGGCTATCACTGTTGAAATATAAAAGTCTCAGAAAATCGGATATCCGATTTTTATACTTAAATTATTTTTAAATAACATATATAATATAATAATATATTATATAATTATATAATACATATTGTATTATATTATATATATTATAATATATAATATAATATAATATAATATAATATTGTATTATATAATATGTATTATATAATATATTATTATAATATAATATAATATAATAATATATTATTATATTATATTATATTATATTATAATATAATAATATATTATATAATACATATTATATAATATAATAATATATTATATATTATATAATATGTAACATATAATATATTTTTTAAATTAGAATTACAAATAAAAATCGGATATCCGATTTGCATAGGTAATTACCAGGCCAAGGTGTACTGACACCCAGGCCAAGCAAAAAGTCAACACGGATTTTCACATTTTTAGGCGAGTGAAGAAGGCTATTTTTTTCACATCGCCACTTTTTGGCCCCCCTTGATCATGCACTAACCCAACTCTATAAAAATTTAAATATTCCATGAGTGCTATTACTTTTACCCTCTACAAATATATTTAATGTGTCAAGATATGGTAAGATGAAACTTTGACCACCTAAATGGAAGCCATTGCACTTGGTATGAACTAAGGACATTGATGCACATCCCACACATCCGCAAGTAAAGATATAGCAATTCTGGAGCAATATGGAGCACAAACCAAAATATCAAATAACATGAACAACTACATAACATCCCCAATACCGGATCTCATAACTTGATCAAATCATCATACAAACCTCTGCAAATGGAAATGAACCATCTATAGACAACATGCCATAAACCCTTTAAACCACATCAGGTCAACTATAACACACAGGATAAACCAACTCATCCAATAAAACTGCAATACTAGAATACACAGAAGAATATGTTAACAAAACTTTTCAACAATTTCCTCATCAACAATATCCCCATATGTTGGCATCAATGGCAACATATTAGCCAATATCCAACAATCTCCCCCTTTGGCATTGATGGCAACATATGAATGTGAAAAACAATCAATGTATAGAAAGAAATCAACTCTCAACAATCTCCCTCAAAATCACAAGGACCAGCTCCCCCTTTGACAAACAATTCAAATCTCAAAATGCTCTAATCTCTTACAGAGTTTTTTACATGATTCTCTCCCCTTTTGAAATCAATGACAAAGGCTCAGGAATCACAATTTTCTCCCTCTAAATGAGCTTCACAAATCTTAACATCTAAACCACCAACACTGACACTGACTACTCCCCTTGAATAGTAGCCACACTCATCAATTTGGAGCATATGATATCTCTGTGAAGTTCACCGGACGGATGCAAATCCATGCACCTTAGTTCTCATTAGGAGAGATAATTACCCTTAACTTCCCTCTAAGTTAATCAAAAGTATCTTTAGGAAAATTCTTTGTAAAAATATATGCTATCTATTCCTATGTAGATACATACTCCAATTTGACTTCTTTCTCATTCACCTTCTCTCTCAAGAAATGATACTTGATTGATATATGGTTTGTTTTGGAATGCAACACCAAATTCTTTGAGATATTTATAGCACTCGAATTGTCACATTATATATAGGAATAGGCTCATCATAAATAACTCTTATATCCTTCAACATCTGCTTCATCCAAATTACTTAAGTACAATTGCTAGCAGCTAGCAATAGCAATGTATTCAGCTTCTGTATTAGATACAAAAATAGCATTTTTCTTCTTACTTTCCCAAGAGACCAACTTCTTTCCCAAAAAAAATGAACCACCTATATTACCTTTTTGATCATCAACATCACCTGCCCAATCAAGATCTATAAAAGAACTCAAAGTAAAGTCATCATTCTTAGAATACCACAAACCAAAATCAACTATTCCTTTCAAATATCTGAATATCCTTTTTATAGCAGTAACATGAGATTCCTTAGGATTATCTTGAAATCTAACAACATGACACACAACATTCATTATATCAGGTCTAGTATGAGTCAAATACAACAAACCACCAATCATAGATTTATATATGGTTTGATTAGCTTTCAGTGTATCATCATCCTTTGTCAACTTACATTTGGTCACCATAGGTGTACCAACAGATTTAGAATCTTAAAGACCAAATTTCTTCAACAATCCCTTCACATATTTAGACTGAGATATGAAAATAACTTTGTCCAACTGAGTAATTTACAATCCCAAAAATATTTTCATTTCACCAATCATAGACATCTCAAATTCATTATGCATTTCTTCAGCAAATTTCTTACATAAACAATCATTTCCTCCAAAGATAATGTCATCAACAAAATCTTCAACAATTAGGATATTATTCTGATCAATCTTGAAATAAAAATTATTGTCAGTAATACCTTTATTGAATCCAAGCTTCATCAAATGTCTATCCAATCTAACATATCGGGCACTAGGGGCTTGCTTCAATCCATACAATGCTTTCTTCAACCAACAAACCATGTCATTTTCATTTTTCAATTGAAATCCATCTAGTTTCCCAATGTAGACTTCTTCCAATTCACCATTAAGAAAGGTTGATTTGACATCCATCTGATAAACCTTGAAATCTTCATGAGCAGCATAGGCAAGAAATAATATGACAACTTCAATTCTAGCTACTAGAGAAAAGGTCTCCTCATACTCAATTCCTTCCATTTGTGAATAACCCTTACAAACAAGTCTAGCTTTATTTCAGACAACTTCACCCTATTCATTCAACTGATTTTGGAATACCCATTTAGTTCCAATTACATTTTTATTGTAGAGCCCCTCCCCGACCAAGCTCCGGTTAACTCAGTTGACCATGGTTGACCTTACTAAAAAATTCTATAATTTAATAGGATGGGCTATGTTAGATGGATAGATTGGTGAGAAAAGTAATTGAACCAGGTTATAGAATCATTTCACCTTGAGGTGTAATGGATACATAACTCTATATTATTCTAGAATAGGATAACTTTGAGATGATGTATGTCATTATTGGATTTGCAAGACTTTACTATGACGATAGAAATAGGATGCATGTCTTATGTATGGATCAAAATTATGAGGATTATGATAATTGCTTATGTGGACTTATTTTGATATAAAATATATTGATTTTGTTTAATGTCAATTGTATGCAGAGTTTTTGACGTGTATTCATGTTCATGTGTTTAATTTTATATGAGGTTAATGGGAATTACTAATGTGTGATTGAGATGCACAGGAAAATTATCCATGTGACCATGGAAACATTATGGAGAACCAAACCTAGACCTATGTACATTCGTAAAGCCAGGGGTTGTCTATTTGGAGAGACAACACCCCGTATGTATCATATTTTATTTGTAAAAGTAAATGTTGCGTGTGTGTTAGATTAAATTTATTAATTTGTGTAAATCCAACAAGAGACAAATTTCATGTGTAATTTTGTAATGTATTTTTATTGTGTCACTTGACACACGTGTTGATTAATGTCTTGATTTTTGACTTATCTCTTGGAGGGAGTTGTTCAACTATAGTTTTTTTCAAACATTTGAATGTGGTTCTAAAATTTCCTTGAGTAGAGAGTCTTTGAAGTGGTCAACTCGGGTTAGACCTGAAAGTTAACTTCATATGGGTTTATAAGGGGTCAAATGGACTCCTAGGGGTAGTTTAAAGGTGTTTCCTAAAGCCCATAAGGTATACCTATGGGTTAGGAGTATTTTTAGGCATGTGTCTACTCCCATGTGACTATTTAGTCACCCCAAAAAGTGGGTTTTCTAAGATGTGCGAAAATTCAAAATTAGAAGGTGCCATCTAGGTTAGATAACCTTCCCTTTTGACGAGAGATCCTTTTTGATCTTTTTATTAATTTTTCCTTTTTCAGTTTTAGAAACCTGTGAGAACTCTCACTAAGGTCTTCTTAGGCAAGAATGAGAGATTTTGTGGGTAATCACCCACTCTCCATTTTTGGAGATCTTGCATTTTGAAAAGTTAGTTTTTGGATTCGAAATTTGGCTAAGTGTAGAAGGGAGGATTGTGGATTTGGGCTGCTCATCCTCAAACTAAGTTCTAGCACACCTTTGGGTAGATTCAAGGTTGGTTCATCCACTTCTTTTGTTTTCTTTTAAGTTGCATGTCTATGTTGGAAAGTTTGGTTGTATGAGAAAGTGATTCTCTTGTATTTCCTTTTGTAAAAATTATTATTATGCGATTTGTCTTTTGTTTTCTTTTATGCATTTCCTATGATTTGGGGAGTAACCAAGGCCTTCTACTCTTGGGAGAGTAGGATGGTCTTGCAGGTGGTAGAAGTTTGATAGCCCTCGAGTGAGAGACTCTCTTTATGAGAGCGAACTCAAGGGGTGTATATGTGACCCTTGCTACATGGCCTAGTTTGTGCATTTGTGGGTCATAAGAGGAGAAAGTATGGCATGAATGCCTTGGGGGGGCATAAGGAATGTCGGGTTAATGAACTTGTGATATATCTCTATTTGCCATGAGGTGGCTTTGTGTTCTACCATTCTTGCAGTCTCCTTAGGGTATTTGGTCCACTACCACCCATGTAAAATCATCACATTTTGTGATGGAGTGTAGCCTTCGTTGGGGAAGTGTTTGCTATATGTTTTTCCTTTGATTGTTGTGTTTGCTTGTTTATAACCTATCTAGGGCTTGGTTCTCCAAGCTCAGGGGTGGCTTCTAGTAAGCCTAGGCTGGGAGGTGAGCACTCCATGGTCAAAACCTTATCATTTATTTGCAGGTTGCTTGGAAAGAAAAGAAAAAGACACGTTTGAAAGTTGCGGGTTTTTACTTGATTTGCAGAAAAAGATGAGGGAATGGGATATCATATTTTAGTTGCAACAATGCAAAGGAAAAGATAAATGTTGTATTTATTTTTTTAAAAAAATGCATTCATTTTATTTAAAGTCCTCATTTAATAGAAATAAAAGACTAGATGGGTATCTCACCCCTATTCTAATGTTAACTATCTTGTGATCTAAGTATTCTTTGAAAGAAAAGTATTATTTTGTCTCAAAATGAAATGTTTATGTTGGATTTTAAGTTATGTATTGTTCTTGAAATAAT
This sequence comes from Cryptomeria japonica, assembly GCF_030272615.1. Lineage (NCBI taxonomy): Eukaryota > Viridiplantae > Streptophyta > Pinopsida > Cupressales > Cupressaceae > Cryptomeria > Cryptomeria japonica. Next base: position 44,469,508 of record NC_081412.1, on the reverse strand, counting down.
GTTTATTGCATTCATGTTATTTTTGAAACTAAAGGTTCATTTTATCTCTTTATGCATATTGAAAAAATGGAAATGAGAGAAGTAGTAAGCTTACATGTTGGTAAGAGAAAAGTAAGCACTTTTATTCCCATTTACAAATTATGGTTAAAAAGATTTAATTTGTCTATCTCTAAGCAATATTTCAAATGATACCTAGTCTAATATAGTTGCTGTTAAAATTTATTAAATTCTGTCACTTCATTTATTTGCAGTAAATAAACCTAGAAGTAGTAATCCATCTCTAAGGTTAGTAACTAGATCATCCAAAGAAGAGAAGAAATACATTATTTAAGTCTTTTAGTTTAGACAGCTTGCTGTTATGTGATTTAAAAAATATATACATGCCTCAGGCCTAAGAGAATACCTTGCCTTCATACTACCATGGTTAGTTTTAAAGGAACAAAAATATGGCTAGACCTAATGTCCCATATTAAATAAATAATATAAAGATAAAATCTATTATATGCGCAATAGATTTATGCGTAGATTTAAATGAAGAAATGAAAAAAAAAAAAAATGACTATTGCTATGTTGCCATTTATTTTATTTCATTCCTGCAAGTTAAAAATGACAATATTCATCTATGTAAAATTCTTATTAATCCTATCCTTGATTTAACCAATGAAAGATTATATATATATACACCTTTAGAGGTGAATATATATATATATATATATATATATATATAATTTTTTTATTAAAAAAAAGGAGATAAAATTAAAAAAAAGAGATTTTTTTTGTTGCTAATAAAAAAAAGGGAATAATCAAATGGGGGAGCCTCCCCCCCCCCCCCGCGCTATGGGCGGCGACCCCCAGCGGTAGCCACATCCGCACTGTGGGCTGCAACCCATAGACGGGGAGGCTTTGGCCCCCCTCTATGGCCGGCGCCACACAGTGGCGGCAGCAGCTGTGCTGCGGGCCATGTCCCACAGCAATGGCCAAGGCTGCACTGTGGGCCGCAACCCACAGGCATGACTACGGCTATCGCTATGGGGAGCCCCCGCAGCCCCCATGGTCTTCCCCCACCCCGCACCTCCGTCAAAGCTTCGCTCCTCCATGGCCTCCTCTGTAGCCCTCCGCCATAGCTCATTCAACCTGCACAATACAAGAACCCTAACCCAAACTTTTGGGTTAGGGAAAACTCCAAATAAGCTTATTAATAAGTATTGTAAATAAGTTTTGTAAAGTAGATTTTTATTTAGGGTTTGCATAATATATATTAAAAAAAAGGGGAAAGAAAACTCATAAAGAAAGAAAAAGGGGGGAAACCCTATTCAAATTTTGAATAGGGTACCCCATGTTTATTTGGGAATTAATTGATTAGTTTTAAATTCATAAATTGTATAAATTTAAATAGATATATATATATATATATATATATATATATATATATATATATATATATATATATATATATATATATATATATATATATATATATATATATATTAAATGTATATATATAAGAAATTATAGAATAAATTTAAATATGATGTTTTAAATTTTAATTCTTTTGAAGCTTTATAAGTTAGGAAATTATAACGATTCCTTTTGTATGATTTTTGGCCATAGGGGATTCACTTTAGTCCACCTAAATTTAGGCTTGTCGGGAATAAAATTTAAGGGGAAAATTTTATTATGGATTTATTTAGCCCCTTTAGTCAAATTTTAGACACTTTATAATTATTATTAAAATAATTCATGGGATTTAAAAATCCAATTGCTAGAGTTAATTTAATTAATTCCTACAATGATTAAAAAGAATGATTAAGATTAATAATATCCCTTGTCAATTTAATTAGAGATTTTTTTGCGTAAAGGAATTTATTTATTTATTTAATGGTGAGATAATAATAAATTCTTTGGAAGAGGATATCGTGGTGGAATTATATATTTTCGAAAATAAGTCCAAGACCTTGATCTTGCGAACTCATTTAGCCTAGATGGAATCTTATACTAAATAAAGCAATTAACATTTTAACGTTTGACACTTCATTTTTCAATTGCTCGATTAATTAGTATTATTACATTAAAATCATATTAATAATTAATCTATAGACGCAAGATTTAATCAAGTTATAAAGGGAGGATTTATTATCACGGATGAAGGAAACTTGTTAGGAGATAAATAATTATTATTGAATCTAGTAATTATATTAATGCCTATTAGTAGAAGTCGATCTAATTAAGGATTATAATTTGTAACTGTAATAAAAGGGACATTTGATGTGAATTTATTATTGTCCCTTTAAAATATCATTTTGTTCCATTTGATTATAGGAGTTATTGTAAACTGATATGTTAGGAATATCTTGACTTTGTCATATAGGAGTTTTATAGAAACCTAAGGCTTCTAGATAATTTTGTTCTATTCATCGCTCATGTTAGAAAAATGTTTTATTATAATTTAAGATCCCGCTTGGAACAACCTGTTAAGTTGTCACATCTAATTAAACATGGTTTGCATATAATTAAGTGTATCAAAAAAAAGTTTGTTGTGCGTGTTTTTGCCGAAAAGTTTGGGCATGACATTTTGGTATCAGAGCCCTAGGTTCATACACTAGTGAACATGGGCTACATTCATAACTTAGTTGAACTAAACTATGGCTTCAAAGTATAACATCTAGGTGGAGACTTGCGAAATAACAAAGTGAAAATTCTTCTAAATCAACATATCAACATACGTCAATTCAAAGGGTTCCAAGGGTCACTAAAAGCCCTAAAATTTGAAACTAATTAGTCATAATGTTTATGGCATAATAAGACCCCAGAGGCTACAAAAAAATTTAAATTTATAAATATTCTTGGTATTTAATAAATGAAATTTAGAGTATTAGTAGTTATAAGATTACCATTCAATTGGAACCCAAATGCAATTATTTCCCTAATCAAATCAAGTATGAGGAGATTAATTCTATAATAAAATACCTATGATGGTAACTAAGAAAATACCATCCATCGAGATATGTTCTTGACTTGGCAAGTCAAGCAAGCTAGTTAGACATAAGATGAAGGCACAATAACCAAGATAATTGAGATAGCGACAACTCAAGTTAATTTTTTTTTAGGTATGCAAAAAATTTGGTGGTTCGAGGACCATGACTGCCATTTGAGACAACAATGAATAAGAGTTAAGAGGTACTCTTGCGAATATTAGAAAGAAGCATTAACCTATCCTAATGAATAGGTGCCTTAAGCATGTGGTCAGGCTAGGTTGCTTATTAAGAGCTTTCATTAGACCATCCTTGTAGCAACGCAGAGAAGCTAGAGTTGTATAACCCTAAAGATAAGGACTAAAATGATGAATGAGAATCTCCTTGATAAGTGGACCCTAGAAATATTATAGATGAATTAACCAAGGAGAAAGGATACATGAAATTCTTGGGTTAAAGCACGTAAATGCAATAAACACTAAGTTCATCTGTAGTTATATAATTGGGGAGACAAGCAAAGTAAAGCTACAACTAGTTCCCTTATGGGAAGACAATCTTGGAGAAATTAATGGCAAGGAGAGTAGGGACGATTTGGGAATCGTACAAAAAAAAAAAATCCCTATTGAAGTGCAAGGAGTATAAAAGTATTAGGATCTTATACTCTAGGAATGAGTAACTAATACTCATTCAGAACCTAAGGAGAAAAGTGCAACCCAATCATGGCTAGTCGCTAGTTACGAGACAATATGTAACACAAATTAACTACTTGACACAACCGAAGTAGGTTTGTAAATTTATGGCACTCAAGTGTGAAGGTATGCGAAAACATTAAGCATGGATGAAACAACATGCAGATAGAAATGGCTTATGGAAAGATAGTATAGCAGTATTATAATACGAAGTTTTAATGATGAATAGTTGGCAGTATAAGATATTTTATGAGAACATGGATAAGGAGCCGAATTATGTGGTTAGCCAAGGGAGAACTTGGAAATTATGGGAGTCTTAAGACATTGGTAATTATTGGACACCCTTATGTTATACCGTAATTGGGTAATAGGATATTATGATGATAAGGTGGTTTACGTGGTTTGAAGGAAAATTGTAATTTGTGATATGCCAAAATTGGCTAGTAAGTAGATATAAATAAGTAATATGGAAAGAGATAACTTTCTTTTTTTACCAAATTTTGATTAATAGGGTGAGTGTTGGTCACTTCTCAAGTGCACACCCCCTTGATATCATAAGTTGCATAAGGGAAGTAGGAGGGAATAAGTCAACTCTCCGTGTTGTTTGAAATATGTCATGAAATGTGTGGGAAGGAATTAGTTGTCAAGCGTTATTGATTTTACTTGACAATTAGTCCACCCCAAATGGTTCTTAACCATAAGTGTTAGTAATTTGGCAACATGCTCCTTATTCATGAGAACAAAAGGATGATTAGAGGTGAAAATTCAAGGAGCTAGCAAAGGTGCTAAGAAAACAAATGATGTCCCTAGTAGAATTATATGATTACATTTTTTTTTCAAATCCTAAGTGTTTCTAAGTATACAAGTGATAATTTTGTGCCGAACAATCCACCGCATGTGAGTAGGACATGAAAGTGTCGATGCATGAGTTACCATGTAATATTGAACCAAGGTTTACCATATCAAGAAAATTAATGGAAGTCCTAGAAGAATGGATGGAGAATGGTAGAGTTAGTGAAATCACTTGTTAGATATAATTATGGATGTTAATAACCCTAAATAGATAACGGATTATGTCAGAAAGTGTGCCTTGTGATAGCAATCACGTGAAGGTTAAAATGGGACATGATCTTTAAAACGATTGCAATCTCATGTGTATGAGATATTTCGTAAATAATAAAGGAATATAGATAATCTAAGAATCTCAAGAGTCTAATAATCACTTCCTAACACACTCAGGACATGTGATCTTGGGTGATGTGTTGTGGTTACTCCCTATAGCATGGCTAGTATGGTCATCTTGTTTCGAGTTTTGATTCGACAGTATTTTTGACTTTGTTTGAATAGTATTTTGCGATCTAGGGGCTAGTACTTTCTTTTTATTTATTTATTTTTATGATGAAAGGACCACTAAATTTATGTTTCTTTTTATTGGAGCTATGGCACTTGCCATGTTGCTAATTTTAATATCTTTCAATTGCTGGCATTTTTCTTCTTTGATTGGACTTGGTAAAAGTAATTTTTATTTTGATCTTTTAAAGTGTCAAGTGGTCATTTTGACATTCATATAGCTAGCCCTAGTGATGTGATTTGTGTAATATCTATCATGTTCATTGAACCACTGATAGTGTGTCAAGGGAGAATACCACAAGGAGTGAAATTAGGCACACAAAATAAATAAAGAATGTTATTTCGAAATAAGGTAAAGAAAGGAATATTCTCCTAAATAAAATTATTTGCGAGTAATCTAAGAAAGGAAATTTATAACAAAAAAAATAAAAATAAAAATAAAAATGTGTGTGTGTGTGTGTGTGTGTGTGTGTGATCTAGACCTAATGAATTACGCAAGTGATGACAATTGCAGACTAGTAAAATTTGGCATGTGTATGGAGATGATTGCATGGACGAGATCAAAAAGAAATAATAATTATTAATTTTCATCACTCCCTTTGAATGGGATGGTTATGTACCTTAACGTCTGGGTTTTGCGAATAATGTACCTATGAAACTAAAACCTTGGTGCCTAGAGATACCAAGCATTGTGGGCCCAAGGAGTAGAAAATTTCCCTACCTATGGGTAGATTCAAAGAGCTTAAGCTTGATTATCCCTTGTTTCCTAAGGATGTTGGAAGAAATCATGTACCTAGGGTGGTTTACCAAATATGTGATTAACCCCCTTATGAGGCACCTTGATGTTAAATAAGTAGATTCATTATGGATAAACTATGATGTCAATTCTCTTTAGTGGCGAGCATGGATGACAATTGTAGTGGGATAAAAATGTTTTACACGAACCCTTAATAAGTATGACTCCTAGAAATTAATAAGTAAACTACCATGTGTAACCGTGATTATGGGAGTTGATGTGTGTTATTGATATAATTTGGATGGTGCATTAACGTAAGTTGTTGAAAGATAGAATTTTGTAAACACCTACCTAAGATTGAAGGGAAATGTAAGAATTTAACCTTATGAAGATAGTAAGCTAATTACAATAATAAGTTGGTTTTGGTAATGCATCTTTCTAGTATGCAAGATAAGATTTAGAGTAACCTATTGAAATTGTGGGAAATGTTATGTCCCTATTTTGTATTCTGCTCATGCGACTTCCAGAAGTAAGTCGATCTCTAGGGGAGGAGGATGTAGAGCCCCTCCCCGATCAAGCTCTGGTTAACTCAGTTGACCATAGTTGACCTTACTAATAAATGCTATAATTCAATAGGATGGGCTATGTTAGACGAATAGATTGGTGAGAAAAGTAATTGAACCAGGTTATAGAATCATTTCACCTTGAGGTGTACATTTTGATGTGTAATGGATACATAACTTTATATGATTCTAGAATAGGATAACTTTGAGATGATATATGTCATTATTGGATTTGCAGGACTTTACTATGATGATAGAAATAGGATGCATGTCTTATGTATGGATCAAAATTATGAGGATTATGATAATTGCTTATGTGGATTTATTTTGATATAAAATATATTGATTTTGTTTAATGTCAATTGTATGTAGAGTGTTTGATGTGTATTCTTATTCATGTGTTTAATTTTATATGAGGTTATTGGGAATTACTAATGTGTGATTGAGATGCGTAGGAAAATTATCCATGTGACCATGGAAATATTATGGAGAACCAAACCTAGACCTATGTGCATTCATAAAGCTAGGGGTTGTCTATTTGGAGAGACAACACTCTGTATGTATCGTATTTTATCTGTGAAAGTAAATGTTGCTTGTGTGTTAGATTAAATTTATTAATTTGTGTAAATCCAACACTAGACAAATTTCATGTGTAATTTTGTAATGTTTTTTATTGTGTCACTTGACACATGTGTTGATTTATGTCTTGATTTTTGACTTGTCTCTTGGAGGGAGTTGTTCAACTATAGTTTTTTTCAAACATCTGAATGTGGTTCTAAAATTTCCTTGAGTAGAGAGTATTTGGAGTGGTCAACTCAGGTTTGACCCAAAAGTTAACTTCAGATGGGTTTATAAGGGGTCAAATGGACTCCTAGGGGTAGTTTAAAGGTGTTTCCTAAAGCCCATAAGGTATACCTATGGGTTAGGAGTATTTTTAGGCATGTGTCTACTCCTATGTGACTGTTTAGTCACCCCAAAAAGTGGGTTTTCTAAGATGTGCGAAAATTCAAACTTAGAAGGTGCCATCTAGGTTAGATAACCTTCCCTTTCGATGAGAGATCCTTTTTGATCTTTTTATTAATTTTTCCTTTTTCTGTTTTAGAAACCTGTGAGAACTCTCACTGAGGTCTTCTTAGGCAAGAATGAGAGATTTTGTGGGTAATCACCCACTCTCCAATTTTGGAGATCTTGCATTTTGAAAAGTTAGTTTTTGGATTCGAAATTTGGCTTAGTGTAGAAGGGAGGATTGTGGATTTGGATTGCTCATCCTCAAACTAAGTTCTAGCACACCTTTGGGTAGATTGAAGGTTGGTTCATCCACTTCTTTTGTTTTCTTTTAAGTTGCATGTCTATGTTGGAAAGTTTGGTTGTATGAGAAAGTGATTCTCTTGTATTTCCTTTTGTGAAAACTATTATTATGCGATCTGTCTTTTGTTTTCTTTTATGCATATCCTGTGATTTGGGGAGTAACCAAGGCCTTCTACTCTTGGGAGAGTAGGATGGTCTTGTGGGTGGTAGAACTTGTTGGCATTTCAATAAGGATATTGAGAAGGTTGTTGATGACTATGGATATAACTGATTAAAGATGTTTACTGTCTTAATATTATTATTTTGGCATTGATGTCAAGAAATTGATTTTCTAATTTAGTATGATGTTGCCATATCTTAAAAGTATGATTTGATGAGTATAAAGATGTCGGTAAAAGACACAGAAAGAATGTGATGAATAAGGGGAGAAATAAGTTATTCAATGGGCAACTATTACCGAGTTAGACAATGATGAGATCATGATGTTTAGATTGTTTTGATATCATACACATGTTATTGAGTATAAGGTTAATACTATACTATGTTACCAAGCAAAGAACCTAGTCGGTAAACCCTAAGGAACCTAGTCAGTAAACCTAAGGATATCGCTATCGGTTAATGAAGGCAGAATGTCTATCGAGTGAAGTTTAGTATTTACCGAGTTGCAACAGAGTAGTAATAGAATGCATTGAATGAATAAAAGCATTATTTAATGAAGGAAGCTGATGAGCTGGCTATGATTAAATGATTGGTATGCCGTGCATGAAGTTTGTTAAAGAATCTAGGGCAAAGGAAAATTGGCAAGAAGATCTACAGCTCAGATTGAACCACAATACCCTAGCACAAGTTCCAAGAAATATATGCAAGTTCCAAGGTGGGGTAAAATGTTTTTAGATCGAATGATACATTGAACCTGGTCAATGTTTGAAGATCTGATGGCTATGATTGATCATGGGATATGTGATCAAGGAGATTAAGCAGTTGGAAAATTGTTTATAAATAAGGAATTGTGGATAAACAATGTATGCGGGCAAGTGTATGCACAGGGATGCTACATAGTGATTACCGAGCATAGAAGCTTGAAGACCTGTTTGAATAACAGAGTATAGAGCCCAGCAGATGGACAAGATAAGTCCTATTGTATTGAGCAAATAAGAATCTGCTTTAGTATTTTAGATGTGAAGTTGCAGATAGATTTTTATTACTGTTATTTTGTGAAGTGACAGAAAATCTCTTAACCAAGTGGACTTAACAGTCTTATTTGTAAAACCCTCTAGCAAGTTGACATTCTGATTGAGTGTTTGAAATCCTTTAACAAGGTCACTTTTAACAAGGTGAAGATCCTAATAGATCTGAGGGAAATCCCTTAACCGGGTCACATCTAGCAATGGATTTGTAATCTTTAATGGGATTTGCTTTTAACCGAGCATACTCTAGAAGAGTATATTTCTTAGTGGGTCCGAAATCCCACAGTGGTTTTTCCCTATTTGGGTTTCCATGTTAATTATAGAGTTATAAGTTGTAGCGTCGTAAATTGTACGCACTTGCTAGGGTGGTACAATTTCACACCTAGTTTAGCACCCGCCTTGGCACATTTTGTATTTTGCATTGCATTTCCCCTTTAGCACTTAATTAATTAAATTAATTAGGTCTAAGGTCCTATTTTATCATTTCCTACATCATAAAGTTGGGCCCTTTCATTAAAGTGTGCCTTTTTCATTTTATTCCTCCAATACATCATTTAATCAAAAACCCTAATTAGGTCCTATTTTGAACTTGGGGGCTTGATTTCGGGGGTCAAAACATCTCAAAATCACCTGTAACTTCGAGATTCTCTCTAAAATCATCATATCCGATAGTCCTGAAAATTTGGTGAAAAGTTGTCGGGACCATGGCGCCCGGAGTGCAACATGGTCCCGGACATTTTTCCCAAAATTTTAGGAGCGCGATCCAATCATAAAATAAGGCTTAACCTCACGAAATTGGCGGGAGATTCAATCTTTAAGTTGGCCTAAATTTGAAATTAAGACCTAGGGTTTCATATATAAGAGCTCTCTTTCTTCATTTGAAAGGATCCAGATTTTTGGTTTCAAGGGCCTTCTATGCAGTGAAAGAGCAGATCTTTGAAGACTTCAACAACATTCAACATTCATCAATCAAGCATTCATCAATTTCATTCATCCACTTAGGGCTTGGAAGACATTGAAGAGCAATAGGAGATTACTGACTGAAGATTGGCTTGTACTCCTCCCTTGAGGGTTGGGTTTCGGAATTCGGACGACGCCGCAAGTTGCAGATCCGAAAGAAGCAGACTGAGACAGACCTTCCCACCAAATCTCAGAGCAAAAGACCAGGACAGGGGCGTGGGGCACCCTGGTCCTGCCAGGACAGGGGCACTGGGCGCCCTGGTCCCTGGGACAGGGGCGCTGGTCACCCTGGTCCTCCTGACAGACAGCATTTTCAGCATTTTTTGACAGGTTTCCAGAGTGCAAAACAGCAGTTTTCGGAGCAGTTTCAGGGGCAGAATCAGACAGTGGCACTCGCGCCCCCGTCCCGAACATTTTCATTCATATTTTAACACCGGGTACGCATTTATATTCTTGTCTTGTCCTTATGTTTACAGCTTTCCATCATTTAAGTTCAATTCTGTAATCTTGTTATTAGTTCATACTTGCACTTTGGGGTTAGGGATCGAACTTGCATCATTTCATCTTTCAATTACAACAAAGGAATAGAAATCCTAATAGGTAGCCCGTGGCTCTCTCATCCACAAGAAGAAGTAGCCAATTGTGTGATACCTCTAGGCTCTTTCGTATTCCACAAGTGTGTGGTTGAAAGTGAGATTAGGGCATGTTTGCTTAGTGTCACTTTTTCTCCCACACATTTTGGTGAACCCGACGTGAACTCCAATCTTCTCTAATTTATGTTTTCAAATTTGAGTGTTTATGCTATTTCAAATTCAAATTTGTATTTATAAGTTTCAATTTCTTGCAAGATTCAAAATTTAGAGGAAATTTTTGCTAAAACCCTAATTTTTCAATTCAAAGTTGAACTTGTGGATAGCTTAATTGGGATCAATAATTTCAAATCTGATTTAGGAACTCATTTGAATCATAAATTTCATTTTCTAAATCTACATTCTAAGTGCTTGCATAGGTTAAAATTAAACATTTCCTTCTATTTTGCATGTGTTATCATTTGAAAGAGGAAAAGTGTTGTCATTGTTGGGAAAAATGGTGTCTCAACCTTGCATTTATGCGAGGTTACTATTTATAGTAAGTTTTCATTTGAGCACGACATGGTGCGAAACTCTCCCTGAAGCTTCTGGTTGGTTACGTCGCAAGGTCACAGCTAGTTTTGAAGATATTAAAGTTTTCGTCTTGGAGGGGTGCAATAAAATGTTTAAACTTAATTTTGGAGACTTTAGAGGCTCTGAAATGCCTTAAAAAGTGGCTATAACCAGTGAAGTGGGTTACGAGGTAATAGAGCACTTCGCGAGCTTTCCGGCGCTTCAAACGGTTCATCAATCGGACACCCGGTTCTCAAGTTATGGCCTCCGAAAGTTTGTACTCCTGAAATAGGAAAAATAATTTGTATCGAATACATAAATGAGCTGTAAAAAGGGAGCGACATGTGTTGATGTGTGCTTTAACATGTCATAGGGCATCGAGAAGGGAGATAAGGTTGGCTACACCTGATTGGGTGGTTTTAGCCCATGGTTTTGTAATAGCGTTTGACAGTTTCCTGTATTGTATCTCCTATTTATGAGGTGTGTGAGATAGAGGTTGTGTGTAAGAGTCCTATGGCTATTGAGTTGCCTCTGAATCTCTGATTAGTGCTACTCCTATGAAGAGCTTTCTCTACAAGTATGTTTTAATTTGTTTTTGATTGCTGAATAAAATATTGAGCTGCTTTTGGAGGGTGGGGTTTTTCTCCCGAAAGGGTTTTCCCCACGTAAATCACTGTGTTGTGGTATGATTGCTATTATATCTATTTCTATTTTCTGTAACTGTTGTAACGATCTGAAAAAGTTTTGCATTACCCTCCTCTCAAGGTTAGTGTAGGAAGTTGTTTCCGCTACTTAACTTCCTTACAAGTGGTATCAGAGCCTGATCACCTTTGGTTTCAATTGTGGGCAGTTGGGTTTTTTGAACTAATCCAGATTTGAGTGGGAGCTTGTGCAGAAGACACTTTTTGATCTTGTTGCAGGAATATTCAGATGGCAAGTTCGTCAGGGAGAATAGAGGTGGAGAAATTTAATGGAAGTAATTTTGAGATGTGGAAGCTGAAGATGGAAGATCTGCTAATAGATCGAGATCTTTGGGATGCTGTTGATGCAAATGTCCAAAGGCCCTCAGATCCTACTGCGGCAGCTCAGTATGATGTTATGGACCGAAAAGCCAAGGGTCTAATCAGACTGTGCCTGGCAGACTCTGTTCTAATCAATGTCCATGAAGAGAACTTTGCAAAGAAGCTATGGACTAAGCTTGGTGAGATGTATCAAGTGAAATCTTTATTAAATCAAATTTTCTGAAGAAAGAAATTGTATTCCTTGAAGATGGAAGAGGGTGGACGAATTGCAGACCACCTGGAAGCATTCAATATGTTGGTGGCTCAATTAGTATCCGTCGGTGTTAAGATGGACGAGGAGGAGAAATGTCAGATCTTGCTTTGCTCTTTTCCTGATTCGTGGGATTCTCTTGGCTATCGGTAGTACTTCTGTTGTTTTGAAATCTGAAGACGTGGCGGGTGCCCTACTCGGTGAAGAGATGCGAAGGAAGGTATCCATCAGTTCAAAGGAAGCCCTAACCGTTCGTGGAAGACCTAAGGAGAAAGGCAAGAAGAATGAGAAGCGCGACAAGTCCAAATCCAAAGGGAGATCAAAATCTCCTGGAAAGTCCAAAGTCATTTGCTGGAACTGTGGTAAATCGGGTCACATCCATAAGGACTGCAAAGAAGAAAAGAAGAAGAAGAAAAAGAAAAATTTCGATTCTGATTCTGAGTCCGACAAGGAAGATGGCGATGCCTTTATTGCGACTTTGGCGACTCATGTAGGTAATGATGCCTGGCTAATTGACTCAGGTGCATCTTTTCATATGACTTCCAATAGAGATTGGTTTTCTGAATATGAAGGATTTAATGGAGGTAAGGTGTACTTGGGTGATGATTCACATCTAGACATTGTTGGTCGAGGTAAAGTTAGAATCAGGTTTTTTGATGGTAGAATAAAAAGGATTAATGGTGTGCTGCATATCCCTGGATTAAAATGAAACCTGTTATTTGTGAGCAAACTGATAGATGCAGGTGTGCAAGTAGTCTTTTCTGAAGCAGGATGTAAGATGATTAAAGGTGCTATGGTAGTTGCTAGAGGTGTCAGGTTTGGCACTTTGTATAAGCTTGAAGCATACACTGTTGAATGTAATAGCACTTCTGTAAAAAGTAAATTTGTGGATACTTCATTGGAAGATTTGAAGGTTTCACCTTCAGCAGATGGAAATGGTTTTTGGGTACCTAAGGGTGCTCTTTCGTCTGAAGCAAAGTTACCTGCAGAGAAGACTATGTTATGGCACCAGAGACTTGGCCACATTGGAGAAAAGGGTCTAAGAACCTTGAAAAATAAAAACCTTGTTGAAGGTTTGAATGACTGTAATCTTGACTTTGATTTCTATGAGCATTGCATTTATGGAAAACAAAACCGCGTTCAGTTTTACTCGAGTTCTCATAAAACTTGTGGTGTTTTGGATCTTATCCATTCTAATGTGTTTGGTCCAGTAGATGTCTCTTCGATTGGAAAATCCACATATTATGTTTCATTTATTGATGATTTTAGTAGAAGGACATGGGTATATTTTCTAAAGAGTAAATCTGAAGTTTTTAGTCGTTTTAAAGAATTTAAAGCAATGGTTGAGTTGCAGACTGGAAAGAAAATAAAATGTTTGAGAACTGATAATGGCGGTGAGTTTTGCTCTAATGATTTTGATAGATTCTGTAAAGACTGTGGAATTAATAGGCAGAAGACAACTCCGTATTCTCCACAGCAGAATGGAGTTGCAGAAAGAATGAACAGGACACTGATGGAGAAGGCTAGGAGTATGTTGAGTGGTGCTGGTCTCGAACAAAAGTTTTGGGCTGAAGCTATTGCCACTGCTTGCTACCTGATTAATAGGTCTCCTACATCAGCTCTTGTTGATAAAACGCCTATGGAAGCATGGTTAGGTCACAAGCCTTCATTGAGACATCTTAGAGTTTTTGGTTGTGAGGCATATGCACATGTGCCAAAGGAGAAGCGAGCAAAGTTGGAGAACAAGGCTGTGAAATGTATCTTCATCGGGTATAGTTATTGTGTGAAAGGATACAAGCTTTGGGACCCTGTTGCACAAAAGGTAATTCATAGTAGAAGTGTTATTTTTAGAGAAATTAAATCTCCTTCTATTACATTGCAGCTAGAACAGACTAAAAAGGAAGATGTGATTCAACTTCCTTCTACACCTGAAAGAGTTGAATCAAGACCCCTAGATAGGCAAGAAGTTGAGGAGAGCTCATCTAGCTCTGAATCTTCAGAAGAGGAGGAAGAACCTCCAACTCAGCTTGTTCGAAGGTCTACAAGACATAGACAACCACCTGAAAGGTATTCACCTGATGATTGGAGATGTATTTTTGCTCTGAATACTAGTATGGATGAACCGAAATCTGTAGAAGAGGCATTAGGTATGAATGATGCAGAATCCTGGAAGATTGCTATGGAGGAAGAAATGGCAGCTTTGAAAAAGAATGATACATGGGATCTTGTACCATTGCCTGAAGGACAAAAACCTGTTGGTTGTAAATGGGTGTTCAAGAAAAAGATTGGTTTAGACGAAAGCATTGAGAAGTATAAAGCAAGGTTGGTTGCAAAAGGCTACTCTCAAGTTGAGGGTGTTGATTACGGTGAGATATTTTCTCCTATTGCAAAAATGACGTCCATTAGATTTTTGCTTTCTATTGCTACTGCTTATGATTTAGAGGTTGAGCAAATGGATGTGAAAACTGCTTTCCTTCATGGTGATTTGGAGGAAGATATTTATATGACACAGCCGGAGCACTATGTGGTGAAAGGCAAAAGTAATTTGGTCTGTAAATTGAAGAAATCTTTGTATGGCCTCAAACAAAGTCCTAGGATGTGGTACTAGAAATTTGATACATATGTGTTGATTTTGGGATTTGAACATTCTAAATCAGATCACTATGTTTATTATAAATCTGATGGTGATCATTTCTTATTCATTGCATTGTATGTTGATGATATGTTATTCATTGGTAAAGGGAAAGGTATGATTTCAGAACTGAAGTCTCAGCTCACTGCTAAATTTGAAATGAAAGATCTTGGTGCAGCAAAGCACATTCTTGGGATTGAAATTAGAAGAGATAGGGCGAACAGAAAGCTATGGCTAGGCCAGAGTAAGTATGTGAATTCAGTGTTACAGAGGTTCAACATGCAGAATTGTAGACCATTGAGTGTTCCTTTTACAGTTGGAACGAAACTATCTGTTTCAGATTGTCCTACATCCCCATTGGAGATGGAAGACATGAGCAGAGTGCCTTACCAGAGTGCGGTTGGAAGCTTGATGTATGCTATGGTCTGTACTAGACCAGATATTGCCCAAGCAGTGGGAGTACTTTCTAGATATATGTCTAATCATGGTAGAGTTCATTGGGATGCAATCAAAAGAGTCTTCAGATATTTGAAGGGTACTTCAGAGTATTCTTTGTGTTATCATGGTAATTCAATTGGAGACATGACTTCCCTTGATATCCATGGTTATGTGGATTCAGATTGGGCAGGTGATATTGATAGCAGAAGATCCACCAGTGCTTATGTGTTTACTTTGTTTGGTGGTGCAATTAGTTGGATGAGTAAGCGACAGGCTGTGGTTGCTCTATCCACTACTGAAGCAGAGTATATGGCAGCTACTCATGCTTGTAAAGAGGCCATTTTGCTTAAGAGACTGTGTTCGGATATTAGAATAAAATAAGGTACAGTGACAGTTTACTGTGACAGTCAGAGTGCAATTAGCCTAGCTAAGAGCCCGACATTTCATGCCCGGACCAAACATATTGATGTTCAGTATCATTTTGTTAGAGATATGGTCGAAGATGGTAGGGTGAAGCTGGTTAAGGTGGAAACTTTGATGAATGTTGCAGATGCTTTAACTAAGGCTGTGAGCACAGATAAGTTCAGATGGTGTTCAGAGTCTATGGGCCTTATGGCCCCTAGCAATTGATTCATTGTGTTGACATTCCCTTCCGCTCTTGCAAGGTGTTCGACAAGTGGGAGATTTGTTGGGAAAAATGGTGTCTCAACCTTGCATTTATGCGAGGTTACTATTTATAGTAAGTTTTCATTTGAGCACGAAATGGTGCGAAACTCTCCCTGAAGCTTCTGGTTGGTTGCGTCGCAAGGTCACAGCTAGTTTTGAAGATATTAAAGTTTTCGTCTTGGAGGGGTGCAATAAAATGTTTAAACTTAATTTTGGGGACTTTAGAGGCTCCGAAATGCTCTGAAAAGTGGCCGTAACCGGTGAAGCAGGTTACGAGGTGATAGAGCACTTCGCGAGCTTTCTGGCGCTTCAAACGGTTCGTCAATCGGACACCCGATTCTCAAGTTATGGCCTCCGGAAGTTTGTACTCCTGAAATAGGAAAAATAATTTGTATCGAATACATAAATGAGCTGTAAAAAGGGAGCGACACATGTTGATGTGTGCTTTAACATGTCATAGGGCATCTAGAAGGGAGATAAGGTCGGTTACACCTTATTGGGTGGTTTTAGCCCATGGTTTTGTAATACCGTTTGACGGTTTCCTGTATTGTATCTCCTATTTATGAGGTGTGTGAGATAGAGGTTGTGTGTAAGAGTCCTATGGCTATTGAGTTGCCTCTGAATCTCTGATTAGTGCTACTCCTGCGAAGAGCTTGCTCTGCAAGTATGTTGTAATCTGTTTTTGATTGCTGAATAAAATATTGAGCTGCTTTTGGAGGGTGGGGTTTTTCTCCCGAAAGGGTTTTCCCCACGTAAATCACTGTGTTGTGGTATGATTGCTATTATATCTATTTCTATTTTTTGTAACTATTGTAATGATCTGAAAAAATTTTGCATTACCCTCCTCTCAAGGTTAGTGTAGGAAGTTGTTTCCGCTACTTAACTTCCTTACAGTCATGATGCATTCATTTCATAGATGTGATAATGGGTTAGCTTCCCTTGTTTCAATTTTTCCTTCTTCTAAATAACCTCCGCCCATCTATAACAACATTTTAGTGCCTAAAAGAGTTGCTACCAATCCCTTTGAGACTCTCCCATGCTCTAAGGATGAAGACTTTAAGAGTGATCTTGACAACTCTCCTAAAATGTGCCCTTCCTATTTAGTTATCCTAGAGGAAGAGAATGATATCATAAACACCTTTCTTAATGTTACTTCACCTTCCCTACATGATGCCTCTCTAAGTGAAAAGGTATTGATGGACATAGACTTATTTTCTCTTAAAGTTGGTCCTTCCAATGGGGGCATGTTGGTGCAACAAGAGGTTATGAACACTTCTTTCAAAGATCTCCTTCCTAAGCATGAATCTTTGGAGAAATATGTTCATGTTCCTCCTAAAAAACACTCCCTTCATGAGGATCCTTTTGTGCAAGAAGATGACATTATCCCTACATTTCCTAGTGATGGCATTTCCTTTTCCAACAAAATTCCCACTAGAGATGATGAATTAATGATAAATGCTTACCCTTCTCCTAAAGTTTGTCTTACCCATAAGCATCCCTTAGAGAAAGAACATGAAATAATAAGGAATTTCCTTAATTCTCTCTCCCCTAAAGATCATATTGAACATATTTTGAGGAAAGAGGATGAGTTTAATACATCTATTGATGCTCTCCCTTCTAAGGATGAGGAATTAATAAACAAAGTTATCTCCTCTCCCGAAATTGACAATACTTCAAACATTCCTTTCAACAACTTCACTATTTGGGATGAACCATTAGAAGAAGGTGTAGATTATTCTCTCTCCCTTGATAATTTATCACCTTCCTTGAATCTCAATTATTCTCCCTCTAAAAATAAAGCATCTCCCTCTCCTCAACTTGGTTCTACTCTTAAGGAGACCCTAGTTCAAAGCAAGATGGTAAACATCTCTTTCAAAGATCTCCCTCTCAAAAGTGAGACTTTAGAGAGTAATGTTGATCCTTCTCCTACAGAGTTTATTCCCCGTGTAGATCCTGTGATGATAAAGGATGATATGACCTTTCCTAGTATTACTCTTCCTACTAGAACATTAATGCCTATCCCTTGTCTCTCTCCTAAAATTGATCTAATCCATGATAAGATTTTAGTGCAAGATAAGACTATCAATAATTCTTCCAATGCTTTGGTTCATTCCTCTAAACCATCCTCAATCAATTTGATACATGTGAATGAAACACCTAACAAAGCTCTGTTCACTGTGTTATGCTAATGATTCTTTTTGCACTCCTAAGAAACCTATTATTACTGTGCAAGGAGGTTATTCTAAGAGCCCTTATGAGTATGCTAAGCAATTAACTAGAGAGAGTTATCATGCGGTTGCTCATACCTATAACACTAGAAATAATAGGCAACCTAATCCTCCTCTAGTTAGCCCAACTTCACTTCCTCCTTCTCAACCAATTCTTCCGCAAGCTCCACGTATTTCACAAGTTCTCGGTAAGGAATATGATCTCATAGAACAACTTAAAGCTACCCCTGCTAAGATATCCCTTTGGGATTTGATCCAAACTTCTTCCGCTCATCATGGAATGTTACAAGATGCCTTGAAAGATTTGAATGTTCCTCCACCTAATACATCTAGTAATATAGTATCTTTGGTTAACTCTGTGATGAATCCTAAAGCTCAAATTGTGTTCACACAAGATGAGTTGCCTACTAGTGAAATTCAACATCAATATGATCCCTTGATGATTTTGGTTATCATAAATGACACTGCTATAAGACAAACACTGGTAGATAATGGTTCTGGCCTTAATGTGTGTAGCATTAATCTATTGCATAAGATGAATGTGGATACATCCCTTATTGAGCCTAACTCTCGTCCCATTCGAGGCTTTGATAATGTGGCTAAGTCTTCATTAGGTATTATCACCTTACCAATCACAGTGGGACCTGTTACTTTGCCTACTCCTATCCATGTTATGTCGGGGAATCTAACATACAACTTATTATTAGGGAAGACCTTGGATTCACAGTATGCAAGTTGTCCCCTCTACATTGCATAGACAAGTTAAATTTATTTATAACAATAAGACATATACCTTGATAGGTGATACTAATCTTCAGGCTTGTTTGCAAACATCTACTTCCAAAGGGAGTTCTTCTAAATCTTCCTCTTCTAATGATGACTCTTTAAACAAGATACCTATGAACAAATCATTACCCTATGATAATCAAAATTCTTTGGATGAGTCTGGAGCTCCTGAAGAAGATTCTTCTCGACTTGAATCTACACATGAAAAGGCTTTTGATCCTGAGAAGGTTCTCGCAGAAGACGATTGGGGATCTCTTGACTTTAATCCCACCTTTGTAGGTGAGTATAGGGTTCCTCCTAGAGTGCTTAAAGTTAAAGAGAAGGAAGAAACTAGGGATCAATCAGTCTTACTTGAACCTATGAGCAATAATTTTGTGGCCGCCTCTCAAACTTCTTCTCCTCACACCTCTAATTATGAAGAGTTTGATTCTTTGTCTTATGAAAAACCACCCTCTCTTCCTGAAATGGCTGATCGTTATGGTCATGGTTTTCGCATTTTTGCTAAGCATGGGTATCATGGAAATGGTTGTGGTGCTCATGAACAAGGGATAAAAGTTCCTCTAGAGACTAATTTTCACAATTATGCTTGTGGACTTGGCTATAATCCCTGCAAACACACTAAAGCATCTAAAAGACCATCTCTCAATGTGAATGCTATATTTAGTAGTGATGATGATCTCACTTCAACTAAATCATCTTCTACTTCTATCAACTCTCATTCCCCTCATAAGGAAATCTTGGCGACGAATAAATCTCTTTATGACTCCCCTCAAATTTCTAAATCCACTTATGAATCTTTATTTCCTATTCATCATAAAGTCCTTTCCTCCAAGGATAAGGCTCTAATAAATTACACTCATCCCTCTCTTAAGATTTCTTGTGACTTTTCTTGTTCAATTTTTATCATTTTACACATGTTTTTGATCTCACTTATAGTTGAGCATTTAGCATGTCATATTCAAATACCTCATTCAATCCATCATGTCTTTAAATAACATTAATGGCTATTATGTTGCTCATCATTATGTGACATTGGTAGCTCATTTACTGGGGGCTCATTGTCATTCATGATGGTACAATTTCAAGTGCAATCATATTTTTGAAGCAACATAATAGCCTAATTTTCTATGTTATTTCTTGTTCCTATGGGGACAAAAGTGATTTCATACATATCTTCTTTTTCTTATGTCCAAATCTCTTCCTAGAAGATTGTGTAAGTCCTCATTGAGGCAATGATCTTTCCTTATTTTTATCTAAGGGTCCACTTTTTCCTATTTTGTGGATGGTGTGAAATTTATTACTTGATGTTATTCCTTGTATGCATTTGTTGTTGTTTGTTCAAGGATTCTCTCTTACAAGAGGTGTAAGTCCTTGACTACAACCTCTTTTGCACTTGGTAAAATACATCCATAATGAATTCACTCTCCCAATTGGGTTAAAAAGAGCATCATCCTTCATTAAGAATCACTTTCACCTCACAAAAGAAGGAAGTATTGCATTCTTATTCTCTTCTTTGTCTTATTCTAGAAGATGTTATATTTGTCTAAGACAATTCCTCTCGGGGATAGGTGTCTTTTGTACAAAGATCTCTTCTCCTCTAAGGATCTCCTTTACACATACTACAAGATATCCATTTTTCAACTATCTTATCCTTGCTTAAAGAGTGCAAAACTCTCTTGCTTGGATCTATGACATTGTTGCATTTTTGGGGTATCTTCTTTTGTAGGTATCCTTGTTCTACTTTGCTTATGACATAAACATTACACTTTTTGAGCAATGGGTCATTCTCGGAACCAGAGCACAGACTCTTAGAGCGAGATGTCACGCTTTTGTACTATACATATACAGGTTGTAGCATACTCGGGCATAGACTCCTATGAGGTGCTTCTAACCTCCCTTACACACACATGCATGAGGTTGAGTGGAACTAGCGGCATAAGGCTAGACTTTCTCACTCTCCTCCCTTACATGGATCACCTAGACAGACTCTAGGGGCTAGTTTTGCATGTCCTTTTCCCATGGATCACCTAGACAAGATCTAGGGGTGAGAAGTCCATGTTTTCTCTCTCACTATTCTTCTCATGGATCACCAATGTGTCTATTCATTCTTTTCTCCTTTCTTTTCTTCTCTTTGCATTTTGTTTCCATTTACATCCTTCATCTTGTGTTAGAGAACTCTCAAATCCTCACACTCTTTGTTGCGTTGGAATTGAGATTTAGTCCTCTTTCTTACCAAATGATTCTCCATTAGTTTTTGATCTCATATCAAATCTTCTTGTGAGCACTTGTCATCAATATTCTTTAACAATTCGAAGTGGTAAACATGATACCCTGTTTCAACTCACTAAAATTAGCAAGCCGAAACAGGGGGGGCATATAGCTACCCTCGAATTTTCATCACCTTCCTTAGTAAGCATTAGGTGATTTTGTGATCTAACGTGTGTTTTGTAGGGTACGGTTCCTAACTGTGTACTGCAGATACCGCTAGGGGCTTCGTTCGATAGACTTATGGATATATCCTTTTTCAAATAATGTTTACTTTTCTGTACTTTAGCTTGCATATGCACATAGTGTTCATATGACCGCTAAAGTGGGGGCTAAATGTAGCGTCGTAAATTGTACGCACTTGCTAGGGTGGTACAATTTCACACCTAGTTTAGCACCCGCCTTGGCACATTTTGTATTTTGCATTGCATTTCCCCTTTAGCACTTAATTGATTAAATTAATTAGGTCTAAGGTCCTATTTTATCATTTCCTACATCATAAAGTTGGGCCCTTTCATTAAAGTGTGCCCTTTTCATTTTGTTCCTCCAATACATCATTTAATCAAAAACCCTAATTAGGTCCTATTTTAAACTTGGGGGCTTGATTTAGGGGGTCAAAACATCTCAAAATCACCTGTAACTTTGGGATTCTCTCTAAAATCATCATATCCGACAGTCCTGAAAATTTGGTGAAAAGTTGTCGGGACCATGGCGCCCGGAGTGCAACATGGTCCTGGACATTTTTCCCAAAATTTTAGGAGCGCGATCCAATCATAAAATAAGGCTTAACCTCAAGAAATTGGTGGGAGATTCAATCTCTAAGTCGGCCTAAAGTCAAAATTAAGACCTAGGGTTTCATATATAAGAGCTCTCTTTCTTCATTTGAAAGGATCCAGATTTTTGGTTTCAAGGGCCTTCTATGCAGTGAAAGAGCAGATCTTTGAAGACTTCAACAACATTCAACATTCATCGATCAAGCATTCATCAATTTCATTCATCCACTTAGGGCTTGGAAGACATTGAAGAGAAATAGGAGATTACTGACTGAAGATTGGCTTGTACTCCTCCCTTGAGGGTTGGGTTTCGGAATTCGGACGACGCCGCAAGTTGCAGATCCGAAAGAAGCAGACTGAGACAGACCTTCCCACCAAATCTCAGAGAAAAAGACCAGGATAGGGGCGTGGGGCACCCTGGTCCTACCAGGACAGGGGCGCTGGGCGCCCTGGTCCCTGGGACAGGGGCGCTGGGTGCCCTGGTCCTCCTGACAGACAGCATTTTCAGCATTTTTTGACGGCTTTTCCAGAGTGCAAAACAACAGTTTTCGGAGCAGTTTCAGGGGCAGAATTAGGACAGTGGCGCTCGCGCCCCCGTCCCAAACATTTTCATTCATATTTTAACACCGGGTATGCATTTACATTCGTGTCTTGTCCTTGTGTTTACAGCTTTCCATCATTTAAGTTCAATTCTGTAATCTTGTTATTAGTTCATACTTGCACTTTGGGGTTAGGGATCGAACTTGTATCATTTCATCTTTCAATTACAACAAAGGAATAGAAATCCTAATAGGTAGCCCATGGCTCTCTCTTCCACAAGAAGAAGTAGCCAATTGTGTGATACCTCTAGGCTCTTTCGTATTCCACAAGTGTGTGGTTGAAAGTGAGATTAGGGCATGTTTGCTTAGTGTCACTTTTTCTCCCACACATAAGTGTTATGATGTTTATATGCCTTTGAGTTTGCATGTTTAGTAGTTTTGGTTATATTGTTGAAGTATATGTTACCGAGGTTGAATCTGTTGTTTTTATAAAAAGATTAAGTTTGTATGATTCACCCCCCCCCTCTCATCTTATTAGCTTGGCATATGTACTTAACATTAAGTATCAGAACTATCAATTGGTATTAGAGCTTTGGACTCTGGAAGAAAAAGTATAAAGGTACTTGAGGAAAAGTTCCAAAGATATATAAGAGGGATGCATCGAAGCTGAACAAGTCAAGTTTCTCTACATTGCAGAAAAGGATGAAGTTGCACCTATCAGGAGTTGGAGAATATGATGTATATTATCTGGAGAATGATTTCATCACACCGAGCATGTATCTATTGACAATGGAAGAGATAAAGGAAAAGCAAGAACATATTCAAGAAATGATTGAAATAACATCTACATTGACTGACTCAGAGTTTAATGATCTAGAAGGCTACAATGATGCAAAGGCAATGTGAGACAAGCTCATATCTGTGTATGGTGGAGATGAACATATTCAAAGAGAAAAAGTGGATATTCTTAGAGGACAACTTGAATCTATGAGGATGAATGAAGGTGAGAACATAACCCAGTGCAGTACAAGACTAAAGGAGATTGTCAATCAAATCAAAGGAGTAGGTGAAACTATTGAAGAAAAGGATATAACAAGTAAGTTGTTAAGAACCCTTCTACTAGCTTATGCAATCTGAGTCTCTGCAATCAATGAATTAAGGTGTGTACCCAATATGCCAGTTTCTTTAAATGCTACTATTGGTAAGCTACATGCATTTGAGTTAAGTAACTTTGATAACAGTGGGTCATCAGTAAATAAAGTTGAATTTGCATTTAGTTCTTTTCATATTGCTGAATTTGATGATTACAATGATAGAATGAGTAAGTACACTAAAGGGGATCACAGTGGAGCAGGTGAAAGATTTCACAAGAACATGGATGAAGTAAACAAACTATATGAGGAAATAAGAAAGCAAGAAGAGTTTGAAGTACTATTACCCAGAAGGTTACCGAGAGGCAAAGGTAAGTATAAAGGAAAATTACCTTTGAAATGTTTCAATTTTGATAAGATAGGACATATGGCTTCTAACTATCCCGACAAAGATTCTACTGAAAAGAGAGATTACTGAGATGATAGACATAAAGATAATCATTATAGAGGACACCGAGACATTAGAAGAAGAGATAGAAAGTCATGCTTAATAGTGTAAAGCGGAAAAATCACGATCAAACCCTAGTTGCTCTCCCCTCTTCCAACTCCAAGGAGAGAGAAGGGAGGTTCGCTAGGATTCAATGGTTTTCACTTAGGGGGGAGACTTTACATTCAAAAGAGGGGTTGAAACCCACAAGATCCAATCTCACGCAATGCAAGATTGGATGCTAAATGAGTTTCAAGGGTTAAGAAAGCAAGGCTACCCTCTTTTGTAAAGAATGTGCATAGGAGAATTAAGCTAGGAATGCATAGAAAGTGACAAAGATTCACTTATAAACTGAGATAGGAATACAGTATGAAGCTGCGGACCTGGAATTAGCAGTAAAATGTTGATACGGCACTGTCCTACAAATTTGAGCAAAAGTTGTCAGGACGATGGCGCCCGGCGCCACGGTCCTCCGAAAAATTTGCGAAACGAAGGGGGAATCTGTTCGTCTCTGCACAAGGATTCCAGATCTTCAATTTCAACCGCGTACCTGCAACCTACACACAGAAAAGTGAAGACAATTGGGGGGTTAGGGATTAGGGGTTTTCCTTTAGTTCAAACCCCAGTTTTGGAATTAACCAAGAAATGAGCAAGAGCTGTAAATGTAAATGACTGTAAAACAAGTACTAATACCTTGTTCTAAGGATGTTTGTATCCTTATGTGCGAAGGTTTAGATGTTGTAT
The DNA here is from genome assembly GCF_030272615.1 of Cryptomeria japonica. Taxonomy (NCBI): domain Eukaryota; kingdom Viridiplantae; phylum Streptophyta; class Pinopsida; order Cupressales; family Cupressaceae; genus Cryptomeria; species Cryptomeria japonica. The sequence continues at coordinate 44,444,680 of NC_081412.1, read as the reverse complement.
GTTGTATGTTGTAGTAGTATGTGATCTCCTCTTCAATGGTTGAATCCTTGTCTTGAATGCAACACTTAGCCTTGAATGGAGACTTAGAAGGAATGCTTGAATGCTTGAATGCTTGAGTATAGTTTCCACGCCTTTTCCATCATATCGAATGAAAGAAGAAAATGTAGTTTATATACTTGTCATTTAGGGCTGATAGAATGATTTTCCCAACCTTAGGCCGACCAGGAAATGATAATTTCCAAATTGCAAACAAAAAGACCCGAGACCCCTTAGGAGACCGGGCCCAAAATAGGACCCAGGGACCAGGGCGCTGGGTGCCATGGTCCTGGGGACCAGGGCGCTGGGCGATTTGGTCCCACCTCCCGGGACATCAGGGTGCAAGGAGGTTCAGGCCAGGGTACTTGAAAAATGCAGTTTTTGGTGTTGTGAGCAAGTTTCGGGGTCTCCATTCAGGTTGCGTGTTGCATCGCCATTGTGAAGACCGAAATGCAGTCGAAATTGCAAGTGTCGCAATTTTAGGACGCTACATTTAGCCCCCACTTTAGCGGGAGTATGTATGCTCATACTTCCGGTAAAGTACAAGGAAACAACATTGAAAGACTTTCACCACGTCAAGGAGGCAAGACACACCAAGCCCCCAGTGGACTAAGGATCTTACGACTTCGATTGACAAAGTAAAAGGGAAGATCACGAGGGAGAACCATGACTGTCAGTAGTAAGGTTCCCTCACTATGAGTCATGCAAGAAAGATATCAAGAATTTTCAAGGCAAAGCTAAATTTGCGAAGAAATTCTCAAGTATCTTGAAAAGATATGAACGGGATGTATGCCCCCCTACGTTAAAGCGATCACACTCGCCTCACCGGGGGTGATTGTTTTAACGTAGTGATACACATAAGAATGAGAAAGGAAAGGAGCATGTTATCGAAAGGATTTAGCCCCCAAGTGTGAGATAAGCCCAAGGATAATAGACACAAAACACAAAGCACGAGGTGACTTCGCTTTCCTTGGGGTCAGTATGCTGTATGATAAGTCATGTATATATCATATGTATGTATGCATAATTGTTCTTCATTCCCCAATCAAGGAAGGTCACCTAGAAGAAGGGAACACATGTGTCTTTTGAGTCAACATGAGAGAGATCGAGAGATCTCAATGCTTTGCATCATCCTCAAGTAGACAACACTAAGGACAACAAATAGAAGAATGAGAATAACATATAGAAGGAGTAACACAAGAGAGGAGGAGAGAATCTGCTATGCTAATGTAACTAGTCTAGCACGTCATCTACCCCCCGATCTTGCTGATCAATGTTTCGGGAAGGCAGGGAACACGCTAGAGGAGGAACATTCAACACAGTAGATGGAGCTATCACAAGATCCAAACAAGGGCTATGTTCATGTTCTGAGCCACATTGTTCTTGTCTAGGAGCTAGGATAAGTGCTTTAGAAAATTCATTAGATAAATGGTTATCAACATCAACAAGTTCATATTCACTATCAGAAGCAAGAGAAGTAATATTTTCATCATGAATAACATTTTCATCTATATCATCATCAAGATTTATAAAAATAGGATCTTTAACTCACACAGGATCAAGACCATCATGCATCTTATGTTTAGGAGATTTAGGCTCAATGTCCGGCTGAGGAGAAAATGGAATAATGCTCGTTGAAGGTGTTTTTGGAGATGGCAAAGTTTGAGAGGCAGCTGCTTGAGCTCTAAGACGACACTTTCGTCGGCGTTCACGTGCAGAATGATTTCATCTAGTCTTAGTAGGAAGTGAAGAAGATTGAGGAGGAGGAATGTTCTCATCCCTATCACTTGGGTGTTTAGGTTGTGGTCTCTTAGGCTGGATAATAGGAGAAGAAGAAGGTCTCTTCTCTCTATAAAAGGAAGGAGGAGGAACTACTCCATATAAAGGAGGAATTTTTGGTTTAGGAAGGAGACCAAGTCCATCATGACGAGGAGGGATAGGTCTACTTTTAGGAAGTTTATTAGATATAGATATAGTCACATCCATGGGGATGGGTTGGGAATCTTCTTGAGGAAAGATATTAGTTTTATCTTTCAAAGGAAGAACTTCCTTCTCAAGAATGATAGGAATATCAAGTTTAGGTGTTCTAGGTTCACTTAAAGATAGGATCATATCTGTCTTCCATTTTTGATAAGATTTGAAAAGATGATCACTTCACGGAGGAAGAGATTGGAATTGTTTAGGCCAAAAGTAATCAAGAGGAATGCTAGAAGTTCTTTCAGCTGGTTTAAAGAGACTATGATTGACAGTAACAACTTCACCATTATGGGGAAATTTCAAACACTTATGAATAGGAGAAGCAATAGCTTTCATGGAAGATAGCCAAGGATAGCCAAGCTTCACACGAAATTGTTCGGAAGATGGAATAATAGCAAAGTTCACATCAAGGGATTTGTTATGGACCTCAATAGGCAATGTAATAGAACCAATTGCAGGAGAAGAAAATGCATCAAATAGTTTCACAATCACATCTGTTTTGTCATAAATCACTTGATTCAATTGCAAAGTAAAAAGAAATTCTTCAGTAATAACATTAACCATGCACGAAGGATCAATAAGCACTCCACGGCAAGGTGTATTCTTGACTTTTGCAACTATGTGTAAAGGACCATCAGGTGCCCTAATGGTTTCACTGGAATCAAATGTGATGGAAGGTTCTTTAGGGTTTTCTTTCTTCTCTACAAAGTTAATCACATTTGGAGTCATAGACACAAGACCATCAGATGAAAGAGAGGAATCATTAGTCTCAACCGCATTAGAGGTATGAGAAGGTAATGGATCAGTGAAAATCTAAAGATTTTGATTAGGAGGAGCTACAGATGTATTGCCTTTATCATTCACTCCAGAAACAGAGATAGTATTATTATCAATCAAATCTTGAATTTTACCCTTTAAAGAAAAACATTTTTCAGTATCATGCCCAGGCTGACGATGAAATTGACAAAAGGCTTTGTTATCAAAATAAGGTGAATTAATCTTTGCAGGATCAATTTGTCTTATAGGAGGAAGAGTAAGCACATTTTGTTCCAATAATTTATTCATAATACTATGCAATGATTCATTCAAAGGAGTATACTTTCTTTCTTTCTTGAAAAATTTAGAAATAGGAGGCACACCTGATGCTGCATTCACATTGTTGTTGATGATGTTTTCATTGAATTTGATGGAGTCTCTATTCGGTTTAAACTTCCCAAATGGTTGTTGACTGCTATCACCCTTATCACTCGGAGCCATAGGATGTGATTGTTCCATTTGACTCACAGTCAGTTGATAATTGTGAAGAGTGGCACACAACTGTTGGAAAGAAGTAAACTCAGAAAACAGAAGTTTGTCTCAAATATCTTTTTGTAAATTAGAAATAAAGATTCTTTGAATATCATTGTCAGGCACTGGAAAAGAAATTTGAGCATACAAATGCTTATATCTACCAATGAAATCAGTCACTTTTTCTTTAACACCTTGTTTACAATGCATTAAATCAATCAAAGTAACTTTAGGACTTATATTGTTTTGAAATTGTTGAATGAAAGCATTTGCAAGTTGTTCGAAAGAAGTAATAGAATAAGAAGGCAACAAGCAATACCATTGTAAGGCTTTGTCTCTCAATGTTCTCGTGAATAGTTTTGCAAGCAACCTTGGGTCATAAGCAAAATCAGTACATATTGTTTGAAAAGTCTTAACATGTGTTAGAGGATCACCTTTACCATTATAAAGTTCCAAATGTGGAATTTCAACATGTTTAGGGGGAATAGCTCGAACAATGTCAAGAGAAAGTGGGCTCGCAACATCAAATGTGGGCACACTAAACTTAGATTGATTCATAGAGGCAATTTGTTGCTGTAGCGAAGAGACAGTTTGTGCAAGATTGTTAATCATCGCTTCAGTCGAAGAGTTCATATTAGATGTGTTAGATTGAGATGGAGGTGTTATGTTATTGAAAGAAGGTAAAGAGTAAGGTGGTGGGACCCTATGATAATTAGTCATAGGAGATGAATGGACAGGAGGAACACTACAAGGAGGAATGGAATGATTAAATGAATTGTCCCCTTGCGTCATGTTCATTTGTGAAGATGTAATAGGAACACTCATTGAAGGAATGAATGAAGAAGTCGGATTGAATGAAGGAAGAGGGTTAATTGAAAAGGAAGGATTGCCCCCATGACTAGTGATCACAGGAGGAATGTCTTGTGTAGAAGTAGCCATTATGTTTGATGTAAAGGTAGGTATGCTAGCAATAGAAGTCATCAAAGGAATAGAATGATTGACTTGTGTAGGAGGTTGTGTATAACCTAAAGTTTCGGTACAACTCTTCATAGGCATCACGTTCGAATTCACAATGTGTGAAATACCACGCAAAATATCAATTCCATTCTTATCACTTTGAAGCATACGTTTTAGACCCTGAATTAAAGGAAGAGCTTGACTATCAGGTATTCTTGAGACATCCATTGTCGAAAATCGTCAAATGGTTATCCAATTTCGAAAGTTGTTCTTCAGAAACCTCATGGAGAGCTTCTTCATCATTAGGAGGATTAGAGGAATTACCCATGTCCTCGTTAAAAAGGCTATTCAAATTAGGTTCAATCTCCTCGGAAAGACTTAATTCTACGGCTTCGTCTAACGGGAATAGTGTAAGTAGGACTTATTGTTGTAAAACTCATGCACTAGAGAAGGAGAGAAAATTTTGATTTTAGAGGTAGCAATTTTCAGTAAAATCAGCCAATCTTCTGGATTCAAGCTGTTAAATGCAATCACAACAGTCTCCCGAAATTTCGGAAAAAATGTCCAGGACCGTGGCGCTCGGAGTGCAACACGGTCCTTGCAACTTTTTTTGAAATTTGCAGGGATGAAAGGTATGATGATTTTAGAGCTAATCTGAAAAAATTGAGTGATTTTACGATCTGTAGATAGGCCAAATTAAAGTTGCAATCTCAAAATTGAACCCTACCCAGATTGTCGAAAAATGCAAAATTTGAATTTTGAAAAAGAGAGGGAAACTGAAATTTTGAATTTTATGATTTTAGAGGGAATGTCAAGAGCAATGCAAATTTTGAAATTCAAAAATTGACTCAATTTCACACAAAATTCAATTTTGAAAGCGGAAATCAAAGTTGTTGTAATTAAGCACTTAATTTCAAAAGTCACAAAATGCAAGAATTTGAATAAAGCACTGAAATTTTTACTGAATGCAAACACACTTTTCAGATTTAGGACAGTAAGAACATAATTTTGACACAAAATTTCAGTTTCAATGATTTTTGAATGTTTAAAAGCCTTAATCCAAGCAATCACAAGACCAACTTTGACTGTAATTTTGAAGGTGTTAAAATTGATAAAATCAGTCAAAATTCTGGATTTTAGCAGAAAAATATAGTAAGATCTGGCTCCTGAAATTTCGGAAAAAATGTCAAGGACGATGGCGCCCGGCGCCACGGTCCACGCAAATTTTTTCCAAATTTTCAGGGATGAAAGATATTGTGATTTTATTGCGGAATCCAAAGTTACAGCTGATTTGGAGATGTTTTGATCGGTGAAATTGTCGAACAAAGGTTGAATCAAGAGGGTTTCAAAAATTAGGGTTTTGACACTTAACCACTTAATTTTCAAAATTAAAGCATAGATATGAATTGATAATTTGTAATAGAAGGACAGATCTGAAACAAGCATTAACAATTCAATATTTCACAAGTTTAATTACTAAAAAGAAATTTTAGGGTTTTTATGCAATCACCTCTAAAATTTTGCAAAAGATCAAACATGGAAATGTAATCAATTTTTTCAGATCTAAGCATGAAAAATCAAAAAGGATGTTCACGTCAGGTTCACCAAAATGTAAAGCGAAAAAATCGCGATCGAACCCTAGTTGCTCTCCCCTCTTCCAACTCCAAGGAGAGAGAAGGGAGGTTCGCTAGGATTCGATGGTTTTCACTTAGGGGGGAGACTTTACATTCAAAAGAGGGGTTGAAACCCACAAGATCCAATCCCACGCAATGCAAGATTGGATGCTAAATGAGTTTCAAGGGTTAAGAAAGCAAGGCTACCCTCTTTTGTAAAGAATGTGCATAGGAGAATTAAGCTAGGAATGCATAGAAAGTGACAAAGATTCGCTTATAAACTGAGATAGGAATACAGTATGAAGCTGCGGACCTGGAATTAGCAGTAAAATGTCGATACGGCGTTGTCCTGCAAATTTGAGAAAAAGTTGTCGGGACGATGGCGCCCGGCGCCACGGTCCTCCGAAAAATCCGCAAAACGAAGGGGGATCTATTCGTCTCTGCACAAGGATTCCAGATCTTCAATTTTAGCTGCGTACCTGCAACCTACACACAGAAAAGCGAAGACGATTGGGGGGTTAGGGATTAGGGGTTTGCCTTTAGGTCAAACCTCAGTTTTGGAATTAACCAAGAAATGAGCAAGAGCTGTAAATGTAAATGACTGTAAAACAAGTACTAATACCTTGTTCTAAGGATGTTTGTATCCTTATGTGCAAAGGTTTAGATGTTGTATGTTGTATGTTGTAGTAGTATGTGATCTCCTCTTCAATGGTTGAATCCTTGTCTTGAATGCAACACTTAGCCTTGAATGGAGACTTAGAAGGAATGCTTGAATGCTTGAATGCTTGAGTATAGTTTCCACGCCTTTTCCATCATATCGAATGAAAGAAGAAAATGTAGTTTATATACTTGTCATTTAGGGCTGATAGACTGATTTTCCCGACCTTAGGCCGACCAGGAAATGATAATTTCCAAATTGCAAACAAAAAGACCCGAGACCCCTTAGGAGACCGGGCCCAAAATAGGACCCAGGGACCAGGGCGCTGGGCGCCTGGTCCTGAGGGACCAGGGTGCTGGGTGCTCTGGTCCCACCTCTTGGGACATCAGGGTGCAAGGAGGTTTATGCCAGGGTACTTGAAAAATGCAGTTTTTGGTGTTCTGAGCAAGTTTCGGGGTCTCCATTCAGGTTGCGTGTTGCGTCGCCATCGTGAAGACCGAAATGCAGTCGAAATTGCAAGTGTCACAATTTTAGGACGCTACAAATAGCCGATGAGCAATCCAATGATGATAAATCAGATGAAACTGATATAGAGGAAGTAGTTTATGTGGATATCAAAATGGATCAGATGAAGAAAGGTATGAAGAAAAAGCCCTAGTATCTCACATAAATACTAATGATTCTTGGATCATAGATAGTGGATGCTCACATCACATGACAGGTGATAAACACAAGTTTGTTGTGTTAGAAGACTATGATGGAGGCTACGTAAGATTTGGTAATGATGCACCATGTCTGGTAAAAGGTAAAGGATCTATAACACTTCTTGACAATGCAAGATGCAATAGGGTTGAAGGTTTGAAATACAATTTGTTGTGTAGCATAGCTAAACAATACAGGACAACGAATAGAATTTCAGAAAGGAATTGTCAAAGTTCATGACAAGCATTGAAAGTTAGCTGCTACCGGGACACAAACAAAAGGTAACACATTTCACCTTGACTCAACTCAGAACAAGTGTCTGTATGCAAAGATAGATGATACATGGTTATGGCATAAAAGGTTTTGTCATGTAAATTTTGATAATCTGATCAAAATAAGTAAGAAGCACTAAGTAAGAGGTCTATATAGCATCTACTTCCTTATGCTATGTGTCGAGGATGCCAGATGGGTAGAATGACAAGATCAAGCTTTACAAGTAAGTCCTACACTTCTAAGGGAATTTTAGATCTTGTGCACACTGATCTTTGTGGTTCTATGAAAGTTCAAAGTTATTATGGTGATAAATATTTCATATTATTTGTGGATGATTATTCAAGGATGATGTCAGTCATGTTTTTAAAAGAAAATTCAGAAGCTTTTCAAATGTTTAAATGGTAGAAGGCAAGAGTTGAAAATGAAATAAGAAGACAACTGAAATGTCTTAGATCAGATAGAGGAGGAGAGTTCACATCTGATGAGTTCAACTTATTCTGCAATGATCATGGTATAAAAAGACAAGTCTCTACACCGAGAACTCCACAACAAAATGGGATAGCTGAGAGAAGAAATAGATCTATTATGGATTGTGCCAAAACCTTGATGATTGAAAGGAAAGTGCCACAAACATTTTGGAGAGAAGCAATAATCACAGCAGTTTACACCCTTAACCGAGTACAACTGAAGAAAGGAACTTTGAAGACACCATATGAAATCTGGTATGACAAGAAACCTAATGTAAGTTATTTTAAAATCTTTTGAAGTAGATGCTATGTACACAAAGATGATAGAAATGGCAAGTTTGATCAGAAAAGTGAAGAAGGAACATTTCTTGGTTATTCTTCTAGAAGTAAAGCATTTAAATGTCTGATCAAATCATCTAACAAAATAGTAGAAAGTGAAAATGTGAAAATTGATGAATTTGCAGAAAGAAATGATGAAGGAAACTCCAAAGAACCAGAAGATTATGATGAATTTGTCTATGTTCAATCGACAAGTCCTACCGAGAAAACTGCATAAGGAAATGAAGAGAATATCCAGTTACCGAGTGATGAAGAAGATCATACAGAGCCTACCGAGCCTATATTAGCCAAGTATGTCAGAAGACATCATGCATCAAGTCAAATTATAGGAGATAAGGATGACCCAGTGATGACAAGGAACAAACTGAGATAGAACACATGTCTGATATCTAAATTTGAACCGAGGATAGTGAAAGAGGCATTTAACAGTGAAGATTGGATAAATGCTATGATAGAAGAGATTGATCAAATCAAGAAGAATGACACATGGACACTGGTCCCAAGACCGAAGGACAAAAATATAATTGGTACAAAGTGGATTTTCAAAAACAAGCTGAATGAAAAAGGTGAGGTCATTCGAAACAAAGCAAGACTAGTTTGCAATGGTTATGCCCAAGAAGAAGGAATTGATTATGGTTAGACTTTTGCACCTATGGTAAGACTTGGAGTAAGAACATTGTTGGCATATGCTGCTTACAACAATTTCAAGGTATATCAAATGGATGTCAAATCTGCATTTCTAAATGGTATATTAGAAGAAGAAGTTTTTATTGAACAACCTGAAGAATTTGTTGAAGACAAGAATAAAGATCAGGTATGTAAATTGAACAAAGCTTTATATGGTCTAAAAAAAGCACCTAGAGAATGGTATGAAAGATTGCACTCTTATTTAATCAAGATTGGTTTTATAAGAACAAGTGAAAATAGTAGCATGTACATGAAGAATGGTGAAAATGGAATACCGATCTCAACCATGTTTGTTGATGATATTATCTTTTGTGAAAATGACTCTCTATGCAAGAACTTTGGAAATGAAATGAGCAAAGAATTTGAGATGTCATTAATCGGTGAGATAAAGTATTTTATAGGTTTACAGATACTACAAATGAAAAATGAGATTTTCTTTACTCAATCCAAGTACATAAAGGAAATCTTGAAGAAATTTGGAATGGAGGATTCAAAACCAGTAAGTACTCCTATGACTACCAACTGTAAACTATCAAAGAATGATGAATCTGCATCTATTGATGAGACACTTTACCGATCCATGATTGGAAAGCTACAATATGTTGTTCACAACAGGCCAGACATAGCACATGCAGTGGGTATAGTTACAAGGTTCTCTGCAAATCCTAAGGAAACACACATCACAGCAATCAAGAGAATTTTTAGATACTTGAAAGGCACTGAGGATTATGGCTTAGTATATCAGAAAGGAAATGACTTTGATCTAAAAGTTTATACTGATGCTGATTGGGTAGGCAACATTGATGATAGGAAAAGCACAAGTGGAGGAGCTTTCTTTTTAGGAGAAAGACTAGTGAGTTGGCTTAGCAAGAAACAAGGATGTGTTTCACAGTCAACATCAGAAGTTGAATACGTTGTTGTAGCATTGAATTGTACCAACATAGCATGGATCAAACAACTGTTGGAAGGTATAAATGAGAAAGTTACCAAGCCAGTAACTATATTCTGTGACAATACTAGTGCCATTAATATTTCAAAGAATCCAGTTATGCACTCTAAGACAAAGCACATCTCTATCAAATATCATTATCTTAGAGAAGAAGCTCAAGAGAAGAAAGTGGTGTTGGAGTATGTTAGCACAAAGGAACAAATAGCAGATATCTTCACCAAGCCACTACCAAGGAACACTTTTGAGTATCTCAAAAGTAAGTTAGGGGTCCTACCCCTATCTTCTACTCACTGACCGAGTTCGGTGAAAGCATCAATTCAATGACTCTATAGAATATCTTTTAGGAGTTGATGCTGATTTACACACTTTAGGATGTTTTCAAAAGTTGTGCGGGAAACACTACAAGGAACAGGAATTGAAGACAAAATGCTCTGACCGAGACTAAGTTGACACATAACAGCAGGAAATCACTTCATACAGGAAGAAATTATGTTTTAGTTCTTTACTTTTTGGCATTGTTGTCAAAGGGGGAGAAGACTAAAGAAAAGGGGAGAAGACTAATGTATGGGGGAGAAGACTGATGATAGGGGGAGAGCATTTCAGCACTTTAGAATCTCACAGCAATCTAAATCAATTAGGTCAAATCAATTGGTTTTACCATCAATGCCAAAGGGGGAGATTGTTGGCATTATAACAAACAAGGAGAGATTGTTGGCATTTCAATAAGGATATTGAGAAGGTTGTTGATGACTATGGATATAACTGATTAAGGATGTTTACTGTCTTAATATTATTATTTTTTCATTGATGTCAAGAAATTGATTTTCTAATTCAGTATGATGTTGCCATATCTTAAAAATTATGATTTGATGAGTATAAAGATGTCAGTAAAAGACATGGAAAGAATCTGATGAATAAGGGGAGAAATAAGTTATTCAATGGGCAACTATTATCGAGTTAGACAATGATGAGATCATGATGTTTAGATTGTTTTAATATCATACATATGTTATTGATTGTAAGGTTAATACTATATGTATATGGTGAAAATGGATAACAATAATAACAATATTGAAAGGCTAAATGAATTCAACCACAAAACCCTAGCCTAACAACAACAAAGATTCACCATAACATATGAAGATTACCTAAGACAATGCAAATCACATGAAATCACAAAGATTATACCATCACATGTCCAATAGGGTTTTGATCTCCATTCTTCCTATCTCCATTGATCTTGCTTGATACATTTGCTCTCAGATTTTATATGCACAAGAGCTCAACAAAGAATGGAATGTGGTTGCAAGTAGGATCGTAGTGTGGTCAATTGCATAAAAGATGATTAGCATGAATGATTAGGATGATTGATTAGGGTTTGATAATGAAGGAAGCATCTCCTTATATAGAAGACACTATATGAAATGGAGGGATAAGATTGAGAGGTGTAAAAGGAGGTCGGCTATGATTAAAGGGTAGGTAAAAAAAATAATAAAATAATGAAAGGGGTGGGTAGTGTATGAATTAAGAGATGAATGACATGTGTCATAGGTAGAAAAGGTTAATGAATTAATTAAATAAATAAAAATTTATTTAATTAATAGAAGAAGTGGGATCAATTAAATAAATAAGATATTTATTTAATTTAGGAAAATGATAATTTAAATAAATAAATGTATTTATTTAAATGAGAAATAAGGCTAGAAGAGGATAAATGAATTAATTAAATAAATAAAGATTTATTTAATTAATAGAAGAAGTAGGCTTAGATAATTAAATAAATAAAATATTTATTTAATTAGACTGGACAATTTTAGGTGTCTACATTTTGCCCCTCTTTGAGACAATGCAGCTTGTTGCGTTGTTTCAAAGAAGATAAGATGAACTGATACAGAGTTGCCCCGGAATGGGAATGATATGCCCCCTTGAGAGATTCGATGAAAATGTCTAAAAAGATTGCAGACAATCTCTCGATAAGAAAGAGAGGCTAGAATGGACTGACCGGATAAAGTGACAGAGTCACGGGATAATGAAGACTGACTCGGGAAATGAAGGCGAGGGTAGGGTAGTCTATAAGATAGACCATGGGGGAAAATACATCCTCATTGTCATCTACACATCCACAAGAGCATATTGCAGAGCGAAAATAGAGCAGGAGCAGTCAGTAGCGATGGCTTTCACTCACAGATTTGACCGCGGTCACCGATTTCAGAGGCTAGCAGAGGCAGGAGAGCCGGTAAGTACCACCAAACCTCCTCGTACTTTGACACATTTAAATTTGTCATTAATGCATGTCGAATAGGGTAATAAATGTGCTTAGACTAGGGTCCAAAAAGTGTCAAAAATCATTTAGGCGCGTCTGCGTTGGTGCCAGGAGCGTCTGTGTCTGCTAGGCGCGTCTGTGTTTGTGTCAGGCGCGTCTATGTCTGGACCCGCGTCTGTGTCAAATGCGGCCGCGTCTGTGTTGTTCAGGCGCGTTTGTGCCAAGAAGGCACATCTATGTCAACTAGGCACGTCTATGCAGAGCATAGGCACGTTTGTGTCAGGCAGGCGCATCTGTGTTATTCAGGCACGTCTATGCAGTCTTTGAGGGTGTTTATGTCATGCCAGCACGTTTGCATTTGAAAACTATGAATTTGCATCTTCTAGGTCAAATCGACAGTTCTGTGATGAACATACACTATCGATTGGATAAGCTGCTGAGAGGATACACTCAAGCAGGTCCTCTAGGAAGACTAGGATAGATCAAGGCACTTTGTGATGAACAGTGAGTACCAAGATAGAGTACTTTGTGATGAACAGGGAGTACTGAAATATGAGCAGCACTTTGTGATGAACAGGGAGTGCAAATGTGAGTAACACTTTGTGATGAACAGGGAGTGTCACACACGTAGTACTTTGTGATGAACAGTGAGTACCACTAGGATAAATAGCAACACTTTGTGATGAATAGTGAGTGTCACTAGGGTAGATAGCCATATGCATTTAGATAGTGAGTAGCATTTTGTGATAAACAGTGAATGCCACTATGACTGACATGAGTGAGTTGTTTGACTACAGGAGTATTTGCCGATGCTAGAGTCACAGGAGAGATTCCCATCTACTCAGAGGTTGTGACCTGAGTTGACAGCCAAGGACAAAGCCACTATCGAGGAGATGGGTCTGAGACATGTATTGTATGTGCCTGAGTTTTGGGCGACCATGGGTTTGCTGACTGCACTGGCTGAGAGATGGCACTCTGAGACGTGCACATTACATCTGTCGATGGGTGAGATGACAGTCACCCTGGAGGATGTATATAGGATTATGCGGATACCGATTGATGGGGAGCTAATCCCATACAATCGAGATGGTGATAGAGAGGCCCTGAGATGAGTATTCCAGGACCTTGGACTAGAGATGAGGGTAGGACACGTGGCATGGGACACCATGACAGCCACCGGGATAGCATTGTCGGCTGTGATCAGAGGAGCTATCAGTGGTTTCCTGTGTCCGGATAGGGCAACACAAGGTTTGGCTGTGGGCTGAGGAGGAGCACTAGAGACGCTAGTGACACAGCATACCAAATATGCCTAGGGACCATGTGTGTTGGCCAACCTGTATTATGAGCTTCATCAGTTTGTTTATCATGGATCAGTGGGATTGGGCTGCGGAGTTACATTGCTGTAGGTATGGGCTTACGAGCATCTACCAGTTACCTGACCGATACACTTCAGGGGCAGAGGTCATGGACGTAGCTTTGTGCATTTGTATGACATGATCACATCACAACCACGGATTGGCAGGCTAGAGTATTGGTGGCGGGTGATTGATGACATTGATGAGGTCATATGGCGACCACATCTGGCCTACGAGCAGTGGGAGGATGACGCAGTTGAGCTTCCCTTCACCTTCTGGAGCAGGTATTTGATTGAGTGGATGCCCTATGTACTGGAGAGGCAGCTGGTAGATAGGATTGGCTGACAGTTTGGCCGGATTCAGAGGATGCCCCGGGGATCAGGCATGTATGCCCACACAGTCAGAGATCAGGCATAGTTTGGGCCATTATTGTCGTATGATCAGGTAGTGACACAGTTGGTGGAGATGATACCTCTACCCTGGGACATGTGGCTAGAGATTGAGGATGCCGGCATGGATGCCGAGTATACAGCTTATTGGGTAGAGCATTTGTTCCCCCGATTGATAGATCCAGGAGAGGCACTGGAGGGAGATGGTGGTGGTGACGAGGATGATGGTGGAGGTGAGGGGGCAGAGGCCAACAGAGGAGGAGAGGAGTAGTTGGAGAGAGGCGAGTTGCACCTCGAAGGGAGGGTGGTGAGGAGAGGCAGGCTCGGGTGGTGAGGGGTCACGGTGGATTGCCTTTACAGGAGCTAGTAGCACAGGGTCCTAGGCAGGTGCAGATACAAGGACAGGGACAGAGATAGGTACCAGTACAGGCACAGGGGCAGGCACCTGCAGAGGAGGAGCCATAGGCAGGGGTAGAGGCAGAGGGGGTTGACCAAGTGGAGGCTGAGCTGCTGGATCTGAGGGAGATCTACCAGGGCCAGGCAAATGAGATCCAGGATCTAGAGAGGGAGAGGGATCAGCTCAAGACTAGGCTCAGGGATACTGAGTGAGAGCGGGATCAAGCTATCCAGCGCTACACAGAGGCTGAGACAGCACTGAGGGCTGGGAGGCAGGTAGCAGAGGACACAGGGGCCGGATACGCTTATGTCCTGTGGGTAGGAGAGGAGATAGCCTACTGGAGAGACTTCTACTATGGTGCAGTGCCAGTAGATCAGCAGGCGAGGATCTTCCATAGACCATCGCGTACAGCGACAACTACGGGAGGGAGCCGGAGGAGACATGCATCGAGTGGTGGGGTTATGGGTCCTCCACCACCACTAGATAGAGGAGACAGGAGGGATGATCCTGGGGTGGGTCCTTCAGGGGCTTAGATTCCACCGAGGCCAGGTGGCTCCGAGGGAGGGAGTTCATCATAGCCATAGAGGGCTTCCCTTTGTATCAGTACTGTACCATTTTTGTATTGTAGACAACTGCGGGTGCTTTTGTAGCCATATGATTTTGACGTCATTGTATCATGACACTTTTTTGAATATATATATGAGATGATTCATCTTTGTAGCAGCTATATGCATGTGTACCTATGTGATGAGATGTTCTTATGATGTATGTTTATGATATGGATGCAAATATGTATATGATGCAATGCAATATATATGTTTTTTGTTCGTTTATGTTTTAAAATGTTATGCATGATGCAAATGTGAATGTAAGTAATGCAGATGAATATGAAAATGCAAATGTAAATTGGGCTAACAGGTGTTGTGTGCAGGATGTGATGCAGTTGTGATATCTATATGTATATATGAAATGCTTATATGTGGTAATGCAGGTGCAACTACATGAAATGCAAATGTTTTTTTTTTGGTGTGTCATTATACTCAGTCATGTAATAGCAGGCTATGCAGACTCGAGAAGGAT
Organism: Cryptomeria japonica; assembly: GCF_030272615.1. Classification (NCBI taxonomy): domain Eukaryota; kingdom Viridiplantae; phylum Streptophyta; class Pinopsida; order Cupressales; family Cupressaceae; genus Cryptomeria; species Cryptomeria japonica. The sequence continues at coordinate 44,429,251 of NC_081412.1, read as the reverse complement.
GATGGAAGTCAATCAAGAAAGGGGGGTGGAAGACAAAAGATATGAAAGTGAAAGAGCTTCTTGTGCATTATCATCATTGAGCTTTATTATGGCAAGTAGGTTATGACAATCGAGGCATATGTTCGACCCAGAAAGTCATTGTACCTGTTTGCATGGAGATAAGACAGTCACTAACAAGGAATGCCCCAATTCATACTAGACTCACAGTGTCCTCATATCCTTGGACAAGTCATAGCATTACTAAGAGACAATCCATAGACAGAAAATACAAATAGGTGACGATACCCCACTCTCACCTTTCTAGTCAAAGACATCCTAGAGATAGAATCTCTAGTCAAAGACATCCTAGAAAAGCTAAAAGACATGTCACCAGAAAGATAAAATCAAAAGAAAACCAAGACTCGACACCAACATCCACTGTATTCCTCAAGTTTAGTGTCTCTTGTCACCTACATAAGTTTTATTTGATTGTGGTCACAATGTTTACTTTCACAGAAAGGATAGATAGCACTGAACCATAATGTTGTCTGAGTCTGTTGAAAGATTTGATTTGTTGAAGCCCATTGTTGCTGTTGTGTCTCATCTAAAACTTACTGAATCCATGAAACTGATACTTTATTGCGGAGAAGATGAAACTTTATTACGGATCTGTGATGCAAATGTTGCTTTATTGCGGATTGTGCGTGGATAGACTAAAGAAAGATGGAAGAAACTGTACTACTTGAAACATGTGATGTTCTCAGTTCCACACCCATTACTAGACATAGGATTTTGCCTTAGCCACGGATAGGATCTGATTTGTTATGAATGGAAAGGGATGAAAAGGAATGGTTTATTATGAATGGCTAACCAATCTTGGGTAGATCAATAACAAGCCATGATGGGAATGGGTAAGTTTATTATGGATGAATTGGTCGTGAGTGTGTGCAAAGTGAAATGATGAAAGAGAATCCTAAAGGAGGGAGGAGCAATGTCTCTACGCATGGTGCTGGTGACCCAGTTTTCACCATGGTACTTGCCCAAGGTGCCAAAAAAGTGGTTTTCACCGTTGGACGAAATTATTTCTCTTTACTTTTTTTGATTTTTCAATGTTTTTTTGTGTCACAAGGCGCCTATTTGCCAGGTTTTCACCAAGTAACGATTTTTTTGTTTTATAAATTTTTTTTTGAATTTTGAATTAGGATACTCTGAAGAGCTATGTGTAGAACCTTCGAAGGTGCATGCTATTGATAGGATCCTCCAAAGGTTCACCTTCTATAGTTGAGAGCTTATATGCACCAGATCCATATGCTGCTGTAATAATGTAAGGACCAAGCCAGTTTGGTTCGAATTTGCCCTTCTTCTCTCTATCTTGTTGATTTTTAGGATTTTCTCTAAGAACTAAGTCACCTACCTCAAATGTGCGAGGCTTGACCTTGTGATTGTAGCTGCGATGTTCCTTGATTGAATGATGTGTAGCTTGAGTGACTGTCTTCTTAGATGAAGGAACTGAGATAGAATTACTAGTGTGTGGACTACATAAGCCCTTATGCGTGTCACCTAAAGAAGTTTGGGCATTCCTGATAATAAAGTCCTTTGAGGAAGCTCCATTAAAGGTCCATGATGTATCACCAAAAAGGAATGGATGTGTGGAACAAGTGGATGAGTGATGGAGGCTTATGATTACGAAAAGAAGTGAAAGTAGGATAGCATGATGGAGACTTGGGATCAACAAGTATGCTTTTTGACTTAAAATTGTAGAACTTTTGCCCCTAGTTATTTTGATATTAGGGGAGATCAACTCTTGTTCTTTTTCTTTTGTAGGATTTTTATCCTTGACTTTGATTTTTGCAGAGTCCAATAGCTTTTGATTTTGATTTGGACTAAAGGAATTTTCTTTATTTTTGACTTTTAGGTTTTTCTTTTCAAAGCTTGATTTTTCATCCCCAATTAGTAAGGGCTTTTGTAATTCTTGTTGATCCAAGTCTAGGAGTGGAGTGGAAATGGAATGAGTGGATGATATGGTAAAGCTATGTGAGTTATCAAGAGGGCTGGCGATATGCTTAATAGATTCTTCGTTGGAACCACTCTTAGGACTATTGATATCAAGAGCTGCTTGCACCACTAGAGGAGATTTGCATTCAGACTTAATAGCCACAACACTAGGTGGTTCACACCCAATTCCTTGGCATTGCAAATTGTTTGTAGGTTGTTCCTGTTGACAAAATACCTTAGGAGATAATGGGAGTTGGTCAACATGAAATATATACTCACCACATCCTAGGTCTTTAATCTTGAACTTTTCTTTTAGCTCTGCTTGTTTGAATGTAGAAGCTTTTAAGGATTCAGGATCCACATATGTCGATGAAGGAACAGCTTCGCGATTGACTGGGATTGTTATTTCTAATTGAGGTTGCAGATTGTTGCAATATATGAATGGATTTGGATCCGCTTTGATGGTCACTTCAACTCCATTGTGTGGAAACTTGATACATCGATGATATGTAGATGGTACTGCGCTCATCTCATGAATCCAAGGACGTCCCAAAAGTATGTTGTATGTGAGATCTAGATCAAGGACCTGAAAAACCACATCCTTTGTAACTGGCCCAACTCTAAGAGGTAAGGTGACTGTGCCTTTGGATGAACGCTCTTCATCGTCATATGCCTTGATGGTGATTTTGTTTGTAGAATTCACAGCTTTATTAGAATATCCCAATTGTTTAATTGTGCTCAATGTACAAATGTTTAGACCTGCTCCTCCATCTATCAAGACTCATTTGATTCTATGTTTGTGTATGAAGGCTTCAATGTGTAATGGTGCATTATGTGGCTGACTTACAGAGGCATCATCGGCTTCTATGAATGTAAGGGAGTGTGGAATGGAAAGGTATCCCACCATGGCTTGAAATTGGTCCACGTTCAGATCAGTAGGAACAACAGTATCTCTCAAGATTTTGTCAAGAATGGATTTATGTGCGGGGGATATGCGTAGGGGCTCAAGAATGGAGATGAGCGTAGGTGTCTTCCCTAACTGTTCTACAAGGTCATACTTAGGTTTGGTTGATGAGGAGGCAGTGTTCTTGGCTGGAGCACCTTGCAAAGTGATTTTACGTTGATGAGTTGTGACATAACATTCAGAGGTAGGTTCAGAAGAAGATCCAACACCTTTTAGGACAATCTTGGGTCTCTAGGTAGAATTCTCAGATGCTTTGTCCTTGATGATAATAGTAGAGATGTAATTGTCCATCGAGATGTGATTGATAGTTGAATCATAGTTATAGGATGCTCTGGTATAGTTGGTTTGATCCTCTGTGGCTTTAGCTTTTCCTTTGTCATGTTTTGGGAATGGTTCCTTAAACATCTCATGTTCTTGATTAGACGAATGTCCCTCAATCTCAATGTCACCTCTATCAATGAGATCTTGTATGATGTTCTTCAGTCGATGACAATTTCCTATCTTATGACCCTTGCTCTTATGAAATTCACAATACTCATCATCATTCCACCAATTTGGTTTGACCTTTGGTTCATATGACGGGAAATCTGGAATTGTGATCACCTTGTTTGCCACTAACTTCTTGAAAACTGACTCAAGTGGTTCTCCCAATGGAGTGTACTTCCTTCGTGATCTAGAAGTTGTTTGAGTATTCACCTGATTGTTTGTAGAACTTGATCTAGAAAAAATGAATTTGGGTCGCACTGTGTTGGCATCGACAACACCATCATTGACCGTATTCTTGTTTTTATTCCAAAATCTCGGCTTGTCTTTTCCTTTAAAGTCATCTTTGTTTTCCTTGAATATTTTAATGACTCCTTGTTCAATTAGGACCTTTTCTGTCGCTAAGCCTTTTTTAATGATGTCCTTGAAGGTGGACAAACAAGCTTTCCTTAGATCATAGCCAATGTCTTTGTTAACATTTTGGGTGAACATTTCTACCATTTGTTTTTGTGGAATTTCACAAGAGCATCTGCTGGCTAGATTTCTCCATCTTTTTAAAAATGATGCAAAAGATTCTCCCTCTTTTTGCTTAGTATTGCACAACGTAGTGACTGATATGTCTGTCTCTATGTTGTAGGAGAAATGTTGAATAAATGCCTCTGCTAAGTCACCCCATGACTTAATTCCAGGTGGAAGTTGGGAGAACCATTCCATATCTTGATCACCTAAGCTTTGTGGGAATAATCTCATCAAATATGTCTCTTCTGCTGCTACCTCAATGCAAGCTATGAAAAATTGTCTTATGTGTGCCTTAGGATCCCCTTTTCCTCTATACTTATCAAATTTAGGCGTCACAAAGTGTGTAGGAAAAGGAGGCATTGGAATGCTCTTGTCAAATGGATAAGGACATATGTCTCTCATTGTGTATGTTGGCTTTGGTGTATTTATGTCCTCCATTTTCTTTTGTAAGTCCCTGATTTGTTGCTCCAAATTGCTCTTAGGTGGAGATCGACTTCTTGGACCATACCCCATGCTTGAGGCACCAATTGGAGGAGGAGCATGTTGCATATATGGATGATATTGATCATACACATGTTCATATGGAGGAGGTCTGTAATGATGTTGTGTATATGGACCACTTGGTATAGATTCATGTTGAGGAACCCCATATCTATTGTGCACATGTATACCATATTCTACAAGCATGTCATGTTCCATTGTGTTGCCCCCAAATTTGACATGAGGTTTCCTTGTGTCCAAATTTTGAGCATGCCTTTGAATATCCAATTGCTTTGGTGGTTTATCCTTAGCATTGGTATGTGATTGAGCATATCTGTCTGCATAAGACTTCCATAATGGTCTGCGAAGGTGGGTATCATATGTTTGACCATGTGTATGTGGGACCTCTAGTTTTTGAAACAAAGCTGATGGTGATTCAAGTACCATATGTGGTCCTCTATTTCCTCCACTATTAGGTCTCCTTTGATCCATATTGGAGTGAGGTTGTTGCAAAGGTCTATGTTCCATTATTTGAGACATGTCAAAATCATGAGGTATCTTGGCTCTACTTTGTGCCATCATTTGTAAGAAGTATTGTCTATCCCTCCTCATTATTCCCTCAACCAATCGATTGAAATGGGGATTCATAATGGATTCTTCCACATCTGCTGAATGTACTGAAAAGTTGTCCACATTGTCATTGTGTGTAGCATTGTTGTTTATAGTGTCCATGTTCTCAACATTTGGAATGTTTCTATATGTTAGGTAATGTAGTATGATCAAAATTGAAAAAGATATCATTGTCATACTCATAAGAACTCATGTTTGCGGACTCTTGAGCCTCTTTAGTTTCTCTCCTAGATTTTTGAAGGCGGGTTTCAACCATGAACTAGGTATTGACCAAGATGTGTGAGACTAGATGAAAGATGGAAAGAGTATGGAAGACCAAGAGTTGGATGGAATGTAAATGAATCTGAAGTGTACTTGCAATGTCCAAAGTGTAAGACCAAGTATGTATGTAGTAGAGTAGGTGTGACTCCAAAGAGAGGATAGTTTCTCTTGATGAGGTAAGTTGACCTTGACTCTAAGTAGGACCAAATGAGACCCAAAGGTAAGAAACCTTGATGAGGGACCACTTAGCAAAGTGTTGTTGTATGTAGTGTGTTGACAAAGTATGATGAGGACAAGCAAGTGACCTTTTGACTCAAGTTTAGACAAATGTGAATGTAATGTAAGGTGTAAAGAAATGATGGATTTTGTGAGACCCAAAGACAAGTTGAATGCTAAATGAAACCCTAGAGAGATGACCTAGGAAGCTCAAGAATTCCGAAACTGACTGTGTTGTTTGTTGGATTGTAACAGTTTTTCAATTCTGGACACAGACGAGCCTGTATACTTCACAGACGCGGTTTCCCGACACAGACGCGGCTCTATTTAATGCATACGCGCTTCTGAGATTTTTTTGTTTATGTTTGCTGGACTGTAACAGTTTTTCAATTCTGGACACAAACGCGCCTGTATACTTCACAGACGCGGTTTCCCGACACAGACGTGGCTCTGTTTAACGCATATGTGCTTCTGAGATTTTTTTGCTTGCCAAATGCAATGTTGACTGTTGGAACACAAACATGATTCTGTCCTTCACAAATGCAGCTAGACAACACAGATGCTATTATGCCCGACACAGACGCGTTTTTGCAAATTTTGTGCAATTTTTCCAATCTGTGAAGTTGTTTTGTTGTGACCAAACCTGACTGTTTGACTGATTTTTGTGACAAGAGGACACAGTGTTGATAAGGACTCAATGTTTGCAAGTGTCTAGACTCAAAATGACTCCAAAAAAAGTGTGTTGTTTGATGTAAAAATGTTTTGCATACACTTGAAGACACAAAAGACACAATGTTTTGTTGTTTGGTCTTGAATGTTTTAAATGTTTAACATAAGTCAAGCACAATTCTTATGGCTGGCCAAGACAATAGTTGTTGATCCCACATGGGGTTTTACCCCCAAGGCTACGCTATTCAGAGTGGATACTTAGATGCTTGACCTCACTGGCTCCACCCTCGGCACTCACTTCTCGGGTCAGCCAAGCATCAGTCCCCACGAAAACTCCCCGTGGAAAACTTTGTATCTCTACTAAGAACCGTATGTGTGTGGGCCGCTACCAGAGGTCCGACCTCCTGCCCCAACAACTAGAAGGATTTGGGCTTTTAAAACAGAAAGGTGCTAGTAAGGGCATCCACTTGTGTGGCCATACACGCGGCACTTTCAGCTCTATAAATACAGAAGGCTCCCAGCCGGTAGGGGTTACACCCTACAAATGATCAAATAAATTTGATCAAATGGGTTTATGGGGAGACATAGTGTCGGTATGAACTAATCAGCACACGTTATCCATAGTTTTCACCATGAATACAGTTGTTTATAGTGGTTCGAAAGAGGTGGGTTTTCCTCGCTACCACTTGGGTCATTCTCTTCTCACTAGTAGTCCTAATGACCACACGGGAAGACAGGACCTCTAAAGATTAAACAAAAAGAGCCTATTGCTCAAGACACAAATGACAATGATTCAATTTTAGTGCACCAATTGAAGTGTTTACTAGTCTATGAAAAAAAGGCACACAATAAAAATCCAAAAGACCCTTGCCAAGGACCTGCAACAAATATTTATTAGTAGTTTGGATTGTTTCAAATGATCACCCCTTCCTACAAGCACACAAGTTAGGCAAATTTTAGATCCAAAAGACTTTGTGAAATAGGGGCCTTCAACAATGCGTTTTGTTGACCAATTCAAAGATTTGATTCATCATAAAAAAAGACCACCTGTAAAATTTCAAGAGATTTCCAGAAATGTAAGAAAATCCAAAAAATTTGCTAATTTGTTCCAAAAATTAATTTTTTATGAAAAATCATAAAAAATTCATATAAAATGCAAAATCGATCCAAAAAATCTGAAATTTTTACTAGAGAGTCTTTATGGTCTTCCAAACTTGCACAAAAAATGTTTTGCAACAAATCTAATTAGTTTGTGAGATATGAGTAAAATAATGCAAAACCCTAATTTTCAAAGATCTGATTTTTGAAGAATAATTTTGCATCAAATTTAAAATCACAAAGAACATATCCTATGTATAATTCTGAGAGATTTCTAAAAATGTAAGAAAATCTGAAAAATTTGCTAATTTGCTCTCAAAATTATTTTTTTATGAAAAATCATAAACAATTCATATAAAATGCAAAATCGATCCAAAAAATCTGAAATTGTTACTGATTCTTTCTGATAATTTTTATGACCTGCACAAAAAATTTGATGTCAAAATTCAAAGTTGTTTGTGAGATTTGATCAAAATAAGGAAAAACCCTAATTTTTAAAGATCTATTTTTTAGGAAAATATTTTGCATCAAAATTAAATTCACAATAATAACAATAATAACAATATTGAAAGGCTAAATGAATTCAACCACAAAACCCTAGCCTAACAACAACAAAGATCCACCATAACATATGAAGATTACCTAAGACAATGCAAATCACATGAAATCACAAAGATTATACCATCACATGTCCAATAGGGTTTTGATCTCCATTCTTCCTATCTCCATTGATCTTGCTTGATATATTTGCTCTCAGATTTTATATGCACAAGAGCTCAACAAAGAATGGAATGTGGTTGCAAGTAGGATCGTTGTGTGGTCAATTGCATAAAAGATGATTAGCATGAATGATTAGGATGATTGATTAGGGTTTGATAATGAAGGAAGCATCTCCTTATATAGAAGACACTATATGAAATGGAGGGATAAGATTGAGAGGTGTAAAAGGAGGTCGGCTATGATTAGAGGGTAGGTAAAAGAAATAGTAAAATAATGAAAGGGGTAGGTAGTGTATGAATTAAGAGATGAATGACATATGTCATAGATAGAAAAGGTTAATGAATTAATTAAATAAATAAAAATTTATTTAATTAATAGAAGAAGTGGGATCAATTAAATAAATAAGATATTTATTTAATTTAGGAAAATGATAATTTAAATAAATAAATGTATTTATTTAAATGAGAAATAAGGCTAGAAGAGGATAAATGAATTAATTAAATAAATAAAGATTTATTTAATTAATAGAAGAATTAGGCTTAGATAATTAAATAAATAAAATATTTATTTAATTAGACTGGACAATTTTAGGTGTCTAAACTATACTATGGTACTGAGCAAAGAACCTAGTCGGTAAACCCTAAGGAACCTAGTCGGTAAACCCTAAGGAACCTAGTTCGTAAACCCTAAGGATATCACTATTAGTTAATGAAGGCAGAATGTCTACCGAGTGAAGCTTAGTATTTACCGAGTTGCAACTGAGTAGAAACAGAATGCATTGAATGAATAAAAGCATTATTTAATGAAGGAAGCTGATGAGTTGGCTATGATTAAATGATTGGTATACCGTGCATGAAGTTTGTTAAAGAATCTATGGCAAAGGAAAATCAACAGGAAGATCTACAATTCAGATTGAACCGCAATACCCTAGCACAAGTTCCAAGAAATATATGCAAGTTCCAAGGTGAGGTAAAACTTTTTCAGATTGAATGATACATTGAACCTGGTCAAAGTTTGAAGATCTGATGGCTATGATTGATCATGGGATATGTGATCAAGAATCTAAGCGGTTGGCAATTTTTTTATAAATAAGGAATTGTGGATAAACAATGTATGTGGGAAAGTGTATGCACAGGGATGCTACATAGTGATTACCAAGCACAGAAGCTTGACGACCTATTTGAATAACATAGTATAGAGCCTAGCAGATGGACAAGATAAGTCCTATTGTATTGAGCAAATAAGAATCTTCTTTAGCATTTTAGATGTGAAGTTGCAGATAGATTTTTATTACTGTTATTTTGTGAAGTGACAAAAAATCTCTTAACCGAGTGGACTTAACAGTCTTATTTGTAAAACCCTCTAGCAAGGTGACATTCTGATTGAGTGTTTGAAATTCTTTAACAAGGTCACTTTTAACAAGGTGAAGATCCTAACAGATCTGAGGGAAATCCCTTAACCGGGTCACATCTAGCAATGTGTTTGTAATCTTTAACAGGATTTGCTTTTAACCGAGCATACTCTAGAAGAGTATATTTCTTAGTGGGTCCAAAATCCAACAGTGGTTTTTCCCTATTTGGGTTTCCACGTTAAATCTGGTGTTATGAGTGTTATGATTTTTATATGCCTTTGAGTTTGCATGTTTAGTAGTTTTGGTTATATTGCTGAAGTATATGTTATCAAGGTTGAATCTGTTGTTTTTATAAAAATATTAAGTTTGTATGATTCACCCCCCCCCTCTCATCTTATTAGCTTGGCATATGTACTTAACATTAAGTATCAGAACTATCAGAAGTTTCACAACCCTCAAGTGAGAGACTCTCTTTATGAGAGCGAACTCAAGGGGTGTATATGTGACCCTTGTTGCATGGCTTGGTTTGTGCATTTGGGGGTCATAAGGGGAGAAAGTATGGCTTGAATGTCTTGGGGGGGCATAAGGAATGTGGGGTTAATGAACTTGTGATATATCTATGTTTATCATGAGGTGGCTTTGTGATCTACTATTCTTGCAGTCTCCTCAGGGTATTTGGTCCACTACCACCCATGTAAAATCATCACATTTTGTGATGGAGTGTAGCCTTGGTTGGGGAAGTGTTTGCTATATGTTTTTCCCTTGCTTGTTGTATTTGCATGTCTGTAACCTATCTAGGGCTTGGTTCTCCAAGCTCGGGGGTGGCTTCTAGTAAGCCTAGGCTAGGAGGTGAGAACTCCATGGTCAAAACCTTATCATTTATTTGCAGGTTGCTTGGAAAGAAAAGAAAAAAACAAGTTTGAAAGTTGTGGGTTTTTACTTGATTTGCAAAAAAATATGAGGGAATGGGATATCATATTTTAGTTGCAGCAATGTAAAGGAAAAGATATATGTTGTATTTATTTTTTTTTTTAAAATGCATTCATTTTATTTAAAGTCCTCATTTAAAAGAAATGAAAGACTAGATGGGTATCTCACGCCTATTGTAATGTTGACTATCTTGTATTCTAAGTATTCTTTGAAAGAAAAGTATTATTTTGTCTCAAAATGAAATGTTTATGTTGGATTTTAAGTTATGTATTGTTCTTGAAATAATGTTTATTGCATTCATGTTATTTTTGAAAATAAAGGTTCATTTTATCTCTTTATGCATATTGAAATAATGGAAATGAGAGAAGTAGTAAGCTTGCATGTTGGTAAGAGAAAAGTAAGCACTTTTATTCCCATTTACAAATTATGGTTAAAAAGATTTAATTTGTCTATCTCTAAGCAATATTTCAAAAGATTCCTAGTCTAATATAGTTGCTGTTAAAATTTATTAAATTCTATCACTTCATTTATTTGCAGTAAATAAACCTAGAAGTAGTAATCCATCTCTAAGGTTAGCAACTAGATCGTCCATAGAAAAGAAGAAATACATTATTTAAGTCTGTTAGTTTAGAGAGCTTGCTGTTATGTGATTTAAAAAAAAAATACATGCCTCAGGCCTAAGAGAATACCTTGCCTTCATACTACCGTGGTTAGTTTTAAAGGAAAAAAAATATGGCTAGACCTAATGTCCCATATTAAATAAATAATATAAAGATAAAATCTATTATATGCGCAATAGATTTATGCGTAGATTTAAATGAAGAAATGAAAAAAAAAAATATGACTATTGCTATGCTGCCATTTATTTTATTTTATTCCTACAAGTTAAAAATGACAATATTCATCTATGTAAAATTCTTATTAATCCTATCCTTGATTTAACCAACGAAATATATGTGTGTGTGTGTGTGTGTGTGTGTGTGTGTGTGTGTGTGTGTGTAAATATATATATAGAGAGAGAGAGGTGAATATATATATATATATATATATATATATATATATATATAATTTTTTAATAAAAAAAAGGAGATAAAATAAAAAAAAAGAGATTTTTTTTGTTGCTAATAAAAAAAAGGGAATAATCAAATGGGGGAGCCTCGGCCCCCCCGCACTGTGGGTGGCGACCCCCAGCGGCGGCTGCAACCGCACTGTGGGCCATAACCCACAGACGGGGAGGCTTCGGCACTCCTCTGTTGGCGACACCCCACATCGGCGGCAACAGCCATGCTGCGAGCCGTATCCCACAGCGGCGGCCAAGGCCACATTGTAGGCCGTGACCCGCAAGCACGACTGCAGCTGTCCCTGTAGGCAGCCCTTGCAGCCCCCATGGTCTTCCCCCACCCCGCACCTCCGTCAAAGCTCCGCTCCTCCGCGGCCTCCTTCATAGCCCTCTGCCATAGCTCATTCAACCTGCACAATACAAGAGCCCTAACCCAAACTTTCGGGTTAGGGAAAACTCTGAGTAAGCTTCTTAATAAGTTTTGTAAAGTAGATTTTTATTTAGGGTTTGCATAATATATATAAAAAAAGGGGAAAGAAAACTCATAAAGAAAGAAAAAGGGGGGAAACCCTATTCAAATTTTGAATAGGGTACCCCATGTTTATTTGGGAATTAATTGATTAGTTTTAAATTCATCAATTGTATAAATTTAAATAGATATAAATATATATATATATATTTTAAATGTACATATATAAGAATTTATAGAGTAAATTTAAATATGATGTTTTAAATTTTAATTCTTTTGAAGCTTTATAAGTTAGGAAATTATAACGATTCCTTTTGTATGATTTTTGGCCATAGGGGATTCACTTTAGTCCACCTAAATTTAGGCTTGTCGGGAATAAACTTTATAGGACAAATTTTACTATGGATTTATTTAGCCCCTTTAGTCAAATTTTAGACACTTTATAATTATTATTAAAATAATTCATGGGATTTAAAAATCCAATTGCTAGAGTTAATTTAATTAATTCCTACAATGATTAAAAAGAATGATTAAGATTAATAATATCCCTTGTCAATTTAATTAGAGATTTTTTTGCGTAAAGGAATTTATTTATTTATTTAATGGTGAGATAATAATAAATTATTTGGAAGAGGATATCGTGGTGGAATTATATATTTTCGAAAATAAGTCCAAGACCTTGATCTTCGAACTCATTTAGCCTAGATGGAATCCAAAACTAAATAGAGCAATTAACATTTTAACGTTTGACAATTCATTTTTCAATTGCTCGATTAATTAGTATTGTTACATTAAAATCATATTAATAATTAATCTATAGATGCAAGATTTAATCAAGTTATGAAGGGAGGATGTATTATCACGGATGAAGGAAACTTGTTAGGAGATAAATAATTATTATTGAATCTAGTAATTATATTAATGCCTATTAGTAGAAGTCGATCTAATTAAGGATTATAATTTATAACCGTAATAAAAGGGACATTCGATGTGAATTTATTATTGTCCCTTTAAAAAATCATTTTGTTCTATTTGATTATAGGAGTTATCATAAACTGATATGTTAGGAATATCCTGACTTTGTCGTATAGGAGTTTTATAGAAACCTAAGGCTTCTAGATAATTTTGTTCTATTCATCGCTCACGTTAGAAAAATGTTTTATTATAATTTAAGATTCTGCTTGGAACAACCTATTAAGTTGTCACATCTAATTAAACATGGTTTGCATATAATTAAGTGTATCAAAAAAAAATTGATTTTGCCCAAAAGTTTGGGCATGACATTTATCCTTAGGTGTAGGAACAAGAATCCATGTATTATTTTTATCAATTTGATTCAATTCTTCTTCCATAGCTTTAATCCAATTTTCATCCTTGCATGCTTCATCAACATTCTTACGTTCAATCTTAGAAATCAAACAAATTTCTTTAGCAAGTCTTCCCCTACTTATCACACCTTTATTCTTATCACCAATAATCTATTTTTTTGAATGAATCAATCTTACATACCTAGGGGTTTTAGGATTTTCTAGAATTTCAAGTTCTTAAACTCTTTCTTCTGCACTAGCATCTGCACCTTCATTCTTAGACTTTTCTGGAGCAATCTGAACATGACTCTGGGTCTACACTAGCTTTCCTTTATCTAAACTGGCATCTTGATCATCAGAATCATATCTGCAAGACCTAATCCATCTTACATTACATTCATCAACCTTTACATTATCACTTTCAACCATCTTTCTCAATCTTTTATTATAACACCGACAGGCCTTACTTTCAGTAGAATAACCAAGAAAGATCCCTTCATCACATCTAGCATCAAACTTTCTAAGATCTTCATCTCTTTTGATATAACATTTATTACCAAAAATTCTGAAATATCTACTAGTAGGAGCATGACCAAACCATAACTCATAAGGAGTCTTACCAATATCACCTGTCATATGATGTGAGCAACCACTATCAATTACCCATTCATCTTTCTCCTCAACTTTAGCAGCTAAATATTTCTCTTTATTAGTATATCTTATAGAATTTGGAGTCACAAGATCATCTTCCTTGATAGCAATGAACAAAAATTCATCTCCTGAAAAACCCTTATCTGACTCATCATTTATCACACCTTCATTAGCAACATAATTGTTGGGAAAATGGTATCTCAACCTTGCATTTATATAAGGTTACTATTTATAATAAGTTTTCATTTGGGCATGAAATGGTGCGAAATTCTCCCCTAAGCTTCTGGTTGGCTAGATAAGCATTTCGGTAAAATTATGTCGCAAGATCACAACTAGTTTTGAAGATATTAATTTTTTTTCATTTTAGAGGGGTCCAATGAAAGGTTTAAATTTAATTTTGATGAATTTAGAGGCCCTAAAATGCCCTGAAAAGTGGTCATAAATGGCGTATCATTTTACAAGGCAATAGAGCACTTCACAAGATTTATGGCGCTTAAAACAGTTCATCAATTAGACACGCAATTCTCAAGTTATGGCCTCCAGAAGTTTGGCCTCTGGAAGTTTGTCCTTCTGAAATAGGAAATATAAAATACATCGGACACATAAATGAGTTGTAAAAGGGAGGGACACATGTTGATGTGTGTTGTAACACATCATAGGGCATCTAGGAAGAAGATAAGGTTGGCTACACCTTATTGGGTGGTTTAAGCCCATTGTTTTGTAATACAGTTTGATGGTTTCTTGTATTGTATCTCCTATATATGAGGTGCATGAGATAGAGGTTGTGTGTAAGACTCTTATGGCTATTGAGTTACCTCTGAATCTCTGATTAGTGGTACTCCTACGAAGAGATTTTTTTGCAAGTATATTAAAATCTGTTTTGATTGTTGAATAATATATTGGGTGACTTTTGGAGTGTGGGGTTTTTCCCCTGAAAGGGTTTTCCCCATGTAAATCATTGTGTTATGGTTTGAATGTTATTATATGTATTTTTGTTTTCTGTAACTGTTGTGATGATCTGAAAAAACAATTTCATTATCCTCCTCTCAAGGTTAGTGTAGGAAGTTGTTCCGCTACTTGAATTTCTTACAACAGTAAGACTTCTTCTGATATTTAGGCTTATATGGCTTGAATGGATTCTTAGGATTTCTATCTCTTTCCAGACACCTTGATGCAAAATGTCCTATTTTATTACATGAAAAACATTTAAGAGGTAACTTCCCTTCATACTTACCAACACCTTTAGGCAATCTTCTAGCAATAAGTGCTTTAAGCTCCTCAAGCTATCTTTCTTCATCTTCCATCTCTTTCATCTCTTTCTCATATCTAGATACTCTTGTAGAACTTTCTCCCAAATCATATCTTTTCTTCCCAAAAATAGTATCTTTGAATGCAGATTAAGTCTTAGGAAGAGAGTCTCCAAACTCACTTAGCTCAAAAGCAACAAGTTTACCAATCAACATGTCTCTTGTCACATTTGTCACAGTCCAGATCTCATCAATAGAAGCAACTTTGTGTTTGTAAGGAGGCAAAGATCTCAACACTTTAGCAATAATCTCATACTCTTCTTAAATTCCACACTCAAGCTCATTCACTTTTTGCATAAAAGAGGTAATGTTCTCGTCTTCAGGTTCTCATATTTACCATTCAAGCTCTGCAACTTAGAAATCTTCACATGACTATTGCCTTCATACAAGGTCTCCAATTTTACCTAGATCTGATGAGCAGTCTCTAAGTCTGTCACATTAGTCATTTTAATTTCTGGCAAGGCACTCAGCAATGCTTCCTTGGCTCTAATATTGAATTTTTCTTCCTTTATCTCATTTGTAGTAGTAGGACCATTTTGTAGAACATTATATACATTCTTAGTAATCTTCCAGTAATCTTATCCAATGCATCTCAAATGACACTACATCCGACTCTTCCATAGAGTGTAGTTTATTCCATCAAATCTCGAACTATCCTTCTTGAAAGAAAAGGTTGTCATCCTAGATCTCTTCAAGAGGTCAAGCTTCTTTTGAAGGATCTATCTCTGACACCAATTGAATTTAGGACACACATCAACGTCTAGAGCACATCCACAACTAAAGATATAGCCATTCCAGAGCAATATGGAGCACAAACCAGAATACCAAATAACACAAACAACTACATAATATCCCCAATATTGGATCTCATAACTTGATCAAATCGTCATACGGACCTCTGCGAATGGTAATGAACCATCTACAGACAACATACTAGAAACCCTTTAAAACACATTAGCTCACCTACAACATACAAGCTAAACCAACTCATTCAATCAAACTGTAATATTGGAATACATAGAAGAATATGGTAACAAAAATTTTCAACAATCTTCTCATCAACAATCTTCACATATGTTAACATCAATGACAACATATCAGCCAATATCCAACATGGTCGCCATGTGCGACATGTCACTTTCCACTTAGAGGAGATTCCACCCAATCACAAAGATTACCATGCCAAGTATATTAGTATGATGCATAGTACTAACATCATCTACTACACATGTTGATGTCTTTTTCCATTTCACTCAACAAATTAGTGATCCATACTATTGACATCATCATTTAGATAGTTAGCATAATGTTGCAATCTAATAGAGTTCTTAGTGAATCCCACAACTCCTAGACATCACTTATAACCAAAATACCTATCACATATGAAGAGAAAAAGTCATAAATGTGTGCAATGCAACCTTGAGATATAAATTTAATCCAAAATAGAAAGTGTAAGTGCATTAATTGAATAAAACTTAATATAATTGGATTGAATTACTGTAGTTTCGTAAATTGTATCCTCATACAATTGGCACTCATTTGGGGCTAACTTTAGTCGTTTTCCCCTCATGCTCTTGATTCTGATTGATTGTAATCAATCTCTAGCCAGATTTGGAAGCTTAACCAAGATTTTGGCTCAAGATGCTACATCTATGACACCTTGTGCCCTAATCCTCTTGGACTATCGCACCTAGCACTCTAGACCTTATGATCTATGGTGCTTAGAATAATACAAATTGAGGATATAGACAATTATAAAGTAACCCAAGTTTCAAAAGATGGAAGTGCAAGTACCCTAGTGCCCTACCCACGAGTCTGTTGTGCCCTAAATGAGTTGTTGTTGTACCCCTACCAAGAAAAAGTCTCCAAAACACTTTGAAAAATATCACACTACCTCCTCTTGATACACATAATCATTTTTTACATCAGAGCTCACAAAACTATGTGCAAATGGTTCTTTTTGTCATTTTCATTATCAAGTAGTTATTTTACATTTTTATTTTTAGTCTATGTTAAAGAATTAATTTATGTAAGGTCGTATATTTGTTAATATAGATTATAATAAAGTTTATAACAACATTTATTTTATCTACTCATTTTATGTTAATAATATACTTGAAAGAACTTAGTTTCATCTAGGCTTAAAAACACTTAAGAAAACTAGAATATATCTTTCGAGTAGGAACTCCTTTACAAAAAAACAATACTATAGCTCTTTATTTGTGTTAAAATATTGCATCTAATATATAATCATGAAGATGGCATTTGATAAGCTTACCTCTTACATCTCTTCCCTAATTACGTTGTTGATGGTTGCCCTAGCACTCTAGACCTTATGATCTATGGTGCTTAGAATAATACAAATTGAGGATATAGACAATTATAAAGTAACCCAAGTTTCAAAAGATGGAAGTGCAAGTACCCTAGTGCCCTACCCACGAGTCTGTTGTGCCCTAAATGAGTTGTTGTTGTACCCCTACCAAGAAAAAGTCTCCAAAACACTTTGAAAAATATCACACTACCTCCTCTTGATACACATAATCATTTTTTACATCAGAGCTCACAAAACTATGTGCAAATGGTTCTTTTTGTCATTTTCATTATCAAGTAGTTATTTTACATTTTTATTTTTAGTCTATGTTAAAGAATTAATTTATGTAAGGTCGTATATTTGTTAATATAGATTATAATAAAGTTTATAACAACATTTATTTTATCTACTCATTTTATGTTAATAATATACTTGAAAGAACTTAGTTTCATCTAGGCTTAAAAACACTTAAGAAAACTAGAATATATCTTTCGAGTAGGAACTCCTTTACAAAAAAACAATACTATAGCTCTTTATTTGTGTTAAAATATTGCATCTAATATATAATCATGAAGATGGCATTTGATAAGCTTACCTCTTACATCTCTTCCCTAATTACGTTGTTGATGGTTGCCCTAGCACTCTAGACCTTATGATCTATGGTGCTTAGAATAATACAAATTGAGGATATAGACAATTATAAAGTAACCCAAGTTTCAAAAGATGGAAGTGCAAGTACCCTAGTGCCCTACCCACGAGTCTGTTGTGCCCTAAATGAGTTGTTGTTGTACCCCTACCAAGAAAAAGTCTCCAAAACACTTTGAAAAATATCACACTACCTCCTCTTGATACACATAATCATTTTTTACATCAGAGCTCACAAAACTATGTGCAAATGGTTCTTTTTGTCATTTTCATTATCAAGTAGTTATTTTACATTTTTATTTTTAGTCTATGTTAAAGAATTAATTTATGTAAGGTCGTATATTTGTTAATATAGATTATAATAAAGTTTATAACAACATTTATTTTATCTACTCATTTTATGTTAATAATATACTTGAAAGAACTTAGTTTCATCTAGGCTTAAAAACACTTAAGAAAACTAGAATATATCTTTCGAGTAGGAACTCCTTTACAAAAAAACAATACTATAGCTCTTTATTTGTGTTAAAATATTGCATCTAATATATAATCATGAAGATGGCATTTGATAAGCTTACCTCTTACATCTCTTCCCTAATTACGTTGTTGATGGTTGCCCTACCCTAGTTTGGGAAATGCTCTTCAAGGATGCTCCTAGTTCTATTGATGGTTGGTATGGAGAGTTGATTTGTGTTAGGGCTTAAGTCAATGGTCCACATAGCACTAAGAGGCGTACAAGATACCATACTGTTAGAGTTCAAGAATGCCATATTGTTAGGTTTAAGGTTTGGATAGGACCAATGTGGAGCAACACAATGTTGTAGTTAAAATTAGGTTTAAGGATGAATAGAATGAAAAGGTATTTTTGAAAGGCTAGATTGAATGTTCTTCACAAGATACAATGAATCAATCAATGAAATGATGTTTCACAACATTGTGACTAGTTTATTAAGATATAGAAATTTAAAAGCTCTGTGAAATCACCTTCTTCATGATTAGAGAGATATCAAATGCTCAAACTTATCAAAGTGAACTATATATATGACCAATAAGCTACTGCTATAAAGAAATAAATCAATTTCTTATAAGATAGTGGGATACTATGAAATAGAGTTGTTTTCAATGTTAAAAGGACATTTTGACAATATGAATCATTAACCATTGCGAAAGGACTACGACTTATACCAAAATTCATGATGACATGCACGCCAAGAATTTTTTGCCCGGAAAAAGACAAAAGGGAGAGGCAAATAGGGACGCCATTGAAATATACATTTCGATTAATCTTTGGTTAAAATTCCATTTCTCAGATATTTATAAAGTGCAATTTGGTCAGCATAATTATTTTAAAAAGAAGGACAAAACTCATGGTCGGCTATCATATTTAGTTAGGATTTTATTTTTATTTTTATTGCTTAAGTGTAGTTAGGAAGGATATTTCACATATTTCAGATATTTGTATATAAAAGATATTGATGTTGCACTGTTAGGATGGGATTGATGGCATCTGTTTAGATATTTATGTAATGGAATGTTAGGGTGAATTTGAGTTGAGCTACTAAGATACTTTTATTTCTATAAGGAATTAATTTTTAAAGTTTAAAATTTTATTAAATATATTTAAATTAAGGAGAAAGGTGTTTTGAGTCTAAAATATATATTTTTAGGTTTGAGGAAAAAATATTTTTTAAATGTATGTATATAAGAGATATTTTTCCAAAGCACTCATTTTAAGTATATCTAACTTGATGCAAAAAAATATTTTCAAATCTTTCATACAATATTTATATAAAAAACTAAGTCATATAAAAGGAGAACGAAAACTAATCAACTATTATATAGTAGGAGGCTCACATTCATAATGGTTTTAGTCTTATTGGTTCTAAGGGTCATGGTATATTAGACTATATATTTTATTATAATAGTGAAATCACAAACCCATGATTCATTTTCCTTTATGTTTTGGGTCCACAAAGACTAGTGTGCAAGGCGATATAGGTTGTGTGGAATTCAATAGATAAACCTCATCCTAGCATGTCTCCATCACCACTCATCCCCCATGATTTTGACTTAATTCTATATATCTATTATTCATCAACCTTGTTGATATAAGCAAGTGTGCAATTGATCCAACTCATTTCTCTAGACATATATATAAATCACCAGCATTTAGATTTGACTTTTCTTAATTTAGACTGATGTTTCCCTCCCTTACTAGTCGTTATGAGAAGGCTCAAGCACAATTCTTTTCATATTACATGATAGGGTGGTGACTTTAAGGACTTACCCTAATTTTGAAATTACAACATCTAAATAGACCTAGGAATCATTAAAATAACTTTCACATGAAAGCATCATAACAAAATCATAAGACATCCTAATTACATCATCATCCTAGACATGTTGCATACTTATTATAATTGATCATGGTTCATAATTGTAGAGTTGATTTTCCTAGTGGCTTCAGTGAGAAGGATATGATCCTTAATTAGCAAGTTTCAAAAATGGTGTTTGTAAATCCCTTTTCCCACATACAAAGAACAAATAAAGGGTGAGTTATTTCAAATATTAGATCCCAACTAGTTCACTCCTGCAAATCTAGGTTCAATTTTGGACTCTAGATCATTCTTGCATTCACAAAAAATAATATTATAGGTAGGGAACTAAACGAGAGTAGGCAAATACCAATTTGTAGATTTTGAGACATTTTTTAATCAAATTCTAAATTTCAAACATATTGGTAAGTAAATTCCTAATGTATTCAAAATTGATTTCCCCCTTATAAAATCTAGCTAGGTACATTTATTTTATTCATTTAATTTTTTCATATATATATGGGTAAAAGCACAGATATGCATCATGCTTTTGGCCAAAAAATAGTTACTAGAAAAATTATTTCACACAAATGGTTTTGGATGAAACTGTTCTCCAAAAACCACATGACATATATGTGGCATGTAGAGTTTCAAGCAAAACCCTCTCACTTGAAATAAAATATTAAATTTTTATTTAATTTTCTAAATCATGCTTGAACTTACATGTAATGTTTTGGGCAATACACTTTTGTCTTAAAAAGTTTTGATCAAAACCCTTTCAACTGAAAGTGTTTGTGTGCCTACTTATGTGGCAATTTAAAACCTCATTTGAAGCAAATTTAGAAAAGCCTTAACTTCAACTTTGATTTTTTTAATTAGGGATACTCATAAAAATCTAAAAATACCTTATGTAGATCTCAAAGTCTAGATTTCATTTTTTTTAAAAATATTTTGATTAGTTTTATTATGATTCTTATAAGTTTATTGTAAGTAGGTTCTTTTAATCAAACATGGAGATGATTTAACTATTTATGATGGAATAGAGTGATGGTTTTAGTTGTGTGAGGGTTTTCTTGTGCGACTTAGGGCCTCCCTAACCTTGCATTTTCTCTCCTCTTGGCTACAATTCGAGGATTCGTTCAAGGGTGTTTGTTGTTGTTCTTTTCTTGGGGTAAGGGCCATGGATTTTGTGAGATGTGTTTGGGGTTTGAGTATAATTTTTGCTAGGTACAAATGGGTGTTGGGTTCCCTTAGTCCTTCACGTGGAGTGGAGTTTTCTCTCTGTTGTGTAACAAGAATAATTTCTTGTTGTTTGGCTTGGATTGGGCCTTTCTTTTGCATTGGGTGGGGTATGTATTACCGTTCATGATTTCTTTTTCCTTGTTCTCTCAGTTGATTTTTTGGTTGGGGTTTGCATGAGGAGTTTTTGTGATTTACTTTCTACTCTATAGGGCCTCATATGACCTTGCTCAGAGGTTCTCCTTTGATATAAATTCTTTATTTTAAAGATGTTGTGATTGATGGAATTTTGAATCATCCATCATGGAAGAAAATAATGATATTAGATTGAATAAAACTATAAATGGGAAAAATTTTGAACTCAAAATAAAGGTTTTTAGCCTTCCAAGGTGAATGAATGGAGGGGGGTGTTAGTTATTTTACCAACATGCGTTGATTTGTAAGTTCATGGGGATTCCATTTTAACTCCCCCTTTTGGATTTGTGGGCTCATCGCACATGGAATCCAAAAGGCAAAATATAGGCGATCTTTGCAACAAATAACTACTTTCTGATAGTTATGTTTAGCATTTTAGATAGAAACAAGAATTTTGAAGGAAAAACACATTTGAAAAATCAAGTTGGGATTTTCACTAAGCTATGGCATATTAGGTTCAACCCTATGGGAGAGCTTCCATCAAGGGTTCTATTTTAGGTGAGACTCCTATTGTTCACATTGGAATTCTGGAGCATTTTTCATTTGGTTGTGATTTTGCTTGGAAAACTAGTGGGCATGTCACAACAAACAATGGAAAAAAGGGTAGTCCCTTATGTTCATTTGTGTACTGAAATTGATTTAAGTAAGCCTCTACTAGATTCCATTAAAATCAGACTAGGTTCCACTTCTTAGATCCAACAAATTGATTATGAAACTCTTTCTTTTTGTTGTGGAATATGTCACGAATATGACCACTTGTAGAGAATGTGTTATAAATCTAACCTTCCAGGGCCTTCAAGTAACATGGATTGTCTTGTCCATCATCCAAGAATGATAAAGGGAAAGCTCCCATGGTGGAAGATAAAGAGGGATTTATTTTGATCAAGGCCCAAATGTAGAAAGGGGAAAAAAGAAAACTCTAAAGGATAGGAATATTGATGAGGTTTTCAATAGATTTGATGCTCTAGAATATTTAGATCAATTTTATGAGGCCCTTGTAGGAATTCCTATTGAGAAAGTTCCTTTGAGCTCAACATAATTAATTGGTGAGAAGGACAACATTTTTCTTGTTGGTTCACAAGCTGGAGACCTAGCTGCTCACATTGACACAAATATTTCTTTGTTAACTTCAAGTGAGGTGGAGACAAGCGTGTGCAAAGAGGAAAAATATTTTTTTGGTTTAGCCAATCCAATGGCTAATCGAGAGAAGGATCCTCAAGATATTGCTAAAAGTAAGGGAACCCCATAAGCTTTGGGGTTACAAAAAAGGACTCTAAAAAAGGATGCTCCTAAGAATATTTCTATGGTGGGTAGTAAGAAAGATCGTGAAAAAGTTAAATTTATTGGTGTGACATTTTTTGAGTCTATATTAGTGAAAACTATTGGTTCCCATTTCTATCCTTCTCAAAAAATGATATTTATTCCATGGAATGCTAGGGGTTTTAATAGCACCCCTAGACAAAAGGCTATTCGAGACTTGATTTATTTTAAATCTCTGGATATTGTCTTTATTTGTGATGCAGGAGCATCCTCGATTCATAGCAATCTTCCATAAACCAAAAACATTTTCCTTTCTATTTTGATTTTTGTTTGTAGTTTCAGTTTTCCTTTTTGTGTGTCTCAGTTTTGGC
The DNA here is from genome assembly GCF_030272615.1 of Cryptomeria japonica. Lineage (NCBI taxonomy): Eukaryota > Viridiplantae > Streptophyta > Pinopsida > Cupressales > Cupressaceae > Cryptomeria > Cryptomeria japonica. The sequence continues at coordinate 44,405,826 of NC_081412.1, read as the reverse complement.
TCACCGGATCCTATGGAGTTGGATTCTACTTGAAGACTTGATCATCTTTCTTACTTCCAGACCGCATCACATTTAGATCATTTTTTGGCAAGAAATCGCTACCGGTTTCCTTGACAGTTTCTTATTACTAGTTGTTCCTTTGTTACCGATTGCCTAAGACCTATTCTGGTGATCTACCAGAACCTATTATGAAGCTTGCGGAGTCTTGGGCATTGATTCTGATGTTCCTTGGCATGTGGCCAACCTTTTCCCATGATCTATGTTTCATCCTTTGGATTTTCCAGTGGAATCTCTTGGTGGAGGCCGACCTTGTTTATTTTGCATGTTAGGTCTTGTTCTTTAGGTTTTGATCCCTTTTGGGTTGACTGGATCCTTTGGATCAATATATATATATATTTGTAATTATGCATTAGAATGGAATCAATCAGAGAATCAGATAGCTAGATTGTGCATAGAAGATAGATCCTAAGATTCAAGGTCTCGGTTGTGACCTATTCTACAAGGCCTGTGAGCTGGTATGTTGTAACCCGGTTGTTACCAATTGGATGTAATCAAATTTCATGCAATAAATCAATTTGTTCTGCATTTCCTCCATCATATCTTTGTGTTTCCATTGTGTTTACTCTTGCTGACCGGTCCGGATTGATCTCTTTAAGGTCCCTCCTCATTGGTGACTGCTTTAAGTGGGCGGAGCCTTGGGCATTGATTTTGATGTTCCTTGGTGTGTGGACGATCTTTTCCCATGATCTACATTTCATCCTTTGGATTTTTCAGAGGAATCTCTTGGTGGAGGCCGACCTTGTTTATTTTGCACATTAGGTCTTGTTCTTCGGGTTTTTATCCCTTTTGGGCCAACTGGATCCTTTAGATTTATATATATATATATATATATATATATATATATATATAATTACGCATTATAAAGGAATCACTCAAAGAATTAGATATATGAGTCGGTATGTTGTAAACTAGTTGTTACATGTTGGATGCAATCAAATTTCATGCAATAAATCAATCTGTTTTGCATTGCCTCCATCATATCTTTGTGTTTCCCTTGTGTTTACTCTTGCTAACCAGTCCAGATTGATCTCTTTGAGGTCCCTCCTCACCGATGAGTGCTTCAATTTGGGAGACTAAAATGTGTGTGGAACATATCTTGTGTTTGGTTTCCAAGATTTTAGCTAGAGGCCAATATTAGTGCATAGGGGCTCAAGGTATCTCCAGTGGCATGGCTTGCTTTTGGGATCCTTGCAAAGTGGTTGCTTTGTGGTGGATATCTAGTAGATCTTTGATGCTCATGGCTAATTCAAGTTTGGATAAGGTTAAGTTGATTGCCTCACCAATGTGTATGCTCCAATTTATCTTTTAAAAAATTCTTCGCTTTGATTTCATATCTGGATGGCTAGGTCCCTTGCCCCATATCTCCCTTGGATCTTTACAGGGGATTTTAATGCAGTTTTAAGTATGGATGGAAAGAAGGGTGGTGTTGGTAGGCTTTATCAAGGGATTTTAATTTAGTTCTATAATAGATTAGTGAAGATGTGGTAGTAGAAGTAGTAGCAGGAAGAACAATTCTCTCTTTAAAAAGCTTCTCCTTGCTAGTAGAAGGAGACTTTTGAGCTCCTTCTCTAGCCTTTCTTTGTTTGTGTACCTTAAGAGGAACTTGTTCACTGACCACCCTTGCAAGACCTATAGGTTGAGTCAAAGGAGGTGGCTTCTTATAAGAGGGAATCTTCTTACACTTTGGTGTACTTCCCTACCCTTTTCGGGGTTGCCCCTCTACTTGAGGAATAGGAAGCATTTGGTAAGGCCTGCCAATTGACTCTTCTATTTAGTGTAAAACATGTTGAGCTATATATATCATGTCTTTTCATTCAACTAGGTTCATATCAACATTATTTCGAGTAATTGTTCACATTAAAATTCTCGTAACTAAGGTTTTCGGCCAGGTTGCTTAATTTTACCTTTTCAGCTTTCCAACAGCGCAGGGCATATAAGACAATTGCCAGCTCGACGTTACTCCCTCGGTCCATATTTAGCGTTCAACTTTTGGAGTAGAGAGATGGTGATAAATGGAGAGGCAATGCTGACTGGGCTTCTTTTTCGGGGCCCACCTTGTAGCACAGTAAGCAAGCGATTACCTGGCACTGTCATGTTTTGGCGGGCACGTTTTTGTTTGAAAGGATTTCCTAGCCTGTCCCACTACAGTTAGTGAAATATTTTTGGTTTATGACAGTATGAAGATTGTTGTAGACAGGGAGTTGAAGTCTTGGGGCCGTTTTGCTGGGTGTGATTTTCAGGGTGACATGACATGGTTTTTTTTGTTCAGGGTTGGTTATGCCTTTTTGGCATGTTTGGGAATTGCTTCCAGAGCTGCAGGCTCTATTTATGCTTGTTTTTCCCTATTATGGGGGGGTTCAAAACTTTTCAAGAAGAACAATTAAGTTTTCTTATTAGGAATTTCAGCCTTTTTAAACTATTACTATATTTTGAAGAAGGTTAATCAAACTGTTCCTACGACCTTTGTGATACTTCTCTCAGTATGCTTTGATGGTCTTTTATGTGCTTGTCTATTAGAATTCAAATAACTTTGAGAATACATATATCTAAGATTTTGTCGATTAAACTATGTCTTACACTTGTTATCTAGTAAATGCATGAAATGCATGATAAGTATTTCTTTATGTTGCAAAGAAATTTAATTGTGTATTGGTTATGTTCTTGATTTAGACTTGTAGATTGTTGAATGGGCTCAAAAATCATATGTACTTGGGTTTTGTATGCTCATGTCTTTCTTAAAAATGCTCTGGCACATCGCCTCAGTAGTTTAGATTTATTGTTTTAAGTGTTTCTTTCTTTTCCCTTTCCTCAAAACCCATAAGGAAGAGTCGGCTTCTCAATCCTAGAGGTCATTCAGTGAACCTTGCACAACTGGTCCCCCATCACTAAATTTTCCATAAGGCTGTTTGTTTCCAAGGTAAAATTTAGAGTCAACAGTTATTTTTCTGGCACGCCCAGTGGGACCATTTAGTTCAAATATATCTCTAAGCTAGTTTATGAGTCACAAGCCCGTCACTAGGAGTCAGACAACTTTAAATCCTCACCTTCTTTTTCCTCCATTGTTGACCGTCATTCAGCCACAACTTCATCCTCACAGAGTTTTCTCCCAGTCATACACGCTGTGATGGCACAAGTTCCCCCCAAAAATTTTGTGACCTGGGATAATGGTATCCCTCTCATTCCCCCAACTCCACCCATGGTTTGGGGAGCCATCCCTGAAGCTGCGCTTAAAGTTGTTCCTAAGTTCATAGGAGAATGTCATAAAACTCCCGGGGAGCAATTGCAGGATGTAGCCACTGTTTGCACTGCCAATGGCATGACTGAATAGAATGTAGCTCTAAGATTTCTTGTAGCCTCTTTCAAGGGAAAATCTTTGGATTGGTTCAGATCCTTAGGCCCCAGCACTATAAGAGATTGGGATCAGCTAGGAGATCATTTCTTTCAAAGATTCTCGGATAAAGACGACAGATCATCCTTGATGTACCAAATAATCATAATAAAGAGAGCTCCAATAGAAGCACTAACTGATTTTAATCTGAGGTTTCAATGAACCTGGCAGAGGATATCTTTGTCTGCTCGCCCTCCAGTGGACATGGCTTTCGTATTCTATTTAAAAGCTTTCAATTCTGACATATCAGTGATGATTCAATCTTTAGGAAGCAATACTCTTCCACAAGCATTTGACATAGCAGTCCAAGCTGAAAATAACCTTATTGACACCAGGAAGCTAGCCCCTCACCCCACAATTCCAGTATTCCCTGAGATATCTACTCAAGTCTTAGAAGAAGCTACTCTCAGTACATCCGCTCTGCAGTCTATGTATTCATTTCCTACTCCCCAAACCACCTCTCTGGCTGCTAAAGTTAGTGATATGAAGAATCTCCTAAGGTCCTTCTCCAATGAGATTATCAACCTAAAAAGAACTCAGGTCTCACCCACCAAGCCCCCCTTTCAGCAAAATTTCCAAGGGAATCGACCTTCGTACCAACATACAAATCACCGTGCTGATAAACCTCCTCAGCCAAATGGCCAAATAGTCTGAGTCCCAAATCCTTTGTAGGCTGTTTACCAAACCACTGGTGGGGAACTAACAGTGGGCCAAAATAACTTGGCGGACGACACCAACTCTTGGTGTTTTCCGTGCAACAATGCTCATACTCCGAGGAATTACTCGAGAGGGAATTTGCAGCAGAGGGTTGCAGAACAAAGGAATTTAGGCATGACGTCGGATGAGTCTGCATATATATATATATATATATATATATCTTCGAGAATGGATAATGCAGCTTTTGTCGCTCAGATGCAAGGAATGTCATTGCAGCAAGAAGCAGAGATCACCCCTGATCATGCACTTTTTTCATGGATGGAAGATGATGACGCAGTGTTGACCAATGGCATAATCACCTCAAAGGATGCAACCCCTCTCGTGCACTCATATTATAACCTCCACTCTAAAAGGTGTTTGACTGAGGAAAGTACTAGCAGCATGAGAGCAATGCCCGTGGACAAACCCCCTAAACAACCAGTCATTACCTCTGCCTATCCGAGAAAAGAGTTCATCCCTTATAAGCTGAAGGAGCCAAAGGTTCTCACACCTCAAGTGTTAGATGTGGTAGAATAATTGAAGAAGGCCCTGACTCATGTCTCTCTGTGGGATCTCCTAAGTATTCTGAAGCAAAAGAACAAACTAAGAGAGGCTCTATCTCATGGCGGAAAGGATGCAAGTGTGCTAACTCCACACTATCTTCAAACTGACAGAACGGGTCTCCGACCCGCAACAAGAAAAGCACACTCTTCAACCGTATTGACAAATCAAGGTTCGCCCCCTGCTACCCTAAGAGAAGGTAAGTCTAAGACAAATCCATTCTACCTTACCCTTATAGTTGGAGATTAACTTTTGCATAACTCCATGATAGATTTTGGGGCTAGCACTACCATCATCCCTAAGAAAATCGCCGAGGTATTAAAACATCAGGTATGACCCTTTGAATAAAAGGGTTATGCAACTCGATGGGAACAAAGTTCAGATGGTAGGTCTCATTAAAAACCTTCCTCCAACATTGTTTGCATGTCCGAGCATGACGGTGTCTCAAGAAGTAGTGGTCACTAATATCTCACCTGTCTTCGGGCTCTATCTTTCCCGAGACTTTATCGCTAAAATAGGAGGCTATATGTCCCTAGATTGGTCCCATCTCATCCTTCATACCCAGCATGGCGCCAAGCTAAAAATCCTCTCAGAACCCCTCCATGCTGAACATATAGCTGACTAGGCCTTGATCAATTTTGAGCCTACACACAGCTCTATATCAAATGATGAACGAAAGGTGGTAGAGCTTTTAAAAGATGAAGAAGTAATGAGGGAAATTCCACCTGAGCAAGAAGTCTTCCTAAATGAGTTCATAGATTCAGATGCCTTCTCTAACTACCATGCCACTAGCTTGGGTACCTACTTCATTTTTGAAGAGAATCAGATCATCCCAAAGCTTACTAAGGATCTGTTCTCCAAAGAGAAGTTGTCTTCGGCACTATGGACCCTGCACTTCGACGGTGCCAAATGAAAGATGGGCTCTGGAGTGAGAGTTTGTCTCACCTCCCCTTCGAGTGAGCAAAGCCGGAAGCCTTTCCGGTTACAGTTTGCGTCCTCCAATAATGAAGCAGAGTATGGAGGATTGATTCAAGGTTTGAGCATGGCGGAAAGGATGGGCATTAAAACGTTGAAAGTCCTTGGTGATTCTGAGTTGGTGGTCCATCAAGTTCGAGGGATATCTAGTGCCAAGCACGTTCGCATGAGGTCTTACCTCGCTAGAGTGTGGGATCTAATAGTGAGTTTTGATGCTTTCAATATCATAAGCATTCCTCGAAAACTAAATACGATAGTGGACCAAATGGCTGCCATCAAAGCACAATTTGATCCTGCTACGGACTTACTCACCATCTCCCAAGCAGTCGGCATGGTTGTCCACCCAGCTATTCCTGATAATGATACTTACTGGCCATTGTTCGGGAGAAATGAACAGATTGCTTTGTTCATCCAAAGCTTGAGAGAATTTGCTGATCAGCTGTAGCCTAAGGTAAAGGAAGCCTACGAGAATCAGGTTATCCAACTGAGGTCTAACAAGCTTCCTAATGTTTTGATCACTTTGGAGAACCTGTTTGACCATGAGGATGCCAAAAAAGACAAGCGGAAGCTCACAACAAACAAAGGGGATTACGCTGAAATGTCAGTCGGCAATGGAAGAGTTCTCAAAGTGGGAAAAGATGTTTCCTCCGAAGACAAAAAGAAGTTAGCTTGATACTTTGATGAATATGAAGGTGTCTTGGCTTGGTCTTATGAGGATTTAAGAGGATAGGATCCTAATATCATCCAACATACCATTGAGGTTGTGAATGAGGCCAAGCCGGTCCGGCAGAAGCAAAGGTCGGTTAACCCAAAATTTGAATCTCTCATGGCTTAGGAGTTGAAAAAGCTAATTGAATCAAGGATCATTTACCCCATAAAACACAATACATGGGTGTCAAATTTGGTGCCTCTTAGGAAAAAGAATGGAGATATCGGGCTCTGTGTGGATTTTCGAGATCTAAATTAGGCATCTCTCAAAGACCACTATCCTCTACTATCAATGGAGCAATTACTGAGCATGGTGGCAGGATCAAAAATGTTCTCAATGCTCGATGGTTTCTTAGGATATAACTAGGTAAGTGTGAAGGAGGAGAACCAGAACAAAATGACGTTCACCACTAAGTGTGGAACGTTTGCATACCAGAAGATGCCCTTCGGATTGTCAAATGCTGGCGCAAATTTTCAAAGGGCCATAAATTTAGATTTCAAAGAGCTAACTAATAAGATCATCTTAATATACTTAGATGACCTGACTATGTTTTCTAAGCATCGGGAGGATCATTTTGACCATCTCAAATTAGTCCTCCAAAAATGTCTTGAATTTGGGATTTTCTTAAAACCCAAAAAGTGTATCTTTGGGGTTCCTCAAGGAAAATTACTTGGGTATATAGTTTCAAAAAAGTGTGTTTTCATTGACCCAGACTGAGTCAAGGCCATTAAAGACCTTCCCCTCCCGGTCAACAAAAAGGGAGTCCAATCTTTTTTAGGAAAGGTCAATTTTGTTAGTCCCTTTATTTCTGACTTTGCCGGAATAATAATACCCATCACCCTCATGTTAAAAAAGGATATACATTTCAAATGGACTACTGAAGCCAAAAATTTTTTTCATGAAATTAAAAATGCTATCTGTTCAACTCCCATATTCTCTAATCTAGACATGTTAAAGGACTTCATAATGTACGTTTTTTTTTCTGCCCAACATAGCATCGCCATGGTCCTAACCCAAAAGGATGCCCAAAAAGGAGGTGAGCATCCCATAGCTTTCCATTAAAATACTCTTAAGGATTATGAGATCCAATACAACTTTTTCGAGAAGTGGGCCTTAGCACTTGTAAAAGGACTAAAGAAATTTAGGCATTTCATCGCCTGTAATAAAACCACGGTGTATGTAGCTCATCCTGCAGCACGGGAATACATTATGGAGGGTGACATCACTGAAAAAGGGCAAATTGGATCACCAAGATCTTGGAATAAGATGTCGATGTCAAGCTGACAAAGCTCGTTCGCGGGAGAGGCCTATGTGAATATATAGTTCAAGAATGTGAGCCCCGTGATGATGAAGCGGCCATAGAGGAAACGGTTATGCTTTTGCCTGATGTTCCAAATAGTGGCTGGATTGAGAAAAGAAAGAAATTCATGAAGATCGGGATTTTTCCTGAAGATCTCCCTCTAGCTAAGAGGATATTTTACAGACTCCAAAACAACGGTTTCCGCTTAATAGATGGAATTCTTTTCAAAAGAAATTTTGATGGAATCCTGCTCCGCTATGTAGACCAGAGCCAGGCTGATAAAATCCCACACAAGTTCTGTTGGGACTCATTAAATTTGAGTAATTTGAGAGGCCCATTTCAAAAAAATTTCTATTTCATTTTCAGAAAGGCACCTAATCTCATTCAGGTGGCCTAGTTAGAGAGAGGGCAAAATGGAGCCAGTTGATTTTCAAAGGGTAAGGCTTGGGAAGTGTGTCCTACATCTTTCATTCGGCCTATGAAGTGTTTTGAAACTTTTATTTTTTCAGTTTGTATTAGTTTATCAAGTACCCATTTCAAGGGGTGAGCTGAAAGTGCATCATAGGTGCAAATGCAGATTTTATTAGGTAGCCTACTTTGAGCACCTATAACTTTTGACTAGTTGACTGTCATGGTGAAATTCAAAGTGTATTGAAGTCTATACATAAATGTGAGTCAACAGGCAAAATTTCAAGTCCATGTGAATCAATTTCCTCATTTTGGCAAGCTCAATCTGTTTGTAGTTTGTATTGTTTGCACAAGTCTGTTTCAGGAGCTAGTCAGAGCCTCGCTTTGCACATTTGTAAAAGATGCCCCAGTGAATGTCATGTCAGAATGTTTTTTTTGGGCTATTTCTGGTATAAAAGATAAGCTATGTTTCAAATTTCAAGCTCCTGCCAATCCGTTTGATCAGTTTTCAAAAAGGTTTCTTGAGCCACTTTATTTAGTGTTTTGTATTTTCAATGTTACATTAGTTAAAGTGGCTATTTTCATGAGCACACTATTTGCACCCAGTCAACCTTTTGGTTGAACTGAGTATTCTAAGTTTTGATCTATACTTCAAGGTACCTATTCCTCAGATTTGAGGGTCTACGAAGATCATTTGATATTTTTAAGAAAGGCATCATAAGTTCCCTGTGCATTGACTTTATCAGGTCCGCAATGCTAACAAAGCCAGTTGGTCATCTTTGACAATTTATATTTCTTCACTCCGGATTCGTCTTGAGAAACCGCTTGGCAAAGTTCATGTTTGTATATCAGAGTACATGCTTGTCAGTTTTTGAAGTCCAAAAAGGTGTTTTGACCAGTTTGAAAATTACGTCTTTGCGATTAAATGCGAAAATGTGACGCAAGTGCCTGAAAGTTGGAAAACTCCATTTAATGATCCGAAAATGGTGCCGATCAATTCCAGAGGTATGTTTAAGGTTCGTGAGGGATTTCAAAGGTTAGTTGCGTGAAAACAAAAAAAATTTAGTCAGACCCACTTTGGGGCCCGACCTGGCTCATGCTCGTGCATTGATTTTATTGGCGACTTGGTTCAGTGGGATAATTTCAGAATTTTATAAATGTGGATTGTGATCATGAGACATGTCAATAGAGTTCAAGATGCTAATATAACTCTAGGCAATTTCATATTGGCAAGTTTAATGCTAAATCCTCCTTCAACGATAGAGAAGAGACATTTAAAAATGCACCTAGCAAGTGGAGTTTTTGGAAGAGGGTTTTAAAAATTTCAAAATGCAATTGGCAGCCATAATGCCAATCAACTTTACCCAAATCTCCTCCTTGTTGTAGTTTTTGGAAGGGCATTAGAAACTACCAAAGCAATGAAATCTTTCAACAAGTGTAATATGAGATGCAGAACATTTTCATCTAATTCAGCAAATTCATTTAGGCATGCTGAAGACCAAACCCCCTCCTTCAGCGTGGATGTTAAAAGTTTAGGAAAAATGAAGATCAACATCTATAAAGTTTAAATCTACAACCAATGGCCACATCCCCCCTATTGTGGTGTTGAAGGGGGTTTAAAAAGTCTTTCCAGCAAATGCAAATGGGCATGTGAAATGCCAAATTAAATCCTCATGGCATGGAGTTTGAGAGGAGAAAAAGAAGCTTTTAATAGAATACAACAAATAGAGGAGGGCATTAATAAATTTCAGCAAATAAAATCAACAGCAAATGTATATGGCTGGTGAAGATGCCAGCTCCTCTTCCTGGTAAGTGACAAATATAAAAAGGTAAACCAAATTCTCCCCATTTTGGTGTGGCATGGTGGATGTTCAGAAACTCAAGCAAAGGCCATTGGCAGGTGAATAGCATACTAAATCCAATGTAGCATGTAAAAGGTTTTAGAAAATTTAAAGCTAATGCAATGGCCAGGTTCAGAAGCCAAACTTTCCTTTGCATGACTGTTGAGAGGGCTTTGTTAGCTTCAATGCAAGTTTCCTTTGGCAGGGGTAAATGCCAGAAACCTTCCATCAAATGCATTGGCTGGTGTAAGAAGTGGTGTTTGGAGGCCATTAAATTTTTTTTAAAATGCATTCATAGAGGTAAAACCAGTATTGTTCCCTCGTGGTGTTTCAAAGAAGGCAACAAAAGGTTTCAAGAAAATAAAGACATTCAGAAAACCTTCAGAAAATGCATTTCCAAGCAAAATATATTAATCCCACATTGACTAGGCAGGGGGAAATATTTGTAGTTAAATATAGGGCTCCACACATCTATAATGTCAAAGCTTAAATTCTTTTGATGCAAGGTGTTGGTTGGGCATCTAGTGGACCCCATGCGTGCATGCAATTCCCGAGGCGACTGAGGAGGCCAGCTGGCGACCAAGTGGACCCCACCATATGCATGGCTCCCAAGGCAAATTTTGTGGAGAAATGGCGAGTGAACTAGTGAGCAAGTTCGCAATAGATCAACGATGTACATTGTTTCGCGAAGTGAAGGTGCCTACCCGTTACCCATTGCGAAGCAGTGAAATGTTAAAGATCATGCAATTTCGTCGAAGATCTGCAGTTGGCGTTATTTCACGAAGTGAAGATGCACATCAGTTACCCTTTGGGAAATGGTGAAAGGTGATGTGGCAGGTCTGAGTGGCAATCCGGCTGGTGGGTCCGAGTGAGGTGGCGATCCACGAGGCGGTGACATGGCAGCCACGTGGTTGACAGATGAGGTATCATCCTAGGTGGCGAAAGGTGGATTCATGAGAGAATCACAAGTTGTGATGTGGCAGGGCGTCAGGCCAAAAAAATTGAGAAAAATTAAAGTTAAATGATATAGTTTCAACTATTGAGGAAAAATAAAAATTTTTAATGATGGTTCACATGAGTGATTAATTTGCCCAGGGGTTGTTTTTTGCCCGAAATGGAAAGTATTGTATACTGTTGGAAAGCTCTCGAGATGAGGAATCCATTTATACGATTTGTTTCAACAAACATGAAATATTTTGAGAGCAATTTTCTTGGGAAGAAAAGGAGATATTCTTGCAGTTATGAAAAAGGGACACTTGACATGTTCTGATGGATTATGATCTTTTCCCCTCTCCTTCTTATTCATATTTCTTCTCAATTGTAAGGGTTCCAAAATTTTAGAGATATGCTCCATATTTTCATGGTTTCCAGTTCTAAGTTTTTCTTCCAAATTTGTACAGTGTAGTGCTTTCTTTTAGTAATGGAGTTTAATTCTTATTGTAGGTGTTTCTAGTTGCAGGCTCTTATGTATGTAAGGCATGCATAAATTTAGACAAGATTGTCTCTAGATGTATATTTCTTTGTTACAAATTAAATCCTCAAAGAGGCTGGAATTTGTCATCTCAAGGAGATTGTTGTGATTGTTTGGAGGCATTCTTCAAGGAAGAATTTAAATTTTGTAATAAATCATGAATAATGGAATGTATTTTCAAGATTTGATGATTTTGTGAATGAGATAACTAATGCATTTTTGTAAGGCATTAATGCAGGGATATTTAATGATGAAGGTGGATTTGTAGTAGAAGTTTTCATTTATAGTTTGATGTATGACTTTGTTGCCCTTGGATAAGGCACTGGTCTTGAAATTCTGGGGATTCTCAGAGATCTTAAAATATAAAATCAAAATATCTTTCTTTGTTTTCTATTCTGTGGAAATGTTCCACCTATCTCATGCTTCAACTTAGTTGAGATGTCAATGTAGATCTATCTCATCTGTAGTAACCTTCTAGTTGTTAAGCCTTATGAGATCTATCTGCTTTTATTGATGTTGTCATATGTGGGTAAATGAATCTGATTCAATGCATCAAAGGGTGTCCCCCCCTAGGTCTAGCAGAACCTGAAGTGCAGGAGGATCAATTAGGATCCTATGTTATGTTGTCCGAGTCCTGAAGTATTCCATTGTTTAAAACTGGCTATTTCATAGAATCAATTGTAGGTAAACTTGGGTTAACCAGTTTTGGTGAACAACAAAAATGGCAACTCTACTGGGGAGAATGATGTAAAAAAATTATGTCAAGTGAAACCTATGATTCTGGCCAAAGTCATTTGGGGAAGAGTCTAGGAAGTTTACAAATCTGAAAGTTATTTTTAGATTTGAAAGTGTATACCTTGGAAAGTCTTGTTGCTTTGAAATTTAAAATATTATGTCTCTATTGTGTGTGATGAGACCTAGAAATCTGAAAGTGTTTTAGAGTGTAGATCAGTGGTTTAAATTTTATTCCTCTCTAGGGAAGTGGCGACTCTATAAGAACGGACTTGAGATTTGGAGGAGTTCTTCAAATTTCCAGTCAGAAGTGAAGTGAACAACAACAACAAATTTACTCCAAGTATTCCTCAAAGTATTAATGAGACAATAAATGTTCTTTATAAGGTGAAAAAGTCACCACTGAAATGAAAAGAAAATCATCAATTTACATACTTTATGTTTTGAATAAATTTTAGTTAAGTTATGGGAGAAGTGTGTATGATTCTGAAAAAATTAGTGACTGCATATGTGTTGAAAGGAGTTTGTAAAACAGTAAAGACATATCAACATATTAATGGTTCAGTAACTGTTATAAACTTGATGGATTTAGATGTATTTCCTAGATCTAAAAATCCTTTGTCAAATCTGAAAGAAATTGACAAAGAGATTGCAATATGTCTTCAAAAGATCCGGGAGAAGTTTATCTTGTTTTTATGAAAGAAAGCAGGGAAAATAAAAGAGGAAGAGTCATCATATGTTTTCTATGAAAGATTTATAGCTGCATTGAATGAGCTTTTAGTTGATGCTAGACCCCATGAGTCTATTTGGATTAAGTTATTTTTAGAGCTTGATGAGCCTGACTCAATTAACTGGTCTACAACCTTGAGAGAAGAAAGTGTCACATGTATTAAAGAATGGATATATGAGATTGAAAGGGTTGAATCTGAAAATGCACACAATATTGAGTATACTGATGCTGACAGTGAAATTGGTGAATACCAAAGTAGTGGAGATGAATCTGTGAGTAGGGATATCTCCTATAGTTTTGAAAATGATTCTTATGAGCAACATGATAGTACAAAATTTTGTTCTCAGTATGAGGAGGATGAAAATATAAATTGTTGTTCTAGTGTGTATGATTGTAACTCTTTAGAGTTTTTAGATTTGAATAATATGAATGATAATATTGTTAAGTTCAATCCTCAAAATGTTTGCAATCAAAATTGTGAAACTATGTTGCAACATATAGCAGCACTTTATGAGCAGCATGATAAAGGCTATGATGCAGATGCAAGTTGTTGTAATGATGAAATAAATGTGCATAGAGACATGAGCACTATTGATTTAATACCTTTATCAGATTGTGACAATGTTTACAAAACAGAGGATGAAGCTAAGGAAAATGAAAATGGAGAAGAAGGTTCACTAAGTAGTGAATGAATCTTAGAACTCTTAGTTGTTGATCTTCAGAGGCATGCATCCAAAAATGTGCCCAATCTCTTCTACCTAAATGGTACCTGTTCAGATATTGATGATGTTTTTGAGGGTGTGAAGTATGATATATATGATGTTGATTCTTTCCCTACATTTGATCTGAGTGATGGACAAGATGAAAATGCATATACGGTTGATAGGTGTGATGATGTAGATTCATATGTTGATATGAACTCAGATTTTGATATGCATTGCATGGATCTTGCTTTTAAAAGGCACAACAATTCTGAAATAATTTTCCCTGATTTGCAAGTGGGAAATGAACCATTGACAAGTGATGATCATGTGTTTTTACTTGTGCAAGAGGCTGATAGAAATTGTGATCACCATGAAGATGAATTGCAGTCATGTTATGAGGAAGTATTCCTCTCTAGTTTGCAAGCCATCATTGTGGAAGAGTGTTCATCATTTGAGAAAAATAGCAATAGAGATGTAACTGATGTTCTCACCTTTTCGTAATGAGTTGGATTACTTTTCTTTTCAACTAGGAAGTAATGGTGAAGAGTATGGCACTCTTATGTCACACAGTGACCAGCCCTTTCAGTATTTGTTTGGTTTTCAAAGATTCTATGATTATGGACATGCTGATGATTATGTTTTATGTAATCAACTGATTAGAAATGAAAGTGTGGTTGATCAGATAGATAATAATGAAACTTCCATTTTACCTCCAGTTTGTGGAAACAAAAATCATGTGTTTGACAGAGGTAAGAATTGATTTCAGTTTTGATGGCTCGGGGCCATTTATAAGTTGTATATTTTGTACAGTTGTGTGGTTTTCAATAAAGTGCCCTGTTGTTTTGGTAGAATAAGGGGCCCTTTGTTTTTGAGAAGAGAAGAGAAGTATTTCATTTTTGGGTGGTCTGCTCAACCATATATTCTGAATTCCTGTGTTGATCTTGCAATCAACCATCCCCAGTCAGAGCCACTGTTGGGACTCATTAAATTTGAGTAATTTGAGAGGCCCATTTCAAAATTTTGCTATTTCATTTTCAGAAAGGCACCTAATCTCATTCAGCTGGCCTAGTTAGAGAGAGGGCAAAATGGAGCCTATTGATTTTCAAAGGGTAAGGCTTGGGAAGTGTGTCCTACACCTTTCATTTAGCCTATGAAGTGTTCTACAACTTTCATTTTTCAGTTTGGATTAGTTTATCAAGTACCCATTTCAAGGGGTGAGCTGAAAGTGCATCATAGGTGCAAATGCATATTTTATTAACTAGCCTACTTTGAGTGCCTATAACTGTTGACTGGTTGATTTTCATGGTGGAATTCAAGGTGTATTGATTCTATACATAAATGTGAGTCAACATGTAAAATTTCAAGTCTCTATGAATCCATTTGCTCAGTTTGGCAAGCTCAATCTATTTGCAGTTTGTATTGTTTGCACAAGTCCTTGTTTCAGGAGCTAGTCAGAGCCTCGCTTTGCACATTTGTAAAATATGCCCCGGTAAATGTCATGTCAAAATTTTTTTTTTGGGCTATTTCTGGTATAAAAGATAAGCTATGTTTCAAATTTCACACTCCTGCCAATCCGTTTGATTAGTTTTCAAAAGGGTTTCTTGAGCCACTTTATTCAGTGTTCCGTATTTTCATTGTTACATCAATTAAGGTGGCTATTTTCATGAGCACACTATTTACACCCAGTCAACCTTTTGGTCGAATTGAGAATTCTAAGTTTTGATCTATACTTCAAGGTACCTATACCTCAGATTTGAGGGTCTACGGAGATTATTTGATATTTTTAAGAAAGGCATCATAAGTTCCTTGTGTATTGACTTTATTAGGTCCGCAGTGCTGACAAAGCCAGTTGGTCATCTTTGACCATTAATATTTCTTCACTCGGGATTCATCTTGAGAAACCGCTTGGTAGAGTTCATGTTTGTATATCAGAGTACACGCCTGTCAGTTTGTGAAGTCCAAAAAGGTGTTTTGACTAGTTTGAAAATTACGTCTTTGCAATTAAATGCGAAAATGTGGCGCAAGTGGCTGAAAGTCGCAAAACTCCATTTAATGATCCAAAAATGGTGCCGATCGATTCTAGAGGTATGTTTAAGGTTTGTGAGGCATTTCAAAGGTTAGTTGCATGAAAACAAATTTTTTTTAGTCGGACCCACTTTGGGGCCTAACCTGGCTCATGCTCGTGCATTGATTTTATTGGCGACTTGGTTCAGTGGGAGAATTTTAGAATTTTTTTAATGTGGATTGTGATCACGAGACATGTCAATAGAGTTCAAGATGCTAATAGAACTCTAGGCAATTTCAAATTGGCGAGTTTTAATGCTAAATCCTCCTTCAGCGACAAAGAAGAGACATTAGAAAATGCACCTAGCAAGTGGAGTTTTTGGAAGAGGGTTTTAAAACTTTTAAAATGCAATTAGCAGCCATAATGCCAATCGACTTTACCCAAATCTCCTCCTTTCTGTATTTTTTGGAAGGGCATTAGAAACTACCAAAGTAATGAAAGCTTTCAGCAAGTGTAATGTGAGATGGAGAACATTTTCATCTAATTCAACAAATTCATTTGGGCAGGCTCAAGACCAAACCCCCTCCATCAGCGTGGATGTTAAAAGCTTCAGGAAAAATGAAGATCAACAACTATAAAATTTAAATCCACAACCAATGCCCATGTCCTCCCTGTTGTGGTGTTGAAGGGGGTTTTAAAAAAAACTCTTTCTAGCAAATGCAAATGGGCATGTGAAATGCCAAATTAAATCCTCCCCTGGCAGATGGCATGGAGTCTGAGAGGAAACAAAGAAGCTTTTAATAAAATGCAGCAGACAGAGGAGGACATTAATAAATTTTAGCAAATGAAATCAACAACAAATGTACATGGTTGGTGAAGATGCCAGCTCCTCTTCCTGGTAAGTGGCAAATATAAAAAGGTAAACCAAATTCCCCCCATTTTGGTGTGGCATGGTGGATGTTCAAAAACTCAAGCAAAGGCCATTGGTAGGTGAATGCCATACCAAATCCAACGCATCATGTAAAAGGTTTTAGAAAATTCAAAACCAATGCAATGGGCAGGTTCAGAAGCCAAACTCTCCTTTGTGTGGCTGTTGAGAGGGCTTTGCTAGCTTCAATGCAAGTTTCCTTTGGCAGGGGTAAATGCCAGAAACCTTCCACCAAATGCATTGGTTGTTGTAAGAAGTGGTGTTTGGAGGCCATTAAAGTTTGAAACAAATGCATTCACAGAGGTAAAACCAGTTTTCTTCCCTCGTGGTGTTTCAAAGAAGGCAACAAAAGGTTTCAAACAAATGAAAACATTCAGAAAACCTTCAGAAAATGCATTTCCAGGCAAAAGATATTAATCCCACATTGCCTGGGTAGGGGGAAATATATGTATTTAAATATAAGGCTCCACACATCTATAATGTCAAAGCTTAAAGGCTTTTGATGCAAGGTGTTGGCTGGGCGTCTAGTGTACCCCATGTGCGTGTACGATTCCCAAGGCGACTGAGCAGGCCAGCATCAATGATGCGCGTTGTTTCATGAAGTGAAGGTGCTCGCCCATTACCCATCGCAAAGCAGCAAAATTTTAAAGATCGTGCAAGTTCATCAAAGATCATGCAGGTTGGCATTGTTTTGCGAAGCAAAGATGCATGCCAGTTACTCTTCGCAAAATGGCCAAAGGTGATGTGGTAGGTCCGAGTGGGAATCCGGCTGGCGGGTCCGAGTGAGGTGGCAGTGACGTGGCAGACACATGGCTGATAGATGAGGTGTTGTCCCAGGTGGCGAAAGGTGGATTCATGAAAGAATTCCATGCTGCCATGTGGTAGGGCGTCAAGCCAAAAAATTGAGAAAAATTAAAGTTAAATGATATACTTTCAACTATTGAAGAAAAATAAAAATTTTTAATGATGGTTCACATAAGTGATTAATTCGCTTAGTTGTTTTTTTTGCTCGAAATGGCAAGTATTATATACCGTTGGAAAGCTCTTGAGATGAGGAATCCATTTATGTAGTTTGTTTTCATAAACATGAGATATTTTGAGAACAGTTTCCACAGGAAGAAAATGATATATTCTTGCAGTTATGGAAAAGGGACACTTGGCATGTTCTGATGGATTTTGATCCTTTTCCCTCTCCTTATTCCCATTTCTTCTCAATTGTAAGGGTTCTAGAATTTTGGAGATATGCTCCAAATTTTCATGGTTTCCAGTTCTGAGTTTTTCTTCCAAGTTTGTACAGTGTAGTGCTTTCTTTCAGTAATGGAGTTTAATTGTTGTTTTAGGTGTTTCTAGTTGCAGGTTCTTATGTATGTAAGGCATGCATAAATTCACACAAGATTATCTCTAGATGTATATTTCTTTGTTACAAATTAAATCCTCAAGGAGGCTGGAATTTGTCACCTCAAGGAGATTGTTGTGATTGTTTGTAGGCATTCTTCAAGGAAGAATTTAAATTCTGTAATAAATCATGAATAATGGAATGTATTTTCAAGATTTGATGATTTTGTGAATGAGCTGAGTAATGCATTTTTGTAAGGCATTAATGCAGGGATATTTAATGATGAAGGTGGATTTGTAGTAGAAGTTTTCATTTACAGTTTGATGTATGACTCTGTTGCCCTTGGATAAGGCACTGGTTTTGCAATTCTGGGGATTCTTAGAGATCTTAAAATATAAAATCAAAATATCTTTCTTTGTTTTCTATTTTGTGGAAATGTTCCACCTATTTCATGCTTCAACTTAGTTGAGACGTCAATGTAAATCTAGCCCATCCATAGTAACCTCCTAGTTCTTAAGCCTTATGAGATATATCTTCTTTTATTGATGCTATCATATGTGGGTAAATGAGTCTGATTCAATGCATCAAAGGGTGTCCCCCCCTAGGTCTAGTAGAACCTGAAGTGTAGGAGGATCAATTAGGATCCTATGTTATGTTGTCCTAGTCCTGAAGTATTCCATTGTTTGAAACTGGCTATTTCATAGAATCACTTGTAGGTAAACTTGGGTTAACAAGTTTTGGTGAACAACAAGTTCCACTATGGCTCCTCAGGAGGCCATTTCTCTGCACCAACTACTGCTATCAATATTACTCAAGTTGGGTATTTTTGGCCGTCCATGTTCAAAGACACACAATTTAGTAAGGGAATGCAAGGAGTGCCAGTATTACATGGGAAGGAGCAAGAAAGTTGCAATGCCTCTTAGGTCCATGTCAATGGAAGAGCCATTCCTCAATGGGGTCTTGATTTTATTGAAATGATCAATTCCCCGAGTTCGGTCGAACATAAGTGGATCCTGACCACTACTAATTATTTCACCAGATGGTCTGAAGTCATTCCTTTAAGGAATTCATCGGAAAGTGAAGTGTTGGCTTTCCTAGAAGACTTGGCGTGTCGATATGGTTCCCCAAAACTGTTATATCAGATAATGCGCGTGCATTCATAGGCTCACAAATTACCCAATTCGCCCTCAGTAGAGGTATCTATCTCAAAACCTCTTCTAACTATTATCCTCAAGGGAATGGACTTGCTGAGTCCACTAACAAAACTTGATCAGACTTATTAGAAGGATAGGTTCTAAATACAAGAGGGAGTGGCACCACCACTTGAGATGCGCATTATGGGTGGACTACATAACACCTAAGCAGATTCTAAAAAACTCCCCATATAATCTAGTATACAAAAAAGATGCACTTTTCCCTATGTTGCTAGAGATCCCAGCATTGCAATTACTAAAATCAATGGAAGTGGCTAAAAACAACCCTATGGTTGTAAGATTGGCAGAGATTATGGAGCTGGAAGAAGCAAGGGAGGCAGCCTTCGCGGCTCTCCAAGAGAGACAGGAAATCGTCAAAAGATGGTTTGATAGTAAAAATAGCTCTAATCTAGTCTTCATCCTCGGAGACCTCGTATTTAAATACAATGAGAGGGCAGTGAAGCCTGGTCATCACGCCAAGTTTGATTGCCTACGGGAGGGACCTTTCTACATTGTACATTGCAAAGGTTTCAACGCATTCAAACTAGAAGACATGAATGGGGACCCCCTCCTGATTCAGGTTAATGGTTTCCACCTCATACCTTTTCATTAGGTGTTATGTGCCCTTTTAAATGTATATATTGTGAATAGTCTCTTTTAGTGCCTATTTATCTTATTTATTCCCAGCTAGTATCAGGCAAGCAAGAGGAGCAAGAAGAGAAAGCAGAGAAAGGAGAAAAGTGAAAAGTTAATTATTTTAAAACATTTTTGTATTTTCATTACAAAATGAGTAAGCTCTTGGCCCCTCCTTTTCTACAATCATTTTTCTCAAGTCCAAGACAATGGTTCATCACATCTTTAGCAGCTCTCTTCAGTCTCATCCTCATCATCGTCAGAAATTTCCTCTTTTCCCAACCACTCAGAGTCAGAGGTGCTCTCAAGCTCCTCGGGCATAAAAAAAACAATTAGGTTTGGTTGTTGATCTGGCATCAGAATTCTCGAGAAGATATAGTCCCTGAATTTAGTATACCAATCTATACCTTCTAGGACCGAGACTATCAAATTGACACACAAAATAAATTATGTGGCAAGCTCGGTGTGATACTGATGAGAGGACAGGGTCATTGTTTTCAGCCCACTGATGAGCGGGTGCTAAGCTACCTCCTCGTTGCGTGTGATGAACCGCTCTAGGTCGAATGGTAGTGGAAGCACTCAGAAAGGGATGTAGTATGCGATCACATCCTCCAGTCTGCCCAAGTAATCTTGGAAAAAGAGAGCCCAGGTCAGCTACGAAGCTAGTAGCCCAAGCTGACCGCAATCCAGCACCGAGGCTATGAACCGCGAGTAGATATATGTATTCACTTGGTATCGATCTGCATTATCAATGAAATCTTCCCCATGTATCCACTCAATGGAAGCTATTATCAAAGGGTTTTTCCTATGTGTCATCCTCTATAATCTCCGATCTGAGATATTCCCTAAGAAAGCGACCTGCGCTTTGTTGCTGACAAGCCTAACTAGAGTATCCATGACTATAGAAGCTCCATCGTTAAAGATTGCATTGTGCTGAAGGAATGTCTGAAAAGACATATTTATAGTAGAATTTCAGCAGAAGATGACGAATGCTCAAAGCGCATGCCTTCCCAAATCCCAATGCTTTTTTCATATCTCCATTAAGTAGCATCAAGCGAATGAGCTTGTTTTCAAAATGTTGGTGTCCTGTCAGGTACCTCGAGAGGGAGGTTGATATGAGCAAGAGCCACACATATGTACATCTACATCGCATTTTAAATACCAAGTTCCACCGGACTTTCTCAGCTCACGCGAACTTTACTACCTGTCGATTCTCTTGATCAAAGGAAAGATTTGCCCAAATGTAGTTTCCTTAAGCAACGACAGGTTAGCCAAATGCGATCTTGGGAAGCGAGAATGATGACGCCCTTCATCCATGGGAGTTTATTGCAACTAAAATCTGAGCTGGCGTGTGTGTAAGGAGATACTTGCCATTAAGAATTCATTTTTGCGAAGATCTAGGCGCGTTTTGCATTTAAGGCTTGAGGTTATTCCCTCTTCTTCGTCTGTTTTTGAAAAGAAAGAAAAAGAAGCCGAAGTGCTTTCCTCTCCCAACTTTAGAATTTTTTTTTAGCAAAGGAAAGAAGCTTTCTGCCTATAATGGAGTCTGAAGCAGCATCCACAAGTTCTATTCCTGGAGGCTTCTGGGTTGATGTTTTCGGGGAGTTATCCAATTCTTCGCATGCCATCCCCCCAAGGATGGAGTATCCTAGAATGAAGACCAAGACCAAAATGACAACTTGAAATGCGTCCATCGTGCTGGACTCCTTGGAAAATATTTTCGAACCCGAAGTTCGTAAGCAGCCCAAGAGTCTTAGAGAGGCTGCATGCTCGAGGATGTTTCATCATAGAACAAAACATCAATCCATGGCAGCATGTTTTTGGAGTAGTGGAGCTCCCCAATGCGTGGTTCCCATGGTCCCACACTGCCCTAACCTCATAGCAGCTTGCACAGAGGTTTTCGATCCTACCTCATGTTCTGTCAATGACTCCCTCTTGAGATTGGTAGTATCTCCAGAGGCCATTAGGGAGATGATGTGCTGCCTGATCTTCGAAGGGACAAAGTTTTTCTTAGAAAGCTCAATGGAGGAATTCTAGAGCACCAGGAGAGATGCTTTGACTTTTTGTCAAAATAATCTCAATCGAAGTCTATCTTCTGGACTTTCGAAGTTCCCTTTGTCATATAGAAACCTAAGGCAAGAGGACCTCAAGGATATTTCTTCTACCCTTGCCTGGCTATGTGGTCATGACAATGACCGAGATATCACAACCTCCATGATGGGTTTTCTCTTCAAATGTAGGAAACAAAGGGAACTATTTCACTTTGACTTCTCTGTGACTATTGCTAGGGCCATTATTAAGGAATTATCAGAGTTCCAGTAGTTGCGGCGTTTCAGGTTCTCTTTGGTTTTGGTGCACCTACTATTACATCAAAATGAGGCTTTCATCAGTCAGTTCATGTGATTGGCTACTTACGATGAGTCTGAGAACAGGATGTCGGTGTTCTGTTGACAACCTCTTATGTTGGTCTCCTATGATTCATACCAGTTTTTAGATTTGTTCATGACTTCCATGCTCAAGGACCTCTGCGTGATCCCAAATGAACCATTAGCCCACTTCTCCAAGGTTCAGATGAACTGGATGCAAAATGAGCACCCCCCTTGCGACTGGTTTTTGGGTCCTGACTTTTCTTTCATCCAGGTGCATGGTTTCTCTGAAGAGCCTTTTCGGCTACCTACTTATGTAATTGAATGAACCCTAGCTCTTGAAATCGCAAGGTAGTTGGTGAGGATTGAAAGGGCCATTGGAGCAGGTAAGCATGATACCTCTATCATCGAAGACCACAAGGCCATTGGCCCAATCACTCTAGTGCAGGGGAATATAGCAGAAGAGGTTCTGATGTCAAAAATGGCACAACTCGGCTTTGTAATGATTGATGACTCCTGGAGCTATGACCCCGATGGCTGCCTCAGCAAAAGAAAGAATGTTATTAAGCATGAGCCTCAAAATTCATGGGTGGAGCGTATGAACCCCCAAGTTGATGACCCGAGCTTGTATGTGGGCCCTGATGACTTTCCTGTCTTAAGATGCCCCCCATGGTTAAAGTTTTACTCCCCCTTGCAAAAATTCAACCCCACGAAGCCTATCCCTTTGGTGATGTTGGGAACTGTGAAAGCTTTAGCTTGGCCCAGGAAGAAAAGGAAAGACTTTTGGGTTTATCAACAAGAGGTGACTCAGCCTAGAGCCAACATTGGAAATGCTCCCTTGGATGAACATTTTGAGTAGGAATGGTGTAAGGTAAATAAATGTGATGACGAGATAGGTGACAGTTCCTCATGCAGGGGCTCGTCTCCCAAGATTTCCCCACAATAGGAGGTAGAGGTTATAAATATTGACAGGCAAGATCTGGAGCCACAAGTTCTCCCTCCTTTGGATAGTGAAGCTCGCAGACCTCATTCGTAGGCAGGTAAAAGGCAGTCTGAGAAGCAATCACGTGACTCCCCTCCAAAGAAGAGGCAACATCCTAGAATGTCTAGGGGGAGCCCACCCTCTCAAATCCCAAAAATATCCTCAGATCTTCAGCAGTCAGTGTCTTCCACTACTCAGGTACATCTTTTTTTTCCCTCATCTCTTACTCAGGTTATTTCTTCAGCTGTCCCCATTACCACAATATAGGCCTCAGTCCCTACTTCTCTCACTTTAGCCCCAATAGGTACGCTGGTTGATCCCCAAATTGTTCCCTCATAGGCCTTTGTTCCTTTCCTAGCCACGACTTTTATATCTGCAGCTTTTCCCTCGCCAATATCAGAAGCAGCCTTTGTGTCACGTAGGTTAGGTTTTGGAGAATCCTCTCCTCAGGTTATGGGAGTAGCATCCTCAAGCCTTTTCCTATTACGAGCTCCCCCCTTTGTCCTGTTATTTTCCCCATCAAATCTATCTCACCCTATTCAGATTTCTTTCACTAGGCCTATTTCGCAATTCCCTTTCGCAGTTCCCCCTGGTGCAGCTTTTGCAGGTCAGGATATTGATAATCCAGATGAGTTCTAGCAACAGGTTGCTTATGATAGAACTGCTCACCTTGGTAACACGGGAAAGCGAAAGGAAAATGAAGGTGCTCGTCTAGCTCGCCCTCATCTGCAGACATATTTTAGTGAGGAAAATGATTGCCTCTACTTTTCAAATCTTTTTCCCAAGGTTGACAAGCCAGAATCTCAGATGAGACCAAATGATTACACATTGCATGCTATCGGCATTAGCCTTCAAAGTGCCACGACATCTGATAAAGTAGAGATGGTGGAGGAGACTTCAAAAGCCGTATCCATAGATTTTATCAAGAAGAGTCACTGTCTGGAAAAGATCCAAGCAAAGAATACTAGTCTCTGAGATTCCCTCACCCAATGGAGAAAGCGAGATAAATCTTGGAGCTCAGAAATCAATCGTCTACAAAGCTTGCTGGCCCAAGCTAATTTGGAAAAAGGGAAGCTGTAGTCAGCCTTCAACAATGTGAGATCTAAATTAAAGGGTCAAGAGGTGACAAGTAACGTGGCTCTGAAGGAGTTGTAGGGGAAGGATGTAGAGATATAGCAATTAAAGGCAACCTCTAGGGATGTTACTTAGGTCCAAATGCAGCTGCATGAAGAAATTATTCTAAAGGAAGGTTATGCCCACCAATTGAGTGAAGCTCAAGTATCATTGTTTGAGGAATAGATGAAATTCAAAGAAGAACTGAAAGCAAAAGAAGCTAGTTTCAGAAAATCCGGTGAGCACATTTAAGAGGTGGAGACTCTTTTGCGGCATGAACAAGATCGTACATCATAGCTACAACAAACTGTTTGAGATGGAGAGGCCAAAATCCTCACTTTGGAGAATCAAGTGGCCATTGAACAAAGCAAATGCAGTAGGCTTCAGCAAGAGATGGTTGTGAAGGATGATGAAATTTTGCGATTGCTGAGCATTCCACTTCCGGAGCAAGTTCTCCAAAACTTTTCTACCATGTTGATAGAACTGTATGTCTCACACTGGGAAAGGATCAAGCAATTTAGTCCCTCACTATAGCCTGTGCTGAGATTCATTCAAGATGCACAATCCCTTTTTGTAGAAGCGGAAGCCCTGGTCGATCGGAAGCCTTGGTTGATAGTTCGATGATGGTTTTGTCTCCCAAGATTCCCCATGCTCAAGATTTGATCCAAATGTTATACGCAACTCAAGATGATGAACTAAGAGAGAAAGGAATAAATGATCACAAGCAACTGACCAGGAGACCAAATGTTTTCATCAATCACCACATAATGGTCATGCATACATCAGCTACAATAGAGCCACTACAAGTTGTTGTCTTGACCATAAAGCAATAGATACAGAGGTTGGTTTCGCTGGGCTTTCCTTCCCCTTTCTCTGCTGATGGTTTGGTATTAAGGATTGAACAATTGTCGAGTTAGATTAAACAGATGCAGTAAGATAGATCTTTCACTCAGAGCCTGAATGACCTTGTTTCAACTAAAGATGTGGAATGCCTTCTGCATCCCCTTGCCCAACACTATGCTTTGTTGAAATTGGTCCATGATGAACCCGTAGGGTTGCCATTTGATGAGGTCATCTATCTAGATCAACACTATTGGAGTTTGGATGGGAAAACATTGCCTTCGGAGGAGGATTGGTCAACAATATAGTAGGTATCTAACCTGCTCCATCCTCTCTTAGCATGAAGTTTGGTCTGTGAGCCAACAATTTTTGGGTTCCATATTCCACAAGCAGAATTTCCCTTGTTAGTAGCCAAGAAATTTTCACATTAAAATTCCTGTAACTAAGGTTTTTAGCTGGGTTGCTTAATTTTACCTTTTTAGCTTTGTAGCAGTACAGGGCATTAAAGACAATTGTCAGCTCCGTGTTACTCCCTCAGTCCGTATTTAGCATTCAACTTTTGGAGTAGTGCGACGGTGCCAAATGGAGAGGCATTGCTGACTAGGCTTCTTTTTGGGGCCCACCTTGTAGCGTAGTAAGCAAGTGGTTACCTGGCACCATCATGTTTTGGTGGGCACATTTCTATTTGAAAGGAATATGACAATGAATATCACCCACTTCTTTGCATAGTTCTAGCACAATGAATATGACACATGGGTACCTTGGCAATTTGTTTTGAGTTACCATCTGGCCTACCACCCTTATATATGTGAAATTTTTGAATTGAATGAAGTAGTTGTCAAACCTCTTGAATTCAATTGCAACATCTGGGGAAAATATTTTTGCAAAGTCCACGTCCAAGTTCCTTATGATAGTAAACATGTGTAGCATCCTAAATTGTAATCCCCTACAATTTAGTCCACATTTTAGGCCCTCACCTTAGTGTTCATCTCCCAATTCTTAATTAAGACCTAATTATGCTTGCATCATGCAAAAATAACCTTATTTTTACTTTATACATCACATGGCCCTTTAGTCTGACCCTAAAATAGGATAGGACCAGAGCGTGGGGCTCTGGTCCTCACTAGGACCATATCATAACACCACACTTTGGTCCTCCTTATTTGGGCCCCATTTTGAACCCCTCATGCATTTCCAAATTTTTGTAGGAAATCCCTCTCCATGTCTACCTATGTCAAAAAATTAGCATGATTTTGGATGGGCAAGTATATAAGGAGGCTTTCCCCTCTCATTTGGATATACAAAGATCATAAGAGAAAGGTTAAATTATAATCATCAAGCATTAAAGAATTGAAGTATTCAACATCAAGCATCCCTAAAGGTCTTCAAGGCCAGATTCTTCATTCTTCAATTGTGGAGCATCATTACATATTTCATATGCAAGTATGTGTGTTTGATTAGGGTTTTCTCATGTGCATGCCATTTCATGCAACAAATGTGATTGCATTCAAAAAGCAAAGCATCATTATCATTTATTGCATATATGAGTTATATTCTTCCATTATGTATTCCAGTATTTGCAATATTTTAATCAAGGTTAATTCCTAAACTGGGGTTTGACTTAGGCAAGCCTCTATTCCTAACCTATTTCCTTTTCTTTTTGTGTGTAGGAAATAGGAACAAAGCTACAATCTTTAAAATCGACATTATTTGCAGAGACAAATCAACCCCTTTTGATGTGGAAAAAGTTAGGAGGACCAGGACAAATTTCACTCCAGTCCCGACATTTTTGGAGCTTTTTTGAGGACCAAGTCTAAATCTTCTTATATGTTTCAGAGCTAGGTGCATGCCTCAATCTGATGATTGTAACTCACTGTGTTAGCATTTTTACCTTCATTTTCAACACTTTACCATAGTTTCAGTAATTCAGCTCACAAAAGAGGGTAAACAAATTCACCCCTTGAATCCAATTAGTATTTAATCCTTATCCTTGTTGGTTTGTGATTGAATCTATTGAATTTAACCCTCTTTTAATTTTAATGGTCATCCCAAATAAAAATTAGCAGTTTTTATCTTTCTTGTGGTGGAAACCCTAATTTTTCACCCATTACAATATGAAAGCATCATCAACTATCATGTGATTCTTCCTACTATTGGAAAGAGACACTGTACCAGTGAATATTGATGCATGAAGACTGATTAAGGGTTGTCATTGATGGCAACTTAGTCTAGAAATCCTATTCGGTGTATGCAAATTTGAGTTACCGAAAGCTTAAGGAGTTGTATCATTCATTTATGCTTAACTCTGGAAGGTGGAACATAGAGTGAAGGTGAAATATGCATACCTCATTTTTGGTTTCAGGATTTTGGTTATGGTGATAGGGGTAGTTGATTCATGATTCGAGGAAGATTACTTCGCATTTTTGATCTCCGGTATAGTTTCTGGTGAAATATTCTAGGTCCGATATCTGGTGATTCCGGAGAACCGAGCTAGTGTGTTGATTAGTGATTGTAGCATCGGAATTAGGAATCATCAAAAGATAAGTAGATCAATCAAAACACAAGACATGATAACTCAATCATGAGAGCACTCATTGCAAATGAACCTAATCCTAAGCACACTCAATAGAGATATGAAAAAAAAGCATTCAAAATGACAGATTATGCAAACCAAATGCAGAATTGAATGCTCCTTCCATGCGGATCCATTGTTCTTCTTTCCTCTTCAATGGATTTGTGGATCTCACCTACAAGTGCACATACAATTGAAAGCAAGCTTGATGAAAAGCTCAAGAGTACTAGAAGCATAAGTTCGATAGTTTGATTAAGGATTCGGATTCGAAGGATCAAGATCCAAGGGGTTTGATTGAAGAAATTCATCCAATTTATAGAAGAATTGGAGAGATGACAAGATTAGCATGATGCAATTCAAATGGAAATTGCAAATCAATATGACAAATTATGCACTTTCCATGCACAATTTGATTGATTGATAATTGATGACAAATTATGACACATTCTATGTCAAAATTGATTGATTGTCAATTATGACAAATTTATGACAAATTGACATGTCATTTCCATGAATTTTGGAGAGAAATAGGAGGAAATTGAAATTAAGAATTAGAAAATTAAGAAATTAGGAAATGAGGAAATAATGAAATTAGAAATTATAAATTGATGGAAAAATAGGAAATTGATGGAAATTAGAAATTAGGTAAATTAATTAACAATTTGTCATTTATTAATTAATTTACAAGAGGAAGAATAATTAGCCAATTAAATAAAGATTTAATTGTAATGATAAGACCTAGGATTAATAAATAATTTAGTAATCCTAGAGGAAGAAATGACAAATTAGGTTAAATGAATAAATCATAAAACCCTAGAGGACAAATTAGAAATGCAAAAATGACAATTAGGTCTTGATAAAGGATAATTGATATTGATTTAATCATGATTTTGGATTGATAAATGACCAGTGTTGATAAATGATTTGATTGAGATTGGTTGACAAAAATCAATGACAAAATGACCAAATTGACATGATTGAAAAGGACAAGGATTGATGACGAATCAATTGCAATATGACAAGATTGACAAGGACAAAGATCGACCAAAAATCATGACTGAAGATTGTTGTCGACAAGACCAAATTCAAAAGCGAGACAAATGAAGAGTGTAGAAGAATGACTCGATGCTCGCAAATGATAAAATCCAAGTGCGTAACATAGGAGAAATGTTAATGCGACGCAAAAACCTAAGATGAGGCAATGTGCCAATGTTAAAATATGATCCCGCAAGCGTTGACCATTTTTAGGTGTCTACATTTTGCCCCTCTTTGAGACAATTCGATTTTGAGCGTTGTTTCAAAGAACAATAATAAAAATGCCCCAAATGATAATAATGACATATGCATGCCCCCTCGAGGAATTGGCTGGAAACATGCAGAGAAGAGGCCAATTGATCGATAAAAATGATAGAAAATGATAGGATCAAATGGACTGCCAAGACTGACCGAAGAAATGTTAGTAAGCAGAAATTAGATAGAGGACAGGTAGAGATGAAAGAAAACTTGCTTTCACAAATGCACATAAGTAGGTGAGAACCTTTATTTTAATGTAGCAAAATGGATGCGTAGCATCATGGCATTGAAGGCCAGAGCTGAAATGCAACCCTTATTGCAAAAGACAGACACATCATAGACAAACAACAATCACAACAAAAAAGAAAGGAACCATGAACCATCCTGGTCACTCTAAATCACTCAGTGACATCATCGAGCAACATAGGAACATGATTGAAGATAAATCAATAAAAAGATAAGATGCACAAATTCTAACAAGTCAAACAAACATCTTGATCTTCATTGTCAAAAGTTGAAAGTGCTGATAGGACGATCATGCTGTCTGGTTTCAGGACATGTGGTATCCCGTCTAAGATAGGACACAGTCTGGTTTCGAGTATACCACACCCTGTATAAGACCCATGATAGTAGAGACAAGGACAAATGATTTTGATGCCGATATTCGAGTGATATGACAATTTTGATCAGGTTGAATGTTTGGTTTGGATTGAAAAAGTTCATCTGGTTAAAGCATGATTTCATTAAAGCACAGCGTTGGATTGATTGTCGTTGGATGTATGCTCAGCAATTTGTCAATGCACAAAAGGGGATATTTTTATTACAAAATGCATGTTTTTGGATTTTAATGTTTTGAAATGTTTTTGTTCATTTTTTCGGGACTTTATATGACTTTTTAGGGATTTTTTAAGGACATTATTTGAATTTTTATGACTGTTTTTTAGGACATTTTAAATTTTTATGATCTTTTTTCAAGACATTTTAAATTTTTATGAAGATTTTTTTTCAGGACATTTTTTTTTTTTTTTTTTTGTTTTTAGTTTTTAATGACTTTGCCCCCCAGTGTCTAGCAAGGCAAGGAATATGACAGGTGAATAAATAGGCTTGCTGAAATGATGGTGGATAGAGGGAAGACAAAGGCCTTTTATTATGGAGACAATACAGATGCAATTTTCAAGGGCTATGGCATGATGGGACAAGAGACTGGATATGTCAATGTAAAGCAGTGACATGGCATGAGGGACATGTCAAGAGGTTTTTGAAACCATGTTTAAATTTTGCGTCCTTATGTCAGATCAAGATCAGGGAATGAAAAAGAGTGTATGGATAGTGATAAGATATGGATAGGATAAGCAAGACCAAGAATGGATAAGGGACATGGACTGAAGGTTGGGATTAGCTAAGGGATAGTGGTAGAAAGTTGCAATAAGACAGGGAATATGGATGAAAAGTTGTAATAAGCAAATGGATAAATGACCAAAAGCTATGATAGACTGAAAGCTGCAAACAAGATGCATGATGCTCATGAAGATCCTCAGCCTTGTCAAGATCAAAAGGTGGAAAGGGAAAATGAACATGAGGGATGATAGGACAAGGAAGGGTAATGACATGGTATGATAGGATAATGAAGGGCAATAGGATATGAAGGAGGAAAACTGCCCCCAAGTGTGATTGTGCAAGAAGTTCATAAATTACGCATGACGCCTGTTTGCCAGGTTTTCATCATGGTACTTGCCCAAGGCGCCTGTTTGCCAGGTTTTCACCAGTGGACGAATTATTTTTCTTTACTTTTTTCTTTTCTTTTGTCTTTTTTTTTTTTCAATTTTTCACTTTTCACTTTTTTTTCACTTTTTGTATTTTGACTTTTTCAAGAGAAGATGGACACATGATAGGGGATGGAAGAAGGACTCAAGTGTCTTTTTGTTTGGATAGTATCCTTGAAAAAAATGGACCATGACCTTTAAAAGTATACTCAAAGACGTTGGTAGGATAAGGACATGGAAAAAGAGATGAAACTAAGGCAAGGATTTATGCAAAGGATGGGATCAAAGGGATTGAAGGATGGAAAATATGCATTGGATAATGGATAGGGCATTGGAAGAATTATGCTTGAGTAGATGGAAATGTTGGCAAGATCGACATTGGCACACACCTTGAGGGGTGATGGACTGATGGAGGAAAGACATATTTTGGATATTGAGATTTTGACGGAGGAAAGGCTATGGATTTTGGGACATAAGAGCCCAAAATGGATGAAGAAGGTGATGGAGGAATAGACTTGGAATGTTTGGATGGAGGAATAGCAATTGTAGATGCCAATTTTGATGTTTCTTTAGGCTTTTGTGCTTCAAGGAGCTGCTTAGGGATCCACATGGTTTTTGATTTTTCATGCTTTTGTGGTTCCTTGGAGTGCATTGCTTGCACAAGGGATTTAGGAACCCATATATATTTTGACTTTGCTTTATTTTTCTCAGTGGGCCTTTGTGGCCTTTTGGATATTTCTTTTTCTTTATAGATCATATTGTTCTTTGTTTTGACATGTCGATTATATTGGACATGTTGATCTTTGAATACATGTGGATTGTTAGACTTATGACTTTTATACTTGGCATCCAAATTGCTTGGAAGAGGGAATGAATGTCGGTGTGGATGGGAATGATATGGAGGCATGTGGGATGGATGGAAGGTTCTCCAAGATGTGTGCCTTTGTTGATGTTGCATAGGAGATGGAGGGATATAGGGACCTAGAATGGATGGAAGAGATGATGGGGAAGGTGGACATTTGGATTTTGACTTTGAAGGGATACCAACGCCTTGAGTGTGAGCTCTGTAGCCATGACCATTAGTATATTCTTTGATATGAAAGGGTTCTTTCTCATGAAGGTCTACTCCTTTGCCTTTATGAATATCTTGACTTGTAGGATACTCTTTTCTTTGGGAAGAAGACGCGAGTCCATTATGAGGTGGATATGATATGAGAGAAATAATGAGATCTTGAAGTGGATCAGATTGCACCAAAGTGGAAGAACCCATTATGCATGTCGAAGGTTCATGAACATCTTGCACTGACACATTAGAATCATGAGGGGGATTAGGATCATGAGGGGGACTAGGAGTGTGTGGTGGACATGGTTCAATGATAGGCTCTTTAAGAGATGGAATGGGAGAAATAATGGGATCATCAAAAGAAATGCGCTCTTGGAGTGTATATGGAGCATTAAGACAAGGAGATGGAGGAACAAAAGGATCTTGCGGAGGATCTGAAGGAATGATTTGATCTTGACATGGAGGAAGATCATTGGAATCCTCTTTAAAGGTGCTTTGCTCTTGACTTTTAATGGGATCATCAGAAAGGATGGAAGGGATATCTGGAATGTCAATGGGATTTGAAAGGACATTTTTTTCATGAAATGGAAGGGGATCATTTGGGATTGGATGGACTAGGATATCTTGATCTTGCTCGGGGAATGGAGTGTTAATAGGATTTGAAAGGACACTTTGTTCATAAAATGAAAGGGGATCATTTGGGATTGGATGAACTGGGATATCTCGATCTTGCTCGAGGAATGGAGTGTCAATAGGACTTTGGATAGGATGGACAAGAATAGGGGAATCATCGTGAGTGTTTGGGAAGATGAGATCCTGGTCAACAATTGGATGGGATGATAAGGTTTTAGGATCTTGATCTTGATTTTCTTTAAGACATGTTTCTTCATGCTCTAAATTATCCTCTTGACATGGGGTTAGACTTTGGATATGCATGGAGGATTCTGACAAGGAATCAATGTTTTGGCATGAAGGAAATGCACTTTGAAAATTTGTGATGGATTCTGGCAAGGAATCAATGCTTGAACATGAGGAAGAGGGACTTTGAATGGGGTCCTCTAAAACAGGCAATGGCAATAAAGTGCATGGTGGCATTGGGTCTTTTATTTCTAAAACATGACAAGGATGTGCATCATGAATTGGATTATTTTGGCAATCAATTATGGATAGCTCTTTGATAATTGCATCCTTGGGTGTATTATTTGATGAGGACAACATGGAAGGTTCTTGTGAAACTTCTAGAGGTGTAGGGATAGATGCCACTGGGGAGTCAATTTGCTTGCGAGGGGATGAGGCATTGCTAGACATTGGTGTATGATTTTGATCTTCCTCAATAAACTCACTTGGTAATTTCCTTAAGAGCATTGCAATAAAGCCACCTTTCTTTCGAGGTTTTGACATAGTTGTATTTGGAATTTGAACTTGTTTAGAAAGAATTTGGTTCTGATTTGATGTCATGTTTTGATGTTGAACTAAATGTTGATCAAATTGGTTTGACATGTTCAAAATTTGGCTTGGTGCATGTTGCAAGCTTTTTTTTTGAATGTTTGGTTGTAGTTGTTGACATTGATATGTTGATTGAACTTGTTGATATTCCACCATTGGTTGAACTATTTGTTGACATTGTATTGTTGGTTGGACACATTGGTCAAATTGGACCATTGGTTGTATTGGTTGTATATGTTGAAAAAATTTGTTGAACCATTGGATGTATTGGTTGAAAATCTGATTGATAGTAAACACCTTCTTGTTCTGGTTGTGGAGGCACATAATGTTGAAATTGATGTTGTCTCTTTTCTTGAAATTGTTTCATCATCTCTATTTGGGAGAGGAGAGCTGGTATGTCTGATCGTTCAAGAAGAGATCTTACATCAATTGGCTCAATCTTTGGATTTTGCCCTGGAAATTTTTGAAGCATTTTGGACATTTGTGATCTAATTTTCTGAATGTTTTTCACTCTTTGTTCCAAAATCTCATTTTCTTGAGCTAGTCTCTCCTCTAGTTTTTGTATTTGAAGACTTGTTTCATCATAAAGAGTTTGATCGATATTGCCTTGTTGTTGGATTGGATAGAATTGTGATTGCATTGTCGGTTGATATGTCAAACTTTGTTGCATCATTGGTGCTTGGCACCTTGTTTCAATAGACATGTCACTATGCAAATGCAATATTTTTGGAATTTTTCAAGGACAATGTATGATATGCAACTAAATGCAAACTAAAATAGACAAAAATGCAATCTATGGCAAGAATGCAACCTATGTTTTTGGTTGTTTTTTTCAAGATTTTGACAAACTTTTGAAATGCAAATCTAAAAGAGAGACCCTTAAGAAATTGGAATGATGTCTAGACCTCAAAGGACAAAAGGACCAAGTGACAAAAGGACAAAATGACAATGTCTCCCCTATATGCTTGGATACTAAGCTAGGTTTGATGAAATGATATTGATGACAAAAGGACAAAAGGTTGACAAGGTCTAGACTTCTTAACAATGACTTAGGGTTTATCAAAGATTTGGATTACTCAAGTATGACAAGACCTAGTTTTGACACTATATGCTAAGGGACAATTACTATGCAAATGACCCTAATATGATATGATAATGACCTAAGCTTAGTGAAGAGACTTAGGGTATGCAAATATAAATGTATGACAATGATATGACTTTAATGCTAGAGGACATATGCAAATGGATGACTCTTATTAATATGCAAAAGGAGTATGACTTAGGTGAAACCTAACCTTGATATTTGACAATGACTTTGCAAAATGCAACCTAGAATGAACCTAAATGTAAGTGACATAAATGTTGAGACAAGTTTTTGAACAATGTTGGATAACCATGTTTGAAGAAGATGATCTTTGAATCTTGTTGAATTTTTGTTGGATGAATGTCTCTTATGTTTAACCTTGTTTTGAATCAATTTGTTTTGCTTTTTGAAATGGGATGCAATTCAACTTTTGACAATCAAAGAATACAAGATATTGCAACTTAGACTCAAGACACTCATGCTCATTTCCACATTTCTTATGGTAGGCAAAGACATTAGGTACTTGAGAGGTAGACTCATTATGGGATTCAAGGAGAATACATAGATGCTTGACCCCACGGGCTCCCCACCACGACACTCACTTCTCAGGGCAGCCAAGCATTAGTCCCCATGGAAATCTCCCCATGGCGAACTTAGTATCTCTTCCAAGTATCCGAATTTGTCCTTCTCAAGCAACTAGAAGGGTTTTTGGCCTCTAAAAACAAGGTGTTTAGTAAGGATTTCTGTTAAGCATTACTCCTTGATGTCACGCAAGAGTGATTGAGACATTAAGCCCATCAAGATACCAAAAAAATGTAGTCGTGCAAGCGCGATTTAGAGCAAGAGGCCCTACTTAGATGTTGATATGAGAAAGAGTTCAAGGGTCATCACTTCCCAAGTAACTACAATTCCCATGTAACACTTCCTTCAAAGCTTTCGCTCATCGGGTATTTTTTTATAGTGAGTTAGAATGCCAAGGAATTCTAGCCGTACTTACTTTGGGTCGTTCCCTTCTCACGATTATCACTTGCTTGCAAAA
This sequence comes from Cryptomeria japonica, assembly GCF_030272615.1. Lineage (NCBI taxonomy): Eukaryota > Viridiplantae > Streptophyta > Pinopsida > Cupressales > Cupressaceae > Cryptomeria > Cryptomeria japonica. Next base: position 44,370,595 of record NC_081412.1, on the reverse strand, counting down.
GCAAAGTGGTCGGGAAGGCAGGCCCTCTAAAGGAGACACACAATCAACAACACAAGCATGGTATCGAAGATCTGGATTTCTGATCACCCTATGAAGGATGAGAGCATACTCTCCTACTCCAATGTCATACTTAACAATCAAAGCAAGCAAATGTTCATTCCCACCTATTTATAAATCACTAAGTGCCTAATTAAAAATCATAAACACAAAAGTTTGGTTGTTTCTCCAAGGCAACCTGCAAAACCCAAGTTAGAGGTTTGATTTGTTGTCTTTGACCATCGATTCTGCATAACACATGTTAGTAGTTTGATTTGTAGTCTTTGCCATGCGTATGCCAAGATTCTGCACAAATAATTAGTACCAAAATCCAAAGCACAGAAAACAGAATGCAAAAACACCAAAAATTTCAAGTAAACACTGCATTTTTCACCTTTGTTCTGGACTTTACACAAGCGCAGAACTCATGACACAGGTGCAAGATGTATGACACAAGCGCAAGATGTCACCTACACAAGCGCAAGATGCATGACACAAGCGCGGAAGTGTCCAGAATACCCTGCACGGCCCTGTTTTTGGGTTTTTTTGACCTACAAACAACTTGAAAGCACTCAAAACACCATAAAGAGGATTAGAAGGTTAGTTTTCACATCGGGTTCACCAATTAATGTAGCATCGGAATTAGGAATCATCAAAAGATAAGTAGATCAATCAAAACACAAGACATGATAACTCAATCATGAGAGCACTCATTGCAAATGAACCTAATCCTAAGCACACTCAATAGAGATATGAAAACAAAGCATTCAAAATGAAAGATTATGCAAACCAAATGCAGAATTGAATGCTCCTTCCATGCGGCTCCATTGTTCTTCTTTCCTCTTCAATGGATTTGTGGATCTCACCTACAAGTGCACATACAATTGAAAGCAAGATTGATGAAAAGCTCAAGAGTACTAGAAGCATAAGTTCGATAGTTTGATTAAGGATTCGGATTCGAAGGATCAAGATCCAAGGGGTTTGATTGAAGAAATTTATCCAATTTATAGAAGAATTGGAGAGATGACAAGATTAGCATGATGCAATTCAAATGGAAATTGCAAATCAATATGACAAATTATGCACTTTCCATGCACAATTTGATTGATTGATAATTGATGACAAATTATGACACATTCTATGTCAAAATTGATTGATTGTCAATTATGACAAATTTATGACAAATTGACATGTCATTTCCATGAATTTTGGAGAGAAATAGGAGGAAATTGAAATTAAGAATTAGAAAATTAAGAAATTAGGAAATGAGGAAATAATGAAATTAGAAATTAGAAATTGATGGAAAAATAGGAAATTGATGGAAATTAGAAATTAGGTAAATTAATTAACAATTTGTCATTTATTAATTAATTTACAAGAGGAAGAATAATTAGCCAATTAAATAAAGATTTAATTCTAATGAGAAGACCTAGGATTAATAAATAATTTAGTAATCCTAGAGGAAGAAATGACAAATTAGGTTAAATGAATAAATCATAAAACCCTAGAGGACGAATTAGAAATGCAAAAATGACAATTAGGTCTTGATAAAGGATAATTGATATCGATTTAATCATGATTTTGGATTGATAAATGACCAGTGTTGATAAATGATTTGATTGAGATTGGTTGACAAAAATCAATGACAAATTGACCAAATTGACATGATTGAAAAGGACAAGGATTGATGACAAATCGATTGCAATACGACAAGATTGACAAGGACAAAGATCGACCAAAAATCATGACTGAAGATTGTTGTCGACAAGACCAAATTCAAAAGCGAGACAAATGAAGAGTGTAGAAGAATGACTCGATGCTCGCAAATGATAAAATCCAAGTGCGTAACATAGGAGAAATGTTAATGCGACGCAAAAACCTAAGATGAGGCAATGCGCCAATGTTAAAGTATGATCCCGCAAGCATTGACCATTTTTAGGTGTCTACAGTGATGTAACATGCGTTGTGGAATTGTTGGGATAATTTTTCTGATTGTTGGTGAGTTCAAAGTGTTTGTGCTGATGCATATGAATCTTGTTATCATATTATTTAGGTCCGCATATGCATTTGTGAACAGAAGGTGACATGTTAGGAACACGTTTCATATTTTAGAATTTTGTGAAGCCAACATGTTTGAGATCTTATTAGGTTGTGCAGATATATAATGTTGATCTAGATGATCATTTTAGGCACTTAGAATATGTGAATGTGGATGTGTGGTATGTGAATGAGCATCAGAATGCAGAATTGGTGACCCAGTAGATGACTATGCAACAAAATAGGGTAGAAACATAGAGTAACATTTGACAATCAGATTGTGCTTAACCGAAATTAATATTTGGCATTTGTAGATGCTATGTTCTAGTTCAGACATTGTAATTACTCTTGTATCTCATTTGTAAGATAGTGAGTCCTCTGGGGTTGTTCCCCTCTTATATAATTGAGCAATGAGCTCTAGGCAGTGTGCCTAAATGCAAGTGCATTCCCCTTATGTAATATTATCATACTTCTAGCCATAGTATAATAATATTGTGGGTTCAAATCCCACCATGTTTTTTCACTTTCTGGGCCTCCACGTAAAAATATTGGTGTTATGGTTGTGTGGTTGATTGCTTTATGTTTCCACACTTTACTCTCATTCTTATGCATCTAGTAGTTTAAGAATCAGCTTAATAAGTTTGTAAATTGTAAAACATTGATTCACCCCCCCCCCCCCCCCACCCTGCCTCTCAGTGTTCATCGATTCAAACACCTACTCCCTTTGAGAGATAGTTGAGGATTGTGATCAAACATACTTTGGTATTTGGGTTAGTGAGTGACCCTTTCTTCTTTAGTGTAGTGTCCACCCTTGACTTGACTTTTTTTTACTAGAGTTGACTTTTATTTCATGCATGATAAACTTATCTAGACCATTTATGATGATATGGATGATGATTATTCATGTGTTTTAGTTACTCATTATGATGCTATACATTATTGGACATATGCTATTTGGATGATTTAAATGATGATGAATTTATGATTATTGATTATGTGATTTGATGGATTCTATACGCTTACTATGCGATGGATTATTGATAGATTAGATTTATCATGGTTTTGAATATGGTTACATTAACCCTATTTCATGATTACATGTGATGAGATGTCTATGAGATGTGTTTGATACTGTATGACTATCTTCGTGAGAGAGACAATGTCATATCACTCTTTGTGACCAGGATGTGTCGTCGTGATTCCCTATCACCTGTCTGCTATGAGATATATGCATATATTGTATCGTCGCTTTGCAGGTACTAGACATCAACTCCAGTTGGATTCACAGGTCTGAGTGTGTCTTTAATTCCAATGGCTTATGTGGTTTAGAGATGACATGATTTCCCTTCACATACTCTAGGTATAAGTTATTCGCTGTGAGTCGTCAATGCCTTGGCGTAATTCGCCATGTCAGTTAGTAAGCTTGGTCTTCTTGGTGTTGTGAGTATGTTAGAGATGGTTGATTTATTTGAGTATGTTTAGATTAATTATGTGACTTTTAATGTGTGGTTTTATATTTAATAATGTTTATTTTAATGTATTTAATTTATTAGTTTTGAGTATTTAATTACTTGGTATTTATATTTATTTGATAATTAATGTTTATCGATTTTATGATTATTCGATATTTACTTAATATTTAATTATTTAACCTTTATGGTTGTTTAATATTTATTTAATATTTGTGATTTAACTTTTATTGGTGTTTGATTATTTAAATTGCCTATGGTTTAATTGTTTATTTGATATTTAATATTTATTTGGTTCTTTTTATTTATTTATGAGCCTTTGGTTTATTTAATTTAATTTCCCCATTTGATTATTTATGTTTATAGCTTATGTATATTTATAATGTTTGACCTTTATTGAAGTGGGGTGTATAAGTACTTTAAAATAAAATAATAATATATTCCCACTTGGTTGTATAAATACATTATATATTTACCTTAACTACCCTTTACTCTTATTGGCTAAATTTGAATTGGGAAGTAAAATTATCTTATATGGTGGGGTTGGTAAAATATATTCAAAATCGAATATTTTGATTGGTCGGTATGGAGGCTAGGGTTTTAGTTATTGTTTGGTTTTTTATTTTTATTCCCATGATTTTTTTCAGGTTGGCTTCTTCTCTCTGAAAAATTTCTTCCTGCAAGTTTCTTGGCTCTTGAATTTCTTTTACATTTGGACTTTTGTTGGAGCTTTGTGGAATGAGTTTTGGATTGGATTTGGGGATCTCTTCTTCAACTACATTCCATTACATGGGTTGCAGGTTGGAGCTCTTGTTCCTTTGTATTTTGGTTTTAATGGCTTCTCTGTATGCATTGTGTCTGCAAGTGTTTTGGGTATAGGTTGAAAAAATATATGTATATTCTATAGTTATATTATAGTTTCTGAAATAATAATTGGGAAGGAACTTTATAGTATATGATATTTTATATAGTTTACTGGAAATATTATTTTGGTTTTTCTATAAATGTCATTCACGGCTTTGAGATTTTCTTCCCTCTATATGTCTCTTGTACTTGAGCCATTTGGTTGAATTTGGGGAAAGATTAGATTGCCCTTTGTGAGTTTAATAGTCTAGAAGTGTTTGGGTTTGATTTTATTGAAGTTCTGAGTGTTTGAGATGGCTTTGTATGTGCATTGCCATAGAAGAAGTTTTTGATAAAACTTTACCTATAGTCTACCAATCTTTATTTTGATTTTATATGCTTGTTCCTAAGGTCTGGGTGACTCTTTGTATACTTATCGAAGTTTATTGCTTAGTCTTTGATTTTATATTTTTGTCATAAGTTTATGAGTTTCGAAGTCAATTTTAAACAAATGCATGAAAACAGTGAATGTGCGACCCAATTGTGTGAATGTGTGACCCAATTCTGTGAATGTGCGACCCAATTGTGTGTATGCATGACCAAACTCGGTAAATGCATGACCCTGTTTGATTTGTATGTTTTTCACAGTTTTGCTTAATTTGACTTAAGTTTTCCAATTGAATCTTGTATCAGAGGCTTGTTTTCAGTCTGCAGATGATTTCCAAATTTGAATTGACTGTTTCTAAGCCTTGTTATGAATTTTCTTGGGGTTTTTGATATCTCTTATGCTTCATGTTGTTGTATAAATTCTCCTCCATGTTGATGTGCCATGTGAGGAAGATGCTTATGTTGTTGTTCTTAATTCAACAAGTGAGTAGGCCTTTTTGTATCTTAATTACATGTTTTATGGTAGATTTTTTATGACTTTATTATGCCCTTTTGTTGGCAAGAGGCTCATTTTTATACTTGATGTTATTATGGCCTTGTGTATGTTGTACAAGTATGTTTGGATGTTATTGGCTGCATATGAATGTTATATTTTCATATTATATTATGGTTTAGAGCCTCTTGTGACTTATTTTTGATCCATGTTAGGGGGAGTGGGCTTCCTTGTGATGATCGAGGTCACAAGAGATAGGCTTGCATGAGGTTCCTTGTAAGGATGCATGAAGTCTAGACCATCAGGGTACATTGGGAGTTTACCATGATTTTTAAATAAGTTATAACCTAATAATTAATGGGTTGGGTGGTTAGATTCATTAATAAAGATAATAATTGATGTAAGCCTCATGACTTGATCCTAGGGAGCATGTTTTAGGATAAGAATGAGAAGGACATTTCTATGGCAAGTCAATCTCCCTTGATCTCTCATAGGTTGAGATGGCTCCACATGTCCATCGGGCTAGTGCCTTATGTTGTTATACTTGTTATGTTTGAGGATGCCATGTGAGATGACACTCCACCCCTACATGTGTTCCCTTGATGATTTATGATTATTCCTTATTGGTTGCATTTATGTCTTCTTGAGTTGTATTCCTCTAGGAGTTTCTTCTTGTGTTTGCTTGTGGTTGGTTTGTGCATGAGAGTCCTTGTGTTGTTTAGTCTCTTTGGTTAGTAAGTGTCATCCTAGATGTACAGTGTGTGTTGGGACCTTGTGTCATCTCCTAGAACTGGGGGTGGTTCCTTTGGTTCCACATGGCCGAGTGGTTGGTGATTTTCAACCATTGGGATGTTCTCTTGGATTCTTCACATGTGGATGTGGATTCTTCTCATTATATTACCTTATGGATGTTCTTGTATCGGATTTATGTAATGGACATCTTGGAATCATGAAATGTATTACCTTTTAATAATAGAAGAATCATGTATTAGGAAGGAGCAATTATCATGATGCATCATTTATGCAATTTTATCTGTGTTGTAGTTGGTAATTTAGGAATATGACATGGATTATGATAATGAGACTATGAGATGTATGATGATGTTCCTGTATAATGAATGTAATGATTTTCATGTACTTAGATGTTGTAATGGAATTATACTTGAATCAAAATGGATTCATGTTATCACTATATTAGTTTAGATTCCATGATTATTATCTAGAAGTAGATTCATATGTGAAAAGACCTTAAGAAAATGGAATGCTTATAATGTAGGAATTGTGGTTAATTAATGATATCGTGTAGATAAGGTGTCATTCATGTGATTGCATTGGAAGTTAGGAAGTATGCATAGGATATAAGATTGAAGAAAAGAATTAAGATACTTGCATTAATGCATTTAGGATTTGAGATGAAGGATAATGATTGTGTATTTGAGAAATGCTTAAGGGTTAAAACACATTTGGATTGGATCATAAAATGAACTTAAGAAAGGAGATTAATTTTGCATTGAAATAAGTAAATATGTCATGGTAGAATAGTATGCATAACATATTGAGTAAATAATCTAGTAAGTTGCATATCTCTTGAATGGAAATGAATATGTTGCATTAGATTTAAAGTTGATTAATAAAAGATGAGTTGATCATGTGAGTAAAATGTCATTATGGTAGTGAATAATTAATGATGTTAAAGTTGGAATACCCTAAAAAGGGTCATCTAAAACCATAGGCCCCCTAGTCTCGATTTCATCACCAAGGTCCTAACCAAAGGCAATTAAAATTAATCTTGAGCACACAATTAATTTCTTAAAGCATCAACGTCACATGACAAATAAATTATCCTTGAATTAATTAAATCATTATTTAATTAATTGATCATTTCAAATAAATCATTTTTAAACAATTATCCTATTTATTTTATTAAATATCCTAGTATATTTAATTAAATAAATCAATTTGCCATTAAATCATCAAAGAAGGAATTAATTGAAAAAAAGAATTAAAAATTGTGAAAAGAAATCAAATGGAGATAATCTTGAAAATCAAATTAAAAATTGAAAAAATCTCAAAAAAGCAATTAAAACAATTAAATCTCAAAATTGAATAAAATAGAGAATAAATCATTTTTTTCTGATTTTATCTTAATTTTAGTTCAATTTCCTTTAAAACTGAGAAAAGCAGCCAACCACATCAATTCACTTGGATTGTGCTTCTTCTTGGAAAATCTTGACCGCTCATCATCATTTGATCTCAGTCATTGGTTTCTTTATGAATTTTCTATAAATTCAGGCTCTCATCTCCTAATCAAGCATACTGGAGACTGTATTGTTATTATGTTTTTTTTCTCTACGTTCATTAAGATTTTGTATTAAGAATATTTGCATATTAGTTATTGCATATTTATTAAATCATTTAGCTTAATATTTATTCATAGCTTAATCATGTTATCCTAATATTCATTAATTTTGCATATCTTGCATAGCTTGCATATCTAGCTTAATCTTGCATCCATTTAGCTCAATTTCATACTCATATAGATTAAATCCTTCATTTAGGTGTTGTCTAGTCACTATTATTGCATATAAAAATCTGAGAGCAAGACTAAAATCACATCTACTAGAAGGCAATAGGTTGCTTTGTGATGGTTCGTTATCCATTGTTGATTGATTTACTAACCATGCATCCAATGACTTATTGAAGTGTTGTGTATTCCAACCTGCTGATATGATCCACTTTTCACACACACATTTCTAGCGCCTACCATGGGGATCGAACTCATGACTACAAGATTTTTAATTTTGCTTGAATAGATTTTATGTTTGGTCTTTATAACTAATAAACATGTGTTAAATTTGCAAATAAAAATCTTTTTTTTGCTTGTTCTTCTGTAATAGTCAAAAATGGTCTTTGTTCAGAGGGCATAACGTTTTATTAAACCGTTGGATCTAAACCAAGTATGGATATGTTGTTTAAAACCAAGTTTGTGGTAGTTTCACTAGAGTGATTTGCCTAATTTTGTCTAGTTTGTAAGTTATGAATGACAAAGTGCAGTACTATCATTTTACTTGTTCTTATGTGACAGTCAAAAATGGTCTCTGTTCGGAGGATATAACTCTTTATTGAACCATTGGATCTAAACAAATTTTTGATATGTTTTTTAAAACCAAGTTTTCTATATTTTTTACCAGATATATTTGCCTAATTTTGTCTGGTTGGAAAGTTATGAATGATAGAGTGCAGCACTATCAATTTACTTGTTCTTTTGTGACAGTAAAAAATGGTCTCTATTCAAAGGGTATAACTTTTTATTGAGCTGTTGGATCTAAATAAAGTTTTGATATGTTGTTTCAACACAAGTTGTCTACATTTTCACTGAAGAGATTTTCCTAATTTTGACTGGTTTGAAAGTTATGAATGACAGAGTGTAGTACTATCAAAACTGTCATAACTAGGATAGTCATAAAGAATGAAAATTCTTGTTAGATTAGTTTAATTTACAGTTTGCATGCTAGAATTTTATTTTGATGATATTTTGATGTTATTTTGGAAACTAATTCTGGGCTTTTAATGTTTGTAAGTTCACTTGACAAATAATTCAATCATTAAACATACGCTTGCCAAAGATTATAAACTCGAACTACTGATATCTTTGTTCTATAGGTTGCCTCCGGAGATACAAACAAACATTTTGTCTTCTTAATCTTTTTAGGAACACTTCAATTTCTATAAGGGAAAGAACTTTGTTTTGCATGTTTTTGGGAAAAATCTAGAGTAGGAGAGTATCCTCTTCTCCATTTAGACAATCAAAAATCTAGACCTTTAGGTTTTTTCTATTAAAGTTTGAGATCTATTGATACCTGTAGAGGGTCTGCCTGTTGAGAATCCCCTAAGGTTTGGTGAGAGGGAACGACCCAAGTGAGTCTAGCCAAAGCTAGGAATCCAACTCACTATAATAAAACGCTTATGGGGTGAAAGTCCTAGGAGACAAAATAATCGATGGCACTACTTCATTTATGTGGAGTGTCTCATGTTGAGCATCTTGTAGGGCCTCATGGTCTAAATCACGCATGCGTGACTACATGGTTTCAACATCCTGCTGGGTTTTTTATCTAAATCACGCTTGTGTGATAGTCAAGTGGTCCTTCCAAATGAAACCCTTACTAAGAACTATAAGATAGAGGCTACCCGATTCACTTCCAAAAGGGGGATAATCTTTATGTAAGAGAGCTATTAACTCTCTCGAGACACTTTCCATATCGTGCCCCCATTAGTGTTTGGAGTCAGATAATACGGCGTTGAGAATCCATTACGTGAGACTCAATGGTTGTATTTTGATTAGCTATTGCGTGTGTACCTAAGTCTGCAAGCAAAGGTTTTCTTCTCTAAGCCAACTTTCGTAGGGTTAGTGTGTTGTGCTTGAAAGTCATTGTACATCTTGCATGTTTACTATGTTTCATCCCTGAAACTGAAACTGAAATACTGAAACTAGAGAAAACAAATCAACAACTTAGTGATCAAAACTTTGTCCGTGTCCAAAAATTGGTCTCTGTCAGTCATCAAAAACTCAATCCTTATAAAAAACTAGTCCCTATCAATCATCAAAATTTGTCTATGTCAGAATCTTGTCTTTGTCTATTCCTCTATCGTACGATTCTGTTGAATTGTCATATGTCTACATACCTATTTTCATACGAGTCTTCATTGATCCCATCAGTTTGTCATCTGATTCTGTTAAAATTATCATCTGAGTATATAGAATTGCCATTCTGTTGTTAAAGAATTGGCATCTGGGCCTTAACATGTTGCCATACGAATAACTATCATACTCAAATTGTCATTTGAAGGTCACTAAACTATCATGCGAGTTTAGGCAACAACTCGTACGAGAAACTATCTCTATCGTTTGGGAGTTGCCAAATTGTCATTTGGGTTTGAAAAACTCTATCGTACGAATTCCTAATTTTTTCAGTCCATAAACTTTTATGTCTACACACTTTTCTAGAATTGTCATACTTGTCTAATCAGTCTACAATGAGCATAAAGTTGGTTATCATAATCCCAAGTATAAATAATCTTGATAGTGTGCCCCTGTCGTTGTGCTACACGATTTTGTTGATCATCTTTCAATTAGTTCAATTAACTACTTATCAAACTTAAATCACTTATATCACGTCTTATACAGGATAGATCATTCCTGAAACCAAACTAAGTATTAGTCACTTATCTCTAATCAAACTAAGTTACTTAGATCACGTCTTATATGGGATAGATCATTTTTTAAACCAGACTGAGTCTTAGTCACTTTCCTCAATCACTATGTCAAACGAACAACTAGCTTCAATTTGATCTTGACTTCTACAACACATCTAGCTCTCGGTCACATTGGTTGTAAATGCTTGTTCAAACCAGAAGCTCTTCTAAAAATTCTGACAAAAGTAAAAAGCCCATGGCTACCTTGGCCCAAAAAATTCAAGATCCCAAGAGAGAAATATATGACATTAAAGCTCAACCAAAAGATTCAATGACACCTCTTGAGATAAAATTTCATGATATTAAGAACGCCAGACTTCAAGAAATGCTAAAACAATTACATAAGGTGGAACATAAAGTAATTGAAAATAAAAGGTCAAATCTCATACAAAATCACAAGACATATTCACCAAGACAAAAAGACATATCCCCTATATAGACAACTTTGGGGCAATCTATTGAGTCATCTTTGGAAGATCTTCTTAAGCACAATCTTATCATATTGCCTAAAAAGACCATATGGGGATGTGAAATTCTGAGTAATTACTGTGCATACCATAGGCATAACAAACATAAGACTTCAATGTGTATGGAATTAAAACATAAAATTCAAGACCTCCTTGATGATGGTGTTATTGAAATCGAAGATCCTAAAAATTCACCTAAGGAGAAACTAGATGTCATTACCAAGCATGATCAAAATTATGAACCTGTGTCTAGAAATGGCCCACATGTAGCCTCCATCTCTTCCATGATGCCTCCATCTCCTAAGGCTTCTCAACAACAATCCATGTCATATCCCTCAAATAATGAACCTAATGATGAAACTTTTCATGTTAACCCTCAAGGGCTATCTCAAGCACCATCCCATCCAATGGTTGAAAAGGATCTTACCTCCCTAGAATCCCATGATGATCCCATTATACCTATCCATTTCTTCCAAGATGATCCCCTTCCATATCAAGAGAAAATCATCCTTCCTAAACAATATCATGATGCCTCTTCCACATTTTCAAAGAATCTTATTCAAAATGAAGAGTCAAACACCCTTCCTACTCTATCCAATGATCCTCTTTCACATCAAGATCAAAGTATACCTTCATCTCCTTGTCATAATCCTTCACATTTACCTCAAGGCCTCAGTGACATTCCTCAAGATGTTGGTATCCCTACTAAACCAAAATCTGAGTACACACCTTCCCCTTCATCTCTTCCATCCATTTTAGGACCCTAATTCCTCCATCCCTTGTGTAGGATCAACAAAGTTGCACATCTTCGCATACCTCCCATCCATCTAAAAGGACACAAAGGCCCACTGAGAAAAAGAAAGAAAAATCAAAAGCTATATGGGTTCCTAAGGCACTTGTAGAAGCAATGCGTTCCAAGAAAATGCAAAAGCATGAAAAGTCAAAAACCATGTGGATCCCTAATTTTCTCCTTGAAGCACAACATCCTAAAGAAAAATCCAAATCAATAGCCAAGATTATTGTTCCTCCATCCAAACCTTCCAAATCTATTTCTCCATCACCTCTTTCATCCATTTTGGATCCTTATGTCCCAAAATTCCTGATTGTTCCTCCATCCAAATCTCAAAATCTGAGATCCATTTTTCCTCCATCAATCCACCATCCCTCAAGATGTGTGCCAATGGTGATCCCACAAATGTTTCCATTTGCTCATGCACCAAACTTTCAATATCTGATACATTATTCAACACCTCTTTTTCATCTTCCCATACCCCTTATCCGATCCTTTGCATAAGACTTTACCCTAGTTTCATCACCAAATCCAAAAACTAAGGAAATCAACATTGGAGATGCTAGACATGTACACTTAGTTGAGTCCTTCTTGGAAAGACATCTTTATGCAGGACCAATAAACTACCTACACAAAATTTCCTAACCCTGTGAATAACATGCACCTTAAATGATATTATATCTAAGGGTTGGGTTGGTTTAGCATTTCCTTTTTGCACTGCAAATCATTTTATTCAAAGCATTACATCACATATAGTTTCTTTTTTTTTTAATTCATCACATTCATAAAATTTTTGCATTTGCATATAGCAACATTAATCAAACAAGGCAACTGTCCAACTTTATCATTTGTTTTTATTCAAGACAAAGAAGGGTCATCTCGTTTCTTAGATATTCGGACATGAAGTCTTTGAAATCCTAAGGTCATTCATTTTCAACATTACCTTATAACGACGCTTTACTTATGGTTGGGTAGTGATTTCACTATTTGAGACTTGTTAACCCAAATTCTATCAATTGCTATATCTCCAACACATTAACAAAATCTCAAATTCATTCAAGACACCTAGTCGATCATATGACTAGTGAAAAATCTAAAATTCTACTTCAGCGCCACTATAATTATCACACCCAAGTAGGTTTCATTGCTTACAAGTCAAGGCAAAAAGGAAAAAAAAAAGAGATAAAGTGTTATGCCAAATATTCATCTCAAGGAAAAAGAGCAATGATATATAATTGAAATATCACGCATACAAGTGCGAAGAAAATATTGACTATGGGAACATGCGAGTAACTCCATCAGGGCTATGGATACCCACTGGCAATGTAGCAATATTCGAGAAATTACAGTCTATAACCTAGTCGAAGCTCTAAAAGCTTGTTGGCAGTGAGGCTCTATTTAGGATGCTTTTGAAGTTAGGATAATTTACATAGCTAGTCATATAGGATGCTAAGGATCTTTAGTGGACACAAGGGTAGGAATGAACTCATTTGCACTCACATGGGCAAAAGAAGATCAAAGTTTCAAGAATCTATGGGGAATTTTTCCGCATCTCCATTTGTAAATTCTAGTCACTAAGTGTGTTGATTTGGATGTTCCAAGGGACCTTAAGGATTGATTGACTTCTTATCTATGAAATGTTTTGTACCTCCAATTCAATTGGTGTATTACAAAGTGCTAAACAAACACGATCATCCTTGTTCAAATAGGAAATGCATCTTCATCATGCATATTGCATTAATATAGATCATATCAAAAATTCATTGTCTCCACATGAATTCTATAGATCATCATGTCATATAGGTCTGCATACTGGGGGCATAACTAAAAAAATCATAAAAATCATAAAATGTCCTAAAAAAAATCCCCAAAAATTAAAAAACTCACAAAATCAAAAAAACTGAAAATCAAAGCAAGAAAGCATAGACTATCCATCAAACCAAATCAACATCAGACAAAATCTCAAAGTCTACAATCACACTTATCACATGTCTTGTTAATCAATCTATCAAACTCTATCAAACATCAACATGTCTTATATAGGGAAGGGTACACTCGAAACTAGATAGATGGGTCTTATACGGGGTACTTACTCTTTGAAACCAGACATTCCTATCAATGATCACACAAATCAAAACAATGACATAGATCAGTATGGTTGTTGGATTTTCTCTAGGTTAGTCTTATCTCTTGTATTGAAGTGTTGCATCTATGCTTTCGCTTGTACATATCTTATAGTCACTTTTGTGACATCCTAGTTCTTTTGGAACCCTCATGGCTTGAAACCGATCAATGTCCTAGTCTTAGGGTAATCGACTAATTAATTTACATGTCCTAAGTAGAATCAACCAAGTCATCTTCATGTCGATAATACTAGGTCATCTGCTCTAAGTCAATCACCTGTCTCCTAACTACTGAAGAGTTTTATCACTGAGTAAACAAGCAAAACAAGATTACTGAAAAACAATCACTAAACTATTTAAGATATGATTGAAATTTTCTGTGTTGTCTTTTAAATTGGTTTTTGATTATTATTCCCTCTGAGTAACTCAAGGAATTCTATCTTGACTAAGAGGAGAAAGGATTGGGGGCATTATACTTCTTTATTTTCTGCTTGTAGGAATGATTTCGATGATCTGGAAACATCTAATTAGATAGGTGTCTATGATAAGTGCCTTCACATCAAGGTGAAATCGCCACACATACCTCGACTTTTCTTATTTGTATTCTACAGGGAGGTTGGAGTAATTTCTTTGTCTATTTGAGGGAATTTCTTTGATGTGCAATCCAGATGCATGCATAATCTATCCAAGGATATGAACGAAAAAAGGGTCATTACGGACAAGATAATTAATATTGCATATGAAAAGAAAGGAACTCTATTTTGCCTGATGTGTTTGTAAAATGCTCAGTGGTGAAAATTAAGCATACTGAATCCAGTGACTATGTATAGGTTGCATTCATTCTAAATTTTATGCATTTTAAGTAATTTTGGCATGATAACAATGATCTCTTTATCTTTTGAATGAGAGTTTGAAGCAATCATCATTTCTTATCTAAGTGGCCTCTTTTTTATCATCGTTTCTCCAATTGAGTACTTGTATATTGAGACGTTAGCTACATACATAAGCATCTTATATAGATTCATACATTTCATTATTACTTATTTGCATTCATATTATTACATGAAGAAAAATAAACATTTGTATTACTAGTTACTCATGTTTTCATCATTTATTTGCATATGAAAAGAAACAAAAAAACAACATCCATATTCATATCCATTACATTCATCCATACTGAAAAGATATGCATACATATAGAATAAAGCATATAGAAAGACATCTCATAATCAATTAGCACAAGTAAGATGAAATCAACTCAAGAGATCATATGTATGATTAAAAATGACACATGGAAACCCTTATATAGCCTAAACCCTAATTTTTCAACTTGCTCCGATGGACATAAAACTTGTACCCTAAACTAAATCGGTTGTCCTAAGTCCATTCTCGGGATCAAAATTGAAATCTAACATCAATTGTCTAGTCAAAATTTCATGATGTTGACCACTTAGCACTTTCATCCTCAAGTCAATTTTTGAATCATTTTGCACTCAATTCTAAATCTCAATTCTCAAATCAACTTTGATTTTAATTCATACATCAATCTTCATGCTCAAATAATTATCATCTCTAAAAATTGTCTTAAATCGTTGTACCCTCATTATCTTTCGATATGCTCTTGAGGGGGCATAGTTATAACATCTTTTCAGTGATCATCGTCATCAAAAGTCAACAAATTTTTTGAATCATTTTCATCTAAATTTGAGCAAAAATATTTTCACACAAAGAAAATCAATTAAACCTAGTTACTAGGGGCATCTTAACTAAATCACATTGTATCAAGTTGAGATTCTTCGATGTCAAATAAAACAATCTCTAAGGGCATATCAATCTTTTTCCTTATCTGAGTCAATCTCCAATTCGATGTTTAGTTTCGATCACATCAAATCAAGTTGGACATTCTCTCTTGCTAATCGGTTCTTGTTCAATCAAGTTCGGAATTGGTTTTTCTTTTTCTTCTCTCTATCTAGTTCAATCAAGTTCTAGATTGATTCTTGTGTCTTGATCAATCAAGTTCAAGAACGGTATCTCACTCTTTGTTGATTCTTGTTCAATCAAGTTCAAGATCAGTATTGCTTTAATCAACTCTATTCAATATCATCACTTCAAATCAAGCTGAATATCTCTCTTCATCGGTTTGTGATCCAACAAGTTCAAAACCGATTTCTCTCTTTGACATCAAATTTTCTTTGAATCAATGCATTGCTCGCACATCAATTCAAAGAGGGGCAAATGTAATACCCTAAAAATGGTCATCTAAAACCATAGGCCCCCTATTCTCGATTTCATCACCAAGGTCCTAACCAAAGGCAATTAAAATTAATCTTGAGAACACAATTAATTTCTTAAATCATCAATGTCACATGGCAAATAAAATACCTTGAATTAATTAAATCATTATTTAATTAATTGATCATTTCAAATAAATCATTTTTAAACAATTATCCTATTTATTTTATCAATATCCTACTTTATTTAATTAAACAAATCAATTTGCCATTAAATCATCAAAAAAGGAATTAATTGAAAAAAAAATTAAAATTTGAGAAAAGAAATCAAATGGAGATAATCTTGAAAATCAAATTGAAAATTGAAAAAATCTCAGAAAAGCAATAAAAATAATTAAATCTTAAAATTGAATAAAATAGAGAATAAATCAGTTTTTTTTTTTCTGATTTTATCTTAATTTTAGTTCAATTTCCTTTAAAACTGAGAAAACAGCGAATCACATCAATTCACCTAGATTGTGCTTCTTCTTGGAAAATCTTGACCGCTCATCATCATTTGATCTCAACCGTTGGTTTCTTTCTAAATTTTCTATAAATCTAGGCTCTCGTCTCCTAATCAAGGATCCTGGAGACTGTATTGTTATTATGTTGTTTTTGCTCTAGGTTCATTAAGATTTTGTATTAAGAATATTTGCATATTAGTTATTGCATATTTGTTAAATCATTTAGCTTAATATTTATTCATAGCTTAATCATGTTATCCTAATATTCATTAATTTTGCATATCTATCTTAATCTTGCATCCATTTAGCTCAATTTCGTACTCATATAGATTAAATCCTTCATTTAGGTGTTGTCTAGTCAGTGGTATTGCATATAAAAATCTAAGAGCAAGACTAAACTCACATCTACTAGAAGACAATAGGTCGCTTTGTGATGGTTCGTTGCTCAATGTTGATTGATTTACTAACCATGCATCTAATGACTTATTGAAGTGTTGTGTATTCTAGCTTGCAGATATGATCCACTTTTCACACACACAAAAGTACCCTAGGGAGAAGTTAATGATGTTATGTTATTCTGCTTGCGCAAATTTATGAAATGTGTAACGATGCATGTTCATAATGGTTAATTGGTTAACGAATGTTATTAAATGGAGTTGTGTGTTGCATTAGTTGATATAATAAATTTTTTTATCTCCATTTAGTATGTTAGATGCTTATTTTCTCTATGGTATTTTGGCAGACATTACATATATAATCTTGGGTCATTATTTACCTTGACTAATTTCTCATCCGAATAATCATTGATCATATTTCCCCAATCAATATATTCTCTTCTAGCTACAATAGTTTTATTGAATAAAATCATTCAAGGCTTAAACTCCTAGGAATTTGTTAGGCCAACTACTCTACTTAGGAGAGTGGCATAATCTCTAGATTTTGTGTGTAAGAGAGCTCTATGGATTATCTTCAATTTTCTAATTGTTGACCCTTCCTTGGTTTCTCTAGCAACTTCTCATTAGGTCCTCATTATTTGCTTAACATTGCTCTCCATAGGTGACTGTAACCTTAGTATATTGATCATGGGGTGGAATAAAAAACAATTTATCAATTGAATTCAATGAAATATCCACTATTACTTCTTCAAGTGGACCATACACTCTTCTCTCTTCTAGTTTGTAATTCCTTGCGCAAGCTACTACTAAATCTAGATATTGCAATGAGATGGGGAAACCTGTAGCCTACACCAACCTAGAATGAACTAGAGATGCAGCCTAGTAGCTCCTTATAATTGGGTTTGACATTTCTCAAATAAATTTATCCAATTCCACATGTCCCAGGTCTATGACATTCTTATCCACTGACATCATCTTGGTGGGGGGAGATATCCATTGAACTTGTACATTATTGGTGCAACTCTCTCTTGAGACATCACAATTTATGCATAAAACAAGTTTAATTAGTGATACATCAACTTGCTAAAATAAACATCTCGTTCATCACCAGTTGAACTTATCAAAATATTCCACCCCCAATGTCTTGATGCCCAAAAAACTAAAGCATGTCAGGATTAAGCATCAAGGATATCAAAAGTAACTCTCTCTTTGCACTTTTTTCACAACTTGGAATTGTGGATGTGTACCATCCTAAAATTGCATCCCTTCAAAATTTTGACTGCATTTGGGTCTTTGCCTTAGTGTTTGCACCCCTTGTCCTAATTGAGGACCTAATTATGCTCATACACATCACAAATGCCATAAAACTAAAAATGCATTTCATTATGCATCTCAAGCCTACCCCAAAATAGGGCAAGACCATGACACCATGCCATGGTTCATCCTAATTTAGAGCCCCTCAAAACCCAATGCAACATTTCAAATTTGGGCAAGATTCCCTTGTCCTTGTTAGCTCATGTCAAAAAATTAATCATTTTTTCCAACGAACAAGTATATAAAGAGGATTTCCCTTCTCATTTTGATAGACATTCATGATATACAAGCATCCATCAATTAGAAAGAGCACACAAGAGATCAAGCATTCAAGCATTGAACAACAATTGAGCATTTTCAGTCTTCCTTCAAGCCTTTGAACAATAATAAAGTCAAGATTCAAGAATTGAAGTGGAGATCTACATCCTATTTCATGAAACCTTAATTCTATGTGGAGGCAAACAAAACTTCACAAGGAGGTATCATCATTTAATTTTCAATTATAATTTAACATCTCCCTCAAAAGGAGAACCTTTCCTTACAATGATTTCAATTATCTTTATTTCAATTTCATGGTTAAATCCAAAACTAGAGTTTGACCTAAGGCATGCCCCTATTCCCAACCTATTTCCCTTTCTTTCTCTGTGCAAGATATAGGTACAAAGTTGTACTCTTCAGAATAAGCTTCATTCACAGAGACGAATCAACCCTTTTCGGCGTGTGGAAAGTTCGGAGGACCGTGGTGTCACATCATGGTCCTAACTTTTTAGGAGTTTTTTTAGAGTCAAATCCAACTTGGCTTATACTACTCAGATCAAGGTGCACATGAAAATCCTACATCTGTAGGTCACTGTTTTCTCATTTTTACCTTTATTTTTCAGCACTTTACCTTAAATCAACATTTCAACTTACAAAAGAGAGGGAAAACCCACATAAAATTAATCAATCCACTCAGTACTCTGTCCTTATTTGATTTGTGACTGAATCTAGTGGATTCCCTTCTCTCTTTTGAATGTAAAGGTTTTTATGCAAAATTGATTTGGTGATTTCTCCCTTCTATGTTGCAAAGTGCCAAATCCAATTTTTACCTTTACATTTTGGTGAACCCGACTCCTTACACCCTTAATTTTGATTTTTATTTTCAGATCTGAGTGCTTGTGCAATTTAAAATTCAAAATTTACATTTACAAGTTTGATTTCCTTGCAAATTTTAAAAATTTAGAGGTTAATTTCGTTAAAACCCTAATTTTTAAATTCAAAATTGAGCTTGTGATTTGTCTAATTTGGATACATTATTTCACATCTGAGTGCTTTTCAATTTTACAATTCAAATTTTCATCTATATGTTCAATTCCAATCAAAATTAAAAAATTAAGTGGTTAATTTCAAAAACCCTAATTTTTAATTTTAAAATTGAACTTGTGGATTGTCTAAATTTTGAATTAATAATTTCAGATTTGAGTATCTTGTTTCAATTTCAAAATTCAAATTTTCACTTGCAAGTTGAAATTTCAAATTTGTAAAATTAAGTGGTTAATTTAAAAAATCCTAAAAATTTAAAATTTAAAAAATGGAGCTTGTGGATTTGGTTGTTAATTTCAATTCCAATTCAAAATTGCAATCTTGGGTCAAATTTCAATTTCTAGTTTAATTTTTAAAATTAAGTGGTTAATTAAAAGGACCCAAATTTTCAAATTTAAATTCTAAAATTAAGAGGTTATTTTCACAAGGCCCTAATTTTAAATTTAAATCTCTTTTGGATAATTTTAAATTTAAATTAAGAGGTTCCTTTTAGCATAGCCCTAATTTTAAATTTAATTTTCCTAGAGGGTTACATTGTTGCTCTTTATTATTTCAATCAATTTGTGTAATTGAATAATCTTTTTTTTTTCTAGAATTTTGCATTATTCAATTCTCTTGCAAGTTAGATTTCAAATTTTAAAATTTAAATTCCAAATTTCCAATTTCCCTTCATTAGTGCATGAGTTTTACTACTATCAGTCCAACCTATAATATCCCCATGAGAAGAAGTTGTAGAATTAAGGCTTGCCAAGGTGTAATTACCGAGAAGATGGAGCATAATTTGGATAACTTATTCCATGAGGATGCCGATGGTTCTAGCAATCCTACTAACATCCCCATTTATCCTCATTCTTTTCATAATTCTCATGATGTGGATGTACCACTAACTAGGGTTTCCATTGACAAATTGGAGAAGATTGACAATCAATTTGAAAGTTTTCAAAAATAGATGAGTCAACAATACCCAGAAGGTGAAGCTCTCCCATTGATTGAAGGATTGAAAAGAATGGTTCAAAGTGATAAACTTGATGTTGATATCTTGCATGGTATTGGTCATATTGTCGATTCTAATATTATACCTAGTAAGAGTCGTGCTAAAGTCCTTGGTTATACACAACCCCCTTGTCAAGTTAATCATTACATTCCTTTGACTACCCCTATGGTTAGTGTTCCTACATTTACATCCAACATCATGTCTACTTCTACTTAAAATATCATACCTACAACTGTTAGTCAAGGGGGCAACTTCTCTAATCATAACTCCTTCATTCCTCCTACTATGAGTCTTCCATTTTTTACTGAATCTTCTCCAATACCTACCTATCATAGTGTTCCACCTCCTTATTCTCAACCCCTTACTTCACTCAACAATTTTACTCGACCTTCTCAATAAAACATGTCCAATTTCAATCCTTCTACTGAAGCTACCATCAATAGTCTAGCCCAAACAATATCTTCTTTACAACAACAAATATCTTCCATGAATCAATCTAAGTATAATGTGCCCACATTTAATGTAGCGAGCTCATTATCCAATGATATTGTCCAAGTTGTCCCTTCTAAACATAGAATTCCCTCAATTAGAACTTTATAATGGAAAAGGTGATCCCTTGACTCATGTTAAAACATTTCAAATTTTGTGTAGTGACTTTTCTCATGACCAAAGACTGTTGACTAAATTGTTTACTAGAAAATTAAGGGATAAAGCTTTGCAATGGTATTGTTCTTTTCCTCCTTACTCTATTACTTCTTTTTAACAATTAGCTAATGCTTTTATTCAACAATTTCACAATAATATTGGTCCTAAAAACTTTAACTAATTTGATGCATTGTAAACAAGGTGTTAAAAGAAAAAGAGACTGATTTTATTGGTAGATATATGCATTTGTATTCTCAAATTTATTTTCCTTTGCCTCATCAAGATATTCAAAGAATTTTTTATTTTTTATTTGTAAAAATATATTAGGGATAAACTTGTATTTTATGAGTTTACTTCCTTTACTGCGCAGTTGTGTGCGGTACTTCACAATTATCAGCTTATCATGAGTCAATTGGAACAATCATCTTCAATGGCTTCGAGTGATAAAAGTGAAAGTGCTCAACAACCTTTTGTGAAGTTAAAACTGAATAAGGGATTCATCAAATTCAATGACAACAACACTCAAGTAGCAGGCACAACAACAGGTGTGCCTCCTTTGTCCAAATACTTTAGAAAAAAATTCACTCCGCTTAATGAATCTTTGCATAGTATTATGTCGCAATTGTTACAAATGAATGTGTTGAAACTTCCCCCTATTAAACCAATTGACACAACTAAGCTTTTTCCACTTGCCTATGATTCCAAAGCCTTTTGCCAATACCATCGTCAACCTGGTCATGACACTGAAAAGTGTTATTACTTGAGAAGTAAGATTCAAGACTTGATTGATAACAATACCATATCCGTGACTGGTGTGAATGATAAAGGAAACAAATCAGTAGCTCCTCCTAATCAAAACCTTGAAATTTTTACTGATCCTTTACCTTCCCACTCCACTAATGTGATTGAGACCGATCATCTTGCCTTCTCTCTCAATGATGTTGGCCTTGATTCTAACAATGTGGTGAACCTTATTGATAAAGAAGAAACTCCTAATGACTTATGCATTGCATTTGATCCTAGTGAGACTATTAAAGCACCCGATGGCCCACTTTATATAACTACGAAAATCAAAGGCATACCTTCTTGATGAGTGCTTATTGATCTAGCTTGCATGGTTAATGTGATAACTGAAGAATTTATTTATACTTGTCAATTATATCAACTAACATATGATAAAATTGATGTGATAGTTAGAGTTTTTGATGGCTTCTCTTGTCCGTCTATTGGTTGTATCACACTTCCTATTGATGTTGGCACTAAATTATTAGATGTTGTCCTTGCTATCATTCCTACATCTGATCAATTTTGTGTGAAGTTGGGATATCTTTGGCTCTCTTCCATGAAAGGGATCACTTCTATTGTTCATAAGTGTTTGAAATTCCCTCATAATGATAGAATCATAACTCTTAATCATAGCATATATCAGCCTATGGTGAGGCATAGAGATGTTTGTCTTGATTAGTTTTGGTCCAAACAATTACAACCTCTTCAACCTAGAAGTGATGCTCTCTTTAAATCATATCAAAAATAGAAAAATAAGATGATTTTATCCTTGAGTAATTCTATAAATCCAACACTTATCCTTCCTCTTGATGATCATATACCCCTTCTCGAGGACAAGATTATTGTTCCTCCTAAGGAAAGAAATAATCTTCTTCCCAAAGAGGAATCTATTTCTTTTCCTAAGGATGAGTCCATTCTTCCTCCCAAGGATATAATTTTTTTTACTCCTAAGCGTCAATCTATTCCTCCATCTAAGGATAAAATTATTATTCCTCCTAAAGGTAGACCTATTCCTCCTCCTCATGATGGACTCGGTCTCCTTCCCACACCTTCCATTCCTCCTTTATATGGTACTATTCAGCCTCCCACATCTTACAAAGGGAAGCAAGTGGCCTCTCCTATTGCTCAACCTAAAAGACCTTATATTCATCCCTCCTTCAAAGAAGAAAAGAATCCTATACCTGATGAACCTAAACCTTCTCAACCTTTAGCTAAAACCAAAAGAAACCATTGTGCAAGAGAATGCCAACAAAGACATCGTTTGAGAGCTCATGAACTTTCTTCTCAAACCATTTCTTCCCCCAAGACACCAATTGTTGATATAATTTCAATTTCTCAACCTTCTCCTAGCCAAGATGTTCAACCTAATTCTTCAAGACACAAAATTCTTAAGACAAACGATGGTTCAAGTTTTATTCCTATTAGAGCTCCTATTTTTGTTAATCTTGATGAAGAAATAGGTGAGAATATTGTTAATGATGAAAATTTTGATCCTAATATTTTAGATGATGAATATAAATATGTTAATTTTGACAATGATTTATCTCAAAAAATTTCAAAAGCATTAGTCCTAGCTCCTAGTAACAGACAAAGTGACTCATCATCAGAGCATGGTCCTTGTTTGGAACTTGTGATAGCTCCATCTAGTGTGCTTGATGTCGCTCCTCTTGCATGTTTTCCACCTTCCCAAAATAGTGATGACAAAGGTCGAGGGCAGATGCCATGATTGATTAGCTTCACTGGCACCATAGATCCTCTCTCTCTCCTCTCTTTCTTGTTTGTGACCTTCTTCTAGTTCTCTCTCAATTCTTATATTTTTTGTCCCTAGTGTTGTCTACTTGAGGACAATACAAAGTTTAGAGATCTCTTTTGGGTCTCTCCTATGTTGACTCAAGAGATACATATGCCCTTCTTCCATGGTGGTTTCCTATCTTTGAGGGATGAGGACAATTCTATGCATATATATACACATGATATACATTATTTATCATAAACATTATTTTGACTCCAAGTTAAGAAAAACCACCCTGTTCTTTGTGTTTTGTGATCATTATCATTTGATTTTTCCTCTCTTGGGGGCTAAATTATTATGATAGCATGCTTGTATTTTTGGGTGTATCCTATCTTAAAGCATTTTCTCCTAATAAGGCATGCACAATCACTTTAACATTGGGGCATATAGTCATCTCAATGATTTTCTCTCTTGTATATCTTAATACTTAAAGTTACTTAGCTGGCTTTATCTTTTGGTTTGTAATTTTTTCATATTTTTCTTTTCTTTACTCATAATAAGAGAACCTTATTAATTTTTTGTCATGGTTCTCTCTTCCCCTCTCTCATGATCTTCCCTTTTACCTATCATTGAAGTTGAAAGATCCTAAAGTCCATTGGGGGCTTGGTGTATCTTGCCTCCTTGAAGACTTAGTGAAAGTGTTTCAATGTGAACCCTTTGTACTTTATGGAGAGTATGATTGACTTCATACTCCCACTAAAGTGGGGGCTAAATGTAGCATCCTAAAATTGTATCCATTTGCAATTTTGACCGTATTTGGGTCATCACCTTAGTGTTTGCACCCCTTGGCCTAATTAAAGACCTGATTATGTTCACACACATCATAAATACCATAAAACTCAAAATGCACCTCATTATGCACCTTAAGCCTACCCCAAAATATGTTAGGATCATGGTGCCACACCATGGTCCACCCTAATTTGGGGCCACTCAAAACCGAATGCATCATTTCAAATTTCGGTAGGATTCCCCTCTTCGTGTCGACTCATGTCAAAAAATTAATCAATTTTCCTGATGGGAAAGTATATAAAGAGGATATCCCCTCTCATTTTGATAGACACTCATGATATACAAGCATCCATTAATTAGAAAGAGCACACAAGAGATCAAGCATTTAACAACAATTGAGCATTTTTCAGTCTCCCTTCAAGCCTTGGAGCAGAAATAAAGTCAAGATTCAAGCATTGAAGTGGAGATCTACATCCTTTTTCATGAAAGTCTAATTCCATGTGGAGTCAAGCAAAACTTCACAAGAATGTATCATCATTCATTGTTCAATCATAATTCAGCATATCCCTCAAAAGGAGAATTTTTCCTTATAGCCATTTCAATTATCTTTATTTAAATTTTAGTGTTAATTCCAAAACCAGGGTTTGAGCTAAGGCAATCCCCTATTCCCAACCTATTTCACTTTCTCTCTATGTGCAATAAATAGGTACAAAATTACATACTCTTCAGAATCAGCTTCATTCATAGAGACGAATCAACCCTTTTTGGCGTGCGAAAAGTTTGGAGGATCATGGTGTCGCATCATGGTCCTGGATTTTTAGGATCTTTTTTGAGGATCAGATCTGACTCATCTTATTCTACTCAGATCTAGGTGCACACAAAAATCCCACATATGTAGCTCATTGTTTTCTCAATTTTCCCTTCATTTTTTAGCAGTTTACCTTAAATCAACATTTCAACTTACAAAAGAGAGGAAAAACCCATATAAAATTAATCAACCCACTTAGTACTCTATCTTTATCTATTTATGATTGAATATAGTGGATTCCCTTCCCTCTTTTTAATGTAAAGGTCTTTATGCAAAATTGATTTGGTGATTTCTCCCTTCTACGTTGCAAATTGACAAATCTTATTTTCACCTTTATAGGATGATCTAATCATTTGACCTTTTTTAGTTTTTTTTTTCATTCAATAAGTGAGTGGATTGATTAGAAACCTCAACATCACAATCAAACTCAGCAAAAATCTCTATCTCAAACCATTTTAGAAGACATTTGAAACCTTCTAGTTTTAAGCTCGAGGGTTTTAGATTTGATTTCTACTTTATTCTAATCATCTTCAACCCTATTTGGGGAAACTAAATTCTAGTCATAAGATTTTCTTGCATCCCTGGAACCTATGGAATACACAACTATAGAAATATAAAAAACACTAGTCCTGCACCATGGAAGTACAAGGGATTGAATCCCACAAGGATATAGTGAAATAAAAAAGGAAAACACATGGGGAAGGTAGTGTAGAAGTCCATAGATTAATCCACATGTACAAAGCACACAAGAAAAAAAAGAGAGAAATATGGACAAAGCAAGAGGGAAGAAAAAAAAGAGAGAGAAAATTAGAACCCTATCTCAAACCTTGATGTTGACAACCCCAAAATTTGATATCCTTAGAGTGAGCTCACATAGTGAACAAATCACACTTAGCTGAGGGAAAAGATTAATTTTCTTCAAGGAGATGGTAAATTACTCAAAGGATTTGATTGTAATGTAAAAATTGATCATTTCAACCTTTCTTTTATAGGTGAAGAAGGGTGGCATTGAGCATATTAAATGCAAAAAGAGGGGTAGATAGTGTCAATAGACCTCTTTCAGGGGTCAAGGATTGAGGTTTCGAGGGTCGCATATTGCTACATAATCTCTTATCTCCAATGCTATATCCTTGAAAGGATGAAATTGGGTTCAAGTGTCAAGGGTGGTATATCCTTGAAGCCAAAAAAGAACAAAAGGCAAGGGAAACAAGAAGAGGTAGGGATCAAGGATGATATCTTTGAAGCTCGCAAACTAACTTTTGACACTCCCTTCCTTGAATGCTGAAATCCTGAAAGGAAAAGCCAAAAGTAACAAGGAAAAAAAAGAAAAGCAAAACAAAAGGGCAAAGGAAGGAAAAAAAAAAAAAAAAAGAAGTGGGGATCACAAACTTGTTTAATTGAATGAGTGGGGTGTGATTTGTGAAGGCACAACACTAACTTTGATTTAGTTTCTCCTTCACATCTAGATAAGTATCAACATGAAAGTGTTCCTATCTTATAGGGATGTATCTCCTAAACTAACAAGAGGAGTTGAAATTTTAGAGGCAATACTTTTAGGAAGGGGAATAATTGACTTTACCCTATTCAATTATTCTAACAACTTAATATTATCACTTTATAATTTATCAAAGTTTAATTGTAATTTCTTTGTTGCCATCTCACTAAATAGGGTCACACCCAAGAATGCTACTTAAGGGGAAATTATACAACTCGATCTCCTTACAATCAAATCCATTCTAACCTCATTTATATCTATAGCTATTTTAGGATTAGTATACTAAGGATCTATTTATCATATTGTTAAGGTTTCAAATTTATTATTCAAACCTAGCCTAAAGTATAGTTCCCTAGCTTCCTTCTTAGATGTCAAGACATCTCTATCATTTTATTGTCTTCTTATTTTGTCCATAGCTATAGTAGAAGCTATGTCCACCCTTGCGTGACTAAGAACCCACTCTATTTGAATAATCTCCTTCCCTCATTTGGAGTGATCTTGTCGATATCAAAATTCATTTCCTTTATGATATTCTAAAATACTTCATTTATCTCATCCTCTCAAACCTACCTCCTTTCTTCATTCATTCTTTGTGAAAATGTGTTTTTATTTTTATTTTGTAGGAGATATGTTAATTCATTAGTTTTAATGAACTCATACTTAGATAATAATTATTTACATGCTAAGTGTCTTACATCATGTACATATTTAACCTCTACTCCAATTCTAATAGTGTCTTCTATGGAGGAATGCCACTCAATTGTTGTCTCCGATGTAAGGAAATACCTTGTTTGATTTCTTAAAAGTCAATTTTATTTTCTCAAACTTCTCTAGTAACTCGGTAACCAATTATATATTTTCCACTAATCATTTGTAATAACTCACACTCCATAACCCCCAAATTTACACTTTTTTTTTAACTTCATTTTAATAAATGTTCAATTCAAATTCATATTCATGTATTTCTGTCCATATGAGATAAGCATCTACCCAAAGTAGGAATATAAACATATGGGTTAGGAAATTGTCCATACAGGATAGGGGTTTTCCTATCCATCCAGGATAGGCATTTACCCAAATGGGTAAGCATCTATTTATTAAGAATAAGAAGTGCTCTAGCTAGTGACGTAGACTCATCGAGACCATTTGGGACCCGAGTCACTCTCTAAAGACTACACTCTCATACTAAGAGTGTATCGAGGTTGTTGTCCTTAAGAGTATGTGAAAATGTACTATAGCTTGACTCCTACCTCAAAATTCAACCTAAAGCCTCAGGGAGTCGATATAATCCATTCAGGATTCCTTCTAAGTAAACATCAAATATTCTTAATCTTTCAACTTATAGTTATCTATTTCTTTCTCAATCAATGATTATCTTAAACTCTTAGATCTTGAAATAACATAATCTCAATCTCTTTTAAGCAAAAAATCATAAACCCCATCCGCAGATGGTTGCATGTTATGGACAACTCCATCCATAGACTACCTACATACACCATTTTAGCATGGGATCAAGGAAAGATACATATGTAGTTCTATTTTATAGCTAGGTTTGATGTAAACTATATAGTGTGTATGCAACCCTTTCTAGGATCATTGTCCTAGATAATATCTTGGTGGTTTCTACCCATGCTAGGAAGCTCATAAGAATAATGGTCCAAAGCAACCTTCTTCTTGTTGCCTATTTCATCCAAATCTTAATTACTATGATTCATGTCAACCTTAAACCATTATCAATCCACAAAACCTTTTAAAGATAAAGAAAACATCAAAATCACTCCACAAATACATGTACCCTATTAGGGTTTACTATTGTTTTCTATGGATGATGGTTCATTAAGAAAAATTGTCTTATTGAATTTCTGATCCAACAAGGATTTCCTATCCCTTGGATTTTAATTTCTAGATGTTTCGTATTTCTCCTTGACAATTTAAAGGGATGATGCAACCAACATTGTTATTGCATCTTTATTAGGCAATATGTGCAGCATTTCAACATATCGAGATTACCCGTAAGTGTGACCTAGAGGTACCATTGATTTCGAACACTACTAATTTTTAGTTTCACACCTCTTATTTAATTTTTTAACTATGAAATTAATTATATTGCATGAAAAAGAATCTATTCACTGACAAATACTTGACTTAAATAAAACAATAAAACTATGATGGAAAATGTAATATACTTATATAAAGTACTATTGTTTGAGAGCTAAATGAAAAGTAATAATAGATAAAAAAAAAAACTATAATAATAGCACAAATCACATGTATTAAAAGAAAATATATTTTATAAAAACTTCTATTTAAATAAACCTTGAAACTTTGACTAATCAAATGAAAGATAATGAAACCTTCTTTTCTTAAATGATTCTAAGGTATTAATTGTTTGAAGTTAAAATTATGATTCAAATTACTTGATAAGTAATATTTTCTTTAAAAAATTAAAAAAACTGATTAATGATTTAAATCATTTAATAAAAATTATTTTAATAGGAAGACTATTAGACTAAATATTAAAAATTTGGAAAGAAAATCTATTACTCATAAAGTTTATTTTCTTAAAGCGAGGATCTAACTAATAAATTTTTAAAATAATCGAAGGAATTGTAATTTTTGTTTGTTTTGAAAGGACCTCTAAATTTTTGAAATGTACAAATTGCTTTGAAAGGATTTAAATTAAGTTAAAAGTATTATTTGTGGATGGAAACAATATATAAATTCTTATGTTTAGTTAAACTCATTTTTACATGGGAGTGATCTATTGTGTAGAAGTAGATGGTTTTCATTAATTTACTCAAAATGAATTATCTCTTGAATCATGTGAAAGATTATTTTATTAATCTTAAGCTAATCTTATGATGGAAAAACTACTTTATTTGGATTCCAATTCTTTTAATTTCATAAGGACTTAATATTGACATAAAATGAACAAGGCATATTATTTAGGTATATGAATACACGAAAAAAATTAAAAATTACTCTTATTTATTATGTATTAAGTAAATAATTCATTAAAATGATTCAATTTTATTCAATCATTACCATCAAATCTGATTCATAAGATGGTAAAATCATCCCTTCTCTTTTAGCTAAATATTCGTCATTCTTTCTCTAAATAAAAATCTTAACTACTAAATCAAATTTACTTTTTTTAAAAATAAATTACTTGTTTTAAATAAAATTATTATTTATATATTTATATCTTGAGATAATAATCTTTTTTCTTGATAGTTAACATGTAACTTATTGTTATTTTGTTATCAACAAGTGCCACCTAGTGGTGAGTACTTGCATTTATAGTATTATAATAAAAATATTTGTTGTAATTCTTAATTATTATAATTTTGAATTATTTTTATTAAAAAATTATAATATTTTAATTATATTTTTGTAATATTAATTATAACTCTCACTTCAATAAAATAATATTAATAATTATAATACAATATAAATGTTGGCCTGTTATTGTGCCTCTCGAGGTTGATTTGGATTCCAAGGGGAAGGAAGTTGTTGATTGGATGAAACTGGATGTAGGATTGGCAAAAGTCAACTTTGACAAACCATCAAGAGGGAATATGATCCCTTTAGGTGTAGGCTTTGTGGCAAGATATTGGAACATAAATATTTTTGCAATTAGAGCTAAAAGATTGAAGGAAGGTACAAACAATGAAGTCAAAATACAAGTGTCTTTATTAATAGTCAAGATGGCCAAGAAATTATTAGTATCGCAACTGCACTTGGAGAGTTATTCTCTAATTATTATCAATGCCATTATCTGGGGTGAAATTACAAAGTAAAAATTAAATAAATATGTTTTTGATGATAAAGCATCGAAAAACAAGGGGGCTGACCCAGAATACACAACAAGCCTCATAGAAGCATAACCAACACACACACATCAGCTGAGCAATAGTCAGTCAATCCCCATCTTAATCATCAAAAACATAAACCAACTACAACTATAGAATAACCCAAGATTGATAACAATCTCGTCCATATAGCATCTTAAACAATAGATATCCATAAAGAAACTAACCTTAAACCACCTATCCCTAGAGGTAAACATATTGTTCATATTGTAATAACCAAACAAAATAAAGAGAGTCTTAACAAGCCTCATAGGGCTGATAATGCAATTAAACATAACAAGGATCTAGCCGATCTCGATATGAAACCTTAAACAAAAAGGGAAGCAACACCAATTAATCATTTTTTCCAGCCCACAAGTGTTGGGAGAGCAATAGACCCGTCTAGTCATCAACAAGGAAATCAAACAGTTCCTTCATGGTGTCGCCTCCAAAGCCACCCTGGTTCACTTTTTCCCAATGTAGAAGGCATAGAGTATTAGTCAAGGAATGCATGACCTTCAGGAAAATTTTGCAATTTTGTTGACCTGGGTATCCAGAGAGTCGAGCTTCTTTTTTACACCATTCAGGTTCTTGGAGATATGTTTATGTGGTGGGGAAGTGGCAGATAAAGGGGAGGTGTTCTTATTATCTTCTTGCATGGTCTTAGAGTCAGGGGCATTGGTGTCCAGCTTAGAAGACTCTGAACCCTCCATGGCCTCCATTTCATCCTCAGCCTTATCACTTTCCTCCTCAGAATCTTCCACGTCATCTTTGACATAGTTCTTCCTCACAACAATTTTCTTCATACGGGGTTTACTAGCAAATCTGTTGGACCTACGAGGGGTCACACCTTCTTCCGTGTCATAATCCACTAACAGGACCTTGGGTTCTTTTCTGGGTTTTTTGCAGGTAACTTTGGTAGAAGAAGGATTACATTTGTTTTTTTCCCCAATTTTTGGAGGGGAAATGAGGGGGGTGTGGCCCAGGGATTGATAGAGACTATTAGGTTTTTTTGAGGACTTTTTATTTCTCTTTTTAATAGCAGCAGAGGGGCCCAGGAAGGAGGGGGTAGGCTGAACAGAGATAAGTTTAGGCGGACACAAGGCACGGTGGAAATTGTACAGATGAAACATTAAACCTTGGTGAAGTATGGTGAAATTGTTGTCCTAACTCATGCGTTGACGAACATCTTTAACAATGGATTCCAGAGCATGAAGTAAAAAGAAAGGAAAGGAAATTGTATCATGGTTGCAAAAATGATTCAGCAACAAAAAGTGGTAGTAATAGAAAACCCCAAATCTTCCCTCTAGGGTAAAATACTTCATAATAATTTTACACACCTGGTCTCATGGATAAGGCAGAGATTCTCTATTGAAGCCCCCACACAACTTAACTAGCTCCTCACCCTTTTTGAATATTTTGTTCATACTAGTTTCATCTGTGACCTTGCTAGTCTTCTTCCATTTCCTCCCCTCAGTAGATAGCCTCGTAGCCTGGGCAATGGTATCTTTGTTAATTTCAAAAGAAATATCCCCATGACAACTCTTCTATCATTCCAATTGCTGACAAACTACATGGAGAGACTTTCATCGAACCTAGTCATGGCTTCCATCAACGGAACAATGCCCCCTTCCTTGAAATACATCCAAACACAAGGGTCATTACGAAAGCAGCCGTCAACAATGTCTGGCTCAACCCAGACTAAATCTCCCCATACCAGTTTCCTCCAAAGTGATGTTGGTGAGCAGCGCTGAACTAGTAAAGGACTTGCAGAGGGAGAAACCAGTGTGAAAAGAAAGAATGATCAACAAAATTTTAGCTGAAGTGTAATAAAATCAGCAATACTTATCATTTATGGTATTTCCCAAGGCATGCATCCGCTAGCTCTAATAAGCATGTGAAAGAACACCTCTTCTCTCATTCGCCAACTTGCAAAGATCTATATTTTATAAAAATCTTGAATCCCAGCTATAGCAATAATTGTTGTACTTGCTATGACCTATCAAATTAATGATTAAAAGTTGCAACCGCAATCTATCGATAACACAAATGTAGGTGACCAGACACATCACCACTAGATCATAGTGGTGAAGAAAATGGGGACCATCGTTGGTCACCTTGGTATAACCCGCCCAATTCAAATTTGAATTTCCCGCCTTCATCTTGACATCGCAGAAAGACAAATACTCCACCTATGAATTAAACCATAGCAAATCATTGGTTGGTGAGAAATTTTTGTTCTCTCACTATGAGGGATTTGTGTCTATTAAAAAATGATGTCGAAGTGTCTCCAACACCTCATACCTTTCATCTCAAGGCCCATCGTAGCCAGAGAGTCCACCACCGAATTTCCTTCTCTATAAATATGTTAAATAGGAAAATCCTCCAGCCAAATCATCATAGACCATATGTCCTTGAGAATGTTGTTAATCATCTAGCTAATCCTAGAAACACCTTTAGCTGCCTCGATGATTAGCTTAGAATCCCCTTCAATGATCAATGTTTTAGTGTCAATATCTAGAGCCAATTTAAGTCTCTAGAAGAGCGCTAAGGCTTCAACAATGTTACTCAAAGAGGAACTAGAATTACCAGCATAGGCCAGAACCAGATTGCCCAAGTTGTCCCTTATAATTCCACCTCCCACCGCAACCCCATTATGAGCAATGCCATCAAATTTGAGTTTAAACCATGAGGGGGAAGGGGCCAACCATCTAGTCTTGAGCCTCTCCAACCTTTTAGATTTGTCATATTGGAGGAAGTCGTCAGGCATATTCCATATCCTAACCCAATTACAATCCATCTCCAAAGGGGGAAATTGTGGTTTCTTTCCATTTGCAGACCACAACATTCAACCTGAGAAGGTTTTCTATTATGCCAACCACAGTGTCCATAGAGTTTTTAGTATCACAGAAGATCTGGTTGTTCCTTTCCTTCCAGATGTTCCAACAGATATGAGGAGGGATGAGTTTCCAACTGTTGATAAACTACTGTTGATAAACTACTGCAAGTCCTCTAAGAAGGTCCATGCGATGATGAATTTCTGTAAAAAATTTCACCAGACCATGGAAGCGAAGGGGAAATAAATAAAGAGATGATTGATTCTTTTCTCAGCATAATTACACATAACACACGATTGGCCAATAGGAAGCCTCTCCTCTTAAGGTTATCAATGGTTAGGATCTTCCCATGCAGAGTTGTCCACCAGAAAATAATTATTTTTTGGGATAAGCTGTGAATTCCAAACTTTCCTCCAGCTGTAGTAGTCATTGCTAGGAGCAATCAAGAGATTGTAGGCCAAATTGATACTAAAATACCCGAAGGTATTCATAGCCCAGAAAAATTTGTCAGCATGAGGGAATTGGGGAATCCTAACCTCCTCAAGAAGAAACTGAAGATCCCCCGCCAAATGACCCAAATGAGAGTTATCACCCAGACCATCACCCAGACCATCTGCAAGCCTCAGCTAACGGCGATAGGGGGATATGTACTTCCTCACGAGAGGACCAAGTGAGACCTTGAGACTTCCCATGAAGCAACTGAAGTGGGTAGAGGCCAGGGGTCTATCCCCAATCCACTTATCCTCCCAAAATCTAATCTTCTCACCATTTCCTAACTTCCATTTTAGACCTCCCTTAAGCAGCTTTTGGGTTTTGACAATGTTGTTCCAGATTTTAGAGCCAGGTGGGAGGTCATGAGGAGATAAAAGGGAAGATAAGGGAGTATGGTTGAATTACTTAGCACACATAATCTTACTCCAGTCATCTCTCTCCTTCACAAGATTCCATCCAATTTTAGTCAACAAGGCCTTATTTAGGTTCGATATTTTTCTAATCCCTAGGCCTTCCATGTACTTGGGTTTGCACACCACCTCCCAGTTGACAAGACTGAGTCTATCTTTTTCCTCCAAACCCATTTAGAGAAAAATTCTTTGGATTTTCTCAATTTTCTTAGCCATAGAAATGAAGATCTTAAATTGAGATAGAAAATAGACCGAGACACCTTGAGAAGAGGCCAACAGAAGTTGAAGTTTGCCAGCACTGCTCAATTTTTTTCCAGTCCAACCAATAAGTTTCTTCTACATTCTTTCCAGGATAGACTCCCAGAACTGAGGGGTAACCTCCTTAATCATGAGGGGAAGTCCCAGGTAGGAACTAGGGAGATTAGAAGCACAACATCCAATAATTTGGATAAGTTTTCTTTGGAGATTCCTATCCATGTTGAAAAAATAAGCTTTGCTCTTATTATAGTTGATAACTTTCCTTGAGGCCAAGGCGTAATCCTCCAACAAGTGTTTCCATTCTTTAGCTTCAATGACAGACAACTGGACAAACAAGAAAGTTTCATCAACAAATTACTACATAACCACCAGGGGAAGGGTAGAAGTTGCCTTCACTCCCGAGATTCTTCTATTCCTAATTAAGTGGGAGAAGTTATTGCTCAAAACTTATGCCACCATAATAAATAAATAAGGAGAAAGAGGACCCCCCTGCCTTAGGCTCTTTCCAGCTTTGAAGAATCCCCAAGGGGTGTCATTGACAATGACTAAGTAGTGAACACTCTCCAAAGCCACCTTGATAATATTGAGGAATCTTCCCCGAAATCCCATCTTGGATAAGACAGTATACAGGAAATCCTAGTTAACTCTATCATAAACCTTAGATGTGTCAAGTTTAAAAGCCATACCGTTGCGACTCTTCTCCATGGAATGGATGACTTCATGAGTAGCTATGACTACATCGAGGATCTACATGCGAGGGACAAAACCCCTATAAGAGGGGATAATGCATCTATCAAGAAGGGGTTTGATTCTGTTGACCACAACTTTAGAAAAGATTTTGTAAACCAAATTGCATAGGCTGATAGGGCAATAATCCATTATAAACTTAGGATCGGGAAGTTTGGGGACTAGCATAATGAAAGTGTTATTCAATTTCTATAGTAGGTTCCTATGTGAATGAAGTCCCTGGTGGCTTTGATCAAGTCATACTTCACAATTTCCCAAAACACTTAAAAGAAGGCCAGAGGCAAGCCATCAAGGCCTGGGGCGTTAAAGATAGCCATAGTAAAAACCGCCTCTTTAACTTCCTCTTCAGACACTTGACACATCAACAGCTCATTATCAACATCATTTAGGACTTGAGGAATAAGATTGAGGAGCTTATCACTCACCTCAGTAGGTTCTCTCGCCCTGTCATTAGTGT
Source organism: Cryptomeria japonica (assembly GCF_030272615.1). Classification (NCBI taxonomy): domain Eukaryota; kingdom Viridiplantae; phylum Streptophyta; class Pinopsida; order Cupressales; family Cupressaceae; genus Cryptomeria; species Cryptomeria japonica. The sequence continues at coordinate 44,334,651 of NC_081412.1, read as the reverse complement.
AAGAAGTAGTAAAGAAAAGAGAAGCCCATTGTGCAATCTCATTAGCCCCCACCAATTCTTCATTTTTGTCATTGAAAATAGAGTGGATAATGTTTCTCCTTTTATGCTTTGAAGTAGACCTATGGAAGAAGGAGGTGTTCCTATCCCCCTCATTTAACCACTAGATCGTGGATCTTTTCTTCCAATACATCTCTTCAAGGCTCATGATTTCTTTCCATTTTTGTCTCCAATGTTCCTCCTCTTTGTGGATATCCATCAAGGTGACCCCATCAACAATGATTCTCTGGAGGCAGTCCAGATTAGTTTCAACCTCCTTCTTCCTTTTAAAGATGTCACCAAAGGACAATTTATTCCAAGCTCTGACCTCCCTTTTGATTATCTCCAGCTTTTTGGAGATTCTAAACATAGCAGAGCCTTAGACAGGGGATTTCCACCAATTTTGTATGCACTATTTGAAATCCGAGTGAGAGTGCCACATAATCTCATAACTAAAGGTTATGGGGCCTGAGACCGATCTATCAACCCAAGAAAGGAGGATCGAGGAATGGTCAGAAATAGTACAAGGGAAGTTCAAGAGAGAGGAATTGTTACTAATGTCTGACTTAGCTGAGACCATAAATCTATCTAGCCTGATCTGAATAAGATTAGAGCATTTTTTGTTGTTAGTACAAGTGAAAGGATTCCCACGAATGTATAATAGGTCATTATTCCTAATGAAGTCTGTAAAGTCAAGCATCCTATCACTGTAATCAGTTAGACCTCCTAACTTGTCTGAGGGATAAATAGCGGTGTTAAATTCATCAGCTAACATGAATGAAACCTCCTTATTATTAGCCATGAAGATAGAGATTTCCTCCTGGACCAAAGCCCGACCATTTCTAGTATTAGGAGCATATATGTTGAATAAGTACTAGAAAAAATTATTCAGAGTGAACCTTATATCAAGAAAACTATGACAAAGGCCAACAACATTCCCATCCAACTTACTCTTATTCCAAAGATTCGCAACTCCACCTGAAGCTCCTTCTGCCTCACTATAATAGAAGGTAACACCAGGCCATATACTATCCACAAGAGAAGCAAAGTTTTGATAGGTCATTTTCACTTCCTGGATTAGAATAATATCAACCTTATTGGTTACAATACATTTCTTAATAGTGTATTGCTTCTGAGGGTTGTTTAATCCCCTTAAGTTCCATGAAATAAACTTCATTTCTTGCCTTTTTGAGATGTCTCCAAAGTTAATTGCCGCCAACTAGAAATTTCTCTGGCCATTACCTTAGTTCTGAGGGTCCTCTCAGAGGGTCTTTCCTTTTTGTTCTTGCCATTCCTCTTTCACTTTATCCATGGGAGAAGATGGAGCAGATCGACTACCTTGAAAGGTTACAGTGATCTCCCCAGTAGATACCCTAGTTGTGGAAGAGGAGCTTGGATCTAGGTTGTTCACTTTGGGGGGCGTGGGGTCAGCCCCTCCACACCATATACTCCTCCTATTTTCCCCCATAGTATTGGGATTCAACATTTTAAGCACATTTGGGCAAGCCTCATTGTACCCCTTCTTCTCTCTAAAGCACTCCTCAAATTTCAGTCCTTCATGTTCTACCTTCCTCTGGGAGATCTCTCCCTCTTCTAGTTCCAAATCCAAGTAGTTCCCCGAGGAGGGGGCTACCACTTTCGGGTTTGTGGTCTTCATCATATTAAAAATTCCCTCCAAGAAGGGGTAGCTCTCCTCAATAGGAACTTGAGAATCATCCTTGTCCTTCGATTCCTTGACTGAATCCTTAATTTTGTAAGTAACCGACAGGTTGGGGGGGGAACATTCTCTGTCGAGTCCTCATTGACAATTCCCAAGGACGATAGTTAGCTATCACATGGCCATGTTTTCCAGATCCTTGGCAATAAAGGGAGGTGTTCTCATAGACAATAGCTTGTGTCCATTTACCCCATTTAGATTTGAGATCAATGAAGTTAGGGAGGGGGTTGTTACCAACCACATTCACACATAGCCAAGCATAAATGAGTCAGGACTTCTGCATCGTCACTGTTGTCACTCAAATTGCACCTATAATGCACAAGATGAAATCTCAAGCAACTTGGTGACACATGGGATAATTCTCAAGCATGTGGGTTGCCTATAGTGAGAATTAACCTCCAGATGAAGGGTTGGTTCCCTATGAATAACTCTAAATCTTTACTAAGAAAAGGGATAGGGAAACTAAGAATGAAAATATAAAGACTTGAAAATGCTAAATGAAGGTGAAGCATCAATAAGATATCTCAAAATGACAGAGATACAATCCTAAAAACACCAATCTACACAAATAGACTTGTGGTTCATAGCACATAAATATTTCATGCAAAGGATTTAAACTTCAAGAAATTGAAAGGAAATGAAACTTTCACAATCAACCAAATGAGCCAATTTATCACAATGCACAACCCATGACTTACAAATGAGACAAAAAATTTAAAGGTTATCTAGACAATAACACAATAAACTAACTCTCAATCAAGAATAAGAAAATGAACTGTAAAGACATAAGGCATAAGGTGGTAATTTTTAGTCATAACTATGTCATAAAACTGCATATGAGCTACAAGAATGTATTCTCTGCTAAAACCAGCCATAGAATCATCAAGAACTAGTGAAGAAAGATAAAACTTTTTCACTTTATACAAAAACCTTCCAAAAGGTAGAGGAAAGATAACTCCAGAATGACTAAAGATGAACTCCCACTGAAAAATATGTCCTCTGAAAACTGATCCTCTTGTAGAAATAAAATCCACCAAAAAAGGCTTCAAAACATGCAAAAAGAACTCATGCAATTCAGTTCAAACTCTTAGTCAACTAAAAATTGACCATATGGTGCTCAAAATCAATCCTTATTACTTCAAGATCATGAGAAAGACTCATGCAAACTTGCTTTGAGATTAACAATCTCCTGCATTAACCAAATGACTTCTTCTTATTTTGCATGGATCGCAAACTACCTTACTTGCAACCACTTCCAGCTTCTAACTATAACTAGAATTGCTTTCTTCATCGAGTCATCGGGTGAGCATTGAAACAATTATTCTGATGGCCAATGATGCACTCCCAACTGAATGTTGTTTTATCGGATTATCGGGCGGCACCCAAATATGTTATACCAATAGCCGATGATATTTCCATCCTCAGTCGCTGGGTCACGATGGAAATCCTAGTGAGCAATTTCCCATTGCAACTTGGCAACTACCATCGGATCTTCTCTGATTTCCATCGATCAGCTATGATCTCCTCTGCCTTTAATTTTCCTTAACCGCTCTCCCTTTCTATCAAGCCCGCTAGGTGTCACTTCTTGGTTGATTCCAAGGTTCCTGTCTTGCCATCTTAGCATGACCTGGACTCATCACTGGAATGAAGCTCTTTCGTCTGATCAACCTTAATCTGTGTTCTTTATTTCTTCCTTCGAATTTCTTCCTTAGCGAGCCCCACTACTTGATTCCATCTAAACCACCATGTCATTAGTCGCCAAGTCACGATGAGTAATCAGCAATCATCTTTTCATTATGACATAGCGACTACTGTTGGATCCTTCTTGATCCCCATTGATCTTTCTTCAACTTTCTCGATCTTAATCTCTCTGAGTGGGTCTCTCTTATGCCAAGGTTTCACCAGGCATCAACCACTAGTTCGCTCATGGGTCCACCTTGTCCCACCACTTGGACCTACCACTAGACTTGGTCTACCTTGGTTCTTCATCTACTCTCTATCCCGTGGTGTATCCTTATTTGTTCTTAGCCCACCTAGATGACCACCTCAACTGCCATGTCATCAATCAACATGTCCTAGGGGATAACTATTGAGAATCTTCATCATGCAGTACAGTGATGACCATTGATCTATCCTCAAACTGCTTGACCTTTAGCACCTTAGCCACTCACCTTTTCCACACATACTTTGTCGCCAAGTCGCTATGATAACTACCGAGCTTCTTTCTATAACGGTATAGCGACCACCGTCAAATCTCTCGCATCACCGTTGATCTTTCTTCAACTTGCTTGACATTTAACCCTGTTTGATCTTCTCTCTTGTAACACGTGTCAACATGCATCACCCCTTGATTGGTTTCGAAGATCTTCCTAAGCACCACGTGTCTACCAGACCTACCACACATTTTTCTCTTTCGACCAAACTACTCCCTCGGTGAGCCATTTACCAGCCTCATCGAACTTGTAGTTTCATTGATATCTTTATTTCGGTGGGACTGCTTCTGATTTCTTCGATATACCCTATGTCGATGGAACTGAGCCTTCAGTGAAACCTTTTTGAGACTCATCATGGCCAAGGTCTGCTTGATGTCGTCCATCTATGCCATGTCATTAGCCACTAGACCACCACCTGTCTGCCACGTGTCCTTGGTCTTATACCCTCTACTCTGCCACATCATTAATCACCAAGTCGCTATGATAATTGGTGAGCATCTAACCATCGTGACATAGTGACAACCATTGGATCATCACAATCTGTGTCTGATCTTTCTGACTTGCTGGACCTTTAACCTCTTCCTGCCAGTCGGGCACAAAATTAAGACGTCTTGAGATGCGCATGCATGCGGATCCACTAGGTGATGAGACACTTCTTGCCAAAAGCCTGTAAGCTTTGACACTATAGTTATATTTGACTTTATTTTTAAATACAAAAATGCTCCTCCCCGCAACCAATGTGGGATAAATGTTCTTCCTGTCTGGCGACTGAAAATGCTTGGAAGTTCTCTAGCCTTTTAAAACCCTCTTTGGCAACCAAGTAAAAACTTTACACAGGTCGATTGCATTTTTCTCTGAGTTTCTTTTGGCTTTACATCAACCACATAGGGTATTTGGTGATAAACTTGCCAAATGAATTTGTCTGGAGGTTTTAATAGACACACCATTTCATCTGCAATGGAGCATAATATCTCTATGATCTACAACATGTTGAGCTCAACCCTCATGGGAGCCACATTTTAACCCACATGCTATCTTACTTTCCTATATCTGCACATGAAACAAACAAGTTAGACAAAAACAATGCATTTCTTCCTGGTTCATGATTTGATCTTTTCAAAATGAATGAATGCAAGGCTTCATTAGGGCACTAAATTTGGCATGTGCCAAATTTGGTAACATTTTTGGCGACTTCTCTTGAGTGTTTTCTTGCTAAACACTATAGACCAATCATGGCTTATCCATTGGGCTTATGGAGTCATTTCAGCCCTCCTTCCAAATGGAACTTCATGAAATTCAGTTGCTCTATAGCATGACAACAAAACAAAAATAGGAAAACTAGGAAAAAACAAGTGGTGCTGCCTAAAATAGGAACCACAAAACTATGCATAAGCACTTATTGAAAAATAGAAAAGAATAAATAGAAGAAAAAAAATAATGTGCATCAACACTTATTAGCTTAAATGAAATCTCAAAGGCAAGCTTTGAGATGAATCCCATTAACTGGGATTGGAAGGGTCTCACCATTCAACTTTGAAAGCTGAAAAGCATTATGTTGTTTTTTCTCTGTAATGATGTAGGGGTCATCCCATAGGGCATCAAATTTAGTATGCTTTCTAGGCTTACTCTTTAATTCATCCCACTTCAAAACCAAATCTCCCTCATTGAAAACTCTCAAAGCTGCCTTTCTGTCAAAAATCCTCTTCATCAGAGCTTGATGATTTTCAATAGTCAACAATGCTTTCTTTCTTACCTCCTCCAACTCTATTAGTTCTACCAACCTAACCTACATGGGTTCTTCTTGCAACATTTCTAGCTCTTTAATCAGAGTTAGTGTAGATATTTCAACTGAAATTGGGAGTCTTTCCTCTTTACCATAAACAAGGACATAGGGAGATATACCTATAGCTCTCTTAGGGTTGATTCTATCATCCCACAATGCATGTTTAAACTAAGTGTGCCAAGTTCTCTGATTATCTTATATTGTCCTCCTGATTATCCTAATCAAGTTATTATTAGTAGACTCAGCTTATCCATTACCCTGAGGGTAATAATTGGATGAAGTACTCAAAAATATGTTGTTCTGGACAACCCAATCAGTAATCTTAAATCCTACAAAAGCTAATGCATTGTCTGAAATAATAGAATCAGGGATACCAAACCTTGCTACTAAGTGCTGATAAAAGTTTAGGACTGCACTTTCATTTGCCTCTTTCAAGGGTACAACTTCAGTCCACTTGGTAAAGTAATCAGTGTCTGTCAAGATCCATTTATGCCTAGAACTTGAAGGTGGATTGATGACTCCGATCAAATAAAGACCCCACTTCATGAATGGTTTTGAATTTGAATAGGTTGTAGGGGTAAAGCTGCCATCTTCTGCTTGCCTACAAATAGTGTATAATTCTTACATTTCCTTACCCAAGCATATTCATCTTTATGCAAATCAGGCCAAAATATCCCACCCTCATGATCTTTAATGTTGTATTCTATGGTGCAAAGTGACCACTAGCTAGTCCATTATGGAATTCCTCTAATATTCTCGCAGTTTGATCTGGATCTATGCATCTTAAGAATACACCATTAAAATCTTTTCTAAACAAAATTCCATCCAAAGTGATATAAGGGACAACTTGAAGTCTATAGTATCTTTGTTTAGCATTGTTTAGGCCTTTAGGACACTCACCAGTCTGAAGAAAATGCATCATTTCATGCACCCAACTTGTAGGAGGTGTTGCTATAGCAATTAGTTCATTATCTTCATGAACTAGGACAACTTCTTCATTCTCTTGTTCGGTATTTTCATTGTGACCAGTGAGTTGTTCGCATAATCCCTTACCTCTAATCAGCTTCGTTACCTTTATATTGACATCATACTCCATCACTTTCGTGATCCAGCCAACTCTTTTATCATTAAGATCTCTATTCAACAAAAATTCTTTTATACTAGGATGAGCAACCATTAGGTGAATTTTGTTATTTGAAAGCATGTGTCTAAATTTCTTTAGACTTCTAATGACTACTAATGCATGTTTCTCAACAAAAGAATAATTTTGTTCGTACCCTTCTAGGCTTTGGCTGAAGAATGCTATTGGCTGCTCTGACCCCTCATCATTCTATTGAATCAACATAGCTGAAATAGTATCAAAAGTACCAAAAGCATATAATATAAAATCCTTTGCAAAGTCTAGATTAATTAAAGTAGGTGCTAATGCTATGGCAGTCTTAATTTCTTCAAAATTATTCTTATCCTCTTTGGATCAGCTAAAAGTAACATTTTTCTTAATCATGCTTGTCAATGGCTTCAAAAGAAATTCTATATTAGGGATGAATCTCCATACAAAATTGATTCTCCCTATAAAGATTTGAAGGCCTTTCTTATGTGTAGGTAAAGGCAAAGATAAAATAACACTTACCCTCTCTGGATCTATGGTTATTCCATGTTTGGAGACAATATATCCTAACAACTTACCCTTGTGTACAGCAAAAATGCACTTTTTGGGATTTAAAGATACTCCATATTCTCTACACCTTTCAAAAATATGCCTTAAGTGAGAAAAGTGCTCTTCCACATGCTTTGAAAAAATGGTTACGTCATCAAGATAAACCAAGACAAATTTATTTATAAGACCTTGGAAGGCCATATACATTGCCCTTTGAAAGGTTTCTTCTGCATTAGACAAACCTTAAGGCATTTTCCTATATGGCATTGTTCCCCATTTTGTAGTAAAGATAGTTTTAAATTGGTCATCCACTTTTACCAGAATAACCATAAAGTAGTGAGAATCTATCTGAACCTAAAACTACTTGTAAGATCTGCTCCATCGAGGGCAGTGGGTAATGATGTTTAGAGAAGCTCTGTTAAGATCTCTAAAGTCTACACAAAGTCTAAGCTCACCATTCTTCTTTCTTACAAGAACCAAATTTGAAACCCAAGATGTATACTTTATAGGAAAGGTGATATTACCTTGGATCAACTTGTTTAGTTCTGTCTTCATGAGATGCTCAAGTTTTGGATTAAGGGGCCTTTTCTTTTGTCTCACAGGCTTGGCATCAAATTCCAACTCTATGGTGTGTTGGGCTAATGTGGGGTTAAATCCCTTCAAATCTTTATACTGTCATGCAAATACATCATTAAACTCTAGACAAAGCAAAACAAATGCCTATTTCTCATCAATTGTACATACCTTTCCAAGCTTTAATAACTTATCTCTGAAGATCTCAAAAGGTTTGTAGTGCTCCTCTTTAACTAGCATGCTGCCCTTTTCCTTTCTAACCCGATCATCAGTGTTAAAGATTGACTCAAGGTTTACCAATCCCTTGGGAAACTTATTATTTTTCAATTGAATAATCTGATTTTCATATTGCTTTACAAACTTATGTTGATTACCAGTTGCAAATTCAGCCTCTTCAATAAGAAAATTAATAATGTGTTCATCTGAATCAAAGATTTGCCAATTGACACTGTTATCTAGAATTGAAGCCTAACAACCACTTTGAAATATTGTTGTCTTTCAATATTGCTTACCTCATCTAGTATGTCAAATTGAGCACCCAAGGCAACCAACTTATCTGCTTCCTTATTTTGATTTCTAGGCACTGACAGCAGATTGAAAGCATCAAATTTTTCAATTATGTCCCATATCCTATGCTTATACATTTTAAGGACATCATTTTTAGTCACATTGACACCTCTTACTTGATTTACCACTAGCTCATTATCCCCAAATACTTGCAAACACTTTACATTTCTTTTTCTAGCCCATTCCAATCCATGTGCAAGTGACTCATATTCAGTTGTATTATTAGTACAACTAAAAGAAAATCTAAAGGCTGAAAAGTATTTCTTACCTTCAGGAGAGATTAACATAACACCACCTTCGGAACCAACCTTGCTCCTCGATCCATCAAAATAGAGTTGCCACAATTCATTGTTCTATTGTTCACCCTACTAATTGGACAATTGATTGTCATCCTTTTCAAGATTAGGGATAGTGACACCTTCTTCATGGATCATGTAGACACCTAGCTCTAATTCTTCCATATGCTTGAATGGATCTTCTTCATCATTCTCTATTGCCCATTCATCTAATACTACATCAGGTATCCCTTCTATTTGGGTGTTTGGATCTGGGATATCAGGTTGTTCATTAGATTCTTGTATAGACAAATTTGTATTAACAACACTTGGGATGTATGGTTCTATATGGTTATTAGCTAACAATTCTTAATTTATGGTGACTTTGGTACCATATCTTGTTCTAAAAAACATGTGTGACCAATCAGAAGACAAATACCCACCCAACTTGGCTGTGAAATTTATGGACAGACATAAAGCAAAGTAAGGTGGAAGATCTATGATGTAGACATCTTGTGGGATTGAGAAGTTTGGGCATGCATGCAATATGAGATCCAAATTTTTAATCATACCTATTGTGTTTACTTCTATCTCATCTAACTGGACTACCCCTTTTGAAAGAGGCTCATATGTCAACCCCAGTTTATCAACTATCTTCTTTGGCGTGACAGAACTACTTGCACCTGAATCAATCATACAATTATGCACTAGGTGCTGACCTATGATTAACGTTAGATAAAAAGGAGGGGGTTTAACCTTCTTAGTTTGTTGTTCACCCTTCTTTTCTTGAGGGGCATTGGATGAGACTACTCTGGGTCTCTCATTAGGAAGCTCTTGTGACAAAGAGATGTTAGACAAGGTATTTTTAAGCAAATCTTTTTTCCCTGGAAGAGCTAAAGAATCCCACATTGAGACATTGACATGCGTCTTTTTCAGTTGATCCAAAATATTTAATGAGCTCTTACTAACCTTCTTCTACCCTCTTTTAATAGAGACATCTTCTTGAACTTGTGTTGTTGGTAATTGACCTCTTGGCTGATCCTTGTTGACCACTGGTCGCCCTTTTGGTAGGATTTGTATATTTGGAGTGGGTTGAGGTCTAGGTGGTGCTTGTTGGCTTGTAGAAGCCTAATTGATGCCTTTATCAGCTTGATGTCCTATATCAATGGCTTTCTTTTTGGACCATATATTGGTTGCAATAGAAGTGTAGGACTAATTCTAATCTCGTGGTTGATTTACTCCACAAAATTCTTCACCTTGCCAATTAACCAAGGTAACATCTGGGCCTTGTTCAGAATGAGAAACTTGTTGATCATGAGTTCCATGAGTACTATCTTCTGAGACAACAACATTATTTTGAACCATTAGTGCTTGATGTAGCATACCATTTGAACAAGTGGTCTGATTATGAGGCTGGTTGCAAGGATAACACCAATCATAATCTGATGCCATGTTGTTTTGAGCTGGGATGATATCTTCGGATGTGCTAGTAGTGTTGGGATTGTAAGGTATATTGGATTTTTGGTTATAATTTCTCCTTTGACCCTGAGGGTCAGCTTGATAAGGAGGCTTGTTTTTTTGGTTATTCTGATAAGGGGCTTGATAAGGCTTGGTGTTCTAGTAAACTTTCTTCTCAATATTGGTCATTTTGTTACCAAATCCTTGGAACATAGTTTTAATTTCATTTTTAAACTCCTAAAACTCTTGATTTGGGAGTGTGACAGTATTTGCTTGGGCTGCAACTTGATAATTCAGTGATGGTAAAGGTGGGACAACGACTAGAGGAGGCTCTAAAAGAGGTACAATAGGTTGTATTTCTAGAAATATGGGCATTGGGAGCTTAGGGGCTATTTTACCAGCCTGAATTAGGTAGTTTTCTACCCTAATAGCAACATCAAATGCATTTGGTAGAGTATTTGCACCCATAGACTGAATCATGACTGAAATGTCACTATTAAGGGCTCTAAGATAAGATAGAAATGCATGAGAAGGATTAGGCCTTACTATGACAGGTATTCTACTCCAAGTCTTTTGGAAACAAAAATTGAAGTCGGTCATTTGCTCTTGAGGGGATCTCTTTATGGTACTCAGTTGTTCTAATAGTGACAAATGGTTAGATTTGTCCTTAAACTGTGAATTTAATCTATCACCCAGTTGATGCCAGGTATCAATTGAGTTTACAGGTAGTCCTCTAAACCACTGAAGTGCTTTCCCTTTAAATGAGGCAGCTAAGAGTATGATTACAACATTCGCTTGTGTGATATGATATACACCACACAATGAAGCTACATCCCTTATATGTTAGATTAGAGTGGTCTGATCTTCTCCTGTTAAAAAAGGTAGGCTTTTCAGTGCTGCTATAGGAATATCATCATAATGAGTAAGATTCAAAGGGCTCCCTTGATTGAAAGGTACAAAAGGTTGAGCTCTTGGCAAAGCCATTGGGATAATAGGTGGATTTACTTGAGGATTATGGGTAATAGGTGGTTGAATTGGAGTAGTTGCAAAAACAGGATTTATGCGGGTGGCAAAATTAGGTTGAGAATTAGGTAAAGGAGAAGAATTAGACAGGAGATCAGAATCTAGAGTTTCCTGAAAAACTTCAACTGAAGAACTTTCTGGAAACTCAACTATTGAATTTGTTGCTTTCTCTATCTTTTTAGTTGTCCTTAACCTTCTCTATGATGGTGGTATCTCAATATGCTCAACCAGATCCTCACTCTATCTGGTTTGATACTTTATCATATGCTACAAAATGTCATTGAATCTGCATAGAAACCAAGAAAATGAGTCACCGGGTATGAAATTTATTGCCTCTGAAGGCTGGAATTGCTGCTCCTCACACCAAAAGAGTCATCTGATTGAACAAGTGGCATATTGTTCTTGATGAGGGTTGGCATTTTGGTCATGGAAGAGGATGTCACAAGATCGTGGTGGACATCTTGGAAGTGGAAGACCATCTGTAGAGAACTCATGCTCACTTCCACTAGTAAAAGGTGCAGATTGGTGTACTGGTTTAGGACCTCATAGAAAAATTAAGACCAAAGATGTGTGGTTCAGGGGGAGTTCATAGCCATATCCTCTAATTGATATTAGATAGGTTGAACATAGTGGTAGATCAGGTAATTGTTTGACCATACCAATATGTTAGTCACTCTGGGAAGATGCCTATTCAATTTGTCTATCTATCAAAGTCACAATCAAGTTACTCAAGAATATAATATAACACAAAAAGGATGTTCGCATTTGTCATTAAGCAACTAGGTGACAGGAAGTGCAGTTTGGTTTATAAGTAGAACAACTTGCAAAGGAGGATAAAAGGGCTCACTTAACTAGTTGTGAGCACAAAGAGGGAGAGTTACCTACACATGGGGAGAATATATTAGATTGGTACCTGATTGCTACCAACAGTTTGGTGTCAGTGCAACCCCCACAGATTAAGAATGTACCATTGGGATCAATGCCTTCATCAACAATTGGTATTAGATGAAGATGATGTAGTCTGACCGACAAGTAAGCAATATTCACTAACCCACCTTTCAACAATTTGGTTCTTCTAAAATTGGTATATAGGATTGGAGTTAGTTGGTGTTTGAACCCTCCATCTCAAGTGTTGTTGTTTGAGATGATGCAAAGCATAGTGGTCAAAATTAGAGAAGAAACCTGTAGGAAGAGGGAGAAAATAATGCCTGTAGTATACTGGATGTCAGTTCCCTTTACCATTGTTGTCAAAGGGGGAGAGAGAATCTGTAGTATGTTGGATACTACATGTGTTGACATCAATACGAAAGGGGGAGATTGTTGGCATTGTATTGTCATTGATATCAACCAGTATAGGATAGAAACCGGTATGGGAGATGTATATGAACTATTGTCATTGATGTCAATTGGTATTACTGTCATGGATGTCAACCAATAGTATGTGCAGTTGAGGCCAACCGGTATGCAAGCTAGAGTCATTGGTATACAAGTTGATGTTGGATATGAAGAAATAGGTATCTGGTGAACAAGTGGATGAAAATGTTGTTGGGATCCAAGAACACGAAGAGAGGGGTGAATCAGTTTTCTGCCAGTAAGATAAGATTTTATCCTTTTATACCATACACATATAAATTGGTAAATGAAGAAGCATATAACTTGAAGCAAATAAACCATCCACATAAATGAACACCATAACACACATAATTTATACGTGAAAAACCTCAAAGAGGAAAAACCATGGTGGGATTTGTGACCCACAATATCAGATCACTAGCCATATGAAAAGATATTACATATAATGAGGGCCTATACATGCAGGAAGGCATGTTGCCTAGAGCACACTGCTCACCACAAAAAGAGTCTCATTGACTACAAGCTTTTGATGAAATGAAACAGTAATAATGAACTCACAAAATGCATCTACTATGCCAAAGAGTTCCAGTTATAGTTTTGTTCTGTACCGATTTATACACCCTAAACACTTCTACCGGTATCTCTTCTCTTCCAAAAATGCTTTCCAAACTATCTACATATCATTGCATGATATATCATTTGCATACAAAGATCTACATATATATTCTTCGCATTATACAGTTCTTCTATAAATCTTCTATGTCCTGATTAGTCTATATCAAAATGACCTAGCAGACTTACCTATATACCCATTACAAACAATATGCCTTATGTCAACTTATAATACATTACAAAAGATATTCAATGTTGGTCTCATCAATAATTACAAAATGATTTTCTAAATAAAACTTCCTTGATGTCAACTTTCTTGAAGTACTTGATGCCGGTATCGGTGTAACCCTTGATACTTCAATGTCGGTGTCTGTCGGTAAATGCCTCCTAATGCCAGTATATGACTTCCATCCAATCTTGTTGCCATCAATGACAACAAAATGAATCCGATGAGTGTCAATTGCCAACACATGTTACTATACATGTAGGTACTAACTGAGAAGATGATGACCAATAAGACTGCAGAGTGAATAGGCCACCTTTATGCTAGTATGATGTCATCTAGCAGGACTCCCACCGGATGAAGAGAAGGTTGATAGAAAGTGTGTTTCTTCAATGAGAAAATATGACATATGGAAAAGATACCAGGATGTATGTCAAGTTGAATATGTATCCTCTCCTCAGTGAAGTCACATTATTATTGACTGGTGACATAGATCCTCCTCCACTAGTGTTTGGCAATTGAAGTGCAACTATCTATTCTTCCCACCAGTAACTAGTAATACCTTTCTTATCCCACATTATAAATAAAAATACATCATGACTTTCTGAGATAAGATAGTTAGAGTAAGAAAATGTGGGTGATTGGATGCACAAACCGGATGACTAATGTGGATTATGAGGAAGCCTCCTAAGTCTGAGATCAGAGATGTGCACCAGATCAGCATGTGAAGACATAATGTGCTACTGAGATAGAGAAGAAAGAGTTAAGATGATGAGTTTCCCACCTTGGCAAACCGATTGAGAGGAGAACTAGTTCGATGAAGATGAGGCTCTCCAGTTCCACACATGGAGTTACCAGGATGTAGTTGGATAATGGTGTTACCTCAGATGCATAGTAGTTGGAGGTTGATAGCATGATGTCATAAAGAGTCCCAACTAGTAAACAAGGATACTAATATGCAGCTAAGTGAACTAAGAGGAAAAAGTGAAGTGCTCTTGAAGAGGGGAAAAAGGCCTGTGAGGTGGATTAGTTAATAAGCATGCAAATCAGTCATGGAAGCATATGAAATCATAGACATAATTTGAAATGCATGAAAACATGAATAATGAAAATGCATATACCTCACACAATCCTTTTACCTTCTCCTTCAGATGGAGCTTGATGAAGTGAAGGCACCCGTGGATGATGCTCCACTTGACGTGCTCCTCTTGCTTGCTTGCTTGATGTGGATGGCTCTCTAATATTGTACACAAATGGAATGGATTTGGAAGATGATAAGGATGAGATGATCAAGTGTGGATGAGATATGATTTGAACATGATAAGGTTGCCAAGATGATTTTCTGGGCTCAAGAGGACAGCATAAGATAACTAAACTTGGAGATGATGAATGGAGGGATGGAGTCCTCAATCTATAGGAAGAGGAGAGGAAGAATGGATGGCTAGGATGGATTCAAGATGAAGGGCTAGGATTACCTGTGAGCTCACACAAGGCCCAAGAAAGGGTGTGGATACCAAGAGATATGCCTTAAAGGCATTTCTTGTCTCCACACTCCTCAAGGTACATTGGGAAGACTTCCCAAGGTACCTTGAGAAGAGAAAAGTGCATTGGGAAGACTTCCCAATGTGCCTTGAGAGGAGCAAGGGATGTGACATTCCTTGAAGAATGGGGAGGAGGAATTTAAAATTCTCTGAAAAGGGATAATCATGGGGATTGGAGGAATAATAAGGAATTAAAAATTCCTTGGGAGAGGAGATGCCTAGAGGATTGTGAGATTTTGAAGATCTCACATTCACCTAGGAAAAGAGCATTAAAAGCTAGTGGTTGGATGGAAGGGACAAGGAGTTGACTTCATGGCTAATCATGATGATTAGCCATTAGCAACTCATTAGGAGGGGGATTAGAGGAAATGTTAGGTGGGATTAGGATTTGTAGGAGTATTTGACTAGGAGAGAGAATGAGTGGAGGGAATTAAAAATTAGAAGAATAAGGTTAAGTGAGTTTAGGGAGTTTCTATAAGACTTTATTAGGTTAATGATGAATTAAGAAGATGGTTTGTAGGAATCATGTGGGTTAACTAATTAATTCAAATTAATTAGCTAAAAGGGAGATTTGTGAGGATTTAATTTTTAAAAGAATAAATAAAGGGATTGATTTATTAAATAAATTAGTCACATACCATAGTGACAATATTAATTATATTTAATTAATATTGAGGAGAATTTGAATTAACATAATTAATTAATTAATTATGTGAGGAATTAAAAATAATTAAAATAATTATTTTTAAGTGTCTATATTTTTCCCCTCTTTGAAGCGAGGTGTGATGACGCGTTGATTCAAAGAATAATCTTGTTTTTTTATGATGATATTGCTTTGATTGATAAGATCTAGATTCAGTCTAGTTTCAGGAAGGATTCATCCTGTATAAGACAAAGTTGATCAAAGTGTCTGGTTTTAGGAAGGATTCATCCTGTATAAGACATGATTGATCACAACGTCTGGTTTCAGGAAGGATTCATCCTATATAAGACAAAGATGATCAAAGCGTCTAGTTTCAGGAAGGATTCATCCTATATAAGACATGATTGATCACAATGTCTAGTTTCAGGAAGGATTCATCCTGTATAAGACATGATTAGAATCATAATTAATTATGTGAGGTGTATGGCGATGTGTAGAAGATAGAAGAAGAAAAGGATGCCCTAGCGTAAAGCATGGGAGGTGTATGCCCCCTCGAGAATTTTTTCAAAAAAAAAAGGACAAAAAATTCTCAAAAAAAGAGAGGAAGAAGAATCAGGGTGGAAGGGATAAATGAGGAAGAAATATGAAGTAGTCGCGAAGAATTTGGAAGGAAGAATCGAAGAGGTGAGACCGCGGGGGAAGATGGGCCCTCATGGGGGCCCATATATGTCACAACGGACCCAATGAGGGGTCATTGTATCATGATGGACATTATATATATGTATATATATATACATATATATATATGTATATATATATATGTATATATATATATATGTATATATATATATATGTATACATGATTCGATTGGTGACAGATGATGTGTAGCATTTATTGTGATGGATTATTTTTGTTTGTCTTACGATGTCATATATGGATGCAATCATGGATGTGCTATGCTGATCTATTTTGTGATGCAGAGTGGATGCTTATGTATGTATGTTTATGATGTGTTGCTGACATATTTTTATTTTTATTTGGATGCAGGATGAGTGTTTTTTATGCTTTATGTATAAATACACGTGTGAATGATTTATGATGCAATCTAAATGTAATTCTATATGGATGAGTGTATCTTTTATTTATGTGATGCAATCTTATATGGTAAATGTTTTGTGGAAAAAATAATAATAATAAATGACTATCTAAGAAATGCACTCTACATGATGTGAATGAATTAATAAAAAGAGGGAATATGCCAATAATAACACAATTATCTTAGATAGAAGAATATGGAATAGATGGGAAGTGGGGGAAATTGAGAACTCCATGGGATTATTGAGTTTAGGATTTGATGGAATGATGGTGAGATTTTGTGCACAACAAATGTGGAGAGCCAACCTAGTTTGATGTTTCCCTAAGTGGTTTGCACCACTAATTATAAAAATCAAGATGCCATGAGAAACCCAGGGTGTGGACTGACTCTGTAGACAAACAGGAATTTCTTGCACACAACAATGCAAGTGTTAAGAAACACTAATACAAAGTTGTGGGTTCGTGCAAGGAAACCCTCAAACACACCGATACCTCTTGTACACGAGAAGGTAAGTGTTGATAAACACTAGTACCAGGTCACCGATTTATACAAGAGGGATCCAAAACATGTCATACTATGAAATATGCCCCAGTATGTGCCTATCATAATGTACCTGGATATGGAAGAACCCAGGCAGTCGTAAATAGTGGCAGTCGTAGGGCAAAAGATGCAAGTCTATATGAAAAAAATCTAACAAGTCACTTCCTTGTGACCAAATGATACTTCTTGCCAAGAGTAGAACTAGGATGAAGGATTAGGTTGCCAGGCAAGGGAAGGTGTCATCCCTAGGGCAAAGTGGGCTTTTGGATTAGGCAAGTGATTTAATGGTTTTGGAGAGTGACCTGTGGACTTGGGATTGTTTCTCAAGACTTCTTGAAGCTTACACAGAGGCATAAAAGCTTAGTTTTAATGGGACATTCCTTGTTCATGACTGAGGTGAAGACTCATCATCATACGCATGTTTTATTGGAAGGTGAGAGGGAAGGAATGTGATTTGCAGTGTCGACCTAATAGACAGTGGATCCGGTTATTTACCTTGGCGCCTGTATGGAGGTTTTCACCAAGGTACTTGTCCATAGCGCCACAAAGTGGTTTTCACTGCTGGACGCATTTTTTCTTTTTCTTTTTCTGATTTTTTAAATTTTTTTGCGTCATAAGGTGCCTATTTGCCAGGTTTTCACCAAAGTGATGATTTTTTCAGGATCTTTTTCTCATTTTTTAATTTTTTTTTAAAAAAAATTCTTTATTTTTTTAACAATTTAAGACTTTTTGAGGACTAAGCATAAAATATTTTGAGGTGCATGATATTCATTGGATCATCCAAAGGATTGCCTTCAGGAGTAGCCAACTGATAAGCTCTTGATCCATATTTTGTTGTGATTACATATGGTCCAAGCCAATTAGGCTCGAACTTGCCTTTCTTTTCTCTTTCTTGTAGATTTTTTTGATTCTCCATGAGGACAAGATCACCAACTTGGAATTCCCAGGTTCTGACTTTTTTGTGATAACTCATCCGCAAGCGGTTCTAATATACCTGGAGATGATTCAAGACCTTGAGACGCCTTTTATCTAAAAATTCTAGCTCTTGTAAGCGGGCAATTATTTATTCTTCCTCTGGTAGGATGTCTTGCAGCGATACCCTTAGAGAGGGGATCTTGATCTCAAGGGGAAGGATGGCTTCGAAGCCAAAGACTAGGGAATAAGGGGTGGCGCTTGTGGGTGTGTAGATGGAGGTGCAGTAGGCGCATAAAGCGGGATGGAGTTGGAAGTGCCAATCACAGCCAGCTTCATTGACTGTCTTTTTTAGGATTTTGATTAAGGTTTTATTAGAAGCCTCAGCTTGGTCGTTGCCTTGGGGATAATATGGGGTGGAGAAGCAATGTTGGATGTTGAAATTTTGGCAGAGTTCTTTGACATCTTGGTTTTTAAATTGTTTTCCATTAGCTATGATAATAACTTTTGGGATACCATACCGGTAGATTAGATAGTTCAAGTTGAATTTGGATATTTGCTTGCCGGTGGTGAAAGTAAGAGGGATAGCCTCTACCCACTTGGTGAAGTATTTGGTGGCGGTGATAATGAATTTATGTCCATTGGAAGATGAAGGGTGGATTTTCCCAATGAGATCGAGCCCCCACTATGAGAAGGGCCATGGTGTTATAAATGGCTACAATTCTTGTGACGGTGCATGAATTTTGTCGCCATGTTGCTAGCAAGGGATGCATTTCTTCACATAATTATATGCATCTACCTCCATTTTAGGCCAATAGTATCCTCTTCTCAAAAGATTTTTAGCCAATGTGAGCCCACTTGAATGTGCCCCACAGATACCCTCGTGTACTTCGCGTAATGCCCATTCTGCCTCTTGTTTATCTAAACACCTTAGGAGGGAACCATTGAAATGCCTTATAAATAGGGTGTCTCTGAGGATGGTTTAACAAGCACATCGGCAGATGAAGGTTTGTTGTTGGGTTTTTGTGAGATGTGGGGGAATGGTGTTGTCTTTGAGGAAAGTGAAGGTTTTTCGGTACCAAGGGGACTTGGGACCAACAAGAACACACACCATTTCAGAATCTGGTAGGTCATATGCTGGTATAAATAATTGCTCGACCAAGAACTCACACTTCTGATTGTGTGCTAGCATTTGAAGGAGGGAGCCAATGGTGGCCATTGCATCTACAGCCCTGTTGTTTGTTCGTGAGATTTGATTAAATGTGACTGCTGTGAAATGTTTCTTAAGATCTTCAACCATGGTATAGTAAGGAAGGAGTTTATCATCTTTTGTCTAGTACTCATCATTGACTTGTTTTATAACAAGTTGAGAATCACCATAAACTTGTAACTCCTTTATTTTCCAGTGGATAGCCAGACGCAAACCTGTGATGCGTGCCTCGTATTCTGCTATGTTATTGGTACATGCAAAGGCTATCTTGTATGATTTGGAGATGCCATCTCCTTGAGGTGTGACCAATAATATTCCTACCCCCGATCCATTTTGGGTGCAAGAGCCATCAAAGTATAATTGCCATGTGGGGGATGTGGTGACAGCCATAATGAACTGATCTGGTAATTCTGTGAGAAGAGGATGGTCACCTGGAAGTGGAGCTTCAGCCAGTTGATCTACAATAACTTGTCCCCTGATTGCCTTTTTGTCCACGTATTCAATGTCAAACTTGCTCAAGAGAATGACCCATTTAGCGGTTCTTCCAGTGAGAGCAACTTTAGACAAGAGATATTTAAGTGGGTCTATCTTGGCAATCAGCTTTGTTTTGTTGTTCAGCATATAGTGTCAAAGTTTTTGCATGCTAAACACTAATACCAAACATGCTCTTTCAATGGGGGTGTAATTGAGTTCATATCCTACCAATATCTGACTGATGTAGTAAATGGCATGTTCCTTCCCTTGATCATCTGTTTGCACCAGTAATGCCCCCAATGCCACTGTAGTAGAACATATGTACAAAATGAGGGGTTTTCCAGGGGTAGGTGGCATCAAAACTGGAGGTGATGCTAGATATTCTTTTAATTTCTCAAAGGCCTTTTGACATAAGCAATCCCATTTGAATTTGGTGTCTTTACGTAACAGGTGTGCAAATGGATGGCACTTGTCTGCTAGTTATGAAATGAAATGCCTGACAGACTGGAGTTTCCCTGGAGACTGCGCAATTGTCTAAGAGTTCTTGGTGGAGGCATTTCCATAATAGCCTTTACCTTTATGGGATCAACATCGATGCCTCTGCGGGAAACAATGAATCCTAGTAGTTTTCTCGATGTGACGCCAAGCACACACTTTTTGGAATTTAGGCACAGCTTGTATTTTTCCAATCTTTCGAAGATCTATTTTAGAATAGGGATGTGCTCTTGTCTTGTCTTGGATTTTCCTAGCAGATCATCCATGTAGTCCTCCATAATCTTGTGCAAGAGGTCATGAAAAATTGTTGTCATTGCATGTTGATATGTAGCTCCAGCATTTTTAAGGCCAAAAAGCATGACCTGGTAACAGAAAGTACCCCATGGTGTTGTGAATGCGGTTTTATGTTGATCCTCATCTGCTATCCTGATTTGGTTGTAATCGGAAGACCCATCCATTAGCGATAGCATTTCATGTCCTGTTGTAAGGTCCACAATCATGTCTATATTGGGGAGTGGGAAATCATCTTTAGGACAAGCTCTATTTAGATCTCAAAAATTTGTGCAGATGCGGATGCCCCCGACAGGTTTGTCGATAGGTACAATGTTAGAGACCCATTCAGCATAGTCTATGGGTTTGATGAATTTTGCATCTAACATCTTTTGGAGTTCCACCTTGACCAGGAGAGCAATATGCAGGTGCATTTTGCACATTTTTTGTTTTATAGGTTTTGCGTCTGGGCGGACGGTGAGATTGTGAACCACCAAGGAAGGATCCAACCCTGGCATATCGAAATAGGACCATGCAAAATTGATTTTTACCTCTGTAAGGAAGTTGATGAAGTCTTGTTTCTCTATTTTTGTAAGGGATTTGGCAATGAGCACATTTTTTGGAATGACTTTGGTGCCCATGTTGATGATATTTGTTTCTTCTATCAACAAATTTGATTTGTCCTGTGGAAGGTAACCAATGATAGGGAGGTCAAGTCCCTCATCGTCAAGTGCCTTTTCCAAGTTTTCACTTTCAGATACGCCCTTTGTTTTTATTTTTTGTTCATCCAAAGGTGCCTCGGGGAGGTTTTCACCTAGGGAATCATGTCTTTTCCTTTTATTATCTTTTTTGTGGCTAAGGGAATTGACCTGACTACCAAAGTATCCCTTTTCATGTAGTTGAATACCCTCAATTTTGTTACAATCTTCCAGGTTTCGCACCATCAGGAGAGCAATGAGAGCATTATCGTTGGCACATATATCTAAAGTGGGTTTGTCTCGTTGGCCCCAATTAATGAGTTTGGGATGGACAAGATGTAGCTCGTGTGAAGTGGGAGGGGTTACGAGGGTGATGGTATTGATGTAAATGTCAAGGAAGATATCTTTCTCATATTCATAAGGCATTTCGTGGAATTCCTCTTCGTCAGCGCTTTCGATATCCGAAGAAGGACTAGAAGGGGCACCAACGATAGTAATCTTAGGCACCGGGGTGTACCCCAAGCCTCTATTGTATCTATAGGAGATAGGATTTATGGGTGTTTTTCTTCCTTTCTCCTCTGGTCCCAGGCCATGTCCTTTGTAACCCATTCTTTCAACTATTGCAGATGCTTTTGGGTACATTTTTTTGGATATTCTTGCTGGATCATCATCCTCTTCCTGGTACAACTAGGAAGAGACATCTTCTTCAAGGCTCTCCTCATTAAGTGGGCCCCATTGCTGGAAGGTGGTATTTTGGCATTGCATGACTGGTTTTGGGTCCTTTTTGAGCTCTTTTGGTTTGCCAAATGACTAATGAGAGAGAGGTAGGTTGCCTATTAATAAGACGTCCTCCAATTTGTATTCTCCACAACCATTGTCCAAGATCTTGATTTGATTATCTAGTTGGGATGATGTGGAGGTAACATTTGATGTGTCAGAGGGAGGCGTTGGCGAGGGTATATTTAATGGGCAATGATATGGTTGGTTTTCCTCTAGGAGTTTGCAATACTGGAAGGGTTGTGGATCACTTTTGATAGTTATCTCTCTTCCATTGAAGGGGAATTTGATGCATTGGTGATAGGTGGAGGGTACAGCCTTCAATGAGTGAATCCTTGGTCGGCCAAGGAGAATGTTGTAGGGGAGATCAAGATCTAGTACTTAGCAAGGGGTTTCAATTGTAATGGGGCCCACTTGAAGAGGTAAGGTGATCATGCCCTTTGAAACTCTTTTCGCATCATTATATGCCTTTATTGTGATCCTTCTTGATGTGTCTATCAGATCCTTAGAAAGTCCCAATTGTTTAATTAATTTGTATGTACACAGATTAAGCCCCGATCCACCGTCTATCAGGATATGTTTGACCTTGTGCTTGTGGATAAGATCTTTGATGTGTAAAGGTTTGTTATGGTCTTCATCTGCAGGCGCATCTTTGGAGGTAAATACAAGGAGTTGTTGGGCAGCAAGGTTTCCAATGAGGGCTTGGAATTGGGTGGCGTTGATGTTATCAGGAATGCGTGATTCGAGAAATGCTTGTTCCAAAATTTCTTTATGGACCGGGGAAGTTTTAAGAAGTTCCAAAATGGAGATCTGAGCGGGGGTCTTCCCAAGTTGATCCAGGAGGTCATATCGGTGTGTGGAAGACATGGGCAAGGGGTTTGGTGTGGGAGGGACTCCTTGGATGGTGATTTTACCTCGACACGTAGTTACATTGCAATCATTCTGGAAATGGGAGGTGGAAGGCATGGTGCCTTGAATGACTATCCTAGTAGGATTTGGTCTGCTTTGGGAAGGAGGATTAACTCCTTGGATGGTTATGACATTGACATGAGTGTCTGCAGGTTCAATGCGACCTACTAAAAAATCAAAGCCAATTATGTGATTAACGTAGTCATAACCCATTGCGTTAGATGATGAGCCTTTTCCTTTATCATGCTTCGGGAAGGGTTCCTGGTACATTTTGAGTTTTTCATTGTTATTACTAGGTTTTGCATTTGCTACTTCAATCTCAACTCTATCAATGAGATCTTGTATGTAGATCTTCAGTTTCATACACTTTCGTGTATCATGTCCCATGATACGATGGTATTCACAATACTCATTTTCATTATACCATCTTGGTTTAGGTTGATTGGGGTCAAACGGGCGAGTGATTGTAAAAACCACTACACCTTCTTGGACAAGTTTTTGAAACACCATTTCAATACGCTCAGCCAGAGGAAGTCTCTTGGAGTCTGGTTATTTGATCGGGTGGTCATCCTTGGATTGAGACATTGTTGTGAGGTTTTTGGGATTGATTTTGATTGTTTTGATTATTGGTGGTGGATTTTGGGGTAGCGTCCATGCTTTGGACCCGCTTTGCATCAATTACACCATCATTGACCACGTTTTTGTTTTTAGACCAGAATTTTGGCTTGTCGTTATGATAAGAGGGAGAACTTTGTGTCGACTTCTAGTAATGTTTCAAGGTTCCTTCCTCCAACAAGACACGTTCAAGGGCGAGGCCCTTATCAGTCAATTTTTGGAAGGATTTGATATATTGAGATATTAAGGGTCTCAAAAGTTCAGGTACCAAGTTCTTTTGAAATAGTTCAATTTGATGTTGTTCTGGCGTGTCCCACTGGAATTTTTTGATAAGATGTCGCCATCTTTGTAGGAAATTTGCAAAGGTTTCTCTGGGCCTTTTTTTTGTATTGCATAGGTCTATCATAAAAACATCATTAACCATGTTGTAAGCATAGTGGGCCACAAATTTTTCTGCCAAGTCTGGAAAGGAGACAATGGAACCTCATGGTAGAGATGAGAACCATGCCAAGGCGTCTCCCATGAGACTCTTGGGAAAGAGTCTGTGAAGATAAAGGTCACTATAGGAGACTTCTTGGCATAAGATGTGGAATTCTAGGACATGATTGCGAGGGTCTCCTTTGCCTTCATACTTGGTGAATTTGGGGATCTCAAATCCTAGGGGATAGGGTGCAACTGATATAGATGGGTCGTAAGGAAAAGGGCAAAACTCTTCGAATGAGTAAGTTTTTCTTTTATTAGTCCATTGTTTCATGTCCTTGATGATATTTTTCATGTCTTGAATTTCCTTGATGAGGTCTTGTTGTGGACTTTGATAATGATGAATTGCATTTGCCCCAAGAATTGGGTGAGCCAAAGAAGGTGCACCACCACCAATGTATTGATATGATGAGGAGGCGGGAACGTGGGATGTGAGGACCGATGTCGCAGGGATTTGTGTGATAGTTGGTTGCAGTCCGCAAACTGTTGTGACAGGATTGAGTACGGCCTGGATGAAATTTGCAACATTGTTGGCAGGAAGGGAAGTTTGTGGAATAGAAATATGTGGTTGAATGGAAGGAGGTGGTATAGAAGTGTGTTGGAGAATAGATGAGATCAGATTTGATAGTGGTATAGATGGTAAGGAGGAAGAAGATGGGATGGAGACCACGGTGGGAGGTGTCGTGGGTGGCATTGATTGAGCTTGGATGATTGATGGGGCTGCGATTGATTGAGTTTGAATAATAGGTGCAGCACTTTGTGTGGGAGTGAGGTCTCCTTGTGGTTGTTGGGCTAGAGCGGATCTATTAAATTCAGGGGGAAGTTGGGCTCCATTTTTTAGGAGAGTTTTTAGAAGTGCAAAGGGATTGTGTTGAATAGACTTTTCCATCATCTCTTGGTTATAAGAACCCGCTAGGAAAGTTTGCACTTTCGGAGAGAGTTCATCTTGGCTAACCATGCTAGGATTTTGGCTTTGATCTTGATTGCTAGGTTGCCCACTTTGTGTAGGATCTTGCGTGGCATCTTCATATAGGGCACTAATGTCCGACATGCCATATTGTTGTTCAGCCATCTTTCTCTTTTGGGATAGAGTTGCAACCATACACGAATAACCTTGGAAAAGTTTGGAGGGGGAAATTTGTGATGAAAGGACTTAGCAAGATATTTGTGGAATTTTGGATTGTGTCTTTTATGACAAGAGATTTTGTTGATTGGTATGGTTCTTGGATTAGAGCCCAGATTTGATTAGGATTTGACACCTTAGTCCATGGATGAGGATTTTAGGTGGTGGATGCAACCACAAGTAGGGTGATGGCCAAGTTGTGTAGAATTTAGACCTTGGATTGATGATTAAAAAGCCTCTCTTATACCAAGGGTTGGCTAATGAACCTAAGTAAAGTAAAGACGTGAGTTAAGAGTCTTGGTCGACTCAAAAGGATTAGGCAAAAGATGTTTGGAGAGGATTCCCCTTCAAGCATGAGAGCCAATTAATTAATGATGAGGTCTAAATGGAATTTCACCAGGAATGTAACCTTAACACAAAGTAAAATTGGATTAGAGGATAATTGGATTTGAATTTTGATAATTGATTTGATAGTGGAGGGAGATTGATTTGATTTGCTAAGTCCTTGGGAAATTTGAGGATGATTGATGGAGGTATGGTAGTGATGGCTTAGAAGAAACTTGATGACTAGGTCGTCTTTGGCATGAACATGACTTAAGGATTGGTTTGAATGGCAAGTTGTATGAAGGGATACGACCACCCTGATACAGACGATAGTAGGTGTTTCAAAGGACAAACTTGAATGTTGATGGAGAGGATGAACTCTTAGCTTCTCTCTTGGGATTATGAAACATGGGATAGACGGAGTTTTGACGCAATTTTGGACTTTGTGTGGGTAATGACTTGGACAATTGTTTGTATCTTGACAAGTGTTTTTGCAAAGTGTTTGGGGATACTGATGTGTTTTTAGTCTTCTCTTGGCAAGTATGTATCAAACAAAACAAACACAATGATCAAATGCATATTATCTCAAAGACACTCATGCTCATATACAACATTCTTAAGGCTAGCAAGGACAATAGTCATTGGATCCCAATCGGTTTCCCAGCTACGCTTACCCAGAGCAGACACTTAGATGCTTGACCCCACTGGCTCCCCTCCACGACATTCACTTCTCGAGGCAGCCAAGCATCAATTCCCATGAAAACTCCTCATGGCAAACTTTGTGTCTCTACTAAGGGCCATAAAAATATGGGAGGCTTTGGAGGTCCGACCTCCTGCACCAATGACTAGAAGGTTTTTGGCCACTATGAACAAGGTGTTTTGTAAGTCTTCTTGTTAGGAGCTACCCTTCAAAGTTGCACAAGCACAATTGAGGCCTATAGCCCAACGAAGCACCAAAAACTTAGTAGTCACGCAAGCGTGATTGAGATCTCTAGGATCCTACTAAGCACCCAATGTGAGAGTGAACTCTCATATAGCCCCAACCATTGACCCTACCCTAGGTCCAGGGGTACTCACTTGGGTCACTCCCCTCTTACCTTCTCAAAGAGAAAGTTGGGAGGGAAGGCCCACTAGAGGTAAACATGCAATCAAACAAGAAAAGGTTGGAGGGTCTGGATTTGTAATCGTCTAGCTAGACGAGAGCATACTCTCCTACCTTTACGCTTTTCTTAAAGACACATAAGACAATGGTTCATTCCATTTTAATTAATATCTAGGTTCCTAATTTAAATAAATACACAATATTTGGTCAGATTTCTTAGGCAAACTGCAAAACAACTTGATTAGTAGTTTGAACAATGGAGTCTTCAACAAGCGTCCTGCAAAAGACAACAAAATGACAAAAATATTAATTTTTTTGATTTTTTGGGAATAAGTAGAAAAACATGAATAAAAACTTTTTTACTAATGAAAAATGTGGATTTGGAGGAAAATTTGATGGGTAAATGGTGGTTGACTAGGTTTTTGCTACTTTCCAAGGGATAAGCAAGCAAAAAATGGGGATTTTTGGAGGAGAGATGAAGGAATGAAAAAATTTGTCCAAGAGGGACAAAGAAGAAAAAGTTGGAGATGGACAATATGGGAAAATTTGGAGGTGATTGGATAAAAGGGGAAAGAGTTATGGAAAACCCTAAAAATAGAGGAATGTGGGTTTTCGGGCTTCAAAAAGTTGATTTTGGGATAAGGCCCCCAAGGAAGGAAATGTGCAAAATGGCAATGCGAGGGATCTAGTGAAGTTTGGAGGAAAATGGAGTGAAGATAAAGAAGATATGATGAAAAAATAGAATAAATTCCTAAATTTAACAGAGCAGACAGTCGCGCTAAACAGAATTGAAAAGTGCCAAAGGTCTGGATTTCTGATTGTCTAGATAGACAAGAGCATACTTTCCTACTTTCACACTTTCCTGCGAATAGATAGATTATTTAAAACTAAACAGATTATTAAAACAGAGATTATTAAAATAAACAAAGCAGCTAACAGACAGATTATTAGAACTAAACAGAGCAGCTTATAGACAGATTATTACAACTAAACAGATTAGATAATAGAAAAGGAAAAAACGCTCGTGCTGAAGCAGAAACGGAAAATAAATAGAAGTGAGAAAATGCAGAAGAGGAAGAATGAGGAGAGAAGAATTTTATGGGCGAACGCCCAAATTTTTTTGAATTTCTCCTGTAGTTGTGCCAAATCGCTGAAACAGTAGTGCTAGAAACAGTCGTGAACCTGCGAAAAAAACTTCACAAAAAAAACTTGAAAAAAAAATCGATAAATTCAGGACGTGGGTCCCACCGGGCATGCCAGAATGAAGAGGGGAAAAATACCTGTGAGGTGGATTAGTTAATTAGCATGCAAATCAGTCATGGAAGTATATGAAATCAAAGACATAATTTGAAATGCATGAAAACATAATAATGAAAATGCATATACCTCACACAATCCTTTTACCTTCTCCTTCGGATGGAGCTTGATGAAGTGAAGGTGCCCTTGGATGATGCTCCACTTGATGTGCTCCTCGTGCTTTCTTGCTTGATGTGGATGGCTCTCTAATATTGTGCACAAATGGAATGGATTTGGAAGATGATAAGGATGAGATGATCAAGTGTGGATGAGATATGATTTGAACATTATAAGGTTGCCAAGATGATTTTCTGGGCTCAAAAGGACAGCATAAGATTACTAAACTTGGAGATGATGAATGGAGGGATGGAGTCCTCAATTTATAGGAAGAGGAGAGGAAGAATGGATGGCTAGGATGGATTCAAGATGAAGGGCTAGGATTGCTTGTGAGCTCACACAAGGCCCAAGAGAGGGTGTGGAGACCAAGAGATATACCTTAAAGGCATTTCTTGTCTCCACACTCCTCAAGGTACATTGGGAAGACTTCCCAAGGTACCTTGAGAAGAGAAAAGTGCATTGGGAAGACTTCCCAATGTGCCTTGAGGGGAGCAAGGGATGTGATATTCCTTGAAGAATGGGGAGGAGGAATTTAAAATTCTCCAAAAAGGGATAATCATGGGGATTGGAGGAATAAGAAGGAATTAAAATTCCTTGGGAGAGGAGATGCCTAGAGGATTGTGAGATTTTGAAGATCTCACATTCACCTAGGAAAAGAGCATTAAAAGCTAGTGGTTGGATGGAAGGGACAAGGAGTTGACTTCGTGGCTAATCATGATGATTAGCCATTAGCAACTCATTAGGAGGGGGATTAGAGGAAATGTTAGGTGGGATTAGGATTTGTAGGAGGATTTGACTAGGAGAGAGAATGAGTGGAGGGAATTAAAAATTAGAAGAATAAGGTTAAGTGAGTTTAGGGAGTTTCTAGAAGACTTTATTAGGTTAATGATGAATTAAGAAGATGGTTTGTAGGAATCATGTGGGTTAACTAATTAATTCAAATTAATTAGCTAAAAGGGAGATTTGTGAGGATTTAATTTTTAAAAGAATAAAGAAAGGGATTGATTTATTAGATAAATTAGTCACATACCATAGTGACAATATTAATTATATTTAATTAATATTGAGGAGAATTTGAATTAACATAATTATTTAGTTAATTATGTGAGGAATTAAAAATAATTAAAATAATTATTTTTAGTCGACAGCTCTTAATCTGATAAAGATGAACATGGTGAGTCATCCTAGATAGCTCTTGAGGATCGACATGGTTGATGACCGAGAAAATGTAATAAACTGGCAAGACAGAGAAGGTGATGGCAAGAAGGTCAACCAGTAAGGTGATGCATACCGGTAGGGTTAGATGAATGGTAGGTGTGCATCGATTAAGTGTTTGGTCAGTCATCCTATTTGAACCGACATAGAGGTCTAAGCCGATGAATACAGACAGAGATGCCATGTGGAGTTGAAGTGGCAAGCATGCAGAGGTCGGTGAAGTGTCGTGTCAATGAGGTTATTGGTTTTGGTTGATGTTAAATGTTAACTGCGACAATCACGGGGGAATTGCAGAAGTGTGCATCTCAAGGAAAATCAAAGGACACCCCTTGGTGAGTTGATCAAAGCGAGAGATCTAATTAGCTTATCAACTTGGAAAAGATAATCATGAGATCATTTATTGAGATGGATAGAAGCGGGTCAGTGATTAGTCTATCATATTTGCTAAACATAAAAAATACATATTGGAAGCCACAAGATTGGTGGGGATGGATGATTTTTTGTAGGTCCACAATTTTAGAGAAGAGATTTGATTGGATCTAGGTCACGATATTGGTCGGTTAGAAAACCCTAGCATGTAAAAATTCAAACTCACTTTTTGGTGGGAAAGATCTGTTATATTTAAGTTGATCAAATATTGAACATGTGTGATGTTGGTTGGCGGAGTAGAGTGATCTTGAGCAAAGTAGAGAGCAAAGAAGACTAAGAATAGTCAAGAAACTCAGCATTTGAGGAAAAATCCAGCAAGGGAGATAAAGTTAGTATCAAGGGTTAACTAGGGTTCAACTGGTTAAGCTTAAGTAACCGGTAAATAGAAAAAGAGAATAAGTGCAGAAGTGAACTAGTGGTGTTCAAGCCAACAAAAGGATAGCACATAGTGTGGTGGTTGTGAGTGTGTAGCAGAGAAGATCCAATAGGCACAAAACATGGTAAGGCTGAACTAGTAAAGTAGAGCAACCGATATTCATGTCCAAAATTTGTTAGATGAACAACCGGTAGGGCTTGAGCCGGTAAGTGAGCAGCAGAGACAAGAGGAGGTAGTAGTGAATGAATCAAAGTGTGAACTGACATAGAAGAGGCCGAGTGGAAGACAAAAGATTCTACTAGCAAAGCTGAGGAGAAGGGAAACCGATAGAGATATTATTCATAAGTGGTTGCAGAACTCTTGTAACCAGGCTATTAATTTTGCATATGGTGATATTCATTGTAGATCACTAAGTTGGTTCTTGGTGCAGGGGTTGTAGCTCCTTTGGGTTGGTGCCCATAAACTAGTAGGGGTTGGTCCTCCTTGGGTTGGTGCCCTAAATCATTGTAACGAGTGTGTTTATTGTGAGGTTGGATTGGAGTAGTAGACTCCAACAACATTTCTCACCGACGTTTTTCCCATATTTTGTTTTCCTTGTATATCCAGTGTTATGTGATATTTCTTTTGTTTTTGGTTGCATTTGTGTCATCCTCTTATCCATCGGTATGTTTAATTAGTATTAGATTTGCTAACTGGTACCCACACACTTAGGATTAAAAGGTTAAAGTTTGGAAACCATTGATTCACCCCCCCCCCCCTCCTCTCAGTGGCATCTTGTGTTCAACATGATTCTTATACCTTGGGCATGTTTTGATCTCTGGCCTAAATAAATGAGTTATCCTAAAAGATCACATTTTAAGCCTCTCTTTTCCTACCACCCTAAGAGAAAAGTTTACTCATTATCGAATATGGTATGCCTACTTATGATGGGAATGTCCTAGGCTATGAGGGGAAATTTATGATAACTCAAAGGGATATAAAATACCCTTAAAAAATAGAAACCATAACAATGAAAGCCTTTAGTAGTATAGAGAATTTTTTTAAACATACTCATTTAATCAACAAAAAATACCCTTAAAAAAATAGAAACCCTAGCAATGAAAACCTTTAGTAGTACAAAGAGAATTTTTTAAACATACTTGTTTAATCAATGCTTTAATTTCTTTGAATTGGAGATAGCAATAAAGATTGAATCAAATATGTCATTATTTTCGCTCACTCAATGACCTTCTTTGTATCTTGAGAATAATACTCGAGGATTTAGGTGTAACATTAAAACTCTATGTCATTCACAAACTTTTACATTGGATGATCATATGAGCCAATGTTTGCATGGTGCATTTGAGCCATGTAATTTCTTTGAATATCAATAATTGATCATTTATGCAGAGTCAAATTAATGAAAATTGCAAGTCACAACCTTCAGCACAAGGAATTTATAATATTTTTTCTCGAGTCACGTTATAAAAGGAGACATGCACTACAATCTTAGAATAACATATTTTTTGGTCGCTTTCATTGAATACAAATTAACCATGATGGAACCTCTTATCCAATAAGATCATTCTATTACATTTAATCTCATTATCACTAGAGACACATATCAACATATCACTGTTGGCATATGCACACTCCAATGAGACATTGTATGTGATTGAAGGTTTTGTCATTTATGGTAACCTTACAATCCTATGGCACCGGCAAGGCATTACATTAGCATCAGCAGAACACACTCTACACCGGCACTCAGAACACCGGCACCAGCACATAGAAAGGAAGTATACTGGCATAAAGGCTGACAGGATTTTCTATATATTATATTTTGTTTATTGTTTGAAAAACTTTGTAAACCAACTTGATACAATTGTAAAATGACTCTTATATATAAAAGAGATCATTGTAGACATTTCGTAAGAAAGTGAAGCAAGCGAAGAAAAAGATTAGGCAGACCTATTATGCGAAATATAGGTTAAAGGGTATATGTAAAGAATAGAGCAGAAACTGGTATTGAATCTGGCATTGAAGATGCTATTATAAAGCAGTACAAGTTATTGGATTTGTATAATCCACATTGTAAGTCAGTGAGACTTCCCATTTGAGCAGTGAGCTCTAGGCACTTGGCCTTCCTGCATGTGCAGGCCCCTATTGTAAGTAATATTCTCTTATTGGCCAGTAAGTGAATATTGTGGGTCACAAATCCCACTAAGGTTTTTCCCACACCGGGTTTCCTCATTAAATCATTATGTTATGGTGTGATTTTCATATGGTTTCTTTCATTTCTATTTATTGCATTATTTCTTGCATACCGGTACACTGTTACAATATGTTTTGCATGTTTTAAGTTGAGAAATTCTAATCACCAGTTAGATACTGATTCACCCCCCCTCTCAGTATCTGTGAGTTTCCTAACAATTGGTATCAGAGCTTGGTCCTCTATTTTCAGAAGCCTAACAGCTTGAGAAAGATCTTGACACCAGTAAAGATGGAAAATCTGATGAAGCAACTTGAAGCAGCTCTCTCAGACTATGATGCAGAAAAACTGAAAAATATCAAACTAGAAGATGATCTAAAAGCAGCTCAGGATATCATTCAGGCACTTCAAGAGAATCTTACTATTGCAAGAAATAAGAGAAGAGAACTTTGTGAAAAGATGCAAAATGAGAATGATGAAAAGGAATCACTTAATGATATGTTAAGTAAGCTGAAACTAGAGAACATAACTACAAAGAATGAGATGCAGGATATGACTATGAGATTTTGTAAAGAGATTGAAGATAGGAAGAAGAATGAAGAAGAATTGACCAGAAGACTAAGTGATGCAACAAATGAGAACACAAGACTTAGCATGAAAATGATCTATTAAAGACAGATTTGATGCACACTCAAAATGACTCCAATGAACTGATGAGACAGAAAGAAGTCTTAGAAAGAGAACTAGTAACTACAAATCAATATAAAGAAAAATTCAAGAAAAGCTCAGAGGAACTTGGCACCTTGCTAAAGAATAAAAAACCTAAAGGTGACACTTCTGGAATTGGCTTTGAAGTTGGTGAAAGCTCCGGTACTATAAACATACAAGATCACAACAAACCGGTAAGGCAACCTAATGCTTATAAATTTAATGGAAAATGCTTTAACTGTAATAAGTATGGTCATAGAGAAAATGAATGTAGATCTAGAAATTATCAGAATATCAACACACCCACCAGTCAATGTTCTAAATGCAACAAAGTTGGTCACAATTCTGAGAATTGCAGAATGAATGTGAGATGTTATGTTTGTGGAAGATTTGGACATTTATCTAATCAATGAAGAACACAAACCGGCATAGGTTATGGGAAAGCTATTCAGAAGAATAATGTAACTTGTTATGTATGTAACAAGATTGGGCATATTGCAAAATTCTATAGAAGTAAAGGATCACCGGCAGACAACAAAAGTTCTAGCTTGAAAGGTAAAGAAAAAGTTGAAGAGGTTAAGCACGAATTCTCAAAACAATGGATTAAAAAAGATGATCTAAATATTGGGAATACTCCTCCACTGGTAGAACCAGTCAATACTTCACCGGTAGGACAGAGTGATGCTCCACCGGTAGGAAGTTCTTCATCGAATTGAAGAAATTTTCCTTGAGAGTTTGGCGATCTAATGACACATGTGCTATTATTCCCTCAGTTAGAGATAAGAAGTTGGAAATTACTTTATTACTGGCAGACAATGTTAAGTGAATACTTAACTGACATGCATTTAATGTGGTAGATTGCAAAGTAACACTATAAATTTGAGGTTTTGGCTCCATTTCATTTCATCGAGATTTCAAACCTATGAAGAGCACGAAGATTCCGGCTAAGGAATTTCGAGCAAGAGGCAAGAACACTTCAAGCAATCATCCATCCTAAAGGCACTAAAAGGTATTTTATCATGGCATCCACCTTTGCACTTGAATATATAGAAAACTCTACTATTGTCAAAGTTGTAAAAAGACCTAGGCCTGTATTTCAATTAGTTCCTGAGGTAGCAAAGAAAGATGATACTTTAGGTGCTTTTTCTCAAATTCCTAAGGGAGTTGTTTATTATGAAGACCCCAGAATTTACGTTCACTACAACATTGAGGAACTAGGAGATGAAGAGATTAGAACCATGTTTAAATCTATCATATGTGATGAATCCAGTAATGTAAAAGATGAACATAAGATCATTGAAACCTTGGGATTTACAAAGATCCTTAGCATTCCTGAATTCCCCAAAGATGTGTTTAGGATAGTCTTAAGCAGGGTACATGGTGAATTTTTCTGGTTAGATGCAATTCACAAAATCACCAAGGAAGTTGTGAAAGCTATCACAGGGTTACCGACCACCGGTAAAAGGCTAGACAAGACTAAGAAGATCTCCAATGACCTAGTTATGAACCTAACTGGTGCCACATCTGATAAAAGGTCCTTAAGAGTCAATGATGTAATAGATACTAATGTAAGATTTATCAACATGATATTAGGATATAATGCAACTCATGCAAATAGACTCAACTCAGTGTCAAGTCTATGCATTAAGAGTGCTTATGACATGGTCACAGATAATGCAAAGATTGATGTATGTGAGTGGTTGAAGGATGAATTAATTGACAACTTAGGCAAGATTAAGAAGGACAAGAAAGGAACTTTTAGATTTGGAAATCTGCTAGTATGTCTGATGCTACATATAACCAAATAGGTTCCCGGTATAGGCTATAAAGAACATGGATATGATATACTGGTAGGTAAACAGCTAACTAAACTATTCAATAATATGGGAGAAGATAAGGAAAACAATATCCATGATTTCTTTCAAGCACTTAAGGCCAAAATGAAGAAAAGAATCAGATTATCACAAAAGATTGTTGACAAATATAAGGATGAAATATGTTTTGTAATAAAAAAGGATGAGATCTGGATGGAAGCAGTCATCCCTAGGACAATCTGGGTAACAGAGATGGGCTATGAAACAGACGATCATATAATTGAAACATATGCTAAAGCACTTCTGGAAGCCCCTAAAGAACCTAAGGAAGAAGTATTTGGTAGTGCAGAAACTATTGAAAGCCAAATACAATCCCATAAAAGAGTGAAAAAGGTTGAGGCAGTTGTAAGAAGAGGTTCTAGGAAAGCAAAGGAAATCAAGGAAAAAGTAATGAAACAAACCGGTATAACAGAGGATGAGTTAGCAGCTCCACAACCTGAAACTCACCTATCACCGATAGGCACATCTTTAGAGAATGACATGCCTGCAACTTTCAAAAGAGTTGTAAGGAAAAGAGATCCCTCACTGGCAACCATCCCCTCACCTAGGAGGACAAGACAAAACAACAAGCAGTGAGATCTCCGATAAGAAAGGCTACACCAAAGAAGAAACTGACACCCAAGAAGAAGAAGAGGACAAATAAGGACTTGGCTCCTCTTGACATAATGTTAAATGAAATTACAGAGGAAGGGAAATTGAAGAATATAGAGAAACTGTATGGCACACTGACAGCAGATGAAAAAGAACAAGTAGAAAATAGTGTTATATTGCATATGGACATGTATAAGAAATTTTTGATGGAAGTACTAGATGAAGTACCAGATGAACTATTTAAGAGATTGGAAGCAAGAAGAAAAGCAATAATAGAACTTGACAAGAAAATAAAGGTAGAAAAGCTACTTGTTGTATACCCGGTAAATTCACCCAAAGAAATTGATGACTTAATTGCTGAAGCCAACCGGTCAGTATTTTCTATTGCACACCGGCACATTGCTTTAATGGTTGGAAGAGTTAATGAGGTGAATGAGGAGACAGAAAATGCATGGGATATTTTCCTAGTGGAAAAAGAAAAACAAGAAGAATACATGAGCCACAAACCTATAAAGGTATATCAGAAAGAAAGAGACAAGGGTAAAGGTAAAGTTGGTGGACCACCCAGTATCAAGGTTAAAGACAACTTACCCCCACCTCCTTTGATTACTCCACCGGTAACAACCACAACTACAAAAAATCAACCGGTAGTTGAAAGTATGGATGTACAAGATGTTAATCCTAATCCTGAAGTCTTATATACAGTGGATGTTGATACTCAAAAGATCAACATTGTGGTAGACAAAGATACAACTGATAAGAATGACATGGCTAGTGAGCCTCCGGTAGATGAGCAAACTGAAAACACACAAGAGAAACTGGTAGATGACAAAGAGCAACAAGTAGAAACTCAAACTCAGACTGAGACAATGCAACAAACAGAGAAACAAACCAAGCAAAAGGCTTCGAAACAAGAACAACAACATGAACAGGTTCATGAGGAAATAGTGCAACCGGCAACTGGAGAAGTAGAAAAATCATTGCTTAAGGAAATGCAGACACAAACAGACCTACCAGAGGTCAATACAAGCTTGGTTACTTCCACCGATGGTACTCTGAATGTAGGTTCCTCATCATCAGGCTACAAATCAACTAATGTGACTGAAGTACTATTAGATTCAATTAAAAGGATAACAGATTGCAACTCACAAGCTTATAAGGCTATAGATGACACAATCCCAATTTTGAAGGTAATTGCTCCTAACTGTAATATAGACAATAAAGATTCTTTAGGACAACTTGATACATTGTGTAAATATATCACAGAGAACATTGAGAAAATAAAGGAAGAGGCATTGAAGGATAAATTGGAAATTGAAAAACAAAGATTCTTTGATGAGAAGATAAAGAAGTGTACCAGAGATTTTAACACACTTCTACCGCAACTGTGTAACTTATTGAAAGAGTACAAAACTCTATACAAAGACACCTATAAGACAAAATTTTTGACTGTAGACATAGATAAGAAAATAAGCAAGGTACAGGATGAAATCAATAAACTTGCTAATAATTTTGTTAACTCACCTGATACATTATCAGTTTTTGAGCAAAAGATAACAAATTTTGAGGAAGAATTACTTAAATTAGAAAGAGAAAAGGAGAGAATAGTGAATAAGGCAAAGCATCTGAGATTAAAACTAAGTCCAAGATTGGACTATCTAGCATCATTGCGGAAGGAAATATCTGAAGCACTAATACAGGGATAGAAAACACCGGTAGAGCATTTGCAGCATCTCACCGGTACAGCTAAAAGGACAGAGACAACAATAAGAGATAGTAAAAAGTTTATGGAGAGTATAAACTTGATTTTGGCGGATCTATTTCAAATTGTAACTACCCAATTACAAGGTTGAAACTACAAACTCTACTGACATCTTGACAACCTTCGTCATTGATGCCAAAGGGGGAGTAGTGGTATGAGAAAATTCAAATATCATCGGAATCATATGCTCAAGGGGAGCACACATTTTTGGTAACATTTTTGGACTTCACATTTTTGGATACACTTTTGAAATTTCTCATGAGTGTTGCCATCAATGCCAAGGGGGGAGATTGTTGGCATATGCACACTCCAATGAGACATTGTATGTGATTGAAGGTTTTGTCATTGATGGCAACCTTACAATCCTATGGCACCGGCAAGGCATTACACCGGCATCAGCAAAACACACTCTACACCAGCACTCAGAACACTGGCACCGACATAGAGAAAGGAAATATACCGGGACAGAGGCCGACAGGATTTTTGATATATTATATTTTGTTTATTATTTGAAAAACTTTGTAAGCCGACTTGATATCATTGTAAAATGACTCTTATATATAAAAGAGATCATTGTAGACATTTGGTAAGAAAGTGAAGTAAGCGAAGAAAAAGATTAGGTAGACCTATTATGCGAAATATATGTTAAGGGGTATATGTAAAGAACAAAGCAGAAACCGGTACTAAATCTGGCATTGAAGATGCTATTGTAAAGCAGTACAAGTTATTGGATTTGTATAATCCACATTGTAAGTCACTGAGACTTCCCATTTGAGCAGTGAGCTCTAAGTACTTGGCCTTCCTACATGTGCAGGCCCCTATTGTAAGTAATATTCTCTTATTGGCCAATAAGTGAATATTGTGGGTCACAAATCCCACCGAGGTTTTTCCCACACTGGGTTTCCTCGTTAAATCATTGTGTTATGGTGTGATTTTCATGTGGTTTCTTTCATTTCTGTTTATTGCATTATTTCTTGCATACCGGTACACTGTTACAATATGTTCTGCATGTTTTAAGTTGAAAAATTCTAATTACCGGTTAGATATTGATTCACCCCCCCCCCCCCCCTCTCAGTATCTGTGAGTTTCCTAACAATCACATCATTTCACCCTTGAAGGGAAGCATAATGAATGAAACCACACTATGAGATACTTGAGTGTATAATGAGGAGTAGCCATGTGTATTCTCAATCTTTGGAAGAATGGATTTAATATTACTCCAAACTTAGTGTAAAAATAACAAGTAGGCTTGACTATGATATTACACTACAAAGAGGCTTTTTGCTACCATGGAATACTATCACTTGCCAAAGTGAAGTGAAATACAACATATCCATGCCCTTGACAAAATATTTAATAGAATATTTGAAACCAATGAGGGAATGCCAGCTAATGAACAATGACATTTATTTAATGAGTTCTCTTAGGATTAAAACAACTATTGGAGACACACAAGAATAGAGCTCAAATGTGCAAATTCAAGCACAAATGACTTGAGTGAATTCATGCTATACTAACTCACATGCAATGCAAATTGAAACTTTATATGTAGGCAGTAAGAAAGGAGCACACAACCTTTTTAAATGCACATTTCCTAAGGCATACAATTTAATCAATGAAGTTAGTGTTATAGTTGATAGAATAGATGAAGGGTTTATTAAACAATGAGGTTGCAACCATTCATGGAGTGACTAAGTGGTTTACCACCGATTCCATAGGTCACTAACAAAATAGAAATTCTAATTACAAATCCCACCAAGGTTTCTCCCACACTGGGTTTCCTCATTAAATCATTATGTTATGGTGTGATTTTCATGTGGTTTCTTTCATTTCTGTTTATTGCATTATTTCTTGCATACCGATACACTGTTACAATATGTTCTGCATGTTTTAAGTTGAGAAATTCTAATTACCAGTTAGATACTGATTCACCCCCCCCCCCCCCCCCCCCCCTCTCAGTATCTGTGAGTTTCCTAACAATCACATCATTTCACCCTTGAAGGGAAGCATAATGAATGAAACCACACTATGAGATACTTGAGTGTATAATGAGGAGTAGCCATGTGTATTCTCAATCTTTGGAAGAATGGATTTAATATTACTCCAAACTTAGTGTAAAAATAACAAGTAGGCTTGACTATGATATTACACTACAAAGAGGCTTTTTGCTACCACGGAATACTATCACTTGCCAAAGTGAAGTGAAATACAACATATCCATGCCCTCGACAAAATATTTAATAGAATATTTGAAACCAATGAGGGAATGCCAGCTAATGAACAATGACATTTATTTAATGAGTTCTCTTAGGATTAAAACAACTATTGGAGACACACAAGAATAGAGCTCAAATGTGCAAATTCAAGCACAAATGACTTGAGTGAATTCATGCTATACTAACTCACATGCAATGCAAATTGAAACTTTATATGTAGGCAGTAAGAAAGGAGCACACAACCTTTTTAAATGCACATTTCCTAAGGCATACAATTTAATCAATGAAGTGTTATAGTTGATAGCATAGATGAAGGGTTGATTAAACAATGAGGTTGCAACCATTCATGAAGTGACTAAGTGGTTTACCACCGATTCCATAGGTCACTAACAAAATAGAAATTGAGAGAACAAGTTTTAAAGAAGCAAAAGTCGTGAGGTTTTAAGCTTTGGACAAATTGAATGTCAGATATGACCACTAAAACCCTAAAAAAAATTAGGATCTAACACACCAGATTATTTCTACACTTGTCAAGATTAATTTTACATAATCAATTTATATATTTTAAGATGCTTATTTAATTAGACTAAAAAATCCAATATATTAACAAATTGATACTTAACATCTTCAATATCATTTTCTCTCTTCAAAATCTAACAAAATACCTTATTTTATTTACTTAAATTAAAAATGTCATCTCAATATCCATACTTAACTCATTTTATCTAAATGGATGATTAATTAAACTGCTGTACAATTACAAATATTCTATAAATTATTTTTTAATCTTTTAAATAATTCCAAAACACACATGCATGCTTCAACTTGAAGAGAAAAGCACTATTTAGAAGCTTATATGAATGGAAGCTTGAGTATGCATATCTCGACATAAAACATTAAAAAAATCCATAAACTTCCAAAAGGAAATTAGAAAAAAGTAATGCGACCATTTTAAGATCCCCCTCCGATACGATTGAAAGGTTTCGGTGCGCTTTGTGGCTTTAATATTTATCTCTATTAAAGAAATTTAGAGAAATCAATAAAGCGATTCAGTACAACTCAAAAGCGTGTAGAATAAGATTAGGTCATGATAGTTTCAAAAACGGAATCAATTATCCAAATCAAATAAAACTTTAGTAAAAAATTATTGGCATTACATACTCCATGATAGAAGTGCCTCAATGAGCTGGCACTTTTGTGGTCGTATGACTACCTAATGAAAACTTTTTAATTAACTTTTCCCTTCTTGGATAAGGAAGAATTTATAGATGTGTTTCTTGGATTACTTGATTATTTGCCATCTAGTTCATCTATGTGTGCAATAGTTTATCCAAATCTTGATTTAAATAAGAGAGTTTATGGTTAAGTCCACATTAAGAGGTATTAATAGGCTACTTTGTTAAGGAAGTGTTCTAGAAGAATACCATTAGGTAGATAACTTTGTTAATGGGAAAGTTGTAAGAGATCACAGTATACATTTTGAGCACGAGGATCTTATCTACAAGGTTTAGATTATGTTGTAAATTATTTAGGTATCAGTATTGTTGAAGTTGTAAAATATGTGGGAAGAAGGTTATAGTTTTCATTACGTGATGGAAAACCATTAGAAATCAATCAATACATGGAATTTTATTTTAAAGAATGATATAGTCATTGTTAAAGGTCTTATTGAAGTACACACACACACACACACACACACACATATATATATATATATATATGCATATGTATATATATATATATGTATATATACATATACATATGTATATATACATATACATATGTATATATATACATATGTATATGTATATATATATATATACATATGTATATGTATATATACATATACATATGTATATATATATATATATACATATACATATGTATATATATACATATGTATATGTATATATACATATATATATATATACATATGCATATATATATATATGTGTGTGTGTGTGTGTGTGTGTGTGTGAGAGAGAGAGAGAGAGAGAGAGAGAGAGAGAGAGAGAGAGAGAGAGATGTTTCATTAAGCAAATAGCTATTTATAAGTGTTCTATTATAACCAGAGACTATATCCACCAGATTTATAGCTATTTGCTTCATGAAACATGTATGTCTTGTATCTATCACATTCTATATATATATATAGAATGTGATAGAATGTATATCTTGTATATCTTGTGATATAATGAAACATCTCTCTCTCTCTCTCTCTCTCTCTCTCTCTCTCTCTCTCTCTCTCTCTCTCTCTCACACACACACACACACACACACACATATACATACATATATGTATGTATAGAGAGAGACAAGATATACATGTTCCATTAAGCAAATAGCTATTTAGAAGTGTTCTATTATAACCAAAGACTATATCCACCAAATTTATAGCTATTTGCTTAATGAAACATGTATGTCTTGTATCTATCACATTCTATATATATATATAGAATGTGATAGAATGTATATCTTGTATATCTTGTGATAGAATGAAACATGTATATATCGTATTTATGTCAATCGGTATGGGATGACTACCAATATGAGACATGTGTGTACAACACTGTCAAGGAGGAGTACAAGTTGAGATATCTTTGATATCACCTCATGTTGCAGAATACCGGTAAGGTAAGGAAGATGACCCTAGGAGTCACCGGTACACAAGTTAGTGTCTGACTTGTGTGGATGAGTTGGGAAGGTGATCAGTACCAGTACATTATATCACCAGTAAGGAAAGGATATCAACTGGTAAGTGATGTGTTGACATGGAGAAGTCAGATCAACCAAGTGAGTGGTTGTCAGCCGACAATGCTCATGACCAATGTACATGCTAGATGGCCAAGGTGCTTGAGTTGTTGTTTGTGATGAAGAGGTAGAATGTTACCTAAATCACATCAACACAACAGGAAAAGAATGAATAGATCACAGGTATGTTGTGAAGTTGGAGAATAGAAGGACTCCCTCCGGATGAAGATGTAGACATCATGAGAAGCAATGACTAACAGTGAAAGTGTCATCACCGGATCACATGTGCCTATTTGAAGATATGATGCACAAACTGGGAAGTCACATGAGTACATTGCAAGATGCAGAAGACAAGGTGTCACTCCACCGGTAAGTGGATTTTATCTCCTATTATGCATTGTGTGCATCATAGTGTTGTGAGATAAGGGAGAAGAGGTGTGCATCAAGTGCGTACAATCAGGGATATGCATTGAACTGACTAAGAAGGCATGTTGAGATGCCGGTATAGATCAAGGGTGTTTATCGGTAATTTAAGTCCACTAGTAATATGAGAAAGGTAAAGATGGAGATGTCCTCCCACTTTGTGGGAATGTGCATTCTTGGAATAGACATGTTTGAAGACCGGTTTTAGGTGTTCCACTGGCAGTTCAACAAGTGCAGACATGACAAGTCAACAGGTAGAATGTGAGATACCGGCAAAATTAGTAAACCAGAAGGAAAAAGGAACCAGTAGAGTGTTTGGTCGGTGATCCTATCTGGATCGACATGAAGAGTCAAACTGGAAGCTAGTCAACATGGATGCCACATGGACTCAAGGTGGCAGACCTGTATTCGGATGAAGAAAGGTTGTACACTGATGGGGTAGTTGCGGAGTTGGTCGACATTAATGGAAGACCCCACAAATCATGAGATGTGTTGCAGAGATGTTGCAGAGGTTTGGGGCTCGAGGTATGGAGGACAACTTAGACCCAACTAAAAGTGATTGAGCAGATCGAGTCAAATGAAGGAAACAACAAGATCGATCTTGGTGGTTGACCAAGAAATTAACCGATAAGGGAAAAAGAAGATCGCCAAAGATAGAAGGCGTGATCACAGAGGCACATTAATGGCCAAGTCATACAATTGGTTGTCTGGGTGATTAGATCAAGCAAGATCTGATTGGATTTGGTTTTCCTCAAGGATGATGAGGAAACCCTAACTACCTAGATTTAGAATAGGCTTTTGGCACGAAAACCAGACTATAAATATGCAAGCCAAAGACATAGGTAAAGTGTTGTTGAATGGAAGAGAGTGTTGTTGTGAAGTGATTGAGTGTTACTTTTGGATGTGAGAGAAAATTAGTCAAGTGCTCAATGCATAACTAAGAAGAGAGATTGAGAGTGGGGGTGAACCAGGTTGAAGTATTCAACCGGGAGCAGTGCAAAACTGGTAGTGGTTATACTGGCAGAGCAGAAGTGAAGAGAGCTATAGAGAAGGCAAATAGTGGAGCTACAGAGTGTAGTTCCAATGAAGAGTAGAACATTGAGGAGGAGATCCAATAGAGCAGGAGGAGAGTAGAGGTGAACTAGTAGAGTTTACCAGCAGTGAAGAAGTAGATGGGAGCAACAGGAGAAGTGTACCGGTGTAGCAGAGAAGGTATCTCACCGATAGAGTAAGGCATATGAAATGGTTGAAAGATTCACTTGTAACAAGATAACTACTTTTGCAATTGATTTTTTCATTGTGATCACTGAGTTGTACCTCGGTGCAGGGGTTGTAGCTCCTTTGCATTGTAGCCCATAAAAACGTTAGGGGTTGGTGCCCTAAATCAAGGGTTGGTGCCCTAAATCAGGGGTTGTAGCTCCTTGGGTTCGTGCCCAAAACATTTTAATAGAGTTTTCATTGTGAGGCTGGATTGGAGCAGTAGACTCCAGCAGCATTGCTAACCGAGGTTTTTCCCATCTTGGGTTTTCATCATATATGTTGGTGTTATTTGATGTCCTCTTGTGTGATTGAATTTATGTCAGTCTCCCCACTAACCAACAATTCTGCATTGTTTTAGATCTCATAACTGGTATACACGCCTAGGATAGGTAAAGGGAAAAAGTTTGAGAACCACTGATTCAGCCCCCTCTCAGTGGTGCATCATGTGTAACAATTGGTATCAGACCCTAGGTTCCCAGTTAGACGAGCTTGCTCCAGCTTGGGTAGATTCTAGCTTAAGGACACAATGGTTTGTTTAGTATCAATCCCTTCTCCAGTGCTTAATGGATCAAACTATGCCATTTGGAGTTGCATAATGGAAGTATACCTGTCCTCCCTAGGTTATGATGTCTAGATGGTGGTCATTAATGGTCTCCCT
Source organism: Cryptomeria japonica (assembly GCF_030272615.1). NCBI lineage: Eukaryota > Viridiplantae > Streptophyta > Pinopsida > Cupressales > Cupressaceae > Cryptomeria > Cryptomeria japonica. Next base: position 44,290,084 of record NC_081412.1, on the reverse strand, counting down.
AGAAATGTAAGTCCTCCCACCGGATCTAAAGAAGAAAGAAGATGCTTGTGCAATGAAGAAGCCATGAAGGCTATATTCAGTGGGCTCACCGGTGATGTTTCCTCTCAAGTGGACATATGTAAATTAGAAAAAAGTCTATGGGATATACTAAAGAAGCTCTTTGGACATGAACCCTGCTCCACTGAATCATCCTATGAGAGTGAGAAAAACAATGCTGAAGATACATGTGAAGATGACAGAGGCAGCTCAGATTGTTGCTGCAGCATTGGTGATGTGGAGACTCATCTCTTCATGGCCCATGAGACTGACATTGAGAGTCACACATCAAAAGGGGATAATGCAGATAGATCCCACCGATATGATGTGTTTGACATCAACAAAGAAAAGGAAGAAGAAGGAGGAGAAAAGGTATATAGATCTAGCCAGCAAGATTTATTTGAAAATGACGATGAGGAAGTAGAGGATGCAGAAGTAGATCTTGAGTGTGAACTAGTGAGTACTCTAGAAGAGCTTCAATTTGTTAGAAATAATTTTAAAATCTACAAAAAATCAGTTCATGAGGATTGCAGCCATTTGAGAACCTGACTTGAAGTATCAAACCAAAAGGTCAGTTTATTGACCACTCAACTAGAAGAGACAAAAAGATTGATTGATGATTTGAAATCAATCTTGGACTCCAAGGAAAGAAAAAGGGAGAATCAAAGAAATGAATACAAGCTATTCAAGAATGCTTCTATAGTAGAGAAGAACTGGCTAACAAAATGCCTTGAGGAATATGAGAAATGCATCTCAGAGTTGAAGTCTCAGGCAAAGGACACCAAGGAGTGTCATTGTGGTGATCTTTCTTCTGAGTTAGAAGCAAAATATGAAGAATATCAGAAGTTGCTTGGAGAAATGGAGTTTCTCTGAATTGACCTTGAGAAATGTCAGGATGAGCTCAAGGTAAGAATCTGGTTTCATGGCAATAGTGATGCCTTGGACAAAATGTTGAAAAAGAAAAAGCATGCCTAGGACACTGAAAGATTAGGAAGTGGTGTCGGTGAATGTTCCACCAGCAAGAATGTTCCCCACAATGACATTATGTTTGTCTCCCCCTATGGAGAAAACAAAAGCCAAACCTTTGCAGTGAGAAATGATCCCCAGAAGAAGGTTGATCTAAACACAACTGGTGAGGACTTGCAGACAAAAAGGGAGACCGGTACTAGAAGAAGAAGGAACAATGCAGATCCCAAAGGTAAAGGGAAGATGGGAGAAGACAGCTTCACCGGAAGCAAGAAAATGAGGAAGCAGCAAAGAAGATCTCCTACTAGCAGAGGACAAAGAAATGCTACCACCCACAAAGCAAAGCAAGTGTGGGAGAAGAAGAAACTAGATGGAAGAGCTGCACAGAATGGACAACCAAGGATCCATTCTCAAAGAGGAAGAAATGGAGATGCTAAAATGGCAAGATCTCCTTATGCATGGCAAAACAAATTTGTAAGTCATATGCCATCCTTTATCGGTTATTGCTTTACATGTAATGGATATGGTCATAGGGAAAAGGAAGTAGAAATAGATCTAGAAAGAATAATATAGGATCTCATGGACATCATGCACATGAGAAATATATCTAGAAGCAGATACATGCATGTCTCCTCTCCCAGTTATGCTAGAAAGAATCCATTCGTTGTTGTATGTTATAATTGCAATGGATTTGGCCATAGAGATTTTGAGTGTAGGAAGAGGAACCTGCAGTCACATAGAGGCCATTATAACTATGCTCTGTAGAAAGGGGAATACAGAGCATATGGAAGTCAAAGACCTGCATGGAACCAAAGGAGAAATGCCCCTGCATGAGCAAGAGGTCCACCGGTTTTGGTTGCCAGTCACAACAATACGACCAAAAGAAGATGGTCAAACTGGTATGTCAAGAGATTCGTTAAACATGAAGTTGGGATGGATGTTGTGTGCTACTATAGAACTACTTTTGGTTGTGATGGAGAAGTATGAAATTGAAGCACCCATCAATAGAAGAAGGAAAGACCTTCTCCCAAGCCTGAAAATGGGAAAAAGAATGAGACCAAGCAGGTATGGAGGAAGAAGACCATGGACCGGCACTGTGCACTCATTGCAAAAGTGATATCTCCTAAGGCCTAAAGGAGATGTTGGATCTTAGGGGGAGTAATATACTAAATTTATTATTCACCCCTTCAGTGATGAAGGCAACATGGAAGAACATGTCATTGCCAGTATGAAAGATTGGATCACTACTATTGTATCAATATATGATAAGATAACAATTGGAATTAGATATAGTATTGACAAAGGTTAGAAAACATAGGAAGGTTCTCTAGTAGTGATAGTGGACTGGTATAGGAGAATGGTATGTATAGGATATTTTTGGAATGAATGCTAAACAATGAAGTTGGAGATTATTGCAATAGCCTCGATAGCATGGAATGTGGAGTTCATGTCTTACGTGGTATTAGAAAAGACATGAATGACATTTGTTGGCCTAGTGGTTGACCATGCAGGCATGCATTTTTATGGGCTAACCGGTTAAGATTTATGACTTGATGATGATATTGTATGGTATTGTGTTCATACAGGATCATGTCATAGGCTGTCGTGGATATAATGGAACTAAAAGATTATCAGATGATCACAGGGGCACAACTCAACTGGTATGGAGATAATTGGAGCCACGGTATTAGACCTCACCAAAGTTGAGGACCTAAGATGTATGACTCAGGGGGAGTTCAAGTGGCTATGATGCAAAGCCAGGATGCTTGAACTTGGAAGAGTAAGTGCACTGCCTACCCAAAACTGCAGTTGATGAAAAGTTACAATAGGAATACCCAAGAAAATTTTGTTGTAAAGGGTATCTACCTATCATTTGGTTGGTTGTATTCATAGTACAATAATATTTGATTCATACTTGTCAGTTGGCTGCTTGTATTAGTAGTACAATCATATTTGATTCCTTAAAAAAATTGGGATCAAACGGGAGGTGATGCAGTTTGACCGGTAGGTGAGTAGTGTTCACTGGCACATCCCTCTGAAATTGAGTAGTTTAATAAATGGTATAAAACTTTCATGCTCGATTGGTGTCAATTGATGGTTGACTCCTCCATCTCAAGTGTTGTGACATGAGAAAATGTAACAAAATGAAACAATTGAGATCAAAGAAGGAGAGACATCAGGTAAAGACAAAGGGGGAGAAAGAATTATGTCAGTGCCTGGCAAATACAAGGAGAAATGATATCCCAACAATACCCTTTTCCAATGTTTTCAAATGGGGAGAATGATTTTGTAGTATACAACATACTACATGTGTTGAGAATCCATGGATTAGACAAAGGGGGAGAAGGATTATTTAGTATGTCAGATACTACATGACTTGACATCAATGACAAAGGGGTAGATTGCTGGCATTGTGTTTTCATTGATGTCAACCAATATGGGATGACTATCGGTATGAGAGATGTATGTTCAACACTTTCAAGGAGGAGTAAAGGTTGAGATATCTTTGATATCACCTTGTGTTGCAGAACATCGATAAGATAAGTAAGATGACCCCGGGAGTCACTAGTACACAAGCTAGTGCCTCACTTGTGTGGATGAGTTGGGAAGGTGATCGGTACCGGTACACTATATCATTAGTAAGGAAAGGATGTCAACTGGTAAGTGATGTGTTGACATGGAGAAGTTAGATCAACCAAGTGAGTGGTTGTCAGCTGGAAATGCTCATGACCAGTGTACATATTGGATAGCCAAGGTGCTTGAGCTGTTGTTTGTGATGAAGAGGAAGAATGTTACCTAAATCACATCAACATAGCAGGAGAAGAATGAACAGATCATGGGTATGTTGTGAAGTTGTAGAATAATGAGACTCCCTCCGGATGAAGATGCAGGCATCATGAGAATATTGGTATTATGGATGACTTCGTCATGTGTTGCATTGGTTTTGTCATTGATGTCAACACTTATCTTCTTGGAGGTCTACATTGATGATTTGGCACTATGGTAATATTTGTTTATTGTTGAACCGGAATATTGTGTTCACTGCCATGGTTAGTGGCTTATGCACAGTCACCACTATATGTTCACCAATAGGATATATTGTTCACCGACAGTGATAATAACTTAGTATCATCTGGAGATCATTTGGTTATGTCGAAGACATGGATTGGAAGTTTGGATTTGGTGTTTTGCTTATTGGTCTAATTGGATTGACAGATTTGCCTTTACTAGCAGATAAGTCTACGTTATGGATCGGTACATGATATCTATTCCAGATCAACACAACACTTCTTGGAAATGGTTTATTGATTGGATAATGTGGTAAATACATTTAGCTGACATATTGTATTGCATCAATACTTATTTGTAATTGTTTTTATTGTAATATATTTAGTGAGCCAACCTCATGTATAGGTCTTAGGTTTTGTATAAATGATTGTAAGATCTTATTGAAGATGGATCATGATGAGTGTGTGGGAATATTGAAGAGCGAAAATAAGTAGATCCTTGTGTGAATCATGCAGAAATTATCTAAAGGTTGAAGGAAAGGTTATGAAGGTGTTTGGCACTCATGTTCAGAGTTTAAACCAGTACTAAATCTAGCATTGTAGATGCTATTTTGAGCAGTATATTGTTATTGGATTTAACCATCCAATTCTAGTCAGTGTGACTCCTATTTTGTGATTGAGCAGTGAGCTTTAGGCGGTTGGCCTTTCTGCATATGCAAACCCCATTTGTATACACTTACTATCTAAAATAGTATCATCTAATTGTGGGTAAGGTTTCCCACTGTGGTTTTTACCCTTACTGGGTTTCCACGTCAAACTCTCTATGTCATGTGTTGTGGATGTTGTTTCTCTTTCTGTTTCATGCATTAAGTTATACCGGTACTGCTATAACTGTTAAACCATTTTACTGGCATTAAAGTTTGGTTTACCGACACTAAGTTTAAGTTGGAATAATTTGCACTTGGATAATAATTTATTGACAACTAGTTTACAACTAATTCACCCCCCCCCCCTCTCTGAGTTGTCCTTCCCGGTTCCTAACAATTGGTATCAAAGCCAAGTGCTCTTTTTATAGAACCCTAACAGCTTGAGGAGATCCTATGACAACAAATATTTTCAGGAAGGATAGTCCAAAACTTGATGGAACTAACTATGGTATATGGAAGATCAGAATGAAAACACATCTGAACTGCATTAGAAGAGATATATGGGATGTTACTAAGAATGACTATGTTGGTCCTACTCTGAATCAATCTCATCCACGAACATTAGCTAAGGACTTGGAGAATGATTGCAAAGAAAGAGAAGCACTTCTGAGCGCATTATCAGATCAACAAATCATGGGATTATCAACGGATCTACGACTAAAGCTATTTGGGATAAACTGGAAACATTGAATGAAAGAGATACCACTGTAAAAATTGCAAAATTGGAATGTTATCGAGTCATGTATGAAAATTTAAAAATGGAAGAAGATGAAAGAATTTCTACATTTATGGAAAGAGTTAATGAAATTGTTTTAGGAATACAATGTTGTGGAGGATCTTTAAGTGAAGATGAAATTGTGTCTAAAGTTTTAAGAGCTTTGCCACCAACTTACAAAATGACAGTGACTACTATTAATGAGTTGAGAGTAATGCCTAATACTTCAATTTATAGAGATACCTTGGTTGGAAAACTTTCAGCATTTGAACTTGAAGAGTTTGGTCTTGTTGCTACAGTCAAGATTGGTTTATCTTTCAAAGCATCATCAATATTAGCATCATCATCATCTCACAAAACTAATTGGAAAGCACTTTATGCAAAAGAACTTGAAGATATGAGAAGAGAAAATGAGGAACTTGAAGCACTATTTGCAAGGAGGATGCCTAAAGGCCCAACAGGAAGTAAGTATGAAGGTAAAGCACCTTTAAAATGTTTTAATTGCAATAAAGTTGGTCATATGGCTTCTAGGTGTCCTGATAGACATGCAAGACTAAGGGAGGAAGCAAAAATATCATATAAGCCTAACCCTGAATATCAAAGATACAGATTTAAGAAAAATAGAGATAAGTCATGTTACTATGCAGATGAAGGTGTTATAGATGATTAAGATGAAGATCCAGCAGATAATGGATGGGATTTTGTTGCAAAAAAAGAAGATCAACCTGTATGCGGGAAAAGTGGGCGAATAAAACTCAATATGTGAAAATATGTTATAATACTAGTCCACACACACACACAGGACTTCTTGGTGCAAGCTATGGAGTAATAACGTATTACTTAGCTTCCCAAGGAGGGTCCCATGGTTCTCTATCTCACAATGTCCCTCAAACCAATGTTTTTGCTCTCAGATCACTGAGCAAAATGGTTTAGGGATGGCAAATTTAAGAACGAGGGATGCACTGATAGTTTTTAGGATGAGATGTGTTAAGCTATGTATGATCTTAGAAATGCAATAGACTAAATGATAAGATGACAAGATTAGTATGAATACTATCCTAGCATACTATATTTAATCTATGATTGAGCTAAAATGATAAAGAAACTATTCTAAATATGCATATTAGTCTAATTCCTGATCTAAAAGAGGCTAAATGAGGAGCATATATGAAATGAGAAAGCTTGAAAGAATTTGAGCATAAGTATAATGCTTCAAATTTGAAAGATGATTGTTTAAAATGGAGGAATGAGAGCTCTATTTATAGCAAAAACAGGGCAATGGATGGTCAAGATTGAATGGTTCAATCAAGGGTTGAGTTTGAAAGTTTGGGGATCCATGTGCACAATTGGCACCAATGAAATGGTGACAAGTGTCAACATAGGGTTGGGTTTAGAGAAGGGGTTGGAGGCATTAAAGGCCTGAGAAGACCTCATGGTTATCTAAAGGCTAAGGGTCAAGTTTAAGTTAGGCTTACCCACTGGATTAAGAGTTAATCCAAGGATAAACCTTTGTGCAAATGATTAAGAGATAATCATGGTCAAAGCATTAATGGCCTGATGAGACCCTTGGGTTGGATAGAGGTTGAGTCAAAACAAATGTTTTAACCATGTGGGAGGGTTTGAATTAACCATTAATGGTTATTGGAGACTTTGGGGACTAACTTGTTGAAGGTTGGAAGCCTTCAATGGTTTTCAAAGACTTTGAGCCATTTAGTGGTTGAAGGTTGAAAACCTTTAATGGTTATCAAAGACTTTGAGGTTTTTAGAAGTGACTTCCCTTTGCTTAGGGATGTGACAAAGTTTAGAGGAGGGGTTAGGTTAATTAGAAGCGATTAGAAGATTCTAGAAGGGATTAGAAAGGGTTTGGGATTTTGCAAGTGGATGGAGAGATAATAGGATTTAATTGAAATAATTTAATTCAATTTTGTTGCAATTTGGGGAAATTAAATAAATTAGATTTATTTAATTTAGGATAACTATTTAATTAAATTTGAATTCAATTAAAACTGGATAGGGGAGATTTAATTGAATAAAATGATTGATTCATTAAATGGGTATAGTGAATTTAATTTAAATAAATTGAGTAATTTACTTAATTGAATAGAGGAATGTGGATAATTTAATTAAATTTGATTTAATTAAATAGAGAAATGAACATAAAATATTCATTTAAGAATGTGGTCATTTTTATACGTCTACATTTTGCCCCTCTTTGAAGTGACGTGTGTGCACATGTTATTTCAAAGAAAATGATACTTTATCATGATTTATGATCAAATGCAAATTTTGTGTCGCTCTTTTGATTTGCAAGTCGTGCCCCAGATTCGATATTTGATGTGTGATGCCCCAGATTCGATATTTGATGTGTGATGCCCCAGATTCGATATTTGTGTCGTGCTGTCATGATTTTATGTAGTTGTCCAATATGAGTGTCAGTATAACTTGTTTGATGTGAGATATTTCAAGTTATGTAGATATCAATGTGTTGTTTTGATCAAAATATGATTTATTTGCGTGTTCTATTTCAAGTTTGATGTGTGAAGCCTGATGTGTATTACAAGTTGATATGGGTTGGAAACTTGAGTTGTGTTACAAGTTGATATGGGTGGGAAACTTGAGTTGTTTTACAAGTTTATGTGATTTTGGTACTTGAGTTGTTTTACAAGTTTTGATATGTTTTTTGAGAACTTGAGTTGTTTTACAAGTTGATATGAAATGATAGGATTTTGAACTTGATGTAGATGAGCAAATTGTGTTTCATGTTGTTGATGTAAGTTTGATTTTGATATTGTTGTTTTGATGTGGAAACTGATATTGAATTTGTTTTGAGATTTGATATGATAATGCCCCCTCGGGAGATCATTCGTGCACACAAAGCATGAATGATCTCTCGAAAGAAGAAGAATGTTGTTTGAAAGATAGAAGAGTAGATAGTGATGGCATACATGGGTTTGATAAGATTGATTAGATTGATTGGAATGAGATTAAGATTGATTTCAGGTATGATACCTCCTGTATAAGACATGGATGATTGAGCGTCTAGTTTTAGGAATGATATCGTCTGTATAAGACATGATAGAAGATAGTTTGGAAGAATGATAGAAGATAGTTTGGAAGAATGATAGAAGATAGGTTGGAAGAATGATGAAGATAGTTTAGAAGAATGATAGAGAGATGAAGGTGAAGAAAGATTCCATGATGATGTGATAGATATGCATGCAAGGGATGCAATGATGAATGATGAATGATATTTTGAAAATGATATGTATGATATGATGTGCAAATAATTGTAAAATGATATGCAACTAATTGTAAAATGATATGTAACTATTTGTTTTTGAGCATCCTCATTCTGCATTTGCCATCCGATATAGCCATTTGTTTGCTTTCTTTGCAGATATCATCATTGAGAATTGATTTGTTTAGGATATGCTGAAAATTTATACAAGCACAATGGTATAATTGAACCATAATGACCTGAGAAAATTTTACATGATATTTGATTTTGCAAGATAGCACAAGCGTCAAGGTATAATTGAACCAGGATGACCTGAGTGAATATTGCGTAAACATACAAGAGTTAACCTTTGTCCCATACAAATCCGAAATGTCCTCAGCAATATGCCACCTGATTGCTTCGTAGGACAAATTTGTATGATAAAAGATTTCACTCACAAATAGAAGACAAATAAAGCATCACATTCCTTCCTTGCTTCTCTAGTCGTAAGACATCCTTGAGTCACTTAGGAGATATGATAAGCAAAAATTAACAACCATAAGTAAGCATGCATGCTATTTGAAATGTATTCTTGTCAATTAAAACATCTTGCAAATAGATCTTTGTTTAGGTCTAGTCAGTTCAAGTCTGTGATGTTTAGCCTTCTCGCATTGTCGTTTGGCATTTGTTAGTTGTTTTGATCCTTGTTGTCTTGCTACGTTTTTGGTCCGATGTTGAAAATTTTGAAGGTGAAATGCCCCCAGCGAGGCCATGATTTTTCCCCTTGTTGTTGATACTAATTTGATATGGATATGTACACTGATCACCTAGCCATGGTGGGATATTATTTGGATAATTGTTTCAGATAAACCAAGGACAGTGACTACACTAAGTATGTCCAGGATTGATAAGTATTTGTGAATTTCTGGTGATGCCTCAGATGGGTGGATATGATATGTACAATATGATTTGTGAAACATGTATTTCCATCAATTGATAAAGATAAGGCTTACTATAATAAAATCCAGCAGTCATACTGATTGATGTCATTGTTATGATTTGGTTGATGATTGATAAGAATGTCTGGTTTCAAAGAGTGAGTACCCCGTATAAGACTGATCTATCTGGTTTCGAGTGTACCTATCCTTGTATAAGACATGTTGATGTTGATGTTCATAGATGGATTGATTATCAAGACTTGATGATTGATAGGAATGTCTGGTTTCAAAGAGTGAGTACCTCGTATAAGACCGATCTGTCTGGTTTCAAGTGTACCTATCCTTGTATAAGACATGTTTGATGTTGAGGTTGATTTCAAGTAATGAATTGATTAACAAGACATGTGATAAGTTTGATTGCAGACTTTGAGAGTGTTCCTGTTGTTGATCTGATTTGATGGATGGTCCATGTGTTCATGCTTTGATTTTATTTTTATTTTTTTTTGGATATTTTGATTTTTTTGAGTTTTTGGATATTTTGATTTTTTGGATTTTTTGGATTAGAAGAAAGATGTATTTGGTTGCCCCAATGTATATCAAGACAAGGAATGGATGAATGGATGAATGAACCATTGAGGTGGAAATAGATTTGTTTTCCATAGTTTTGATCAAGATCAAGGATGAAAAAGGGGATATGGATAGAGATAGGATATAGATAGCACTGGATGATGGAAGCAATGAATAGATAGGATAGATAGATATGAATTAGAGTGAAGCAAGATTGTAGAAAGAATTAGATGATAGAAGAAATGAATAGATAGGATAAGGGATATGGATTAGAGTGAAGCAAGATTGTAGAAATAATTGGATGATAGAAGATATGAATAGATAGGATAAGGGATATGGATTAGAGGACATGGGAGATATGGTAGGAAGAATAGAGTGGATGAACTTTGCCCCCAAGCATAGAGGTTTCCATTTGCAAAAAGGTGATATGTAAGATTGTCATAGTATTTAGCACCATCTGAATAAGTGTTTCTGAACTTTTCAAAGATAGAGACCCAACCCACACTTAAAACCTCTGGAAAATTTCAACTGAACATTTCGAGCAACTAGGAAGTAGACTCAAAAGGGAAGAAGAATCCCAAACTGGATCAAGGTACTTAGTCTTTGATTACCCATGTGTGTGCAAGTGGGTTCATTCTGGCTCATATGATCATTGTAATCTTCAGAATCCAACATGGCTAGCTACATGAGTTACCTTGACTTCAAAAGCATCCTGGATAGAGCCTCGCTGCCTGCGAGCGTCCATAGCCCTAACGAGGTTATCGTTGTAATCTCACAAATATTGCTCCATTGCCAGCTAGGCGTCCATAGCCCCAATGGAGTTACTTGTATGTTCCCATAGCCAATCATTTTGATATTGCATTTCATTTCATTTTGCTTTTCTTGATATTCATTTTCCTGCTCATGCTTTTGATATTTCTTTTTTTTTCTTTATTTTTCTTGCATTAGCTTGTAAGTGATGAAACTTACATGGGTCTGATAATTACAGTGGCACTGAAGCAAGATTTTAGATTTTTCACTAGCCATGTCTTTAATTTAAGAGATCGCGATGATTTAGAGCAATCGATTAAGTGTATGAGATATAGTAATCAAAAGATGTCGGTACCAAGATACGATAAGTGGTTCTTTTCTGGATTGAGTGTGTATCCCAACCAAAAGAAAATGTTAAAGAGGAACAACCTCGGATTCTGAAGCATTTCATGAATAGATATCTAAGAAAAGGACTAAACATGAGATTCGAGCATGGGCAAGTATGTGACAAAATGACACAAATTCCTATCTCACAAATGAAAGATTTTATGTGAACGATTGAATGAAAGGGATGGAAGGATAGAAAAGAGGTTTTGGATAATAGATAGAATGTTTGAAGATTTGTGCAAGGATTGATAGAAATGTTTTCAGGATGAGTGTTGGTACTTGAGAAGTGATGAAGAGATGGAGGAAAATTGAATTTTGGGACAGAAGGACCCAAAATAGATAGAGGAAATGATAGAAGAATAGTTTTGGAAAGATGTTTAGATAGAAGGTTGAAATAATTTCAAAGATGTGCTCCTGGTTGATCTTTCTTATGGATCATTTGAGGTGATGGATTGGTGGATGGAGGGAGGTAAGGACCCAAGATGGATGAAAGGGATGGAGAGTTTGATTGTGGAATGAAAGGACCTAAGATAGATTTAGAAGAAGAAGAGTTTGAATTTGGATTGAAAGGACCTAAGATAGATTTGGAGGATGAAGAGATTCCTTGATCTTGATCTTGACTTGGAATAGGATCATTTGATTTTGTGCTTTTCTCTTGATTTTGAATTAGAATAGTGGAGGATATGGAAGGAATATCATGATTTTGCTTAAGAGATGGATGTTGAATGGGAATCTGCTCTCGAGATGAAAGAGGGTCATCGTGGATGGAATACCAAAATTTTAGGGGATCATCATAAGATTCTTGATAGGTGGGATCTTGATCGAAGATGGGATTAGATTGGAGAGCCATGATAGCATGATCTTGATTTATGCTAGGACTCATTTCCTTTGACTGAGTTTCTTTGTCAAATGCGCTGGGTTGGTTTTGGATATAACGTTTGACGTGATGAAGGAATACTTGATGAGATTTGAATAGTTGACAATTGATGTATAAAAACTTATTTCTCTTGATGAATTTGGAAAAATTAGGTTGTTGTTTCTTCAACGTGATGTTACGATAGAGGTTCTTTCTTTTCAGAATAAGGGGATTAGTCATGCATGAGTGATCAATGGTTTCCTTTGATTTGTTTGGATTCAGTTGATTCTTGTTTGAAAATTTTCAAATCTTACTTTATCAGAGTGAAGGTTTAGATGTCCCTTCACAACAAAGCATGTCAAATGATATGGATAAAAGCTTCCCGATCTAGAAACTGGATTTGACAATTTGAAAATTTTAAACAAGTGTTTTTGAGATAAAAATCCGTAAGATGGTAAAGGATTCTGTTGATACTGATGATGAAATCTTCCGGATTATGATAGGAGAGACATCCTCTATTGTGTGATTCATTTAGGATTCTGACAACTTTTGTTTTGACACAAATTTTGCTCAAGAAATAGTTTTAGTGGTTTGTTTTTGTCACTCTGGTTTGATGAAAAATGATGTTGATGAAAAAAAGCTTCTAAAAATGTTTTTGAAAATTTCAAAATTTTTCTCGGTTTTGCCCTCTGTTTTTCGGTTTTGGATCACGCGCTAGAACAGAGTCTATATGCGCTACTTAATTTACTTGATGCGCTAAAAGAATGATCACACGCACTAAGCTGGCCCTAGACATGTGCTAAAGTTTGGATGTTTGGAAAATTGTTGTCTAACTGTTGAAAAAGTTATGCGCTATCCTAGGCCTGTTACGCGCTAACTGTTTGACTGCATGCGCTAATTTTTAGTTTCCACGCGCTAAGCTGTTGTTTCCATGCGCTAGACTGCTTTTCTAATGCACTAAAACGTTTCAACACTGATTTGTCTTGGGATAAAATGCTATTGTTTGGAACCGACGCGCTAACTTGAGGTTTGGATGCGCTACTAGAAGTACTCTACGCGCTAAGAAATTTCTCTGATGCGCTAAACTGCCCTGATTTTTTATTTTTTATTTTTGACTTGGTTGTTTTTCTGCGATTTTTGGAATTTTTAACACTCGTGATTTTGATGGATGATTTCTTTTTGGATACTCAAGCATACTATGTCGAATAGATAAATTCTTGATCACTTGGCTTGATATTCCCCTAATCTTGTTAGGTGAAAGTCTTTCCTAAAGATAGTTGAAATGTTGATAACCATCTCAAAAGATGCTTTGTTGGATTTGGAAATCTTCTCCACTTTATGATTCTTCCTTGTTTGAACTGACTTTTGAGTTTGATTGTTGGATACTTTGCAAGATATTTTAACATTTATGACAAGAATACATAGCACACATGAGGACAATGATCATCCTAATGCTAAACATTGAGTGTATATTCTTTTGAGGATGTGTTCAAATCCTTGATGTTATCACTAGTTTGATTTACAACAAAAGACACATCAGATAGACTCTTTATTCAAAGGTCATTGACAATATCATAGCCCACTAGTCTCGATACTCCGTCAGCTCAAATAGCCTTGTCACCCCCTAGAGGGCGCCCGTTTTTTTGCCTTTTGCCAGAAATTAACTCAAAGTGAATTGCTTCACAGTTGAGTAGTTATCTTGGGAGATATATGGTGAGTAATCTTGGGGGCGGATTCTTCCCCACCCTTGCACTATGATATTGCCAATATTTGGCTACTGACTCAGCTCAGAGTTTCTAATGCTAAGGTTCTTAATTAGGCTTCCTGTTCGGTTGTCAATGATAAACTCCCTCAGGAGGCTTCCCAACCTTTAGAACAAAGGCTTTACGTATCTCAAGGATACTGGGGGAAGGCTAATCACTACACACAACCGTTGAAAAGGACTTTCGTCACTTTCCACATTTGATTATAGTGGGTTGGAATTCTTGGCGTCAAAGTCGTTCCCCACTTAGGTCATTCCCTTCACACCGGCCAAAGAATGACTTTAAGAGTTTTTCAACCCCTCGGGAAGGTAGGCCTGCTAAAGGATGTAAATGCTTGAAGTATAGAAAGCTTAAGAGTGGTTTGGCTTTTTGGTCACCTAGTTATGGGGAGAGCATATACCTTCCACTTTCGAGACAATGCAATCAAGTTGTTCTTTTTAGCCTTCAAGACAATGATTTGTTAACTTCTATTTGGAGATGTTGCTCCAAAAAAGCATGATGTTCTTTTTAACCTTTCATAGCAAAGTGTTTATTTCCAAAACTTTTGTAAAACAAACCTGGTCAACAAAGTAAATCGTGATGTTTGGTCAGCAAAATTAAAGTCGATAGGGGAAAACTTTCCCTCTTTGCCTTGCACAAAATGAAGATAAGGTTCTTTTACTTTGCAAAATGAAGTGAATCCTTTTAAACACCAAAGGATGGTGAGGTTCTTTTTAAAACTTTTGCCAAAGTAAAGATTGTTGGTTCTTTTTACAGCTTCCAAAATGAAGTATTTTTCCTCTAATCTTGCAAGAAAACAAATATGAAGTTTGTTGTTCTTTTTACCTTGCAATAAAGAAAAGATGAAGTTTTATTTTAAAACACCAAAAAGGAAGGCATGAAGTTCATTTTATGCATCCAAATGAAATGATGAGGTTTATTTTAACTTTTGCAAAAAGGAGAGTGAGTTCTTTTTAACCAACTTTTGTTGAAAGAAAGTAAAAAAAGAAAATTAAAGCCTCTAAACTTGCTCCTTCCCGTGCACAAAAAATATTAGAACCTACACACAGTCAGTGATCAAATGTTAGTGTGGGCTTACACGAGCCTAAATTCTGATCTTGGTTACAAATTTTACAATTCTGATCCTGAAATGCCCTGAAATTTGTCTAAGTCTGAAATTTGGAAGATCTTCCAAAAACTAGATTTTGCATTATAACTCCTAGAGGTCTGAAACCCCTCAAACATCTTGACAATATATATGGAATATAACTTAAAGCATAAGAAAGAGAAAAGAGAAGAGGATGTCAACTGGTAAGTGATGTGTTGACATGGAGAATTTAGATCAACCAAGTGAGTGGTTGTCAGCTGGAAATGCTCATGACCAGTGTACAAATTGGATAGCCAAGGCGCTTGAGCTGTTGTTTGTGATGAAGAGGAAGAATGTTACCTAAATCACATCAACATAGCAGGAGAAGAATGAACAGATCATGGGTATGTTGTGAAGTTGTAGAATCACGAGACTCCCTCCGGATGAAGATGCAGGCATCATGAGAATATTGGTATTATGGATGACTTCGTCATGTGTTGCATTGGTTTTGTCATTGATGTCAACACTTATCTTCTTGGAGGTCTACATTGTTGATTTGGCACTATGGTTATATTTGTTTATTGTTGAACCGGAATATTGTGTTCACTGCCATGGTTAGTGGCTTATGCACAGTCACCAGTATATGTTCACCAATAGGATATATTGTTCACCGACAGTGATGATAACTTAGTATCATCTGGAGATCATTTGGTTATGTCAAAGACATGGATTGGAAGTTTGGATTTGGTGTTTTGCTTATTGGTCTAATTGGATTGACAGATTTGCCTTTACTAGCAGATAAGTCTACGTTATGGATCGGTACATGATATCTATTCCAGATCAACACAACACTTCTTGGAAATGGTTTATTGATTGGATAATGTGGTAAATACATTTAGCTGACATATTGTATTGCATCAATACTTATTTGTAATTGTTTTTATTGTAATATATTTAGTGAGCCAACCTCATGTATAGGTCTTAGGTTTTGTATAAATGATTGTAAGATCTTATTGAAGATGGATCATGATGAGTGTGTGGGAATATTGAAGAGCGAAAATAAGTAGATCCTTGTGTGAATCATGCAGAAATTATCTAAAGGTTGAAGGAAAGGTTATGAAGGTGTTTGGCACTCATGTTCAGAGTTTAAACCAGTACTAAATCTAGCATTGTAGATGCTATTTTGAGTAGTATATTGTTATTGGATTTAACCATCCAATTCTAGTCAGTGTGACTCCTATTTTGTGATTGAGCAGTGAGCTTTAGGCGGTTGGCCTTTCTGCATATGCAAACCCCATTTGTATACACTTACTATCCAAAATAGTATCATCTAATTGTGGGTAAGGTTTCCCACTGTGGTTTTTACCCTTACTGGGTTTCCACGTCAAACTCTCTATGTCATGTGTTGTGGATGTTGTTTCTCTTTCTGTTTCATGCATTAAGTTATATCGGTACTGCTATTACTGTTAAACCATTTTACTGGGATTAAAGTTTGGTTTACCGACACTAAGTTTAAGTTGGAATAAGTTGCACTTGGATAATAATTTATTGACAACTAGTTTACAACTAATTCACCCCCCCCCTCTCTTAGTTGTCCTTCTCGGTTCCTAACAATTGGTATCAAATCCAAGTGCTCTTTTTATAGAACCCTAACAGCTTGAGGAGATCCTATGACAACAAATATTTTCAGGAAGGACAATCCAAAACTTGATGGAACTAACTATGGTATATGGAAGATCAGAATGAAAACACATCTGAACTGCATTAGAAGAGATATATGGGATGTTACTAAGAATGACTATGTTGGTCCTACTCTGAATCAATCTCATCCACGAACATTGGTTAAGGACTTGGAGAATGATTGCAAAGAAAGAGAAGCACTTCTGAGCACATTATCAGATCAACAAATCATGGGATTATCAACCAATCTACGACTAAAGCTATTTGGGATAAACTGGAAACATTGAATGAAAGAGATGCCACTGTAAAAATTGCAAAATTGGAATGTTATCGAGTCATGTATGAAAATTTAAAAATGGAAGAAGATGAAAGAATTTCTACATTTATGGAAAGAGTTAATGAAATTGTTTTAGGAATACAATGTTGTGGAGGATCTTTAAGTGAAGATGAAATTGTGTCTAAAGTTTTAAGAGCTTTGCCACCAACTTACAAAATGAAAGTGACTACTATTAATGAGTTGAGAATAATGCCTAATACTTCAATTTATAGAGATACCTTGGTCGGAAAACTTTCAACATTTGAACTTGAAGAGTTTGGTCTTTTTGCTACAGTCAAGAGTGGTTTATCTTTCAAAGCATCATCAATATTAGCATCATCATCATCTCACAAAACTGATTGGAAAGCACTTTATGCAAAAGAACTTGAAGATATGAGAAGAGAAAATGAGGAACTTGAAGCACTATTTGCAAGGAGTATGCCTAAAGGCCCAACAGGAAGTAAGTGTGAAGGTAAAGCACCTTTAAAATGTTTTAATTGCAATAAAGTTGGTCATATGGCTTCTAGGTGTCCTGATAGACATGCAAGACTAAGGGAGGAAGCAAAAATATCATATAAGCCTAACCCTGAATATCAAAGATACAGATTTAAGAAAAATGGAGATAAGTCATGTTACTATGCAGATGAAGGTGTTATAGATGATTAAGATGAAGATCCAGCAGATAATGGATGGGATTTTGTTGCAAAAAAAGAAGATCAACCTGTATGCGGGAAAAGTGGGCGAATAAAGCTCAATATGTGAAAATATGTTATAATACTAGTCCACACACACACACAGGACTTCTTGGTGCAAGCTATGGAGTAATCACATATTACTCAGCTTCCCAAGGAGGGTCCCATGGTTCTCTATCTCACAATGTCCCTCAAACCAATGTTTTTGCTCTCAGATCACTGAGCAAAATGGTTTAGGGATGGCAAATGTAAGAACGAGGGATGCACTGATAGTTTTTAGGATGAGATGTGTTAAGCTATGTATGATCTTAGAAATGCAATAGACTAAATGATAAGATGACAAGATTAGTATGAATACTATCCTAGCATACTATATTTAATCTATGATTGAGCTAAAATGATAAAGAAACTATTCTAAATATGCATATTAGTCTAATTCCTGATCTAAAAGAGGCTAAATGAGGAGCATATATGAAATGAGAAAGCTTGAAAGAATTTGAGCATAAGTATAATGCTTCAAATTTGAAAGATGATTGTTTAAAATGGAGGAATGAGAGCTCTATTTATAGCAAAAACAGGGCAATGGATGGTCAAGATTGAATGGTTCAATCAAGGGTTGAGTTTGAAAGTTTGGGGATCCATGTGCACAATTGGCACCAATGAAATGGTGACAAGTGTCAACATAGGGTTGGGTTGAGAGAAGGGGTTGGAGGCATTAAAGGCCTGAGAAGACCTCATGGTTATCTAAAGGCTAAGGGTCAAGTTTAAGTTAGGCTTACCCACTGGATTAAGAGTTAATCGAAGGATAAACATTTGTGCAAATGATTAAGAGATAATCATGGTCAAAGCATTAATGGCCTGATGAGACCCTTGGGTTGGATAGAGGTTGAGTCAAAACAAATGTTTTAACCATGTGGGAGGGTTTGAATTAACCATTAATGGTTATTGGAGACTTTGGGGATTAAGTGGTTGAAGGTTGGAAGCCTTCAATGGTTTTCAAAGACTTTGAGCCATTTAGTGGTTGAAGGTTGAAAACCTTTAATGGTTATCAAAGACTTTGAGGTTTTGAGAAGTGACTTCCCTTTGCTTAGGGATGTGACAAAGTTTAGAGGAGGGGTTAGGTTAATTAGAAGCAATTAGAAGATTTTAGAAGGGATTAGAAAGGGTTTGGGATTTTGCAAGTGGATGGAGAGATAATAGGATTTAATTGAAATAATTTAATTCAATTTGGTTGCAATTTGGGGAAATTAAATAAATTAGATTTATTTAATTTATGATAACTATTTAATTAAATTTGAATTCAATTAAAAGTGGATAGGGTAGATTTAATTAAATAAAATGATTTATTCATTAAATGGGTATAGTGAATTTAATTTAAATAAATTGAGTAAATTACTTAATTGAATAGAGGAATGTGGATAATTTAATTAAATTTGATTTAATTAAATAGAGAAATGAACATAAAATATTCATTTAAGAATGTGGTCATTTTTATACGTTTACACAACCAACACCTATTGTCAAACCGATAGAGCAAGCATTGGGAGCAAAAATTGAAGAAAAGGATGAATGGATAATAGATAGTGGATGCTCGCATCATATGACTAGTGATAAAAGCAAATGCTTATCTTTCCAGGAAATTCATGGAGGTCTAGTAAGATTTGGAGATGATAAAGCTTGTTTAATTAAAGGAAGAGGCACTATATCTTTGGATGGTAAGCACAATACTGACAATGTTTATTATGTAGAAGGTTTATAGCATGATCTTTTGAGTGTTGGTCAGTTAGTGGAAAAAGGATTTCAGTTACAATTTAAGAATGGAAAATGCAAAATCATAAATAGAACTGGATTGGAGATTGCAACCGGTAATCAGACTAAAGGTAATATCTTTCATTTGAATACCAGTGATAAGACATGTTTGATTGCACATATTGATCAAACTTGGTTATCGCATAAAAGACTCTGTCATGTGAATTTTGATTGCATTGTAAAGATCAGTTCAACTAAGGCAGTAAGGGATTTGCATAAGATTGTGAAACCTCATAATCCGGTAGTAAGGAATGTCAAATGGGAAAGCAAGTTAGAACAACATTTAAGAGCATTACTGAGAAATCCAATAATATTCATGATTTAATTCATACTGATTTATGTGGTCCAGCAAGAACAAAGATTCTACAAGGAGATAGATACTTTATGCTAATAATTGATGATTATTCTAGAATGTGTTGGGATACTTTTCTCAGGGAGAAATCAAAAGGTTTTGGAAGATTCAAGATATACAAGGCAATGGTAGAGAATGAAACCGGTGAGAAAATCAAATGTTTGAGATCTGATCAAGAAGGAGAATTTACATCTAGGGAATTTAATGCATTATGTGAAGTGAATAGAATCAAAAGATAACTATCAGCACCTTGGACACCCCAGCAGAATGGAGTTGTGGAAAAGAAGAAAACAACTATTCTGGATGCATTAAGAACCATGTTGATGGAAGAAAATCTACCTCATGTCTACTGGAGAGAAGCGGTGAATAAAATGGTTTATACTTTCAATAGAGTTCACATCAAAAGTGAAACCAGTAAGTGTTGGCATATGTGCAAGAATATGATGACATGATGATATTGTATGTTGTCATTGATGTCAATATGCTAAGAAGTGAACCAGTATATTGAAGTTAAGAACCTGGCAAACAGAATTGGTATGGTGGTGTAAACCGATATATGTGCAATAAGTGAAGCTGTATGCTTGTCCAAGTGAACCGATATGATGTTGTGAACCGGAACCAGTATGTCAGAATGAGAACTGGTACATGGAATGTGGTAGGACTACCAGTTGGTAGTCTTAGCTTCAAGGTTTCCAATTGAAGTGTTCCAAGCCTAATGACATTATGTGAGAGTTAGCATTGTAATGGAGATCAAATCATGTTGCCATGTCAGTCTCGTGCACGTGAAGGATCTTGCATGAAGAAGATTGATCCTATCTACCTCGGGAATGCGCAAAGTCTTTGCAAATGGTGGAGAACGCATGATGGGTTATCGCCTCCATGAAGTGGTGAAGAACGAATGATGGAGAATGTCTTGAGATCTATTCAAGACCATTGTATTCAAATGCAAAGTACTCAATGGTTAGGATTGAACTGATCAATTACTCAACCTAAGTGTTTAGGGTTTAGGGTTTATGTTGCCAGCCTATCTATGTTCTATAAGGTCGATGTTGTGTTTCATGTTGAGGTTGTTGGAAAATGTTGTGTGTGTATCTCAGTGCAGAGATACATGATTCTTACTAGACCAGATAAGAGGATTGATACCTGCATAGTGTGTGTGTAGAAGGAAGGAACTAAAGAAGATCTGCATTGGCATTGAGTGCTATTACCAGATCATTGTAATACCTGTTGATCTTTAACTACTTCAATAGTTGGAAAATCCCTTAACTGGGTAGCTTTAACCAGCTTGCTATAAATCCTTTAACAGGGTGACTCAAAGCCATTGAGTTCATAAAATACTTTAACAAGGTAACCTCTAATAGGGTTTAACCCTTAACTAGGTATTCTAGCCATCCCTTAACTGGGTGATCCCTAACAGGATCGGTTCCTAATAGAACCTATTGTAACAGTCTTTAGCTAGACTAGGCTTCTAACAAAGCGTACTTCTAAAGAGTTCAAAATAGCTTGTGGGTATTCATCCCCACTGTGGTTTTTCCCAGTTGGGTTTCCATGTGAAAAATATGTGTGTCATATGTCATGTCTTTTTCATGTGATGCTTTGTTGTTTTCTGTCAAGTGGTGAATCATGTTGATCTAGCAAGTTATTATATTTTTGATGATAGATTATCTATTTATGCATAAGGACAAAGTGGAAATGAGGAAGTAGGTTGTGTGGAAAGCTAAGAAGATTGATGGGTTCATGTCTTTCACAGTTGCACTGTGTTTAACAGGCAATAGTCTGGTTTGGACCGGTGTTAGAGATTGCCAGTAGTTTACAATCTACAATCAAACCAGTTTAGGAGAAGTTTTTGTGCCTGTACTGATTCACCCCCCCAGCTCTCAGTACCGGTTTGGTACTCACTTTTCATCATTGAGTCATCAATTGGTATCAGAGCATCCTCCAGGTCCTCTATGTTGTAAGCTTAACCACTTGAGGGAAAGATCCTATTGTAATGATGAAGAGGGAAGGTCCAAAGTTCAACAAAGATAACTTTAAAATATGGAAGGATAGAATAAAGATATACATCAGAAGCATGGGTGCTCAACATTGGAGCTATGTTGAGAACATTTATGTTATCCCTACCAGTACTCTCATCGATGACCAAAAGGGAGAGATTCAAGAGAATGGGCAAGTCATGGAAGCCCTAATCAGTAGCTTATCTAACATTGAGTTTATTGATGTCCAGGATAAAGACAATCCCAAAGAAGTATGGAATACTCTTGAGAATATCTATGGCAGTGATGAAAATGTAAAACAAGCTAAGGAAGAAAGCCTTAGAGGGAAGTTTGAAGACATGCAGATGGTTGAAGGTGAGACCATTCAATAATATGGAATACGAATCAAAACCGTTGTTGGAGATAGAAAGACTGCAGGTGGTAAAATGGAAGATTCCACTATTGTTAGAAAAGTTTTGAGATCTCTATTACCGGTCTATGCAATAAGGGTTGCTGCTATTCAGGAGTTGAGATCAATAGACAAGACTAAGGTATCCCTAGACTCCATCATTGCAAAATTAACAGCCTATGAGCTAAATAGTTTTGATGGCAGTGTTCAGAAGACTGAATCGGCATTTAGAGCATCTGCTGCACCATCCGGAAAAGGAAAAGAAGCAAGCACCAGCGGTGAACCAAGACAGAGCAGAGAAATGGATGATGAGGAGATTCTAATGGAATTTGAAGCTCTTCTTGACAAGAGACTTCCTAAGGGAACCAAAAAATACAGAGGTAAGCTTCCTTTGAAATGCTTTTCTTGTAACCAGATAGGACACACCACTATAAACTATCCTAATGGTGATAGCATGGACAAACCAAAAAGGTTCAAGAAATTCAAAGGAGGAAACTGGAGAAACTATTTTGTAAAAGTGGATGAAGGTGTCACAGATGAGGAATCAGAAGATGAAGAAAATGAAGATATTGTGTTTGTTGCAATCAAGGAGGATGTGTCAGACAAGAAGGCTCTTGTCTCCCGCTTTGATAATTTCAATGTAGATTATTGACAGTGGTTTCTCTCACCATATGACTAGTGACCAGAGCAAGTTTATATCCCTGGAAGAGTATAATGGTGGTGTGGTTCATTTTGGTAATGATGCACCATGTATGGTCAAAGGCAGAGGGTCCATCTCTCTAAATGGAAAGAGCAATGTTGACAATGTGTATTGGGTGGAAGGTCTCAGACACAATCTATTGAGTGTTGCCCAGCTGAATGATAGTGGACTCACTCTGGAATTCAAAAATGGAGTGTGCAAAATCAAAGGAAAGAATGGTGAATTGATGGCCACCAGTATGCAGACCAAAGGTAACTTTATTTCAGCTGAATGCAAATATAAGTACATATCTTATGGCTAAGTTTGATGATAGCTAGATATGGTGTAGGAGACTCTGCCATGTAAACTTTGATAACATTGTGAAGGCCAGTAAGACCAAGGCAGTTAGAGGATTACCTGTGCTGAGAAAACCAAAAAATCCTTTGTGTAGAGAGTGTCAACTAGGGAAAATGTATTCCTCAACCTTCAAAGGTAAATCTTTCACTGTTGACAATTTACTTGATCTTGTGCATACTAATTTGTGTGGTCCTATGAAGACTAGGAGTGTGCAGGGAGATAGGTATTTTATGATTCTTACAGATGATTGCTCAAGAATGATGTGGGTCACATTCTTGAAGGACAAATCTGAATCTTTTGGAAAGTTCAAAGCCTTCAGAGCACTGGTAGAAAAGGAAAGCGGTAGAAGAATCAAATGCCTTAGAACTAATCAAGGAGGGGAATTCAACAAATATTTTGAAGAGAATGGCATCAAGAGGCAACTGTCTGCCCCCCGAACTCCATAGCAGAATGGATTAGTGGAGAGGAACAACCAGACTGTGGTTGAAGCGGCTAGAACTATGCTGATCCAAGGAAAAGTTGCTCACACCTTTTGGAGAGAAGCAGTGAGCACTACAGTCTACACAATGAACCAGGTACTCATCAAGAAAGGAAAGGATAAGACTCCTTATGAGTACTGGACCGGAAAGACACCAGTGGTAAGCTACTTCAAAGTGTTTGGTAGTAAATGCTATATCAAGAGGAGTGAACCAAGTTTGATGCCAAATGTGATGAGAGAATATTCCTAGGGTATTCCACTAAGAGCAAAGCTCTCAAATGTTTCAACAATAGGACTTAGAGAATTGTTGAAAGCATCAATGTTAGGGTTGAAGAAAACTCTGAGAAATCTGAGGAAACTGACAAAGAGCATGTAGGAGATGAATCGGTAGTAACCTTCTGGGAACTGGTTGCAAATTTGCCCAGTACTCGCAACTGTGCTCCTACACCGGTAGATGCTGATGAAGATGAGGATGATGAAGAAAAGCAAGAGGAAGCTATTAAGAATATACCTAGGTATGTCAAACTCAATCATGATCCAAAGCAAATCATAGGAGACAAGGATGCAGGAATCCTTACAAGAAGAAAGGTCAGAGAAAACTCATGTATGATCTCTGAATTTGAGCCTAAATCATTCCAAGAGGCACATAAAGATGAAGATTGGATCAAGGCAATGGAAGAGGAACTTTATCAAATAGAAAAGAATGGTACATGGTCCTTGGTACATAGACAGGAGCATAAAAATGTCATTGGTACCAAATGGGTTTTCAGAAATAAGTTGAATGAAGATGGGATAGTGATAACAAATGAAGCCAAACTGGTGTGTAAGGGGTATGCTCAAGAAGAAGGAGAAGACTATGGAGAAACCTTTTCTCCAGTAGCTAGATTGGAAGGAGTTCGTATGCTTCTTGCATATGCAGCTTTTAAAGGATTCAAGGTATACCAAATGGATGTAAAATCTGCATTCCTAAATGAAATACTTGAAGAGGAGGTGTATATAGAGAAACCAGATGGGTTTGCCCTATCGGAAGACAGTGACATGGTGTGTAGGCTACATAAAGCCTTGTATGGGCTAAAGAAGGCACCTAGAGCATGGTATGAATGCTTGCACTCCTATCTTGTGAAGATTGGATTTGAAAGAACAAGTGAAGATAGCAACATCTACTTGAAATCAGAACGAGATCAAATTCTGATCTGTGAAGTATTTGTTGATGACATCATCTTTGGAGGAGATGACAAGATGAGTCATGATTTTGCAGATGAGATGAAGAAGGAATTTGAGATGTCACTCATAGGGGAGATTAAGTTCTTCATTGGACTACAGATTCAACAAATGAAAGATGAAATCTTTATTACTCAATTTAAGTATGTCAAAGAGGTGTTGAAGACCTTTGGCATGGAAGATAGTAAACTAGTTGGTACACCATTGGTGACCGGTTGTAAACTATCAAAAGAAAATGACTCAGCACTAGTAAATGAGAAGGAATATTGATCAATGATTGGTAAGTTGCATTATGTAGTGCATAGCAGATTGGACATTGCACATGCAGTGGGTATTACCGCTCAGTTTCAGCAAAGCCCAAGAGAATCCCACTTGGTAGCAGTCAAGCGGATTCTTAGATATATGAAAGGAACTATTGACTATGGGTTATGGTATCCATACAATAATGAGTTCAACCTGAAAGTGTTCACAGATGCTGATTGGGCTGGTAATGTAGATGACCAGAAGAACACAACTGGTGGTGCATTCTTTCTCGATGGTAGACTGGTCTCATGGATGAGTAAAAAGAAGAGTTGTATCTCTCAGTCTATAGCAGAAGCGGAGTATGTTGCAGCTTTTATGAACTATACCCAGACTATTTGGATGAAGCATGTATTGAATGGCTTCAAAGTTCTTGTATCTGAACCGGTAAGTATATTCTGTGACAATACAAGTGCAATTAACATATCCAAGAATCTAGTTTTACATGCTAGAACCAAGCACTTTGAACTCAAGTATCATTTCTTAAGGGAAAAGGTTCTAAACAAAGAGGTTGTATTGGAACATGTGTCCAATAAGGAGTAGTTAGCAGATATATTCACCAAGCCTCTACCAAAGGCTTCATTTACCTATTTGAGAGGTGAATTAGGGGTGCTGCCCCTTCAAGAGGTGAACTAAAAGTATGTGCTTCACATCAATCATATATTGCAGTGTCCAATCTTTTTCAAGATTGATGTGTTGAAGGATGCTACTCCTCAGGGGGAGCAACATAGTGGAACAGGGAAACTTGTGCCTCCACTTTGGCATTGTTCTCAAAGAGGGAGAAGATGTGAAGTGGGGAAGATATCTATAGCAATAGGAAGAAGATGTGATGCTGAGTGATATCTTTGTATATTGCCATCAATGCCAAAGGGGGATATTGTTGGCATATGTGCAAGAGTATGATAACATGATGATATTGTATGTTGTCATTGATGTCAATATGCTGAGAAGTGAACTGGTATATTGAAGTTAAGCAACTGGCAAAGAGAACCGGTATGGTGGTGTAAACCGGTATACGTGCAATAAGTGAAGCAGTATTCTTGTCCAAGTGAACCGGTATGATGTTGTGAACGGGAATTGGTATGTCGGAATGAGAACCGGTACATGGAATGTGTTGGCATTTGGCATTATAACAGACAATGGGAGATTGTTGGCATTTCAGTAAGGATATTGAGAAGGTTGTTGATGATTATGGATATAACTGATTAAGGATGATTTACTGTCTTAATATTATTATTTTGTCATTGATTTCAAGAAATTGATTTTCTAATTCAGTATGATGTTGCCATATTTTGAGAAGTATGATTTGATGAGTATAAAGATGTCGGTAAAAGACACAGAAAGAATATGATGAATAAGGGGATGAATAAGGTATTCAATGCGAAACTATTACTGAGTCAAACAATGATGAGATCATGATGTTTATATTGTTTTAACATCATACATATGTTGTAAATTGTAAGGTTAATACTATACTATGTTACCGAGCAAAGAACCTAGTCGGTAAACCCTAAGGTTATCACTATCGGTTAATGAAGGCGGAATGTCTACCGAGTGAAGTTTAGTATTTACCGAGTTGTTACCGAGTTGTAACTGAGCTGTAACAGAATACATTAAATGGTTACATGTGTTATTTAATGAAGGAAGTTGATGAGCTGCAATTGATTAAATGATTGGTATGCCGTGCATGAAGTTTGTTAATGAATCTATGGCAAAGGAAAATTGGCATGAAGATCTACAGCACAGATTGAACCGCATTACCCTAGCACAAGTTCCAAGAAATGTATGCAAGTTCCTGGGCAGGGTAAAATGTTTTTCAGATCGAAGGATACATGGAACCTAGACAAGATTGAAGATCTGATGGCTATGATTGATCATGGGAAATGTGATCAAAGAGATTAAGTAGTTAGCTAATTGTTTATAAATAGGGAGTTGTTGATAAACAATGTATGGGAGCAAATGTATGCACAGAAATGCTACATAGTGATTACCGAGCACAGAAGCTTGAAGACCTGTTTGAATAACATAGTATAGAAGCCTAGTAGATGGACAAGATTAGTTCTATGTCTAGATTGTATTGAGAAAATAAGAATCTGCTTTAGCATTTTAGATGTGAAGTTGCAGATAGATTTTTATTATTGTTATTTTGTGAAAGTGATAGAAAATCTCTTAACCGAGTGGACTTAATAGTCTTATTTGTAAAACCCTCTAGCAAGGTGACATTCTGATTGAGTGTTTGAAATCCTTTAACAAGGTCACTTCTAACAAGGTGAAGATCCTAATAGATCTGAGGGAAAACACTTAACCGGGTCACATCTAGCAATGTGTTTGTAATCTTTAACAGGATTTGCTTTTAACCGAGCATACTCTAGAAGAGTATATTTCTTAGTGGGTCCGAAATCCCACAGTGGTTTTTCCCTATGTGGGTTTCCATGTTAAATCTAGTGTTATGAGTGATATGATGTTTATATGCTTTTGAGTTTGCATGTTTAGCAGTTTTGGTTATATCACTGAAGTATATGTTACCGATGTTGAATCTGATGTTTTTATGGAAGATTAAGTTTGTATGATTTACCCCCCCCCTCTCATCTTATTAGCTTAGCATTTGTACTTAACTTTAAGTATCAGAACTATCAATTTGTATCAGAGCTTTGGACTCCAGAAGAAAAAGTTTAAAGGTACTTGAGGCAAAGATCCAAAGATGTATAAGAGGGATGCATCGAAGCTAAAGAAGTCAAGTTTCTCTACATGGCAGAAAAGGATGAAGCTGCACCTATCAAGAGTTGGAGAATATGCTGTATATTATCTGGAGAATGATTTCATCACATCGAGCACCTATCCATTGACTATGGAAGAAATAAAGGCAAAGCAACAACATATCCAAGCAATGATTGAAATAACATCTGCATTGACTAACTCAGAGTTTAATGATCTAGAAGGCTGCAATGATGCAAAGGCGATGTGGGACAAGCTCATATCTATAAATGATGGTGATGAACATGTTCAAATAGCAAAAGTAGACTATCTAAGAGGACAACTTGAATCTATGAGGATGAATGAAGGTGAGAACATAACCCAGTACAGTACAAGACTAAAAGGAGATTGTCAATCAAATCAAAGGAGTAGGTGGAACTATTGAAGAAAAGGATATAACAAGTAAGTTGTTAAGAACCCTTCTATCGGCTTATGCAATCCGAGTCTCTACAATCAATGAATTGAGGTCTGTACCTAATATGCCAATTTCTTTAGATGCTACTATTGGTAAGCTGCATGCATTTGAGTTAAGTAACTTTGATAACAGTGGGTCATCGGTAAATAAAGTTGAATCTGCATTTAGTTCTTTTCATCTTGATGAATCTAATGATTATAATGAAAGACAGTACAAGTACTCTGAAGGAGATCATAGTGGAGCAAGTGAAATATTTCGTAAGAACATGGAAGAACTACACAAACTGTATGAGGAAATCAGAAAGCAGAAAGAGTTTGAAGCACTATTAGCCAGAAGGTTACCGAGAGGCAAAGGTAAGTATAAAGGAAAACTACCTTTGAAATGTTTCAATAGTGATAAAATAGGACATATGGCTTCTACCTATCCTGACAAAGATTCTACTAAAAAGAGAGATTACTGAGATGATAGACAAAAAGATAATCATTACAGAGGACACCAAGACTTCAAAAGAAGAGATAGAAAGACATGCTTAATAGTCGATGAGGAATCCAACGATGATAAATCAGATGAAGCTGATATAGAGGAAGTAGTTTATGTGGCTATCAAAGATGGATCAGATGAAGAAAGGTATGAAGAAAAAGCCCTAATATCTCACATAAATACTAATGATTCTTGGATCATAGATAGTGGATGCTCACATCATATGACAGGTGATAAACACAAGTTTGTTATGTTAGAAGATTATGATGGAGGCTATGTAAGATTTGGTAATGATGCACCATGTCTAGTAAGAGGTAAAGGATCTATAACACTTCTTGACAATGCAAGATGCAATGATGTTTATTGGGTTGAAGGTTTGAAATACAATTTGTTGAGTGTAGCACAGCTAAACAATATAGGTTACCAAATAGAATTTCAGAAAGGAATTGCCAAAGTTCATGAGAAGCATGGAAAGTAGCTGCTACCGGGACACAAACAAAAGTTAATACATTTCACCTTGACTCAACTCAAAATAAGTGTCTGTATGCAAAGATAGATGATACCTAGTTATGTCATTAAAGGTTTTGTCATGTAAATTTTGATAATCAGATCAAAATAAGAAAGAAGCACCGAGTAAGAGGTCTACCGAGTCTTGAAAAACCTGAGAATTCTATGTGTCAAGGATGCCAGATAGGTAAGATGACAAGATCAAGCTTTACAAGTAAGTGCTACACTTCTAAGGGAATTTTACATCTTGTGCACACTGATCTTTGTGGTCCTATGGAAGTTCAAAGTTATTATGGTGATAAATATTTCATATTATTTGTGGAGGACTATTCAAGGATGATGTCGGTAATGTTTCTAAAAGAAAAATCAGAAGCCTTTCAAATGTTTAAATGGTACAAGGTAAGAGTTGAAAATGAAATAGGAAGACAACTGAAATGTCTTAGATCAGATACAGGAGGAGAGTTCACATCTGATGAGTTCAACTTATTCTGCAATGATCATGGTATTAAAAGACAAGTCTCTACACCAAGAACTCCACAGCAAAATGGAATAGCTGAGAGAAGAAATAGATCTATTGTGGATTGTGCCAGAACCCTGATGATTGAAAAGAAAGTGCCACAAACATTTTGGAGAGAAGCAATAAGCACAACAGTTTACACCCTAAACTGAGTACAACTGAAGAAAGGTACTTTGAAGACACCATATGAAATCTGGTATGACAAGAAACCTAATGTAATTTATTTTAAAATCTTTGGAAGTAGATGCTATGAATACAAAGATGATAGAAATGGCAAGTTTGATCAGAAAATTGAAGAAGGAACATTTCTAGGTTATTTTTCTAGAAGCAAAGCATTTAAATGTCTGATCAAATCATCTAACAAAATAGTAGAAAGTGCAAATGTGAAAATTGATGAATTTGCAGAAAGAAATGATGAAGGAAATTCCAAAGAACTAGAAGATTATGATAAATTTGTTCAACCGACAAGTCCTACTGAGAAAATTGTTGAAGAAAATGAAGAGAATATCCAATTACCGAGTGATGAAGAAGATCATACAGAGCCTACCGAGCCTGTATTAGCCAAGTATGTCAGAAGAAATCATGCACCAAGTCAGATTATAAGAGATAAGGATGATCCAATGATGACAAGGAACAAACTGAGACAGAACACATGTATGATATCTGAATTTGAACCGAGAATAGTGAAAGAGGCATTTAACAGTGAAGATTGGATAAATTCTATGACAGAAGAGATTGATCAAATCAAGAAGAATGACACATGGACACTAATCCCAAGACCGAAGGACAAAAATGTAATCAGTACAAAGTGGATTTTTAGAAACAAGCTAAATGAAAAAGGTGAGGTCATTCGAAATAAAGCAAGACTAGTATGCAAAGGTTATGCTCAAGAAGAAGGAATTGATTATGGTGAAACTTTTGCACCTGTGGCTAGACTTGAAGGAGTAAGAACATTGTTGGCATATGCTACTTTCAAAAACTTCAAGGTATATCAAATGGATGTCAAATCTCCATTTTTGAATAGAATATTAGAAGAAGTTTTTATTGAACAACCTAAAGGATTTGTTGAGGACAAGAGTAAAGATCAGGTATGTAAATTGAACAAAACATTATATGGTCTAAAACAAGCACCTAGAGCATGGTATGAAAGATTGCACTCTTATTTGATTAAGATTGGTTTTATACGAACAAGTGAGAACAACAATATGTACATGAAGAATGATGAAAATGGAATATTGATCTCAGCCATATTTGTTGATGATATTATATTTTGTGGAAATGACTCTTTATGCAAGAACTTTGGAAATGAAATGAGCAAAGAATTTGAGATGTCATTAATCGGTGAGATAAAGTATTTTATAGGTTTACAGATACTGCAAATGAAAAATGAGATTTTCATTACTCAATCCAAGTACATAAAGGAAATCTTGAAGAAATTTGGAATGGAGGATTCAAAACCAGTAAGTACTCCTATGACTACCAACTATAAACTATCAAAAAATGATGAATCTGCATCTGTAGATGAGACACTTTACCAATCCATGATTGGAAAGCTACAATATGTTGTTCACAGCAGACCAGACATAGCACATGTAGTAGGTATAGTTGCAAGATTCTCTGCAAATCCTAAGGAAACACACATGACAACAATCAAAAGAATTTTTAGATACTTGAAAGGCACCGAGGATTATGGTTTAGTATATCAGAAAGGAAATGATTTTGATTTAAAAGTGTATACTGATGTTGATTGGGCAGGCAACATTGATGACAGAAAAAGCACAAGTGGAGGACCTTTCTTTTTATGAGAAAGACTAGTGAGTTGGCTTAGCAAGAAACAAGGATGTGTTTCACAGTCAACAACAGAAGCTGAATACGTTGCTGCAGCATTGAATTGTACCAACATAGCATGGATCAAACAATTGTTGCAAGGTATAAATGAGAAAGTTACCGAGCCAGTAATTATATTCTATGACAATACTAATGCCATTAACATTTTGAAGAATCTTGTTATGCACTCTAAGACAAAGCACATCTCTATCAAATATCATTATCTTAGAGAAGAAGCTTAAGAGAAGATAGTGGTGTTGGAGTATGTTAGCACAAAGGAACAAATAGCAGACATCTTCACCAAGCCACTGCCAAGGGACACTTTTGAGAATCTCAGAAGTAAGTTAGGGGTCCTACCCCTATCTTCTACTCACTGACCGAGTTCGGTGAAAGCATCAATTCGATGACTCTATCGAATATCTTTTAGGAGTTGATGCTGATTTACACACTTTAGGATGTTTTCTAAAGGTGTGCAGGAAACAGGAATTGAAGACAAAATGCTCTGACTGAGACTAAGTTGACACATTACAGCAGGAATTCACTTCATACAGGAAGAAATTATGTTTTTAGTTCTTTATTTTTTTGGCATTGTTGTCAAAGGGGGAGAAGACTGAAGAAGATTGAAGAAAAAGGGAGAGAAGACTAGAGAAAAGAGGAGAAGTCTAATGTATGGGGGAGAATTCTGATGACAGGAAGAGAGCATTTCAGAATCTCACAAACAACTCACAGCAATCCGAATCAATTAGGTCAAATCAATTGTTTTTTCCATCAATGCCAAAGGGGGAGATTGTTGGTATTTGGCAGTACAACAGACAATGGGAGATTGTTGGCATTTCAATAAAGATATTGAGAAGGTTGTTGATGATTATGGATATAACTGATTAAGGATGATTTACTATCTTAATATTATTATTTTGTCATTGATGTCAAGAAATTGATTTTCTAATTCAGTATAATGTTGCCATATCTTGAGAAGTATGATTTGATGAGTATAAAGATGTCGGTAAAAGACACAAAAAGAATATGATGAATAAGGGGATGAAAAAGGTATTCAATGGGCAACTATTACCAAGTCAGACAATGATGAGATCATGATGTTTAGATTGTTTTAACATCATACATATGTTGTAAATTGTAAGGTTAATACTATATTATGTTACTGAGCAAAGAACCTAGTCGGTAAACCCTAAGGAACCTAGTCGGTAAACCCTAAGGTTATCGCTATCGGTTAATGAAGGCGGAATGTCTACTGAGTGAAGTTTAGTATTTACCGAGTTGTTACCGAGTTGTTACCAAGTTGTAACCGAGCTGTAACAAAATACATTAAATGGTTACATGCATTATTTAATGAAGGAAGCTGATCAGCTGCAACTGATTAAATGATTGGTATGCCGTGCATGAAGTTTGTTAATGAATCTATGGCAAAGGAAAATTGGCATGAAGATCTACAGCGCAGATTGAACCGCATTACCCTAGCCCAAGTTCCAAGAAATGTATGCAAGTTCCTAGGCGGGGTAAAATATTTTTCAGATCGAAGGATACATTGAACCTGGACAAGATTGAAGATCTGATGGCTATGATTGATCATGGGAAATGTGATCAAAGAGATTAAGTGGTTAGCTAATTGTTTATAAATAGGGAGTTGTTGATAAACAATGTATGCGGGAAAATGTATGCACAGGGATGCTACATAGTGATTACCGAGCATAGAAGCTTGAAGACCTATTTGAATAATAGAGTATAGAAGCCCAACAGATGGACAAGATTAGTTCTATGTCTAGATTGTATTTTGGCAATAAGAATCTGCTTTAGCATTTTAGATGTGAAGTTGTAGATAGATTTTTATTACTGTTATTTTGTGAAAGTGACAGAAAATTTCTTAGCCGAGTGGACTTAACAGTCTTATTTGTAAAACCCTCTAGCAAGGTGACATTCTGATTGAGTGTTTGAAATCCTTTAACAAGGTCACTTCTAACAAGGTGAAGATCCTAATAGATCTAAGGGAAATCCCTTAACTGGGTCACATCTAGCAATGTGTTTGCAATGTTTAACAGGATTTGCTTTTAACCAAGCATACTCTAGAAGAGTATATTTCTTAGTGGGTCCGAAATTCCATAGTGGTTTTTCCCTACTTGGGTTTCCACGTTAAATATAGTGTTATGAGTGATATGATGTTTATATGCTTTTGAGTTTGCATGTTTAGCAGTTTTGGTTATATCACTGAAGTATATGTTACCGAGGTTGAATCTGATATTTTTATGGAAGATTAAGTTTGTATGATTCACCCCCCCCCTCTCATCTTATTGGCTTAGCTTCTGTACTTATCTTTAAGTATCAAAACTATCAGAATGTGGTAGAACTACCGGTTGGTAGTCTTAGCTTCAGGGTATCCAGTTGAAGTGTTCCAAGCTCGATGATATTGTGTGATGAGTTAGCATTGTAATGAAGATTAGATCGTGTTGCCACATCAATCTTGTGCACATGAAGGATCTTGCATGAAGAAGATTGATCCTATCTGCCTCAGGAATGTGTGAAGTCTTTGCAAACGGTGGAGAATGCGTGATGGATTATCGCCTCCATGAAGCAGTGAAGAACGAATGATGGAGAATGTCTTGAGATCTATTCAAGACCGTTGTATTCAAATGAAAAGTACTCAATGGTCAGGATTGAATTGATCAATTACTCAACCTAAGTGTTTAGGGTTTAGGGTTTATGTTGCCAACCTATCTATGTTCTATAAGGTTGTTGATGTGTTTCATGTTGAGGTTGTTGGAAAATGTTGTGTGTGTATCTAAGTGCAGAGATACGTGATTCTTGTCAGACTGAATAAGAGGATTGATACCTGCATAGTGTGTGTGCAGAAGGAAGGAACTAAAGCAGATCTGCATTGGCATTGAGTGCTATTACCAGATCATTGTAATATCTGTTGATCTTTAACTACTTCAACAGTTGGAAAATCCCTTAACCGGGTAGGTTGAACCAGCTTGCTATAAATCCTTTAACAAGGTGACTCAAAGCCATTGAGTTCATAAAATCCTTTAACAAGGTAACCTCTAACAGGGTTTAACCCTTAACCGAGTATTCTAGCCATCCCTTAATTGGGTGATCCTTAATAGGATCAGTTCCTAACAGAACCTGTTGTAGCAGTCTTTAACTAGACTAGGCTTCTAACAGAGTGGACTTCTAAAGAGTTTAGAACAGCTTGTGGGTATTCATCCCCACCATGGTTTTTCCCAGCTGGGTTTCCACGTGAAAAATATGTGTGTCATATGTGATGTCTTTTTCATGCGATGCTTTATTGTTTTTTGTCAAGCGGTGAATCATGTTGATCTAGCAAGTTATTATATCTCTAATGATAGATTATCTGTTTATGCATAAGGAAAAAGTGGAAATGAGGAAGTAGGTTGTGTGGAAAGCTAAGAAGATTGACCGGTTCATGTCTTTCATAGTTGCACTGTGTTTAACCGGTAGTAGTCTGATTTGGACCAGTGTTAGAGATTGCCAGTAGTTTATAGTCTGCAATCAAACTGATTTGGGAGAAGTTTTTGTGTCTGTACTGATTCACCCCCCCCCCCTGTCAGTACCGATTTGGTTCTCACTTTTCATCATTGAGTTATTAGTAAGACTCCTTATGAACTATGGTTTGGTCATACTCCTACTCTTAAGTACTTTAGAATATTTGGAAGCAAATGCTATATTAAGAGAGATGAGTATATTGGTAAATTTGATCCTAGAAGTGATGAAGGAATATTTTTTGGTTATTCTTCTAGAAGTAAGGCATATAGATGTTATAATAAAAGGCTACAGAAAATCATTGAGAGTACTAATGTGAA
Source organism: Cryptomeria japonica (assembly GCF_030272615.1). NCBI lineage: Eukaryota > Viridiplantae > Streptophyta > Pinopsida > Cupressales > Cupressaceae > Cryptomeria > Cryptomeria japonica. The sequence goes on along the minus strand of NC_081412.1, from coordinate 44,254,509 downwards.
GATAAATGAACATTTTAGAGGAGATTCAAGATCTGTATAACCAGCAGTTGAAATGATGATAAATGAACTGGCACAGATTGCATCGGTACGGAGTGAAGATCCAGTCACACCAACATCATCAGAAAACTCAACAGTGACTGAAGAACAACAGCCTGTGAATGTAAATCAGAACAAACTCAGGTATGTAAGATTGAATCATTCAGAGAATCAGATAATTGGAAACAAGAATCAAGGTGTTATGACTAGAGGAAGATTGGCAAATGAAGAGGTATGTTTAATTTCTGAAATTGAACCAACATCAATTATTGAAGCATGTCAAGATGAACATTGGATAAAAGCAATGGAAGATGAATTAGAACAAATTGAAAAGAATAATACTTGGACATTAGTTCCCCAGTCTAAACACAAAAATGTAATTGGAACTAAATGGTTATATAGAAATAAACTTAATGAAGATGGTGAAGTAATCAGGAACAAAGCAAGATTAGTTTGTAAAGGTTATTCATGGAAAGAAGGAATAGATTATAATGAAACCTTTGCATTAGTAGCCAGAATTGAGGCAGTTAGACTATTTCTTGCATTTGCAGCTCATAAGAACTATAAAGTTTATCAGATGGATGTAAAATGTGCATTTTTGAATGGAGATCTTGAGGAGGAAGTTTACATTGAACAACCTCATAGATTTTCTTTGACAGATGATAAGGATATGGTTTGCAGGTTGAGGAAAGCTTTATATGGATTAAAGCAAGCTCCTAGAGCTTGGTATGCTAGATTGGATAAAGATCTTTTAAAGCTTGGTTACACAAAAGGAAATGTTGACAGTAATCTATATTACAAAGTTATCAATGATGATATTTTGGTTATTGAAGTATTTTTGGATGATATCATTTTTGGAGGTGAAGAAGGATAATGTAAAGACTTTGCTAAAAAGATGCAGGAAGAATTTGAAATGTCTATGATTGGAGAGATAAAAAAATTTCTAGGTTTGCATATTTCACAAATAGATGGAGGTATATTCATATGTTGAACCAAGTACTTGAAGGAACTTTTGAAGAAATTTAGTATGGAAAACTCCAAACCAGTAAGCACTCCTATGACTACAACTAATAAATTGACATTGAAGGATGATTCAACTCCTATTAATCCGACAAGGTACAAATCTATGATTGGAGGATTACTATATTTGACACAAACCAGACCTGATATAATGAGTGCAATATGTATTATATCTAGACTTCAAAGCAATCCTAAAGAAAATAATGAATCAACATTTAAAAGGATTTTTCGATACCTACAAGGCACAACAAATCTTAGTTTATGGTATCCTACAGATGAAAATTTTGAGTTATGTGCATACACCGATGCAAATTGGGTAGGATATGTAGATGATAGAAAGAGTACCACTAGTGGGGCATTCTTTCTTGGCAGAAGATTGATTTCATGGATAAGCAAGAAGCAGACTTGTACAACATTATCCATAGCAAAATCAGAATATGTTGTAGCAGCAACTAATTGTACTCAGGTACTATGGATCAAGAAAATGTTGAAGGATATAAAGGTAAAATGCAAAGAATAAATAACTAGTTATTGTGATAATTCAGCAGCAATTGATATATCAAAGAATCTGGTACTAAGACAAAGAATGTTTCTATTAAGTACAATTTTCTGAAAGAGAATGTTGAAGCAAATGAAGTGAGATTGGTTTATATGAATACTAAAGAGAAAATTGTAGATATCTTTACAAATCCTTTGCCTAAAGAAACATTTGAATATCTCAGAGAGCTGCTTGGGGTAATTTCACCACCGACAGACACTTAAATGATGAAGATTGACATCAAACCGGCAGGGACTAACAGAAAAATATTTTTCTAGCTTTGATGAAGGAGGGATACTTCTCAGGGGGAGTAGTTAGCTGAATGCTATGTTTTGATTCTTAACTTATTTGGCATTTGATATCAAAGGGGGAGATATAACTATGGAAAAAACATTATACAAAACATTATGCCTTGGGGGAGAGATATACTCTTTGGAGAGATGTATTTTGGTTTTTGTTTCTTTTACAGAACTTTGTGATTGATCTATTTTGGGAGATTGTTGGTTTATTGGTTTTTGGCATTCTATTTTTGGCACTTAGATATTTTTCCATCTAGTGTTGCCATCAATGCCAAAGGGGGAGATTGTTAGTATTATGGATGACTTCATCATATGTTGCATTGGTTTTGTCATTGATGTCAACACTTATCTTCTTAGAGGTCTACATTGTTGATTTGGCACTATGGTTATATTGGTTTATTATTGAATTGACATATTGTGTTCGCCAGCATGGTTAGTCACTTATGCATAGTCACTGGTATATGTTCACCAGCAGGATATATTGTTCACTGATAGTGATGATAACTTAGTATCATCTGGAGATCATTTGGTTATGTCGAAGACATGGATTGGAAGTTTGGATTTGGTGTTTTGCTTATTGGTCTAATTGGGTTGACAGATTTGTCTTTATCGGCAGATAAGTCTAGGTTATGGACCGGTACATGATATCTATTCCAGATCAGCACGACACATCTTGGAAATGGTTCATTGATTAGATAATGTGGTAAATGCATTTAGCTGACATATTGTATCACATCAAGACTTATTTGTCATTAATTTTATTGTAATATCTTTAGTGAGCTTGTAGGTCCCGTGGACAACTGAGAGGGGGGGGTGAATCAGTTGTCTAATAAATTCAAACCAAAATCTTATTAACTAGCTTATTGCTTGATATCGGTAAGACAATTAATTATGCCGGTAAACAGTATTAACAGGAAATGTTGTACTGGTAAGAATTAATGCATGAAACATAAGCACAAAGTCAACCACAACACATGACACAAATATTTGTACGTCGGAACTCTGTAAGGGGAAAAACCACGGTGGGAAACCTTACCCACAATCAGATGATACTACTACAGATAGTAAGTGTACAAGAGGGGTTCGCACATGCAGAAAGGCCAACAGCCTAGAGCTCACTTCTCAAACACAAATTGGAGTCACACTGACTATAGTTGGATGGTTAAATCCAATGAGAATGTACTGCACAAAATAGCATCTTCATATGCTGGATTCAGTACTGGTGTAATGCTGATATGCTTCTACAAAAACCTAGCTTCACCTTCAAATGATGTCTTTGTGTATACCTCTACTTAATCTCACATATACCTTCACACAATCCTTTTTCGCATTCCACACTTGATCTTACAAATAAGATCTTACAAATAAGATCTTACATTTATACCATACCCTAAGACCAATTTTAGTAGGTCGGCTCTACAAGATATTACAATAAAACATTTTAAGTAATACAATATCCAATGCAATAACCAATTGAACATGTCGGCTTAATGCATTTACAATAATAATAAATCATCTCCATAGCATGCCATGCTGATCTGGAAAAGATAAACCTGTCGGTGTAACCCTAGATAACCTGGACCTATTTGCCGGTAAAGGCAAATATGCAAATAAGAATATACCAATGATATTAATTCAAAGAAAAGTGTCCACATGATGTCTTAGACATTACCAAGTGTCATCCATGTCATTGCATGTACCTATGTACATTATATCCTGCCGATTAACCATATACCGGTGATTGTTGAACAATTTACTGATTGCCGGTGAATGTTGCTGGATCTGCAAAGTAGGTGTATTTAGCAGGTGTTGACATCAATGACAAAACCATACCAAAATACGAACAATGTCCCCCTTTGGCATTGATGGCAACACAAGATGGAAAAACCATCAAAGTGCCAAAATAGAAATGCCAAGTAAAAAAAATTCTCCCCGTGGGAGTAATATGTGTTTACCCAAAGATTTATTTTCAATATCAATCTCTCATACCAATCTCTCTTCAAAAAGATAATGCATTTTTCCATATATCTCTCCCCCTTTGACATCAAATGCCAAAGTCACAAAAAGGTCAAGTTCATACAAAATACCAATCAATTCAATATACCAACTACTCCCCCTGAGAAGTAGCTTTCTCATCAAATACCAGAATAAAAGATTTGTCCATTTAATTCTATCGGTTGATGACAATCATCAACTGTTTAAGTCTCTACTAGTGGAGGTAAGACTCCGAGCTGATCTCTGAGATACTCAAAAGTTTCCTTAGGCAAAGGTTTTGTAAAAATATCTGCAAGCTGTTCTTTAGTATTCACATAAACCAGTTTTATTTCTTTTTCTTCAACTTTTTCCCTTAGAAAATTCAATTTGATAGAAACGTGTTTTGTTTTAGAATGTAATACTGGATTCTTAGATATATCAATTGCTACAGTGTTATCACAATATATAGTAATAGGTTCCTTGCATTTTACCTTTATGTCTTTCAACATTTGCTTAAGCCAAAGTACCTGTGTACAGTTTGTTGCTACTGCAACATATTCTGATTTTGCTGTTGATCAAGATGTACAACTCTGTTTCTTACTTAACCAAGAAACTAATCTCTTTCCAAGAAAGAATGCTCCTCTAGTGGTGCTCTTTCTATCATCCACATCTCCTGCCCAATTTGCATCTATGTATGCATATAGATCAAAATTTTCATCTTTAGGATACCATAATCCAAGATTTGTTGTGCCTTGTAAGTACCGAAAAATCCTTTTTACTGTTGATTCATGATTTTCCTTGGGATTACTCTGAAATCTAGAAACTATACATACTGCATTCATAATATCAGGTTTGGTTTGTGTCAAATACAGTAAACCTCTTATCATAGATTTGTATCTAGTTGGATTAATAGGTGTAGATTCATCCCTTTGAGATAATTTGTCATTTGTAGTCATATGTGTGCTTACTGGTTTAGAGTTCTCCATCCCAAATTTCTTGAGTAGTTCTTTCAAGTACTTAGATTGACTCAAAAATATGCCTTTATCAGTCTGTAAAATCTGCAATCCTAAAAACAATTTTATTTCTCCAATCATAGACATTTCAAATTCATGTTGCATTTTAAGAGAAAATTCTTTGCACAATCCATCTTCTCCTCCAAAGATTATATCATCAACAAATACTTCCATAATCAAAATGTCATCATTAGTTACTTTGTAATATAAATTGCTATCTACATTTCCTTTAGTAAAACCAATTTTTAAGAGATACTTATCCAATCTTGCATACCAGGCTCTTGGAGCTTGTTTTAGTCCATACAGAGCTTTTCTTAATCTACAAACCATATCATTGTTATCTGTTAAAGAAAATCCATCACGTTGTTCAATATAAACTTCTTCTTCAAGATCTCCATTCAAAAATGCACATTTAATATCCATTTGATAAACTTTGTAATCCTTGTGAGCTGCAAAGGCTAAGAATAATCTAACTGCTTCAATTTTGGCTACCGGTGCAAAGGTTTCATTGTAATCAACTCCTTCTTTCTGAGAATATCCCTTACACACTAGTCTTGCTTTATTCCTGACAACCTTACCATCTTCATTGAGTTTGTTTCTAAATACCCATTTGATTCCAATTACATTTTTATTTTCAGGCTGGGGAACTAATGTCCAAGTATTATTTTTCTCATTTGTCCTAATTCTTCTTCCATAGCTTTAATCCAAAATTTATCTTCACATGCCTCATTGATAGATAATGGTTCAATTTGAGAAATAAGACATACCTCTTCATTTGCCAATCTTCCTCTTGTCATGACTCCTTTAAATTTGCTTCCAATTATCTGATCTTTAGAATAATTCAATCTTACATACTGGGGTGTCTTAGTCTATTGTTGTTCTTCAATTACTGTGGTATTCTCTGATGATACCGGAGTAACTGGGTCATCATTCTGTACCGGTGGATTTACTGTTTGTTCATTTGTCATAATTTCTGTTACCGGTTCAGAGTCTATATACCTTGAAGTTCCTCTGAATTGTTCATCAATCTTTACATTTGTACTCTCAACAATTTTCTGTAATCTTTTATTAAAACATCTATAAGCTTTACTCTTAGATGAATAACCAAGAAATTTTCCTTCATCACTTCTAGGTTCAAACTTGCCAATATACTCATCTCTTCTAATATAACATTTACTTCCAAAAATTCTGAAATACTTAAGAGTAGGAGTATTACCAAACCATAGTTCATGTGAACTTTGTTGAATGTATAGACAACAGTGCTTACTGCCTCTCTCCAGTACACATGGTAGATTTGCTTCTGATAACATACTTCTTGCTACATCCAAAATAGTTATGTTTTTGCTTTCAACAACTCCATTCTGTTGTGGTGTCTGAGGTGCTGATAACTGTCTTTTGATTCCATTCACTTCACAAAATGTATTAAAATCTCTAGATGTGAATTCTCCTCCTTGATCTGATCTTAAACATTTAATTTTCTTACCGGTTTCATTTTCAACCATTGCTTTGAATTGTTTGAACTTTCCAAGTGCTTCTGATTTTTCCCTGAGAAAAGTAACCCAACACATTCTAGAATAATCATCAATAATTAGCATGAACTATCTATCACCTTGTAAGCTTTTAGTTCTAGCTGGACCACATAAATCAGTGTGAATTAAATCAAGAGCATTATTGGATTTTTCTGGAATACTTTTGTTACTAGCTCTAACCTGTTTTCCAAATTGACATTCCTTGAAAATTGTATTATGAGGTTTCACAATTTTAGGTAGATCTCTAACTGCCTTAGAAGTACTGATTTTTACCATGCAATCAAAATTTACATGACATAGTCTTTTATACCATAGCCAACTTTCATCTATATGAGCAATTAAGCATGCATTTTCACTGTTATTCAAATGAAAGATATTACCTCTAGTCTTATTACCGGTTGCAATTTCCAAACCAGTTCTATTCATGATTTTGCATTTTCCATTTTTAAATTGTAACTAAAAGCCTTTCTCAACTAATTGACCAACACTTAAAAGATTATGTTTTAATCCTTCAACATAGTAAACATTGTCAGTGTTATGTTTTCCATCAAGAGATATTGAACCCTTACCTTTGATTGAACAGGCTTTGTCATCTCCGAATCTTACTAAACCTCCATTGTATTCTTGAAAGTTCAAGAATTTACCTTTGTCTCCAGTCATATGATGTGAGCATCCTGAGTCAATAATCCATTCATCCTTTGCTTCAACTTTAGCTGCTAGGGCTTGTTCTACCGGTGGAGCAATAGGTACCGGTTGATCTTCTGTTATAGCAACAAAGACCCATCCATTGTCTACTGGATCCTCATCAGAATCATCAGTCACACCTTCATCAGCAATGTAACAGGATTTATCTTTGTTTTTCTTAAATCTGTATCTCTGATATTCAGGATTAGGTTGGTATGTCCTTCTAGCTTCTTCTCTTAGTCTACCATGTCTATCAGGGCATCTTGAAGCCATATGACCAATTTTATTGCAGTTAAAACATTTAAAGAGTGCTTTACCTTCATACTTACTTCCAATTGGACCTTTTGGCATTTTTCTTGTAAATAGTTCTTCAAGTTCTTCAAGCTCTTCATTCTCCTTCCTGGTTTCTTCAAGTTCTCTTGCATAAAAGGCTCTCCAGTCTGTTTTGTCAAAAGATGGAGCAGATGATGTTGATGCTTTATAGGCCAAATCAGTCTTTATAGCAACAAGACCAAATTTCTCAATTTCAAAGGTTGAAAGTTTTCCAATCAATGTATCCCTAGTTACTGATGTATTAGGCATTCTTCTCAATTCATTTATAGGAGTAACCTTCATTTTATATGCCGGTGGCAAACCTCTTAAGATTTTTGAAACAATTTCATCCTCACTCAGAGTTCCTCAACAACATTTAATACCCAAAACAATTTCATTTACTCTTTCCATAAAAGAAGAAATGCTTTCATCTTCTTCCATTTTCAGATGTTCATACCCGACTCGGAAGCTTTCAAGTTTTTCAATTTTGACTGTGGAATCCCCTTCATTCAGTGTTTCCAAATGATCCCAAATAGATTTTGCAGTAGATCTATCTGATAATCCCATGATTTGTTGATCTGATAATACGCTCAAAAGTGCTTCTCTTGCTTTGCAATCATTTTCTTCATCTTTACCTAAAGTAATAGGAGCAAGCTGACTAGCTACAGCAGCAGTATAACCATTCTTAGTAACTTCCCATATGTCTTTACTAATGCAATTCAGATGTGTCTCCATTCTGATTTTCCATATTCCATAGTTGGTTCCATCAAGTTTAGGACTATCCTTCTTGAAATAATTAGTAGACATTGAATCTCCTCAAGTTGTTAAACTTCTACAAAAAGAGGACCAAAGCTCTAATACCAATTGTAGGTCCCAGGGACAACTGAGAGGGGAGGGTGAATCAATTGTCTAATAAATTCAAACCAAAATCTTATTAACCAACTTATTGCTTAATACCGGTAAGACAGTTAATTGTGCCGATAAACAGTATTAACAGGAAATGTTGTACCGGTAAGAATTAATGCATGAAACATAAGCATAAAGTCAACCACAACACATGACACAAATATTTGTACATGGAAACCCTGTAAGGGGAAAAACCATGGTGGGAAACCTTACCCACAATCAGATGATACTACTGCAGATAGTAAGTGTACAAGAGGGGCCTGCACATGCAGAAAGGCCAACAACCTAGAGCTCACTGCTCAAAAACAAATTGGAGTCACACTGACTACAGTTGGATGGTTAAATCCAATGAGAATGTACTGCACAAAATAGAATCTTCATATATTGGATTCAGTACTGGTGTAATGCTGATATGCTTCTACAAAAACCTAGCTTCACCTTCAAATGATGTCTTCGTGTATACCTCTTCTTAATCTCGCATATACCTTCACACAATCCTTTTTCGCATTCCACACTTGATCTTACAAATAAGATCTTACATTTATACCATACCCTAAGACCAATTTTAGTAATTCAGCTCTACAAGATATTACAATAAAACATTTTAAATAATACAATATCTGATGCAATAACCGATTGAACATGTCGGCTTAATGCATTTACAATAATAATAAATCATCTCCATAGCATGCCATGCTGATCTGGAAAAGATAAACCTGTCGGTGTAACCCTAGATAACCTAGACCTATTTGTCGGTAAAGGCAAATATGCAAATAAGAATATACCAATGATATTACTTCAAAGAAAAGTGTCCACATGATGTCTTCAACATTACCAAGTGTCTTCCATGTCATTGCATGTACCGGTGTACATTATATCCTACCAGTTAACCATATACCAATGATTGTTGAATAGTTTACTGATTGCCAGTGAATGTTGCTGGATCTCCAAAGTAGGTGTATTTAGCAGGTGTTGACATCAATGACAAAACCATACTAAAATACCAACAGAGCCGACCTCATGTATAGGTCTTAGGTTTTATATAAATGATTGTAAGATCTTATTGAAGATGGATCATGATGAGTGTGTGGGAATATTGAAGAGGAAAAATAAGCAGATCCTTGTGCAAATCACACAGACATTATCTAAAGGTTGAAGGAAAGGTTATGAAGGTGTTTGGCACTCATGTTCAATGCTTAAACTGGTACTGAATCCAACATTGTAGATGCTATTTTGAGTAGTAGATTGTTATTGGATTTAACCATCCAGTTGTAGTCAGTGTGACTCCTATTTTGTGATTGAGCAGTGAGCTCTAGGCAGTTGGCCTTTCTACATGTGCAAACCCTATTTGTATACACTTACTATCTGCAGTAGTATCATCTGATTGTGGGTAAGGTTTCCCACCATGGTTTTTCCCATTATCGGGCTTCCATGTCAAAATCTTTGTGTCATGTGTTGTGGATGTTGTTTCTCTTTCTATTTCATGCATTAAGTTATACCGGTACTACTATAACTGTTAAACTATTTTACCGGCATTAAAGTCTAGTTTACCGGCACTAAGTTTAAGCTGGAATAATTTGCATTTGGATAATAATTTATTGACAACTGGTTTACAACTTATTTACCACCACCATCCCCTCTCAGTTGTCCTTCCCAATTCCTAACAAAGTAGCAATGACTGACAGTGAAAGTGCCATCACCAGATCACATGTGCCTGTTTGGAGATATGTTGCACAAATAGGGAAGTCACATGAGTACATTGCAGGATGCAGAAGACAAGGTGTCACTCCACCGGTAAGTGGAACTTATCTCCTATTATGCATTGTGTGCATCATAGTGTTGTAAGATAAGGGAGAAGAGGTGTGCATCAAGTGCATGCAATTAGAAATATGCACTCAACTGACTAAGAAGGCATGTTGAGATTTCAGTACAGATCAAGGATGTTTACCCATATGTAAGTTTGTTATCACTGTTTAGAATTTTGGGTGATTTCTCTTTTTAATCATTTGAATTTTGGGCTTTCATGGCTTCATTCTGCCTCTGAGGGTTATTTGTCTAAGGGTTTAGGGTTTTTGCAAATTCACCTTTTCCATCTTGTAAGTCTTGCGTTCTATTTTCTTGTTACCTTTTTCCACTTAAGTGGAAGGGTTTGTCTATCATGTGAAGAGGGGCCCTTTTTAGGTTTTATCCTAATTGGTTTATGATTTTTCTTAATTTTCCGCCTTTTCCTAAGTCTTTTATGTTCCTTGTCGGGTCTCTTAATCACCGTGCAAGTTCTTGTTGATCCTATGGATATCAATGACCCGCTGGGTGAAATTGTGCAATGTTTAAAGCCTGCAACCCAGTGACTGACGGTGGGACCAACCTTTTGGGGATGTTTCTATGGGTGTTAAAGTGACCCCAAGTTCGGAGGAGATCGACAGCGGTCGTTGACCCGCTGGTTGAAGTTGTGCAATGTTTAAAGCCCACGAACTAGTGACTGATGATGTGGTAAGTCCAGGTGGCAGTCTAGAAGGTGGATACTGCTGAGGTGGTAAACACATGGCATAACAAGTGGAAGTACTTACGAGGCAGTTCTACCAAAAAGGAAAGTGATCCAGTTACCCAGAATACACATGGCTGTTAGAAGGTGGAAACCGATGTACTTGTGAGCAAATCAATGGATGAAAGGTGGATACACCTGGAAGGAGCTCACAGGATAAGTGATCGAAGCTAAAGGGCCCACTTTGATAGTAAAAGGAGTTAAAGGCCAGACAAGTTCGGAAGGAATCTGTGACGGTCACTGACTTGCTGGTTGAAATTATACGAAGTTTAACGTCTGCAACCCAGCAACAAACCATTTGTGGTCATGGTGAGATAAAAGTTCAAGGGTAGGCGGTTACAACAAATGATAAAGATCAAGCAATTAAGAGAAGATCCAACGGTTGTCGTTGACCCGCTGGTTGAAGTTGTGCAATGTTTAAAGCCCGCGACCTAGCAACAAAACGCCAACAGCCGGCCTAGAAAATAGTTAGTAGATGGCAATTAGTGCTCGATGGTTAAGGTAAAGTTGCCCGGGGAAGGTAAAGGTCAGACAAGTTTAGAAGAGATCAACAGTTGTCATTGAGTAGCAAGATGAATTAGTATGAAGTTTAACATCTGTGACCTAGCAACAAAGGAAAAATAGGATTTTAAAAGCTATTGATTATCTGTTGGTGCCAAAATTTGAATTTATGAAATTGATTGCTGAAGCATGCCTCTTAATTAGCCCCAGTCAAGTCCTTAGTTACTACAATAAATATCTCATAAGGCCAAGTTCTTCATATTTGCATTCTGAATTCTCAAACAGGAACCAGAGCACAAGGTGAATTTTCTCAAATCGCGAGTAAGTTTCTTAAAAATCCTGCTCTGAAATTGTCAATTGCTTGGTGTGATAGGTTTTCTAAGTTCCCAAAGGGGTTAAAGGGTTGATTAATTAAAGAAAGTAATATTCATTGAAATGGCTCCAAAGAGAGAATTCAAAGGGAAGGTCGATTACCAGGAAAGAGCCATTTGCGATGACTTCCTAGAGCAATTGACTCAGTCGACCAATAGTGCGGCTAAAATCAAAGAACTTGTTCCCCAATCTCCTTGCCTAAGGGTTAGTGATGGTCTGTATGACAAAGGAAATTGGTTAAGGGATGCACAGATAGGAATCACAGGGTTAGGACTCTTCAAGGTTGCTTTTGGTCAAAGGCATTCTCTTGCACCAAACAACAGTTTGTGGGAGCTAGATGTAGGAAAATTGATAGTGCCTGGGGTTTTTATGGATGTGGACCTTTTGACCCAGATTGTAGCTAATGATGACCCTATGGCCAAAGTAATTAGTAATGTGAATGGAGGGGTTCTCATTGAAATAAATGATGATGAGTTTAGAAAGGTTTTCAGACTCGGTGAAGTCTCCAATTATTTAGAGCCTATAAATTTTGAGACATTGGAAAAGGTTTATGAGACTCAGAGTGACCAACTCTGAAGTGGTCCATTGAAGGAGTTATTTGTAATGATAGGAGGTTTAATAGTGGTAGGCCCAAGCACCATGGAGCCCTTCTCCCTGAACCTTTTCACTTTGAGGGCTAAGGGAATGAACTTGTCTCTTTGCCAGATTTTTTGAGAAGATGCAGAAACAACCATGCCCACACATTACATGCTTATGTTGGCACAAATCCTTAACCCATCCTTGGCCATAACATTTGACTTTACTCCTTACCTCACTGATGTTATTCATGAGGGTTTGATAGGAATTAAAAATGCCAAATTAGTCAAGCCTTTTGGATGGTATTCCCTCCTTATGCACATGTTCTTATTCAAGGGTGCAGACTTCTTTGCTAAGGAGATGGATTTATTAAAAGAGAATGATGGAGAAGATATGCCATTTAAATTATGGAGAACTATCCTATCTTGGGATAGAGAGGATGCTAGCTACCTGAAATTTGACAGATGTTTTGCATCTAGGATTAGGATCCTGATATGTTCTAAAAACTCTAGGATTCCCAAAGCCCTTCTCGAGTTCCTCGGGCCAAAAGAATTTGCTGAGGACATCAAAATTATGCATAACTGGGGTGATATTTACTTATACCCAGTTTCTACTATTTTCAGAGTTTATGGGTTCAGAGGAGCTCCATATATGCTCCCTTACCAGGTCCCCTTGAGGATTGGAATTGTAGTAGTGTTAAGACAATTAGGAAGTCTACAGGAAGCAGCGTTGACAAACAAATGCAGGGGATGTATTTTCCCAACTGTAACCCTGGCTCACCAATTTGTGATTACTAAGGGAGGATGGGTGCATTTTGATAATTTCCTTTAACCATTTAGGTTGTCTACTGTAGTAGTAAGGTTTGCCGACCCAGAAGGGTTTTTTAATGATATGTTCAAAAAAAGAGTCAGATGTGGAGGGAGGGCTCACCAATTCCACTTTCCTCAAGATTTGATCAAGAATGAATTCAACTTAGATGAACAGGAACTGAGAAAAGAAAAGTGGATTGCATTCAAGAAGGCCATTCACTTCATCCACCAATTTGACAGTAGTTATGATCCTTTGGCCAGTTTTACCCCTTTTGAGGAGAAGGTCAAATTTTTGATAATCCATTTTGAGGACTTAATGCAAGTTCTAAAGGAAAAGAGGGAAATTATTTTGAAAAATGACCCTGAGAAGGTAAAACTTGTTTTAGCTAAGGGTGCATTTGCAAAGGCAGTGCCTCTGGGAGAGTATGTAATACACAAGAGATCAACATACAATGTGTTGATGCTGGCAAGAGATGAGCCCTCCTCATCTAAAGGGAAAAGGCCTGTAATAGATGTGGTAGAAATCCAAGATTCACCCAAGAGGCAAAGAGTAGGAAAGGAGATAAAAATAGGTGAAGCTTTATATTCTCCATCGCAATCCCCAATTCATGTGGGAGATGGACATGTAGCAGCAGAGAAACTATTGCAATTATGAAGTCTTGGGGAAATTGCCCTCACTTATGAGGAGATGCAAGAAGGAATTCCTGAGGAGCCAGCAAGTGCCCAAATGAACTTAACCGCAGGGGAGTTTATAGGCAAAGAACTGGACCCTATCATCAAATAGGTCAGTGAGGAGTTTTTGGCCGATAAAAGTTTTGTCAAAACAAGATCTTTCATGTAGTTTGTTTGGAGAACAAACTGTTGGCAAATGCACACTCCAATGAGAAATTGTAGGTGATTGAAGGTATTGTCATTGATGGAAAACTTACAATCATGTGATACCGATAGGCACCAGCACTGACAGACTCTACACCGGCATACTAATCACCGACACCCTGGCCGACAGGAATTTTGTATATTTGTATTTTGAATTTAATTATAAAAAGTTTTGTAAGCCGACTTGGTGGATTGTAATATGACTCATATAAGTATGAGATCATTGTAGATCATTTAAAAAGAGATATGGATAGAAGGATCAATGCAGACCTAATATACGAATTGTAAGGCAGAGATTGAATAAGGGTTTATGAATATTGCAGAGCTTAAACCAGTATTGAATCTGGCATAGAAAATGTTGATCTGAAGTAGTACAAGACATTGGATTTGTATAATCTATTTTGTAAGTCAGTGTGACTTCTTTTGTAACTGAGCAGTGAGCTCTAGGCACTTGGCCTTCCTGCATGTGCAGGCCCCTATTGTAAACAGTAATATTCTCTTATTGGCCAGTAAGTGAATATTATGGGTCACAAATCTCATCGAGGTTTGTCCCACACTGGTTTTCCTCGTTGAAAATACTATGTTATGGTGTGTCTCTTATGTTGTGTTTGTTATTCTTATTTGCTACATTATTTCTGGTTTACCGGTACACAATTTTGATATGCTTTTCATGTTATAATTCAAGTAAATTCTTATACTGGTCAGATACTGATTCACCCCCCCCCCCCCCCCCTCTTAGTATCTTTGGGAATCCTAACAATTGGTATCAGAGCATGGTCCTCTATTTTCAGAAGCCTAACAGCTTGAGGAAGATCTTGATACCAGTAGAGATGGAAAACTTGAGAAAACAATTGGAAACAACTCTTTTAGACTATGATGCAGAAAAAGTGAAGAATATCAAACTTGAAGATGATCTAAACGCTTCATAGGATATTATTCAAGGACTTCAAGAAAATTTCACTATAGCAAGGAACAAAAGAAGAGAACTTTGTGAAAAGATGCAAAATGATGAAGATGAAAAGGAAACTCTTAATGATTTGGTAAGCAAGCTAAGACAAGAAAACAATACAATGAAGAATGAGATGCAAGATATGACTATGAGATTTTGTAAAGAAATTGAAGATAGGAAGAAGAATGAAGATGACTTGATCAGAAAACTAAATGATGCTAGAAATGAAAACACAAGACTCAGCCATGAAAATGATATGTTAAAGACAGATTTGATGCATACACAAAATGACAGAACCGAACTCATGAGACAAAAAGGAATCTTGGAGAGTGAACTAACTGCTGCAAATCAACACAAGGAAAAATTCAATAAAAGTTCAGAAGAACTTGTTGACATACTGGAGAACCAAAAACCTAATGGTGATACAAATGGCCTTGGCTTTGAAGTTGGTGAATGCTTTGGTACTGCAAATAATCATGATCATAGTAAACTGGTAAGACAACCTAATGCTTACAAATTTAATGGGAAATGCTTTAACTACAACAAGTATGGTCATAGAGAAAAACAGTGTAGATCTAGAAATTATCAAAACACTAATATACCCACCGGTCAATGTTCTAAGTGCAACAAAGTTGGTCATTGTAGACACCCAAAAATGGTCAACGCTTGCGGAATCATACTTTAACATTTGCGCATTGCCTCATTTTAGGTTTTGCGTCGCATTAACATTTCTCCTATGTCACGCACTTGGTCTTTATCATTTGCGAACATCGAGTCATTCTTCTATATTCTTCAATCATCTTGTCTTCGAATTTGGTCTTGTCGACAACATTATCCAGTCATGATTTTGAACGATTTTATCTTATTGCATCAATGAGCATGCTTATTTGTCATCATTTTGGACATCGTCAATCCTAATTAGGGTTTTGTCCTCCTGTCAATCTTGCGATCAATTTGTCACCAATCATTGTTCTCTTATCAATTTTATCATCAATCTTATCATTTTGGACATTGTCAATCCTAATTAGGGTTTTGTCCTCTTGTCGATTTATCATCAATCCTTCAATCTTGTCATTTTGCGATCATTTCGCTATCGATCATTGTCTATCTCAATTATGTCAATTTGGATCAATTTGTCATTGTTCCTCATCAATTGGCACATTTATCAATCAAATTATTTTGTCGCATTGGTCCTTTATCAATTCAAAATCATGACATTAATTATCTTCAATCATTGTCATTTTCGCATTTCTAATTCATCTTCTAGGGTTTTATGATTTAGTCATTTAACCTAATTTGCCATTTCTTCCTCTAGGATTACTAAATTATTTATTAATCCTAAGTCTTCTTATTACAATTAAATCTCTATTTAATTGGCTAATTATTCCTCTTTGTGAATTGATTAATAAATGAAAAATTATTAATTAATTCACTAATTCCTAAATCCTATTTTTCATCAATTTCTAATTCCAATTTCCTAATTTGTCATCAATTTCAATTTCCTAATTTTTCAAATTTCTAATTTCTTTTCCCTCCTATTTCATCTCCTAATTCTATGGGAATGACATTTCAATTTGTCATGAAATTGTCATAATTGATAATCAATCAATGTTGACATGAAATGTGTCATAATTTATTGATCAATTATCAATCAATCAAATTGTGCATGGAAATGCATAATTTGTCATAATTTGTCATATTGATTTGCAATTTCTATTTGAATTGCATCATGCCAATCTTGTCACTTATCCAATTCTTCTATAAATTGGATGATTTTCAATCAAACCTGATCTGGGAATCTTAACCCTTGAATCGCTTCATGAACCCCGAATTGCTATCAAACTACCGAATTTTCGTTTCTAGTACTCTTGAGCTTTTTGCTTTCAATTGTGAGAGCACTTGTAGGTGAGATCCACAAAACCATTGAAGAGGAAAGAACAACAATGGAGCCGCATGGAAGGAGTATTCAATCTTACATCTGGTTTGCATAATGTTTTCTTTTGAATGCTTCATTTTCATACCTCCATTGAATGTGCTTTGGAATTAGGTTCATTTCAATGAGTATTCCTTTGATTAAGCTATCATGTCTTGTGTTTTGATTGATCTACTTGCTTGTGATGATTCCTAATTTATACACTACATTAACTGGTGAACCCAACGTGAATACTAACCTTCTAACCCCTTTACTATGTTTTGGAGTGCTTTCAAGTTGATTTTGCAGGTCAAAAAACTCAAAAACAGGGCCGTGCAGTGCATTCTGGACACTTCTGCGCTTGTGTGAAGCATTCTGCGCCTGTGTTGAGACATCTTGCGCCTATGTTGAAACATTCTGTGCCTATGTTAGACATCCTGCGCTTGTGTCCTAACTTCTGCACCTGTGTAAAGTCCAGATCAGAGGTGAAAAATGCAGTTTTTACTTGAAAAATTTTATATGTTTTAGTAAATTGCAATTTTGAGGGTCTTCGGTGCATTTGTGGACAAATATGGTGCCCGAAAACATGGTGAGATATCATTGATGTTTCCAAAATTTGGTTCTAGATTATTTGAATACCTTTCCAACGCATCAAACGGTTTGTAATTCGGAGCTAGGATGAGAAAGTTATGCCTTCTCAAAGTGGACTGAAATTTTATATTTAGTTTTCATAAATCAGATCATCTGTGCTTTGGATTTTGGTACTAATTATTTGTGCAGGATCTTGGTATACGCATGACAAATACTACAAATCAAACTACTAACATGTGTTATGCAGAATCGATGGTCAAAGACATTAAATCAAACCTCTAACTTGTGTTTTGCAAGTTGCCTTGGAGAAACAACCAAATTGTGTGTTTGAGATTCTTAATTAGGCACTTAGTGATTTATAAGTAGGTTGGAATGAACACTTGTTTGCTTTGTTTGTTAAGTATGACATTGGAGTAGGAGAGTATGCTCTCATCCTTCTTAGGGTGATCAGAAATCCAGATCTTCGATACCATGCTTGTGTTGTTGATTGAGTGTCTCCATTAGAGGGCCTGCCTTCCCGACCACTTTGCTTTTGCAAGCAAGTGATAATCATGAGAAGGGAACGACCCAAAGTGAGTACGGCTAGAATTCCTTGGCATTCTAACTCACTATAAAAAAATACCCGATGAGCGAAAGCTTTGAAGGAAGTGTTACGTGGGAATTGCAGTTACTTGGGAAGTGATGACCCTTGAACTCTTTCTCATATCAACATCTAAGTAGGGCCTCTTGGTCTAAATCGCACTTACGCGACTAAATTTGTTTGGTATCTTGATGGGCTTAATGTCTCAATCATGCTTTCATGACATCAAGGAGTAATGCTTAACAGAAATCCTTACTAAACACCTTGTTTTTAGAGGCCAAAAAACCCTTCTAGTTGCTTGAGAAGGACAAATTCAGATACTTGGAAGAGATACTAAGTTCGCCATGGGGAGATTCCATGGGGACTGATGCTTGGCTGCCCTGAGAAGTGAGTGCCATGGAGGGGAGCCCGTGGGGTCAAGCATCTATGTATTCTCCTTGAATCTCATAATGAGTCTACCTCTCAAGTACCTAATGTCTTTGCCTACCCTAAGGAATGTGGAAATGAGCATGATTGTCTTGAGTCCAAGTTGCAATATCTTGTATTCTTTGATTGTCAAAAGTTGAATGTTATCCCATTTCAAAAAGCAAAACACATTGATCAAACATAAGATTTAAACACAAGAGACATTCATCCAACAAAAATTCAACAAGATTCAAAGATCATATTCCTAAAACATGATGATCCAACATTGTTCCAAATCTTGTCTTAACATTCATGTCACTTGCATTTAGGTTCATCCTAGGTTTCATTTTGCAAAGTCATTGTCAAGTATCAAGGTTAGGTTTCACCTAAGTCATACCTCTTTTGCATATCAATAAAAGTCATCCATTTGCATATGTCCTCTTGCATAAGAGTAATATCATTTCATAATTAAACCTTAGGTTTCATCTTAGGTTGACATTGTCATACATTTGCATTGCTTACCCTAGGTCTCTTCATTAAGTTTAGGTCATTATCATATCATATTAAGGTCATTTGCATAGTAATTGTCCCTTAGCATATAGTGTCAAAATTAGGTTTTGTCATACTTGAGTAATCCTAAATCTTGGATAAACCCTAAGTCATTGTTAAGAAGTCTAGACCTTATCAAACCTTTTGTCCTTTTGTCATCAATATCATTTCGTCAAACCTAGCTTAGTATCCAAGCATATAGGGGAGACTTTGTCATTTGTCCTTTTGTCATCTTGTCCTTTGTCACTTGGTCCTTTTGTCCTTTGAGGTCTAGACATCATTTCAATTTCCTAAGGGTCTCTTTTAGATTTGCATTCAAAAGTTTGTCAAAATCTTCAAAAACAACCAAAAACATAGATTGCATTTTCATTTATTTAGTTTGCATTTAGTTGCATATCATATACTATCCTTGAAAAATTCCAAAAAATATTGCATTTGCATATTGACATGTCTATTGAAACAAGGTTCCAAGCACCAATGATGCAACAAAGTTTGACATATCAACCGACAATGCAATCACGATTCTATCCAGCGCAACAACAAGGCAATATCAATCAAACTTATCATGATGAAACAAGTCTCCAAATACAAAAACTAGAGGAGAAACTAGCTCAAGAACAAGAGATTTTCGAACAAAGAGTGAAAAAAAGTGAGAAGATAAGATCTCAAATGTCCAAAATGTTTCAAAAATTTCCAGGTCAAAATCCAAAGTTTGAGCCAATTGATGTAAGATCTCTTCTTGAACGATCAGACATACCAGCTCTCCTCTCGCAAATAGAGATGATGAAACAATTACAAGAAAGGAGACAACATCAATTTCAACATTATGTGCCTCCACAAAAAGAACAAGGTGTTTACTATCAATCAGATTTTCAACCATCACAACCAATGGTCCAACATATGCAACCAACACAACCAATGGTCCAACATATGCAACCAACACAACCAAAGGTCCAACATATGCAACCAACACAACCAATGGTCCAACATATGCAACCAACACAACCAATGGTCCAATTTCAACAATATGTCCAACCAACTATACAATGTCAACAAATAGTCCAACCGATGGTGGAATATCAACAAGTTCAAGTTCAATCAACATATCAATGTCAACAACCACGACCAAACATTCAAAAACAAAGGTTGCAACACACACCAAGCCAAGTTTCAAACATGTCAAACCAATTTGATCAACATTTAGTTCGAAATCAAAACATGACATCAAATCAAAAACAAGTTCAAATTCCAAGTCCAACTATGTCAAAACCTCAAAAGAAAGGTGGCCTTATTGCAATGCTCTTAAGGAAACGACTAAGTGAGTCTTTTGAGGAAGATAAAGATAATACACTTATGTCTAGCAATGCCTCATCCCCCCATAAACAAATTGACTCTCCAGTGGCATCTATCCCTACACCTCCAGAAGTTCCGCAAGGACCTTCCATATTGTCTTCATCAAACAATACACCCAAGGATGCAATTACCCAATAGCTATCCATAATTGATTGCCAAGATAATCCAATTCATGATGCACATCCTTGCCATGTTTCAGAGATACAAGACCCAATGCCACCATACACTTTATTGCCATTACCTGTTTTAGAGGACCCCATTCAAAGTCCCTCTTCCTCATGTTCAAGCATTGATTCCTTGCCAGAACCCATCACAAATGTTCAAAGTGCATTTCCTTCATGCCAAAGCATTGATTCCTTGTCAGAATCCCCCAGGCATATCCAAAGTCCAACCCCATGTCAAGAGGATTATTTAGAGCACGAAGAAATGAGTCCTAAAGCAAATCAAGATCAAGATCCTGAAAACTTATCATCCCATCCAATTGTGGACTAGGACCCCATCTTCCCAGAAACTCATGATGATTCTCCTATTCTTGTCCATCATATCCAAAGTCCTATTGACACTCCATTCCTCGAGCAAGATCAAGATATCCCAGTTCATCCAATCCCAAATGATCCCCTTCCATTTCATGAACACAATGTCCTTTCAAATCCCATTGATATTCCACTTCCTCAGAAAGATCAAGATATCCCTTCCATTCTTTCTGATGATCCCATTGAAAGTCAAGAGCAAAGCACCTTTAAAGAAGATTCCAATGATCTTCCTCCTTGTCAAGATCAAATCATTCCTTCAGATCCTCCACAAGATCCACTTGTCCCTCCATCTCCACGTCCTAATCCCGCATATCCACTCCAAGGTCTCAGTTCTTTTGATGATCCCGTTATTCCCCCCATTCTATCTCTTGAAGAGCCTGTCATTGAGCCATGTCCACTACACACTCCTAGTCCCCCTCATGATCCTGATACCCCTCATGATTCTAACGTGTCAGTGCAAGATGTTCATGAATCCTCGACATGCATAATGGGTTCTTCCACTTTGGTGAAATCCGATCCACTTCAAGATCTCCTTATTTCTCTCATATCATATCCACCTCATAATGGACTCACGTCTTCTTCCCAAAGAAAAGAGTCTCCTACAAGTCAAGATATTCATAAAGGCAAAGGAGTAGACCTTCATGAGAAAGAATCCCTCCATATCAAAGAACATACTAATGGTCATGGCTACAAAGCTCACACTCAAGGCGTTGGTATCCCTTCAAAGTCAAAATCCAAATGTCCACCTTCCCCATCATCGCTTCCATCCATTCTAGGTCCCTATATCCCTCCATCTCCTGTGCAACATCAACAAAGGCACACATCTTGGAGAACCTTCCATCCATCCCACATGCCTCCATATCATTCCCATCCACACCAACATTCATTCCCTCCTCCAAGCAATTTGGATGCCAAGCATAAAAGTCGTAAGTCTAGAAATCCACATGTATTCAAGGATCAACATGTCCAATATAATGGACATGTCAAAACAAAGAACAAATTGATCTATAAAGAAAAAGAAAAATCAAAAAGGCCACAAAGGCCCACTGAGCAAAATAAAGCAAGGTCAAAATATATATGGGTTCCTAAATCCCTTGTGCAAGCAATGCACTCCAAGGAACCACAAAAGCATGAAAAATCAAAAACCATGTGGATCCCTAAGAAGCTCCTTGAAGCACAAAAGCCTAAAGAAATATCCAACTTGGCATCCAAAGTTGCTATTCCTCCATCCAAACATTCCAAGTCTATTTCTCCATCACCTCCTTCATCAATTTTGGGCCCTTATGTCCCAAAATCCCACGCTATTCCTCCATCAAAATCTCAATATCCAACACCCACTTTTCCTCCATTAGTCCATCACCCCTCAAGGTGTGTGCCAATGTCGATCTTGCCTTCATTTCCATCCACTCAAGCCCAATTCTTCCAATACCCTATCCATTATCCAATGCATATTTTCTATCCTTCCATCCAATCCTTTGCATAAATCCTTGCCTTAGTGTCATGTCATTTTCCATGTCCTTATCCTACCAACATCTTTGAGCATACTTTTAAAGGTCATGGTCTTTTTTTTTTTTTTTTCAAGGCTACTATCCAAACAAAAAGACGCTTGAGTCCTTCTTCCATCCCCTATCATTTGTCCATCTTCTATTGAAAAAGTCAAAAAAATTCAAAAAAAAAGTGAAAAAAAAAAAGAAAGACAAAAGAAAAAAAAAGTAAAGAAAAATAATTCGTCCACTGGTGAAAACCTGGCAAACAGGCGCCTTGGGCAAGTACCGTGATGAAAACCTGGCAAACAGGCATCATGCGTAATTTATGAACTTCTTGCACACCACACTTGGGGGCAGTTTTCCTCCTTCATATCCTATTGCCCTTCATTATCCTATCAAACCCCTGTCATTACCCTTCATATCCTATTGTCCCTCATGTCCAATTTCCCTTTCCACCTTTGATCTTGACAAGGCTGACGGTCGTCATGAGTATCATGTATCTTGTTTGCAGCTTTTAGTCTATCATAGCTTTTGGTCATTTATCCATTTGCTTATTATAACCTTTCATCCATATTCCCTAGCTTATTGCAACTTTCTGCCACTATCCCTTAGCCAATCCCGACCTTTAGTCCATGTCCTTTATCCATTCTTGGTCTTTCTTATCCTATCCATATCTTTTTCATCCCTTGATCTTGATCTGACATAAGGACACAAAACTTAAACATGGTTTTAAAACACCTCTTGACATGTCCCTCAGGCCATGTTCCTGCTTTACATTGTCATATCCAATCTCTTGTCCCATCACGCAATAGCCCTTGCAAATTGCATCCACATTGTCTCCATAATAAAAGGCCTTTATCTTCCTTCTATCCACCAACATTTCAGAAAGCATATTTATCCATTTGTCATATTCCTTGCCTTGTTAGACACTGGGGGCAAAATTTGAAAAAGTCTTAAAAAAAATTGAAAAAAGTCCTGAAAAAAAAGATCCAAAAAATCAAATAATCTCCTGAAATAATCCAAAAACAAAATCAAATAATGTCCTGAAAAAAATCTCATAAAATCCAAAAAAGTCCTGAAAAAAATTCAAAAAAATCGAATAATGTCCTGAAAAAATCCATAAAAATTGAAAATTGTCCTGAAAAAAATCCAAAAACAAAATCAAATAATGTCTTGAAAAAAATCTCATAAAAATCCAAAAAGTCCTGAAAAAAATTCAAAAAAATTGAAAATTGTCCTGAAATAATCCATAAAAAAATTGAATAATGTCCTAAAAAAATTCATAAAAATCAAATAAAGTCCTGAAAAAAGAATGAACGAACAAAAAAATTGTAGAACTCCAAAAAACCAAAAACATGCATTTTTGCAATAAGGTGTTCCCTTTATGCATCGACAAATCACTGAGTATACATCCAACGACTTGCAATCAAATGTTGTGCCTTATTGAAATCACGCATTAATAGATGAACTTTTTCAACTCAAACCAAGCATTCAAACTGATCCAAATTGTCTTATCAATCAAATATCCGCATTAAAAAATCATTTGTCCTTGTCACATTATCATGGGTCTTATACAGGGTGTGGTATACTCGAAACCAGACTGTGTCCTGTCTTAGACGGGGTACCACATTTCCTGAAACCAGACAGCATGATCGTCCTATCAGCACATTCAACTTTTGACAATAAAGATCAAGATGTTTGTTTGATTTGCTTGAATTTGTGAGTCTTATCTTCTTATTGATTTATCTTTGGCTTCGATCATGTTCCTATGTTGCTCGATGAGGTCACTGAGTGATTTAGAGTGACCGGGATGGCTCATGGTCTCTTTCTTTGATTGTGATTGTCGTTTGTCTATGATGTGTCTGTCTTTCGCAAATCGGGTTGCATTTCAGCTCTGGCCTTCAATGCCATGATGCTACGCATCCATTTTGCTAAATAAAAATAAAGGTTCTCACCTACAAAGTGCATTACTGAAAGCAAAATTTTCATCATCTCTAACTGTCTTCTATCTCATTTCTTCTTACTAACATTTCTTCCATCCGGTCGGATAGTCAGTTCGGTCTAGTGCTCCGATATCCAAGCACATATGCTGCATCCTGCATCCATTTGGTTAGTACAATTCCATCACACATATTACATCAAGCATTTTATCCATTTCATTTCATAAATCCATAAAAAATACATAAAAATACATCCATACATGTTCATACAAAGTGCATAAGTCATTCATACATGCAAAAAAAAACATAAGTCATAACATATTGCATCCATCATGTCGATGCATATCATATCACATATCATAATAATATCAGAGTACAAAATCGGACTGTCTGTCCTAAGTATGGCCCGCAGGCTGACTACAAAATGTCAAACTACATAATGTCCACTGTCTGTCATAAGGAGTACGTGCCTCTGTCACTGGGTGCTCCCTCTATCTTCCTCATCCCCGCAATGTCCCGCAAACAAGTTAAATTCATCAAATTGCAAACATGGGTTTTCGAGATACATACCGCTGCTCCTGCGTCGTTCGATCGTCTGAATGTGCATACACGTTCTCCGAGGTGATCTGCCCTTGGAATGTTCGCCATCTCTCTACAAGTGTTCTTGTCCAGAGCAACAAATTCTCCTCTTTGGCTAGTCAAAATGAGCAATTTTCACCCTCTTGGTTTCATTTATAGCTCTTTGTCATTGCATAGATGGATGTGCATCCTCTCCATCTTATGTTGGTCGCGGTCTTGTGCACATTAAATTGCTGGTCCTTCATGCATTTGATATCCGATTGTCAGTCCGTTCGATCCTACCATTTTTTATCGATCAATTGGCCTCTTTTCCGCATGTTTCCAGCCAATTCCTCGAGGGGGCATGCATATGTCATTATTATTGTCTGGGGCATTTAGTTATTGTTCTTTGAAACAACGCTCAGAATTTCATTGTCTCAAAGAGGGGCAAAATGTAGACACCCAAAAATGGTCAACGCTTGCGGAATCATACTTTAACATTTGCGCATTGCCTCATTTTAGGTTTTTGCATCGCATTAACATTTCTCCTATGTCATGCACTTGGTCTTTATCATTTGCGAACATCGAGTCATTCTTCTATATTCTTCAATCATCTCGTCTTCGAATTTGGTCTTGTCGACAACATTATCCAGTCATGATTTTGATCGATTTTATCTTATTGCATCAATGAGCATGCTTATTTGTCATCATTTTGGACATCGTCAATCCTAATTAGGGTTTTGTCCTCCTGTCAATCTTGCGATCAATTTGTCATCAATCATTGTTCTCTTATCAATTTTATCATCAATCTTATCATTTCGGACATCGTCAATCCTAATTAGGGTTTTGTCCTCTTGTCGATTTATCATCAATCCTTCAATCTTGTCATTTTGCGATCATTTCGCTATCGATCATTGTCTATCTCAATTATGTCAATTTGGATCAATTTGTCATTGTTCCTCGTCAATTGGCGGATTTATCAATCAAATTATTTTGTCGCATTGGTCCTTTATCAATTCAAAATCATGACATTAATTATCTTCAATCATTGTCATTTTCGCATTTCTAATTCATCTTCTAGGGTTTTATGATTTAGTCATTTAACCTAATTTGCCATTTCTTCCTCTAGGATTACTAAATTATTTATTAATCCTAAGTCTTCTTATTACAATTAAATCTCTATTTAATTGGCTAATTATTCCTCTTTGTGAATTGATTAATAAATGAAAAATTATTAATTAATTCACTAATTCCTAAATCCTATTTTTCATCAATTTCTAATTCCAATTTCCTAATTTGTCATCAATTTCAATTTCCTAATTTTTCAAATTTCTAATTTCTTTTCCCTCCTATTTCATCTCCTAATTCTATGGGAATGACATTTCAATTTGTCATGAAATTGTCATAATTGATAATCAATCAATGTTGACATGAAATGTGTCATAATTTATTAATCAATTATCAATCAATCAAATTGTGCATGGAAATGCATAATTTGTCATAATTTGTCATATTGATTTGCAATTTCTATTTGAATTGCATCATGCCAATCTTGTCACTTATCCAATTCTTCTATAAATTGGATGATTTTCAATCAAACCTGATCTGGGAATCTTAACCCTTGAATCGCTTCATGAACCCCGAATTGCTATCAAACTACCGAATTTTCGTTTCTAGTACTCTTGAGCTTTTTGCTTTCAATTGTGAGAGTACTTGTAGGTGAGATCCACAAAACCATTGAAGAGGAAAGAACAACAATGGAGCCGCATGGAAGGAGTATTCAATCTTACATCTGGTTTGCATAATGTTTTCTTTTGAATGCTTCATTTTCATACCTCCATTGAATGTGCTTTGGAATTAGGTTCATTTCAATGAGTATTCCTTTGATTAAGCTATCATGTCTTGTGTTTTGATTGATCTACTTGCTTGTGATGATTCCTAATTTCTACGCTACAGTCATAATTCAAAAAATTGTAGAATGGATGTAAGATGTTATGTTTGTGGAAGATTTGGACACTTATCTAATCAATGTAGAACACATACCAGCATAGGATATGGGAAAGTTATTCAGAAAAACAATGTGACTTGTTAGCTTGTAACAAAATTGGGCATATTGCAAAATTTTGTAGAAGCAAGACATCACCAACAAACAACAAAGGACCCAGCTTAAAAGGTAAAGAAAAGGTTGAAGAGGTAAAGCAAGAATTCTCAAAACAATGGATTAGAAAGTCAAATTAGAATATTGATGGGAATACTCCTCCACCGGAAGAACAGAGTATCACTCCACTGGTAGGAGATTCTTCATCTAACTAAAGGAAAATCCTTTGGGGGTTTAGCAACAAATTGAAAAACATTGTATTATTCCCTTGATTGATGGTGAGAAGTTGAATTACTTCTTTACAGGTAGATGAGTTAAGTTGTGACTTAACCGGCAAGCATTAAATGTGGTAGTTGGAGAAAATAACATTATAAAGGTTTGAACCGAGCATTCAAATCTTTGAGAGCGCGAAAATTCCCGCGCGAAGGCATCCTTAGCGAAAAAGTGAAGCAGTTCATCCAAGCACTCATCCTTAAGGCAGATTGAGGTATTTATAACTATGGCTTCCTCATCCACACCTGAATTTATTGCAAATCCTATTGTAATTGAAGTTATCAAGCATCCTAGACCCGTATTCAAACTTATTCCCAAAATAGCAAAGAAAGATGATACCCTAGGTGCTTTCTCTCAAATTCCTAAAGGAGTAGTTTCTGCAGAGGATCCTAGGATATACATACTTTGTTATATAGAGGAATTAGGAGATGATGAAATCAAGAAGATGTATCAGACTGTGATTTGTGATGAATCTAGAAATATCAAACCGGAACATAAGATAGTGGAAACCCTAGGTTTTATTGAGATCCTTAGTGTCCTGGATTTTCCCAAGGATGTTATAAGGATTGTGCTAAGCAGAGTTCATGGAAAATTATTTTGGTTGGATTCCACCGATAAGATCACCAAAGAAGCAGGTAAGGCAGTAACAGGGTTACCTTCCACCAGTAGTAGGACTGACATAACTAAAAAGGTCTCTAATGACATAGTAATGGACCTAAGTGGCGCAACATTTGACAAAAGGCCTCTAAGGGTAAATGATGTGAAGGACATCAATGTCAAATTTGTCAATATGATTTTAGGCTACAAGGATACACATGCAAATAGGTTAAACTCAATATCTAGCCTATGTATTAAAAGTGCATATGACATGGTTAATGATAATGCTAGAATAGATGTGTGTGAATGGCTTAAAGATGAATTGATAGACAATCTGAAAAAGATCAAAGGAGATAAGAAAGGAACTTTTAGATTTGGAAATTTGCTTGTATGTTTAATGTTGTACATTACTAAGCAAGTACCTGGTATTGGTAGGAGAGATTTTGGCTTTGATATACCGGTAGGAAAGCAGCTATTGGATACATTAAACAACATGGGAGAAAACATAGAGAAAAATATAAATGAACATTTTCAAGTACTGAAGGCTCGAATGAAGACAAGAATTAGACCGTCTCAGGAAATTGTAGACAAATATCAAAAGGAAATATGTTTTGTAATTAAGAAAGATGAAATCTGGATGGAGGCAGTTGTCCCTAGAACTATCTGGGTAACTAAAATGGGGTATGAAATAGATGATAACATCATTGAAACTTATGCAAAAGCCCTCCTTGAAGCACCAAAGGAACCCTCTGAGAAAGTCTTTAGCAATGCAGAAACAATTGAAAGTGGAATTTAGTCTAGGAAAAGAGTTAAGAAAGTTGAACAAACAGTGAAGAAGGGAACTAGACAAGCAAAAGCAATTAAGGAAGATGTATTGAAGCAAACTAGTATCAAGGAAAGTGAGTTGGAAGGACCTCAACCAGAAGCTCATCTTTCACCGATTGCAACTTCCTCTGAGAGTGATATATTGGTGGTATTCAAAAGGGTAGAAAGGAAAAGAAAACCCTCACCAGCACCCTCACCCACACCCAGGAGAACAAGACAAAAGAAACAGGAAGTGAGCCCTCTAGTTAAGAAGTTGACTCCAAAGAAGAAAAAGGTGAAACAAGACATTGCTCCACTAGATAAACTCCTTGGTGAAATAAAAAAGGATGGAAAGTTGAAAAACATTAGCAAACTGTATAACACACTTTCCGCTGATGACAAAGAAAGCATAGAAAATAGTGTAATTTTACACTTGGATATATACAAGAAATTTTTTATGGAAATTGTTCATGAAATACCCACTGATTTGTATAGAAGATTAGGAGCTAGAAGGGTAGCCATTGTTGAACTGGACAAGAAGATAAAAATTGAAAAATTACTTGCAGTGCATCTAATAAACTCACCTGAAGAGACAGACCAATTAATCAGTGAGGCCAACTAGATAGTATTTTCAACCGCTCTCTGGCATGTAGCACTTATGGCAGGAAGAATGAATGAAATTTAAGAAGAGACTGTAGATTTATGGGATATATTCTTTGTTGAAAAAGAGAAACAAGAAGAACTCAAAAGACCTAAGACCATCAGGGTATATCAAAAGGACAGGGATAAGGGGAAAGGTAAGGAAGGTGGACCTCTAAACCTAAAAATAACCAACAACTTACCCCCACCTCTTTCTGATACTCCACTGGTAGAAACTATTGACAATCAACCAGGTACAGAGAGTATGGAGACTCCTCAAGAGGATACAAATCTTGAGTCTAAAATTTTGTACACTATGAATATAGACACCCAAGAGGTGAATATAAAGAAACCACTGAGGATAAGAAGAAAGATGTGGCTACTAAGCCACCGGCTGCAAATGTGGAGATTAATGTTAGCACAAAGATAGAGAAACTAACAAAGGACACTACTGGGAAACCATCAGAAGCACCGGTAGATAAAACTAAGAAACAATCAAAGAAACTAGAAATGGACAGTGCAGAGGTGAATACAGAGAAATTGGCAGTGCATACTAAGATTACATTAGAAAAACCAGCAGTTGAGAGCACAAAGAAACCCTCTGAGGCACAAACCAAGAAACAGGAACACCAACAGGTTGATGTATAGGTTCAAACTAAAACAATGCCACCGGCAAGAGCTAAAAAACCAAAACCTTTGCTAGTAGAAATGCAAACAAAAAATGACCCACCAGAGGTCCAAACAAGCAAGGTTATTACTACAACCGGCAACAGGGAAATTGTGAAAACAGTTGGACAAACATCTGGTACTTCAATAGCATAATTTTGGTCTACAAATGTGACAGAGGTCTTACTGGACTCAATAAAGAAAATCACAGAGTGTAATGCACAAGCCTATAAGCCTATTGATGACACAATTCCTATTCTTAAATTGATAGCACCCAAGTGCATTGTGGATAATAAAGATTCTTTAGGTCAACTAGACACATTGTCTAAATACATCACCGACAATATTTTGACAGTTGATCAGATAAATGAGGACACATTTAAGGAGAAAATGAATAAAGAGAAAGAGAAATTATTTGATGAAACAATAAAGAAGTGCATGGGACACATTGGTACCCTTTTACCAGCACTAAACAAAACAATAATGGATTTTAAGGAACTCTATAGAGATACATGCAAGATAAACATTCTGACAACAGATATAGACAAGGAAATCAGTAAGGTAGAAAAGGAGATTGACAATATAGCTGATAACCTCATTGGTTCATCTAAACCATTATCAATTACAAAGCAGGAAATATACAGTTTTGAAGAAAAACTTGAGAAATTTGAAAAAGAGAAAGATAAAATAAAAGGGAAGGCAAAAGACCTTAAATGCAAACTCAGTCCCAAATTGGACTACCTCATCTCTTTGAGAAAAGAGATCTCAAAGGCACTTGTTCAAGGACTGAAGACACTAGAGGAACAAATGCATCACCTCACCGGTACTATTCAAAGGACAGAGGTTGCATTGAAAGACAGTGAAAAGTTCACTAAGAGTCTAAATTTGGTATTGACAGATCTTTTCCAGATTGTAACCCATCGGTTACAAGGATCTAGGCAGGAACCACACTCCACTGATAGTGAATGACAACCTTTGTCATTGATGTCAAAGGAGGAGTAGTGTAAATGAGAAAAATGATCAGAACGAAGACATCATCAGCTTAGGGGGAGCATACATTTTTTGACAACACAATTTTGGTAAGACAATTTTGGCAAAATCATTTTTTGATATACATTTTTGGATTTTTCTCATTAGTGTTGCCATCAATGCTAAAGGGGGAGATTGTTGGCAAACACACACTCCAATGAGAAATTGTAGGTGATTGAAGGTATTTTCATTGATGGAAACCTTACAATAATGTGATACCGGCAGGCACCAACACTGGCATACGGATCACCAACACCAAAAAGGAAGATTATCAGCACCTTGGCCGACAGGAATTTTGTATATTTGTATTTTATATTTAATTGTAAAAAAATTTGTAAGCCTACTTGGTAGATTGTATAATGAATCATATAAGTATGAGATCATTGTAGATCATTTTAAAAGAGATATGGATAGAAGGATCAATGCAGAACTAATATACAAATTATAAGGCAGAGATTGAATAAGGGTTTATGAATATTGCAAAGCTTAAACTGGTACTGAATCTGGTATAGCAGATGCTGATCTGAAGTAGTACAAGATATTGGATTTGTATAATCCACTTTGTAAGTTAGTGTGACTTCTTTTGTAACTGAGCAGTGAGCTCTAGGCACTTGGCCTTCCTGCATGTGTAGGCCCCTATTGTAAATAGTAATATTCTCTTATTAGCCAGTAAGCAAATATTGTGGGTCACAAATCCCACCGAGGTTTTTCCCACACCGGGTTTCCTCATTAAAAATACTGTGTTATGGTGTGTCTCTTATGTTGTGGTTGTTATTCTTATTTGCTGCATTATTTCTAGTTTACCGATACATAGTTTTGATATGCTTTTCATGTTATAATTCAAGTAAATTCTTATATCGGTCAGATACTGATTCACCTCCCCCCCCTCTCAGTATCTTTGGGAATCCTAACACAAACATGAAAAACTTCAAGAAAAGATGTGAGAAGAGAAAAATGGAGTATCCAGATAAGGATACATCTGTAGTTGAAGAAGAGGTTAAGAAAGAAATGATGAATAAATTTGAAGCCATTGTCCCTGAGCAGGGGAGAGAAATGATAGCAAAGGCTGGAGTGTTTATTCTCCCTGAGAGGGTTATAACAGACACATTAATCCTTGATCCTATCAAAAAGGACACAAAGCCCTTAGAAGGGGTGACCTTTAGCAAGGATAATGTTGCATTGGTCATGTGGTTGTTAAAAAGGAAAGAAAACAGGAAAAGAAAAGGCCCCTCAGATTCCAGCTACTTAGGGGGAATGATTGTAAAAAGAGTGAAGGACATAGGGCTAGTGGAAGAAGCCAGTATAACTTTAGAGTCTGCAAAGTTCAATGTGGTAGTACCTGAGAGAGAAGCAAAAGAGAAGGCTGACATCCTTGTGAAGATGGCAGTGATCTTAAAATCATACAATGAGGTTAAGGAGGAATTAGCCCACAAGGATAAAATAATTGCAAAGTTAAAAGGTCAGATTGAAGGGTCGCAACAGAAAGGTGAGTCATCCACTTTGATGATTGCTGCCACTCTAGCAACATCTCCACCCACTATCCCAATCATTGAGTTTCCCCCTTCTCCTGGGACATCTAGTTTTCAATCATCCAAGACTCTTCATGATGAAATAGGAAAATTGAAGCAAGCTTAGGCTGTCTTTGCAATCAAATATGAAGAGAAGGTTAGAGGTACAATTTTGAAGTTTGCTAACACAATAGGGGCTTCTATTGTATACATATATATGAAAAGAGTTTTAAGCATGTTAACTGATTTGAAGGAGGACAAGGCTACTCTGGAGCCAATTTTAGATAAATAGATGGCAAGGGAAGCAGATTTGGAACTTATGTGCTCATCCTATGAAGAGGTAGAGGCTGATGCCAATATTAAATCCATGTGTGAGTTGGTTAAAGGTATGTCTAGGTTAGCATAAGGAAGAGCTGGTTTAGAGAGAAAGGCCAACTTGTACAGAAAAGAATATGCTAACCAAAAGTTTGAGATATTTCCTGGAAGTTTTGTCAGTTCAAGTCAGTTGAAAGATGAAAAAGTATGGCTTGATGAGCTAGGACATAAATTGTCTCAACAGATAAATGAAGTCATCAATTCAGATCACACATCTTTGTTTATTCGGACAATTGAAGAAATTGAAAAGATGAAGTCACACTATGGTTTTTTGGAGGCTGAAGTCAAGCAGTCAAGAAGCACCTGGAAAAGATTAAATAAATAGAAGAAGAAAATTATTAGCTACTCTTGGCCCAATGATTATGTGTTTCAGGGATGGAAAGATAAATATATGGTGCAAGAAGCAGAGGATCAAGAATAATCAACTAATGTTGTAGCGTTGTAACAACCTTCAGGAAGTTAGGGATGAAGGTTATTTGTAACCTCTTTCAAGAGGGAATTATGGTCATAACAAACTATTCCTAGGAAATTCTAAAGCTTGTTTGCATCCATATCATTATAAATGGATACCAGGACTATTAAAAAATCATCACAAGAATTTGTAAGAAAACTCTGTCAAAATATATATATAGGGTTTTCTAGTTTTTTTAGAAAATACCTTAAGTTATGTATGATTTTTGACAATGGATATTAATATACAGATCAGATCATTTTGAGCTCATATCTTTGTTGTCTTCTTGTGTGCATTTGTTGATTTACTGGTTTCTTTTAAATAATCTAGGGTTATTTGATCGAAATGCAACTGCAAAGCAATCTTATAGACATGTTTTTAGGCTTTTCTCTCCAGGAGAGAAATTAAATATACGTGAAATCTCTCTATTAGTAAATCAATAGTTTTCTGCTTGAATTTGATAAACGGTTTTAGCATAAAGGAAAAACTTATATATATGTTAGACATATATTAGGCTGATGAAGTAGAAGTGATAGGATGTTTGTAAATGTCTAGATTCAAAACTCTTATTTAGTTTGGGTGACTCTATAGCCCGGATAAGGCATTGGTATCATTAGTGGAGTTTTTTCTATCTTTTTTGAGGTCAAGACTAAAAATCAACACATGTTTTCTTTTAAGTTTCAGTATTATTAAGGTGATGAGGTGTTAGGTCCAGGAGACAACTAAGAGGGGGGGGGTGAATCAGTTGTCAAATAAATTCGAACCAAAAACTTATTAACCAACTTAATGCTTAATACTGGTAAACTAGTTAAGTATGCCGGTAGACAGTGTTAATAGTAAATTGCTATATTGGTAAGGATTAATGCATGAAACATAAACATAAAGTCATCCACAACACATGACACCAATATTTGTACGTGGAAACCCTGTAAGGGTAAAAACCATCCACAACACATGACACCAATATTTGTACGTGGAAACCCTGTAAGGGTAAAAACCACGGTGGGAAACCTTACCCACAATCAGATGATACTACTATAGATAGTATGTGTACATAAATGGGGTCTTCACATGCAGAAAGGCCAACAGCCTAGAGCTCACTGCTCAATCACAAAATGGGAGTCACACTGACTACAGTTGGATGGTTAAATCCAATAAGAATGTACTGCTCAAAATAGCATCTTCATATGCTGGATTCAGTACCAGTGTAATGCTGATATGCTTCTACAAAAACCTAACTTCACCTTCAAATGATGTCTTCATGTATATCCCTACTTGATCTCGCATATACCTTCACTTAATTCTTTTTCACATTCCACACTTGATCTTACAAATAAGATCTTACATTTATACCATGCCCTAAGACCAATTTTAGTAGGTCGGCCCTACAAGATATTACAATAAAAACATTTTACAAACAATATAATATCTGATGCAATAACTGATTGAACATGTCAGCTTAATGCATTTACAACAATAATAAATCATCTCCATCGTGTGCCATGCTGATCTAGAAAAGATAAACCTATTGGTGTAACCCTAGATAACCTGGACCTATTTGTTGGTAAAAGAAAATATGCAAATATGAATATACCAATGATTATTTCTTCAAAATAAAGTGTCCACATGATGTCTTTGACATTACCAAGTGTCTTCCATATCATTCCAGGTACCGGTGAACAATATATCCTGCCGGTGAACCATATACCAGTAACTGTTGCACAGTTTACTTGCTTGTCGGTGAATGTTGTTGGATCTCCAAAGTAGGTGTATTAGTAGGTGTTGACATCAATAACAAAACCATACCAAAATACCAACAATCTCCCCCTTTTGCATTGATGGCAACACAAGATGGAAAAACCATCAAAGTGCCAAAACAGAAATGCCAAATACAAAAACCAACAATCTCTATTTCTCCCCCTGGGAGTAACAATACCATTCTCTCAAATGTGTTTTTCAAAATCTCTCCCCTAAAATCTCTCCTAAAAAAAAGATAATGTGTTTTTCCATAGATATCTCTCCCCCTTTGACATCAAATGCCAAAGTCACAAAAGGTCAAGTTCATACAAAATACCAACCAATTCAATATACCAACTACTCCCCCTAAGAAGTAGCTTCCTCATCAAATACCGAAATAAAAGATTTGTCTTTTAATTCTGCCGGTTGATGACAATCATCAACTATCTAGGTCTCTACTAGTGGAGGTATGACTCCAAGCTGATCTCCGAGATACTCAAAAGTCTCCTTAGGCAAAGGTTTTGTGAAAATATCTGCAAGTTGTTCTTTAGTATTTACATAAACCAGTTTTATCTCCTTTTCTTCGACTTTTTCACTTAGAAAATTCAGTTTAATAGAAACATGTTTTGTTTTAGAGTGTAATACCGGATTCTTAGATATATCAATTGCTGCAGTGTTATCATAATATATAGTAAAAGGTTCCTTGCATTTTACCTTTATGTCTTTCAACATTTGCTTAAGCCATAATACATGTGTATAGTTAGTTGCTTCTGCAACATATTATGATTCTGCTATTGATAAAGATGTACAACTTTGTTTCTTACTCAACCAAGAAACTAATCTTTTTCCAAGAAAGAATGCTCCTCCAGTGGTGCTCTTTCTATCATCTATATGTCCTGCCCAATTTGCATCTGTGTATGCACATAGATCAAAATTTTCATCTTTAGGATACCATAATCCAAGATTTGTTGTGCCTTGTAAGTACCGGAAAATCCTTTTCACTGTTGATTCATGATTTTCCCTAGGATTACTCTAAAATATAGAAACTATACATACTGCATTCATAATATCAAGTCTAGTTTGTGTCAAATATAGTAAACCTCCTATCATAGATTTGTATCTAGTTGGATAAACAGGTGTAGATTCATCCCTTTGAGATAATTTGTCATTTGTAGTCATAGGTGTGCTTACTGGTTTAGAGTTCTCCATCCCAAATTTCTCCAATCATAGACATTTCAAATTCTTGCTGCATTTCAAGAGAAACTTCCTTACATAATCCATCTTCTCCTCCAAAGATTATATCATCAACAAATACTTCAATAATCAAGATGTCATCATTAGTTACTTTGTAGTATAAATTGCTATCTACATTTCCTTTAGTAAAGCCAATCTTCAAAAGATACTTATCCAACCTTGCATACCAAGCTCTTGGGGCTTGTTTCAATCCATACAGAGCTTTTCTTAACCTACAAACCATATCATTGTCATCTATCAAAGAAAATCCATCAGGTTGTTCAATATATACTTCTTCTTCAAGATCTCCATTCAAAAATGCACATTTAATATCCATTTGATAAACTTTGTAATCCTTGTGAGCTGCAAAAGCCAAGAATAATCTAACTGCCTTAATTCTGGCTATTGGTGCAAAGGTTTCATTGTAATCAACTCGTTCTTTTTGAGAATATCCCTTACACACTAGTCTTGCTTTGTTTCTAACAACCTTACCATCTTCATTAAGTTTGTTTCTAAATACCCATTTAGTTCCAATTACATTTTTATCTTTAGGCCGGGGAACTAATGTCCAAGTATTATTTTTCTCAATTTGTCCTAATTCTTCTTCCATAGCTTTAATCCAAAATTTATCTTCACATGCCTCATTGATAGATGATGGTTCAATTTGAGAAATAAGACATACCTCTTCAATTGCCAATCTTCCTCTTGTCTTCACTCCTTTAAATTTGTTTCCAATTATCTGATCTTCAGAATGATTCAATCTTACATACCGGGGTGTCTTAGTTTGTTATTGTTTTTCAATTATTGTGGAATCTTCTGATGATACCGGGGTAACTAGATCTTCATTTTGTACTGGTAGATCCAGTATACGTTCATTTGTCACAATTTCTATTGCCGGTTCAGAGTCTATATACCTTGAAGTTCCTTTGAATTATTCATCAATCTTTACATTTGTACTCTCAACAATTTTTTGCAATCTTTTATTAAAACATCTATATGCCTTGCACTTAGATGAATAACCAAGAAATATTCCTTCATCACTTCTAGGATCAAATTTGCCAATATACTCATCTCTTCTAATATAACATTTACTTCCAAAAATTCTGAAATACTTAAGAGTAGGAGTATTACCAAACCATAGTTCATGAGGGGTCTTACCGGTTTCACCTTTGCTGTGAACTTTGTTTAATATATAGACAGCAATGCTAACTGCCTCTCTCCAATACACATGTGGTAGATTTGCTTCTAATAACATACTTCTAGCTGCATCCAAGATAGTTATGTTTTTCCTTTCGACAACTCCATTCTGCTGTGGTGTCCGAGGTGCTGATAACTGTCTTCTGATTCCATTCACTTCACAAAATGTATTAAAGTCCTTAGATGTGAATTCTCCTCCTTCATCTGATCTTAAACATTTGATTTTCTTACTAGTTTCATTTTCAACCATTGCCTTGAATAGTTTGAACTTTCCAAGTGCTTTTGACTTCTCTCTGAGAAAAGTAACCCAACACATTCTAGAATAATCATCAATAATTAGCATGAAATATCTATCACCTTGTAAGCTTCTAGTTCTAGCTAGACCACATAAATCGGTGTGAATTAAGTCAAGAGCATTATTGGATTTTTCTAGAATACTTTTGAAACTAGCTCTAACTTGTTTTCCAAATTGACATTCCTTACAAATTGTATTTTGAGGTTTCACAATTTTAGGTAGATCTCTAACTGCCTTAGAAGTACTGATTTTTACCATGCAATCAAAGTTTACATGACATAGTCTCTTATGCCATAACCAACTTTCATCTATGTGTGCAATTAAGCATGCCTTTTCACTGTTATTCAAATGAAAGATATTGCCTCTAGTCTGATTACCGGTTGCAATTTCCAACCTAGTTCTATTCATGATTTTGCATTTTCCATTTTTAAATTGTAACTGAAATCCCTTCTCAACTAATTGACCAACACTTAAAAGATTATGCTTTAATCCTTCAACATAGTAGACATTGTCAGTGTTATGTTTACCATCAAGAGATATTGAACCCTTACCTTTGATTGAACAGGCTTTGTCATCTCCAAATCTTACTAAACCTCCATTGAATTCTTGAAAGTTCAAGAATTTACCTTTGTCTCCAGTCATATGATGTGAGCATCCTAAGTCAATAATCCATTCATCCTTTGCTTCAACTTTAGCTACTAGGGCTTGTTCTACTGGTTGAGCAATAGGTGTCGGTTGATCTTCTATTATAGCAACAAAAACCCATCCATTGTCTGTTAGATCCTCATCAGAATCATCAGTCACACCTTCATCAGCAATGTAACAAGATTTGTCTTTGTTCCTTTTAAATCTGTATCTCTGATATTTAGGATTAGGCTTGTATGTTCTTCTAGCTTCTTCTCTTAGTCTAGCATGTCTATCAGGGCATCTTGAAGCCATATGACCAATCTTATTGTAGTTAAAACATTTAAAAGGTGCTTTACCTTCATACTTACTTCCAATTGGACCTTTTGGCATTTTCTTTGCAAATTGTGCTTCAAGTTCTTCAAGCTCTTCATTCTCCTTTCTGGTTTCTTCAAGTTCCCTTGCATAAAAGGCTCTCCAGTCTGTTTTGTCAAAAGATGGAGCAGATGATGTTGATGCTTTATAGGCCAAATCAATCTTTATAGCAACAAGACCAAATTTCTCAATTTCAAAGGTTGAAAGTTTTCCAATCAATGTATCCCTAGTTACTGATGTATTAGGCATTCTTCTCAATTAATTTATAGGAGTAACCTTCATTTTATATGCCGGTGGCAAACCTCTTAAAATTTTTGAAACAATTTCATCCTCACTCAGAGTTCCTCCACAACATTTAATACCCGAAACAATTTCATTTACTCTTTCCATAAAAGCAAAAATCCTTTCATCTTCTTCCATTTTCAGATGTTCATACCTGACTCGGAAGCTTTCAAGTTTTGCAATCTTGACTGTGGAATCTCCTTCATTCAGTGTTTCCAAATGATCCCAAATAGCTTTAGCAGTAGACCTATTTGATAATCCCATGATTTTTTGATCTGATAATGCACTCAAAAGTGCTTCTCTTGCTTTGCAATCATTTTCCTCATCTTTAGCTAAGGTAGTTGGATCAGTCTGACCAGCTACAGCAGTAGTATAACCTTTCTTAGTAACTTCCTAGATGTCTTTACCAATGCAATTCAGATGTGTCTCCATTCTGATCTTCCATATCCCATAGTTGGTTCCATCAAGTTTAGGACTGTCCTTCCTGAAATAATTAGTAGACATTGGATCTCCTCAAGTTGTTACACTTCTACAAAAGAGGACTAGGCTCTGATACCAATTGTTAGGTCCCAGAGACAACTGAGAGGGGGGGGTGAATTAGTTGTCAAATAAATTTGAACCAAAAACTTATTAACCAACTTAATTCTTAATACTAGTAAACCAGTTAAGTATGTCGGTAGACAGTGTTAACAGTAAATTGCTATACCGATAACGATTAATGCATGAAACATAAACATAAAGTCATCCACAACATATGACACCAATATTCGTATGTGGAAACCCTGTAAGGAGAAAAACCATGGTGGAAAACCTTACCCACAATTAGATGATACTACTGTAGATAGTATGTGTACATAAATGGGGTATGCACATGTAGAAAGGCCAACAACCTAGAGCTCACTACTCAATCACAAAATGGGAGTCACACTGACTACAGTTGGATGGTTAAATCCAATAAGAATGTACTGCTCAAAATAGCATCTTCATATGTTGGATTCAGTACCGGTGTAATGCTGATATGCTTCTACAAAAACCTAACTTCACCTTCAAATGATGTCTTCGTGTATATCCCTGCTTGATCTCGCATATAGCTTCACTTAATTCTTTTTCGCATTCCACACTTGATCTTACATTTATACCATACCCTAAGACCAATTTTAGTAGGTCGGCTCTACAAGATATTACAATAAAAACATTTTACAAACAATATAATATCTGATGCAATAACCAATTGAACATGTCGGTTTAATGCATTTACAACAATAATAAATCATCTCCATAGCATGCCATGCTGATCTGGAAAAGATAAACCTGTCGGTGTAACCCTAGATAACCTGAACCTATTTGCCGGTAAAAGCAAATATGCAAATATGAATATACCAATGATTATTTCTTCAAAATAAAGTGTCCACATGATGTCTTTGACATTACCAAGTGTCTTCCTTCCATATCATTCCAGGTACCGGTGAACAATATATCTTGCTAGTGAACCATATACCAGTAACTGTTGCACAGTTTACTTGCTTGTCGGTGAATGTTGATGGATCTCCAAAGTAGGTGTATCAGTAGGTGTTGACATTAATGACAAAACCATACCAAAATACCAACATGAGGTTCATAGGTTTCTAACGCTAGTTTACTGTGGATCTTATATTAAAATTTTGAAATCATTCACTAGAGGTATACCCACCTAAGCTTAGGACAAGCTTAAAGTGTAGAAGGTTTTGTACAAACCTTGTTATATGTTATTCTAGATTTTGATTTCCTCATCATTCTCTCCACATGCAATAGAGGCTCTGAATTTTATTATAGAGGGGATAGGGAAACTAGAATTTGAGAACAACAAAGTCCACCTATAATATGAGCAAGGTGAAGATGAAGATGTCCTCCCACTTTGTGGGAATGCGCATGCTTGGAATAGACATGTTTGAAGACCGGTTTTAGCTGTTCCACTAGCAATTCAACAAGTGCAGACATGAGGAGTCAACCGGTAGAATGTGAGGTACCGACAGGGTTAGTAAATCGGCAAGAAAAAGGAACTGATAGAGTGTTTGGTCGGTGATACTATCTAGACCGACATGAAGAGTCAAACTGGCAGCTAGTCAACATGGATGCCACATAGAGTCAAGGTGGCGGACCTACATTCGAATAAAGAAGGAATATACACCGATGGGGTAGTTGTAGAGTTGGTTGACATTAATGGAAGACCCCACAAATCATGGGACATGTTGTAGCGTTGTTGCAGAGGTTTGCAGCTCGAGGTCTGGAGGACAACTAAGAGCCAGCTAAAATTGATTGAGGAGATCTAGGTAGATGAAGAAAACAACAAGATTGATCTTGGTGCTTGACCAAGAAATCATTTGATAAGGGAAAAAGAATATCGCCAAAGATAGAAGGCATGATCATGAAGGTGTGCTAATGGTGGAGTTATACAGTTAGCTGTCTGGGTGAACAGATCAGGCAAGATCTAATTGGATTTGGTTTTCGTCGAGGATGATGAGGAAACCCTAAGCACC
Source organism: Cryptomeria japonica (assembly GCF_030272615.1). Classification (NCBI taxonomy): domain Eukaryota; kingdom Viridiplantae; phylum Streptophyta; class Pinopsida; order Cupressales; family Cupressaceae; genus Cryptomeria; species Cryptomeria japonica. Next base: position 44,212,966 of record NC_081412.1, on the reverse strand, counting down.
TAGATTTAAAATAGGCTTTTGGCGAGAAAACTAGACTATAAATATGTAGGCCAAAGAAATAGGTAAATTGTTGTTGAATGGAAGAAGAGAGTGTCTTTGCGAAGTGATTGAGTGTTACTTCTGCATGTGAGAGAAAATCAGTCAAGTGCTCAATGCATACCTGAGAAGAGAGACTAAAAGTGAGGGTGAACCAGGTTGAAGTATTCAACTGACATCATCATAGAACCAGTAGTGGTTATATCGATAGAGCATAAGTGAAGAGAGTTGCAAAGAAGGCAGACAATGGACTGGAAGAGTGTAGTACCGATGAATAGCGGAACAGTGAGGAGGAGATCTAATTTAGAGGTATGGTTCCAACAACTTGAAAATGCTCCAAGTTGCTCACTTGCTCAACTGGCAACCCAATCCCTTTCAAAAGAGATTTTCCCAACAAGACCTCACACCTTGAAAAGAAACAGATCAATGTCTCATTTCTATTTTTTTCATCCGCATAACCCCCCACTGAGACATTTTACAAAGGCTATCAACTTTGGTTTGTCAACCTCACAAGCAAAGTGCTCAAATGGCTCACACCCCTCCAAAATGGTTCTACAAGTCCATAAAGACTCAAATAAAGTTTATTAGGATCTAAAAACCTCCAATGATGGTAAAAAACCCTCATATTTGGTTGATCAAGTCTCAAAGGGGTCAAAGTGCAAAATGGCTATTCTAGCCAACTAGCCCTCAAAAGTGATTTTTTGGTTTCTCTCCTAAAAACTACAAATGAAAAAGCAATTTTATTTTATATTAAACATTAACAAACTAGAACAACACTTTTTCCAAAAGGGTTTGATCTGGAACCTCCTACAAATACCATTTCTAGTAAACCCTCAACTAGGCTAAATGGGGCTAAATGAGCACTTTAACAAAGGAAATACCCTCCAAACCTGAATTTTCTCAAGGGAATAAATTTTAACACCTTGGGGTATCCAAATAAGCACCAAATACTGATTTATAGCTTCTGGTTTGCATTAAAACTAAAGTTATGGGGATTGTTCATGAATTTTTTTCAATTCCCACAACCAGTCACATAGAGATGCCTAGCCAGATTTTAATAAAACCTCACCCAAACTGCATCCTTTCAGTCTAAAACCTTTTGTATATTAAAATAAACTCCCAAATCCTCCATTTTTACAAGTTTTATAATTTTCCCATGGTGTATTTGGAAGAAATGGGAAATTGAAGTTGAAGCCCTAGGAAAGGGCACTTTTCCGGGGCTGTTTGGATCTGTTACAACTTTTCTCCCTCAATAATCCACCTCCAGAACTCTGATTGGACTCAAAAGAAATTTATTTAACCCCTCTAACTCCCCATTAAATAATTTTTCAGTTTTGAGGTCTTGAAATTCCGTACCAACCAAAAGAACAGCAAATTTTCTGGAAAATACAGTTTTTTTATTGATTTCAAATATCAAGTTTTACGAATTTTGACCACAACCCCCACACGAGTTTTTTGAGGAATTTTATAGTTGTACGAACATTTTAAAACTTATTTTAGATGGTTATGAACATTGGGAAACCAATTACAACAACTTTTTGAAAAGTTGCTTTACAAATTGACAACTTTGTCAATTTTTGACAATTTTTTGACAATTTTTGCATTTTGCCAATCAAACTAATTTTATCATCAACCTAGGGACCTAAACACATTGAAATGGATATAAATAGACCAAAAAAACCTTGACTCCCTAATTCTACTCATCCTAAGTCCCTTTGACCATAGTTGACCATAGGGTTTATAATGCACCCTAGGCCATTAGGCCTTACAAAATGGATAATTAGGACCTTATTACAAAACAAAACATAAAAAAAGGATTCTTTGATCCTTCCCAACACCTTGTTATCAAAATCATTAATTTTTCAATCAATAAATTATGAAATTGAGGCTTGTGCCCCTGCACCACGATCCAGCAAAGCAAAAGGAGAGTAGAGGTGAACCAGTGGAGTTTACCAGTAGTGAAATGGCATGAGAAGTGTACTGATGTAGCAGAGAAGGTATCTCACTGGCAGAGTAAGGCATATGCAATGGTTGCAAGATTCACTTGTAATAAGATAACTACTTTTTCAATTGATGTTTTCATTGTGATCACTGAGTTGTACCTCGGTGTAGGGGTTGTATCCCATTAACAAGTTAGGGGTTGGTGCTCCTTGGGTTGGTGCCCTAAATCAGTGGTTGGTGCTCCTTGGGTTGGTGCCCTAAATCAGGGTTGTAGCTCCTTGGGTTGGTGCCCAAAACATTGTAACCGAGTTTTCATTGTGAGGTTGGATTTGGAGTAGTAGACTCCAACAGCATTGCTCACCAAGGTTTTTCCCATCTCGGTTTTTCCTCGTATATGCTGGTGTTATGTGATTTCCTCTTGTGTGATTTCATTTGTGTTGGTCTCCCCACTAACCGGTAAGTCTGCATTGTGTTAGATCTCATTACGGGTATACACACCTAGGATAGCTAAAGGGAAAAAGTTTGAGAACCACTGATTCACCCCCCTCTCAGTGGTGCATTGTGTGTAACAATATATATATATATAGAATGTGATAGGAACAAGACATACATGTTTCATTAATCAAATAGCTATAAATTTGGTGGATATAGTCTTTGGTTATAATAGAACACTTTGACTCTTACACAACAATTTAATCTATAAATTTTGAATGCTCTCTTACCAATTGCCTCTCTAATATTAGATGACCTAGTTTCCCTCCTAAAACTCTCCTTATCGTACACAAGGTATGTACATGTATCCATGCCAAATTTTCAATTTTTCACTATTATAGTCTTTAGGTACCAAAAAGTTAAGAATCCATGTGTAGTTAGGATTAATTCATCTATGACTCTATGGTTGTAAGTATAAAGCTTTGTCCACCTGTGTGACATTCCACAAAAAAAATTGATGAGATATTGTAAATTATTAAACAATTTTAAATAAAAGTCTTCCTTCTAATGAAGGACCTTTATACAAGGGTACTAAAACTACACATGTTAATAGTTTTCAAATGAAGATACCCTAAAATGAAACACTAGCGGGTTTATATAAATGTATTATTTACTAAAAAAATTATGTTTTAAACGAAAGTTACATATGGGAAAGAGACTTTGAATGATAGATCTTTGATTGAAGATCCTTCATTAGAAGGGCCTAAATTAGAACCTTCCTATATGGCCCTTTAAGTTTTTGACCACCTCATTTTTATCTAAGCTTGTGTCTAAATTATAATTAATTTGAATTAAATTTTTAATAATTAAAACATAATAATTAGATATCAGTGTTAATAATCTGTGTGTGAAAAATAAAAAATTACTTATTTATAGCATCTTATAATTCTTAATGGTTTGTTTTCTATAAGTAATAGAAACTAAAATTTTGGGTAAAAATTGTTGGTTTGAGTGTCCCGCTTATGAAAAAAAGTAAGAGACGTCATGAGACATGTCTAAAAGTATCTATCATTAATACCAATCATAGTAATCACCATAAACCTTTCTTATGTCAAATATCCTTAATATATTGTGGTTATGGCATCTAGCAAAAAACCTGAGTGGTTCACCACCCAAAGTAATGGTTTACCCACATCCATCATTTCATCCACCTATAACCTCAACACACAATCATTCTTGTCATGTAATCCCAACCATTGTGCAATATTCTATATATTTTGGCACCTTTTTTATTTTCCATTGTATGCCTAAAGTGCATATTTCATCTTTATGAGAAAAATGTAAACTCAATCATATGCCAAGATTTACTCCAATGCCTTTATGCACATTTTCTCCCTCCATGAAATTGACTTCTTATATTCACATAACCAAGACCCTCTAAATACACTATAAATAATTGTCTTTAGTTTCTACTTGTTGTAGGACTACAAACTAACTATATATTCTCCTATGTTAAACTCCTTAGGTAGCACAATCTTTGAACCCCTAATCACAAGTTAGGTATGAGTGGTAGAACCACCCTTTTGGTTGTGAGATATAATGGTCACCACTCTATCCTTTACATTCTCTCTAGCTCTAGATTTCTTTCAACCCCTCCTAGGTTATAAACATCATCCTTTGCGTAACACTAATACATTTACTCCTCATTGGCCAACACATTGCCAAGTCATAACTCATAGCCTCTTTTTATGAGTCTTCTCTTCCTTTTTTTCCTTCCCTCTTTTCTTTTGGGGATTAGTCCATTTGTAAAGACATAGACGTTCTAACTTGAATAAAAGAATGATTACTCTTTATTCTTTAAACAAATATATAATTCATTTGTTTCTCTCTCTAATCATTCCATAATCACATAATGTCATTTCATATGCGAGTTCAATAATAGAAATTCACAAGTCTATATTTATTAAGAGATATAATATAGTATTCTTACAACATAGGGTACTCTTTTCATAGTATTTCAATCATACTATACATCATTCATAATTTCATTACATAACTTAGGCATTCAATTATCTTAAGCTTAAATATACATATAAATGATAAATAACACAATAAGGGATGAGATTTGTCCTTTTATCTCCAATCCTTTTTTAAGTATTTAACCGGTGACTGAGAGGGGGGGCGAATCAGTTAAAGCAATTTACTTATAATTCAACCAATCAAAATAACCGATCTGCAACTATCCTTTGCATAGTCTTAAACATTGTGTAAATCATGAAAGCAAATAACATCATAGAAAAGAGATTTGCATGCACACATAATTATCATATAACATAGGTAATTATACATCAAAACTCTTAGTTAGAGGGAGAAAACCATGGTGGGGATAACCCACATTCTCTCTTACTGTAGTGAAGAAAGATGCCCTGTTAAGAGCTTACAATCTATTCTTTCTGAGAACATCACCTTGTTAGGAGTGACTCGTATCTACTTAAGAATACCTTAGAACCTATTAAAGTTCACCTTTCTAGAGGATTTTACAACTTCATATTGAAGTGACTCTGTTAAGAGATTTTACATGAAGAACCGGTTAAGGTTCACCTTGTTAAGGGATTTACAATGCTGCAATTATTAGAAGGCAACAAAGATGATTGATCTATCTGATGACACTACCTTTGTCTCCTAGATCTGCTCTACATGCTCTATTCAACTAATTAGTGTCAACTTCACCGATTCATACCTGTATCTGCTATACTCTATTATGCTCCCCATGTGTTCACTTTCACTAATATCTTTTCACATGAACAACAACTTAATTAGAATGAATTGTGCAAATATATTAGCCTTTGGTTCTGGTGCTAACTTTCCCTCCAAAACATCAGATTCAAAATTATGTTACCGTTCCTTAAATTACTCTGCAAAAATCATTCCAAGAATATCGGTCAAGACAGTCGTTCATGTCAATAAGTTTGTCAGTTGACTGGAGAAGACTGCCAGTTTAACTGGATGTCAACTGGGCATTTCTTAGTTTGTCGATTGAGACTCTTGTTATGTTGGAGTACTGATCAAATTCTGCATAACCGGTTACCTCTTGTATACCGATCTCTTATCTACTTATTTGAAACCTCCTGTGTGCTGATCTATTCATTTCTTAGCCAGTTGACCTCCTATGTGTCGATCTACTCACACTGCTTACCATGTCTATGCATTACTTAGCCAGTCTATACTCTATTTAGCTAGTTAACCTCTATATACCGGTATACTCACTGTCGATAGGAATAAGAACTCTTAGTCTTTACCGTTTATCCTTTACTTCTTTGCCGATGGACTGTGAAGACTTAGAAGATGATGTTGCCAACAATGACAACCATTTCATTCACCGGTCATACAAAATGCACCAAAATGCCAACAAACTCCCCCTTTGGCATTGGTGGCAAACACTACAAAAATGTGCCAGTTTTGGCCCTTGTTTCTGCCTGTTACTTACAATGTACAAATCTCCAAAACTCCCCCTTTTACCATCAATGGCCAAGACTACACAAAATAATTTATCTAAGTAAAGAAAAAATTTCTTTGAAATTTTCTTGAGCTGCTATCAAAGAGGGTTCCCATGAAGGCTTTACCTATTTTATGGTGGTGAAGTGTCCATAGAAAACTGCAACAAAATTCTCCATATCATCAACTAATTTGCAGTCAAATTCACTTATGAGGCATTCTACTTATTTAATGTTCATTTTCATAAAATAAATAATTGGTGACAGATAGCACTATATCTCTAACAAACTAAGACCTCGTTTGTCCTCTTCTTCTTTCAACCTTTTGATTTCATGATTGAGTAGTTTGACCTTGCCACTAAAAGTTGATGTTGAACTGGTAAGAGGATCAAAAGACTTTATCAGATCTTGAATTTCTCTTTGAGTCTAATTTCTTTTATCTTCGAGATCACTGATGAAATTGGTAAAACTTGAAGATTTGACCAATAATTGGCCAACTTCCTATAGTATATTTTTAACCTCTTCTATTCGGGTGGAGAGGGAAACTTTTCCAACTGATATTTGTTCCATTAGATTTTCTCCTCTCTTTGACTCATATTGCCTTACTGCAACCTTCTCCAGATCGGTTGCCTCTGAATCGATTGTTGTTACAAGAGTGCCCAACTGATCAATGATGGGTGCATTATCATCAACAACAATGTTAGGAATTAGGTCTGATAGAATTGTCTTGGCAAAATTGAGAATTCTTGCCTTCTTTTCCTTTGCTCTCAATTTAGCCTTTTCAGCTTGAATTTTTAGTTTTTCTAAGACTTTCATCAATTGATTGGGAGTCATTTTCTTTATATTAATGACCGATTCTTCCTCTTCTTCCTCCTCTATTTCATCTTCCTTCTCTATAGTCTCAACCTCAGAGCTGGCTATAGTGGTGAGTTTTACTTTCTCCTTTTCACTTTCCTCTACTAAGTCTAACTTTCTGTTTGTTGGAGGAGTATCCATCACTACTTTCTTATCCTCTTCTTTCTTCTCTTCCTCTTTGCCTTTTTCTGATAGAATAAGATTTGGTGTCAATAAAGTTCTGTGGGGTGTATCTTCATAAGGAATGTCTTCAAATGTCACTTCATCTTGATCAGGATGCTTAGTTTGATTAGCTTCCTTCATCGGTGTAGTATGAACCAGTTTCACGACATCCTTTGTCAGATTGGGAATGTCTGACACAACATTTCCTATGATCTCATCAACTGAGAAAACATCAAAACCTTTAGTAGAGCCTTTTTCTTTACCTTTCCCTTTGTCAAGGGTAGTTGCACTCTCATCCTATTTGCTTACATTTGTTGTTTCTTCTTCAGCTTTCTTTTTTTGATTCGTGATTGTTTTCCATAAAGCAACACTTTCTTCATGTACTACTTCAACTTCACCTACAACCACTCTCCCTATTCTATTTATTATCTTAAAATGTTGAATGCATGCTTCAACCACTAGTGAAGCTTGATCAAGATCTAGATCATGTTGCACTTCCATGAGTGCTTTTATCCTGTGCTCTTTCTCAATAGCTAGAGCTATTTTCCATCTCCCTTCAATTTGATCCTGAAAATATGAGGGAATTATTCCATATAATTCGTTGAGAGTTCTACAAAACTTGTGCAAGTTCCAAATCAGGGCTTCTTCAATTTTCCTTTGGTCTTCTTCATTATTGAGAGAATATGTTTTCCCAACACTAGACATACCTCCAAATTCTTTGATCCCATGGACCAATTCATCAATTGTTGGAGCTATGTTTCTTCCACTTCTTCTGACCTCTTTAATCTCCACATATGATTGAGTGTCAGTGTTATCACCCTCTTTTTTATCCTTTTTGGGCTTCTTTCCTTCACTCTTCTTCTTTCTGGTATAAGTTACTCCATCGGTCCATCTTTACTTGGTGAAGATACAAGAGTGCCTATGTCCTTTTATTTTGTATATGTTGTTGGCTTGGTAGTTGTAGTCCCCTTGGGTTTTTTTTTTGACCTGTTAGTTCTTTTCACCTATTAGTTCTTCATCTTTATTAGTTTGGCCCCTATTTTTTCACTGGTACAGGTGGAGGTAGTGGCACCAGATGCTTCATCTCCATATTTTTTGTCAAGGGTATCAATCATTCTTCTTACTTTTCTTTTCATGATTGGCACCTGAAGTTCCTATTTTATTTTGGAGCTTGCCTCCTCACAAGTTCCAAATCTCTTTGCCTTGTGGTCTACCGGTTTGGACAGTAGCATGTTTACATGAATTTTAACAATGTCTGTTGCAACCTCATAACCCATAGGTGGAACCCAAAAGGTTCTTGGTTGAACCGCTTGAATGATGCAACGATCTATCTACAAGAAATAAAATATTGTCTTTGTACTTTTGCACAATACCGATTGGTATTCTTTCCCTTTTGTGCATCCTGATTTGAAATTCCTTAAAATATACCCACATAGTTTCACCAAACCTATCTCCTAGATCCCTAATCATTTCACCTATCTGAACCATGATAGGTTTTTCTTCAGACCATACTATATTACCCTTACTGGTGTTATCACTGATTAAAATGGGCTTTTCTTTTCCCATGATCGGCTGTGATTTGTTGAAATTTTTGAATAGGGTGTAATTCCATATGCTTCAGCTTTGTTCTAGACTTCAAGGTTTAAGGGTTTTTGATTTTAGATCCTCTTGTGTTTGTTTTAAACCCTCTGGTTTCTAATCTTTCGTTACTTTATTCACTTAAGTAATGGGTCATGGGGTCGTGGGAAGTGTCCCCCCTTGTTGTTTGCCTAGGTGGTCATGTTAATTAATTGGCAAATTTATGCCTTGTATATTTTCTCCTAAAGTTGTCGGGCCCAGTAACTAGTGCGCATCTCGCGGATGGATCCACAGCTCGCGTTATTTCGCTAGGCGAAGTTGCGCGTAGTTTAAAACCAGCGAAGTTGTGAAAACCACATGGCACGCCACATAGACGCTCCAGCTAGTTGTTGGCAGCGAGTAAAATGGTGGCACGTGGCACAATTCACAACAGTCAGTGGGTCGGGATTGAAGGCTAAAAGACGGGCCCCAAAGGTGAGTCAGGTCGCAGATGATGATGACCTGGAGGATACAACTGTTAAGAAGAAAGTGGGGTCCCGTGGTTTCCTTTTGGTGTATAACAGAGTGACAAGTCAGCTCCGAAGGTGACTGGATGCCAGTTGTTCATAGTGAATCAGCGGGCCCACCCCTCCCGAGAGCCTTTTTAGATGATTAAATGCCAATCAACTTAAGAGATGATCCGACGGCCCACGCTATTTCACAAGGGTAAGATGCTCATTCTTTATACCCCGCAAAATAGCAAGAATGCATGAGAGCCGTCCACGTGTCATGATGATGACCTGGACGATACAACTGTTAAGAAGAAAGTGGGGCCTTGTGGTTTCCTTTTGGCATATAACAGAGTGACAAGTCAGCTCCGAAGGTGACTGGATGTCAGGTGTTCATAGTGAATCAGCAGGCCCACCCCTCCCGAGAGCCTTTTTAGATGATTAAATGCTGATCAACTTACGAGATGATCCGACGGCCCACGCTATTTCGCAAGGGTAAGATGCTCGTTCTTTATACCCCTCGAAATAGCAAGAATGCATGAGAGTCGTCCACATGTCCAGCGACACGTGGTCTAAGAAGAAAGTGTGGGCCCATCAAGGTGGAACCGGCAAGTAAAATGAAGACATGTGGCCAGCATTAAGTCGAATGCAAAGGAAGTTTCAAGGCTAATGGTTGGGTGCCACGTGCTATCATATAGCCAATAGAGAAGCGGGACCCAGTGCGAAGCCAAAATTGTTAGTTAATCTAACGCTCGATCAAGTTTCTTTTGATCGAACGGTCAACGCTATTTTGTAGGACTAAGCTACCCGATAGTTATGCTTCGTGAAATTGTGAAAGAGCAAAATGAAACACTTGTAGGAACGTTGTGACCCATTGGAGCGAAAATACGAATTCTTGTATGAATTCAATTTTGAAGGGACGACCGAAGCATGCAGAATCAATGTTGTAGTTAAGGCCCAGAGTACAAAATTTGATTTCCTATCAACTGGGTGAAGATATCTTTTAAAGGATTTTGCAGAAGAGCAGATACAAGTTATTTTCTTCAAGTATAGAGCAAGTCAGTTCAGTTGTAGAGCAAATTCCTTCAAGCGAAGAAATAGGTTCTCTCATATTCTTGTGTAGCAATTCTTGTGTAGTGTTTTAAATAAGATAATTGATTCATCACAGAATTGTTCAGGAGTGGTATTCATTACTTACGTTTTCAAAATGGCTCCTAAAAGAGAATTTTCTGGTAAAGTTAACTATTCAGAGAGGAGTGTCTATGATGATTTTTTGGAACAGTTGACGTTGTCAACTAATCAGGCTTCAAAGGCAAAAGAATTAGTACCCAAAACTCCCCGTTTAAAAATAGGAGAAGGATTATATGAAAAGGGTAACTGGTTGAGAGACCCATAGGTTGGATTGTCTAGGTTGGGGTTGTTTAAAGTTGGATTCAGAATGAGAAATTCTCTTGCCCCACAAAACTGTATCTAGGAATTAGATGTCGGGAAATTAGTTGTCCCAAGGGTATTCATGGACACAGATTTTCTGACCCAAATTGCGCTCAACTATGATCCAGTCACAAGGAGCATTCGGGATGTAAATGGGAAAACCCTTGTTGAGATTAATGCTGAAGAGTTCAGGACAGCTTTTGGGCTTAATGAATTCACCAATTTTTTAGAACCTATAAATTTCACATCATTGGCCCAAATTTACGGTGCACAGAGGAGTCATCTCAGGAGTGGGCCTCTCAAGGAGTTTTTTGTGAAAATAGGAGGGTTAACAGTTGTAGGACCCAACACTCAAGAACCCTTTTCATTAAGTATGTTCACCCTGAGGGCTAAAGGAATGTATTGGGAACTTTGCCAAGTTTCGGGAGAAGATGTTGAAGTAAATATGTTGAATCATTACTTGTTAATGATTACTCAGATTTTGAATCCTTCTCTTGCAATAACATTTGATTATGCCTCTTTCATTGCTGATGCTATTCATGGAGGATTAATAGGAATCAAGAATGGAAAGGTGGATAGGCCTTTCAGATGGTACTCACTCCTAATGCATCTTTTTCTCTTCAAAGGTGGTGATTACTTTGCCAGTGGACTAGACCTTGTTAAGGAGAAGGAAGGAGAAAAAATGCCAGTACAATTATGGAGTACTGTGTTGTCATGGGACAGAGAGGATGCCAGTTTTTTGAAGTTTGATAAGTATTTTGCATCCAAGATACAGACTCTCCTCTACTCTGAAAACCCAAGAATCCCCAAAGTTCTTCTGGAATTCATAAGACCAAAAGAATTCACAAAGAACATAAAAATTGTTCATAACTGGGGTGACATGTATTTGTATCCAATCTCCACAGTTTTTAGAGTTTTTGGTTTCAGGGGCACCCCATTTTTGTTACCTTACCAGGTCCCTCTCAAAGTGGGAATCACGGAGATCCTTAGACAAATTAGTGGCTTGCAAGAGGCAGAGTTGACAGGCAGGGGCAAAGGGACTATTTTCCCTGCAGCTACCATAGCTCACCAATTTGTAATAACAAAAGGAGGCTGGAATTGCTTTGAGGATTTCCTCAAGCCTTATCATTTGTCCATTGCAGTGTCCAAGTGTGTTGATCTAGAAGACTTCTTCAATGGTATGTTTAGGAAGAAGGTAGCATGCAGAGGTAGGCCTCATCAGAAATGAGTTTGATCTAGATGAGCAGGAGCTAAGGAAAGAGAAGTGGGTGGCTTATAAGAAAGCCTTGGATTTTGTGCATCAGTTTGATGCCAGCTATGACCCATTGTCTAGCTTTTTCCCACTGGAAGAGAAAATAAAGTTTTTGATTGTTTGTTTTGAAGATGTGATGCAGACATTGAAGGAGAAGAGGGAAGTTGTAATCAAGAGCAACCCTGAGAAAGCCAGAATGATCCTAAGCAGGTCAGTTTCCAGCAAAGCAATCCCTCCTGGTGATTATACACTGCATAAGAAATCCAGTTATAGTGTGTTGGTGCCTACAACAGGGGAGCCCTCTACCTCCAAAGGAAAGAGGAAGATACAAGATGTCATTGACATCCAAGAGAGCCCAAAGAAGCAAAGGGTGGGGAAAGAAGTACAATCAGATACACCTTTGTATTCCCCATCCCAATCCCCTATCCATATAGGAAATGAGCAAACAGCAACTGAGCAATTCCTTCAGTTAGGTAGTCTAGGGGAAATTGCATACACTTATGATGAAGTGGAGGAAGGAATGCCAGAAGAACCCGTCGCTGCTGAAATGGATATCACCACCACTGAACTTATAGGCCAGGAGTGGGATCCTGAGATAAGACAGGCAAGTAGTGCCTTTTTAGCTGATAACAATTTTGTCACATCAGAAGCATTTATGCAGTTTATATGGAAACAACACATAGATAAATATAATGCTAGATGTGAAACAAGAAAGGCTAAGAAGCCTAATAAAGATCCAGTCCTGGTGGAAGAATAAATAAAGCAAGAGATGATGGAAGAATTCAAAACCATCACCCCTAAGTAGGGAAGAGATATGGTAGCACAAGCTGGAGTGCTTATCTTACCTGAATGGGATATTGCAGATGCCCTGGTATTAGATGCAGTGAGAAAAGAGACTAAACCTATGGAAGGGGTTACTTTCAATAAGGATAATGCTGCACTCGTCATGTGGTCTCTCAAGAGAAATGAGAGTAAGAAAAGAAAAGACACCCCAGGGTCAAGTTACCTTGGTGGAATGATGGTGAAGAGAGTGCAGAGTACAGGGGTAGTAGAAGCTACTAGCACTGTTTTAGAGACTGCAAAATTTAGTGTTGCAGTAGTAGAGAAGGAAGCCAAAGAGAAAGAGGCCCTCCAAATTAAGCTGGAAATAGTTTTGAAGGCTTATAACAATGCCAAGGAGGAGGTAAGGGGTAAGGATAGCATCATTGCCAAGTTGCAGAGCCAGTTGACTGGACAATACCATCAAGGTGAGTCTTCAACACTAATGATTTCCTCTTCTCCTGCAAGACCTCCACCTACCAGCCCTATCATTGAGTTTCCACCATCTCCAACACCCTCCAGCTCTCAAGTGATTGAAATCACTCCCCAAGAATTAGAAAATTTGAAACAGGCTCAGGCCTTATATGCAAAGAAATATGAGGAGAAAGTAAAGGCTACAATTTCCAGTTTTGCAGATACAATAAATGCCTCATTGCTCTACAACAATATAGGTAAAATTATGGAAATATGGAATGAGCTCAGGAGAGACAAGGCCATTCTGATGCCTATTTTTGACAGATGGAGGCCTAGGGAGCAAGATTTAGAGTTTATGTGTGTATCCTGCGATGAAGCAAGGGCCAATCCCATCATTAAATCCACTTCTGATGTCGCCAAAATCTTAGTACAATTAGCAGCAGAGGTGGATAATGTGGATAGGAAGGTTAATCTGTGCAAGAAGGAATACACTGACCAAGTTTTTGAGTTGCTCCTAGGAGTTTTTGCTAGCCCGGATCAGTTAAAGGACAAACAAATGTGGCTTAAGGAAATGGAAGCTAAATTATCAGCAAGAGTTAAAGGAATTATTGATTTAGATGATGCTTCTTTCTTTGTTTTGACAATTCAAGAGATAGAGAAAATTAAGTCACATTATGGTTTTCTCAATTCAGAAGTCAACAAAATGAGAAATTCTTGGAAAAAGTTGACTAAGACTAAAGATAAAGTGATTAATTTCTCATGGCCGACAGAAGAGGTGTATGGTGAGTGGACAATTAAATATGCCACCCATGATCCAGAATAGTTGGAGAGTGCCCCTAAAAAGGTAGAAGAGGTTGCAACTGATCAGCTTGTTGAAGAAACTACAGAGGCCAAAAAGAGCTTGTAACGGCTTTTGCGAAAAGCTTGTAACCTCTTTATTTTGAAAGAAATGATTGTAACAAACTCTCCTCGAGAATTCCAAAGCTTTGTGCATCCATGTTGTTATAAATGGATACCAGGACTATAGGAAAAGAGATCGCAAAGAATTGTAAGAAAATGCTGCAGAAATTTATCTGAGCTTTTCTATGTCCAATGGAGAATCAAAAATTTCTTGTAATATTTCTTGAACTAAATATCAATATACAGACCATCGGTTTTGAGTAAAGCTTTGTGTTGTCTTCAAGTGTGTTCATGAATTTGTTTACTGCTTTCATTCTGAATAATCCAGCGTTGTTCTGTTTGAATGGAATTGCAAAGCAATTTTAGTGTTCTTTAGCTTTTCTCTTTAGGAGGGAAATTAAAGATGCGGGGATCACTCATACCGGTAAACTCTTTTGGAAGAGCCTTTGAATTTTGATGATCATAGATTAATTTGGAATGCGTAAATTCTTGTAGGTGTCAGGCATATACAAGGATTAATAGAAACCAAGCCAATGGGAAACATAAAGATGTTTTGTTTGAGGAGTCTTATTTGAGTTTAGATGACTTTGTGACATTGGATAAGGCACTAGTATTGATTGAAGTTCTTTATTGCATGTTTTGTTGATCAAAATGTTGAATTTAAGTATAATTACCATTATTTGTTTTCAATTGATTTCAAGGTGAATAGATCCACTGGTTTTCTGGACTGGTTTGTTGTGGGTCTATGTTTGAAAGTGTGAATTCAATTCATAAAGGTATACCCACCTGGGCTCTTAGTAGGCCCGAAGTGTAGAAGGTTTAATCAAACCTTGTCATATGTTGTCTTGAGAATTTCCTTATCTTTGATGTCTCTTCTGCACTAAGTTTAAATCATATTATTTTAAGGATATTAAAGGGAATCAGATTTTGAAGACAACAAAAGTGGCAACTCTGCTGGGGACAGTTATAATAAAGATATAAACACAGATCTGTGCCAAGACTTGTAAAGAAAATTGTTGTGTGTTTGTGGATAAGACTGCTTGTTTTCATTTTTCCCATAGTTTTGTGGGTGGCGAGTCTGTTACTTTTGAACCAGTCCTTGTGAGATACAAATTTTCTAAAAGGAAGACAAGTGAGATGCAAGGAACAAAAAACACAAGATCATTCATGAAGAAACATCCCTATGAAACTTTGCAAGAAGGTCTGCCAGAACAGTCACGGAGAGGCCAGAAGAGATCTGTGTTGCATGAGCCATCAAATGTTGCTTGGGTGCAGAAAAACAATAATACTGGTAAGATGCCTGATCAACCTATCTATGCAAAGTCTAATTCATCTTCCAGAGATTCAGAGCATGATATTTTAGGTTTCCATTCAGGATTGTTTGGAAATATTGATGATGCACCTATTTTAAATCAAGATCTATCTCATGCTAGTGTTTCTGCAAAAGATAGAACCAGTTCAAATGCAATTAGGCACTCTGTTCCTAGGACAATTGATGGGAACATCAGTCTGATAGACATAGATCAAGTTAATGCATCAAACTCTGAAGAAAACTTCCCTGATGAGGATAAAGTGTCACAAGAGATTGAAGATTTAAATAGAAGAGTCCATCATTTAATATCCTTAAGAGCCCAAAGGAGGCAAATAAGGAGAAGGAAGTTAAAGCCAAACTAATGGAAAGAGATAGGCTTCTTAGACAGATAGCTGATCTTGAAGTACTTGCTAAAGAGAAAGAAAAGAGTGACGAGGAAGGCCCTGTGATTAGAGAAATTTTAATCCCCAAAACTAAACAAGTTTGTAAGTCAGTAGCCCAGCCAACTAGGGAAGTATTTAATGACTCCCAGTTTCCTAAAGCCACTCTAGACAAAGGAAAACATAAATGGGTAGATGATGGAGTAGAATCTAAAACTACAGAAGAGATCTCTCATAGGATTCTAGCACATGAGAGAGAGATGGAAAGGATGAGGAAGGAAAAGGAAAACCTCCAAATGGAACTGGAAAAGGCTGAGTTAGAAGCAGCGAATCAGGAAGTAAAAAGAAAGATTAATTACTTAAAGGCTCCCCCTATTACATTCCCATCAGAAGATCTTAGCAAGCCTAATCCCCAACACATTTCCTTTCCTCAGGTTAATACTCAACCTGTAGTACATGCTAATATTGCCTCAGTAAGCCAAATACCCATGAATAAACAGTACACCCAAGCACCTCAATCTCCAATCCTGAAAGCTAAAATGACCATGGGAAATAATAGTGCTATTACCCCTTTTCAAAGAAGGCCAATCAATCTAGAACAATATAGGCAATTGTTTTTTGATGGGATCCTGGGATATCCAAATCATGTTCCCACTGAGTTAAGAGACAGACTCCATAAATTTGCTGGGAACAATGCAATTAGTGCTGAGGAACATCTGAAATATTTTGGGGATCTAATAAACGATTATGAGATAGTAGATGAAGATGTTATTATGAAACTGTTTGTTCAATCCCTGGTTGATGATGCAAGAGATTGGTACAGAGGTCTTCCAGTAAATAGCATAGGTTCATGGGAAGATTTTTAAAATTGTTTTCAAGAACAATATGGTGACAAGACTAATGTGAGCTTCATGCTAAATGAGTTCAACAATATTAGAAAATCTGAAAATGAAATGGTCACTGATTTCAATGCCAGATTCCAGAAAACCATGCACAGATTGTATCAAGTGATGAGGCTAGATGATAATATGTGCCTTAATACATATTACAATGCATTTGATTCCAAAATGGCCTATATCTTGAGAGATAAAAATCCCCATAACCTGAGAGATGCTTTTAGAATTGCCATAAATGTAGAAAGTAACAGAAAAGCATCTAGAAAATTATGAAGAAGGACAGATGGTAGATTATGGCAGGAAACCAAACAGCAACCTAACAAAGTTACTAAAGAGGATGATAAAATAGAGAAATTGGTTACTGCTATGAAAGATTTGACTGCTAAGGTTAACAAAAATGATAAGCCTCATTATAACTGGCAAGATAGACCTCCTAGATTACATGATATGCCACATAATACCAATTGGAAGGATGGTAAACCCCAAATTGAGAAGCCCAAAATTGCCCAAAGTCAAGACACACCGGATCCTTTGAAAGGGAAAACTGTTCACAATATAGAAAATACTCCTTGGTGTATTGCTTGTGATGGACCACATTCTCCTCATCAATGTGCAGTGGCTCAAGCTCTGGAAGAATCTATGAGACCAGAAGCGGAGCCTGACATTAATATGTTTGAAACCATCGTAGAAAGTGATGAGGAATCCGTGCAAAGTGAATACAGTGATGTGCTGGATAGTGAAAAGCTAGTGCAAGGATAGTTAGCTTTAGGTTGGCATCCTACATTGAATGTGGTAACAATTGAAGATGAAGAGGTTCATCTTAGGAGGCCTAGTGAGGAAGAAGTTAGAAATCTCACTAAGGCTGCAATTGCCAAAGCAAAACATAACTATAATCTGAGAAGCACCAAGAGAGACATTGATCAAGGTGAGTCAGGCTCTATGTTTGTAAAAGAAGTTACAAAAAAGGGGGCATCAAGCAGTGCTACTACTATTCCTACGTCAATCAAGAAAAAGAGGAGCAAGTTAAAGAAGTACCTAAAGGAATAGATGATAAAAATGTTGGTAATGTACAAGGAGCAGAGACAGTGAAAAGGGCGAGTCAATTCAGAATAGAAAAGGTTAGGGTTAGTACTGAAAAATGTAATAATTCTACATTTGATATGGCCCAAGATTTAACTCAAATGAAAGTCACTGTTCCATTAGTAGAATTGCTAAAGATTAAAGAACATAAGGATGTAGCTTTGTCTTTATTCTCTAGTATATCTGATAGTGACACAATATTACCCACTGGTTTAGCTAAAGTTGGAAAGGATCAAGAGTTCCGAACCCCAGAGGTTTATGTTGGAACCACTATCACTCAGGAGCCTTCTCAGGTAGATCCCTTCTATGTTACTTTGCTAGTCAATAACCGGTTGATTAAAAATTGCATGATAGAAAAATATACATACTAGTAGTGAGCCATATTTGAAAGATTGCTTCTTGTCCTTCTTGATTCTCTCCATGTTTACCAGAAATTGGCTTCTGATCATCTCATAGATATCATAAGTAGAATCCTCTTTAATGATTCGATAGGCAACATGTATGGTACTGCTCGACACAACATTCATCTGGCTTAATTGATAAACCCTATAAACCCACACTGCAGAAGTAAATCTTACTTCAGCATCCTCAATATGAGTGATTGTCATTTCTCTACTATCACATTGAGATTTGGTTAACCGGGTGACTTCAGTTGATGAAATTGTTCTTAGAGTTAGCTCTTCACTAGTTGTGCTAAACCATATCACTCTTCAAATCACATCCTTTAAAATCTTGATCAGTACTTGAGATTCCAAACACAAAAATTGATCATGTACTCTACTTAATACATACCTAACCCAGTTGACATGAAACTGATCGGGAAAATCAACTGCATTTGACAAACCCTTGGTCTTCAGAGGTAAATATTCTTCCTTCAACTAATCATTAATACATAACCCTTTAAATTCATTTCAAATGAATTTGTCTCCAAGTTCTTCAAGCTTGCAATGGATGTAGGAGTAAATATCTTCAACCAATAATACACCGGAGGGCACAGATGATAAGGCACCAGTCATGTCGATCTCGCCAGCTTTCATTGGATGTAGCTTCTATTCACGTTGAGGTTCTTTAATAGCTTCAACCAACATAGGATTTGATATAGGCACTGCCATGATGACCTTCAGATATTTTTTTATCAAACGGGATTTGAATACCTTCTCTTCAGAAATACCAAACACCACTATCACTCTGCTTGAACTTTATGCACAAATATTACTAGCAAGCTTTCAATCGCCTTTAGTCGCATAAGAGCTCGAGAAAGTTCACAAGAAATCAGGGTAAATGAAATGTATTGACCTTTCTTTATTTATTCATTGAGATTTATCGGTGTTATGATACAACAGTTAGTTTTGAAACTTACAACTTAAAGTACACTGATTTTCCTTTTACCAATTGTTTGTTACCGATACACAAACAATTAACTTACAAGATATTTCTCAAATAAGAACTTTAGGCTAATTTTTATGCATCTCAACTATGCAGAAAGACATAACCTTATATTGGTAAAGGGGATTAAAAAATAATCTTACCATATGTGCTCCCCTGGGAATCAGTATGTCTAGTTAGAAGAGGAACTGTCATCACCAATGGATGATGACTTGGTCTCAGAATGACGTTCTCCTTTTTTTATTTCTTCCTTCTTGATCCATGTCTTTTTCATTTCATTTTTGACTTCTTCAATTGTCTTCTTTCCTTTCAGGTCATTTTGCTCTTTCTTCTTGCTAAACCAGTTCTTGTCTTCAGACCGGTTACAAGATCGGTTCCTACACTCTTTGGCTAAGTGACCGATCTTATAGAAATTGAAACATGCCATACCAGTTGCCCTCCATGGTCCTGAATTATTTCTCTAGCCCATTCTCATTATGCAATTTGCTGCAACATGACCAAAATTACCACAAGTGGAATAGGTGGCATTCAACGGATTATTCCTTTTATTAGGACTAACCGGTTTGAATGGTGATCTTGATACATTTGACTTGAACCTGCATTATTCATATTTGTGTCCAAACTTATTGCATGTAAAGCAATGTCCATTGAATCTTATTCTATTTGACATACTTCTAGATTGAGATCTACACTCATAAGTAGTGTGGCCATACTGTTGGCATTTTTAGATTATTGGCATTTTGCATATAGATTGCATTAATGATATGTTGTCATTGATGTCAATTGAATCAGTGAATGGTATTCATGATATTGTTGATGTTATTGTTGTTATTGCTATTTTCTTGTAACTAGTATGATAAACCTTGAGGAAGATGTTGTAAACCAGTATATGGTAGTTTGTAAGTTGAACCGGTGTAAAGAGTTAAACCTTTCTATGTTATGTAACCGATAAACCCTACTAATTATTTTCTGTTAAACCCTAACCGATCAAGTTTGTTGGTTTAAGATCTAATGTTGAGCGGTAATGATGGAGACACGTGTGATCATTGAATGAGGATTAGTTTAGATTGATTTGGTGTGTTTCTTATCTTGGAAAGGAGAAAAGTGGATTGCATCTAATGCATAACGCATGATGAGTTACAAAGTCCGATGAAGCAGTGATCATGGAGCGGTTGGAATTTTCTTAATTAATGTGAAGAGATTGTTATGATTTCTAATGGTCAAGATTGTACCGACTTGTTTGTAATCTCAATGATGAGAATTAGGTTTTTGTTGTGTTACTCACCTAGTTGATTTGTATTTAAGGTTAATGATATTGTTTTGTTGAGTGTTGGAAAAGGTGACAAGATTGGGAGAAACCGGTTGAGTGTGTGGTTGCCTAACCGGTGGATGGATTTGTAGTTTGAGTAAAGGTGGATTGAAGCTTAAGAAGGATCTGATCAAGCAGATGTAGTGCTATTCAGATAGATCAAGAAAACCTGTTGTTTTCTAACAATTACAATAGAAATTGAAATCCCCTAACCAGGTAAGCTCTAACAAGCTTGGTTACTTTCTAAATCATCTAACAAGGTATTCCATTAATTTGGATTCTCAAATCCTCCAGCGAGGTTACTCCTAATAGGGTATTGTGCTTTTCATAAAGGCATAGTTGTAAAGCCCTTAACTGGGTGATTCCTAACCGGAATTAGTTCTTAACAAGACTTATTGTAAAAGCTTTAAAAAGATTGGCTCCTAACAGGGCAAACTTCAGAAGAGTTCAGATAGCTATCCTTGTGAGTCTCATCTCACCATGGTTTTTACCTATTTGGGTTTTCCATGTATAAATATTTGTATCAAGTGGTGGATGCTTTTGTGGTTATGATCTTATTTGTTGATTTGATTAACTACTTAACTATTCTAATATGGCGTGATAACTGGAAGCATTGAGAGATGAATATGTTGACATATGATTAAGCATTTTTTATGTTTACAAGATTGAAGTTGTTTACTATTAAGTTGTCATAACAGTCAAACCGATTGATACTGGTTGATGTTGGTAATCTTTGAGATATTATCTTGACAGAGTTATTTGTTGATAAGTTTATTTTTGAGTTTGGGAGTTTGTATCACTTTTTCAATATACTGATTCACACCTCCCCCCTCTCAGTATTCTACCAAATACTTATTCTTTCATCATACCATCACATATGACAATTATGGTAGTAACCATCAAAGGTGAAAATCTTCTTTTGACTAACTGGTTTATTTCTATAGTCATAAGACTTATGACCCGGTTTACCAGAATGATTACAAGAAGATTTAGAAAACTTCATACCTTTCACTTCTGAATGGTTCCTTTTATCATCCTTCATCTTTTTGGATTTAGATGATTCTCCAATTTCCATAGGACCTGTACTAGAGTAACCAATACCAGTTGTTTCCTTTGTTCTTCTCTGAGCTTTCAATTGTTCATCTATCTTCTCAGAGCTTTCATTGAATTTCCTCAACTTCTCATTTCTCTTATTTGCAGCTTTCAACTCACTCTTGAGTTGTTCAATCTCTTTCATCATCTTCTCCTTTTCCTCTGTGTTGTCATGCAAATGCTTTTGTATGTATTCATTCTCCTCAGTAAGAATTCGGATCTCTTCATATTTTTCAATCATGATTGCATCATTTTCTCTCAGGGCATCTTCAGCAAGCCTCCTGGCTCTTTCAGCTTTTTACAAAGCTTCTTCTGCCTCTCTCTTTCTTTCATCAGCACTTATGTTGGCTTCTAGTATCTCAGTCATTCTCAGGGCCTAACTTTCATGTTCTCTTTTGAAATGTGTGATTTCTTCAGTCAGCTTCTTGTTCCTCTTCCATGAGTTCTGAGACTGCTTCTTCTTCTTCTTCAAATCCACTTTGTTCAGAGAGTTGATCTATAATATCCTGACTCTCATTTAGTTTTTGAGCTAGTTCCTTTCTCTTAGCAAGAAATTTTCTCAGTCTCTCTTTCAGTTGAGCAATAATTTCATTTGCTTCATCAATCTTCTTTTGATACTGGTATTCTTCCACGATCATTTTACTCAAGTTGTCAAGCTTTACTCTAGAGGACCAGAGCTCTGATACCAATTGTTAGTATTTAATCGGTGACTGAGAGGGGGGGAATCAGTTAAAGAAATTTACTCATAATTCAACCAATCAAAATAATCGATCTGCAACTATCCTTTGCATAGTCTTAAACATTGTGTAAATCATGAAAGCAAATAACATCATAGAAAAGAGATTTGCAGGCACACATAATTATCACACAAAATGGGTAACTATATGTGGAAACCCTCAATTAGAGGGAGAAAACCATGGTGGGGATAACCCACATTCTCTCTTACTACAGCGAAGAAATATGTCCTGTTAAGAGCTTACAATCTATTCTTTCTGAGAACATCACCCTGTTAGGAGTGACTAGTATCTGGTTAATAATACCTTAGAATCTGTTAAAGTTCACCTTGCTAGAGGATTTTACAACTTCATATTGAAGTGACTCTATTAAGAGATTTTACATGAAGAGTTGGTTAAGGTTCACCCTGTTAAGGGATTTATAATGTTGCAATTATGAGAAGGCAACAAAGATGACTGATCTATTTGATGACACTACCTATGTCTCATAGATCTATTCTGCATACTCTATTCAAATGATCGGTATCGGCTTCACTGATTCATACCTATATCTATTATACTCTATTATGCTCCCCCTATGTTCACTTTCACTAATCTCTTATCACATGAACAACAACTTAATCATAATGAATTGTGTGAATATATTTGCCTTTGGTTATGGCGCTAAATTTCCCTCCAAAACATTAGCTTCAAAATTATGTTATTGCACCTTAAATTACTTTGCAGAAATCATTCCAAGAATATCGGTCAAGACAGTCGTTCATGTCGATAATTCCATTGGTTGACTGGAGAAGACTGCCAGTTTAACTGGATGTCAAGAGGATGTTTCCTGGTCTGTCAGTTGAGACTCCTATTATGTTGGAGTACTAATCAATTCTATATAACTAGTTACCTCTTATATACCAGTCTCTTATCTACTTAGCCAATTAACCTCCTATGTGTTGATCTGTTCATTGCTTAGCCAGTTGACCTGTGTGTCGATCTACTCACACTACTTACCCTGTCTACACATTACTTAGTTGGTCTATACTCTATTTAGTTGGTTAACCTTTGTATACCAATCTACTCACTACCAATAGGAATAAGAACTCTTATTCTTTACTACTTATCCTTTACTTCTTTGCCGATGGACTATGAAGACTTAAAATATGATGTTGCCAACAATGAAAAATATTTCATTCACCAGTCATACAAAATGCACCAAAATGCCAACACCTTTAGCTATCTTCAATTCAATCCTTCGAATGAAGACAAGAACAAGTTTCAAGTGCTTTTCCACCCAACCTAGAAGCATATGCTTCTCTGGAATTCTTAGTCAATCAAGAATATCTGACCCTGTACGAATTGCTTAGCAAGAAGAATTTGATATGCAAGATGGAATCTTGGTGCATGCCTAGTATGATTAATGCATTTTTATTTATTATAATTCATTTAAGAAACAAGCAAGATCAATACAAGGATATGGTAGATAGACATAAATAAATCCATGTATTTTAATGGTCAATAAGTTACTCGACTGAGTATAATTGTAATGCCTGCCAAAATACCCTAAAGGAATAACCTAAAATCTACTAACAATGGAGATAAAAAAAATAAAATTTAAAAACATCCATTACTCTAAGTTATCATCATCATACATTAATGCAACATTAAATATTTGCAAGATCTCATGAAAAAACATGTACATAACCATAAAAATAAATTACGCAAGCGGATAAATTCATTTAAGTATCAACTTATCTCCAAACATACTCTTGCAGACAAAACTACTCCCTAGGGTATATTAATGTCACTACTTCTCATCATCTAAACATAACACTTATCTAGAAGATCATAACCTACCATTCATCTAACCAATTACTTTCCATGCAACTAGATTAACATTAATACATATTCATAACCCATCACATTGCATTTCCTTAAGTTCTTTTAAAAACACTAATCAAATGTGTCTTAAGTAGCATCTTGATTCAACAATCGCTTAATGCATCATGAATCTAAATGCTTGTTTATTTCCTTAGTCGCAATCAATATAAATCTCATCAAGAATACTATCCATATTCATATGCAAGGTTATAATAATAAGAACCAATTATCCTTCAAATAGGATACCATAATACTAAAAAATTTCAAGAATCGTATTTAATATCAGAAACATAATCTGATCATTTAAATATAGTATCTCAATCCTATCAGCATGAACATCTCTTTGATATGAATCAAATTAAAATGTCTCATCTTATTACAAGATCATTGTTTCTTTTCCGTCAAGACCTAATACATAGAAGTACATAGAACAAGCTCATAGTCTCTATTGCTACATCACATCCTAAAGGCTTAATATTACAAGTAACGTAAGTACATAATCTTATTTCCTTTATCATAATTCATCATAGAGTTACTTACCCAATTCACCTAGGATTCAAGAAACCACCACTATCCTTTCTATCATTCACTCCATGTGACAACATAGCATGATACCAACTTTCAATGCAAATGCAACACAAATGTGT
Source organism: Cryptomeria japonica (assembly GCF_030272615.1). Lineage (NCBI taxonomy): Eukaryota > Viridiplantae > Streptophyta > Pinopsida > Cupressales > Cupressaceae > Cryptomeria > Cryptomeria japonica. The sequence continues at coordinate 44,188,462 of NC_081412.1, read as the reverse complement.
AAAGCTATTTCATTCCACTTCCACATAGAACTCATATATTCATATTACATTGCGAACAACTAACACATCAAGGAATATTCAAAGAAAGTTTCACCTACTCTCTTCATTAAATTTTGCTACAATTTTATCTACAATTAAATAAGGATACCTAATACAAAGAGACATAATCTCTTACATAGTCAAATCATCAATATCTACTATGCAAAGTTCCAACACATAGAATACTTTATTATAACATTATACAAATTATTTAATCATTTAGAGTCAATCATCACCTAGTTACTCAAGTATAGATCTATGTTACCCATTCCATTTTACTATTATTCATTCTATAGCATAACATAATACTATCCATCACATGAATGTAATACAACTCAAATACAAATTAACTAATCCATTTACATGATTACTTTTTAACTCATACAAGAATCTACTACATCATGCAATTACCATAGATATATACCTAATTCCAACATCAAGTCCTATTAAAACTTCCTTCTCAAATACATGATAGTACAATATAAGATTACATAATTTATTTTACATATACATTTCATTATGATGCAATGTCTTCTTTTCATGAACATAGAAAATCAGTTCCAAAGTACAATCTCATGAAGAATCCAACCACGCACGCAATACCAAGGAGAGTATCCCAATGGAAGAAGGAAATCAACCGCTCGACCATGTGAAACCAATGAAGGAACCACCCCCGTGCTAGGAGATGAAAAGGCTCCAACTCACACTCGATACCTAAGATGACACCTATCAACCAAAGGATACAACATGACTCCACGAGATCCAAATACAAGGATACAATACCAAAGTACAACAAGTGGCTAAATCAATGCAATCATCCTCCAGAGGCAAATCAATAATTCAAGACATATGGACAATGGATACATGTGGGGTAGAATTTCATCACATGCTAACCTCATGTGGCATCCATCTCCACCTTGGAGTAACTCAAGGAAGACCGGTTATACCACTCCAACGGTCTTCCCAATCTAGGATCCCAAAAAAATCTCCCTGGGTCCATCCAATTGGGGCATACCAAATCATATTCTTTATCTTAATTATATGTATTCCTAATACCAAACCCTCTAATCAATTATTATTATATTATCACTTGAAATTATACCATCAACTCTTCATGTGGTATCCTAGGTTTAGACCCCCCCTCCTAGAGGTCTAGTAATCACAACCTAGAACCAACACATGAAAAAGCCCACTACCCCATCCATGAACCAAGGCCATAATGTAAAGATACAAATAAAATTAACAAATAACACCATCATTAAATTTCAAGAAGGTACAATAGCCACAACATCAACTGAATACAAACTAAGCAACAAGGACTCAAGGGTCAACTCAAAGAAGGAGATCTTCACAAATGCAAAATCAAAATAAGCCAATCATGGATGAAAAACATAAAAAATGTCCAACTAACATCAAATAATCAACAGTGAGGCATAGCATATCCCACTGGAGTCATAAAATCAATCCCTCAACAACGAGGCATTCTCCCTCTCCTCGGAGTGTCAAATCGCATAGGATTCACCTTATCTGTAAGGCATGAACCTTCTTACCGGAGAACATGAAACAACATAAGGGATCAAAAAACATCATAATAAACTCTGAAAAATGTAATACATAATGCACAAGCCTCTGGAGTACTCACACAGACCAAAGATGCACTCAAACAAGCTAAAACCTGACTTGCCTAACGACAAACATTCTGGACGTACTAGGTGGTATGATGGTAGAAAAGTATGGTACCAAATGGTAAGATAGTATGGTACTAGTACATTATAATAGTATTACATTAGTATGGTATACTAGTACGGTACCAAATGGTAAGCTAGTATGATACTAGTACGGTACACAAGTATGGCATTAGTACGGTACCAGATGGCGGTAGACAACAAAATTTGTGACAAGGCTAGAAAATCACAGAGACTACTAATGATGTTGGAAACACTGCGATTAGATATGAAACAACAATCAAAATCTAAAGGGCCAGACAATAATGAGAGTAAAATCTTCACAACCAGTTATATAATGACACAGAGAGTTGGAAAAAGGCTCCCACAAGATATAGGAAGCCCAAAACTCACAATAGGTATTCTGAGGAAAAGGAGATACAAAGGGCTCAACAAAGGAATAAATAAAACTCCAAAACATAAATATCATCATCTCTATTCATAGGAAAAATAAAACATGTAATGCCCATACCCTAGTCGGACTTTTAAAACCCGTTTAACCTTGATTGACTCCCTATGTGGCATTCTTGAATGGTAGGTTAACCATGGTGAAATGTGTAGTTTAGATAATATTAATAACTGTGCATACTTATTATTGTGCTTTTGCATCGATTCTCGTGTAAATGTAATTGTTCCTAACCCTTGTGATAAATCTTGAGCTAACGTCTTCATTGAATATGTATATGTATATGCATGCTTGTATGAATTCATGGGTGCAGGAGATTGCAGGTACAACACCGCTTAGGGCAAGGTTCATCTCCTTTGGGTTTTGAAAGGTTGAGTATGCCTCTTTCATCTTTAGAATTCGGATTTGGTGGTCATATAACTCTTGTCTTGCCTTAGCCATGGTTAGGTGAGCATCGTGCGTGGATTCATGGAGCTTGCTTTTCATTGGGATGCGTGTCGAGAGAATTGGTGGACTTCCTCGATTTGCGTGCTTTGCGCGAGGTAAGTGAGGTTTGTTATCCTAAGTATTAATTCCAAATTTATGAGTAGACAAGCACATTAGTAACTTAGAAATTTAAATGGGTAGCTTCCTTTATACGATTAATCATTAATTTAAGAGATTGCTTTAAATTATTATCGTGGCAAGCTTAAGGTATTTAACTGGGGTTAGCGTGCTCATTTACACATTTGTAACATTTACGCATAGGTAGTTGGGAAATTAGAATAAATAAGAGTCTTGCATTAGATTAGTCATTTATTTAAAAATGTTGCTTTATTATGTTATAGCGAGTTAATTTAATAGCTAATTTTAAAATAACGAAATTATTGAGTTATGCGTTTTAGAAAGGAAAATTTTAAAGTCACTTGGGAGATAGAAATAAATTATTCATTTTCGCATTTTGGAAGAAAAAGGGGTAAATTATTATTATTTAAACGAAATTATTTCCTCCTTACTTGTAAAGTCGATATAGTATAAAAGTTTGATTTTTAAAAATTAAATTAATCAAATGCCTTACCCGGTCAATAGTTTCGAAATAAGAAGTAGGCCTAAAATTTGTAGTGAGAAATTAAAATTTAAAAAGAAATAGAAGCATTATAATTTTCATAAGGAAAAACAAATGAGATGTATTAAATAAGGTAAATGAATGACTCCCATTTTGATTTTCATCTATTTTATTTTCAAAATAAAATGCCTAAATTCGAAATTAAAAATTAGGGTAAAATTAGGGTTTCACTTTTTAACCTAGTTTTGCAAGCATTTTGGGGGTTCTTTGGCTTGGGAGTTTTTTTTGGAAAATGGGGGGGGATTTGCCTTGGAGCAGCAGATTGGGAAAGCTCTTCATCAAGATTCATGCCCGGAATCTGCACTATGAGGTAAGATTCGTATCTTCTTCTTGATCTATTGTTTCATACAAGATAAAAAAAAAAAACAGTATTTCTCATGAATGTTTTGAAGTTAGTTTTCAATCTCTTCCAAACTTGGTTATTTTTGAATCAAATCCTTGTTGTTAAAGGATTTTGTGATTTTAAACTTGATAGGAGACATTTTTCCCATAATGGAGATTTTGATACAAATCTGGGAATGAATGGGTCTGTAAAAAAGAATAAAATAAATAAATAAAAATGACGGGAGCTGTGAATGCATTATCCCTGTATTTGAGATTTATTTTTGATAAAACCCAACTGTAAGTCGGATTCATATGTTATCAAAAAAAAAGGGGGAAAAAAATATATATATAAAAATTTGATATTGGACGGTGCGTTATTTTTTGGTCCGAAAACGGGACTGTGCATGTCTTATAACCCTCGGTTTGGGGTTGGAGGGCGGGGAGCGGAGCTCCACCCGCTCCTCCTCCCTTCCTCTTCCCCCCCGCTCGCTTCCCCGTGTTCACCCCCGCTCGCATGCGTTTGTAACCCGTGGCCGCGGCACTGCGGTGGCCGCAGGGGCCGCGGTGGCCGCAGGGCGCCGCGGACCTGCGAGCACCGCAGCGGCGCCGCCGCATGGGAGAGTCCCTGCGGATTTGGGGCTCGCTTAGGGTTCGGCCCCCGATTTGCTTAACTTTTAAAATGTTTTTGTATTAATAGTATTTCTCTCGGTATTTTATGCATGGATTAAAACTCGTTTTTGGGTTTTAGTTTCATGGTATCTATTAAAAAGGGATGCTTATTAAAATAGTTTTATTTCAAGTAATATTTGTGATATAAAAAAAAAAAGAGTTGGGAGTCATTATTTAGTGAATAATGTTTATATACATATATATATATATATGTATATGTATATATATATATATATATATATATATATATATATATATGTTTGAGTGTGGGTTAAACACGAAGTTGTGTATAATATGTAAAAGTAAAGAAGAATTAGAATGATAAGTGAATTTAGAATTAATATAAGGAAATTAAAACTTAGTCCTTTTATATTATTTAATCCTAAATTCAGTTCTTTTATGTTTGTTTTATAATCTCATCTCAGATTGCTAAATAATATATCTGGATTTTAGAGATTCAACATTTAGAAAATCTATACTAATGAACAAGTTATTAATCTCATATTGATTACATCATACTCGGGTTAATACTCATTATTAACATGGAATAAATAGTAATGGTGGATTAATATGAGTTTAAAATAAAAGCTAATTTAGCAAGTCTTCCGATGGATAAATGTAGTTATTGAAGGGTTCGGCCCCCGATTTGCTTAACTCATTATTAACATGGAATAAATAGTAATGGTGGATTAATATGAGTTTAAAATAAAAGCTAATTTAGCAAGTCTTCTGATGGATCGACATTAATAGTTAGAGCAATATGGTAAACGAATGCCTCTACCGGATTATGCCTATGCTGAATTAAATTTCTATTATTAAATTTGGTTATGTAATGGTAAGACTTGATATGATAGGGATTGGTCATGAGTGGGTCAAGCCCCTAATTAGGATACCGTCCAAAAGAGAAAAAAAGAACCCAGAATTGTTTGTTTCTTTTATTTGTTATGAATCTATTTGACCTGTTTTCAAAAGGGGATCTATGTAACAATCAATCAAGGTAGATGTTGACTAGTGTATGTGTTCCCCTAAGTGGCAAGATGTAAAAGATTTATAAACTATGTATTCCTAACAATATAATACCAAAGGGGTCTTGCAGTTGAGCAGACCCAGAGATGTAGCCCATCCGGGGTGAACTCCGAGATCATATCTGTGTTATGCGATGTTTATAGCGTGCTTTGTTTTATGTTTTAAATTATCATGAATGATTGTATTCTTGCATAAGTGTATGGTGAAAATTTAATGAATTCAAATTTAAGTGCATAATTTTAATCATCCGGATAAATGTAGTTATTGAAGTTCATTAAACATTGTGAACTATGATTATGGCAAAGTATTGGAAATATTGTAATTAAAGTTGTGGAAAAAAGTAATTTGATCATGTTAATTTAAATTGTAATAGTGGAAGAAATCTATCTAGAATTACTTCATTGGGTTAATTTGTTAATAAGCATGTTAATGGAATGAATGTAAAAGGGGAAAACAAAGTTAAAATTCATGTCACAAAACCCAGATTGAGATTTAAAGGTTGAACATCATATTAACATCTATCTTTTTACCTTAGAGAATGAATTCACGCCATGTCAATTATGCTTCATTGCATTGGATGATTTGTTAAGATATTTCACGTCTTAATCTTAACCATAACCCTCACCAGATTAATTGAATTATCGTGTGGATTCAATTAGGTATTCATGTTGTATATTGAATGAATATACTTAGAAATTTATGTTGTAATTATAATCAATAACCCGCACCAGATTAACTTTATAATTGGGTGAACTCAATTGGATATCCATAATTTAATCCTTATAAATGGAATCCCTCATGAATGCTAAAATTAATCAAAAATGGAAAAGTAATTGATTTGTTGTTTATACATTAAACCTAGTAAAAGAATCTCTCTCGTATTATTTTCATTTAACAAAAAAAAAAAAAATATGCAATAAGATAATTGCATTTTAATCCTAATAGAAGAACGTCAATATGATCTTATTATTCTAATCTTGAAATAATGATTGTCACCTAGTTAGCGATACTCTAATTTAAAGGATGCTCTCGTGTGTCCTAATGCATATCCATCTTAATGAAGTTAGTCCATTTATTTGCATTATTAAAACTTCAAATGAAATTCCATGACTACTCACATTATACCTTTCATAAAAGAACTGCAACTCATCAGTTGGCTATGCTTGAAACCAAATGAAAGGACCTCACTCTATCAGTTATAGTTAATCCCTAAGGAACGAACTTTTCTTATTAACCATACTTTTTAATATTTAAAAAGAGATATCAAATGTGGGTATATATATTTCAAAATCAAATGAAGGAATCCTCGTTTTACTAATCGTAGTTTAACCTTAAAGGAATGAATCTCAATAGGCATATTTTTAAACATTAAAGGATGAAATCAACTGTGAATGGATACCACAAAACCTAGGAATGAACTTCATCATATTAAACGCATGAACCTTTTTGGAGACCTCTTAATGTAATTATGAAATTAAGTGCATTGGATAAATAACTTCTCGATGGCCCCCTCACTAACCAAAGCAATTGAACGCTTCCTAATATTATAAGTTGTCAAACCATTGAACACCTATATAATCAAGAGCTATGTAGTATCTCGTTAATAAGATATCCTGTTTAATGGATCTAATGACGCAAGTTGAGTTAGGTGTAAGGTTATGTAATCACGTTAGGAAACTCCTTAGGATTGTTTGAGCCTTCCGCGGTGATGTCTAAGTTGACAGATAACTCCAATGTATTTCAATGTCGTGTCTAATTATGAACTGAGTTAACTTCAAACTATCTTAATGTTGTAACTCTTCATCAACACTCTTAATTATTATCTTAAAAAAAATAAAAAATAAAAAATTTTACACTCTAAATGAGTGTTTTTAACTTAAACCCTTAGGGGTTTCCTGGCGGGGCATTACACTTGGTAGCAGAGCCCATGTTGCAACACTGGGATCTCTGGTTTCGCTTGTGCCCTTAATTGTTGTGTGCGTGTCTATCTTTATGTTGTATGCTTGTCCACCTTGATGTGAGGGTATGATTTAACAAACCCTTCTTGTGTGTAACGTGTGTGTGTTCACACCTTGCTTCACCTTCTTGATGCTGGTGTTTTGGGAATAATTATGGGTGTTTTGTCTACTATTGAGGTCTTGGTCTATGACTTCTCTTCTTTGAAAAGGATTCGTATGTACCTTCATTCTTGCCTTGTTTTACTCTGTGACTAATCCATCTAAGTTGATTGTTAATATCTTGAACCTAAAAGTACGAATTGTGTTTGTTTGTGGTTTTGGCTCTATCTTAATGATTGCCCACTTTAAAAACTAGTATGGCAAATATTAATGCTTATTATGTAGAAAATTTAGAGATTATGACTCTTCCTCTTCTATCTCTGGAAAATTAAAAGTAATTGCTATGTGTAGTTGTCTCTTATTTAAGTTTTCTAATTGCAAGAGAAAGGATGATATTTCTTGAGGCTTGTGTGAGCTTCATAACGTTTTGTGCTTTAGATTGTGAAAAGGATTGATTTAGGAGTTAATTTTTGGTTAATGATAGAAAATTGTATGGTTGCATTAAAGGGTTCTCCATGTGCTTGGTAGGAGTGATATAATTAAATTTCATCTTAAGTAAGGTGCTTTAATATGCGCATAGTGAGTTTGTGAAAATTGCTTGACGTGAAAGGAATACCAAAAGAGGACATGTTGTAGTAGCTTCAAGAGTAAATTGATGTGCTCCTCAAAAGATTGTTTTATGTGCTTACTCAACTAGTGTGATAGGGACCTATTAAGTGGCGCACTTTTAACTTACTTTGGATATGGGTAATTGTCTTATTATGTTTCGAAATGAGTAAATAAAAGACTTGCTGATTTGTATGCATTAAATGTGTAAAAAAATCTAGGAGATAGCTCTTCATTTACCTCCTTGTTATATTATGAATTTCCAATGTTAGATTTGATGTATTATTGTATTGTATTGTATTACGAATAGTGATTGTGCTCTAGAAGACTTGTATTACAAAAAGAAAATCTGGTCATTTTGAATTCTTGTTCGGAAAACTAGAACATTATAGTGCAGCAATAATGATTAGAAATGTCATGTTAGGATGCTTTGACACCCTCCTAAAAGATAGCAAAATGAAAACCGTGCAACTCAAATGATAAACTTATGTCCGAGCATATGGTGTGATTTTGAAATTCTTGTGTATTCGTAGGAAATAGTTGATTTTCCAACTCTCTTCCTCCTCTCGTTTAAAATATAGGAATTGTTGTTTTTGAAACACTATTTAGAATGCAGTGATTTAAGAAGAAGTTTTTCTATAATGCATGTGAAATTTTATGTTGCTTTGGGCTTCTAATTGAAAGGGGAAAGTTTTTCATCTTGAAAAGGGAAATTGCATAGTTAATAATGTGAATGAAAATGCTTTGGGAAGATTGAGAAAGATATCAGAATGATGTTATTTCTTTGTGTAAATTTGAATTGATGAAAAATTTCAAAACGTGGATCTAGAGTAAACCTTGTTTGGTGATTCATGTGTAAAGCATAATTAAAACTTCCCTTAAGTATATGTTAACATAATGTAAAGTACTCCTCGTAAACGTGACTAAACCAGTAATGGAGCTATTCTGTGTGTGTTGTGAGAAAACCCGTACTTGCTTTGTGTGCCCATGGGATGGTGAAGTAATCAACCATGGGGAATATGTTTGTTTATGAGTATGGGAAACCATACCTATCTATGTGATGTTGCTTATTTGTTTCCTTACTGAGAGCCAACCCACGGGTTGTTGATAAGTCAGTATGTGAAGGGGTAGTAGTAGAAGTCACCATTCCTTGAATAGTATGAATAGCGTACGAGTAATGTCGACGCGAAGCGACTTTAGATTCCCTATTTTGAGGAAAAGTATGGTTTTGTAATGAAACTATAACATAGGTGTACTCAATACTTCCCCTTGTGATGAACCGATTTACGAGGTTCATGTGTGCCAGCCTTATTCCTATCCTTTATCTTGAGCATATAGATGACAGTTTTTGAGCATATTGTTGGATTCCATTGGAGCATTTGTTGCCTTGTCTTCATGAGAGGCGTGTTATCTTCTTACATAAGTTGCCAACTAACTAGTGTTGGTAGACTTGTGGGTAGACCTTAGCCATGTATACCTCTGGCTTACGGCGAGTATCCTGAGAGGAACATCGCTATGCGGAGTGTGACCGGTGCGTGCCTTATCCGCGGGGTACACTGCCATGCGGGATACGTCCATTGCGTGTTTTGTCCACTTGGAGTATTGCCATGCCGTGCTGAGACACGATGCGGGATGTAGTAGACATTTCCATGCGGTCTACCGCTAGGTATTGGGTAGAGCCATGCCACGTGACGACGTGATGCAGGGTGATGTCGAGGTGCACACTGCCATGCCGTGTGGATGTGTGACTTGGCCACACCGCATGATGAGCTACTAGGATAGCTAGACGATTGTTCCTTCCTTCCTCGTTGGTGGCTAGCTACTAGTCACATAGTGATGTCATGTGCAATTATGATTTTCTTTTAATTATTTATTAATTTCCTTGTGGGCCAGCAATTTATTTTACTTTGACCTTGACAATTTAGCCACGATCTTGCAATCTTGATCTTATTTGATTTGATGTTGCAAATCCGGAAAAATTATTTTCTTGTTTTATTGTTGGAATTGATAATTATTTTCTTTAATCTTTTGTACTTTGGTGGCTAAACCGGTTATCCTTGTTGTTTTCGTATGCTGGTCTTGTGTTGTAATGTGAATTCCTCTCCAAGAACGTAGGAGACGAGCTTGGATGAGTGTATACGAGGAAGTAGACGCAAGGAACCTTGAGGATGGAGGTATGTGAGGCTGTGAAAACAACTAGGATCCACTACCTACCTATGAGTGGTGACTATCTCTTGGAGGCTAAACACCTTACACAACAAGGGATATTCACAAGGGACTTGTATGGAAGGTAGCACCACTATGGTGTACCCTAGCACCATCAAGCCCTCGAGTGAGATGTTGGATATTTGTTGATCATGTATTTATTCTGAGAGCAGACATAGAGATGTGGATCATATATGTTACCTTTGACCGAGCATTAGACATGCTCACATGTGGCCTATTGTGTTGTGCAAACCAGTCTTGTGGATGGATATTATGTGTAATCATGGATTAAATGGTATTAACTTGTCACTATGTTATGGGGCATAGTCATTGGAAAGGTTCTTGTATGTCAGAAAAATGTAAACAATTGAGTTCTTACATTGCTCTTATTTGATGAAAGTTAACTTGGTTGTAAAAAAAAAAATTGATATGTGAAGCTAGTTCTATGCGATAAAGTTTTGTGAAAGAGATGAATTGGTGAGAGAAATTGGCCTTGAGAGCATATTTTCTTGTCTTGTTTGATAAATGAGTATGATAACTGTGCTTATATATTTTAATTGCTTTGAATTTGGTGAAATAAAAAGGGAAAAGTCTCGTATCCTTGCTATGATTGAGTGTAAATTATAGAATATTTGAAGGTGTGAATGATGTTAGATGCATTTTTATTGATGAATAATGTTTTAGATTGTTGACAAAGTAGTTGTTTGTGCAAATTGATAATTGTTAATTGAGTTTAAGGACTAATAAGTGTTGCAGGACTTCCGTTTAACTTTGCGACTTCCAGGAGTAAGTCGGAACCTAGGGGGGGAGAATCTAATGCCCATACCCTAGTCGGACTTTTAAAACCCGTTTAACCTTGATTGACTCCCTATGTGGCATTCTTGAATGGTAGGTTAACCATGGTGAAATGTGTAGTTTAGATAATATTAATAACTGTGCATACTTATTATTGTGCTTTTGCATCGATTCTCGTGTAAATGTAATTGTTCCTAACCCTTGTGATAACTCTTGAGCTAACATCTTCATTGAATATGTATATGTATATGCATGCTTGTATGAATTCATGGGTGCAGGAGATTGCAGGTACAACACCGCTTAGGGCAAGGTTCATCTCCTTTGGGTTTTGAAAGGTTGAGTATGCCTCTTTCATCTTTAGAATTCGGATTTGGTGGTCATATAACTCTTGTCTTGCCTTAGCCATGGTTAGGTGAGCATCGTGCGTGGATTCGTGGAGCTTGCTTTTCATTGGGATGCGTGTCGAGAGAATTGGTGGACTTCCTCGATTTGCGTGCTTTGCGCGAGGTAAGTGAGGTTTGTTATCCTAAGTATTAATTCCAAATTTATGAGTAGACGAGCACATTAGTAACTTAGAAATTTAAATGGGTAGCTTCCTTTATACGATTAATCATTAATTTAAGAGATTGCTTTAAATTATTATCGTGGCAAGCTTAAGGTATTTAACTGGGGTTAGCGTGCTCATTTACACATTTGTAACATTTACGCATAGGTAGTTGGGAAATTAGAATAAATAAGAGTCTTGCATTAGATTAGTCATTTATTTAAAAATGTCGCTTTATTATGTTATAGCGAGTTAATTTAATAGCTAATTTTAAAATAACGAAATTATTGAGTTATGCGTTTTAGAAAGGAAAATTTTAAAGTCATTTGGGAGATAGAAATAAATTATTCATTTTCGCATTTTGGAAGAAAAAGGGGTAAATTATTATTATTTAAATGAAATTATTTCCTCCTTACTTGTAAAGTCGATATAGTATAAAAGTTTGATTTTTAAAAATTAAATTAATCAAATGCCTTACCCGGTCAATAGTTTCGAAATAAGAAGTAGGCCTAAAATTTGTAGTGAGAAATTCAAATTTAAAAAGAAATAGAAGCATTATAATTTTCATAAGGAAAAACAAATGAGATGTATTAAATAAGGTAAATGAATGACTCCCATTTTGATTTTCATCTATTTTATTTTCAAAATAAAATGCCTAAATTCGAAATTAAAAATTAGGGTAAAATTAGGGTTTCACTTTTTAACCTAGTTTTGCAAGCATTTTGGGGGTTCTTTGGCTTGGGAGTTTTTTTTGGAAAATGGGGGGGGATTTGCCTTGGAGCAGCAGATTGGGAAAGCTCTTCATCAAGATTCATGCCCGGAATCTGCACTATGAGGTAGGATTCGTATCTTCTTCTTGATCTATTGTTGCATACAAGATAAAAAAAAAAAAACAGTATTTCTCATGAATGTTTTGAAGTTAGTTTTCAATCTCTTCCAAACTTGGTTATTTTTGAATCAAATCCTTGTTGTTAACGGATTTTGTGATTTTAAACTTGATAGGAGACATTTTTCCCATAATGGAGATTTTGATACAAATCTGGGAATGAAAGGGTCTGTAAAAAAGAATAAAATAAATAAATAAAAATGACGGGAGCTGTGAATGCATTATCCCTGTATTTGAGATTTATTTTTGATAAAACCCAACTGTAAGTCGGATTCATATGTTATCAAAAAAAAAGGGGGAAAAAAAATATATATAAAAATTTGATATTGGACGGTGCGTTATTTTTGGTCCGAAAACGGGACTGTGCGTGTCTTATAACCCTCGGTTTGGGGTTGGAGGGCGGGGAGCGGAGCTCCACCCGCTTCTCCTCCCCTCCTCTTCCCCCCCACTCGCTTCCCCGTGTTCACCCCCGCTCGCTCCCCCGTTGATATCCCCGCTCGCATGCGTTTGTAACCCGCGGCCGCGGCACTGCGGTGGCCGCAGGGGCCGCGGTGGCCGCAGGGCGCCGCGGACCTGCGGGCACCGCAGCGGCGCCGCCGCATGGGAGAGTCCCTGCGGATTTGGGGCTCGCTTAGGGTTCGGCCCCCGATTTGCTTAACTTTTAAAATGTTTTTGTATTAATAGTATTTCTCTCGGTATTTTATGCATGGATTAAAACTCGTTTTTGGGTTTTAGTTTCATGGTATCTATTAAAAAGGGATGCTTATTAAAATAGTTTTATTTCAAGTAATATTTGTGATATAAAAGAAAAAAGAGTTGGGAGTCATTATTTTAGTGAATAATGTTTATATACATATATATATATATATGTATATATATATATATATGTGTGTGTGTGTGTGTGTGTGTGTGTGTGTGTGTGTGTGTGTGTGTGTGTGTGTGGGTTAAACACGAAGTTGTGTATAATATGTAAAAGTAAAGAAGAATCAGAATGATAAGTGAATTTAGAATTAATATAAGGAAATTAAAACTTAGTCCTTTTATATTATTTAATCCTAAATTCAGTTCTTTTATGTTTGTTTTATAATCTCATCTCAGATTGCTAAATAATATATCTGGATTTTAGAGATTCAACATTTAGAAAATCTATACTAATGAACAAGTTATTAATCTCATATTGATTACATCATACTCGGGTTAATACTCATTATTAACATGGAATAAATAGTAATGGTGGATTAATATGAGTTTAAAATAAAAGCTAATTTAGCAAGTCTTCTGATGGATCGACATTAATAGTTAGAGCAATATGGTAAACGAATGCCTCTACCGGATTATGCCTATGCTGAATTAAATTTCTATTATTAAATTTGGTTATGTAATGGTAAGACTTGATATGATAGGGATTGGTCATGAGTGGGTCAAGCCCCTAATTAGGATACCGTCCAAAAGAGAAAAAAAGAACCCAGAATTGTTTGTTTCTTTTATTTGTTATGAATCTATTTGACCTGTTTTCAAAAGGGGATCTATGTAATAATCAATCAAGGTAGATGTTGACTAGTGTATGTGTTCCCCTAAGTGGCAAGATGTAAAAGATTTATAAACTATGTATTCCTAACAATATAATACCAAAGGGGTCTTGCAGTTGAGCAGACCCAAAGATGTAGCCCATCCGGGGTGAACTCCGAGATCATATCTGTGTTATGCGATGTTTATAGTGTGCTTTGTTTTATGTTTTAAATTATCATGAATGATTGTATTCTTGCATAAGTGTATGGTGAAAATTTAATGAATTCAAATTTAAGTGCATAATTTTAATCATCTGGATAAATGTAGTTATTGAAGTTCATTAAACATTGTGAACTATGATTATGGCAAAGTATTGGAAATATTGTAATTAAAGTTGTGGAAAAAAGTAATTTGATCATGTTAATTTAAATTGTAATAGTGGAAGAAATCTATCTAGAATTACTTCATTGGGTTAATTTGTTAATAAGCATGTTAATGGAATGAATGTAAAAGGGGAAAACAAAGTTAAAATTCATGTCACAAAACCCAGATTGAGATTTAAAGGTTGAACATCATATTAACATCTATCTTTTTACCTTAGAGAATGAATTCACGCCATGTCAATTATGCTTCATTGCATTGGATGATTTGTTAAGATATTTCACGTCTTAATCTTAACCATAACCCTCACCAGATTAATTGAATTATCGTGTGGATTCAATTAGGTATTCATGTTGTATATTGAATGAATATACTTAGAAATTTATGTTGTAATTATAATCAATAACCCGCACCAGATTAACTTTATAATTGGGTGAACTCAATTGGATATCCATAATTTAATCCTTATAAATGGAATCCCTCATGAATGCTAAAATTAATCAAAAATGGAAAAGTAATTGATTTGTTGTTTATACATTAAACCTAGTAAAAGAATCTCTCTCGTATTATTTTCATTTAACAAAAAAAAAAAAAATATGCAATAAGATAATTGCATTTTAATCCTAATAGAAGAACGTCAATATGATCTTATTATTCTAATCTTGAAATAATGATTGTCACCTAGTTAGCGATACTCTAATTTAAAGGATGCTCTCGTGTGTCCTAATGCATATCCATCTTAATGAAGTTAGTCCATTTATTTGCATTATTAAAACTTCAAATGAAATTCCATGACTACTCACATTATACCTTTCATAAAAGAACTGCAACTCATCAGTTGGCTATGCATGAAACCAAATGAAAGGACCTCACTCTATCAGTTATAGTTAATCCCTAAGGAACGAACTTTTCTTATTAACCATACTTTTTAATATTTAAAAAGAGATATCAAATGTGGGTATATATATTTCAAAATCAAATGAAGGAATCCTCGTTTTACTAATCGTAGTTTAACCTTAAAGGAATGAATCTCAATAGGCATATTTTTAAACATTAAAGGATGAAATCAACTGTGAATGGATACCACAAAACCTAGGAATGAACTTCATCATATTAAACGCATGAACCTTTTTGGAGACCTCTTAATGTAATTATGAAATTAAGTGCATTGGATAAATAACTTCTCGATGGCCCCCTCACTAACCAAAGCAATTGAACGCTTCCTAATATTATAAGTTGTCAAACCATTGAACACCTATATAATCAAGAGCTATGCAGTATCTCGTTAATAAGATATCCTGTTTAATGGATCTAATGACGCAAGTTGAGTTAGGTGTAAGTTTATGTAATCACGTTAGGAAACTCCTTAGGATTGTTTGAGCCTTCCGCGGTGATGTCTAAGTTGACAGATAACTCCAATGTATTTCAATGTCGTGCCTAATTATAAATTGAGTTAACTTCAAACTATCTTAATGTTGTAACTCTTCATCAACGCTCTTAATTATTATCTTAAAAAAAATAAAAAATAAAAAATTTTACACTCTAAATGAGTGTTTTTAACTTAAACCCTTAGGGGTTTCCTGGCGGGGC
The DNA here is from genome assembly GCF_030272615.1 of Cryptomeria japonica. Classification (NCBI taxonomy): domain Eukaryota; kingdom Viridiplantae; phylum Streptophyta; class Pinopsida; order Cupressales; family Cupressaceae; genus Cryptomeria; species Cryptomeria japonica. The sequence continues at coordinate 44,172,596 of NC_081412.1, read as the reverse complement.
ATTACAAAACAGACATTCACAGGGATGAACAAGAAAACATATTTGGCATATTATCATTCCAAAACTTGCAAATAGTGATTTGCATTTCCTCTTTCCAAAATTCATTATCAAAACCAAATTAAAATCTACCAACATAATTAAAATTACTCATTTCAATCCCCAAACATCATCTAGGAATCCAATTTGCACAGTCACAGGGAAGACAATCTTTCTAGAAAACAAAATTTCAAAGAGAAAAATCCACCAACATGTAATTGCAATCCAAAATGGTGTAGAAATATGAAGTAGAATAATCTTCAAACAATCTAAAATCCTCAAGACAAATCTTCAATCAAATTCCCCAAAATCTACTTCCAGAATCTATCGGATGATTAACCCGACAACAGTCCAGGAAGCCCAATAAATACAAAAAAAATAGACTCATAAATTATAGTTCAACTGACCAATAGAAAAATTCCAAAAAAAACATATATCTTACTTACCTTTACAAAGTTCGAAGAAGGCATAATATAAATATATATTTCTTACCTACTCAATCACGCCAACCAATCAAAAATAAAGGTAGGTAGAAATAAATCAAATTCAATTACTTTAGTACAAATATGACAAATAATTGGGAAATACAAATATTTCCTCAAAATTAGATGGTAGGTAGAAATAATATTATTCACAAATAATATTCCATATTTAAATTAAATAATTTTCTACGTTATGATTTATAATTTCTTATCATTATTAATATCAAAACCAATAAATAAATAAAATAAAATAAATAGATCTTAAATAAATAATTAAATTAAAAACAATAAATAAAAGAAAGTCATCTTCAACAATAAATAAAACAAATTAAATAATTAAACAATAAATAAAGCTTAATTAAATCTCAATAAATTAAATAAAATAGATTAATTACTTAATTAGATACTTAATTAAAATAAATATTCCAATCATGCAATAAAGCTAATAATCAAGTCATGACTAATCAAAATAAGAAGCCAAAGATATTTGACCTCATGACCTACAAAACAAGGTAGAAGAGACTTAACCAATATACCTCATCTCTTAGTTGACCCTAAGGAAAGATCAACTAAGAAATAACATTAGGATAAACTAACAAGGTATACATCTTAGACCAAAAGTGTGTGAGGGAAACTATGTCATCTCTGACAACTTGCCATTGGGATAAAGACACGCTCAAACCTGTGGAGTTAGGCGGAGTCAATGTCTGGTACCTACAAACCTGCATCAAAAACCAATGCAACATATACGATACATATTCATAAATAGACAAGTGATAGAGAATCGTGATGACATATCCTACTCACAATTAGTGATATGGCATCGCCTCTACTCATGAAGATAGTCACATAATGTAATATCAAAGCATCACATAGAATCATCATCATGAAATAGGGTTAGTATCATCACAAGTCACATAATCCATGTAAACAATAATCATATGTAATCATATAAATCCGTCCATCAAGGTGATACTGTTTATCAACATCCATAAGATCCATCAAATATTATATGTCATATAATAAGTCTCGCATCATCAATAATAAAAGTCTCCAATCATAAAGAGTCATAAAAGATAATATGAATCCACATAAAGTCCTAGTATCAATGAAACCATATAATATAGTATAAGAGTCATAAATAACCATCCAAGTAACCATCATACATCTAAATAAGTCTATCAGGACGTAAATCGAAATGCAAGTCTAAGAGGGGCACTACAATAATGCCATGCATAGCAATAAGATAGTTTGGAAAAAGCAAACTATACTCTCTAAACCCCATATTCGCCACCCGTCCCAAAAGGTATACTTTCCCATAAAACACATGTCTAGCAAATTCATTCATCTAGCATGCCTATTCCATTTATACAATATCTTTAAATTATATGACATGCTCTATCATTCTCATGCAATCAATAAAATGTAATTCCTTTCTCAAGATTTTTTTTTTTTCGTTTTCAGCATAAAGTAAATAGTAAAATGAAGTAAAGAAGGTGTAACACATGTATGCACATATTTGCATATAAAGAATACACAAATGAAGATATGAGCACACATTCTTAAATTCTATGTTCCTATATGGTTCTGAGTTTAATTTTTGTATGTACAATCTCATTGTTTCTGTTATTTGAACTCTTTATTTTAGATTTCCAACTACTAAAATCAGACTTTGTTTATTTTTCAATAACAGTAGTAAAATTTCTAGAATTCAAGCTTGCATGAATGTATCTTCACTTTCATGTTATCTGACTAATCTTGCTTGCTAACAAGTTTTCTACAGTTTCAAACTAGTTTGGTACAAATCAACATGTTTTCTCTTCTCAAGTTGAAATCTAAGAATAGATTTACATACATACATATAATGAAAACCCAACATATATACATACATACATATATACATACATATATACATACATATGTACGTATGTATGTATGTATGTATGTATGTATATATACATACATACATACATACATATGTATGTATGTATGTATGTATGTATGTATGTATACGTACATACATACATATATACATATATACATATATACATACATGTATATATACATACATGTATACATACATACATACATACATACATACATACATACATATATATATGTATGTATATATGTATATATGTTGGCAATTGACACTCATTAGATTCATTTTGTTGTCATTGATGGCAACAAGATTGGATGGAAGTCATATACCGGCACTAGGAAGCATATACTGACAGATACTGGCTTTGGAGCATTCAGGGCTACATCGGCACTGACACCGACACTGGCATCAATACTTCATTGGAAGCCGACATCAAGGAGGATTTACTTAATAAATAATTTTGTAATTATTGTCAAGGCCAACATTGAATATCTTTTGTAAATGTATTGTAAGCCGACATAAGGCATATTATTTGTAATATGTATATAGGTCAGTTTGCTAGGTTATTTTGAGAGACATGAGAGATGATATGTAGTATGGATATAGGAGAATATAGCTGAACTGTATGATGCAAAATATATATATATGAAGATAATTTTGTATGCGAGTGTTATATCATGCAATGATCTGTAGATAGCTTGGAAATCATTCTTGGAGGAAAAGTGATACTGGTAGTAGTTCAGGGTTTATGAACTAGTACAGAGCAGAGACAGAACCTAAACTCTATTTGACATAGCAAATGCAATCTTGAGTTCATTTTCAGTAATTTACTTTAGTAGAAAGCTTATAGTCAGTGAGGCTCTTTAGTGATGAGCAATATGCTCTATGCAGTGTGTCTTCCTGCATGTGAAGGCCCCTATTATATGTAATATATTTTAATATGGCCAATGAACTGATATTGTGGGTCACAAATCCCACCATGGTTTTTCCTCATTAAGGTTTTCCACGTATAAATTTTGTGTGTTATGGTGTTCATTTATGTGGATGGTTTATTTGCTTCTTGTTATATGTTTATTTGTTTACTGGTTTATATATGCATGGTATAAAAGGATAAAAAATGTTCATACTGGCAGGACACTAATTAACCCCCCCCCCCCCCCCCTCACAGTGTTCTTGGATCCCAACAATTGGTATAAGATCTTGGTACCTCAAAAGAAGTTTGACAGCTTGAGAAAGATCCTGAAACCAAAATATTTGAACATGGATATGGAGAAGCAGCTTGAGATGGCTCTTGAGGATTATGATGCTGAAAGAATGAAGAACTTGAAATTGCAAGAAGAATTGAATTCTACAAATGAATTCATTCTTATCCTGCAAGAAAGGTTATCTTCTCAAGCCAAGAGAAAAGAACTTTTGCAAAAACCGGATGATGAGGAGAAAAATGCTCTTAAGGAACAATGTCAAAAACAAAGTCAAGCAAACATGATCATGAAGATTGAAATGCAAGATCTGACTATGAGGTTATCAAAAGATATTGAGGATAGAAAGAAGAAGGAAGATAATCTTGTTGTATCTCAAAAGAATAAATTTGATGAACGTGGCAGATTGACTCATGAAAATAATTTGTTGAGAACTAATTTGGCACACTCCCAGAACAATGAACAATAACTTGAAAGACAAATAACTACTCTGAGAGATGATCTCACTACTGTAAGTGAGTATAAAGAAAAGTTTAGGATCAGTGATGCACAGTTGGATGACTTATTGAAAAGAAAAAGATAGATTGATGATTCTAGAGGACTTGGGTTTGTACAAGGTGAAAGCTCTAGTACTGCAAATGAAGATTAGACAACTGGTATGTAGAACTCATCAGAATAGATGAAATCAGTAAGGCAATCTAATGCGTATAAATTAAATGGTAGATGCTTTGTTTGCAATAAATTTGGGCATATGGCTAAACAATGTAGAAATAAAGAAAATAAAAACTACAATCTATTCTCGGTCAATGCACAAATTGCAAGAAATATGGTCATAGATCAGAAGATTGCAGAATGAATGTTAAATGTCATGCATGTGGAAAGCTTGGATATTTTTCTAATCATTGTAGGTCAAGAAATGATACCAGATATGCCAAATCAATTCAGAAGAACAATGTTACATGCTATGCATGCAACAAAATAGGTCATATTGCTAAGTATTGCAGAAGCAAGACTCAACCGGTTAATAATGATAAAGACAATGAGAAATGAAAGCAGAAAGTAGATGAAATACAACAAGATCACACCAAGAGATGGGTTAGAAAATCTGAAGAACCAAGTGGAGATGGATCTACACCGGCAACTCCACCAGCAGGAAATTCCACCAGTAACTAAGGCATAAGCCTTAGGGGTTAGCAAAGTCATTGCTAAATTTTGCATATTACCTTAGAAGGGACTTAAAGAGATTTGGAGAATTGTGTTCATCATCGATGAAGGTTCATCCGGCACATGACTATGAAAGTGACATTCGTAGGGTTGTTGGTGAAGCATTTATTATTGAAAATTAGGGCTTTATTCACTGATAAAAGAGGATAAGTGAATTCATTTTCACTCACTAAGCATTCAAGCATTCAGAGTGAAGTAAAGTCGAGTTAAGAGTGAGAAAAAGCATTGTGAAAGAATTTCGAGCAATTATCTGAAGCACTCAATCTTCCACTAGCACTTTCAAGTATTTTTCAAAATGGCATCTAGATCTTCAGCTCCTACTTTTATTGCAAATCCCACCATTGTCGAAGTCAAGGATAGGTTAAGTCAAGTATTTAAGGCAGTTCCTGAAATTGCTAAAAAGGAAGACTTTATGGGAGCATTTTCTAAGGTTCCTAAAGGTGTAATGTATGTTGAAGATGTGAGGGCATACATTCACTGCACCCTTGAGGATTTGGGCACAGAGGACATCAAAAGAATGTATCAATCCGTGATACTAGGAAAATCTGGAACCATCAAACCAGAATACAAAGAAATTGAGGATATAGGGTTAACTGGTATTTTGTACATACCAGAATTCAAAGATGAGGTTATCAGATATGTTCTGAGCAGGGTTCACAATGAATTTATTTGGCTAGATAGGCCTTACATGATCACGAAGGAGGCTATTCAAGCAGTCACCGACCTACCCAAGATCAGACAAGAACTTGGCAAGAAAATTTCCAACAGAGAGGTCGAGAAACTCACTGGTGCTACACCTGATAACAACTCAATGAGGATAGGCACAATCACCGACACAGATATAAATTTTGCAAGCATGATCATAGGTTACAAGGTAACTCAATCCAAGCAATTGAATTATGTTGCTAGTTCATGTATTCATGTTGCATATCAGACGCTAAGGAACAATACAAAGTATGATTTATGTGAATGGATGAGGAGTGAGTTGATGTTAAACCTTGGTAAGATCAAAGGAATCAAGAAAGGCACTTTTAGATATGGAAGCTTGATTGTGATTCTGAGGATAATGAACCTCTAGCTTTCAGAAGGGTAGAAAGGAAGAATGTGGTAAAACCACCAGTAGAGTAGAAGAAGGCAAAGCCTAGGAGGAGACTTGTTAGAAAGACAACTAAGCCTACTGCACCTCCACCACCAGCAAGGAAGCCTATGGAAAAGAGGAAACCAGTCACACCGACAACCACAAGCAAAAAAAAAGAACGGTGATGATACTAAAACTGGTAAGACCACAATGACCTATGTTGAGCTTATTGATGAAATTACAAAATATGGAATATTGAAAAATGTACAAAAGTATTATGAAGATTTAGAAGAGACTAAGAAAAATGAATTAGAAGAGGCTATTTTGTTGTATATAGACATTTATAAGAAAGCCTTAATTGAAATTTTGAAGGAGATACCTTTATGCTTGTATAATAAACTTGAGGCTAGGAGACTTGACACTATCAAGAGGGATAGGGAGATTAAGGAAGTAGCACCCTTGGAAATGTATGGTTCTATAAATAATGAAGAAATGAAAAGATGTATAGATACTATAAATGTTATGGAATTTAGATCAGAGATAGAGTAGACAGTAGTCTGATAATATGTAGTAAGGATAGACTTTAATGAGATCACTACAATGAATATGTTTTCCTCCAGTGTATATATATAACTCTATTTATTAACCTTCTATGATAACATCGACAGCTTGTTGGTTCGTGAAATTGCCACGGTTATTGGTTTCAGTTCACAGCAAGTGTCTATGCCTTTGCATAAATAAAGGGATGAAGAGTCATGTCCACATAGGGGCATGAATTCTATGTGACTTATGCCACGTAGAGTCATGACCCTATGGGGACATGACCCTCCGTTCAATGTTCACCACTTATGTTCATTAGTTAACACCACTTATGTTCACCGCTTATGTATATATTGCTTGCTTCAATCCGAATGAGGCTATATCTTTAACACTCCCTCTTAGAAAAAGAGGATTGAATTTCATAATTAAGTTTTAAGGAACAACATTCTAGATATACACATTCATTTGACATGATCATTCACTCGGTAACACTTACTAGTAAAATACTTCAAATCTCAGAGAGATATCTGAGATATGGATTATCTAATATCCAACACTCTGGGGCAACAACTACTTGAAGTCTTATCAGATTACAACCTTGATTCTAGTGACAATTATAACGTTATCATTATCATAGGTGAAATAATTTTAGTATCATGATATTTGGCACATTCTGGGACAACAAATTAATGTAGTCAATCATGATATGATTGTTACCATAATTTTTGACATATTTCGGAACAACCATTTAATGATAACAATTCAATAACTCAATATTGAAAATTTAGTATCAAGATTTCTGGCACATTGTAGGACAACAACTTAATATAGTCAATATTGATAACAAATCAAGCTATTGTGAAAGTCGTCACCTTACAATAGCAATCTTACACTTACATCACATCAAAGATCATCACCTTTCATGACATAACACATACATGCAATATTGCATCCAAGATATTCATGAATATATCAAATTACATATGATTAAGATTAATATCAGAAATTTCTATTATAATTTAGTCATACCAAGTTTACCTCTAAAGTACTCCACTTTCAACTTTGCAAGAGGTTTGGTGAATATGTCGACACTTTTCTCTTCAGTGCTGATGTAGGTAAATTTGATAACATCTCTATCTACCATATCTCTTATGTAATGGTATGATATTTCTATATGCTTGGATCAATTACGAAAAACTGGATTTATAGAAAGTTTGATGCAACTTTGATTATCACAATGAATCATAGTGGGGTTTAGGGGCTTCCCAAATAGTCCAACTAGCAATTTCCTTAACCATACTACCTCACGTGCTCCCATGGAGGTAGCCATATATTCGGCTTCAGTGGAACTCTGAGCAACTGCTGACTGTTTTATGCTAAACTAGGATATCATAACTGATCCAAGACTAAAACAACACCCCATTGTACTTTTACAATCAATGGAACTTCCTGCCTAGTAGGAATCAGAATACCCTTGGAGTTTTATCTCAACATTTTCATACTTCAGGCCAAAACCGATAGTGCCATGTAAGTATCTCAGAATATGCTTAGTAGCCATTAGGTGAATCTTCTTAGGTTTGCACGTGAAATGACTTAACACATTGGTAGCATAACAAATATTAGGGAAAGTGTTTACTAGGTACATAAGAGATCCAATAATTTATCTATGGTATGTAGGATCTATAGGTTGTGAATCTACTGCTTCACTTTTGAGCTTATGAAGATTTGTTTCCATTGGAATGGATAGAGGTTTACAATCTATCATACAAAATTTGGTCAGGATATTAGTAGTGTATTTTCCTTGATTTAGGAAAATATAGTTCTCTTTTTGCCATACTTATAGGCCCAAAAAATAGTGCAGTAGACCTAGATCCTTCATATCAAATTTAGCCACAAGATCTTGTTTGCATTTTGCAATGAGGTGATCTTCTCCTGTTATTAACAAGTCATCAACATAGAGAACAAGTATTAACATGTCACCATCCGATATTTTGAAGTATATGTTAGAATCTGCTTCAGTTTTGGAATATCCTAGTTTGGAGAGATAACTATCTATCCTTTCGTACCATGCCCTGGGAGCTTGCTTAAGGCTGTGGAGAGATTTTTTTAGTCTACACACATAGAAATTTCTATCATGTGTAACAAATCCTTCAGGTTGTTCTATATATACTTCTTCCTCAATAAAATCATTCAAAAATATGGTCTTTACGTCTTTTTGGTGTATCTTCCACCCTTTGGAAGCTGCAATGGCAATGATGGTTCTTATAGAAGTATATCGGGCAACTAGAGCAAATGTCTCTTCGTAATCAATTCCAGCCTTTTGAGAGAACCCCCTGGCAATGAATTTGGCTTTGTGGTTTTCAATACTGCCATCTGGTGCATATTTGATTTTGAATAACCACTTTGACGAGACAATTGATTTGTCTTTTGGTCTAGGTAAAATTTCCTAGACATCATTTTTTAAGATAGATTGGTATTCCTTAATCATTCCATCTTTCCAAGCTTGACATGTTAAGGCCTCTTCCACATTTGATGGTTTAGATTTTGTAAGTTTGGTCATGAGTGCAACATAGCATGATTGACTTCTTGTTTTCTTATTCTCTTTGAAGATTTCCTCGAGTTCCACATTATTTTCTTCAATCATCTTTCTTGCCCATAGTGGTCTTTTCTTGTTGTTGGGATTTTCAGTATTCTCGAAATTAGGTGATTGAAGTTCATGATTTTCTATGCTATTCTCCCTCTGATTCTCAATTGTAATATTTTCATCTGATTTTGTGGTTAGATCATCTTCTGCACTTAGAGAGAGTTTATAAGTAGCATCTTCTTCAAATTTGTCATCACTACTGATTTCAATAGATCTTCGTCTTGGAATATATACTTTGTATCCTTTAGTGGTTTCATTGTAGCCAACAAATATGCCTTTCTTCCCGGAGGGTTCTAGTTTGGTTCTCTTTTCTTTAGGAATGTGAATATACACGTGGCAACCAAAGATTCTTAGATGGCTTAAATCTAGTTTATTTCTTGTAAATGCTTCTTCAAGTGTTATATTCTCTAGGATTGAATGAGGGCATCTGTTTTGAATGTACACAGTTGTATATGAGGCTTCAGCCCAAAATGAGATATGTAGACTTTGATCATGCATCATGGATTTAGCAGCTTCGATGATGGATCTGTTTTTTCTTTCTATGACTCCATTATGTTGAGGATTATAAGGTACAATACACTCCCTCTTAATCCCAACAGAAATGCAGAATTCTTTAAAAAATTTCAGAGATAAATTCACCCCCGTTATTTGATCTTAGAGTCTTTATTTTCTTCCCAGTTTGATTTTCCACTAAGGCTTTAAATTCTTTGAATTTCAATAACACTTCATTTGATTCTTTGAGTTTTATGAAATAGATCCAAGTTTTCCTAGAGTAATCAGCAACAAATATCACATAATACAAGAATCCCCCTAGTGATGGTAATGACATTGAACCACACAAATCAATGTGGACAAGTTCTAGTACAACTTTTGATTTGTGTTCACTTGAGGGAAATGACCCTTTTGAGTTCTTCCCTAGAGAACATCCTTTACAAGTTCCAACATGATCAGATTTTAGATTGGGTAATCCTATGGTAATTTTTCCTATAGAAGGTAGGGCACTAAATCTAAGATGTCCTAATCTTCTATGCCGAATTTCATTAGAGTTTGATACTTCATGGAAGGTGACATGATATCCTTGATCAGCTAGTCCTGAAATAGAGACCAAATGCCTTTTGATACCTGGTACAAAAAGAACATCTTTCAATTGTAATGTAGCTCTTATTCTTAATTGAATTGAGCAAGTCCCAATCACTCGATAGGTATAATTGTCTCCTATTGTAACTTCTTCAATTGAGTGGCTTTCAAAGGTTTCAAATTGATCTCTAAATCTGGTTATGTGTCATGATGCTCCACTGTCGATTATCCACATCTGTTTGTTTGAGTTTAGTTCGCTTGATAAGGCTAAGAAAAATAAAGATTCTCTACTTCCTTGACTTCATCTATGGTTGCTTGAGCTTTCTTTCTTTCTATGCAGAAGTTGTGAGTGTGTCCAAATTTATCACACTTGTAGCATTGAATCTTGGAGAAGTCTATGCTTTTGTGATTATTTCCTCTCTTTCATTTGAACTTCCTTTTCTTCCCTTTATTGCTTGTGTTAACATTTAGTGCTTGAATTTCTCCCTCTTTTTTTGGACCCTTGGTGTAGGAGCACCCTTCCAAGCTCTTCCTCCTTCTTTGTCTTGTTGGGGTTATGCTTCTTTTGAAGCCATTGTATATGTAATAAGAGCCATGAGCTCATTTGTTCTTGACTAGGTCCTAGTTTTAGGTCCTTAGTGTTTTTGTTGTGATTTCTTGTGCAGAAGAGGTTGAGTGTGCCTTGGATGTGTGTTAGGCCTTATTGGTATGTTGATGTCCTTAGGATAGCCCAAAATAGGCCTAGGAGTCATGAAAAGCAATAATGGAAAAGTTGCTCAAAAGATGCAAAAGTTGCATGACAACTTTTAAAAGTTGTCAAGCAACTTTTCCACCCAAAAGGTCAAAGACTCTTATTGAGCATGGAGAGCCCTAATTTTGGCACACTAACCAAGGTCTAGGTAGTATAAGTATTTCCAAACCCTAAGTTAATGGGTTGGATGTTAGACATTGTACGGCCCAAGTAAGAAAAGCTTGACTGTGACTGTTTATTGGTTACCAGTCAGTTTGAATGAAGCAACCGAGCAAGTTAATGGATTGATTTGCATGTAAAACTATGTGGAGTGTCTTTTATGGTGTAAATACTTTCATTGTGAGCAATTAGATTAGGTTTTTATTTGCAGGTTGTGTGTGTTTGTAAATAGTTTGTAAATTGCCTTCTCACTGTCTAGTTTTGGACTAGTTTGTGCAAATGGAATCATAACTCCATTCCCCATTGTGGAATCACCATGAAACCATGGGGAATGGGAGTGAAGACCTTGTACCATAGTTCTATGCAAGTAGGGCCCTTGAAAATGCAAGGAAGCCATTTGAAGACCCATTCCTAGGCGAGACTGGACAATGCCCAGTTAGGAATGGTTGTTGGTACAGAGGTCTTGGAGAGCAAGGTTGGTCAGAGAAGAGTGCACCCTTTGGAGGAGGTGTAGAGGAGTGTGTGTAGCACCATTGGTGTGAAGGAGAAGCCTCCACAAATCCAGACAAGGTGGCTAAAACACAAAACATCCACTGTGACCCAGGCAGACCATAAAAACCGTCACAAAACCCTTAAAAATCCCAAAATTCGCCCTAGGAACTGTACGACCACTTGGAGGCCCAAAACCAGAGAAATCCTTGAGCCCTTGCCAAATTAATGGTAGTACATTTTGGGAGTTTGGGTAGTTTGTGCATCGTTTGTGAGAGGGAGCCCTAAAGGACCAGGTAGGAGGCCTAATTGGTCCTAATCCTTGTAGCCCTATTTTGTAGGCAAAGCACAAAATAGTGAAATCAGTAGGAGGGATGAAGGTTGTAACTTCTTGGGGGCACATGGATGGATGTAAAACATGGTTTAATAGCTGTCCTAATCTTGCTAAGACCTTGGAAGGTGTAGAACAAGGCTAGTCCTTATTAGCCATAGTAAGGGGTATTGAGTCTCATGAGTAGGTGAGACCTTAGGAGAAGCATTGCAACTCATTGGTGGGTGGAATTGGGCAAGGTCAGGGGATTCCTCAAGAAAAGGAAGTCCTAGAGACCCTAGGGTGTGTAGAGAACACCAGGGGATCCAAGGAAAGGATCCAAGAGCATAGACTAGGCTAGCCTATCCCAAGCACCATCGCATCAGATTGGTATCAGAGAAAGTTAAAGATTTGTTGGATTGTGTATGTCTCTATATACTGGTGAATCAGTAGGGGAGAGAAGAATGGTCACTAATGTAGAGCTGGCTAGAGAGGTAGAAGAATAGAAGGAGAAGAATAGACTCCTTGAAGAAGCTATGAGTGAGATAAGGGATAAACTGCAAGAAGTGGTGGATCAGAGGACACAAGGACCTTGGGGTGAAGACACCAAGGAAAAAGGCAAGAAAACCATTGACATAGATGGTATTATGCCTGAACCAGATCCCTTGTTTGATGAAGAACCTTTTGTGAAGGCTATTAAGGCTTTGAACACCAAAGCTTTTGAAGGATTGCCACATTTCAGTGGAAGGATGGACATTGACACTATCATGGAATGGATTGAGGGCATGTAAAACCACTTTTGAGTGTGAGGGAGTGATAGAGGCTCAAAAGGTTAAGGTTGCCAAATCAAGATTGAGGGGAGAAGCTTTGACATGGCGGAAGTACCTGCAAGAAGAGAGAGTTAGCATGGGGAAGCTACCTATTGCCAATTGGAAGGCCATGGTGAGCAAGATCAAAGATAACTACTTACTAGAGGATTATGAAGTCCAACTTCATAAGAAGAGATAGGGTTTGAAGCAAAAAGACCTTGATGTGACCTCCTACACTGAAGAATTTCAAAAACTTTGTCTTAGATCCAAAGTCCAAGAAGATGAATCTATTAAGGTGGCTAGGTATCTAAGCGGCCTAAAGTGGAACATTCAAGAGGAGATAAGCCTATGGACTCCTACTACTGTTCAAAAATGTCATCAGCTTGCTGTCAAGGAAAGCAAATGAACCACCGAGGTGGTTACCAAAGCAAGTCAAATGAGCAGAGGAACCAAGGAGAAGCCAAGTTGACTGAACATGGCAGTGAAATCAATCTTAGAGGGGGCCATTCTAGAGGAAGAGGTGCACAAGGTGGTCCAAGTAGGGGTAGAGGTACCGGCAGAGGTAACTCCTACTTTGCAACTATGAAGTGTTACAATTATGGACAATTGGGACACCCGACATATAGATGCCCTGACAAGCCTACCTCATCAAACAATGGAAAGAGGGTTGCCTATGCTCATGAAGACTCTTCAAGCAGCAAGACACCAGATGTGGACCAAATTGAATTAGAAATTGGTGAGAATCTGATGTTCAATAGGATTTTGATCAGACAATCGGTTAAGGAGGAACCCAAACATAGGAGAGCATTATTTAGGGTGAGATGCAAAGTTCTTGGTAAAGTGTGCAAGGTGATAGTTGGTTCAGGCTCAATTGACAACATCATATCAGAAGAGGTAGTTAGGAAGTTGAAACTCACAAGAATACCCCACACTAGCCGTTACAAGGTGACTTGGTTGAACAAAGGACAGAGTGTGCTAGTCAACGAACAGACTTGGGTAGATTTTTCTATTGGAGGATATAAGGATAAGATCCTTTGTGATGTGTTGCCTATGGATGCTTGTCATCTGCTACTAGGAAGACCTTGGCAATTTGATAGGAAGGTGATCTATGATGGAGAGGAGAACTCCATATCATTCAAGAAGGATAGCAAGACCTTCAAGATTCAGTCCTTGACAGAGGATGAAGAGGGAACTTCAAAAACACCTAGTGTCTTATTGGCTAATGGTAAAGAGTTCTTAAACTTTCTACATGAGGAGGAGATAGTGAAGTGTGCCATCTTTGTGAAACCAAAGGAGGAAGAAGACAAGTTGCAGGCAGAAGTACTCAAGGAGGTGAAGCAAATGTTGCAAGAGTATAAGGACATGGTGAGTGATGGAGGACCTCCAACACTCCCACCAAGAAGGTCTATAAGTCATCAAATAGACTTTGTTCCCAGAGCATCCCTTCCTAACAAGGCAGCATATAAGCTCACACCTGATCAGAATAAGGAGGTAGCAAGGACTGATCAAGAAGAGCATTAGCCCATGTGCAGTCCCGGTAGTGCTAGCATCAAAGAAGGGAGGCAAGTGGAGACTATGCACTGACTCAAGGAAATCAATAGGATCACCATAAGGTATAGGTTTCCTATTCCTAGAATAGAGGATTTGATGGACTGTTTAGGAGGTGCTATGTATTTCACTAAATTGGACCTTAAGAGTGGTTATCACCAGATTAGAATCAAGGAGGGTGATGAGTGGAAGACTGCTTTCAAGACCACAGAGGGATTGTATGAATGGCTTGTGATGCCATTTGGACTCACCAATGCCCCAAGTACCTTCATGAGGTTGATGAATGAGGTATTAAAAGACTTCACAGGTAGATTTGTGGTGGTGTACCTAGATGACATTCTCATCTATAGTAGAACCAAAGAGGAGCACCTTGAGCATTTGAGGTTAGTTTTGGAGAGGTTGCATGAGGAGAAGTTATCCATCAACCTAGAAAAGTGTGACTTCTTGAAGCAAGAGCTGGTCTACTTAGGATTTGTGGTGTCTAAAGGAACCGTGAAGATGGATCCAAGCAAAGTGGAGGCAATCTTGAATTGGCCTGCACCTAGGATAGGGACTGAAGTTAGGAGTTTCCATGGATTAGCTCAATTCTATAGGAAGTTTGTGAGGAACTTTAGTTGTATATGTGCACCAGTCCTTGACACCATAAAAGGAGGCCTTAAAACTAAGTTTAAATGGATTGAGTAGGCTGACAAAGCATTTCATTTATTGAAGCAAGAAGTAGCCACAAAACCTATCCTTCTCATACCTACCTTTGATAAGCTATTCACATTGGAGTGTGATGCAAGTGGAATTGCAGTAGGTGGAGTATTGAGTCAAGAGGGAAGACCTGTGGCATTTTTCAGTGAGAAGCTTAATGAAGCAAAGAAGAAGTACTCGGCCTATGACCTAGAGTTGTATGCATTAGTGCAGTCTCTTAAAAAATGGAGGCATTACTTACTTCCAAAGGAATTTGTGGTGTTCATAGACAACCAGGCATTGAGTTACATTAACACTCAAGAGAAGCTTAGCAATAGGCATTTGAAATGGATGGAATACCTCCAATCGTTTACCTTCACCATCAAGCATAAGAAGGGGCAACTTAACAAGGTGGCAGATGCATTAAGCAGGAAGTTGTTGACAGTTCAAGAACTACAGTTGCGGAGCATAGGAATAGAAGGTTTCAAGGACCTCTATGAAGAAGATGAAGACTTCTCATCAGCTTACAAGGTTTGCAAGGAGTTTGAGAGCCATTTCCATGGTGAGTATGCAGATTACACTCTGCAAAATGGTCTCTTGTTCAAAGCTAACTAGTTGTGTGTACCAAGAGGATCCATGAGGGAAAAACTCATCCAAGAGAAACACAATGGCAGTTTAAGTGGACACTTTGGAGTCAACAAAACCTTGGATTTAGTACAGAGGTACTACTATTGGCCAAAGTTGCCAAGGGATGTGAAAAGATATGTAGAACAATGTGGTGTGTGCCAAAGAGCAAAAGGAGGATCAAGCAATGTTGGTCTCTATCAACCATTTCCGGTCCCTAATAGGCCTTGGGAATGTATAAGCATGGACTTTGTAGTAGGAATTCCCAAGACAAAGACAGGTATGGACAACATCTATGTGGTAGTAGATAGATTTTCCAAGATGAGCCATTTCATTCCATGCAAAACTACACATGATGCTAGCTATGTTGCACATCTCTTCTTTAAGGAGATTGTTAGGATTCATGGACTCCCTTTAAGCATTGTTTCAGACAGGGACAACAAGTTCATGGGCCATTTTTGGCAAACATTATGGAGGAGACTTGGAACTAATCTCTCATTTATCTCAGCTTACCATCCACAAACAGATGGTCAGACTGAAGTCATCAATAGGGTGTTAGGCAACTTGTTGAGGTGTTTAACTAAGGAGTATGGGCAGACATGGGACCTAGTCATTCCACAAGCAGAGTATGCATATAATGACAGTGTGAATAGGACCATCGGTAGAAGTCCTTTTGAGGTTGTCTATGGTAGACATCCAAGAGGAGTATGTGAGTTGAGAGACCTTGGTACCTTGGAAATGAAGAGTGGGCAAGCAGAGGACTTCACTCAAACCATCAAGGAAGTCCAAGAGCAAGTTAAGAAAGCCATCCTTGAATCCACTCAAAAACTGAAGGCCAAAATGGATGAGAAAAGGAGAGAGGTTCAGTTCAAGGTGGGTGACTATGTGATGGTCCATTTGAGCAAAGCTAGGATGCAAAGTGGTAAGCCTACCAAACTACAAATGAAGAGGATAGGACCTTGTAGAATTCTGTCAAAGTATGGGGAGAATGCTTACAAGGCTGACCCGCCTTCAGATTTGGCTATATCACCAGTCTTTAATGTAGCTGACCTGATCATGTACAAGGGTGAAATAGCAGGGCAAAAGGAGAACCAAGCCAAGGTGTTGCAGGACCTAGATGTTAATGTCTTACCACAGGTGAAGAAGCTTATAACAGAGGAGATCTTGGAATCAAGAGTAAAGAAGTCCACTATACATCAAGTCTACATGGAACACTTGGTGAAGTGGGTAGGTCAGCCTGAGTCTGAAGCTACCTGGGTTGAAGAGAGTGGGTTCAAGACACTTGGCATAGACCTGGCTCTCATCTCTTCTTCTATTTCTTAGTTATGTGTAGAGAGGGAGTATGGTGTAGGATCACCCTTCCAAGATCTTCCTCCTTCTTTGTTTTTTTGGGGTTATGCTTCTTTTGAAGCCATTGTATATGTAATAAGAGCCATGAGCTCATTTGTTCTTGACTAGGTCCTAGTTTTAGGTCCTTAGTGTTTTTGTTGTTATTTCTTGTGCAGGAGAGGTTGAGTGTGCCTTGGATGTGTGTTATGCCTTATTGGTACGTTGATGTCCTTAGGATAGCCCAAAATAGGCCTAGGAGTCATGAAAAGAAACAATGGCAAAGTTGCTCAAAAGATGCAAAAGTTGCATGACAACTTTTAAAAGTTGTCAAGCAACTTTTCCACCCAAAAGGTCAAAGACTCTTATTGAGTGTGGAGAGCCCTAATTTTGGCACACTGATCGAGGTCTAGGTAGTATAATTATTTGCAAACCCTAAGTTAATGGGTTGGATGTCAAACATTGTACAACCCAAGTAAGAAAAGCTTGAATGTGACTGTTTGTTGGTTACCAGTCAGTTTGAATGAAGCAACCGAGCAAGTTAATGGATTGATTTGCATGTAAAACTGTGTGGAGTTTCTTCTATGGTGTAAATACTTTCATTGTGAGTAATTGGATTAGGTTTTTATTTGTAGGTTGTGTGTGTTTGTAAATAGTTTGTAAATTGCCTTCTCATTGTCCAGTTTTGGACTGGTTTGTGCAAATGGAATCATAACTCCATTCCCCATTGTGGAATCACCATGAAACCATGGGGAATGGGAGTGAAGACCTTGTACCATAGTTCTATATAAGAAGGGCCCTTGAAAATGCAAGGAATCCATTTGAAGACCCATTCCTAGGCGAGACTGGACAGTGCCCGGTTAGGAATGGTTGTTGGTGCAGAGGTCTTGGAGAGCAAGGTTGGTCAGAGAAGAGTGAACCCTTTGGAGGAGGTGTAGAGGAGTGTGTGTAGAACCACTGGTGTGAAGGAGAAGCTTCCACCAATCCAGAAAAGGTGGCTAAAACACAAAACATCCACTATGACCCAGACAGACCATAAAAACCCTCACAAAACCCTTAAAAAACCAAAAATTCGCCCTAGGCACTGTACGGCCACTTGGAGGCCCAAAACTAGATAAATCCTTGAGCCCTTGCCAAATGAATGGTTGTCCATTTTGGGAGTTTGGGTATTTTGTGCATCATTTGTGAGAGGAGGCCCTAAAGGATTGAGTAGGAGGCCTAATTGGTCCTAATCCTTGTAGCCCTATTTTGTAGGCAAAGCACAAAATAGTGAAATCGGTAGGAGTGATGAAGGTTGTAACTTCTTGGGGGCACATGGATGGATGTAAAACATGGTTTAAGACATGTCCTAACCTTGCTAAGACCCTAGAAGGTGTAGAACAAGCCTAGTCCTTATTAGCCATAGTAAGGGGTTTTGAGTCTCATGAGTAGGTGAGACCTTAGGAGAAGCATTGCAACTCATTGGTGGGTGGAATTGGGCAAGGTTAGGGGATTCCTCAAGAAAAGGAAGTCCTAGAGACCCTAGGGTGTGTAGAGAACACTAGGTGATCCAAGGAAAGGATCCAAGAGCATAGACTAGGCTAGTCTATCCCAAGCACCATCCCATCAACCCCATCCTCTTGTGATTAGTCGAGATTCTTCTTGAGTGAAATCATTCTTGAGTTGATCAAATTTTGGTAGTGTCAGACGAGAACTAATGCCTTGAATAAAGGATTCCCAACTGGATGGTAATCCCTTAAGTGCTATTAGAGATCACTCCATATCATCTACATTATTTCCAATAGTTGACAATTGGTCTTTCAACTCTGAAATCCTCATGAAATAGGATGTGATTGTTTCTCCTTTGTTCATGTAGATATGCATTAATTGTTGTTTTAATGTGAGAAATCTTCTTGCATTATTTATTTCATATGAGTTTTGAATGGTCTTGAACATATCATAAGTTGTAGTTAGTTTTGAGATGGTTGGGAGAATGTGATCTTTAACAACATCAATTATGATTTTCTTAGCCTTGTTGTTGTATCTTTTCCAGGTTGTTTTCGCTAGCTCATCTTCGAGCATCCTAGTATCTTCTTATATGTATGCATCTAGTTTGAGTTCTTGAAGAATTGTTGTTATTCAAATTCTCCATGAGACAAATTTGGATGCGCCTTCGAGTCTATCCTCCACTCTAACACTGTTCACCATGATTGTTTTTCCTTTGATTCTGAATGCAAGTTTGAATTTTTAGAAAAGAGGTGTCACTATTTTTATTATTTCTCTACCAACTTGGCTCTAATACCATGTTAAGGAATTTAGATCAAAGATAGAGAAGACAATAGTTTGATAATACATAGTAAGGATAGACTTTAATGAGATCACTGCAATGAATATCTGATGTGTATATATAACTCTATTTATTAACCTTCTATGATAACATCGACAACTTGTTGGTTTGTGAAATTGCCACAATTATTGGTTTCAGTTCACAACAAGAGTCGATGCCTTTGCATAAATAAAGGGATGAAGAGTCATGACCCTTCCTTCAATGTTCACCACTTAGGTTCATTAGTTAACACCGCTTATGTTCATCGCTTATGTTCACTGCTTATGTATATATTGCTTGCTTCAATCCGAATGTGGCTATTTCTTTAACACCAAATAGGATAGTCTTCAGTAGTAAATCTCGGCAGATAAGCCTTATGATGGGGAAAGTAAATGAGGTGATAAATGAGACTAGTAAGGGATGGACCAAATTCTTTCAGAAAAACCCATATTTTCTCACATCTCAATAAGAATTTGCAAGGGCAACATCTTCCACCATTCCTGACAAATCAAAAGGGAAAGGTATTTTGCGCAGTTCAACTCCTATTTTGACACAACTGATAGTAACTATAGATACTCAAACACAACTGATAGTTAAGGAGAGTGTACAGTCTGTACTGACACAGACCATTTTTTAGTAAGGCAATGTATAGGACACTGGAAATACTGTGGATAATACTCCACCAGCAGTAACCAATGTTGCACCAAGTGGCGAAGCCACCGATGCAAAATAGGTTGAGATGGACAAGGTAAAAGCAATTGAGTCCATATTGACAGGTAAAATTGATTCCCCGGTAAAGGTTTTGGCAATTGACACTTCTTAGGTTGAGAAGAAATCAATCTCTCAGTTGAGTCCAACTGAATTGATGATGATGGCTACTTAGAAATTATTGAAGGAAGGTACTACAGATAAAGGAATAATTGATCGATCGGTCATAGTGTTGCACAGATTAATACCTGACTGTCAAATTGAAGATGGAGCAAGCCCTTCCGGTAAGCTCAAGACTCTAACAGAGCACATATCCAACAATTTTCAATCTCTGATGTAGATTGCAGACAAACGGGCTTTGGATAAATTCACAACAACAAAAAGAACAACTTTTGATCAGATTATAGAAATAGAGAAGAAGAAAATTGAGAAAAAACTTATTCTTATTGAGGTTTGTTTAAAACAATGTACAAATATCTATAGAGTGTGTTGTAACGTAGAAAGTCTTACGACTAATGTAGATAGCAGATTGAAGGAGTTATATGATAAGATAGCTAAAATTGCTAACTCTTTTGATGGATTGACTACATTGACCACATCTGTTGATGGACAAATTTTGTCCTTAGAGAACCAATTATTTTCTTTTGAGAAGGAGAGAGATAAAATCATGCGAAGAGCAAGAAATCTAAAGGGATTGGTAAGTCCTAGACTAGATTCATTGGGTGTTCATAAGAGAGAGTGCATGGACATGATAGCTAAACCCACACCAATAGATATCCAAGAGAAGGAAACACTTGCCCACTTACTAAGCGGATTTGCATTTATTTATGATACTTTCAAATCCGTTGGGATACATATCTTCTATTATTGCAAAAGGCATACCCGGAAATTTTGAAGATGACTAAGCTCCAATCAAACTAACAGTATTCTTTTATTTCTTTCAATTCTTTCATTGGTCTTTGGCATTAATGTCAAAGGGGGAGTATGCATACATGTGAAAAATATCAGAGAATACCAGTTAAATCACATGGGAAGGAGATCAGATGGAGTGTAATGCTCGGGGGGAGCATACCGACAGGGAGTTCATTTTTCACATGAGTGTTGCCATCAATGCCAAAGGGGGAGATTGTTGGCAATTGACAATTATTGGATTCATTTTGTTGTCATTAATGGCAATAAGATCAGATGGAAGTCATATACTGACATTAGGAAGCATATACTAATAGATACCGGCTTTGGAGCATTTAGGGCTACACCAACACCGAAACTGACACCGACACCAACATCAATACTTCATTGGAAGCCGACATCAAGGAGGATTTACTTAATAAATTATTTTGTAATTATTGTCAAGGCAACATTGAATATCTTTTGTAAATGTCTTGTAAGCCGACATAAGGCATATTATTTGTAATAGGTATATAGGTCAGTCTACTAGGTTATTTTGAGAGACATGAGAGATGATATGTAGTGTGGATACAGGAGAATGTAGTTGAACTGTATGATGCGAAATATATGTATGAAGATCATTTTGTATGAGATTGTTATATCATGCAATGATCTATAGATAGCTTGGAAAGCATTCTTGGAGGAGAAGTGATACCGGTAGCAGTTTAGGGTTTATGAATCGGTACAGAGCAGAGCCAATTCCAGAACTCTATTTGGCATAGCAGATATATTCTTGAGTTCATTTTCAGTAATTTACTTTAGTAGAAAGCTTGTAGTCAGTGAGGCTCTTTAGTGATGAGCAGTATGGTCTAGGCAGTGTGCCTTCCTGCATGTGCAGGCCCCTATTATATGTAGTATCTTTTCATATGGCCAATGAACTGATATTGTGGGTCACAAATCCCACAGTGGTTTTTCCTCATTGAGGTTTCCACGCATAAATTATGTGTGTTATGGTGTTCATTTATGTGGATGGTTTATTTGCTTCTTGTTATATGTTTATTTGTTTACTAGTTTATATATGCATGACATAAAAGGATAAAAACTGTTCATATTGGCAAAACACTGATTTACCCCCCCACCCCTCGTCTCAGTGTTCTTGGATCCCAACAATATATACATATATACGTATATATATGTACACATATATACACATATGTATATGCATATGTATATACGTATATACATATATGTATATACATATATATGTATATACATATACATATGTGTATATATACACATATGTATATGTATATACATATATATACATATATATACATATACATATGTGTATATATACACATATGTATATATACACATATGTATATGTATATATATGTATATATATGTATATACATATACATATGTACACATATGTATATGTATATACTATATATACACATATGTATATGTATATACATATACATATGTGTATATATATACATATATACATATGCATATACATATGTGTATATATATATATGTATATACACATATGTACATATATGTATATACATATATACACATATGTATATATATATATATATACATATACATATATACATATACATACATATATATAATATATATTTATGTATATATGTGTATATATATGTATATACACATATGTACATATATGTATATATGTGTATATATATGTATATACACATATGTACATATATGTATATACATATATACACATATGTATATACATATATACACATATGTATATATATATATATATATACACATATATATATATACATATACATACATATATATAATATATATTTATGTATATATGTGTATATGTATATATATACATATATATATACATATACATATGTGTATACATATACATATGTGTATATATATACACATGTATTTTTATATATATCCATATATACATATGCATATACATATGTGTATATATATGTATATACACATATGTACATATATGTATATATATATACATATATACATATACATACATATATATAATATATATTTATGTATATATGTGTATATGTATATATATACATATGTGTATACATATATATATACACACACACACATATATGTGTGTGTGTGTGTGTGTGTGTGTGTGTATATATATATATATATGAAAATTTCAGACTAATTTGATAATTTTTGGAGCCAGCTTCAATTGTTTGAACCTTCAAAATTACAAATTAATACTTTTTCTAGGTTTTTTTAAATTGTGAAAATTACATAACTTTGTGTGTAAATATAATTTTTTTGTAGAAACTAACTCTTAAGATTAAACAAGCATTTTTAAAATTTTGGATAAATTTTTAAATTCAGATTTACTTAAATGTCAACTCACTAAAAATAACAATTTGATAGTTTTGGACTATTTTAAGAGATTTCTGAAATGAATATATGTAACTGATACATAATAATTGTCAAAGACTAATTTCACATATAGACAACAAATATTTTGATCTCAACCTAATTTAAACAAATTGAGATGCTAAACAGATCACAAATTGAAATTACATTTTTCTTAAAATAAATTGAATTTTTAAAAATAAACATAAATTAAGAATTTCAACATAAATAGACTGCAACACCTCTCGCACCTAATCTAAACAAAAAAAATCATTTAATCACCTAATATCACAATTACAAAACTACTTTGTAAAATATTTATATCCTCCAACCAAACCACTAAAGGATTTGCAAATGTAACTCAATTAGAGCACAACCTATAACCCAAGCTCGTGGAAACCTTCTTTATTATTATTATAATATATGAAAACCCGTGTAGAGTAAAGTGAAGACAAGAGCCTCCACATGAAATGTGACACGCTAAAGATAAAACAGTACATCCTCAAGTCAGAAACTTTCACGAAATTTCACGACACTACAAAGGCGTAGGAGGTGGGAATTCCTTGAATAGAGACAAGAAATTAAAGGGCTAGAGAATATTTTAATTTCAAGCTTTCCTGGAATAGTGGAAGGTAGAGAGAGCACCTTTTACGGATGAAAATGAAAATTCACTGCTTTTGCTCATGTACATTATGCACCTACGACAACAAAAAAAACAAGCATATAATTACTTCAAACTACGGAATCCATTTTAATATTTTTATAATTTTAATATATGTTTAGGGTTAAGTTTTGTTGAGTATAATAAGGTTTTCATATCATAAGGGATGAAGTCGGGGGATAATTGATAGATCTGATATCATAAGAGATGAGGTCGAGATCATATTTGATAAATTTGACAAAATGGATATCATTGCATTGTGCTTCTGGATTCAATTGTGTAGAATTTAATTGCATCAACGTTTTGGATCACACTCCATATCTCTCAATTCTTGACTCTCCATTGATGAAGTTGAATGGTTCCAAATGAGTCCATTAGCGATCACATCTTGTTGAGTGCAAGGCTCCAACATCATAAGGGATGAAGCCGAGATCATGTCAGACAACTTGATGTCATAAGGGGTGAGGTTGGGACTATGCTAGACAAATTTGATTGACCCAACATCATAAGGGATGAGGTCGGGAGGAACATTTGATGGATCCAATAGCATAAGGGATGATATCGAAGATCATATTGGATAAATTTGACAAAATGGATATCATTGCATTGTGATTCTAGATTCAACTATGTAGAATTCAGTTGCATCAACGTTTCAAATCACACTCCATATCTCTCAATCCTGAACTCTCTATTGATGAAGTTGAATGATTCTAAATAAGTCCATTAGGGATAACATCTTGTTGAGTGCAAGCTCCAACATCATAAGGGATAAAGCCGAGAGCATGTCAGACAAATTTGACAAACTTGATGTCATAAGGGATGAGGCTAGGATTATGCTAGATAAAATTGACTGACCCAACATCATAAGGGATGAGGTCGGGAGACACATTTGATGGATTTGATGTCATAAGGGATGAGGTTGGGAGGAAAAATTGATGGATTTGATATCATAAAGGATTAGGTTGGGATCACACCAGACAAATTTGACAAAATACATATCATTGCGATGTGCTTTTGGGTTCAATTGCGTAGAATTTATTTGCATCAACATTTCAAATCACTCCCCAATATCTCTTAGTCCTTATCTCTCTATTGATGAAGTTGAATGGTTCTAAATGACTCCACTACAAATCAGGTCTTGTTGAGTGCAAAACCCCAACATCCTAAGGGATGAACTTGAGAGCATGTCGGGCAATCTTGACAATCCAGACATCATAAGGGATGAGGCTAGGATCGTGCCAAACAAATTTGACTGACCCAGCATCATAAGAGGTGAGGCCGGGAGGCAAATTTGATAGATCTGATATCATAAGGGACAAGGTTAGGATCATATCATCTACAAATTTGATGAAGTGTATATCATTGTGTTGTGCTTCTAGATTCAATTGTGTAGAATTTAGTTGCATCAACATTTCAAATGACACTCCATATCTCTCAATTCTTGACTCTCTACTGATGAAGTTGAATGGTTCTATATGAGTCCACTAGGGAAAATGTCTTGTTGAGTGAAAGACTCCAACATCATAAGGGGTGATGCCGAGAGAATGCCAGTTAAATTTGATAGAACCGACATCATACAAGATGAAGTCGGGATTGTGTCGGACAAATTTGACAAAGTCGACATCATAAGAAATGAGGTCGAAGAACGTATTAAACAAATTTGATAGAATGAATATGTCTCAATCCTTAACTCTCATTCAAAAAGATTTCAACATGTTCTAAATTCAAGTAATTAATGAGCCCATAGAATAACTTACTATATAGTTCTAAAATCGAACTAAAATAAGCTAGCCTACTATTATAAGGGGCCTCATATCAGATTCTTTGCCAATTTTATAAAATCCTCTACCAAAAGAAACACCTCACCACTAAACCGATTTTCCCCATCCGGAAAGGGGTTCGAAACCACATAACTCAACAGTCGACCAGACTCTAACCAAGGGGCGAATGAGGAGAATATACAAACAGGACAAAAAGAGACAAGTTGATATAAACAAAACCAGGGAGATGTGGCACGATTGCGATCCGCCCGCCCAAATAATTCACCCCCTGGTGGGCCAACACACGAAACGGCTCTTCCCATTATAAACCCACTCCCAGATCCTCCCTCAAAATACTACTGAACTCCCCTGCTTTTCACCAAATGCCACTATCCTCCCCTCCAACTCTGTGAAATCCCGGAATCCAAAGATTCAGTTCGCCATGTCCTCCAGAAAGCTACTGGACGTAAATCCAGCGTCTATGCCGGTGGATATATCAAAAGATATGATCCAACTCCGGCCAGAGGAAGGTTCTTTCGACCCAAATTTAGTAGTAATCTTAGCGGCTCTGCTCTGTGCTCTGATCTGTGCCCTGGCCATAAACTACATCATCCGCTGGTCGTTTCACTTCACCCGGCTCTTTGTAGCCCGGAGGGGCGGTGAAATCAGCACACCTGGGTCTGGGTCTGCGGGTCTCGGAGTGCCCGATGACAAAGGTCTGAAACGGGCGGAGGTTCAGACATTGCCCACCATGATCTACTCAAAGCCTGCGGGCCGTGTGGAACTGGACTGCCCCATTTGTCTCTCGGACTTTGCCGATGGGGAAAAGATCCGGGTCTTGCCCGAATGTAATCATTCGTTTCATAGGCAGTGTATAGATCAATGGCTTCTGTCTCATTCCTCCTGCCCGACTTGCAGGCGGAGTCTTGTGGATTTTGTTGCAGAGAAGAGCACTGTGGCGGCCCTGCTCTGTAGTTACCAGCAGGGGCATGAATGTCCCCATAATGGTAGCATTCGTATAATCATTCATCGGGCCAGAGAAGAAGATGAAGAAGAAGAACAGATTGAGGGTTCTGCAACGGAACAGAGTGCTGAAACCCCAACAGAATCTGTGGACAGAGTAGCTCAGAATACTTCTGATCGGAATCCAGGATCTGACACTTGTTAGTGCTTATCCTGTGAGCTTGTAAAAGTGACATGGGTCGTTTTTGTGGGTCAGACTGGAACTATTTCTTGGGATTAGGATTTCATTACCTCTGGTAATGGGTGAAAGTAGGTCAGTTGTTTGGGAAATAATAGGGCGAGGAAAAAGTGTGTACAGAATGAGGGTGTATATAATTTTTTCAAGTTGATCTTGATCGTGTATTTAACCTTTTTTTAATGAATATATGAGCTTTGGTCTCTCCATTGTTGTCTGAAATGCTGGTGTATGTGGGAAGAGCAACTTTATTTAGATGCTCAGTGAAAAGTTTTCAAGCTGATCTCAATCATGTATTTAACCTTTTTTTAATGAATACATGAGCTTTGGTCTCTCCATTGTTGTCTGAAATGCTGGTGTATGTGGGAAGAGTAACTTTATTTAGATGCTCACTGAAAAGTTGCTCAAAAAGATTGTAGCTCTTAAATATATTTTATCTTAAAGTAGAAGAAAAATGCATTGTATATTAGGAAAGAGAATTTAGTACTTGGAGTTTGAGTTGATTTTTTTTGTTGTGAGTGATTTAGTTTGACCTACATTATTATTAATTAAATATAATGGATTCAAGAAAATAATAAATTATGTTATGTTATATGGGTGGTATTAAAAAAAATGATTTAATATATAAAACCTAATTTTTCTGTTTTTATATTTGATATTTTTTGAAAAAAGTGGTATGTGAAATTATATTAAATAAAATGGGCTATTTTATATTTTTAATTTAAATATTAAATTCATTAATGAACTAATATCAAAATTTGAGTTATTTGAATAATTGTGAGAGGTGTAAAGTTTCAAGTGTTGGATCCTTTTCATGGATATGTTTAATTATAGGCCCATGACCATTGGATTGTTAAAAGTAACATATAATTTAAACCGTTCAGATTGTGCAGGGTTGGGGTTAGGTAGCACAGTGATATGAAATCTCTTTTAGGTCCATGATTTCTGATTTCTTGACATCTATTTGTTGTCTATGATTTGTCATTACTAGCAATTAAATACAACGAGTTCTTACCAACAAGTCATATAAAGAAAGTAATAAATTATGTTATGTCATATGGGTGACATAAAAAAAGGTGATTTAATACATTGGAGTTAATTTTTCCTTCTTTTGTATTTTGACACTTTAAAAAGAATGGTATGTGAAACAATATTTAATAAAATGGGCTTCATATCTTAAGTTTAAACATTAAATTTATTAATAAGCTAATATCAAAGCTTCAATTATTTGAATAATTGTCTTTTTTCATAGATATGTTTAATTATAGGCCAATGATCATTGGATTGTAGGGGAAATTATGTTATGTCATATGGATGTCACAAAAAATATTGATTTAATGTATGGTACCTAATTTTTCTTTCTATATATTTGGTATTTAAAAAAAAAAAGTGATATGTAAAATCATATTTAATGAAATGGGCTTCATATCTTAAGTTTAAACATTGTTAATAAGCTAGTATAAAACTTGAGTTATTTGAATAATTGTGAGAGGTGCAAATTTATAAGTAAAAGATCTTTTTCATAGATATGGTTAATTATAAGCTAATGATCATTGGATTGAAAAAAAGAACATATAATAAAAACCATTCAGATTGTGTGGGGTTGGGGTTGGGTATCACAATGATATGAAATGATTTTGAGATCCTTGATTTTTTATTTCTTGATATCTATTTGTTGCCTACAAATTGTCATTCTTGAAAATTTATGAGAATATTATGATAATTGTATGAGTGCAAAATCATCATGGACCCAAAAAAAACTATTAGTGGTGTTAAAATACTAAAAGATACACTTTAGAAATTTAATGTGACAACTCATATGAGTTATCTATAGTTATACAATATAAAAAAAGATAATAACAAAAACTGTAATAAATTGAATGTATTTTATAGATTACAAACTAGAAACACATATCTATTATAGGTGGATATGTATTCTAAAAATTAATATATGATCTATATGTGTGTGTGTGTGTGTGTGTGTGTGTGTGTGTGTGTGTACACATGCATGCATACACACATACATGTATGTGTGAGGTGGTGAAATAGGGATTCACTAGTTTAGCAATGTAAACAAGGAATAAACCTGTTTCATACAAATCCTTATATTATTAAAGGAAGATGAAATCAATAGATTCACCTCTAAGGGATGAATGTTGATTGATTTCAAATGGCTCCCTTTGTGGGGATTGAATTGGATATTGAAAACATGAAAGTTGAAAGCTAGATCTAGGCCTAAAGATGGAAAATTGACATTAATGATTATGAATAGATATTTGTAGATTTGATATGAAGCTATATGTATAGATCTGATATGAGGAAGATGAGTGCAACCTATGACCAGAATCCGAACCTAAATAAGTGGGTCAATGGAGCTCCGAATGACCATGTCCCTAGAATGTTGGATGTGAATGAGCTTTATCTTTTTGGAACAAAAATGTTGAATCTACTCTAGAATATTTGTGGCAAATTCATCAAAGGAGTGTGGAGCAACCTTGTCCTCTACTTTTCATTCTTGCAAAATTGGATCTAATTATCTTTATCTACTTTGCCTAATTCCAGATTTACAACTCTTGAACTTGTAACCTATACTTGCAAAAGAGAGAAAGATGTTGGGAATTGGGGTTTGCCTAAGTCAAACATTGAGTTTGGAATTAACCCTTGAAATGAATTGAAATACTAAAGTAAATGCTAATTAATATACCTCAGATCTGTTGTAGATAATTGTAGATTGATGATGTAATTCTCTTTGAATGTGATCACAAGTGTTGATGCAATAACATGACATGACATGAATGACCTAATGAAACACACATGCTTGCATGAAGTATGATATAATTTTATGCTCCATGATGTTTAGATCTTGAAGATTTCTTGCAGGATATGGTAGGATGAAATGCCACCTTGCTACTCAATGCTTGATGATAACTAATGCTTATGATAAGGGTGGATGTGAAATGAAATAGAGGAATGCTCTTATATAGGGTTCTTAAGGTATTTCCCTAATTAGGTTGGCCTCCAACATTAACTTTATTTAGATGCTTAGTGAAAAGTTTTCAAGCTGATCTCAATCATGTATTTAACCCTTTTTAATGAATATATGAGCTTTGGTCTCTCCATTGTTGTCTGAAATGCTGGTGTATGTGGGAAGAGTAACTTTATTTAGATGCTCAGTGAAAAAGTTGCTCAAAAAGATTGCAGCTCTTAAATATATTTTATCTTAAAGTAGAAAAAAATGCATTGTATATTAGGAAAGAGAATTTTAGTACTTGAAGTTTGAGTTGATTCTAGTAATTGTGAGTGATTTAGCTTGACTTACATTATTAATAATTAAATATAATGAATTCAAGAAAGTCATAAATTATGTTATGGCATATGGGTGACATAAAAAAATAAAGATTTAATACATAAGACCAAATTTTATTTATTTATTTATTTATATTTATATTTGACATTTTTGAAAAAGTGGTATGTGAAATTATGTTTAATAAATTGGGTTTCATATCTTAAGTTTAAACATTAAATTTATTAATGAACTAATATCAAAACTTGAGTTATTTGAATAATTGTGAGAGGTGTAAAGTTTCAAGTGTTGGATCTTTTTCATAGATATGTTTAATTATAGGCTAATGACCAT
Organism: Cryptomeria japonica; assembly: GCF_030272615.1. Taxonomy (NCBI): domain Eukaryota; kingdom Viridiplantae; phylum Streptophyta; class Pinopsida; order Cupressales; family Cupressaceae; genus Cryptomeria; species Cryptomeria japonica. The sequence goes on along the minus strand of NC_081412.1, from coordinate 44,142,177 downwards.
TGGATTGTTAAAAGAAACATATAATTTAAACCATTCAGATTGTGCGGGGTTGGGGTTGGGTATCACAGTGATATGAAAATCTCTTTGAGGTCCATGATTTCTGATTTCTTGATATCTATTTGTTGTCAATGAGTTGTCATTACTAATAATTAAATACAATGAGTTCTTACCAACAAGTCATATAAAGAAAGTAATAAATTAAGTTATGTCATATGGGTGGCATAAAAAAAAAAGTTGATTTAATACATTGGAGTTAATTTTTCTTTCTTTTGTATTTTGACACTTTAAAAAGAATGGTATGTGAAACCATATTTAATAAAATGGGCTTCATATCTTAAGTTGAAACATTAAATTTATTAATTAGGTAATATCAAAGCTTCTGTTATTTGAATAATTGTTCTTTTTCATAGATATATGTTTAGTTATAGGCCAATGATCATTGGATTGTAGAAGAAATTATATTATATCATATGCATGGCACAAAAAATTGATTTAATACATGAGACCTAATTTTTATTTCTATATATTTGATACTTTTTTAAAAAAGTGGTATTTAAAATCACATTTAATGAAATGGGCTTCATATCTTAAGTTTAAACATTGAATTTATTAATAAGCTTGTATAAAACTTGAGTTATTTGAATAATTATGAGAGGTGCAAATTTATAAGTATAAGATCTTGTCCATAGATATGTTTAATTATAGGCTAATGATCATTTGATTATAAAAAGAAACATATAAAAAAAATCATTCAGATTGTGTGGGGTTGGGGTTGGGTATCACAATGATATGAAATCTCTTTGAGATCCATGATTTTTTATTGCTAGATATTTATTTGTTGTCTATAAGTTGTCATTCTTGAAAATTTATGAGAATATTATGATAATTGTATGAGTGCAAAATCATCATGGACCCCCAAAAAATATTAGTGGTGTTAAAATACTGAAAGATACACTTTAGTAATTTCATGTGACAACTCACATGAGTTATCTATAGTTGTATAATCTAAAAAAAGATAATAATATTTTTTTCAATAAATTGAATGTAGTTTATAGATTACAAACTAGAAAAAAATATCTATTACAAGTGGATATGTATTCTAAAAATTAATATTTGATCTATATATATTTGTGTATGTACACATGCATGCATGTATGTGTGAGGTGGTGAAATAGGGATTCACTAGTTTAGCTATGTAAACAAAGAATAAACCTATTTCATGCAAATCCTTATATTAAATAAAGATGAAACCAATAGATTCACCTCTAAGGGATGAATGTTGATTGATTCCAAATGACTGCCTTTGTGGGGATTGAATTGGATACTGATAAAATGAAAGTCGAAAGCTAAATCTAGGTCTAAAGATGGAAAATTAGTATTAATGATTATGAACATATATTTGTAGATTTGATATGATGTTGTATATATAGTTCTAAGATGGGGAAGATGAGTGTAACCTATGACCAGAGTTTGATCCTTAAAAAGTGGGTCAATGGAGCTCCAAACAACTATGTCCCCATAATGCCTATTACGAATGAATTTTATCTTTTCAGAACCAAAATGTTGAATCTACTCTAGAATCTTTGTGGGAAATTCATCAAACAAAGGAGTGTGGAGAGACCTTGCCCTCTACTTTTCATTCCTGCAAAAGTTGGATCTAATTGTTTTTGTCTACTTTGCCTAATTCCATATTTACAACTCTTGAACTTGTAGCATGCACCTACAAAAGAGAGAAAGATGCTGGGAATAGGGGTTTGCTTGAGTCAAACCTCAATTTTTGAAATTAACTCTTGAAATGAATTAAAATATTGAAGTAAATGATAATTTATATACCTCAGATCTATTGTAGATGATTGTAGGATGATGATGCAATGCTCTTTGAATGTGTTCACAAGTGTTGATGCAATAACATGACATGACATGAATGAACTAATCAAACACACATGTTGATGGTATGATGAGTCAATAGGATCCGGTAAACTACTAAGAGTGGGGGGGGGGTGAATCAGTAGATAGAAAACTGACAAACTTTTTAGTAAACAAAAACAACCTCTCAAGTCAAACTCAGGACTAACAAATTGCAATATCACTGTCAAGTAAACTAGTTGACTATCATAATAGAATAGCAGTATAACAACTCTGAAACTCACAAACCATTTAACCAAAACATCCAAATACTTTACTAACAAAAGGAAAACCTCATTTTAGATTGTTGTCAGTCATCATATCATATCTAGGCGGATTTAGCAGTTAAGCAAATTAACCATATCAAACATAACCACAAAAACACTCACCACTTGACACAATGATTTTGATGTGGAAACCCAAATGGGAAAAACCATGGTAGGGATGAATACCCATAATTATTCTGAACTCTTATGAAGTTTGCCCTATTAGGAGCCAAGCTTATTAAAGCTTTACAATAAGTCCTGTTAAGAATAGATCATGTTAGGGACCACCCAGTTAAGAGATTGACTATAATGCCCTATTAAAAGTAATACCCTATTAGGAGTAACCTCGGTAGAGGATTTGAAATCAAAGCTAATGCATCACCTGATTAGAGGATTTAGATAACACTAAGCTTGTTAGAGCTTACCCGGTTAAGGGATTTGACTGTTGTAATTGTTAGAGAACAACAAGGGTTTGCTGATCTATTTGAATAGCACTACACTTGCTTTTTCAAATCCTTTTCATTCTCCTATCTTCCTTTATACATAGTGCAGATACATCATTTGGTTCAGAAAACAATCACTCTTACATTCAACCAAAATTGCCAACACTACAACAAAACAACTCATCGATCTTATAAACAAAACAATAGGTCAGTAACACATCATAAACCTAATTATCTCATAAAGAATACAAATAAATCGGTTCAAGTATGACAGTTGGATTACATAGAAATTACTTGCACATCATTCAAGACAACCTCAACCGCTCCTTGATCACTGCTTCATAGAACACTGTAACTCATAAGTGGTTTCCATTACATGCAATGAACTTGCTCATTCCGAAGATAAAACCGTTATCTCTACGTGCTAAAAACCATTTGAAACTCTTCTCATACAACATGCATACGTGGCATAATCATTGCCATTCATCATTTGATCATAAACCAATACAACTGATTCACCAAGCTCCATCGATTAGGGTTTAGCATATCAATAGGTAGGGTTTACCGGTTGATCTCACTTCTTCTCTAGTAATACCAGTTTCCTTCACAAGATCACTTACCAGTTACGAAGCAACATTATTACAACATCATTATTGATTATAATTAACATTAATGACAACATAGAAGTTCATCAATGCAATCTTCATGCAAATGCCAACACATGCTTGCATGAAAATTGATGTAATTTGTTTCTCCATGATGTCTAGATCTTGAAGAATGCTTGAAGGATATGGTGGGATGAAATGTCACCTTGCTACTCAATGCTTGATGATAACTAATTCTTATAATAAGGATGGATATGAAAATTAATTAGAGGAATGCTCTTATATATGGTTCTTAAGGTATTTCTCTTATTAGGTTGACCTCCAATAGTAAAATTGAGACTTCATGATCTAAAAATAACTAGTGGGAGATGTGCACCAAGACATTCAAAATTGGGCTTGGTTTGGGAGGACAAGGGCATCATGGGCATCATTGTCCTAGGAAAATGGTGTCCCAAGTGCCATTGTAGGAAGTTGTATTATGTTATGTGATCCATGAAAAAGAGAGGGAAGGAACATAGATTATATGGGCTAGCAAACTTAGTTATCCTAGGTGATCCATGGAAGCATGAATTCTCACGGGACAACAAGTGGTGTTATGTTGAGTGATCTATGTGAAAACAAAAAGGAAGAGTAAAAATAGTCTAGCAAGTTGTGTTATGCTAGTTCCACTGTCCTAGGGTATAGTGCAAGGAGATTCAAATGGTCTAGCAAGTTGTGTTATGCTAATCAACTCATTGTGAAAGATAGGATGCTAAGAAAAGCTTTCTTATTATAAGGTGATTGATCATTGTAAATTGAAAGGAATTATTTTTCCAAGAAAAGCTTTCTTATCACAAGGCGAGCAATTGTAAATGTGTTACTGTGACACCATGATAAGGATAAAAAAATAAATCAATTTTTTATGTAAGGAAATCCAAAACATAAATTGGAAAAAAATATAACCAAGAAAAATATTATATGTAAGGAAATCGAAAACATAAATTGCAAAAAGGATAACCAAGCAAAGCATTATATGCAAGGAAATCCACAACATAAATTGGAAAAAGGATAACCAAGAAAAGAATTGTATGCAATTAAATCCACAACATTGAATTGAAAATAAGCAACAAGGAGGCCACATAAATGCCCCTACTTTAGATGTCAACATAGCCCTATATTGATGTCTAAGGGTAGAAATGAGAGACAAGGATATACACCTTCAACACCAAGGAGATATCGATTAAGAAAAAATGTACATTACTTTCCAAGCTAAAGAGGCATAAGTCTTTTAAATCAAAGAAATATTTGTAAGAGAAAATCTTCCAACAAGTGAAAAGAGATCCTTTTGAGGGATTCATAGTGAAATGAGGAAGAGACCTTTGCCAAAATATTTCTATCCAAAAAGTAGTGGAGATCTTTAATAAATATGATATCTTTGAAAAGGGAAGGAAACTAAGACCACACACCTTCCCCATTGCTAGGAAAAGTGAATTCTTAGTGAAAGATTACATGCAATCACTAAAGATAGATTAGTCATTAAAGATACTATTTTAAGAAAGGAATAAGTCCTAACCAAGGGACACACATGTACACGTATGTAAGATTTTTAAATACAAGAAAGGACATCAAGTTATGAAAGATGCAACTCAACAAAGGAAAATAAAAACCTTGAAAAGAGAGAAGATGATTGAAACATTATTCTTTCCCCTCCAAGCATGGAAACAAAAAAGGAAGATGATCAAGGAGAGATCATTTATAAAGACCTATAAAAAAGAAAAGATTCTCACCAGGAATACTTTTTCCAATAAGAGGAAGGAGATCCTCAGTAGGATATGCACCTCCACAATTAAGAAAAGATCATTATAAAAGACAACTCCACGAAGGGAAAGAAGGAATGATTGAAAAAATTAGTCATGCCTCCACTGTAGAGACAGGAGTAACTAGGCTATTATGTTGCTACCGATTTGTAAATGCACATGAAATTGTACCATAGCATCATAAATTGTATCCTTATACAATTTTGTCCTCACCTAGCCCTCCCCTTGGCATTTCAACCTCCATTGTTTAATGCCTACTTTGATGCTACTCACACCCTCTTGAAATCTGTATTTTCAACTCATCATCCAATTTCTTGTCCCAATGATGCCCTAGGAACCTTGGTCCCATCTTAGGATCAGGGTGCCCTGACCACCTCGGTCCTCCCAATCAAGACCCAAAATAGGACCTCACAATGGTCACTTCATGTAAGTGGGAAATTTGGCTCCATGTTAGCCTGCTCCAAAAATTTAAACATTTAATGCATGTGGCTAAGTATAAAACAAAGCTTACCCCCCTCATTTTGTAATTTGAAATAAGAACAAGGAACCTCTTTCAAGATCTCAATTGCACTTTTGCAAATTGAAGTCTAAGTGAACAAGAATTAAAGTATTCATCAAGCACTAAAGGAGAGGTCAAGTCAAGTTCAAGCATTCATGTTCAACATTATATGAAGACATTCTACATGATCTCCTAAACCCTTGCATGAGGATTCAAGAAAACTTCATCAAGGTATCAAGGTCAATTTGAAGCATTTTTATATTGGATCTAGCCTTTCCCTCAAAAGGAAAACATTCTAATTCAATTCAATTTCAATTATTCATTTCAATTCCAAGGTTAATTCATAAACTGGGGTTTGACCTAAGGCAAACCCCCATCAAAAAAACTATTTCCTTCTTTACATGTTTAGGAAATTTTCTTAGGAGTTGTGACCAAGGAATTTGGTAGAGTAGACGATGACAAGACTTATCTTTTAAAGGCATGAAAAGCGAAGGACCATGATGATCAGCTCCCCTTAGTCCCAAATTTTTTTGACGATCTTCAGGTAGTGGATTTTGTGCATCATCCTGATTAAAAAAATATCAAGTTTGTTTGCCCTTGACAAGGTGACCTATTCCCCTCCAATCCTAACAGTTCTACTGGAACTTTTTGTCACAAGTTTTGATGTATTTTCCCTTCTCAGATCTAAGTTTACAAATCTGCATGATATCTAGAACATTTAATTACTGCAAATTTATGTCAATATCCCATTGTTTGCCCTAGATCTAGCATTGCGATTAAACCCTAATTCAAATTTAATTTCAAATCATACAAGGAGGATTAATTTGATCTATATTCAGCCCTTTTAGGATTGGATCAATCAAATCCAATTCCCTCCTTAATGTAAGGTTGGTGGTCCAAAGAAAAACTAGTGGCTTTATCAATCCAAGTGGCGAAGCCCTAATTTTCCATACCCTACATGTACCACCACTAATGAAAAGAGAGGCCCTGAAAGGTAATCTACTGGGATCATATAATGAGAAAAAAACATAATAAATGAAGGAAGTTGTAATGTACTACTTTCAATTTTTGATTGACGAAATTATGAGATCAAGTTTGATATGAATACAAGCTCTATCACATAAATCTTGGAACAATGTTTTAAAATATTTACAATCTCTAATAGAATGAGAATAGATATGATGAAAGAGGTGATACAAATCACCATCTTTGTTCTTATAATTATTGATATATCTTACAAAAGGAAAGGTAATGTTTTTGTCATATTTGAGTCTCCAAAAGATTCTTTTAGTTATCTTTTCTTGATTTTGAATATGGATAGGTCTCACCCCTTGGTATATTGAAGGATGATGTTTTGGTAACCATATTGATAAAGGAGGGGGAGGATTTTTATTATGATAAGGACATGTTGAAGGGCCAAAGAGATAAATAGATGAGGAAGGAATATCCTTTGTAGGAAGATTCTCATTCCTATCACTACTATTTTATCCACTTTGTTAGATGGAGAAGAAGTATTCTCACCATCTAAAGCTTCATCTTTTCTCAATGTTATGTCAAGAGATAGTGTTGGAATCCAAGAACATTGAGAGGGCGAGTGGGCGGGGGGGGGGGGTGAATCAATGTTCTACCGGTAATGTTAGATTTGAACTTATTGCTTATAAACCGATCAATAGTAAATAAAATTAAAATGCATATACCAAATAAAACATAAAGAAGCAACACCATAACACCAATATTTATATGTGGAAAACCGTGCAAAGGGAAAAACCACGGTGGGGCTGATACCTACAATATTTATATACTTGATCAAGGTATACAAATATTACATTGAGGGGATTGAACATGCAATCAGGACAACCGCCCAGAGCTCACTGCTCAAATAGAAGTCTCACTGACTTACACAGTAGTACAAGATGATTACAAACAAAAATGAACTCATAATATGCATCTAACCATGCTGGATAAGTTCTAATTTAAGCTCTATTAACCCTCATTGTGTACTGGTTTTGTTGATGCTCCATTCTGTTATGTTCTGCTACCAGTTTACATTGTGCATGTGAAACTACACACAAGCGCTTCCTTTCACTGACCAAAGAGCATATCATTAATCTCTCAAAGATTCGCAACCAAAATCACATATCGTAACATATTTAATCCATTGTTGAAAGGATCTCCTTAAATACCCTTCTAACTTTTCACCATGTCGGCTTCAATGAAAATAATAATTTTGTTGGTTGCCGAATCACAAGGTATTTCATACATAATCCCAAAGACCATGTCGGCCTTCATACATTACCAAAAATTCCTTGATATAAATAATTAGGGCCACAAGATCTCTTAGTCGAGTCCTATCCATAACCGGGTTCGAAATACACGTTACTAGGATTAGGACTTAACTAGTTGTGAAGCAAAGTGAATACTGGTTGAGTGTAGTGAATGCCAGTTAACCCAAACAAAGAAAAGTGATAAATCAATGAACCCTAATAGAGAATATTTACACCTGGAGATAATTTTCCATCAATGACAACCCAAAATGCCATTAACCCTTACCAGATGTGTTTCAATTGCCAACAATCTCCCCCTTTGGCATTGATGACAACACTCATGAAAAATCAATGTTGTCACTGAATCTGCGCATCTTGACCTGTACATGAACCTGCTATATACATCTAATACTCCCCTTGAGAAATATATACATTTTTCACTTTATTCCTCCCCCTTTGACATCAATGACAAAGCGGGGTGCCCACAAAGAATTCTATATATTTATAAACACATGTCAGTTCTATACAAGTTTCAGACTGTCTGCATACATAGACTTCAAAAATGAAAAGTAAGTATCCCAACCTTGCGTAAGAGAGTCAAGAATGGAGGTAAATCCATTCAAGAGACTGGAATAATATTCAATTGCTTCTGATGTAGTGGGATCCTCCTTCTGCATATTAAAAATACATTCTGTCTTATGAAATAACAAAGTATCCAACCGGGGACCACTGAGATTTCAAAGCCCATTTGCTCGCTTTATTATACCATCCCTTTCCTTCTCTAATTTTAAAATTTGATACATGACTACCAAAATTGGACCATCTAAATAACTAGTTAGGTTAACTTCCAGGTTGTAAGAGTTATAAATCTAAATCAAATTATTCCTATAGTATGACAGTTGCTTGTCTATAGGGGCTATGAGCTTAGCAATATCTAGACAAGTCTTGTATACTTTACCTCCCTCTACCAATTCTACATCAATGGATTGCAAGCAAGTTTGGAGTTTCCCCTTTTCAGACTCAATCATTTGCTAAAATGTCTATTTCTGGGCCTCAACAATTTTTTCTTTAGCCTTAGTTAATGAAATTTTGAGTAAAGAGTCATAATGCTTAGGAATAAAATTAATAATCTTCTCCAATTTTCCAGATGAGCTTGCACTCTCTTGAGTCTAGAACTTAGGTACCAACCGGTTCAAAACTTCAAAACCATGTTTAATTAATTTTGTCTTTTGACTCCTCCTAAGAAAACTCTTGGGTTGCTTGAGGTTGGAGTGTTGTTTCTGCCAAAATTTTCTTTGCCAGAGATATCTTGTGGTATGGCTGGTCAAAACTAATAGAAAATTGTGACAAACTTCCTTTGGCTATGGTTGAAGTGTCAATTTCCAAGACGAAAGAGAGATCTATCATAGTTTCCTTGCCCATGTCTACCAGAGAGGTATCCTTAGAATCCTTTATTTCTTGTGCACCGGTGTCTTCGCCACTTGGTGCCCTATCTAGATCCTATACATCCTCAGTAAATTTATTATCTGTAACCTTATCTATATTTGTCTCTGTATCTTGTACATTATCTATTAGGTATCTTTTGCTACAAAATTTGACTCACTAGCCGGTACAGTGGTATCTGGTGGAGTGCTAGCCGATTGATTTGTATTTACACTGTGTTCTTCTGTTGATGTCGGTTTCTTATCCCCTGGTAACTATATATTTTGAGACTATACAAAACTGGTGTTCAATTCATATCCCAAACTTAAAATAATTCTCACCCAAATGTCAATGGTTCCCTTCTGGATCTTCTCAAATCTTTCCAACATTAGGTTATTTATTTTGTTCTTTGGATTAAACTCAGATGAGCCATATTTATTTATTAAATCCGCCATCTCTGGAGGGGTTAATGTTGGGCAAAGATTAACCAATTATGTCTCTTTTATTTCCTGATCTAGAGTTTGAGCATGTAATTTCCTAGCCTCTAGCTTATCATACAACTCCTTAGGCAAAATTTTCTCTAATTCAATCAATGCTCTACTAAAAGAATCAAGATATAAAATAATATATTCCTCAATCATCTTTTTATCCTTCTCATCAAACTCATCAAAGAATGTAGGAATGTTGTCTAAATTACCATCATTAATAATCTGATCAATTAAGTCCTAAACATCCAATTTCTTCTTACCGATTCTTCTCCGTTTATGTACAATGGTAATTTTGGGTTTTCGGGGAGGCTCCTTAGCTAGTTTTTTCTTTTTCTCTTCCTTCTTCTTCATCACTACCCTTGCAAACCATGCCTTTCTTTGTTGGAACTTCCTTGATGTCTTCATCTGATTCTATTTCCTCATAAGAGAGTATCATATATTGCAAGGTTGCCTTTTGTTTTCTCTTTGTTGACTTAGCCAGTTTAGGACTAGTAGGCTCAGCTAAAGATGCTTCCAGTTGCTTGGAAGTCTCAGTGGATACCAAGACCACATTAGGAGTGGCCTGATATTCCTTCCTGGATTCCCTTTCTTCCTTTCTTTCCCATTTCATTTCTTCTTTCCTATGAGCTTCAAGGATTTTGACTTTTTGTTCTATTTCTGCCCTATCACACCCTTCACTTATTAGAGTTTCAGCTGCAACCTTAGTCATCTTCTTCTTGATAGCTAGTGCAACTTGTTATTGGTGAATTTTCAGACCTTTTCCCCGGGCTGTGCCAAATTGTTGGCATTTGGCATAACTGATATAGATGAGGTGATGTAGTTGAAGACTAATGACTACACTGGTAAAGATAGAAGTTTTTTTGTGATGAAGAGATTGAGATATTGTGATTAGATGACCTGATCAGTTATTTGTGTTGTTGTTGATGGCAACTGATTTCAAATGATGTTACTGATGTTCCTAATTTTTTGCTTTTTCATCTAAGTGATTTGGTTTAATAGAAGATAGGGTTTACTGACAAAGAATTCAAGTCTGTGAAATAGGACTTTAACTGGTAAAGTAGAGATGTTTTGATTGAATTGGTTGATCGGTGATGATTGGTGATTTGTGGTTTGGAATGTGAACTTGTGATGATTACCAGAAGGCGTGTTTCAAATTTCTGATTAAGTTTTGCTAAGGTTTTAGTAGGGTTTAAGACTAATTAAGATATCATCAAACTAGTAATGATTTTTGTTATGATGGTGATTGTAAGGAAATCCATGTGCAGAAACACTCTCCTATCGTTAATTCAATAGGGGATCAAGCAAGAATTCCTTTTAAAATTCTTTTGCAACACATTAAGATGACACGGATAGATGATTCAAATATCCAAACACATAGAGAAATAACAGCAAGATTTATGTTGGAAAACCATTAAGGGGAAAAACCCACCACCCAACTGAAAGACTACTTTATTTACAGTAAAAAGATTACAATAAAGATACAGTCTTAACATAGAAGGTATTCATTCTCAGTCTACACAGTTTGGAAATTTACTTTAACATCATGCAGAACATTCAAGACTACAAACATGCAAGACTACAACAACATAGCCTCTCTGCATCCCTTCGTAGTCACTCTATTCTTCTCTGATCAACACAGACCTATCGCTTCACTCTGCTCTTCTCAACCATCATTTTTAGCCTCTACATTAGTTACATCTCTGGCAACATATATCAGCCATCAAGCATAATCGTTATGGAGTCCAACGACCTAACCAACATTGTATTTCAGTTTCCTCTGGCAAATCTCATTACATCTATCAGATGCAGTTCAGACAATAGTCAGTCGCTCTAATCGCTAGGAAGTCTAATCGTCTATGTTGGTCTGCATTCACGACTTGTCCATTATCCCACATGCACTAGGAAGTTAGGTCGGTTCGTATTCATTTACACCGACAAGACTATCTTCAGTGTCCAAGTGTTTATCTTTTGGACTCCGGTCTGAGCGCACACCCGTAGTCGGTCTCTACTCCATTGGCTCATCGGGATAGCCTTCAATAGGTAGACCCGATTTCCTGATGATACCTTGATCGCCGAAGGTGACTCCATCAGGTCATTAACATAGCATCAATAGGTTCTCCCGATCTTCAATGGTACCCAACTACCAAAGGCGACTCCATCGGGTCATCGGCAAGACAACCAAACTGGCTACTCTGATCTCCGAAGATACCACAATGACTCCATCGGGTCACCAGTATAGCTTCTATCTTGTCAACCCGATCACCGATATCAAGAAGATCGGCCCATCGACAAGAGTCACACCAATAACGGTTCCATCAGGATAGATTACTCCGATCCTCGATACCGATGAAGGCGACCAAAGTAGATCCATCGGATATCAGCATAGCTTGTCACAGACTCCTCCCGATAGCCAATGTCACCCCGATGATCGAAGTTGACTTCGTTGGGTCATCGTGATGACCTAAGACCAGCTATTCCTATATGCAAAGCATTCTATAGGATTTTGCTAAGATCAAGGGCACAATGAAAAGCATAAAAGAGACAATAGAATGACAAGAACAAACTGTATTCTCATCAATATGCAAAATGATCAACTGGATTAACCAATACAATGAATATAGGCCTGCTTATATAGGCAAGGCCATATGGATGTATGAGCACACAAATATGACATGTGGCTCAATGAGAAACAAGGGTAGGTGAGAAATACTAGGGGTAGGTAGGAGAAATAATATAATATTCCACAAGAGGTGGATGATCCACCGAATGTGGAGTGTAACAACAAAATAAGACCACAAAAGATGGAATTTCTCCTACAAGCTCTATCCCTATGCGCACACTTCCTAAGTGTCTCAAATCCAAACTACGAAGAGATGCATTATCCTAAGTTAACTTAAGTAAGTGTAATAATATCCAAAATGAATATTTATTTACACCAACACCCCCCCTTAAGTGCAACTTAGGGGAATGAAGACTCAAGTCAACAATGCAATATGGGTCCCGGCTACTAGGCCATGATAGGTACAAATGTACAATATGCAAATGCAAGCAAAACTATGCAATGCAATCTCTTACAAATGGAGAAAGGGAGAAAACCCAGTGGGAAAAAACTCCCCCCCAAAAGAGAGATGAATGTACAAAAGACTCTCAAAGAAGAAGGACAAAACCTCAAAGAGGAAAAAGTCCCCCCCATAAGAGAGGAAGGAGATGTTAGCTGACCCCCCCTAATGACACATCCCGCACCCCCAAGAGAGCTTGCAACTACTGGAACTTACTCTCAGTGAAAGGTTTGGTGAATATGTCAGCAACTTGCTCTACTGTAGGACAATACTGCAAATCAATGACTGGCTCCTGGATGAGCTCTCAGATATAGTGCATATGAATCTCAATGTGTTTGGTCCGCTGGTGCTAGACTGGGTTCTTCAAGATTGCAATAGCACTCTGATTGTCGCAATGTAGAACTGTCGGCCGTGGGGTGGTGAATCCAAACTTAGTGGGAATCTACTGGAGCCAAATGGTCTCAGTCGCTGCATTAACAGTGCCTCGATACTCAGCCTTAGTCAAAGAGAGAGCAATAACATGTTGCTTCTTGCTCTGCCAACAAATGGGGCCCGAACCAAGGTGAAAACTGTAACCAGAAGTAGACTTACGATCATCAAGATCGCCAGCCCAATCAGAGTCTGTGTAACCAACCAAGCGAAGTCCTGTGCCTGCTGCATAATGAATCCCATAGTGATGTGTACCCTGGATGTAATGAAGGATGCATTTGGTGGCTTTCCAATGAAGCTCATGTGGTCCCTACATGAAGCGGGAAACCATGCTAACTGTAAATGAAATATCAAGGCATGTATGAGTCAAGTAGATGAGACTACCCACAAGTTGTCGATACAAAGTGGCATCAACTGGTGGAGAAGAACACTAAGCCTCAAGCTTGACTCCTGAAAGAAAGGGAGTCAGGGCAGGCTTACAATCAGCCATATGAAAGCGTACAAGTAGGTCAAGAGCATACTTGGGCTGCGATAGTGTAATCTCGGAAGGTGACTGTGAAATCTCTATCTCGAGAAAGTAGTGCAAAAGACCCAAGCCAGTCATAGCAAATCTGTCATGCAAAGCAGATTTGACTCTGCTAATGATGGATGAAGTACTCCCTGTAATGATCAAGTCATCAACATAGAGCACAAGTATCAAGTGAGAGTCATCCTATCGCAAAATGTAGACATTCGGATCAGAATGACACCTGGTGAACCTTGCGGAGAGAAGAAAGGAATCCATCTTGGCGTACCAAGCCCTAGGGGCTTGCTTAAGGCCATAGAGAGATTTCCTTAGTCTGCAAACCAAGGAAGTATCCTGGATGAAACCCTGTGGCTGCTCCATATAAATCTCCTCATCAAGATCACCATGAAGAAAAGCACTCTTCACATCCATCTGATGTACAACCCAACCATGAGCTGCAGCAATAACAAGTGTCAAATGAATGGAGTTCATCTTGGCTATGGGTGCAAAGGTCTCAGTATAGTCAACACCTGCAACTTGAGAAAAACCTTTCACAATAAGCTGAGCCTTATACTTATCCACACTACCATCCGCTACAAATTTGGTATGATAGATCCACTTACATCGAACCATCTTTCTCCCCTTAGGGAGATAAACTAAATCCCATGTTTTGTTCCTCATCAAGGAAGTATACTCTTCCTCCATAGCGTGGTCCCACTCAGGAACCCCTGATGCTTCCCTAAATGTCTGTGGATCAAAAGCAGTAGCAATGAATGCATGTGGAAGATCCTGATGTTGTGATCAAGTTCTCTGTGTATCTGAAGGATCCCCAACAAGAGAACCCACGGACTCAAGTGTCTGTCGAGCCCAACGAGGCCTAGGTGGAGGTGGAGAACGAGGCTCCTCAACTTCAAGTGGACCCTGCGGAGGTGTAACCCTGCGAGTCGGAGTTGAAGGAGTCTCATCATCTGAATCACTAGCATCACTATCCATAATGGAGGAAGGTGGAGGAGGTAGAGAGGCTAAGCTAGGAGAACTTTCCTCAAAGTGAACACTCCTCTCAATGAATACCTCATGTGTCTTTGGATCCATCAATCTGTATGCCTTAACACCCTTAGGATATCCAACAAATATGCAAGGCCAACTCTGAGGTTCCAATGCCTTGCATTTCTGCGAAGGTATGCAAGCCCATGCTAGACACCCAAAGACTCTGAAATGTCTCACAATCGGTTTCCTACCAGCCCAAGCCTCAAAAGGAGTAATACCTTGAAAAGCTTTGTGAGGAACCCGATTCTAGATGTGTGTGGCACAATTGATAGCCTCTGCCCAAAAGGCAGGATCAAGAGAACATGCATGTATCATATAGCTAGCCATTTCTTTGAGAGTTCAATTCTTGCGTTCTGCAACCCCATTCTGCTATGAAGTGTATGCGACAGAATGCCGAATATCAATCCCCTCAAATGTACAAAAATCCTCAAGTCTCTTGTTCACATATTCCCTTCCATTATCTGTGCGAAGAATCTTGACCACTTTCCTTGATTGCTTCTCCACACGAGTGTTGAAGTCCTGAAATCTGTCAAATACTTCACTCTTATGAATGAGAAAGTAGACCCAAGTGAAGCAGGAGTAGTCATCAATAAAGGTAAGAGCATAGCGGGCCTTACTAAATGAAGGTGCTGGAAATGGACCTGCTACATCGCTGTGAACAAGTTGAAGAACTTCCAAAGCTCTCCAAGTTTTCCCCTTATCAAACTTCTCTTCGGGATGCTTGCCCATGGAACAACCTAAACATATACCCTCTGAAAAATTGATTCAAGGTAGACCTGTGACCATGTCTTTACTGCTTAGATGTTGAAGATAGTGGTAGTTGAGGTGACCAAACTGCTCATGCCATAGCTTACTTTCTGAATTTGAATGAGCAAGCAAGGCCCTAGAAGGTGAACTTGGCACAAAGTGGGAGAATGAATAAAGCCTTGAGTTGTCATTGACTTGTCCCACTGCTACCAAGGCATCATCATCAAATTCCTTTACCACAACTGAATCTGGTGTAAACTCAACCTTTTTCCCATTCCCATAGTGAGTGATTTGGTAGATGGAGAGAAGGTTGGTAGACAAGTTAGGAACATAGAGAACATTCTCAAATGTTCCATTATCCATGTCAACTGAACCTTTCCCTTCAACCTCTACCTGTGTATCATCACCTATGTAAATGTGAGTTACCTTAGATGGCTCCAATGAAGAAAACTGCTCCCTTGTAGAACCCATGTGATATGAGGCACCCGAGTCAAGTATCCATTGCTATGAAGAACCTGTTGTAGCCATAAATGCTTGCCCTTTTCCCTTAGACTGTGAGGAAGAGGAAGGAGATGAATCCTTCTTTGTGTAGGCGGATGGCAAGTTGATGTTGTTTTTCTTGAGAAGATTGGTTAACTCATCAACTTGCTTTGCGTGGCATCGATGCTCATCATGACCATACTTCTTGCAATATGCACCAGTTGGTTTATCCTTCTTAGGTGGTGTCCCCTTCTTGGAAGAGGATGAAAAATTGCCTTGTGATGGAGAGGATGATTGTCCTTTTTCCTAGTGTGGCTTAGACTTAGATTGCTTCTTCTTCTTGTTGGAATCTTTGCCTTGACTTCCTTGATTCCCTTGATTAGCCACCAAAGCCTTGGACTTTGAAGACTTGAGAAACCCCATGTTCAACAACTTAGATTGTTCCAATATCAACATTTCTGTGAAAGCATCAAATGAAGGCATAACATAAGAACTCCCCACTGTCAAACGATGAGTTTGGAAGCTAGACACAAATGCTGCATATTCTGGTGCAAGCTTATCCAACAAGTTGAATATCAACTGAGCATCCTTTTTGTCAATTCCACAATCCTTAAGCTTTGCTCTTAGCTCATTTTCTTTGGTGACATAATCTTGGATTGTATCAAAACTCTTGGAATCCAAGTTGGTGAGCTCATTGTCAATTTGATAGCCTCTGATTTCATCAACTTGTCCATACAATTTCTGAAACATATCCCAAGCCTCTTTGATTGTTTTACACTTCTCAATGTGAAAAATGAGGTCATCTGATACATACTTGCTAAGGTTCCAAGAGCCATGCAATTCTTTGTGAGCCATTCTAATTGAACATTTGGATCAGCCTTAGGATTAGGTGGTCC
This sequence comes from Cryptomeria japonica, assembly GCF_030272615.1. Classification (NCBI taxonomy): domain Eukaryota; kingdom Viridiplantae; phylum Streptophyta; class Pinopsida; order Cupressales; family Cupressaceae; genus Cryptomeria; species Cryptomeria japonica. Next base: position 44,125,326 of record NC_081412.1, on the reverse strand, counting down.
TGTTATTGTTCCATCTATGTAGTGTGTGAGACCCTTTTCCATTAGTTTACTCCATACTTTAATTTTCCATGATGCATAATTATGTGGAGTTAAAGGTGGAAATTTATTAGGACTCATTGCAACAAAAATGGAAAGAGCACAAAGAGAGGCACAATCACACAAGACACCCCCCCAAATTCACTCAATCAAAGAACCCCCCCCAAATGTGATGATTTTGGCACTTTATAAGTAGTGCGTATACAATGGGCCACTTGCAAAAAATGGCAAAGTGGACTTCTGATTTACAATTTTACAACTTCCTCAATAAGGCCAAAAGAGTCTCAAACTGATAATGCAAGAGATCTAACTAAGATCCAAGCAATTTACAAGTACCTAATAGGCCAAATAAGACCAATATCTGAAAGTACAATTTCCACTCAAAATCTCTGAAATCTGATCATAGATTATGAAATTAGATGAAAAAATAAGCACTTTAAAAAAAAAACGGCACCTGAAAAGGAGGTCGTATGAGCTCAAACGAGGCCTTTGAAGTTGCAGAATTGAGGATTGGATAGGTACAGCTGAGAGAATCCAAAAATTTCAAAAAATATGTGCACCAAAATCAGAAAATAACCACACCACTGCACAAATCATGAAATTTTAGCCCATTTCAAAAAAAATTGGACCAAAAAAGGAGCAAAAATGAGCAAGATATGGCCTTTCAAAGTTGGACTGCAAAACTGAAAAGCCCAATGGAGAAGGGTCAAAAAAATTTCAAAAAATGCTGATGTGGTGCTGACATCAGCAATTCACTGTGTTAAATTTGACAGCCGTATGACCGTCACGAAAACTTTGCCTCCCTGTTGATTGGGCGTCCGTACTGTACGGACTGCTGACTGGGCAGGTGACTGTGTAGGTCTGCTGACAGAGCATACGGATCTGACGTGGCACTATGCAGTGTACGGTTTTGCCCACAAGGCAGTGGCCACCTACCACATGGCGGACACGGTTTCCGCCTGGTTTAGGTGGTCGCCGACGGAGGGAGCGGCCAGAGCCGAGGGGCCGGCGATAGGCCGGGAGCTGAGGGTGCCGACGGCGGTGGCTGAGGGGGCCGGCGGCGGCCGAGACTGGCGGTGACCTGCGGAAGGCAGAGACCGGCGGGGACTTACGGAAGGTGGAGACTGGCGGGGACCTGCTCGGGTGGTGGCGGCGGCACGGACGACGTGGACCTGCGGCGGCGTAGGTACAACCTGCAACACACAGGCTGCGGGTACGGGCAGCGCTGACAGAGGCCAGACGGTAAGGACTGTACGGCCTACAAATGACAGAGTACGGGGGGTCTGCGGACCCCCAACAACCAAAAGAATTTTTTTTTTTTTGTTTTTTTTTTAATTTTTTGAAATTTTTTTTTTTTTTGAAAAATAATTTTTTTGAAAAAAATTTCGAAATCCGTACGATAATAGCCAAAATGGGGAAAAAAAATTTCTCACCAAAATAGGTCAACTTTAGTCGAAATTTATGGAAACGGCCTGCCGGATTCAACGGTGATGTCCAAATCACTATATGACGCCCCCCAAAAATGAAGATCCCCAAATCCAAAAATAGAAGCCTTCCACGATGTCTCCAAAAACTGATCAATGAAGCCCCAATAGCTCTGATACCATGTAGGATTTTGCCAAGATCAAGGGCACAATGAAAAGCATAAAAGAGACAATAGAATGACAAGAACAAACTATATTCTCATCAATATGCAAAATGATCAACTGGATTAACCAATACAATGAATATAGGCCTGCTTATATAGGCAAGGCCATATGGATGTAAGAGCACACAAATATGACATGTGGCTCAATGAGAAACAAGGGTAGGTAAGAAATGCTAGGGGTAGGTAGGAGAAATAATATAATATTCCACAAGAGGTGGATGACCCACCGAATGTGGAGTGTAACAGCAAAATAAGACCACAAAAGGTGGAATTTCTCCTACAAGCTCTATCCCTATGTGCACACTTCCCTAAGTGTCTCAAATCCAAACTACGAAGAGATGCATTATCCTAAGTTAACTTAAGTAAGTGTAATAATATCCAAAATGAATATTTATTTACACCAACACATTCCAACCGGAAGACAGCTAACACATCGATACTTTGGTGTAGCGAATAACAACCTCTCCCGATAGCCGATACCAAATCCAAGAAGTCGAGTTCATCAACCAAAGTTGTCCCAATAGAAAGAGTCCAACCTGATACCTTCCCACAAGTTTTTCCATCGGGGTAAGTTACCTCAATCAAACCGAACATTGGTCATGAGAATTCGAGGCATATTTCCAACAATCTTCCACTTGCTGAGGAATTCACTGGACCTGTCTACCATTTCGAACACTTACAAACTCAACTGAGAACCACGGACTCAAAAGCCCATCAATACTGATATACCACTCGATCATAAACCATCAGAAAATACAGTTTACTTTATGCACCACTGAGACATATGGAGAGAAGTCTCATCTCATTCATGGATACTCCCACCTTCTATCATGCCACTGACACTAGACACACATAGAAGCTATCTATTGAGAAAAAAATAACTCTAACTTCTAGAACATAAACCTCACGATCCCAAGGCTACTCAAATGTACCAACATTTGTTACAAACATAGCTAGAATAACACTCAGAACAGGTGCTAGTACATCCAGCTATACATACCTTCATGGTATAACAAGATGAATTTCAAATCATCAACATATACAGCCTATTACTCACAGTCTCAAACTTCAAGTTCAATGATAGTCACATACACACCAAGAAGCTCCCACTACATAGGTAATATCAGAATTGTAAAAGATCCTATTTTCAACATTACATAGAAGAAATTAAAACCTTTGTACCAAGAACATTCACAATACTAACTGTAAACAAAGAGTCTGCAAGCAAGTCTTCACAACATCCTGTATCATACCCTTTCTTGACCTCTAAATGCTAACTGTGTTATCATAGATGAATGCCTTTCAGTTGAACGTAATAGTCATTCCAAACCAACACCATCTATGTTTCCACATTTCCAAGAGCACCTGTAGCTAATCAGCCCATGCCAAAACTTTAAATGCATAACCACATTATCATGAAGTACCAAGCAAGTGATCAATATACTCAAAACATAAAAAAAAAACCAAGATTAATGTCAAAGTTCCAACTGCAGAATCAGGAACATAAACATGACACACATGATCTAAAACTGTTGGTATTTTGGTATGGTTTTGTCATTGATGTCGACACCTACTAACACTTATCTACTCTGGCACTTTGAAGAATCAACAATGTTCATCGGCAAGCAAGTGACTTATACACAATCACCAGTATCTGGTACACTGACACGATATAATGTTCACTGACACTTGGGATGATATGGAAAACACCTGGTTATGTCGAAGACATCATTTGGACACTTTGTCTTGGAGATTTGTTCATTGGTATATTCGTGTTTGCATATTTGCTGTTACTGGCAAAATAGGTCCAGGATAAGCATCAACAGGCTTATCTATTCCAGATCAGCATGACATGCTTTGGAGATGATTTGTTATTGTTGTTGTAGACACCCAAAAATGGTCAATGCTTGCGAAGTCACACTTTAACATTTGCGCATTGCCTCATTTTAGGTTTTTGCGTCGCATTAACATTTCTCCTATGTCACGCACTTGATTTTTATCATTTGCGAACATCGAGTCATTCTTCTATATTCTTCAATCATCTCGTCCTTGAATTTGGTCTTGTCGACAGCATTATCCAGTCATGATTTTGATCGATTTTATCTTGTCGCATCAATGAGCATGCTTATTTGTCATCATTTTGGACATCATCAATCCTAATTAGGGTTTTGTCCTCTTTTCAATCTTGTCATCATGTGATCGATTTGTCATCGATCGTTGTCACTGTTTGATCTTGTCATCTTGCGATCAATTTGTCATCGATCATGGTCCTTTTCAATCTTGTCGTCCTGCAATCCATTTTGTCATCAATTCTTGTCTTCTTGTCGATTTTGTCATTTTGCGATCATATTGTCATCAATCGTTATCTGTCTTAATTATGTTAATTTGGATCAATTTGTCATTGTTCCTCGTCGATTGGCACATTTAATCAAATCATTTATCACATTGGTCATTTGTCAATCTAAAATCAAATCAAATCGAGTCAATTATCTTTTAAGACCTAATTCGTCTTCCAGGGTTTTGTGATTTAATCATTTAACCTTGTGTGTCATTTCTTCCTCTAGGATTAAATAATTTATTTATTTATCCTAGGTCTTCGTGTCGCAATTAAATGTTTCATTTAATTGGCTAATTAATTATTCTTCTCTTTATGAGTTAATTAATAAATGAAAAATTATTAATTAATTTCCCAATCTTTCATCAATTATTCCTCTTATTATAAATTAATTAATAAATGAAAAAAGTATTAATTAATTTATCTAATTTTCCTAATTTTTCATTCCCTCTTTGTGAATTAATTGATAAAAGAGAAATTATTAATTAAATCACTAAGTTCCTATTTTCCTCATTTCTAATTTTTCTAATTTTCATTAATTTTCCTAATTTCCTAAATTCTAATTCCTAATTTCCACCTATTTTTCTAATTTTCCAATTCAAATTCCACCTAATTATCTTGTCTCTAGTTCTCCCTATTTGTGTGCTTCATGTGTCATACTCTTGACATAGAAATTTGTCATAGAGTCTTGTCTTGACATAGCAATTTGTCATAGAGTCTTGTCTTGACATAGCAATTTGTCATAGAACTTGTCTTGACATGGAAATTTGTCATAAAATCTGTCATAAAATTGTCACAAGCCTCTTTACATAGCAACATGTCATAGCTTTGCTATTCTTGATTGGAATTTCTATTCGAATCATTGTCATGCTAATTTGTCCATTTCTCCAATTTCTCTATAAATTGGATGATTTTCTTGAATCAAAGGCCTTAATAATCCGAATTTCTATCAAAACTACCGAACTTACGCTTCTAGTACTCTTGAGCTTTCATCAATCTTGCTTTCAATTGTGTGTGCACTTGTAGGTGAGATCCACAAACCTATTGAAGAGGAAAGAACAACAATGGAGCCGCATGGAAGGAGTATTCAATCTTACATCTGGTTTGCATAATGTTTTCTTTTGAATGCTTCGTTTTCATACCTCTATTGAATGTGCTTTAGAATTAGGTTCATTTCAATGAGTATTCTCATGATATTGCTTTGATTGTCTTGTGTTTTGATTGATATATCTTGTTGTGATGATTCCTAATTTTGATGCTACATTAATTGGTGAACCTGACGTGAATACTAACCTTCTAACCCTTCTACTGTGTATTTGAGTGCTTCTAAGCTGATTTGCAGGTCAAAAACTCAAAAACAGGGCCATGCAGGGTATTCTGAAGACTTCTGCGCTTGTGTGAAGAATATTGCGCCTGTGTTGAAACATCTTGCGCTTGTGTTGAAGACTTCTGCCCTTGTGTTAGACATCTTGCGCCTGTGTCATGACTTCTGCGCCTGTGTAAAGTCCAGATCAGAGGTGAAAAATGCAGTTTTTACTTGAAAAATTTTATATGTTTTAGTAAATTGAAATTTTGAGGGTCTTCGGTGCATTTGTGGATAAATATGGTGGAAACATGATGAGATATCATCGATGTTTCCAAAATTTGGTTCTAGATTATTTGAATACCTTTCCAACGCATCAAACGGTTTGTAATTCGGAGCTAGGATGAGAAAGTTATGCCTTCTCGAAGTGGACTGAAATTTTGATAGTTTTCATAAATCAGATCATCTGTGTTTTGGATTTTGGTACTAATTGTTGGTGCAGGATCTTGGCGTACGCATGACAAAGACTAAAAATCAAACTACTAACATGTGTTATGCAGATTCGATAGTCAAAGACAACAAATCAAACTTCTGACATGTGTTTTGCAGGTTGCCTTGGAGAAACAACCAAATTGTGTGTTTGAGATTTTTAATTAGGCACTTAGTGATTTTTAAATAGGTTGGAATAAACATTTGTATGCTTTGATTGTTAAGTGTGACATTGGAGTAGGAGAGTATGCTCTCATCCTTCATAGGGTGATTAGAAATCCAGATCTTCGATACCATGCTTGTGTTGTCGATTGTTTGTCACCCTTAGAGGGCCTGCCTTCCCGACCACTTTGCTTTAGCAAGCGAGTGATAATCGTGAGAAGGGAACGACCCAAAGTGAGTACGGCTAGAATACCTTGGCATTCTAACTCACTATAAACAAATACCTGATGAGCGAAAGCTTTGAAGGAAGTGTTACGTGGGAATTGTAGTTACTTGGGAAGTGATGCCCCTTGGACTCTTTCTCATATCAACATCTAAGTAGGGCCTTTTGGTCTAAATCGTGCTTGCGCGACTACATTTGTTTGGTATCTTGATGGGCTTAATGTCTCAATCATGCTTGCATGACATCAAGGAGTAATGCTTAACAGAAATCCTTACTACATACCTTGTTTTTAGAGGCCAAAAACCCTTCTAGTTGCTTGAGAAGGACAAGTTCGGATACTTGGAAGAGATACTAAGTTCGCCATGGGGAGATTCCATGGGGACTGATGCTTGGCTGCCCTGAGAAGTGAGTGCTGTGGAGGGGAGCCCGTGGGGTCAAGCATCTATGTATTCTCCTTGAATCCCATAATGAGTCTACCTCTCAAGTACCTAATGTCTTTGCCTACCCTAAGGAATGTGGAAATGAGCATGATTGTCTTGAGTCTAAGTTGTAACATCTTGTATTCTTTGATTGTCAAAAGTTGAATGTTATCCCATTTCAAAAGCAAAACACATTGATCAAAACAAGATTAAACACAAAAGATACTCATCCAACAAAAGTTCAACAAGGTTCAAAACACATCTTCCAACATTGGTCAAAAAAACTTGTCTCAATTCTTATGTCACTCACGTTTAGGTTCATCCTAGGTTGCATTTAGCAAAGTCATTATCAAATATCAAAGTCAGGTTTCACCTAAGTCATACTTCTTTTGCATACCAATTAGAGTCATCCATTTGCATATATCCTCTTGCATAAGAGTAATGTCATTTCATAATTAAACCCTAGGTTTCATCTTAGGTGGACATTGTCATACATTGGCATTTGCATATCCCAAGTCTCTTCATTAAGCTTAGGTCATCACCATATCATATTAAGATCATTTGCATATTGATTGTCCTTTTGCCTATAGTGTCAAAGCTAGGTCTTGTCATCTCGAGTAATCCAAATCTTTGATAAACCCTAAGTCATTGTTAAGAAGTCTAGACCTTATCAAATCTTTTGTCCTTTTGTCATCAATATCATTTCGTCAAACCTAGCTTAGTATCCAAGCATATAGGGGAGACATTGTCAATTTGTCCTTTTGTCACTTGGTCCTTTTGTCCTTTGAGGTCTAGACATCATTTCAATTTCCTAAGGGTCTCTTTTAGATTTGCATTCATAGAGTTTGTCAAAATCTTTTAAAACAACCAAAAACATAGATTGCATTTTCGTCTATTTTAGTTTGCATTTAGTTACATATCATATATTATCCTTGAAAAATTCCAAAAAATATTGCATTTGCATAGTGACATGTCTATTGAAACAAGGTTCCAAGCACCAATGATGCAACAAAGTTTGACATATCAACCGACAATGCAATCAAATTTTAATCCAAGGCAATCACAATTATATCCAACCCAACAACAAGGCAATATCAATCAAACTTATCATGATGAAACAAGTCTCCAAATACAAAAACTAGAGGAGAAACTAGCTCAAGAACAAGAGATTTTCGAACAAAGAGTGAAAAACAGTGAGAAGATTAGATCACAAATGTCCAAAATGTTTCAAAAATTTCCAGGTCAAAATCCAAATAATGAGCCAATTGATGTAAGATCTCTTCTTGAACGATCAGACATACCAGCTCTCCTCTCGCAAATAGAGATGATGAAACAATTACAAGAAAGGAGACAACATCAATTTCAACATTATGTGCCTCCACAACAAGAACAAGGTGTTTACTATCAATCAGATTGTCAACCATCACAACCAATGGTCCAACACATGCAACCAACACAACCAATGGTCCAATTTCAACAATATGTCCAACCAACTATACAATGTCCACAAATAGTCCAACCGATGGTGGAATATCAACAAGTTCAAGTTCAAGTTCAATCAACATATCAATGTCAACAACCACGACCAAACATTCAAAAACAAAGGTTGCAACACACACCAAGCCAAGTTTCAAACATGTCAAAACAATTGAACCAAGTCCAAAATCAAAACATGACATTAGATCAGAACCAACTTCTTTCCAAAAAAGTTCAAATTCCAAGTCCAACTATGTCAAAACCTCGAAAGAAAGGTGGCCTTATTGCAATGCTCTTAAGGAAACGACTAAGTGAGTCTTTTGAGGAAGATAAAGATAATACAATTTTGTCTAGCAATGCCTCATCCCCCCGCAAGAAAATTGACTCTCCAGTGGCATCTATCCCTACACCTTTAGAAGTTTCACAAGAACCTTCCATATTGTCCTCATCAAACAATACACCCAAGGATGCAATTACCCAAGAGCTATCCATAATTGATTGCCAGGATAATCCAATTCATGATGCACATCCTTGTCATGTTTCAAAAATACAAGACCCAATGCCACCATGCACTTTATTGCCATTACCTATTTTAGAGGACCCCAGTCAAAGTCCCTCTTCCTCATGTTCAAGCATTGATTCCTTGCCAGAATCCATCACAAATGTTCAAAGTGCATCCCCTTCATGCCAAATCATTGATCCCTTGTCAGAATCCCCCATACATATCCAAAGTCCAACCTCATGTCAAGAGGATAATTTAGAGCACGAAGAAACGTGTCCTAAAGCAAATCAAGATCAAGATCCTGAAAACTTATCATCCCATCCAATTGTTGACCAAGATCCCATTTCCCCAGACACTCGCAATGATTCCCCTATTCTTGTCCATCATATCCAAAGTCCTATTGACACTCCATTCCCTGAGCAAGATCAAGATATCCTAGTCCATCCAATCCCAAATGATCCTCTTCCATTTCATGAACACAATGCACTTTCAAATCCCATTGACATTCCACTTCCTAAACAAGAGCAAGATATCCCTTCCATCCTTTCCGATGATCCCATTGAAAGTCAAGAGCAAAGTAATTTTAAAGAGGAATCCAATGATCTTCCTCCTTGTCAAGATCAAAGTATCCTTCCAAATTCATTTCCAACACAAGACCCTATCATTCCTTCAGATCCTCCACAAGATCCACTTGTCCCTCCATCTCCACGTCCTAATCCCGCATATCCACTCCAAGATTGCATTTCTTTCGACGATCCCATTATTTCTTCCATTCCATCTCTTGAAGAGCCTATCATTGAACCATGTCTACTACACAATCCTAGTCCCCCTCATGATCCTAATCCCCCTCATGATTCTAACGTGGCAGTGCAAGATGTTCATGAACCCCTGACATTAACAATGGGTTCTTCCACTTTGGTGCAATCCGATCCACTTCAAGATCTCCTTATTTCTCTCATATCACATCCACCTCATAATGAACTCGCGTCTTCTTCCCAAAGCAAAGAGTATCCTATTAGTCAAAATATTGATAAAGGCAAAGGGGTAGATCTCCATAAGCAAGAACCCCTTCATATTAAAGAGTATACTAATGGTCATGGCTACAAAGCTCACACTCAAGGCGTTGGTATCCCTTCAAAGTCAAAATCCAAATGTCCACCTTCCCCATCATCGCTTCCATCCATTCTAGGTCCCTATATCCCCCCATCTCCTATGCAACATCAACAAAGGCACACATCTTGGAGAACCTTCCATCCATCCCATAGGCCTCCATATCATTCCCATCCACACCAACATTCATTCCCTCTTCCAAGCAATTTGGATGCCAAGCATAAAAGTCGTAAGTCTAGAAATCCACATGTATTCAAGGATCAACATGTCCAATATAATCGACATGTCAAAACAAAGAACAAATTGATCTATAAAGAAAAAGAAATATCCAAAAGGCCACAAAGGCCCACTGAGCAAAATAAAGCAAAGTCAAAATATATATGGGTTCCTAAATCCCTTGTGCAAGCAATGCACTCCAAGGAACCACAAAAGCATGAAAAATCAAAAACCATGTGGATCCCTAAGAAGCTCCTTGAAGCACAAAAAGAAACATCCAACTTGGCATCCAAAATTGCTATTCCTCCATCCAAACCTCTCAAATTTGTTCCTCCATCACCTTCTTCATCCATTTTGGGCCCTTATGTCCCAAAATCCATATCCTTTCCTCCATCCAAATCTCACAATCTGAGATCCATTTGTCCTCCATCAATCCATCACCCCTCAAGGTGTGTGCCAATGTTGATCTTGCCTTCATTTTCATCCACTCAAGCCCAGTTCTTCCAATACCCTATCCATTATCCAATGCATATTTTCCATCCTTCCATCCCTCTCGTCCAATCCTTTGCATAAATCATTGCCTTAGTTTCATCTCATTTTCCATGTCCTTATCCTACCAACGTCTTTGAGCATACTTTTAAAGGTCATGGTCCATTTATTTCAAGGCTACTATCCAAACAAAAAAGACGCTTGAGTCCTTCTTCCATTCCCTATCATGTGTCCGTCTTCTTCTGAAAAAGTCAAAATACAAAAAAAAAAAGAAAAAAGTGAAAAAAAAAAGAAGAAAAAAAGTAAAGAAAAATAATTCGTCCACTAGTGAAAACCTGGCAAACAGGCGCCTTGGGCAAGTACCATGATGAAAACCTGGCAAACAGGCATCATGTGTAATCTATGAACTTCTTGCACACCACACTTGGGGGCAGATCTCTTCCTTCATATCCTATTGCCCTTCATTATCCTATCATACCATGTCATTACCCTTCATATCCTATTGTCCCTCATGTCCAGTTTCCCTTTCCACCTTTTGATCTTGACAAGGCTGACGATCATCATGAGCATCACACATCTTGTTTGCAGCTTTTAGTCCATCATAGCTTTTGGTCATGTATCCATTTGCTTATTACAACCTTTCATCCATATTCCCTGGCTTATTGCAACTTTCTGCCATTGTCCCTTAGCCTATCCCGACCTTCAATCCATGTCCCTTATCTATTCTTGGTCTTGCTTATCCTATCCATATCTTATCACTATCCATACACTCTCTTTCTATCCCTTGATCTTGATCTGACATAAGGACGCAAAATTTATACATGGTTTCAAAAAAACCTCTTGACATGTCCCTCATGCCATGTCACTGCTATACATTGTCATATCCAGTCTCTTGTCCCATCACGTAATAGCTCTTGGAAATTGCATCTGCGTTGTCTCCATAATAAAAGACCTTTGTCTTCCCTCTATCCACCATCATTTCAGCAAGCCTATTTATTCACCTATCATATTCCTTTCCTTGCTAGACACTGGGGGCAAAATCTCTAAAAAAGTCATAAAAAATTGAAAAATGTCCTGAAAAAATTTCATAAAAAAAATTGAAAAATGTCCTGAAAAAATTTCAAAAAAAATTAAATAATGTCCTGAAAAAATTCCAAAAAAATTGAATAATGTCCTGAAAAAATTCCAAAAAAATTGAATAATGTCCTGAAAAAATTTCAAAAAAAAAATTGAATAATGTCCTGAAAAAAATTCCAAAAAAAAAATTGAATAATGTCCTGAAAAAAGATCAAAAAAATTGAATAAGGTCCTGAAAAAAGAATACACAAAGTATAAAACTCCCAAAAACAAACATTTTGCAATAAAGTATTTCCTTTGTGCATAGACAGATCACTGAGTATACATCCAACGACAATCAATCCAACATTGTGCTTTAATGAAATCATGCGTTAATAGATGAACCTTTTCAGTCAACTCAAACATTCAAACTGATCAAAATTGTCTTATCACTCGAATATCGGCATCAAAATCATTTGTCCTTTGTCACTTTTATCATGGGTCTTATACAGGGTGTGGTATACTCGAAACCAGACTGTGTCCTGTCTTAGACGGGGTACTGCATTTCCTGAAACCAGATAGCATGATCGTCCTATCAGCACGTTCAACTTTTGACAATGAAGATCAAGATGTTTGTCTGATTTGCTTGAATTTGTGAGTCTTATCTTCTTATTGATTTATCTTTGGCTTCGATCATGTTCCTATGTTGCTCGATGATGTCACTGAGTGATTTAGAGTGACCGGGATGGCTCATGGTCTCTTTCTTTGATTGTGATTGTCGTTTGTCTATGTTGTGTCTGTCTTTCGCAAAGGGGTTGCATTTCAGCTCTGGCCTTCAATGCCATGATGCTACGCATCCATTTTGCTAAATAAAAATAAAGGTTCTCACCTACAAAGTGCATTACTAAAAGCAAGTTTTCATCATCTCTAACTGTCCTCTATCTCATTTCCTACTGACATTTCTTCCGTCCGGTCGGATAGTCAGTTCGGTCTAGTGCTCTGATATCCACACACATATTGCGTCCTGCATCCATTTGGTTAGTACATTTGCATTCCATCACATATTATATCAAGCATTTTATCCATTTCATTTCATAAATACATCAAAAACACAAAAAAATGCATCCATACATGTTCATAAACCAGTGCATAAGTCATCCATCCATAGAAACATAACTACACATCATAACATATTGCATCTCATCATATCGATGCATCTCATATCACATATCATAATAATATTGGAGTACAACATCGAACTCTCTATCCTAAGTATGGCCCGCAGGCTGACTACAAAATGTCAAACTACATAATGTCCATTGTCTGTCATAAGGAGTACGTGCCTTTATCACTGGGTGCTCCCTCTGTCCTCCTCATCCCCGCAATGTCCCGTAAGCCATTAAAATTCATGAAATTGAAAACATGGGTTTTTGAGATCCATACCGCTTCTCCTGCATCCTCTGATCATCTGAATGTGCGTACACGTTCCCCAAGGTGATCCACCGTTGGAATGTTCACTATCGGTCTGCAAGTGTCCTTGTCCAGAGCAACAAATCCTTCTCTTTAGCTAGTGCAAATGAGTCATTTTCACCCTCTTGGTCTCATTTATAGCTCTTTGTCATTGCATAGATGGACGTGTGTCCTCTCCATCTTATGTTGGTCGCGGTCTTGTGCACCTTAAATTGCTTGTCGTTCATGCATCCGATCTCCGATTGTCAGTCCGTTCGATCCTATCATTTTTATCGATCAATTGGCCTCTTTTCCACATGTTTCCGGCCAATTCCTCGAGGGGGCATACATATGTCATTATTATTGTCTGGGGCATTTTCATTATTGTTCTTTGAAACAATGCTTAAAATCACATTGTCTCAAAGAGGGGCAAAATGTAGACACCCAAAAATGGTCAACGCTTGCGAAGTCACACTTTAACATTTGCGCATTGCCTCATTTTAGGTTTTTGCGTCGCATTAACATTTCTCCTGTCACGCACTTGATTTTTACAATTTGCGAACATCGAGTCATTCTTCTATATTCTTCAATCATCTCGTCCTCGAATTTGGTCTTGTCGACAGCATTATCCAGTCATGATTTTGATCGATTTTATCTTGTCGCATCAATGAGCATGCTTATTTGTCATCATTTTGGACATCGTCAATCCTAATTAGGGTTTTGTCCTCTTTTCAATCTTGTCATCATGTGATCGATTTGTCATCGATCGTTGTCACTGTTTGATCTTGTCATCTTGCGATCAATTTGTCATCGATCGTGGTCCTTTTCAATCTTGTCGTCTTGCAATCCATTTTGTCATCAATTCTTGTCTTCTTGTCGATTTTGTCATTTTGCGATCATATTGTCATCAATCGTTATCTGTCTTAATTATGTTAATTTGGATCAATTTGTCATTGTTCCTCGTCGATTGGCACATTTAATCAAATCATTTATCACATTGGTCATTTGTCAATCTAAAATCAAATCAAATCGAGTCAATTATCTTTTAAGACCTAATTCGTCTTCCAGGGTTTTGTGATTTAATCATTTAACCTTGTGTGTCATTTCTTCCTCTAGGATTAAATAATTTATTTATTTATCCTAGGTCTTCGTGTCGCAATTAAATGTTTCATTTAATTGGCTAATTAATTATTCTTCTCTTTATGAGTTAATTAATAAATGAAAAATTATTAATTAATTTCCCAATCTTTCATCAATTATTCCTCTTATTATAAATTAATTAATAAATGAAAAAAGTATTAATTAATTTATCTAATTTTCCTAATTTTTCATTCCCTCTTTGTGAATTAATTGATAAATGAGAAATTATTAATTAAATCACTAAGTTCCTATTTTCCTCATTTCTAATTTTTCTAATTTTCATTAATTTTCCTAATTTCCTAAATTCTAATTCCTAATTTCCACCTATTTTTCTAATTTTCCAATTCAAATTCCACCTAATTATCTTGTCTCTAGTTCTCCCTATTTGTGTGCTTCATGTGTCATACTCTTGACATAGAAATTTGTCATAGAGTCTTGTCTTGACATAGCAATTTGTCATAGAGTCTTGTCTTGACATAGCAATTTGTCATAGAACTTGTCTTGACATGGAAATTTGTCATAAAATCTGTCATAAAATTGTCACAAGCCTCTTTACATAGCAACATGTCATAGCTTTGCTATTCTTGATTGGAATTTCTATTCGAATCATTGTCATGCTAATTTGTCCATTTCTCCAATTTCTCTATAAATTGGATGATTTTCTTGAATCAAAGGCCTTAATAATCCGAATTTCTATCAAAACTACCGAACTTACGCTTCTAGTACTCTTGAGCTTTCATCAATCTTGCTTTCAATTGTGTGTGCACTTGTAGGTGAGATCCACAAACCTATTGAAGAGGAAAGAACAACAATGGAGCCGCATGGAAGGAGTATTCAATCTTACATCTGGTTTGCATAATGTTTTCTTTTGAATGCTTCGTTTTCATACCTCTATTGAATGTGCTTTAGAATTAGGTTCATTTCAATGAGTATTCTCATGATATTGCTTTGATTGTCTTGTGTTTTGATTGATATATCTTGTTGTGATGATTCCTAATTTTGATGCTACAGTTGTAAATGCATCAAGCCGACATATTGAATTAGTTATTGCATCGGTCATTGATATACTTGTAAAATGTTTTATTGTAATATCTATTAGAGCCGACCTACTAAAATTGGTCTTAGGTTATGGTATAAATGTAACATCTTATTTGTAAGATCAAGTGTGGAATGCGAAGAAAGATATAATTCAGGATATGCAAAAATAAGTAGAGCTTTACATGCAGATATCATTTGAAGGTTGAAGGAGGATTTTGTGAAGGCAATCAGAACTACACCGATACTGAATCTAGCATAGAAAGATGCTATTTTGAGCAGTACATCTTTATTGGATTTAACCATCCAATTGTAGTCAATGCGACTCCTACTTGTGTTTGAGTAGTGAGATCTGCAGTAGTATTATCTGATTGGATTTTGAGTACTTGTGTTTGAGTAGTGAGATCTGTAGTAGTATTATCTGATTGTGGGTAAGGTTTCCCACCATGGTTTTTCCCCTTATAGGGTTTCCATGTACAAATATTGGTGTTATGTGTTGTGGATGTTATTGTCTTTCTATTTCATGCACTAACCTTTACCGATACTGTAATTAGCTTATAAACTGTCTACCAACATAAAGTCTAATTTATCGATATTAAGCATTAATGCTAGTTAAGTTGTTTTTGGTTTGAATTTATCTGACAACTAATTCACCCCCCCCCTCTCAATTGTCTCTAGGACCTAACAAAAACATCTCATCCAAAGAGATTATGAACATAACCATATTATGTCAAAACTCTAAATGCATCTCAAGAGTGTGCCCAAAGCATCTCAAGAGTGTACCCAAACACAATATAACACATCCTAACTAAAGAAAACATGTCTTCTTCTTCTTCTTCTTCTTCTTCTTCTTCCTCTTCTTCATCAAACATCCTAACTAAAGAAAACATGTCAACATATCAACAAAGAAACCACTTCTTCCATCTTGAAAGTGGTTGTTGTACTCCCAATGGCCATTACCAGATGATCCCATGTGTCCGGCAAAGAACATAATAGAAGCATACATCGATCCTTGTCATCAATCTTGATTCCCATTGAAGTTAGCTGAGCAACCATCATCTTGAAAACATTTAGATGATCTGCAACAGATGTACCCTCATCCATATTCAAGGAATACAACTTCTTCCTCATGAATAACCTATTTACCATAGATTTCCCCTGATAAATATCTCAAAGTTTCTTCCACAGAAAATGTGCAGTCTTTTCCTCATGAACGTTTAATAGAATAGAGTCTACCAAACAGAGTCTGATCAATCCTTTGGATTTTCTATCTGTAAGATCCTAGTCTTCTTGCTTCATTCCTGAAGGTTTTTTTCCAAACACAACAATCCACAGATCTCGATCAAGTAGAAAATCTTCCATCTTGAGTTTCCACAACTCAAAGTTTGAGCCATTGAACTTTTCAATCTCCACTCATCCAGAAGATTTTTCCATCTCAAACTACATACAACATACTCTGCTAGACTCCCACTAAAAACAAAACTGACACAAAACAACCCTACTTGACAAGGATAACAAAACTAAATGGCTCTGGTACCACTTGTAAGGAAATCCATGTGCGGAAATGCTCTCCTATCGTCAATTCAATAGGGGATCTAGCAAGAATGTCTTTTAAAATTCTTTTGCAACACATTAAGATGACATAGATAGATGATTCAAATATCCAAACACACAGAGAAATAACACCAATATTTACGTGGGAAAACCCTTACAAGAAAAACTCACCACCCAATTGAAAGACTACTTTATTTACAATAAAAGGACTACAATAAAGATACAGTCTTAACAAATAATGTATTCATTCTCAATCTACAAAGTTCAGAACTCTTATTTAACATCATGTAGAACATCAAGACTACAAACATGCAAGACTAAAACAACATAGCCTCTCTGCATCCCTTCATAGTCACTTTGTTATGCTCTGATCAACACAGACCTATCACTTTACTTTGCTCTGCTCAACCATTATTTTTAACCCCTACATTGGTTACATCTCTGGCAACATATATCAGCCATCAAGCATAACTGTTATGGAGTCCAATGACCTAACCAACATTGTATTTTGGTTTCCTCTGGCAACTCTCATTACATCTATCAGATGTGGTTTAGATAATAGTTAGTCACTCCAACTGCTATGAAGTCTAACTGTCTACGTCGGTCTGCATTCATGACTTGTCCATTATGCCACATGCACCAGGAAGTCAGGTTGGTTCATATTCATTTACATCAACAAGTCTATCTTCAGTGTCCAAGTGTTTATCTTTTAGACTCTGGTGTGAGTGCACACCCATAGTCGGTCTCTACTCCATCGGCTCATCGGGATAGCCTTCAATAGGTAGACCCGATCTCTCAATGATACCCCAATCGCTGAAGGTGACTCCATCGGGTCATCGACATAGCATCAAAAGGTTCTCGCAATCTCCGATGATAACCAAATACCGAAGGGGACTCCATCGGGTCATCAGAAAGACAACCAAACTGGCTACTCCAATCTTTGAAGATACCACAATGACTCCATCGGGTCACCGACATAGCTTCCATCTTGTTAGCCCGATCACTTCTATCAAGAAGAAAGTTCCATCAGCCCATTGGCAAGAGTCACACCGACAATGGTTCCATCAGGATAGATTACTCCGATCCCTGATACCAATGAAGCCAACCAAAGCAAATCCATCGGATATCAGCATAGCTCCTCACAGACTCCTGTTAATAGCCAATGTTACCTCGATGACCGAAGTTGACTTCGTCGGGTCATCGAGATGACCTAAGACCAGCTATTCTGATATGCGAAGCATTCAAACTGGAAGACAATTAACACATCAAGACTTCGGTGTAGAGAATGACAACCTCTTCCAATAGCTGATACCAAATCCGAGAAGTCGAGTTCATCGGCTAGAGTTGTCTCGTTAGAAAGAGTCCAACCTGATACCTTCCTGCAAGTTGTTTCATCAGGGTAAGTTACCCCAATCAACCGGAACACTGGTCAAGAGAATTCGAGGCATATTTCCAATAGTGATTGATGACAAGTATACATGAAGTTGGTAACATAACACAACCCACGTGAAAAGATTTGATTTCTCTTTTGGCATGATTCAAGGAAGAATTTTTTGGGAATCATCGGAACGCTTATTAGAGTGTTTTGAGGGTTTGACTTTGGTATGGATTGGATTTTCGTGATGGGTTATGATCAACCAACATTGATATTGTATTGTAATTTGTTGTAATGGTTTGTATATCGATCTTAGATGATCTCTTATGATTTGTATTGCAAATTAATGATGTAATTAGGGTTTAGTGGCCGACCTAGTTGAGATGGCTATTTAGGATGGCACAATTGATGTTTTTGATGTTGGTGGTCTTAGAGAATGTGTTAAGCCATCCAAGTGAAGTGTGAGATCTTCCTGAGAGTTGCAGAGTGTTGTGCATAACTGGATCTGATCAAGCAAGCAGAGAAGTGCAAGTAACATATTATTTTCTTACTATTGTTCCCTAATAGTTGCAGTAGGTTAAATCCCTTAATCGGGTAGGTCCCAATAGGCCTTAAACATTTAAATCCCCTAATAATAAATCTCTCAAAAGAGTTTTAAATCCTCTCATGAGGTTGATCATTACAGACCATCAAGCTCCTAATAGGGCTGCTAGGCAAATCCCTTAACTGAGTGACTTCTAACAGGGTCTGCTCCTAACAGGGTGCATTGTAAGATCCTAATAGGGTGTACTTCAAAAGAGTACAAATATTTGTGGGTGCCAACTCCCATCGTGGTTTTTCCCTATTTGGGTTTCCACATCAAAAAATTATGGTGTTCATGTGTGGAATATTTCTCATGTGATGTTCTTGTTTAAGTTTCATTTCTTATTTCTGAGATACCGGTTATGATGTTTTATCAAAAGTTTAACAGAGGTTTCTGGTACTGATAATAATTTGTTAGAGAAAGTTTGATCTGATTGATAAGGGTAATGAGCTGGTAAATGATCAAATTTATATGATTGATTAAGTGGTGAAAGAATTGATTGATGTGGTAAATGATTTGATTAATGTGTTAAGAAAATCTAATTAAGTGGTTGTTAGATCTGATAAAAGAAGTTGAGGTATTTTATAAATGATTTCAGATTTGATATAAGTTTGATTTTGGGTTTAAAGTTTCAATTTCTCTTAATACTAATTCACCCGCCCTCTCAGTATTAATCGGATCCTCATAGGATTAATAATTGGTATCAAAGTGTTTGTCCTCTGTGTACTGAAAGCCTAATCGCTTGAGGAAAAGATTCTGAGGAAGTCAAGATGATGAAGAAAGAGGGTCCTAAGTTCAACATGGATAACTACAAGATCTTGAAAGACATAATGAAGATCTACATCAAAGGTCTTGGTGCACAATATTGGAAGCAAGTTGAAAAAACATATGTTGTTCCTACCACTACTCCCTTGACACCAGATGAACTTAGAGAGTAGCAAGATAACATGGAATCCCTAGAAGCTATTTCAAGTACTTTATCAGATTTAGAATATTGATGTTCAAGGATTGGAAACTGCAAGTGTGGTTTGGGAAAAGTTAGAGACAATATATGGAGGAGATGAGCATGTTCAAAGAGTCAAAGAGGAAAGCTTGAGAGGAAAGTTCGATGGCATGATAATGCTTGAAGGAGAAAATATTGCACTGTATGGTCAGAGAATCAAAGAATTTGTTGGTGAAATAAAGAGTGCTAGAGATAAAATGGAAGATGATGCAATAGGAAGTAAAATTCTTAGAACTCTTCAACCTCAGTATGCTATAAGAGTTTTGACAATCCAAGAACTTAGATCTATTTCAAAGGATAAGGTAACCATTGAATCATTGATTGGTAAGCTCACAACTTTTGAGTTAAATAGTTTTGACAATAGTGTGACGAAATCTATTGAATCTTTCTTTAAATATTTTATTACCAGTTCATCTACTAGAAAAGGAAAAGACATATGTCAAAATCATGAGTGCAAGACAAGTCATGGAAGTAACCAGGGAAATGAAGACAATGAAGATCAAGTGATGGAACTTGAGGCACTGTTAGCAAAGAGATTTCCAAGAGGCACTGGTAAGTATAAAGGAAAACTACCTTTGAAGTGTTTCTCTTGTAGTAAAATTGGTCATATTGCTGCTAACTGCCCTAACATTGACAATAATATTTTTTTTAAGATTCAAAGGAAAGGGAATGAAACATTGTTATGTTGCAGTAGATGAAGGTGTGACCGATGAGGAGTTTGAAGATGAAGATGACAATGAAGAAATTGTTTTTGTATTTGTGAAGGAGGAACTGTCAGGTGAAAAGGCACTAGTATCTCATATGGAGAATAGTGATGAATGGATTATAAATAGTGGTTGCTCACACCACATGACCGGAGATAAAAGTAAGCTCATAACCCTTAATGAATTTGATGGAGGTGTTGTTAGATTTGGAAATAACTCTCCTTGCATGGTGAAAGGTAAAGGTTCAATTTCTCTAAATGGAAAGAGTAATGTTGATGATGTGTTCTGGGTTGATGGTCTAAAGCATAATCTTTTAAGTGTTGGTCAGTTCAATGATAAAGGTTATTTGCTTGAGTTTAAAAGTGGAGTTTGCAGAATTCTTGGTGATAATGGTGAATTGATTGCTATCAGAAAGCAAACTAGAGGTAACTTATGTTAGACAGTTCAAATAACTGGAAGACAAATGAGAGGGGGGTGGGGTGAATCACTTGTCACAGATTAGCAGAACCATTAGTAATTAAAACTTTAATATTGGAACTCAAAACATTAATACCGGAATGCTTAAACCAATACCGAAATAGTAGTTAAATCAATTAAGAATAAAAAATAATCACATAATAAATACCATCCACATGACACCAAGTTTTGTACATGGAAAACCTAGTAAAGGGAAAAACCATGGGGGAATCCTACCCACAGTCAGGCAACACTTCTGCATCAAGTATGTGAATTACAATTGAGGGGCCTACACTTGCAAGAAGGCCAACAACCTAGAGCGCATTGGTCATCACAAAAGGAGTCTTACTGGCTACATAGAAATCCATACTACAATCCAGAGAACTGTTTGAACTACAAAGATAACATCTTCTATGTCTGAGTACAGTTTTGGTTAAGCTCAATACCAGAGGACTAAATCCTCTACATAAACCCAATTCAATCTCCAATGATTGACCAAATCCTCTACTTGAATTATATTACATTACTCACACATTACATATCCATTTCCCATAACCATGATGATCTACAATGAGATCTTACATTATATATACAAACCCTCAACCATAAACAATTAGGTTGGCCACCAGACAATAAACCAATTACATTATTACAAAACATGTCGGCCTTAGACCAAAAAAATAATATCCAACACATAAGACATCCCAAAAACATATCGAGAGGTCCAATCCACACGCTTCATTAAACCGGTCCATAACCTATACCAACTAGGACCCAATATAGGTCCACACGCTACACTAATGATCTCCATCTACCAAGTCTTGAACATGATCACCAACAACATCCTGAAACTCCACCAGAAGATGCACCAACACCACTTATGCAATTCATCAAAGATCTTCATCAAAATCTCTGTCAATGAAACCCTCGCCAGAACCAGAAACTAGGCTTCTAAGCAAACATGATAGCATGCGATCACCAGACCAAAACCAACTGAGTGAATATGAACATGAGTATCATGAACAGGATAATTCCATAACCAAATCATACCAGAGCCTATTGGATCATGCCGGATCCAAAACAACCAGAAACTACTCAACCTACTAGGACCAGAGGGGTGCCGGTAAAGCATCCAAACAACTAGTGTTGGCATCAATGACAAAACATCAATGCAACACATAACCAATTCCACCAAATGGCCAACAATCTTCCCCTTTGGAATTGATGGAAACAATAGATGTGAAAAACATCTAAGTATGAAGAAATGCCAAACAAGTCTCCCCCAATGGAAGACAACCAACAATCTCCCATAGCAATGAAATTCTGAAACAAAGACCAAACTCCCCTTGTAAATAATATCTTTGAAAAGCTCTAAATTATACATATATCTCTCCCCCTATCAATATCTCTCCCCTTTAGTTTTTTTTTTCACATCAATATCTCTCCCCCTTTGACATCAATGCCAAAAATCTAAAAAAAATATCAAAGCAAAAACATAAACCACTAAATTACAAAGTTGACTACTCCCCCTGAGCAATAGCATCCCATATCAGTGCTGAAATTAATAGTATCTTTGATAATGCATATCGGATTGATGCCAAACCACACAATCAAGTCTCTACCAGAGAGGAAGAAACCCCCAATCTATCTCTTAAGTACTCAAATTATTATTTAGGCAAAGGTTTAGTGAAAATATCTGCAATGTGCTCTTCAGTGTTCACATAAACCAGTCTAACTTCATTTGCTTCCACCATTTCCTTCAAAAATTTATACTTTATATATGTGCTTTGTCTTAGAATGAAATACCAGATTCTTCGATATATCAATAGCAATAGAGCTATCACAGTGAATAACTACTGGTCCATCATAGTCCACCTTTATATCCTTCAACATTTGCTTCATCCATAAAACTTGTGTACAATTAGTAGCAGCAACAACATACTGAGCTTTAGCAATAGATAAATAAGTACATGATTGTTTCTTGCTGATCCATGAAACCAACTTCTTTCAAAGAAAGAAAGCTCCACTAGAAGTACTTTCCAGTCATCAACATCTCCAACCCAATCAAAATATGTATATGCATAGAAAGTAAAGTCATCATCCTTAGGAAATCACAAAACATATTTTGATGTACCTTGCAAGTATCTAAAAATCCTTTTCACCACACACTCATGATTTTCTCTAGGACCACTCTGAAATCTTGATACGATACAATCAACCTTCATAATGTTAGGCCTAGCTTGAGTCAAATAAAGTAGACCTCCAATCTTAGATTTGTATCTTGTAGGATTTACAGGTGCAGAAACATCTTTTCTTGTCAATTTCTCACTTGTAACCATAAGAGTACTTACCAATTTCTCCTTTGATATGTACCCTATTGAATGTATAAACCATTGTGCTCACCGCTTCTCTCCAATAGATATGAGGTAGACTTGTTGGCATTTTTGATGATTATGTTGTGATTGTCATTGATGGACACACACTTGCTATGAGATCACTTTTTGTATGAATGAGTTATGCTCAACCGGTATTTGTTTCAAACCGGTATTATGTTATAGTCTTTAGACTATCAGTGTCTTGTAAAAAGTGTTTACCAATCTCAAGCGGCATGAGGACCTCAAGCGATTTGAGGATCTCAAGCAGATCAGAGCAAAGGAACTAGAAGCGATGGTTATCATTTTCCCAGTCTTCATTTCTATCAACCAATAATCTATTTAATAGTTAAACCGATATTACTCTGAGTTACCAACCAGTAATCAATAAAGTTGTATAAAATGGTAATACTCTGTGATGAGTTACCAATCGGTATATCCTTGTGATGAGTTACCATCCACCGACACTTTGACGGTGATTTTGTGTCATGTTACCAAATGTGTCTAGATACAATGAACCTAGGAACTTGCAATGTAATCCTATTGGACCGACATGAAATCAGATTCCTTTTAAGGACATCATGTCTAGGGTTTTAACATGTATGTATGTGTGTAGTTGTTAGGGTTTGTGGTGGTTGAAGAGTTCTTGTATGTGCGATCTTAACAAAATGATCAAGTCTGTATGCTGTAACAAAGTGTGGATTTACTAAAGAGTGAAGTAATGCTGAAATGCATTAGCAATGAGCTATCATGGATCTAACCAAGCAGGCTGTGCTATTTACTAGATCATTCACTTGTTGATTACTCACATCTTTGACAAGTTAGAAACCCTTAATCGGGTAGGCCCAAAAAACCCTTTGTAAATCCTCTAACAAGGTGATTCACATCCGTGGATCTAAAATCCTCTCACAAGGTAGTATTTAATCGGACTTATCTCCTAACAGAGATTGAGATTCCTAACAGGATCTATTCTGGTAAAGAACATTGTATGACCTTAACCGATCTGGTTACTATTCTGCAGACAGTTACTTGTGAGTTTCATCTCACTGTAGTTTTTCCCATTTGGGTTTCCACGTCAAAATATCTTATGTTATGGTGATTGTGCTTTTGTGGGTGAATGCCTTGCTGTTTGGTTTGCATTTGTGTTAACTGGTTTGTTAGTTAAACTATTATACCAGTTTACTGCTAGACTGATAAAGTGTTTGAGTTCAATAATTTCTAGTATACTAATTCACCCCCCCTCTTAGTATTCATCAAGACTAGCTTCCATCATCATTGTTCTAGCAGCATCCAAGATAGTTGTGTTCTTCGTTTCCACAACTCCATCCTGTTGAGGTGTCTGGGGGCAGAAAAGTGTCTTCTTATACCATGCTTCTTGCAAAAGTTATTAAACTCATTGGATGTGAATTCTCCACCATGATCTGACCTCAAACATTTAATCTGCATTCCTGTCTCAATTTCTACTTTAGTCTTAAAGATTTTAAACTTTTCAAATGCCTCAGATTTTTCTTATAGAAAAGTGACCCACATCATTCTAGGATAATCATCAATGATTAGCATGAAATATCTATCACCTTGAAAAAATTTAACTCTAGAAGATCCACACAAATCAGTATGAATAAGATCAAGAACATCATTAGATTTATCTTTTATACTCTTAAAAGAGGTTTTGACCTATTTACCCATTTGACATTCTTTACATACCAGATTATAGGGCTTCATAATCTTATGTATATCTCTAACTGCCTTAGTTGAACTGATCTTCATAATGCAATTAAATTCACATGACACAACCTTTTATGCCATAGCCAACTCTCATCAATATGTGTAATCAAACATGTCTTCTCACTAAGTTCAAATGAAATATGCTACCTTTTGTTTGTTTACCAGTTGCAAGCTTCATTGTAGGGTCACCTTCATTAAGAGTCTCCAACTTATCCCATATAGCCTTTCTAGATGATTTATCAGTTAATCCCATTATTTTCTGATTAGAAAGTGCACACAAGAGGGCTTCTCTTCCTCTACAATCATTCTCAATCTCCTTGTATAGGTTTTCCGAAGGAGGATTTCCAGATGCCAGATTATAAGGTGTGATACCATTCTGTGTGATCTCCCAAATCTCCTTGCTAAGACATCTCAGATGAGTTTCCATCCGAATCTTCCATACTGTGTAATTTGTTCCATCAAGCCTAGGGATATCTCTCCAAAAGATAGCTCCAAATGAACTGAATGAACTTGAACTGTTAGTAACCATACGATCTTCCTCAAGCTCAAAAGAAGATAGTTTCCCAACCAAAGTATCTCTGTTGATAGATGTATTAGCCATTGTTCTCAACTCATTAATAGCAGTAGCCTTCATTTTGTAAGCCAGTGGTAGGGCTCTCAGGACTTTACAAACAATTTCATCTCCACTCAAAGTTCCACCGCAATATTGAACTCCCATAATAATCTCATTTACCCTTTCCATGAATGCACTAATCCTTTCATCTTCTTCCATATTCAAGTTTTCATATCTCACCCGATAACCATCAAGTTTAGCAATATCCACTATAGGGTCACCTTCATTAAGAGTCTCCAACTTATCCCATATAGCTTTTCCAAATTATTTGTCGGTTAATCCTAGTATTTTCTGATTAGAAAATGCACACAAGAGGGCTTTTCTTGCTCTACAATCATTCTCAAGCTCCTTGTCTAGGTTTTCTAGAGGAGGATTGCCAGATCCCAGATTATAGGGTGTGACACCATTCTATGTGATCTCCCAAATATCCTTGCCAAGACATCTCAGATGAGTCTCCATCCCAATCCTCCATACTATATAATTTGTTCCATCAAGCCTTGGAATATCCTTTAAAAAAATAGCTCCAGAAGAACTGGATGAACTTGAACTGTTAGTCGTCATAGGATCTTCCTCAAGCGATTAAGATTTATGTAGAGAGGACCAAAGATCTGATACAAATTGTTAGACAGTTCAAATAACTGGAAGATAATAGAGAGGGGGGATGTGAATCAATTGTCATAGATTACCATAACCATTATCAATTAAAACTTTAATACTAGAACCTAAAACATTAATACCGAAATGCTTAAACCAAATACCAGAATAACAGTTAAACCAATTAAGCATAAACAATAATCATAGAATATATATCATCCACATGACATCAAGATTTTTACGTGGAAAACCTAGTAAAGGGAAAAACCACAGTGGGAAGCCTACCCACAGTTAGATAACACTTCTATAGTAAGTATGTGAATTACAATTGAGGGGCATGCACTTGCAAGAAGGCTAACAACCTAGAGCACACTGCTCATCACAAAAGGAGTCTCACTGACTACATAGAAATCCAGACTACAATCCAGAGAAGTATTTGAACTGCAAAGATAACATCTTTGTTGGTATTATGGATGTGTTGCATTGTTTTTTTCATTGATGCCAATACTTGTCAACACTTGGAGATCTTTGGTTATGTTCCTCGGCATGTTCAGTGACTTATGCATAGCCACTGGTATCTGGTTCACCGATAGGTTATATTGTTCACCAGCACTGAGGATGATCTGTTATCATCTGGAGATTACTTGGTTATGTCAAATACATTGTTTGGACACTTGGTTTTGGTGATTTAATTATTGGTACAATCAAGTTTGCATATTTGCTGTTATCGGCAAATAGGTCTAGGTTATGGACCGACAAGCATTATCTATTCTTGATCAACATGACACGTTATGGAGATGATTTGTTATTGTTGTAAATGCATTGAGCTGACATCATGCATCACATATTGATTCATTTGTAATTAATTTTATTGTAATATCTTAGTGAGCCGACCTACACATTTGGTCTTAGGTTTTGGTATATATATAAGATCTCATTTGTGAGATTAAGAAGTAGAGGAGTGTGAGGAAAAAGGATTGTAATAAGGTATATGCAAATATAAGAAGAGCTATACATGTAGACATCATTTGAAGATTCAAGGAAGGTTTGGAGAAGGGAAATCAGAGCTTAATCAGTATTGAATCTAGCATACGAAGATGTTATTTTGAGCAGTACATTATCATTAGATTTAACCATCCAATTGTATTCAGTGTGACTCCTATTTTGTGATTGAGTAGTGAGCTCTAGGATGTTGGCCTTACTGCATGTGTAGACCCCATTTGTACACACATACCATCTGCAGTAGTATCATCTGATTATGGGTAAGGTTTCCCACCATGGTTTTTCCCCTTACAGGGTTTCCACGTACAAATAACTGTGTTATGTGTTGTGTATGTTATTTGTCTTTCTGTTTCATGCATTAAACTTTACTGGTATTGTTATTAACTGCTAAACTATCTACCGACATTAAAGTTTTATTTATTGGTATTATGCACTAAGTTTGGTTAAGTTAGTTTTGGTATCAAATTAATAGATAACTGATTCACCCCCACCTCTTAGTTGCCTCTGGGACCTAACAATTGGTATCAAAGCTAAGTCCTCTTTTTGTAGAAGTTTAACAACTTAAGGAAATCCTATGTTGACTAACTATTTCAGGAAGGATAGTTTGAAGCTTGATGGAACCAACTATGGCATATGGAAGATCAAAATGGAGACTCATCTAAATTGCATTGGAAAGGACATATGAGATGTTACAAAGAATGGCTATGTTGTTCCTACTTAAGGTCAAACTAATCCACCAACCTTGGCTAAAGATAAAGAAAATGATTGCAAAGCAAGAGAAGCACTTTTGAGTGCATTGTCAGATCAACAAATCATGGGATTATCAGACCGATCTACTGCTAAAGCTATTTGGGATAAATTGGAGACATTGAATGAAGGTGATACCACTGTCAAAATTGCAAAACAGGAATGCTTCTGGGTCAGGTATGAAAATCTGAAAATGGAAGAAGATGAAAGGATTTATGACTTTTATGGAAAGAGTTAATGAAATTGTTTTGGGTATACAATGTAATGGAGGACCCTTAAGTGAAGATGAATCTATTTCTAAAGTTTTAAGAGCTTTGCCACTAACATACAAAATAAAAGTAACTGCTATTAATGAATTGAGAACAATACCTAATGCATCAACATCTAGAGATACTTTGGTTGTAAAACTTTCAGCTTTTGAACTTGAGGAATTTGGTCCTATTGCTTCAATTAAGACAGATTTGGCTTTCAAAGCTTCATCATGTGCATCATCATCATTATCATCTAAAAAATCTGATTGGAAAGCACTCTATGCTAGAGAACTTGAAGAAATCAGAAGAGAGAATGAAGAACTTGAAGAGCTTGAAGGACTATTTGCAAGGAAAATTCCTAAAGGTCTAATTGGAAGTAAGTATGAAGGTAAAAGCATCTTTTAAATGTTTTAACTATAATAAAATTGGTCATATGGCATCTAGGTGTCCTGATAAACATGCAAGATTGAAAGGAGAAGCCAAAAGAACATACAAGCCTAACTCTGAATATCAAAGGTACAAATTTAAGAAGAATAGAGACAAATCATGTTACTATGCCGATGAAGGAATTACTGATGATTCTGATGAGGAACTGACAGACAATGGATGGGCTTTTGTTGCTGTAACAGAAAATCAACTGGCACCTATTGTTAAATCAATAGAGCAGGCCCTGGAAGCTAAAATTGAAGAAAAGGATGAATGGATTATTGATTCTGGATGTTCACATCATATGATTGGTGATAAGAGTAAATTATTAACCTTTTAGGAATATACAATGAAGGTCTAGTAATATTTGGAGATGACAAAGCTTCTTTAATCAGAGGAAAAGGCACTATATCTTTTGATGGTAAGCACAATATTGATAATGTTTACTATGTTGAAAGTTTGAAGCATAATCTTTTGAGTGTTGGTCAATTAGTTGAAAAGGGATTTCAATTACAATTCAAGAATGGTAAATGCAAAATCATGAATAGAACTAGTTTGGAAATTGCAACTGGTAATCAGACTAGAGGTAATATCTTTCATTTGAATAACAATGAAAAGACATGATTGATTGCACATATTGATGAAATTTGGTTATGACATAAGAGACCGTGTCATGTAAATTTTGATTGCATTGTGAAAATTAGTACAACTAAGGTAGTAAGAGATTTACCTAAGATTGTTAAACCTCACAATCCGATATGTAAGGAATGTCAATCAAGAAAGCAAGTTAGAGCAACTTTCAAGAGTATTCCAGAAAAATCCAATAATGTTCTTGACTTAAGAACTAGAACTTTACAAGGAGATAGATATTTTATGCTAATCATTGATGATTATTCTAGAATGTGTTGGGTTACTTTTCTCAGGGAGAAATCAAAAGCCTTTGGGAAATTCAAACTATTCAAGATCAGGGTAGAGAATGAAACTGGTAAGAAAATCAAATGTTTGAGATCAGATCAAGGAGGTAAATTCACATCTAAGGAATTTAATACATTCTGTGAAGTGAATGGAATCAAAAGACAATTATCAGTACCTCAAACACCCCAACAAAATGGAGTTGTGGAAAGGAAGAACAAAACTATTTTGGATGCAACTAGAAGCATGATATCAGAAGAAAACCTACCTCATGTGCATTGGAGAGAAACAATCAATACAACTATTTATACATTCAACAGAGTTCACATCAAAGGTGAAACCCGTAAGACCCCTCATGAACTATGGTTTGGTAATACTCCTACTCTTAAATAATTCAGAATATTTAGAAGCAAATGTTATATTAGGAGAGATGATTATATTGACAAATTTGATCCTAGAAGTGATTAAGGAACATTTCTTGGTTATTCATCTAAGAGAAAGGCATATAGATGTTTTAATAAGAGATTGCAGAAAATCATTGAAAGTGAAAATGTGAAGATTAATGAACAATTTAGAAGGTCTATAGACTCTGAACTGACAGTTGAGATAATCATAAATGAACCTACTATGAGTACACTAGTACAAAATGTTGATCTAGTCACACCGACATCATTTGAGAATTCCACAGTAACTAAAGAACAACAACAAGTGAACACACCCAGGTATGTAAGATTGAATCACTCTCAAAGTCAGATAATTGGGAATAAGTATCAAGGAGTTATGACTAGAGGAAGACTAGCAAATGAAGAGGTAATTCTAATTTCTCAAATTGAACCAACAACTATTAATGAGGCATGTGAAGATAAACATTGGATTAAGGCTATGGAAGATGAATTGGAACAAATTGAAAAGAATAACACATGGACATTGGTTCCTCGACCTAAAATGAAAAATGTAATTGGAACTAAATGGGTATTCAAAAATAAAATTAATGAAGATGGTAAGGTAATAAAAAACAAAGCAAGATTAGTGTGTAAGGGATATTTACAGAAAGAAGGAATTAATTACAATGAAACCTTTGCACCAGTAGCTAGAATTGAGGCAGTCATATTATTCTTATCTTTTACAGCACACAAGAATTATAAAGCATATCAAATGGATGTTAAATGTGCATTTCTGAATGGTGATCTAAAAGAGGAAGTTTACATTGAATAACCTAATGGATTTTCTTTGACAGATGACAAAGATATGGTTTACAAGTTAAGGAAAGCTTTAGATGGATTGAAGCAAGCTTCTAGAGCTTGGTATGCTAGATTGGAAAAATATATTTTGAAGCTTGGTTACACTAAAGGTAATGCTGATAGCAACTTATATTACAAAGTGACTAATTATGACATCTTGGTTATTGAATTTTTTGTTGATGATATCATATTTGGAGGAGAAGATGGATTATGTAAAGACTTTTCTAATAAGATGCAGGAATAATTTGAAATGTCTATGATTGGAGAGATAAAATTCTTTTTAAGATTGCAGATTTCATAGACTGATAAATGTATATTCATAAATCAATCAAATTACTTGAAGGAATTGCTTAAGAAATTTGGCATGGAAAACTCTAAACTAGTAAGTACACCTATGACTGCAACTGATAAACTATCATTGAAGGATGAATCAACACCTATTAATCTGACAAGATACAAGTCTATGATAGGATGGTTTACTGTATTTGACATAAACTAGACCTAATATTATGAATGCGGTATGTATTGTTTCAAGATTTTAGAGTAATCCTAAGGAAAATCATGAATCAACAATAAAAAGGATTTTCCGGTATCTACAAGGCACAACAAATCTTGGTTTATGGTATCGTAAAGATGAAAATTTTGATTTAAGTGCATACACAAATGCAAATTGGGCAGGAGATGTAGATGACAGAAAAAACACCACTAGCGGAGCATTTTTTCTTGGCAGAAGACTAATTTCATGGTTAAGAAAGAAACAAAGTTGTACATCCTTATCAACAACAAAATCAGAATATGTTGCAGCAACAACTAATTGTACACAAGTATTATGGATTAAGCAAATGTTGAAGGACATAAAGGTAAAACACAAAGAACCTATAATCATTTACTATAATAATATGGCGGCAATTGATATATCTAAGAATCCAGTATTTCACTCAAAAAT
This sequence comes from Cryptomeria japonica, assembly GCF_030272615.1. NCBI lineage: Eukaryota > Viridiplantae > Streptophyta > Pinopsida > Cupressales > Cupressaceae > Cryptomeria > Cryptomeria japonica. The sequence goes on along the minus strand of NC_081412.1, from coordinate 44,093,734 downwards.
TAAACATGTTTCTATCAAATTCAATTTTTTGAAAGAGAATGTTGAAGCAAAAGAAGTGAAATTGGTTTATGTGAATACTAAAGAGCAGATTGTAGATAATTTTACTAAGCCTTTGCCTAAGGAAACTTTTGAATATCTAAGAGAGAAGCTTGGAGTTATACCCTCACCGGTAGAAACTTAGACAGTTGGAGCATGGCATTAGACCGATAGAATTAACTGAGAAATCTTTTTTCTGGATTTGATGAAGGAGAGCTACTTCTCAGGGGAAGTAGTTGGATAAAATGATAAGTTGGTATTTTGTATTATGTTGAATCTAGTTTTTGTATTTCTTTGGCATTTGATGTCAAAGGGGGAGAGATATCTATGGAAAAACACATTATCTTTTGGGGAGAGATGGAGAGATTGTTACTCTCTGTATCTATATTTTTATGATCTCTTTAGGAGATTGTTGTTTTTTGGTTTTTGGAATTCTTGCTTTGGCACTTAGATGGTTTTTCCATCTTGTGTTGCCATCAATGCCAAAGGGGGAGATTGTTGGTATTATGGATGTGTTGCATTGGTTTTGTCATTGATGTCAACACTTGTCAACACTTGGAGATCTTTGGTTATGTTCATCGGCATGTTCATTGACTTATGCACAGTCACCGGTATCTAGTTCACTAGCAAGTTATATTGTTCACTAGCATTGAGGACGATCTATTATTGTATATGGTGAAAATGGATACAACAATAATATTGAAAGACTAAATGAATTCAACCACAAAACCCTAGCCTAACAACAACAAAGATCCACCATAACATATGAAGATTACCTAAGACAATGCAAATCAAATGAAATCACAAAGATTATACCATCACATGTCCAATAGGGTTTGGATCTCCATTCTTCCTCTCTCCATTGATCTTGCTTGATATATTTTCTCTTAGATTTTATGTGTGCACAAGTGCTCAACAAAGAACGGAAATGTGGTTGCAAGTAGGCTTGATCGCATATGAAAGTTCGAAAGCATAGTGTGCTTGATTAGAATGAATATGTCCAGGGGCTTGATAATGGAAGAAGCATCTCCTTATATAGAAGACACTATAAGAAATAGAGGGATAAGATTGAGAGGTGTAAAAGATAAATGGTCGGCTATGATTAGAGGGTAGGTAGAGGAAATAATAAAATAATGAGAGGGTAGGTAGTGTACGAATTAAGAGATGAATGACATGTGTCATAGGTAGAAAAGGTCAATGAATTAATTAAATAAATAAAGATTTATTTAATTAATAGAGGAAATGGGATCAATTAAATAAATAAAAGTATTTATTTAATTTAGGAAATGATTATTTAAATAATAAATGTATTTATTTAAATGAGAAATAAGGCTAGAAGAGGATAACTGAATCAATTAAATAAATAAAGATTTATTCAATTAATAGAAGAATTAGGCTAAAGATAATTAAATAAATAAAGATATTTATTTAATTAGACATGACAATTTTAGGTGTCTACATTTTGCCCCTCTTTGAGACAATGCAACTTGTCGCGTTGTTTCAAAGAAGATAAGATGAACTGATACAAAGTTTCCCCACGATGGGAATGATATGTCCCCTCGAAAGATTGGATGAAAATGTTTGAAAAGATTATAGGCAATCTCTCGATAAGAAAGAAAGGCTAGAATGGACTGACCAAATAGAGTGATAGAGTCACGGGATAATGAAGACTGACTTGGGAGACTAGGGCTAAGGCTAGGGCTATGGCAGTCTATAAGATAGACCATGAGGGGAAAACATCCTCATTGTCATCCATTATCCAAGAGATCAGAGTGTAGAGAGTGAATAGAGCAACAATAGTCAGTAGTGATGGCATTGGTGCATAGATTCAATCGCGTTCGCCATTTCCAGAGGCTAGCAGATGCAGGAGAGCCAGTGAGTACCTCAAAACCTCCTTGTACTTTGTTGCAATAAATGTTGTCATTAATGCATGCTAGGTAACACATTTAATGCATTTTAGAATATGTCAAACAAGGTCAAAAAAATGCTAAGGTGCGTCTATATCGGTGCCAAGCATGTTTATGCAATATGTAAGCGCATTTATGTCATGAAGGTGCGTTTGTGTCTTCTAGGTTGAATCGACAGTTCTGTGATGAACATATGCTGTTGATTGGATAAGCTGTTGAGAGGATACACTCAAGCAGGTCCTCTAGGGAAGACTAGGATAGCGAATAAGGCTAGGATTGACAATTCTGTGATCTAAAACATACATTGCCAATCAGGAAACTACTCAAGAGGATATACTCAAGCAGAGGCCCTAGGATAGGATCAAAGTAGCACTTTGTGATGAACAGGGAGTACCAAGACAAAGTACTTTGTGATGAACATGGAGTACTAAAAAGAGCAGCACTTTGTGATGAATAGGGAGTGCAAATATGAGCAACACTTTGTGGTGAATAGTGAGTACCACTAGGATAAACAACAACACTTTGTGATGAATAGTGAGTATCACTAGGATAGAGTATCATAAGCACTTAAGATAATAAGCAACATTTTGTGATGAACAGGGAATGCCACTATGATTGACATAGTTGATTTTCTTAATTGCAAGAGTATCTACCTATGCTAGAGTCATGGGAGAGATTCCCATCGATGCAGAGTTTGCGAGCAGAGCTGATAGTTCAGGAGAGAGCAGTGGTTGAGGCTATGGGCCTGTGACATATTTTGTATGTGCCTGAGTTTTGGTTGAACATGGGATTACTGACTGCATTAGCTGAGAGATGACACTTAGAGACTTGTAGTTTTCATTTGCTGATGGGTGAGACGACAATCACCTTAGAGGATGTTTATAGGATTTTGAGGATACCGATCAATGGGGAGTTAGTACCCTATGATCGATATGGAGATAGGGATGCACTGAGATGAGTGTTTTAGGATCCAGGACTGGAGATGAGGGCTAGACACATGGCTTGGGATACCATGACACAGACTGGATTGGTACTACCAGCAGTACTGGCAGGAGTGATCAGTGGGTTCCTATGTCCGGATAGGGTGACACGAGGGTTGGCTATGGGTTGGGGGAGCATATTGGAGACACTAGTGACACAGGATACCAGATATGCCTAGGGACCGTGCATGCTGGCACATTTGTACTATGAGCTTCATTAGTTTGTATACCATGGATCTGTAGGATTGGGCTGTGGAGTGACATTATTGTAGGTATGGGCTTATGAGCATCTACCAGTTACCCCACCAATTCATTTAAGAGGCAGGGGCCATGTGCGCAGTTTTGTCCATTTATATGATATGATTACACCTCAGCCGCGGATTGGGAGATTAGAGTACTGGCGCTGCGTCATTGATGAGATTGACACTATGGTATGGAGACCATATCGAGAGTGCGAGGAGTGGAAGGATGATGCCGAGGAGCTGCCATACACATTCAGGAGCAGGTATCTGATTGGGTGGATGCCCTATGTACTAGAGAGGCAGTTGGTGGACAGGGTGGGCAGGCAGTTCAACAAGATTCAATAGATGCCACGAGGCTCCGGGATATATGCTTGGATAGTGAGGGATCAGGCACACTTCAGGTCGTTATTGTCATATGATCAGGCAGTGATGTAGCTGGTAGAGATGATTCCCTTTCCTTGGGATATGTGGGCGGAGATAGAGGATGTGAGGATGGATGCAGAGTATATTGCTTATTGGGTTGAGCATCCATTTCCATGATTGATAGACCAAGGGGAGCAGATAGATGGACATGGTGAGGGTGATGTGGATGATGATGGAGATGGTAGAGGTAGCAGCCAACAGAGGAGGTGGGGTATGATAGTTGAGAGGAGAGTGGCTCCGTAGAGAGAGGGTGGGGAGGATAGATAGGCTCGCATAGTGAGAGGAAGAGGTGGATTGCCTTTATAGATGCCAGTAGCACATGGTCCCAGATAGGTACAGGGACAAGGGGTCGGGAGGAGGAGGATCAGCTAGTGGAGTTGAGGGAGATTTGCCAAGGATAGGCAAATGAGATCCAGGATCTCAAGCGGGAGAGGGATAGGTTCAAGAGACAACTAAGGGACACTGAGCGAGAGAGAGATCAGGCTATCTAGCGTTACACAGAGCCTGAGATAGTGTTGATGGTAGGGAGGCAGGCGATAGAGGACATAGAAGCTAGTTATGCTTATGTTCTACGAGCCAGGGAGGAGATAGGCTACTGGAGAGACCTATACTATGGGCCCGTGCCACCAGAGCAGCAGGATAGGAGCTTCTGTAGACCATCACAGACAACGATGACCATTGGATGGAGGGATAGGAGACATGCATCGAGTGGTGGGGTCATGGGTGCTCCACCACCACCAAACATAGGGCATAGGAGAGATGATCCTAGGGCGGGTCCTTCTAGGGCTCAGACTCCATCAAGGCCAGGCGGCTATGAGGGAAGGAGTTCATCATAGCCTTAGAGGGCACCCTATGTATCAGTTTTGTACCATTTTGTATGATGACACCTTCCAGTGATTGTAGCCATATGATTTTGACATCATTGTATCATAACACTTATGATTATATATATATATATATATGAGATTCATCCTTGCAATAACTATATGCATGTGTCCCTATATGATGAGATGTTTCATGATGTATGTTTCTATGTGATGCCTGTATCTATGTGATGTTTATGATATGGATGCAAATATGTACATGACGCAATGCAATATTTTTGTTCTTTTATGTTTTATATGCTTATGCCAATGCAAATGTGAATGTATGAAATGCAAATGAATATGATAATGCAAAGAACTATTTATATGATGAAAATGTAAAATGTGCTAACATGTGTTGTATGCAGGATGTGATGTAATTGTGATATCTATATGTATGTATGAAATTCTTATATGTGGTAATTCAGGTGCAACTACATGAAGTGCAAATGTTTTTGGCGTGTCATTATACTCAGTCATGTGATAGCAGGCTACACAGAATCAAGAAGGATGATGGAAGTCAATCAAGAAAGGGGAATGAGAGATAGAAGATATGAAAGTTAAAGAGCTTCTTGTGTGTTATCATCATTGAGCTTTATTATGGCAAAATAGGTTATGACAATCAAGGCATATGTTCGACTCAGAAAGTCATTGTACCTATTTGCATGGAGATCACATAGCCAAAAATAAGGAATGCCCTAGTTCACACTAGACTCACAGTATCTTCATATCCTTGGACAAGTCATAGCATTACTAAGAGACAATCCATAGACAACAAAGAAAATAGGTCACGATACCCCATCCTCGCCTTTCTTGTTAAAGACATCTTGGAGATAGAATCTCTAGTTAGAGACATCCTGGAAAAACTAAAAGACATGTCACCAAAAGATAAAATCAAAATAAAACCAAGACTCGACACCAACATCCACTGTAGTCCTCAAGTTAAGTGTCTCTTGTCACTTGTATAAGTCTATTCGATTGTGGTCACAATGTTTACTTTCAAAAAAAGGATAGATAGCACTGAACCATATGTTGTCTGAGTTTGTTGAAAGATTTAATTTGTTGAAGCCCATTGTTGCTGATGTGTCTCATCTGAAACTGACACTTTATTGCAGAGAAGATGAAACTTTATTGTGGATTTGTGATGCAAATGTTTCTTTATTATGGATTGTGCGCAGATAAACTAAAGAAAATTAGAAGAAACTGTACTCCTCGAAAACATGTGATGCTCTCAATTCCACACCCATTACTAGATGTAGGATTTTCCTTAGCCATAGATAGGAGCTGATTTATTATGGATGGAAAGGGGTGGAAAGGAAGGTTTATTATGAATGGCTAACCAATCTTAGTTAGATCAATAACAAGCCATGATGGGAATGGGTAAGTTTATTATTGATGAAGAGGTTGTGAGTGTGTGCAAAGTGAAGGATGAAGGTGAATCCTGAAGGAGGGAGGAGCAATATCTCTACACATGGCGCTGGTGACCCAATTTTCACCATGGTACTTGCCTGGGGCACCACCAAAGTGGTTTTCACCTTTGGATGAAATTATTTCTCTTTACTTTTTTTGATTTTTCAATTTTTTTGTGTCACAAGGCACCTTTTTGCCAAGTTTTCACCAAGTAATGATTTTTTATTTTTATGATTTTTTTTGTATTTTTGTATTTTTCAATTTTTTTGTATTTTTGAATTAGGATACTCTGAAGAGCTATGTGTAAAACCTATGAAGGTGCATGTTGTTGATAGGATCCTCCAAAGGTTCACCCTCCATTGTTGAGAGTTGATATGCACCAAATCCATATGCTACTGTGATGATGTAAGGACCAAGCCAATTTGGTTCAAACTTGCCCTTCTTCTCTCTGTCTTGCTGGTTTTTAGGATTCTCTTTGAGAACTAAGTCACCTACCTCAAATGTGCGAGGCTTGACTTTATGATTGTAACTACATTGTTCCTTGATCGAATGATGTGTAGCTCGAGTGACTGTCTTCCTTGATAAATGAATTGAGATAGAATTACTAATGTGTGGACTACGTAGGCCCATATGCATGTCACCTAAAGAAGTTTGGGCATCCTTGACAACAAAGTCCCATGAGGAAGCTCCATTAAAGGTCCATGATGTATCACTAGAAGGGAAAGGATGTGTGGAACAAGTGGATGAGTTATGAAGGCTTATGATTGTGAAAAGAAGTGAAAGTAGGATAGCATGATGTAGACTTAGGATCAACAAGTATGTTTTTTGACTTAAAATTGTAGAAATTTTGCCCCTAGTTATTTTGATATTAGGGGAGATCAACTCTTGTTCATTTTGCTTCATAGGAATTTTATCCTTGACTTTGATTTTTGTAGAGTCCAATAGCTTTTGATTTTGATTTGGACTACGTGACTTCTCTTTATTTTTGAATATTAGTTTTTCTTTCCAAAGCTTGATTTTTCATCCTCAATGACTAAGGTCTTTTGTGATTCTTGTTGATCCAAGTCAAGGAGTGGAGTGGAAATGGAATGAGTGGATGAAATGGTAAAGCTATGTGAGTTCTCAAGAGGGTTGGCGATACTCTCAATAGATTCTTTGCTGGAACCACTCTTAGGACTATTGATATCAAGAGATGCCTAAACCACTAGAGGAGATTTGCATTCAGACTTAGTAGCCAAAACACTAGGTGGTTCATACCCAGTTCCTTGATATTGAAAATTGTTTGTAGGTTGTTCCTATCGACTGAATATCTTAGGAGATAGTGGGCGTTGATCAACATGAAAGATATACTCACCATATCCCATGTCTTTAATCTTGAATTTTTCTTTTAGCTCTGTTTGTTTTGATGTAGAAGCTTTCAAGGATTCTGGATCCACTGATGAAGGAATAGCTTCTCGATTGATTGGTATTGTTATTTCTGATATAGGGTGCAAATTGTTGCAATATATGAATGGATTTGGGTCAGCTTTGATGGTCACTTCAACTCCATTGTGTGGAAACTTGATACATCGATGATATGTAGATGGGACTGCCCTAATTTCATGAATCCATGGGCATCCCAAGAGTATGTTGTATGTGAGATTGAGATCAAGGACTTGAAAAACCACATCCTTTGTAATTGGCCCAACTCTGAGAGGTAAGGTGACTGTGCCTTTGGATGAACGCTCTTCATCATCATATGCCTTGATGATAATTTTGTTTGTACAATTCACATCTTTATTCGAATATCCCAATTATTTAATAGTGCTCAATGTACAAATGTTTAGACCCACTCCTCCATCTATCAGGGCTCGTTTTATTCGATGTTTGTGTAGGAAGGATTCAATGTATAGAGGTGAATAATGTGGTTGGCCTATGGAGGCTTCATCAGCTTTTATAAATGTACAGGAGTGTGGAATGGAAAGGTATCCCACCATGGCTTGAAATTGGTCCACATTTAGATTAGTGGGGACAGAAGTGTCTCTCAAATTTTTGTCAAGAATGGCTTTATGTGTAGGGGATATGCATAAGAGCTTAAGGATGGAGATAAGCACGGGTGTCTTCCCTAGCTATTCTACAAGGTCATACTCAGGTTTGGTTGATGAGGAAGTGGTGTTTTTAGCTGGAGCACCTTGCAAGGTGAATTTACCTCAATGAGTTGTAACATTACATTCAAAGGTAGGTTTGGAAGAAGATCCAATGCCTTTTAGGACAATCTTGGGTCTTTGGATAAAATTCTCAGGCATTTTGTCCTTGATGATAATGGTAGAGACATAATTGTCCATCAAAATGTGATTGACAGTTGAATCATAGTTATAGGATGCTCTGGTATAGTTGGTTTAATCATCTATGGCTTTACCTTTTCCCTTGTCAAGCTTTGGGAATGGTTCTTTAAACATCTCATGTTCTTGATTGGATGAGTGTCCCTCAATGTCAATGTCACCTCTATCAATAAGGTCTTGTATGATGTTCTTCAGTCGATGACAATTTCTAGTTTTATGTCCCTTGCTTTTATGAAATTCACAATACTCATCATCATTCCACCAATTTGGTTTAACCTTTGGCTCATACAGAGGCAGATCTGGGATTGTTATTATTTTGTTTGCCACTATTTTTTTGAAAACTGACTCTAGTGGTTCTCCCAATGGGGTGTACTTCCTTCATGACTTTGAAGTTGTTTGAGTATTCACTTGATTGTTTGTAGAGATTGATCCAGAAAAAATGATTTTAGGTCGCACTATATTGGCATCCACAACACCATCATTGACTATGTTCCTGTTTCTATTCCAAAATCTTGGCTTGTCTTTTCCTTTAAAGTCCTCTTTGTTTTCTTTGAATATCTTAATGACTCCTTGTTCAATTAGGACCTTCTTTGTTGCTAATCCTTTTTAAATAACGTCCTTGAAGGTGGACAAACAAGCTTTTCTCAAGTCATAAACAATGTCTTTGTTAACATTTTGAGTGAACATCTCTACCATTTGTTTTTGCAAAATTTCACAAGAGCATCTACTGGCTAGATTCTTCCATCTTTGTAAGAATGATGAAAAAGACTCTCCATCCCTTTGTTTGGTGTTGCACAAAGTAGTGATTGATATATATGTCTCTATGTTGTATGAGAAATGTTGGATAAATGCCTCTGCTAGATCGCCCCAAGACTTAATTCCATGTGGGAGTTGGGAGAACCATTCCATAGCTTGATCACCTAAGCTCTATGGGAATAATCTCATCAAATATGTCTCTTCTATTGCTACCTCAATGCAGGCTGTGAAAAACTATCTTATGTGTGCCTTAGAATCCCCTTTTGCTTTGTACTTATCAAACTTAAGTGTCACAAAGTGTGTAGGAAATGGAGGCATTGGAATGCTTTTGTCAAATGGATAGGGACATATGTCTCTCATTGTGTAAGTTGGCTTCGGTGTATTTATGTCCTCCATTTTCCTTTGTAAGTCCTTGATTTGCCGTTCCATATTGTTCCTAGGTGGAGATTGACTTCTTGGACCATACCCCATGTCTGAACCACTGGGTGGAGGAGGAGCATGTTGCATATATGGATGATATTGATCATACACATGTTCATATGGAGGAGGCCTATAATGGTGCTGCGTATGCGTATAAGGATCACTTGGTATAGAGTTATGGTGAGGAATGGAATATCTGGTTTGTCCATGTATACCATACTCTATAGGCAGGTCATGAGTTTTTTCTATTGTGTTGTCCCCAAATTTGACACGGGGTTTCCTTGTGTCCAAATTTTGAGAATGCCTTTGAATATCCAATTTCTTTGGTGGTAGGTCTGTAGCATTAGCATGTGATTGATTATATTTTTCTGCATAAGACTTCCACGATGGTCTGCAAAGGTGAGTATCATATGCTTGACCATGTGTGTATGGGACCTCTGATTTTTGAAATAAAGATGATGGTGATTCAGGCACCATATGTGGTCCTCTATTACCACCACTATTAGGCCTCTTTTGATCCATGTTGAGGTAAGGTTGTTGCAAAGGTCGATTTTCCATTATGAGAGACATGTCAAAATCCTGAGGGATATGGGATCCACTTTATGCCATCACTTTTAAGAAGTATTGTCTATCTCTCCTCATTATTTCCTCAACCAATCAATTGAAACGGGGATCCATAATGGAGTCTTCCAATTTTGCTAAATGCACTGAAATGTTGTCCATATTGTCATTGTGTCTGTCATTGTTGTTTGTAGTGTCCATGTTCTCAACATTTGGAATGTTTCTATAAGCATCAATGTCAAGTAATGTAGTATGATCAGAATTGAAAAATATATCATTGTCATACTCATAGGACTCATGTTTGCATACTCTTGAGCCTCTTTAGCTTCTCTCCTAGATTTTTGGGAATGGGTTTCAACCATGAACTAGGTATTGACCAAGATGTGTGAGACTAGATGAGAATGGAAAGAGTATGGAAGACCAAGAGTTGGATGGAATGTAATGTCCAAAGTTTAAGACCAAGTATGTATGTAGTAGAGTAGGTGTGGCTTCCAAAGAGATGATAGTTTCTCTTGATGAGGTAAGTTGACCTTGACTCTAAGTAAGACAAAATGAGACCCAAAGGTGATTGACCTTGATGAGGGACCACTTAGAAAAATGTTGTTGTATGTAGTGTGTTGACAAAGTATGATGAGGACAAGCACGTGACCTTTTGACTCAAGTTTAGACAAATGTGAATGTAATGCAAGGTGTAAAGAAATGATGGACTTTGTGAGACCCAAAGATAGGTTGTATGATAGATGAAAGCTTGAAGAGATAACCTAGGAAGCTCAATAAGTGTGAAACTGACTTTTCTTGTTTGCTGGACTATAAAAGTTTTTCAATTCTGAACACAGATGTGCCTGTATACTTCACAAACATGCTTAAATGATATAGACATGGTTTTGTCAGACACATATGCATTTTAAAGATTTTGTAAGCGCTATGTTGCTGAATAGAACACATATGCATTTCTGCCCTTCACATATGCAGTTAGATGACACAGATGTGGTTCTGTCAGACATAGATGTGGTTCTGTCAAATACAAACATGGTTCTGTCAGACACAGACATGTTTCTGAGATGTTGTAAGTGCAATGTTTTTCAATAGAACATAGATGCGTTTCTGCCCTTCACAGACGCGGTTCTGTCAGACATAGACATGTTTCTAAGATGTTGTAAGTGCAATATTGCTCAAGAGAACACATACGTGTTCTTGCCCTTCACATATGTGATTAGATGACACATACATGGTTTTGTCAGACACAGACGTGGTTCTGTCAGACACAAACGTGTTTCTAAGATGTTGTGAGTGTAATGTTGCTCAAGAGAACACAGATACATTTTTGCCCTTCATAGATGCGGTTAGATGACACAAACACGGTTCTGTCAGACACAGACGCGTTTCTGAAAACTTAAGGCAATTTTTTTCAATCTGTGAAGTGACTGGTTGTGACCAAATCTGAAATTTTGACTATTTTTAATGACAAGAGGATACAATGTTGATGAGGACTCAATGTTTGTAAGTGTTTAGACTCAAAATGACTCAAAGAAAAGTGTGTTGTTTAATGTAAAATTGTTTTGCATACACTTGAAGACACAAAAGACACAATGTTTTGATGTTTGGTCTTGAATGTTTGATTGTTCAAAAGAAGACAAGCACAATTCTTATGGCTGGCTAGGACAATAGTTGTTGATCCCACATGGGTTCCCCCTGAGGCTATGCTATTTAGAGTGGATACTTAGATGCTTGACCCCTCTGGCTCCACCCTCGACACTCACTTCTTGGGGCAGCCAAGCATCAATCCCCACAAAAACTCCCTATATGTGTGTGGGTCGCTTGAGAGGTTCGACCTCCTAACCCAACAACTAGAAGGATTTTGGCTTCTAAAACCAAAAGGTGCTAGTAAGGGAATTCTCTTGTGTGGCCATACATGCGGCACTTTCAGCTTTATAAATACAAAAGGCTCCCAGCCGGTAGGGGTTATGCCCTACAACTGATCAAATCAATTTGATCAAACAGGTTTATGGGGAGACATAATATCGGTATGAACTAATCAACACACGTTATCCATAGTTTTCACCATGAATACAATTGTTTATAGTAGTTCAGAAGAGGTGGGTTTTCCTCGCTACCACTTGGGTTGTTCTCTCCTCACTAGTAGTCCTAATGACCACACGGGGAGACAGACCCTCTAAAGATTAAAAAAAAGAGCCTATTGCTCAAGACACAAAAGACACTGGTTCAATTTTAGTGCATCAATTGAAGTGTTTGATAATTTATGAAAGCAAGGTACATAATAAAAATGAAAATCCTTAACAAGGTCATGCAACAAAGATTTATTAGTAGTTTGGATGTTTCAAATGATCACCCCTTCCTGCAAGCACACAAGTTAGGTAAACTTTATATCCCCAAAAGACTTTGTGAAATAGGGGCCTTCGGCAAAATGATTTTGCTTTCAAGACAAGCTGCACCAATTTTGTTAGCTAGATCTAAAGATGTTAGCTCAATATAAACTAGATCTGAAATCCAAATGATGAAAAAACTGACTCAAAGAAACCAATATGCAAAAACTGAAGACAGACATGGTTATCAGTAACACAAATGCTATATAAATACGCAAACGTGATTAGATTTGACATAGACGCGGTTCCTGAACACAGACGCGTCTGGAGGCCTCACAAATGCGAATAGGGAACACAGACATGTTTCCTAGAATCTGCAAAAAAATAAAATAATGTTGAAGGTGCAAACATGATTCTAGATGTCACAAATGGGGTAGAAAATAAAAAATGTGATCTGAAGGCGCGTAGATGCGAAAATATCGAAATGTTGTTGGAAATGTTAGATCTGCAACTGTGCGGGGGAAAAAGCGAGACTAGGTTAATCATGCCCTAATCCTACCCTTTGACACACATTACGGAATACGAAAGAGCCTAGAGATATTGCACAATTGGCTACTTCTTTTGGTGAAAGAGAGAGCCACGGGATATCTATTAGGATTTCTATTCCCTTGTTAAAATTGTAAGATCAAGTAATGCAAGTTCAAACCCTAATCCCAAAATGCAAGTATGAACTAATAACAAGATTGCAGAATTGAGATTAAACAATGAACAGCTGTAAATACAAGGATGAAATAAGAATGCAGATGTGTACCCAGAGTCAAAATCAGACTGAAAATGTTCGGGACGGGGGCGCAAGCGCCACTGTCCTGAAAACTGCACCGGAAACTGTTGTTCTGCACTCTGGAACACTGTCGGAAAGCTGTCTGCAAACTATCTGTCCGGAGGACCAGGGCGCCCAGCGCCTCTGTCCCAGGGACCAGGGCACCCAGCGCCCCTGTCCTGGCAGGACCAGGGCGCCCAGCGCCCCTGTCCCAATCTTCTGCTCTGCAATTTGATACAGAGTGCTGTCTCGACCTTCTTTCTCTGGATCTGTATCCCGCGGCGTCGTCTGAATCCCGAAACCTGCAGTGATATCTGAAAAGGGGGTGTATGGGCGGCTATATAGGGTTTTGCCTTAGTCAAACCCCCACTTCGGTGATTTCCACCTCCACGAATAGCCAAGTTGTTTTGTAAAATGTATTGTGTGTGCAGACCTAGTGTGTGTGCAAGGTCCTAAAATGCAAGAAAGCAAACTAGAACAACCTAGAAAGTAAACCCTAATTGCTTGTAAATGATAACGTAAATGCTCTAAATCAAGATGCAAAGTGATATAAAGCATGAATAAATGATGTATTGAAGCTTATGTAAAGACATGAAAACAACATGAAATCATACCCAACCCTCAAGGGAGGAGTACAAGCCAATCTTCAGTCGGTAATCTCCTATTGTTCTTCAATGTCTTCCAAGCCCTAAGTGGATGAATGAATTTGATAGATGCTTGATAGAAAGATGTTGTAAGATGTTGAAGTCTTCAAAGATCTGCCCTTTCACTGCATATGAAGTTCCTAGAAACAAAAATCGGATCCCTTCAAATGAAGAAAGAGAGCTCTTATGTATGAAACCCTAGGTCGTAAATTCATATTTTGGCCGACCTAGAGATTGAATATCCCGCCAATTTCTTGGGGTTAAGCTTTATTTTATGATTGGATCGCGCTCCTAAAATTTTGGGAAAAATGTCCGGGACCATGTTGCACTCCGGGCGCCACGGTCCTGACAACTTTTCACCAAATTTTCAGGGCCGTTGGATATGATGATTTTAGAGAGAATCCCGAAGTTACAGGTGATTTCGAGATGTTTTGACCCCGAAACCAAGCCCCCAAGTTTGAAATAGGACTTAATTAGGGTTTTTGATTAAGTGGTGCATTGGAGGAATAAAATGTGAAGGGCGCGCTTTAGTGAAAAGGGCCCAATTTTATGATGTAGGGAATGATGAAATAGGACCTTAGACCTAATTAATTTGATTAATTAAGTGCTTAAGGAGAAATGCAATGCAGAATGTAAAATGCACTAAGGCGGGTGCTAAACTCGGTGTGAAATTGTACCACCCTAGCAAGTGCGTACAATTTACGATGCTACAGCAACTTCAAAAACACGAAATCTATACAAAAGATGTTAAATGCAAAAGGGACAAGGGTCCCATTGGGCATGCCGAAATGCATAAGGTGAAAATGGATACAACAATAATTGAAAGACTAAATGAATTCAACCACAAAACCCTAGCCTAACAACAACAAAGATCCACCATAACATATGAAGATTACCTAAGACAATGCAAATCAAATGAAATCACAAAGATTATACCATCACATTTCCAATAGGGTTTGAATCTCCATTCTTCCTATCTCCATTGATCTTGCTTGGTATATTTGCTCTCAGATTTTATGTGTGCACAAGTGCTCAACAAAGAACGGAAATGTGGTTACAAGTAGGCTTGATCGTATATGAAAGTTTGAAAGCATAGTGTGCTTGATTAGAATGCATATGTCCAGGGGCTCAATAATGGAGGAAGCATCTCCTCATATAGAAGACACTATAAGAAATGGAGGGATAAGATTGAGAGGTGTAAAAGATAAATGGTCGGCTATGATTAGAGGGTAGGTAGAGGAAATAATAAAGTATTGAGAGGGTAGGTAGTGTATGAATTAAGAGATGAATGACATGTGTCATAGGTAGAAAAGGTTAATGAATTAATTAAATAAATATAGATTTATTTAATTAATAGAGGAAATGGGATCAATTAAATAAATAAAAGTATTTATTTAATTTAGGAAAATGATTATTTATTTATTTAAATGAGAAATAAGGCTAGAAGAGGATAAATGAATTAATTAAATAAATAAAGATTTATTCAATTAATAGAAGAATTAGGTTAAAGATAATTAAATAAATAAAGATATTTATTTAATTAGACATGACAATTTTAGGTGTCTACAGTTATCATCTGGAGATTACTTGGTTATGTCAAAGACATTGTTTGGACACTTGGTTTTGGTAATTTGATTATTGGTACAATCGAGTTTGTATATTTGCTATTACCAACAAATAGGTCTAGGTTATGGACCGACAAGCATTATATATTCCAAATCAGCACGACACGTTATGAAGATGATTTGTTATTGTTGTAAATGCATTGAGCCGACATCATGCATCACATATTGATTCATTTGTAATTAATTTTATTGTAATATCTTAGTGAGCTGACCTACACATTTGGTCTTAGGTTTTGGTATATATGTAAGATCTCATTTGTGAGGTTAAGAAGAAGTAGAGGAGTGTGAGGAAAAAGGATTGTAATAAGGTATATGCGAATATAAGCAGAGCTATACACACAGAAATCATTTGAAGATTCAAGGAAGGTTTGGAGAAGGCAAATAAGAGCTTAACCGGTACTGAATCTAGTATATGAAGATGGTATTTTGAGCAGTACATTATTATTGGATTTAACCATCCAATTCTAGTCAGTGTGACTCCCATTTTGTGATTGAGCAGTGATCTCTAGGAATTTGGCCTTTCTACATGTGGAAACCCCATTTGTAGACACATACTATCTGCAGTAGTATCATTTGATTGTGGCCAAGGTTTCCCATCGTGGTTTTTCCCCTTACAAGGTTTCAACATAAAAATAACTATGTTATGTGTTGTGTATGTCATTTGACTTTCTGTTTCATGCATTAAACTTTACTGGTACTATTATTAACTGCTAAACTGTCTACCAACATTAAAGTTTGGTTTACCGGTATTATGCACTAAGTTTGGTTAAGTTAGTTTTGGTTTGAAATTAATAGACAATTGATTGAACCCCCCTCTCAATTGCCTTCGGGACCTAACAATCTCCTATGCTTGAGTACAGTTCCGATTAAGCTCAATACCAAAGGACTAAATCCTATACATAAACCCAATTTGATCTCCAATGATCAACCAAATCCTTTGCCTGAATTATATTACATTATTCGCACATTACATATCCATTTCGCACAACCATGATGATCTACAATGAGATCTTACATTATATATACAAACCCTCAACCATAAACAATCAAGTCGGCCACCAGACAATAAACCAATTATATAATTACAAAACATGTTGGCCTTAGACCAAACAATGATTTCTATCCACCAAGTCTCGAATATGATCACCAACAACATCCTGAAACTCCACCAGAAGCTGCACCAACACTAGTTATGCAATTCATCAAAGATCTTCATCAAAATCTCTATCGGTGAAAACCTCGCCAAAACCAGAAACTAGGCTTGTAAGTAAACATGATAGCATTCGAGTACCAGAGCAAAACCAACTGACTGAATATGAATGTGAGTATCATGAACAAGCTAATTCCATAACCAAATCATACCAGAGCCTACCAGATCATGTCGAATCCAAACCAACCAGAGACTACTCAACCTACCAAGACCAGAGGGGTGTCGGTAAAGCATCCAAACAACTAGTGTTGGCATCAAGGACAAAACATCAATGAAACACATAATCAATTCCACCAAATGGCCAACAAGTTATTCCATTTGAATAGTAATATTAATAATTGTTTGGTTCCAAGAATGGAAGACAGTTGGTTGTGGCATAAAAGATGTTGTCATGTTAATTTTGATAATTTGGTTAAGATAAGCAAGTCAAGTGTTGTAAGAGGATTACCCCAACTTGTGAAATCAGATAGTGTGATATACAAAGAATGTTAGTTCGATAACATGACCTCTATTTATTTCAAGAGCAAGAGTTGTATTTCTGATAATATTTTAGATTTTGTACATACTGATCTCTGTGGCCTTACGAGAAAACATAGTTATTACGATGATAGGTATTTCATGATCTTCACCGATGACTTCTAAAATGACGTGGGTGACAATTTTGAGAGAAAAATCAGAAGCATTTAGTAAATTTAAATCATTTAAAAGCTCTGGCTGTGAAGGAAAGCAGAAAGAACTTGGAGTTTTTAAGATCAGATCGAGGAGGTGAATTCACATTTGATGAATTTGTTAAGTATTGTGATGAACATGGTATAAAGAGATAGATGTCTACTCCGAGGAAACCACAACAAAATGGCATAGCAGAAAGGATGAATAGAACAATAGTTGAAGCTGCAAGAACCATATTATTACAAGGTAATGTATCCAAAATGTTTTGGAGAGAAGTGGTCAGTACTACTATATACACTTTAAACTAGGTACTGGTAAAGAGAGGTAACATTTAGACACCCTATGAGCTAAGGTCTGGAAAAACACTTTGTGTAAGTTATTTCAAAATTTTTGGAAGTCAATGTTTTATTAAGAGAGATAACTACACTGAGATATTTGATGCAAAATCTAATGAAGGATTTTTTCTTGGTTACTCTTCTAAGAGTAAGGCATATAAATGTTACAATAAGAGAACTAAGAAAATTGTTGAAAGTGCTAATGTAAAAGTTGATGATCTATCTGATAAGTCTGAAGGTACAAGCATATTAGAACCTAAAAAGGACAATAATGAGGAAAAATTTGTGATCATTGAATCAAAGGCAAAGAATAATGAAGAATCGACAAATGCAGAATTAGATGCTCAACTGGTAGGCGATAACAGTGAGGAAGAAGATGAATAATTTGATGAAGAAGATGCAAAAACAACATAGGTAATACCTAGATATGTCAAATTGAACCATTCACAAGTTTAGATAATTGGTGATAAGAATGCGGGTGTGCAAACCAGGAGAAAAATCCAAGAGAACTCATGTTTGATATCTATAATAGAACCCAATATAGTCAAGGAAGAACTAAAGGATGATGATTGGGTGAATGCAATGAATGAATAATTAGATCAAATTGAGAAAAAATAGACATGGTCACTTGGTCCAAGACTGGAAGATAAAAATGTAATTGGAATAAAATGGGTCTTTAGGAATAAATTGGATGAAGAAGGAAGAATTGTAAGAAACAAGGCAAGGTTAGTCTGCAAAGGGTATGCTTAAGAAGAAGGTGAGGATTGTGGTGAAATATTTGCACCTGTTGCTAGATTAGGAGTAAGGATGTTGCTAGCATTTGCTGCATATAAGGGATTCAAAGTTTACCAAATGGATGTCAAGTCAACCTTTCTAAATGGGATTCTAGAAGAAGTATACATGGAACAACTAGATGGATTTTCCTTGACTGATAATAAGGACGTGGTGTGTAAATTGCATAAAGCACTATATGGTCTAAAGCTGGCACCGAGAGCATGGTATGAGAGATTACATGCACATTTAATCAAAATTGGATTCCATAGTACCAGTGAGGACAACACCATTTATTTGAGGACTGATGGAGACAAGATGTTGATAGAAGAAGTGTTTGTAGATGACATAATTTTTGATGGAAATGATTATATGTGTATGGATTTTGCTTATATAGTGAAAAAGGAATTTGAAATGTCTCTAATCAGTGAAATAAAGTTCTTTATTGGCTTATAGGTCCAACAACTAGATGGTGGTATTTTTATTTGTCTGACAAAGTATATCAAAGATGTGTTGAAGACTTTTGACATGGAGGACTGCAAACCGGTAGGAACACTGATGGTGATGACTGTACCGGTAAAGGATAAAAGTCTATTTGTGATGAAGAGATTGAGGTTTTGTGATTAGATGACCTGATCAGTTATTTGTGTTGTCATTGATGGTAACTGATGTCAAATGATGTTACTGATGTTTTTTTTTGTCATCTAAGTGATTTGGTTTACCGACAGAGAGCTAAAGTCTGCCAAATAGGAGTTTAACCGATAAAGCAAAGATGTTTTGATTGAATCGATCGATTGGTGATGATTGGTGATTTGTGGTTTGGAATGTGAACTTGTATCATGAAAAGGAATATCTTATTGAAACCAAAACTTGTGATGATTACCAGAAGGTGTGTTTCAAATTTCTGATGAAGTTTTTCTAAGGTTTTAATAGGGTTTAAGACTAGTGCAGATATCATCAAACCGGTAATGTCTTTTTTTGTTGAAGCCTCTAAACTTCAGAGTCCCGAAGTCCTCAGTTCTTCATGTTTTGTTGTTAACAACCTCAGAACCCCGGAGTCCTGAAGTTGTTTTGTCTAAACAATCCTAGAACCCCAGAGTCCTGAGGTCTTTTGCTTGTTTTGTTTGTTTCGCAATTCACCCCAAAACCTTGAAGTCCCGAGGTGAATTTTATTGTTTTGTCCCTTTCACCTTAGATGTCCGGAACCCCAGACTCTCGAGGTCTTGTTTAAGGAAATCGTACGGATGAAGTTTGGGGGGGGGGTATAAATAAGAGGAATGAACTTTTATAAGTTCATTTGTGCACTCAAGTTTTTCAAAGATTCTAGTTGCGACCTCCCGACTTCGTGCACCCGTGTTGCCAAGCATTTTGCATGTTTTTCTCACTAGGTTGGTGGATTTTTCTTCCTCCTTGTGCTTAGATTTTTCCTTTTGGTTTTTCCTCATTTTTCATGTTTTTGCGTGCCCTAGTTTTCCTCACCTCAGAGTTCCAGGTTGGGTTTTCTTCACCTCGGAACCCCAAAACTCCGGAGTCCCGAGGTTGGATCCTCTTGTCATGCCTTTACCCTGGAATCCCGGAGTCCCAAGGTTGGTTTTTTTGGTCATGCCTTTACCTCGGAGTTTCAGATCACCTTGAAATTAATGAAGTGAACTACCCCAGACCTCGAAACCCCAGAGTCCCGAGGTCCTTTCTTATTGGGCCACTGCTTTAACCCTAGAACCCTGGATCACCAGAGTTCTGAAACATCTTCTGGGTGCCATATTGATCTACCCTAGGATCCCAAGGTCCCAAAGTCAACCTTTCCTATCAACCCCAGAACCCTAGAGTTCTGAACTCCATTTGTTTAATCAACCCCGAAAGCCTGAAGTTCTGGACTCTTTTCATTTTATCTACCCCAGAATCCCAAAGTTTCAGAGTTTTTTTTTTCAAGCCCATGCTAACCCCAAAACCTCAGAGTTCTGAGGTCAGCTATCTTATAAGGATCTTATCCACCTCGGAACCCTGGAGTCCTGAGGTGGATGATGTTATTGGTATTTTTATGTATGCAATGGATTAATTCTTGATTCTTTCTTGTAGATTAGAGCATTTAGATGGACCCAACTTCCAGCAAGAGAGGAAATGAGTTAGACAAACTTCCCATAACCATGAAATATCAATAACAAGGACATGTTTATGTTTCAAAGATGGATGACCAGGTTAAATGGGTGACAAACACATAGGTGGGGCACATTGAGTTGGAGCATATTAAGACACAATTGGACTGACCAAGGCCAGAGGCCTTGCTGAGAAGGATTAAGAGATCAGGCCTAGTGGAAGCAACCTTTTTCCTGTAATCAATCCAAGCTCCTGAATTCATCTTGACTATTGCACAGTTCTACAATGTAGATATGATAAAGTGCACAAATGGTTAGGGTAGGATAGTAATTGACTTGTCTACAGATATGCTGGGACTTGTGTTTGGCATCCCTACAAGGGATGAAGTACTCCTAACTACTGAAGAAGAATCCCTCAGAGTATGGAATAATGATATTGCCCCAAACAAGAGGCACATGAATGAGAACTGGCTAGAGGAGGAGAGAAAGATAGGGCTAAAAGCCACAAATATTTTAAGGGCAGACTTTAAGGAGCCGCAATGAGATTTGATCATCATGCTAAGCAAGGCCTTTGACAAGCCAGATTGCCGACATTTCCATCCCTGGATGTTCCATTTCATGACAACTATCCTTATAGGTAAACAATACTTTGACTAGGCTCAAATAATCTCCGATAACATCCATAAGCAGATGAAGGAACTGTTAGATAGTTTAGATAACCAGAAGACAACTGAGAGGGGGGGAGGGGTGAATCAGTTGTCATAGATTACATGAACCATTATCAATTTAAACTTTAATACCAGAACCCAAAACATTAATATCAAAATAACAATTAATCAATTAAGCATAAATAATAATTACATAATAAAAGCCATCCGCATAACACCAATATTTGTATGTGGAAAACCTAGTAAAGGGAAAAATCATAGTAGGAAGTCTACCCACAGTTAGATAATACTTCTGCAGTAAGCATGCGAATTATAATTGAGGGGCCTTCACTTGTAGGAAGACCAATAGCCTATAGCACACTACTCATCACAAAAGGACCCTCACTGACTATATACAAATCTAGACTACAATCCGGAGAAGTTTTGAACTGCAAAAGATAGCATCTCCTATGCTTGAGTATAGTTTCGGTTAAGCTCAATACGGGAGGACCAAATCCTCTTACATAAACCCAATTTTATCACCAATGATTGACCAACTCCTCTTCTTGAATGATATTACATTCTTTTCACATTACATTCCTTGACCATGACCTCTTACATTAACCATGATGATCTACAATGAGATCTTACATCTATTTATATAAACCCTTGACCATAAACAATCAAGTCAGCCACTAGATAATCAATGGATTACATAATTACAAACCATGTTGGTCTTAGACCAAAAAAATAATATCAATACATAAGACATCCTAAAACTACATCAATAGGTCCTATCCACACATTACATTAAAGCTGATCCATAACCTAGACCAACCGGGACCTAGTATAGGTCCACACGCTTCAACAATGATGTCCAACTGCCAAGTCTCAAACATGATCACCAACAACATCTTGAAACTCCATCAGAAGCTACACCAACACCACTTATGCAATTCATCAAAGATCTCCATCAAAAGATCTGCTGGTGAAACCCTTGCCAGAACCAGAAACCAATCTTCTAAGCAAGAAGGATAGCATCCAATCTCCAAATCAAAACCAACTAACCAAATATGAGTATAAGTATCATGATCAAGCTAACTCTATCACTAAACTATACCAGAGCCTACCGGATCATGCCGGATCCAAGTTAGCCAAAAACCACTCAACCTACCGAGACCAGAAGGGTGCTAGTAAAGCATCCAAACAACTAGTGTTGGCATCAATGACAAAACATCAATGCCACACATAACCAATTCTACCAAATGGCCTACAATCTCCCCCCTTGGAATTGATGGCAACACTAGATGTGAAAAATATCTAAGTACCAAGAAATGCCAAATAAGTCTCCTCTTGTGGAAGACAACCAACAAACTCCCACATATAGCTCTGAATATCATTCCCTCTTTCTTTTTCTTTCTTTTTCACTTTCTTTTTCTTTTTCACATCAGTATCACTCCCCCTTTGACATCAATGCTAGAAATCTGACATAAATATCAAAGCAAATACATAAGTCTCTGAATCACAAAGCTGACTACTCCCCCTGAGCAATAACATCCCACATCAATGCCGAAATGACTAGTATATCTGATAATGCATGCCAGAATGATGTCAAACCACATTAATCAAGTCTCTACCCGGGGGGGGGGGGGGGCAGAAACTCCCAATCTATCTCTTAGGTACTCAAATGATTCCTTGGACAAAGTTTTAGTGAAAATATCTGCAATCTTCTCTTTAGTGTTCACATAAACTAGTCTAACTTCATTTGCTTCCACATTCTCCTTTAAAAAGTTATACTTGATAGATATGTGCTTTTTTTAGAAATGAAATACCAGATTCTTTGATATATCAATAGTAGCAGAGTTATCACAGTGAATAACTACCAGTGCATCACAATCCACCTCTATATCCTTCAACATTTGCTTCATCCATAAAACATGTGTACAATTAGTAGAAGCAAAAACATACTCAGCTTCAACAGTAGATAAAGAAGTACATGACTATTTCTTGTTAATCCATGAAACCAATTTCTTTCTAAGAAAGAAAGCTCTGCCAAAAGTACTTTTTTGGTCATCAACATCTCCAACCCAATCAACATCTATATATACACATAAAGTAAAGTTATCATCCTTAGGGTACCACAAACCATATTCTGATGTACCTTGCAACTATCTAAAAATCCTTTTCACCGCACACTCATGATTTTCTCTAGGACCACTCTGAAATCTTGAAACAATACAAACAACATTCATAATTTCAGGCCTAGTCTGAGTTAAATAAAGAAGACCTCCAATCACCGATTTGTATCTTCTAGGATTTATCAGTGCAGAAACATCTTTTCTTGTTAATTTCTCACTTGTAACCATAAGAGTGCTTACTGGTTTAGAATCTCCCATACCAAATTTCTTCAATAATTCCTTAGTATATTTATTTTGATAGATAAAAATACCTTTGTCAATCTGAGTAATCTGCAAACCTAAGAAAAAATTAATTTCATCAATCATAGACTGTATACGGTGAAAATGGATACAAGAATATTGAAAGACTAAATGAATTCAACCACAAAACCCTAGTTTAACAACAACAAAGATCCACCATAACATATGAAGATTACCTAAGACAATGCAAACCAAATGAAATCACAAAGTTTATACCATCACATGTCCAATAGGGTTTGAATCTCCATTCTTCCTATCTCCATCGATCTTGCTTGATATATTTTCTCTCAGATTTTATGTGTGCACAAGAGCTCAACAAAGAACAGAAATGTGGTTGCAAGTAGGCTTGATTCCATATGAAAGTTTGAAAGCATAGAGTAGTTGAGTAGTCAACTGATCAAGATGCATAGGGTTGATAAATGAAGGAAGTGTCTCCTTATAAAGAAGATGCTATAAGAAATGGAGGGATAAAATTAAGAGGTGCAAAAGATAAATGGTCGGCTATGATTAGAGGGTAGGTAGAGAATATAAGAAAACAATAAAAGGTAGGTAGTGTATGAATTAAGAGATGAATGACATGTGTCATAGGTAGAAAAGGATAATGAATTAATTAAATAAATAAAGATTCATTTAATTAATAGAGGAAATGGGATCAATTAAATAAATAAAAGTATTTATTTAATTTAGGAAAAAGATAATTTAAATAAATAAATGTATTTATTTAAATGAGAAATAAGGCTAGAAGAGGATAAATGAATTAATTAAATAAATAAAGATTTATTCAATTAATAGAAGAATTAGGTTAAAGTAATTAAATAAATAAAGATATTTATTTAATTAGACATGAAAATTTTAGGTGTCTACATTTTACCCCTCTTTGAGACAATGCAGCTTGTCACGTTGTTTCAAAGAAGATAAGATGAACTGATACAAAGTTGCCCCAAGATGGGAATGATATGCCCCCTTGAGAGATTTGATGAAAATATCTAGAAAGATTGCAGACAATCTCTCGATAAGAAAGAAAGGCTAGAATGGACTAACCGGATAGGATAGAGTGACAGAGTCATGGGATAATGAAGACTGACATGGGAGACTAGGGCTAGGGCTAGAGCAGTCTATAAGATAGAACACGAGGGGAAAAAATCCTCATTGTCATCTACACATCCAAGAGCTCAGAGTATAGAGAGAGAATAGAGCAGCAACAGTCAGCAACAATGGCATTGGGGCATAGATTCGATTGTGTTAGTCGTTTCCAGAGGCTAGCAGATGCAGGAGAGCTGGTAAGTACCACAAAACCTCTTTGAACTTTGTCGCAATAAATGTTGTCATAAATGCATGTTAGGTAGTACATTTAATGCATTTTAGAATATGTCAAACAAGGTCAAAAAATGCTAAGGTGTGTCAGTGCTGGTGCCAGGTGTGTCTGGGTTGGCTAGGCGCATCTGTGTTTGTGCCAGGCACGTCTACAAATGAAATAGTGTTTGCGTCAGATGTGAGCACGTTTGTGTTGTGCAGGCACGTTTGTATAGAGCAGGCACATTTATGCACTATGTAAGCGCATTTATGTCATGAAGGCGTGTCTGTGCAGAGCAGGCACGTTTATGTAGTATGTAAGCATGTTTGTGTCATAAAGGTGCATTTGTGTCTTCTAGGCCAAATTGGCAGTTCTATTATAAACATACGTTGTTGGTTGGATAAGCTGCTGAGAGGATACACTCAAGCAAGTCCTCTAGGGAAGACTAGGATAACAAATAGGGCTAGGATTGACAATTCTATGATAGAACATACGCTGCCAATTAGGAAACTACTCAAGAAGATACACTCAAGCAGAGGCCCTAGGATAGGATAGATCGAGGCACTTTGTGATGAACAGGGAGTACCACTAGGATAATCAGCAACACTTTGGGATGAACAATGAGTGTCACTAGGATAGAGTATTATAAGCACTTAGGATAATAAGTAGCATTTTGTGATGAACAGGGAGTGCCACTATGACTGACATGATTGATTTGCTTGACAGTAGGAGTACTTACCTATGCTGGAGTCATGGAAGAGATTCTCATCAACTCAGAGTTTACGACCAGAGCTGACATTTGAGGATAGAGTAGCTATTGAGGTTATGGGCTTGTGATTTATTTTGTATGTGCTTGAGTTTCAGATGAACATGGGATTACTAAGTGCTTTAGCTGAGAGATGGCACTCAAAGACTTGTACTTTTCATTTGCCGATGGGTGAGATGATAGTCACCTTAGAGGATGTATATAGGATTCTAAGGATACTAATCGATGGGGAGTTGATACCCTATGATCGAGATGGAGACAGGGATGCATTGAGATGAGTGTTCCAGGATCCAAGACTAGAGATGAGGGCTGGACACGTGGCATGGGACACGATGACATGGACAGGATTGGCAACACCATTAGTATTGGCAGGAGTGATCAGTGGGTTTCTGTGTCCAAATAGGGCAATAGGAGGGTTGTCTATGGGCTGGGGTAGCACCTTGGAGACACTGGTGACACAACATACCAGATTTGCCTGGGGACCATGCATGCTGGCACATTTGTATTATGAGCTTCATCAGTTTGTATACCATGGATCTGTAGGATTAGGCTACAGAGTGACATTATTGTAGGTATGGGCTTATGAGCATCTGTCGGTTACCTGACCGATTCATTTTAGAGGCAGTGGCCATGGGTGCAATTTTGTCCATTTATATGATATGATTACATCTCAGTCACAGATTGGGAGATTGGAGTACTCGCACCAGGTCATCGATGAGATTGACACTGTGGTATGGAGACCATACTAAGAGTGTGAGGAGTGGGAGGATGGTGCCGTGGAGCTGCCATACACATTCAAGAGTAGGTATCTGATTGGGCAGACGCCCTATGTACTAGAGAGGCAGTTGGTAGACAATGTGGGTAGGCAGTCTGGCAGGATATAGCAAATACCACGAGGTTCTAGGATGTATGCTCAGATAGTGTGGGATCAGGCATACTTCAGGTCGTTGTTGACATATGATCAGGTAGTGATGTAGCTAGAATAGATGACTCCCTTGCCTTGAGATATGTGAGCAAATATAGAGAATGCAAGGATGGATGCAGAGTATGCTGCTTATTGGGCTGAGCATTCATTTCCATGACTGACAAACCCAGGGGAGCATATAGATGGAGATGATGGGGGTGATGAGGATGATGATGGAGATGGTAGAGGTAGAGGCCGATGGAGGAGGCGGGGTGTGATAGGAGAGAGGAGAGAGGGTGCGGTGGAGAGATAGGCTCGCATGGTGAGAGGCAGAGGTGGATTGTGGTTACAGATGCCAGTAGCACAGGGTCCTAGATAGGGATAGGGACAGGGACAAGTACAGGGACATGAGCAACCACATGAGCAACCATAGGAAAAAAGGGGAGAGGAGGAGGATGAGCTATTAGATTTAAGAGAGATATGCTAGGGATAGGCAGATGAGATCTAGGATCTCAAGTGGGAGAGGGATAGGCTCAGGAGATAGCTGAGGGACACTGAGTGGGAGAGAGATCAGGCCATCCAACATTATACAGAGGCTGAGATATCACTAAGGATAGGGAGGCAGGTGACAGAGGACACATGAGCTGGTTATGCTTATGTTCTACAAGCTAGGGAGGAGATAGGATAATTGAGAGACCTATACTATGGGGCCATGCCACCAGAGCAGTGGGCTAGGAGCTTTCGTAGACCATCATGGACAATGACGACCACTAGAGGGAGGGACAAGAGACAGGCATCAAGCGATGGTGTCATGGGTCCTCTACCACCACCAGACAGAGGGGACAGGAGAGATGATCCTAGGGTGGGTCCTTCCAGGGCTCAGGCTCCATCAAGGCTAGGCGACTTAGAGGGAGGGAGTTCATCATAGCCTTAGAGGGCTCCCTATGTATCAGTTTTTGTACCATTTTGTATGATGACACCTTGGGGTGATTGTAGCCATATGATTTTGACATGATTGTGTCATGACACTTATGATTATATATATATGAGATTCATCCTTGCAACAACTATATGCATGTGTCACTATGTGATGAGATTTTCATGATGTATGTTTCTATGTGATGAGATGTTTTCATGATGTATGTTTCTATGTGATGGTTATGGTATGGATGCAAATATGTATGGATGCAAGTATGTGTTGTGTGCAAGATGTGATGCAATTGTGATATCTATATGTATGTATGAAATTATTAATATGTGGTAATGCAGGTGTAGCTACATGAAATGCAAATATTTTTGGTGTGTCATTATACTCAGTCATGTGATAATAGGCTACATGGACTCAAGAAGGACAATGGAAGTCAATCAAGAAAGGGGGATGGAGGATAGAAGATATGGAAGTGAAAGAGCTTCTTGTACATTATCACCACTGAGCTTTATTATGGCAAGTAGGTTATGACAATCTAGATATATGTTTGACCCAGAAAGTCATTGCACTTGTTTGCATGGAGATCAGATAGTTGCAAACAAGGAATGCCCCTGTTCACACTAGACTCTTAGTGTCCTCATATCCTTGGTCAAGTCATAGCATTACTAAGAGACAATCCACAAACATCAAAAGAAAAATAGGTGACGATACCCCATCCTCGCCTTTCTAGTCAAAGATATCCTAGAGATAGAATATGTAGTCAAAGACATCCTAGAAAAAATAAAAGACATGTCACCAAAAAGATAAAATAAAAAAAAAAGAAAACCAAGACTCGACACCAACATCCACTGTAGTCCTCAAGTTTAGTGTCTCTTGTCACTTGTATAAGTCTTATTTGATTGTGGTCACAATGTTTACTTTCACAAAAGGATAGATAGCACTGAACCATAATGTTTTCTGAGTCTATTGAAAGATTTGATTTGTTGAAGCCCATTACTACTATTATGTCTCATCTGAAACTGACTGAATCCTTTCAACTGATACTTTATTGTGGAGAAGACAAAACTTTATTGCAGACTGGCGATGAAAATGCTGCTTTATTGTGGATTGTGCGCGGATAGACTGACAAAAAATGGAAGAAACTGTACTCCTCAAAATGTGTGATGTTCTTAGTTCCACACCCATCACTACATGTAGGATTTTCCTTAGCCACAAATAGGAGCTGATTTATTATGGATGGAAAGGGGTGAAAAGGGAGGTTTATTATGAATGGCTAACCAATCTTAGGTAGATCAATAACAAGCCATGATGGGAATGGGTAAGTTTGTTATGAATGAATAGGTCGTGAGTGTGTGCAAAGTGAAGGATGAAATGGAATCCTAAAGGAGGAAGGAGCAATGTCTCTACGCATGATGCTAGTGACCCAGTTTTCACCATGGTACTTGCCCAGGGCACCATCAAAGTGGATTTCAATGTTGGACGAATTGTTTTCTGTTTTGTTTTTTGGATTTTTTCATTTTTTTTTTCGTGTCACAAGGTGCCTGTTTGCCAGGTTTTCACCAAGTAATGATTTTTTTTTTTTTTATGACTTTTTTTTTTTGTGTTTTTTGAATTTTTTTGATATTTTTTGTATTTTTGAATTAGGATACTCTGAAGAGCTATGTGTAAAACCTGTGAAGGTGCATGTTGTTGATAGGATCCTCCAAAGGTTCACCCTCTATGGTTGAGAGATGCTATGCACCCGATCCATGTTGTTGTAATAATGTAAGGACCAAGCCAATTTGGTTTGAACTTGCCCTTCCTCTCTCTGTCTTGCTGATTTTTAGGATTTTCTCTGAGAACTAAGGCACCTACCTCAAATGTGTGAGGCTTGACTTTATGATTATAACTATGACTCATTCATTGTTGATAAGCCTTGAGATGATTAAAATCAGTTTTTCTTCATTCATCCAATAGTACAAGTTCTTCTAAGCGAGAGACCCTGTAGTCCTCATCACTGATAATGTTTTGCAAAGAGACTTGTAAAGTGGGTAAGTCAAACTCAATAGGCAAGATAGCTTCAATGCTATAGACAAGTGAGTATGGGGTAGCTCTTGTAGGTGTGCGGATGCTTGTGCGGTAATCCCAAAGTGCGAGATTAAGTTGGATATGCCAATTGTGGCTAGCATCGTCGACTGTCTTTTTTAGGATTTTAAGGATTGTTTTATTAGATGCCTCAACTTGACCATTAGCTTGGGGGTAATAAGGTGTGGAGAAATGATGGGTAATACAGAAGCGATCATAGAGTTCACAAACATCCCAATTTTTGAAGGGACGCCCATTTTCAGTGATGATGGAAACAAGAATACCATATCAACAAATGATATAGTTGAGAATGAATGTAGCAATTTGTTTTCCAGTGACTTGTGCAAGAGGCATGACTTCGATCCATTTTGTGAAATACTCTGTGGTAGTGATGATGAATTTATGACCATTGGAGGAAGGAGGATGAATCTTGCCTATGAGATCGAGTCCCCACTGACAAAAGGGCCAAGGAGTCACAACTGGTTGAAGTTCTTATGATAGCACATGAATGAGGTCTCCATGAAGTTGACACTTCTTACATTTCTTGACAAATTGATATGAGTCTTTTTCCATATTGGGCTAGTAATATCTAGTCCTGATGAGTTTCTTGGCTAAGGTAGGACCACTAGAATGTGAACCATATATCCCTTCACGAACTTCACATAATGCAATCTGAGCTTCATCCATTTCTAAACATCTAATAAGAGTGCCATCTAGACCTCAATGATATAGGATATCAGCTAAAATGACGTATCAAGAAGATTGGCGAATGAAAGTGCGACACTGGTTATTAGATAAGTCAGGAGGAAGGGTATTGTCAGGAAGGTATGTAAAAATGGAACCATATAACAGGGAATTAGGACCAATGACACATATCATCTCAATAGGAGTGATCTCATATGAGGGAACCAAAAGGTTATCCACCAAGAACTCATAGCGGGTTTCATTCTGTGGTAGATCGATTAGTGAATCAATTGTAGCCATGGCATCTGTGGCTTGATTCTGCTCTCTTGGTATTTGCTCAAAGTCTATCTTCATGAAATGTTGTTTCAGGTCATCCACCATTCTTTTGTAAGGAATTAATTTCTCATCCTTTGTTTGGTAGTCATCAGTTGCTTGACAAAGTACAAGTTAAGAGTCCCCAAAAATATGAAGTTCCTGGATCTTCCACTGAACTGCAATCCATAATCCAGTTGTTAAAGCCTCATATTCTGCTATGTTATTAGTGCAAGGAAATGATAATCAATATGATTTTTGTATGGAATCCCCTTGAGTAGTTATGAAGAGGATGCCAGCTCCTGCACCATGCTGTGTGTATGAGTCGTCAAAGTATAGCTGCCAAGGCTTTGTGTGTGACACTGTTAAGATGGATTCATCTAGAAATTCTAAAGTTAGAGGAACATCATCTATCATGGGAGCATCTTCTAATTGATCTATGATATCTTGTCCTTTTATTGCTTTTTTGTCCACATATTCAATGTCAAAGTCACTCAAGAGCATCACCCATTTGGTTAGTCGCCTAGTAAGCGTTGCTTTATTGAGAAGGTATTTCAATGGATTGATCCTTGTAACCAACTTAGTTTTATGAGTTAGCA
Organism: Cryptomeria japonica; assembly: GCF_030272615.1. NCBI lineage: Eukaryota > Viridiplantae > Streptophyta > Pinopsida > Cupressales > Cupressaceae > Cryptomeria > Cryptomeria japonica. The sequence continues at coordinate 44,062,688 of NC_081412.1, read as the reverse complement.
TGTAATGTCATAATTTCTATGAAGCAAAGATCATAGCGAGACATGTATACTCAATTGGTGTGTAGTTTAGCTCATATCCCACCAATGTGTGACTGATGTAGTAGACTGCCTTTTCTTTGCCCTCAACAACCTGTTGTGCTAAGAGTGCCCCCAATGCTATTGAAGTAGCTGATATGTATAGCAATAGAGGTTGATTTGGAACTAGTGGCATCAATACTGGCGGATTCAGAAGATAATCTTGGAGTATCTAGAAATCCTATTGGCAGTTATCATCCCATTTGAATTTGATGTTTTTGTGTAGCAGGTGCTAAAAAGGATTACATTTATCTGCAAGTTGTGCTATGAATCTTCGTATAGACTGGAGTCTCCCTTACAAAGATCAAAGTTGGCTAATAATTCTTGGTGGTTGCATCTCTAGGATGGCCTTGACTTTTGCTGGATTGGCTTCGATTCCTCTTTTTGAGACAATGAATCCCAGGAGCTTCCCGGAGGTTACTCCAAAGACACATTTCTTGGGGTTTAATCTTACTTTATAATTTTCCAACCGATCAAAAATGACTGAAAGTTTATCCAAATGTGTATCTCTGTCTATTGATTTTCCCAAGAGGTCATCAACATAATCTTCCATAGTAATGTGCATGAGATCATGAAAGATAGTAGTCATGGCTCTTTGATATGTAGCACCTGCATTTTTTAGCCCAAAGGGCATGACATTCTAGCAGAAAGTTCCCCAAGGACAAGTGAATGCTATTTTGTGCTGATCCTCGGAAGCAATTTTTATTTGATTATAACTAGAGAATCCATCCATCAAAGATAACATCACATGACCTGTTGTGAGATCTACAATCAAGTCAATATTTGGTAATGGAAAGTCATCCTTAGGACAAGCTTTGTTGATGTCTCTGAAATCTATACATATTCCGATTCTACGATCTAGTTTACTAAGAGGCACTAAGTTGGAGATCCATTCAGGATAATCAATTGGGCGTATGAATCCGACATCCAATATTTTTTCAAGCTCTGCTTTGACTAATAATGCCACTTGTGGATGCATCTTTCTTAATTTTTGTTTCACTAGTTTTCCCCCTGTTTAACTGTCAAATGATGCATTACCAAATCCAGATCCAATCCAGGCATATCAGCGTATGACCATGCAAAATTGATTTGTCACTCTGTGAAGAAACTTATGAACTTTGATCTTTCTATCTTTGTCGGGGATTGAGCTAGGAATATGTTATGTGGAATTTCTTTTGTACCAATGTTTATTTTGATGGTCTCCTCTACCAACATAGATGATTTTTCTTCATATGATACTGGGAGAATGTCGAGCCTTCCATCCTCGGGTGCCCGAGAGAGGTTTTCACCCTCAGATACATCCTTTCTTTTTTACTTTTTTGGGGTCAGACAGTGCCACAACGTGGTTTTCACCATAAAACCCTTGATTTGTTTTTATTTTTATGTTTTTCTGACTAGAAGACCCAACACCCTCACCAAAATATGCCACTCTATTGAGTTCTATAGTGTATCATGTCTTATGGTCCCCGGGGGGAAGATCATCTCGTATGCCTAGATAATCAATAAAGGCTTCATCATTTTGGAATGTGTTGAAATGTGCAGGTCCTTCACGGTCCCAGTCAATAAATTGGTGGTGAACAAGGGGAAGGCCTTTGATGTCTTCAAAGTTAGCAGGGCTAAGGGTGAAGATGCAGTTATATTCAGGTATGTCAAGGTAGTTATCAGGGTCATCATTGGTACTCTCCTCATCTGTCTTGATCATGAATGAATCCAAACTATCATCACTAGTAGCGCATTATGAGATAGGTGTTCTCATTCTTCGTGATTTCAACCTAGAACCTAGAGGTAAGGACTATGTAGGATCCTCAGGGGTTGTTTCTTGACCAACTTTGAATTTCTATAAAATTCCTCTTCTTCTGTGGGTTCACCTGGTTCTCTGAATGTCTTGGTGAGTTCATAGTCATTGGAGGATTTGTTTGAATCCCATTCCCATTCATTGGAGTCTGTGGAATAGCATTTCTCTTGTTGAATTTTGGCAGCTTTGATTTGTAATGCTTCTCCTGTCTTTTGAGTATTTACCTTGGAAGACATGAAACCAAGTCCCTTCAAGCATTCCTTTTTGAATGTCAATTCAGGTTGTAAAGGTTCAATGATGCCTTCCTTTCTTAAGCCAAGAGGACTTTTGCCATCATACCCAAATTTTTGTAGGATCTTGAACCCTTTGCCATATTTTTCACATGGTATGTTGATGTGATCTTGTGTATCATTTTTAGGGTCTTTGTAAAGCATTTTGTATAAGTCTTCTTCTTCCATTTCACCCCACTTTTGGAAGATTATAGGCTCCCATTTGAGTGTAATGATAGATACCCACTTAGTAGGTTGTGGTCATCCATATTCTTTTGGTGAACTCATAACTTTTTGTAAGCACATGGTTTGATTAAAAGTGTATTCACCCATGCCCTTGTCCTCATATTTCCCTTTAGGCTAACCTTGTTTTGATGTCGAAGGTTTTAATTATTTAGGATCAATGTATGTAGAAGAAGGGACAACTTCCCTATTACTTGCAATGATCATCTCAGTTTTTGGTCTCAAGTTATTGCAATATATGAATGGATTAGGATCACCATTAACTATTATTTCAACTCCATTGTGAGGAAACTTAATGCATTGGTGATATGTAGATGGGAGTGCCCTCATTTCATGAATCCAAGGACATCCTAGTAATATATTGTATGTGAGATCCATGTCTAAGACTTGACAAACCACATCCTTTGTAACTGGCCCAACTCTGAGAGGCAAGGTGAATGTGCCTTTGGATGAACACTCTTCATCATCATATGCCTTGATGGTAATTTTGTTTGTATAATTCATAGCTTTATCTGAATATCCCAATTTTTTAATAGTGCTCAATGTACAAATGTTTAGACTTGCTCCTCCGTCTATCGGGACTCATTTTATTCAATTTTTGTGTATAAAGGCTTCATTGTGTAAAGGTGCATTATGTGGTTGGCTCATGAAGGCATCGTCAACTTTTGTGAATGTAAGTTAGTGTGGAATAGAAAGGTATCCCACCATGGCTTGAAACTGGTCCATGTTCAGATTAGTAGGGATAGAAGTGTCTCTCAAAGTTTTATCAAGAATGGCCTTATGTGTAGGGGATATGCGTAAAAGCTCAAGAATGGAGATAAGCATGGGTGTCTTCCCTAACTGTTCTACAAGGTCATACTCAGGTTTGGTTGATGAGGAAGTAGTGTTTTTAGCTAGAGCACCTTGCAAAGTGAATTTACCTTGATGAGTTGTAACATTACATTCAGAGGTAGGTTCGGAAGAAGATCCAATGCCTTTTAGGACAATCTTGGGTCTTTGGATAAAATTCTTAGTCATTTTGTCCTTGATGATAATGTTAGAGACATAATTGTCCATTGAAATGTGATTGACAGTTGAATCATAGTTATAGGATGCTCTGGTATAGTTGGTTTGATCATCTGTGGCTTTACCTTTTCCCTTGTCATGCTTTGGGAATGGTTCTTTAAACATCTCATGTTCTTGATTGGATGAGTGTCCCTCAATCTCAATGTCACCTCTATCAATAAGGTCTTGTATGATGTTCTTCAGTCGATGACAATTTGTGGTTTTATGTCCCTTGCTTTTATGAATTTCACAATAATCATCATCATTCCACCAATTTGGTTTAACCTTTGGCTCATATGGAGGCAGATCTGGGATTGTTATTATTTTGTTTGCCACTAGTTTTTTGAAAACTGACTCTAGTGGTTCTCCCAATGGGGTGTACTTCCTTCGTGACTTTGAAGTTGTTTGAGTATTCACCTGATTGCTTGTAGAGCTTGATCTAGAAAAAATGATTTTGGGTCGCACTGTATTGGCATCCACAACACCATCATTGACCGTGTTCTTGCTTTTATTCCAAAAGCTTGGCTTGTCTTTTCCTTTAAAGTCCTCTTTGTTTTCTTTGAATATCTTAATGACTCCTTGTTCAATTAGGACCTTCTCTATTGCTAAGCCTTTTTTAATAATGTCCTTGAAGGTGGACAAACAAGATTTTCTGAGGTCATAACCAATGTCTTTGTTAACATTCTGGGTGAACATCTCTACCATTTGTTTTTGTGGAATTTCACAAGAGCATCTACTGGCTAGATTCTTCCATCTTTGTAAGAATGATGAAAAAGAGTCTCCATCCCTTTGTTTGGTGTTACACAAAGTAGTGACTGATATGTCTGTCTCTATGTTGTATGAGAAATGTTGGATAAATGCCTCTGCTAGATCACCCCATGACTTAATTCCAGGTGGGAGTTGGGAAAACCATTCCATAGCTTGATCACCTAAGCTCTATGGGAATAATCTCATCCAATATGTCTGTTATGCTACTACCTCAATGCAACCTATGAAAAACTATCTTATATGTGCCTTAGGATCCCCTTTTCCTCTGTACTTATCAAACTTAGGTGTCACAAAGTGTGTAGGAAATGGAGGCATTGGAATGCTTTTGTCAAATGGATAGGGACATATATCTCTCATTGTGTAAGTTGGCTTCGGTGTATTTATGTCCTCCATTTTCTTTTGTAAGTCCTTGATTTGCTGTTCCAAATTGTTCTTAGGTGGAGATTGACTTCTTGGATCATACCCCATGCTTGAACCACCAGGTGGAGGAGGAGCATGTTGCATATATGGATGATATTGATCATACACATGTTCATATAGAGGAGGTCTATAATGGTGTTGCGTATGCATATAAGGACCACTTGTTATAGAGTCATGGTGAGGAATGGAATATCCGCCTTGTCCTTGTATACCATACTCTATAGGCATGTCATGAGTTTGTTCTAGTGTGTTGCCCCCAAATTTGATGTGGGGTTTCCTTGTGTCCAAATTTTGAGCATACCTTTGAATATCCAATTTCTTTGGTAGTAGGTCTTTAGCATTAGCATGTGACTGAGTATAATTTTTTGCATAAGACTTTCATAATGGTTTGCGAAGGTAATTATGATATGCTTGACCATGTGTGTATGGGACCTCTGGTTTTTGAAACAAAGATGATGGTGATTCAGGCACAAGATGTGGTCCTCCATTGCCTCCTTTTATCCATGTTGAGGTGAGGTTGTTGCAAAGGTTGATTTTACATTATTTGAGAGATGTCAAAATCATGAGGGATCTTAGCTCCACTTTGTGCCATCACTTGTAAGAAATATTGTCTATCTCTCCTCATTATTTCCTCAACCAATCGATTAAAAGAGGGATCCATAATGGAGTCTTCCACTTCTGCTGAATGTACTGACATGTTGTCCATATTGTCATTGTGTGTATCATTGTTATTTGTAGTGTTATCCATGTTCTCAACATTTGGAGTGTTTCTATAGGCATCCATGTCAGATAATGTGATATGATCAGAATTGAAAAAGATATCATTATCACTCATAGGAACTCATGTTTGCGGATTCTTGAGCCTCTTTGGTTTCTCTCCTAGATTTTTGGGAATGGGTTTCAACCATGAACTAGGTGTTGACCAAGATGTCTGAGACTAGATGAAAGATGGAAAGAGTATCGAAGACCAAGTGTTGGATGGAATGTAAATGAATCTGAAGTTTACTTGCAATGTCCAAAGTGTAAGACCAAGTATGTATGTAGTAGAGTAGGTGTTACTTCCAAAGAGATGATAGTTTCTCTTAATGAGGTAAGTTGACCTTGACTCTAAGTAAGACTAAATGAGACCCAAAGGTGATAGACCATGATGAGGGACCACTTAACAAAATGTTGTTGTATGTAGTGTGTTGACAAAGTATGATGAGGACAACCAAGTGACCTTTTGACTCAAGTTTAGACAAATGTGAATGTAATGTAAGGTGTAAAGCAATGATGGACTTTGTGAGACCCAAAGACAGGTTGAATGCTTGATGAAAACCTATAGAGATAACTTAGAAAGCTCAATAAGTCTGAAACTAACTGTTCTAGTTTGTTGGATTGTAAAAGTTTTTCAATTCTAAACACAGATGTGCCTGTATACTTCACAAACATGCTTAAATGACACAGACGTGGTTCTGTCAGACACATACTCATTTTTGAGATTTTGTAAGTGAAATGTTGCTCAAGAGAACACAGACGTGTTTTTGCCCTTCATAGACATGGTTAGATGACACAGACGTAGTTCTTTCAGACACATGCGTTTATGAAAACTTTGTGCAATTTTTTCAATCTGTGAAGTGACTTGTTGTGACCAAATCTGAATTTTTGACTATTTTCCATGACAAGAGGACACAATGTTGACGAGGACTCAATGTTTGTAAGTGTTTAGACTCAAAATGACTCAAAGAGAAGTGTGTTGTTTGATGTAAAATTGTTTTGCATACACTTGAAGACACAAAAGACACAATGTTTTGATGTTTGGTCTTGAATGTTTGATTGTTCAAAATAAGACAAGCACAATTCTTATGGCTGGCCAGGACAATAGTTGTTGATCCCACATGGGGTTTCCCCTAAGGCTATGCTATTCAAAGCAGATACTTAGATGCTTGACCCCACTAGCTCCACCCTCGACACTCACTTCTCGGGGCAACCAAGCATCAGTCCCCACGAAAACTCCCCATGGTGAACTTTGTATCTGTACTAAGAACCGTATGTGTGTGGGTCGCTCCAGAGGTCCGACCTCCTGACCCAACAAATAGAAGGATTTTGGCTTCTAAAACAAAAAGGTTCTAGTAAGGGCATATGCTCAAGTGGCCATACATGCGACACTTTTAGCTCTATAAATACAGAAGGCTCCCAACTGGTAGAGGTTACGCCCTACAAATGATCAAATAAATTTGATCAAATGGGTTTATGGGGAGACATAGTATCGGTATGAACTAATCAACACATGTTATCCATAGTTTTCACCATGAATACAGTTGTTTATAGTGGTTTGGAAGAGAATGGCTTCTCCTCAGTACCACTTGGGTTGTTCTCTCCTCAGTAGTAGTCCTAATGACCACACGAGGAGACAGGCCCTCTAAAGATTAAACAAAAGAGCCAATTTCCCAAGACACAAAAGACACTGGTTCGATTTTAGTGCACCAATTGAAGTGTTTGCTAGTCTATGAAAAGAGAAGGACACTATCAAGATAAAAAACCCTTGCCATAGTTCTGCAAAAAAAGATCTATTAGTAGTTTGGATTGTTTCAAATGATCACCCCTTCCTGCAAGCACACAAGTTAGGTAAATTTTAGATCCAAAAGACTTTGTAAAATAGGGGCCTTCAACGAAACAATTTTGCTTTCAAGACAAACTACACCAATTTTGTTAGCTACATCTGAAGATGTTAGCTCAAAATAAACCAGATTTGAAACCTGAATAACGAAAAACTAAATCAAAGAAACCGAAATGCAAAAACTGAACACAAACACAGTTATCAGTAACACAAATGATATAAAAATATGCAAACATGCCTAGATATGACACAGACGTGGCTCATGAACACATATGTAGCTCGCAAACATAGACGCATCTGGATGCCTCACAGATGCGATTAGGGAACATAGATGCGGACCTGTAATCTACAAAATAAAATAATGTCGACGACGCAAATACGATTCCAGCCGTCACAAATGCGACAAAAAATCAAAAACATGATCCGAAAGTGCATAGACGTGAAAATGTTGAATTGTTAGAAATGTCAGATCTGCAACTTCAAAAGCACAAAATCTACAACATAAGATGTTAAATGTAAAAGGGACAAGAGTCCCACCGGGCATGCCAAAATATATACGATGAAAATTGATATAACAATGTTGAAAGACTAAATGAATTCAATCATAAAACCCTAGCCTAACAACAACAAAGATCCACCATAACATATGAAGATTACCTAAGACAATGCAAACCAAATGAAATCACAAAGATTATACCATCACATGTCTAATAGGATTTTAATATCCATTCTTCCTATCTCCATCGATCTTGCTTGATATATTTGTTCTCAAATTTTATGTGTGCACAAGAGCTCAACAAAGAACAGAAATGTGGTTGCAAGTAGGCTTGATTACATATGAAAGTTTGAAAGTGTAGAGTAGTCGGGTAGTCAACTGATCAGGATGCATAAGGTTGATAAATGAAGGAAACATCTCCTTATATAGAAGACACTATAAGAAATGGAGGGATAAGATTAAGAGGTGTAAAAGATAAATGGTCGTCTATGATTAGAGGGTAGGTAGAGAATATAAGAAAATAATAAAAGGGTAGGTAGTGTATGAATTAAGAGATGAATGACATGTGTCATAGGTAGAAAATGGTAATGAATTAATTAAATAAATAAAGATCTAGTTAATTAATAGAGGAAATGTGATCAATTAAATAAATAAAAGTATTTATTTAATTTAGGAAAAAGATAATTAAATGAGAAATAAGGCTAGAAGAGGATAAATGAATTAATTAAATAAATAAAGATTTATTCAATTAATAGAAGAATTAGGCTAAATTAATTAAATAAATAAAGATATTTATTTAATTAGACATGACAATTTTAGGTGTCTACATAGACATCTCAAATTCTTTCTCCATATTCTTAAAAAAATCTATGCATAACTTATCTTCACCTCCAAAAATAATATCATCAACAAATACTTCAACAATCAATATATCATCATTAGTAATTTTATAATATAAATTACTGTTAGCACTACCTTTAATAAAACCAAGCTTCAAAAGATATTTATACAACCTAGCAGACCAAGCTCTAGGTGCTTGTTTCAGTCCACATAAAGCTTGCCTTAACCTGCAAACCATATCTATATCATCTGATAGTGAAAAACCATCAGGTTGCTCAATATAAAATTCCTCATTAAGATCCCCATTCAGAAATGCATATTTTACATCCATTTGATAAACCTTGTAGTTTTTATAAGCAACATAGGCAAGAAATAATCTTACACCTTTAATCCTAGCTACAGGTGCAAAAGTTTCTCCATAATCAATTCCTTCCTTTTGAGAATATCCTTTACAAACCAATGTGTCCTTATTGCTAATAACTTGACCATCCTCATTCAGTTTATTCATAAAAACCCATTTAGTTCCAATAACATTTTTTTATATTTTAGGATGGGGAACCAAGGTCCATGTGTTATTTTTCTCAATCTGATCTAATTCTTCTTCCATAGCTTTCAACCAATGTTCATATTTACATGCCTCAATTACTGATACCAGTTCAACTTGTGAAATTAAACATACCTCATTAGTTTCTAGTCTTCTTCTTATCATCACTCCATTGCTCTTATCCCCAATGATTTGATCTTTTGAATGATTCAATCTCACATACCTAGGAGTCTTTTGAATCTCTGTTCTTCTTCCTTGTTCCTTAGTTACTGTAGAATTATCTGATGTTGCTAGAGTAACTGGTTCAACTCTTTGTTCCAGTAAAGGTGCTGCCGATTCAACTATAATCATTTCCACTGTCGGTTCCTTCTCATAAACTCTAATTTGACTTCTGTTCAGCTCATCTACTTTAACATTAGCACTCTCCACAATTCTCTGCAATATCTAGTTATAACATCTATATGCTTTGCTTTCATTAGAATAACCAAGAAATATGCCTTCATCACATCTAGGATCAAATTTCCCAATAATATCATCTCTCCTGATATAACATTTACTACCAAAATTTTTGAAATACTTAACTGTAGGTGTATTGCCAAACCATAATTCATAAGGTGTCTTATCGGTTTCTCTTTTGATATGTACTATGTTGAATGTATAAACTGTTGTACTCACTACTTCTCTCTAGTAAATATAAGGTAGATTTGCTTCCATCATCATTGTTCTAACAACATCCAAGATATTTCTATTCTTCCTTTCCACAACTCCATTTTGCTGAGGTGTTCAAGGGGCAAAAAATTGTCTTCTTATACCATGCTTGTCACAAAAGTAGTTAAACTCACCAGATGTGAATTCTCCACCATGATCTAATCTCAAATATTTAATCTTCAATCTTGTCTTAGTTTCCACTTTAGCCTTAAAGATTTTAAACTTTTCAAATACTTCATATTTTTCTCTCAAAAGAGTAACCCACATCATTCTAGAATAATCATCAATGATTAGCATAAAATATCTATCACCTTGAAAACTTTTAACTCTAGCAGGGCCACACAAATCAGTATGAATAAGATCAAGAACATCATTAGATTTATCTTGTATACTCCTAAAAGAGGTTCTGCCCTATTTTCCCATTTGACATTCTTTACATACTGGATTATAGGGCTTCATAATCTTAGGTATATCCCTAAGAACCTTAGTTGAATTGATCTTCACAATGCAATCAAAATTCACATGACACAATCTTTTATGCCATAGCCAACTCTCATCAATCTATGTAATCAAACATGTCTTCTCACTGGAGTTTAAGTAAAATATATTACCTTTTGTTTGTGTACCAGTTGCAATCTCCAAGCCAAATCTGTTAATGATTTTGCATTTCCCATCCTTGAACTGTAATTGAAATCCCTTATCTACCAATTGTCCTACACTCAAAAGATTATGCCTCAAACCTTCAACATAATAAACATTATCAGTATTGTTCTTACCATCCAATGATATAGTTCCTTTTCCTTTGATCATACATGTCTTATCATCTCCAAATCTAACTAGACCGCCATCAAATTCTTGCAATGATAGAAACTTCCCTTTATCTCCAGTCATATGATGTGAACAACCACTATCAATTACCCATTCATCCTTCTCTTAAATTTAAGTAGTAAGTGCCTTCTCTTATGACACATTCTCTTCCAGTGCTGGATCATCTTCCTTGATAGTTAGGAATACCCATTCCTTCCCATTGCCAAATCCACTAGCAAAGTCTTCTACTAGTTCATCATCTGAATCAGTAATGCCTTCCTCATCCATTGTGTAGGATGATTTGTCTCTATTTTTCTTGTATTTATATTTGTTCTGATATCCAGGGTTAGGCTTAATTGATCTTTTAACTCTTTCTTTAAATCTTGAATTCCTTTCAGGACATCTAGATACAAAATGACCAATATTATTACATGCAAAATATTTAAAAGGTGATTTTCCTTCATACTTACTTCCTATCAATCCTTTAGGTACTCTTGTAGAAAATAGTGCTTCAAGTTTCTCAAACTCATCATCATCTCTCTTCATATCTTCCAATTCATTTTCTTATAAAGCTTTCCAGTCTTGCTCACCGGTTGTAGATGTAGATGCATGAAAAGCACATTCAGTCTTCACAGCTCGAGAAGGTCCAAATTCCTCAAGCTCAAAAGCAAATAGTTTCCCAACCAGAGTATCTTTGTTGACAAAAGTATTAGCCATTGATCTCAACTCATTAATAGCAGTAGCCTTGATTTTGTAAGCTAGTGGTAGGGCTCTCGGGATGTTAGAAATAATTTCATCTTCGCTCAGAGTTCTACCACAATATTGAATTCCCATAACAATCTCATTTACCCTTTCCATGAATGCAGTAATCCTTTCATCTTCTTCTATCTTCACATTTTCATATCTCACTTGGTAACCATCAAGTTTAGCAATCTTCACTGTAGGGTCACCTTCATTAAGAGTCTCCAACTTATCCCATATAGCTTTTCCAGATGATTTGTCGGTTAATCCTATTATTTGTTGATCAAAAAGTGCATGCAAGAGGGATTCTCTTTCTCTACAATCATTCTCAAACTCGTTGTCCAAGTTTGTCAGAGGAGGATTGTCAAATTTTAGATTATAGGGTGTGACACCATTCTGTGTGATCTCCCAAATCTCCTTGCCAAGACATCTTAGATGAGTCTCCATCTAAATCTTCCATACTGTGTAATTTGTTCCATCAAGCCTCAGAATATTCCTTCAAAAAATAGCTCCAAAAGAACTAAATGAACTTGAACTATTAGTCGCCATAGGATCTTCCTCAAGCGGTTAAGCCTTCTGCAAAGAGGACCAAAGCTCTGATACCAATTGTTAGATAGTTCAGATAAATAGAAGACAACTGAGAGGGGGGAGTGAATCAGTTGTCATAGATTACAAGAAGCATTAGAAATTTAAACTTTAATAATAGAACCCAAAACATTAATACCAGAATTAGCAGTTAATCAATTAAGCATAAACAATAATCACAAAATAAAAACCATCCACATAACACCAATATTTGTACGTGGAAAACCCAGTAAAGGGAAAAACCATGGTGGGAAGCCTACCCATAGTCAGATAATACTTATGCAGTAAGTATGTGAATTACAATTGAGAGGCTTGCACTTGGAGGAAGGCCAATAGCCTAGAGCACATTCTCATCACCAAAGGAGCCTCACTAACTACATACAAATCTAGACTACAATCTGGAGAATTTTTGAATTGAAAAAGATAGCATCTCCTATGCCTAAGTATAATTCCGATTAAGCTCAATACCGAAGGACCAAATCCTCTTACATAAACCCAATTCAATCTCCAATGATTGACCAAATCCTATACCTGAATGATATTACATTATTTGTACATTAGATTCCCTGACCATGACCTCTTACATTAACCATGATGATCTATAATGAGATCTTACATCTATTAATACAAACCCTCGACCATAGACAATCAGGTGGGCCACCAGATAATAAACCGATTACATAATTACAAACAATGTTAGACTTAGAGAAAACAAATAATATCAACACATAAGACATCTCAAATATACATCAATAGGTTCTATCCACATGTTACATTAAAGCCGGTGCATAACCTAGATCAACCGAGACCCAGTATAGGTCCACATGCTTTAGCAATGATATCCAATTGCCAAGTCTTGAACACAATCACCAACAACATCCTGAAACTCCACCAGAGGATGCACCAACACCACTTATGCAATTCATCAAAGATCTCCATGAAAAGATATGTCGGTGAAACCCTTGCTGGAACCAGAAACCAATCTTCTAAGAAAGAAGGATAGAATCCAATCTCCAGACCAAAACCAACTGACCAAATATGAGTATAAGTATCATGAACAAGCCAATTCCACTACCAGACTATACCAGAGCCTATCGGATCATGTCGGATCCAAGTTAACCAAAAACCACTTAACCTACGAAGACCAAAAGGGTGCCAACAAAGCATCCAAATAAATATTGTTGGCATCAATGACAAAACATCAATGCAACACATAATCAATTCCACCAAATTTCCAATAGGAAGTACATCAAATGAAGAAATTATTTTTCACTTCCTATGTTATCTGGGTGGTTGCCCGAGCAGGTAAATTCTTGGGACCACAGGTAGAAGGCTAGTTGGGAGATGAGGAAGGGTAGAAAAAGGTTTGGGAGTATTACTCACAACGTGCTCTAGACAATGCAAAGGCACACTTTAAAAAGAATCAATAGTGCATTCCTCTTCCCTATTATCATCAAACTCATAGGTGATGCAGGTTACAGGATAATCCCTGAAGCAATGGTGATCATCAGAGAATGGGCATGCTGGTTTATTGAGAACCAATGCTCTACATTTATCAAGGTCAATGGGTTCATAGGGAATCCCATGCTATTGTCACGATATTTCAATGATCGTATCATTTTGCTAGAATATGTTAGGAAAATGATCAGCCTCCAATCTTTTTTGTCCTCAAAACACAAGGTGGGAACAAATTTCTCAGTATCCATTGGCTATTTCTCTTGTTCAAAAATTCAGGTAGCAGAGATGATAGAGAAAGAGCTCTAGGATCTAAATATTAAAGAATTTAATTATGTAAGGGAATATTATGATCCCTATGGCAAGCTCAAACAAACCATGCCAAAATCATATGAGGGGCACAAGCTTAAATTCAAGGACTTTTGGGCAAACCTAGAAAATAGTTTTGAGGTTAGAGAAAATAATTATTATAGGCTGTTAGTACCTTTGATTAGGAGTTTTGAAATAGAAACTAATCTCCCCAAAGAGATGAGGGATGATGGAGAACTATTAGATTGTGTATATAAAGAACAAGAAATTGACAAGAAGTGCCCCTCTCTTATAAGGTGGTCGGCACATGAAGATACATATATAGACCAAATAACTCAAATGGTTATAAATAGAACTAGATAGTGGCTTAGTTTGAGGGTTAGGCCAAGTGCTTCAAAAGGGAAGCAAAAGGAATCTACCTCAGGTGTGCCCCAATCAAGGGGTTATAAGGAGTATGCTCGTAAAACAAGGTCAAGCTCCCTGAAGATTATGTCCACTGACCTGGATGAAGCTGCTGAGGTTGAAAAAAGTACCAATGAATTGTTGAAGTATTTGTTGAAGACTTTGGAGTGAGAGAATGGCTAGGTGTTGTGCCACTAGCAGAGGTACTTCCCATGAGAACAATAATTGGACAAACTCCAAGAGAAGGCACTCAGGAGGAAGAAGACGAAGGAAAAATAGATGAAAGTTTATAGCCTCCTCCTCCTAATACAAAAGGTGTACCCACTCAACCTCCATTTACAACTACAACACAAGCCCCAGTTACAAGACATAGACATTTAGACCTACCACGGAAATCGTAAGTGTCCACAATATTGAAACAAACTATAACCAAGAGGAGGAACAACTTGTGGGACAACAACCACGTGGAGGAGAGAAAGAATGAAATGAGGCTGAAGATTTGCTAAATGAAAGATTAATCTTAACTCCTCAAGACCAAGAAGATCTCTTGAAAGAGATAGCTACCAGGAAAGGTATGGGAGAAATGGATAAGGATGGCAGGACATTTGGGGAAGAGGTCAGTGATAGGTTAGGAAAGTTGCACAAGAAACAACAGTTGAACATTGATATTGCTCTCCAAACTAATCTGGCACGCCAAATTACTTCACCTCAAGGCCCTAAGCACATAGAGGAAGAAGAGAAAGATGAAGAAGAGGAACAATCAAACATGTGCATCGTCACTGCTGACATCGTGCATCACAAAGGTGATAAAGATAAGGATATGCCACAATGGTTAGAATTTGCCTTCAAGAAAAAGAAGAGGAAAGTAGTGTAACCAAAAGTTACACTACAACAGGAAATCATTGAGGAAGCAAGGAAAGTTAAGAAAGCCAAGACTATGCATCATTTGTCAAGAACTGGTTTTGGTGAGGTGGTTGCGGATGTAGCAGTTCCTCTACAGGAAGAAGGTCAAAGCTCCCCAAAGTACCAAGTGTCTCAGGTAAAACTAGGTAAGCAAAAAAGTGGGGGGAATTAGATACCTTAGAATTGGCTACTATTGGGATCCAAGAATATTGAGAGGGGGGGGGGGGGGGTGGGGGGGGGGGTTGAATCAACGTTCTACCGGTATAAACAATTTTTATCCTTTTATACCATACACTTATAAACCAGTAAACAATTAAGCATATAACAAGAATAAAATGAACCATCCACATAAATGAGCACCATAACACACAAAATTTATTTGTGGAAAACTTCAAAGAAGAAAAACCATGGTGGGATTTGTGACCTACAATATTAGTTCACTGACCATATGAAAATATATTACATATAATAGGGGACTGCACATGCAAGAAGGCACACTTCCTAGAGCATACTGCTCATCACTAAAGAGCCTCACTGGCTACAAGCTTTCTGCTAAAGTAAATTACTAAAAATGAACTCAAGAATACATCTGCTATGCAGAATAGAGTTTTGGCTCCGGTTCTGCTCTATATCGGTTCATAAACCCTGAACTACTACCGTTATCTCTTCTCCTCCAAGAATGCTTTTTGAGCTATCTACAAATCATTACATGATATACCATTCGCATACAAAATGATCTTCATACATATATTTCACATTATATAGTTCTTCTATATTCTCCTATATCCACACACTTCATATATCATATATATTTCAAAATGACCTAGCAGACTGACCTATATACCCATTACAAATAATATGCCTTCTGTCAGCTTACAATGCATTATAAAAGATATCCTATGTTGGCCTCAACAATAATTAAAGAATGATTTACTAAATAAATCCTTCTTGATGTTGGCTTCCATAAAAGTATTGATGTTGGTGCCGGTGTCGGTGTCAGTGTAACTCTGAATGCTCCAAAGCTGGTATATGCCTCCTCATGCTGGTATATGACTTCCATCTGATCTTGTTGCCATCAATGACAACAAAATGAATCCAATGAGTTTCAATTGCCAACAATCTCCTGTAATACCCTAAAAATGGTCATCTAAACCATGAGCCCCTAATCTCGACAACATCACCAAGGTCCTAACCAAAGGTAATTAAATCAATCTTGAGCACACAATTAATTCTTTAATCATCCAATATCATATGGCAATTTAAACAATTAAATCATTTTAAACAATTATCTTATTTATTTTAATTAAATATCTTTTGCATATTTAATTAAATAAATCAATTTGCCACTAAATCATCAAAAAGAGGAATTAATTTAATTAAATAAAACAATTGAGCACAAATCTATAAAAATGGAAATAAATTAGAAAAGGAATTAATTGACCAAGAAAGAATTAAAAATTTGAGAAAAGAAATCAATTGGAGATAATCTTGAAAAACAAATTAAAAACTAATGAATAATCTCAAAGAAAGCAATTAAAACAATTAAATATTAAAATTGAATGAAATAGAGAATAAATCATTTTTTTATTGATTTTAATCTTAATTTTAGTTCAATTTCCTTTAAAACTGAGAAAAGCATCCAATCACATCAATTCACCTGTATTGTGCTTCCTCTTGGAAAATCTCGACTGCTCATCATCATTTGATCTTAGCCATTGGTTTCTTTCTGAATTTTCTATAAATTTAGGCTCATCTCTCATTCAGAAAGAGGCTAGAGAATATATTGTTATTATGTTGTTTTTTCTCTAGACTCATTGAGATATATTACATATTAATTATTTCATATTGATTAAATCATTTAGCTTAATATTGCTTAAATCTTGTTAGATCAATATTGCATCCATCTAGCTAATATCATGCTCATATAGATTAAAATCCTTCGTCTTGATGTTGTCTAGTCACTGGTATTGCTAAATAATCTGAGAGCAATCTTATACTCGCATCTTTTAGAAGGCAATGGGTTGATTTTTTATGGTTTATTATTCATTGATTATATCCGATTAACCATGCATGTAATGACTTGATTGAAGTGTTGTGCTTATAAATAAAGGTCAACTTTTCACACACACATTTCTGGCACCCACTGCGGGGCAAAAAATTACATTTCGGCCTCAAAAATCATTCTTTTTATCTGCAGGTTTCATCCGTACAACCTCTGCAAAATATTGTATGAGTAGTTTCACTACATCGTACGACATTATATTGGCGCTTGCAGTTTATCATACGAAACATGATTATATCCTTTAAATTGTCATGCAAATTAGAATATGGACTCATATGACATACTGATTCTATTATATTTTGTCATTCTATATTGATTTCTAACTCATACGAAATACTGTTTATGCTATCTTTTGTCATTCTTTATTTATTTCTGACTCGTACGATAAAAGTGTTGCGTCGTTCTATTTTATGAGGATTATCGTACGATTTTATTTTCTGATAGATTAAAAATAGATTACTTTTCAAGGTTTTTCTTGAATTAAATTTTGATTATGCTAATGCTGACCTTGAATTGTCTTCTATCTACCTGAGATTTTTACAGCCTAACCAATTTCCTGCAGGACACTTGTCAAAGAATCTATCAATCAAACATACGCTTGTCAAAGAATAAAAAACAACATGAGTATTGATACATTGTTTTTGCAAGTTGCCTAAAAGAGAAATCAATCAAACATCATGTATTCTTTAATTTTTCTACGCACCTAACTTGCTATCTAGGTAATGAACAAATCTGTCTTCTATGCTTTTTTAGAAAATTCGGAGAGGTAGGAGAGTATGCTCTTGTCTTTCTAAGACAATCAGAGATATAGACCCTTGAGGCTTTTTCTTTGTTTGAGATTTGTACATCTTTAGTAGGCCTGCCCTCCCGAGGGGTTGAAAAACTCTTAAAATTGTTATGGCCGGTGTGAGGGGAACAACCTAAGTAGGAATGACTAAATGCCAAGTACTCCAACCCACTATAAAATAAACGTGATTTGATAAAAATCAAGTCAACGACAGTGCTCGAGAATAGCTCTCCTCAGTACCTTTAGGTATATTAAACCTTGGTTTTCAAGGCTGGGAGACCTCTTAATTGAGTGTATACCTCGACGCACCGAACAAAACCCTTACCAGATCCATTTAAAATTAGAATCTACCTGATTCACCTCCGAAAGGTTGATAATCTTTGTGCAAGAGAGATAGTAACTCTCCCAAGACACTTGCCATATCGTGCCCCCATTAGCATTTGGAGTCAGCTAATACGACATTGAGAATCCATTACATGAGACTCAACGGCCATATTCTGATTAGCTATTGGGTGTGTACCTAAGTCATAAGGAAAAGGTTTTCTTCTCTAAGCCAACTTCCTTAGGGTTTGCATGTTGTGATTGGAGTTACTATTCATACTCAAGACAACTGGAATCAAACTCAGATGCTAGAATAAAAAAAATAGGGTGATTTTCTTGTTATTAGAATATTCTTTTAAGACATCCAAAATAAACCAACACTTAATATGATTAGGCCCGTCACACCGGTTCTCATTATCACAATGCCTTAAAAGGTAATCAACTGACACTCCACATCACTCCAATATCTATCTTTGAGATCTGAACCCAAAAAAGTAATAATGAAATTAACTTGTACCATGGACTCTATCAAATAATAATTGCTCACAGACTCCCTTCTTACAAGAAACTTCTCTGATATATTTAGTATCCTCTAAAAAAAACCCCTCATTAGCTAATAAATCAACTACCCTATTACCTTCCCTTAGGGTATGGGAAATAATCACACTGTCACATGCATCTAATAGTTTTTTAGCATTATCAATGATATTATAAATGTTCCAAGAAGGGGAACTAATACATTTGATAGTCTAAATAATATTGAGAGAGTCCCCTTCCAGCCATATTTTTCTAAAGTTAAAACTCTGAGCAAGCTGGAGATATTTTAACATTGTCAGAGCTTCTTCCACATGATTTTTTTGAACTCCAAAGGGAGAGGAAATAGCAGCAACACAAACACCATAATAATTTGTGATGACTCCTCCCCCTCCAGCCTTCCTAGGATTACCTTTATCTACACCATACAAATTTACGTTAATCCAATCATGAAAAGGGAACCTCTAAACAACATTTTCTCTCTTATTCTTTATGTCAGATTTGCAGACCTTCTGAGTCAACTTCCATTTAGTAAGGATGCTTTTCTCATTATTAGTCATGCTAAAATAGCTACACTACTTGTTGTTTTTGTGAATGGTATTGATGTTTTCTGTAATTGCCCTACAAATATTTTCAAAAGCTACCTAAGAAGAAGATTTAACCTCCCTAAAGCTTCTATCATTTCTCTCCTTCCAGATGTACAAATAGGTCATAGGAAGGACAAAGGACCAGAGGGTCTTAATGAGAGGAAGTTTGGTAGGGAAGATCCATTGCAAGATGACTTGCTTAAGGCTATTTGTGCATAACCCAATCAACTTTCCATTGCATCCAGACTTTACTCCAGATTTCCGAGGTAAAAGAAAAATGAATAAACAAATGATCCACAGATTCTACCTCTTTTTGACATAACTCACACCTATTACGAAACATGAATCCTCTTTGAGCCAAGTTATCAATGGTCAGAATCTTGTTGTGAGTTGCAAGCCAAAAGAACATGTTAACTTTAGGAATGAGGAATCTATTCCATATTTTAGTCCATATTGGGTTGCAGGTCTGAATAAAATTTTTTTTATAAGAAGAGGCAACAATGAAATTACCCCTAGGATTTCTCTTCCATAGGAACACATCATCAGAATCTTTACTAACAGAAAAGGACAACAAATCTTGCTAGAGCAATGAAAAATCCAACATAAACTGCATCAAGTCTAACCCATTTATTCTCCTTCCAATAATTACAAGCCATAGAACCATACCTCCTTTTGCATTCTTCAATGAATTGGCTACAAGCTTGGTTATAAAGAGGTTCATCTTTAATCCAAACATCCTCCCTGAACCTGATTTTATCACCTTTGCCAATGACCCATCCAGCTCCATCTTTAGCAACTTTTATAGAATTGATCATACTATTCCATATGAAAGAACCACTAGGGATATCTTCAAAGTAGAGAATAGAATGAATTGGTTGGTTATGTATATATTTATCAAACCACACCCTACTCCAATCTTTCTTAATACCAAAAGCCCTCCAAATCTGTTTAGCAAGCAAGGCTTTGTTGAAAGTTTTGAGAACTTTAATACCTAATCCCCCATTGCTCTTAGGATTACAAAATTTATCCCAGGAAACCAACGCTATCCTTTTCTTATCTTCTACCCTTGACCAGAGAAATCTTTTCTGAATTCTTTCTAAAGCTTCAACAAATTTAACTGGTATAGTAAACAAGCTAAGAGCATAAACAGGAAGATTCTGAAGAGTAGCTTGAAGAAGCTGAAGCTTACCAGCCTGAGATAGCATGTATCCTTTCCAACCTACCAATTTTTTGTTGATTTTGTCAATTAACGAATTCCAAAAAGAGTTTGGAGGAGCCAACCAAGAGGGAGACCGAAATAAGTAGAGGGGAGCAACTCTACCTTACAACCAATAATGTTTGCAATTCTTTGCCGCCTCAATATTGGGGTATTGATGAAATAAATAGAAGATTTCTCCCAATTAACTTGTTGTCCAGTAGCTAAGGAATAAGAACTGAGAGCACCCTTGAAGGCAACAACCTCACCAACAGAAGAATATCCCATGAAAATTGTATCATCAACAAACTATCGATGTGTATAGGAAACATTAGCAGAAGAGGGTTGCAACCCTTTGATGGTTTTATTCATTTTCAACTTTTGAATTAGTCTGCTCATACATTCTGCCAATATAGTGAAAATAATAGGAGAGATAGGGTCTCCTTGCTTGAGACCCCTAGAAAATTTTAAAAATCTAGACGGAGATCCATTTATAAGAATAAAGAAATTTGGAGTAGATATCAATTCTATAGTAATTTTAATAACCTTCACATAAAATTTAAAGGCCTCCATAACCCTGAAAAGAACCTGCCAATCCACTCTATCGTAGGATTTTTCCAGATCCCATTTTATCAAGAATCCTTCTTTGTTTGCAGCATTAAGAGAGTGGATATTCTCATGCACAAGAATAATAGAATCCAAAATCTACCTACCTAGGACAAATTATTTTTTCTCCTTAGAGGTAACAAAGGGGAGAACAACCAACAATCTAGAAGTCATGACTTTTGAAATAATCTTGTAAAAGGAATTACAAAGACTTATTGGCCTAAACTTTCCCATAGAATCGACTCTAGCCACCTTAGGAATTAGAGCAATAAAAGTAGAATTGATTTCCTTAAGAATTATTTGACAACATTAACCATGTCTTCCCCAACAATATGCCAATATTCCTAAAAGAAGAACATGAGAAATCCATCCAGGCCCAGAGCCTTATTCCCTTGAAAGGAAAAAACAACTTTTTTAATTTCATTAGTTTTAGGGATAGCAGACAATATCTTATTCTGGTGAGGTTCAATAATCTTAGGAATGTTATCAACCAGGTCTTATTGCTTAACAATGTCAATATCCTTACTACCATTAAGGAGGTTAGAGAAGAACCTAACAACTTCATCACCAATGTCATCATCTTTGAGAAGGATTTTGTCATCAACAATTAATCTAGAGATTCTGCTAGCAGCTTTATGCTTCATAGATGTCATTTGAAAGAATTTAGATTTCTATCACTGACTTCCAACCAAATAGCCTTAGATCTCTGCCTCCAATAGATTTCTTCTCTTGATATAGTGTTGTGAAGTTTGGCTAGAACCTCATCTTCTTTAGCCTTGGGAAACATCTTATAACCATCTTTTTGAATAGAGTTTTGAATCTGTTCTAATTCCTCCTTCAGTTTCCTCTTGGATTCAAAAATATCTCTAAAAACCTTTTTGTTCCAGATCTTACTGTTATCTTTGGTGTTTCTTAATTTTTTAGCAACTTTGAATATTGCAGAACCATCCACATTAATATTCAACCATTTGGCAATGGAATTTTCCAAGGGTGTGAAATCCATATTTTTTCAAACCAGAAAGGAAAAAAGTGTTTGCCCTTAATAGAATCAACAACAAAAGAAATGGGATAATGGTCTGATCCTATTCTGTTAATAACAAACAAAGAACATCTATACTTAAGGACCCAATGAGGAGTGATAAGGGATCTATCAAGCCTTTCCTAAATAAGATATCCTCCATCCCTTCGATTTGACCAAGTGTAGGAAGCCCCAGAAAGATCAACATCAATAAGGGCATTGACATTGATGAAATCCATAAGGTCAATCCTGCTAGCTAGTTCAGCTTGAGTTCCTCCAAATTTGTCAATTTCTTGCAATGGGGTGTTGAAATATCCCATCAACATCCAACTATCTTGAGAGAAAACCCCCCTTTTCTACTAAATTTTGCCCCAAAATTTACTCCTAGCAGATTTAGAATTTGGGGTATAAATGTTGGTAACCACCCATTCCTGTCCTTTAGCAATACATTTAACTCTCATAGAAATAATATTACCATCTTCATCAATCAGATCTCCATCAATATTTTTCTTATTCCAAAATATGGCCACCCCACCTGACGCCCCATCTACTACCACAAACACCTCCCTGTTTGAATAATTTTATTTTTTCAACTTTTTCCTTACTCATTTTAGTTTCCTGAACCAGGATGATGTCCGACTTATGATCTCTGATAAAATTCCTTAATATATCCTATTTATGGAGACCATTTAGGCCTCTTATGTTCTAGGAAATTACCTTCATTTGGAAACCTAAGCGTAGGATTCCTGAATGGTTTGTTTCCTTCCATCAGCTATGTTTTGTTTACTCTCCTGGTCCCTATGCCACTTCATGGTTTTACATCCTTGTGGGGATTTGGAAAGACCAATATCCACCTTAGATCTGGTTCTAGTTTTAATCCCATTAGAATAGCCTATCTTCTTATTTTTCTTTTTTCCCACTCCTATTATCTCTTCCTCATCTTCATCTTTATATGCAAATTGCTTATTATTCCATGGTTCTCCTATTCTCTCAGAAGAGGTGGGTGATTCAGTGCCAACACTCTAAAATAAAAAGTTAAGGTTAACCTGAGGCGATCCAAACTTGGTTTTTTCAACAATAACTTCTGGACCTTCAAAGTCCTTTGGGCACACTTTATTACTTTTCATTTATGTATCTTGTAGAGCCTCATGTTGTGATTCATTTATGTCGCCAATCTCTCCCTCTTCAAGAATTTCTTCCATGCTTACATTGTCTTCCTCCCAAATCTGTAATACTTTAAATCCATTGACAGTTTTGATCTCAAATCCATTATCTTCACTCTTTCTATCTTCCTTCTAAAGAGAATCCTTGGAAGGACTAGCTTTCCTATCATATTTTGTTATATCTTTTGGGTTACAAGGAAGTCCACTTCCTACTTCCACTCTACCCTCCTCATTTTTGTTAATCTTCTCTTTCCAGATCTGTTTAACATGATTGTTATGCTTCTGAGCATTCTTGGGGTTACTTGGGCAAGCCTTTGCTTAATGTCCAACTTTCTTACATGAGAAACAAACAATGAGGAGGGACTCAAGCTCTATGGCTTGTTCCCAATTTTCTAGTTTGGAATTTATTTCAATAGAGAAAGGTAGGTCCATATTCTATGAGATATTGACACATATCCTTGCATACACCAGCCTCCTTTGTGCTGCTATCATAGAACCTATAGCCACAAGCTCCCCAAATGAGTTATAAATACCTGAGAAAACATCTTCCAGCTAGAATTCAAGCGGCAAACTAGGCAACCACACCCAAACCGGAGTAGATTCAAAAAAGGAGTCATTGAGCTCCATATTTAGAGACCATTTCCTTAAGGATAATAAAGATTTCCCAAACATCCATGGTCCTCCACTCAAGGCCATTTCCAAATCTTCCCCACAAGAGAAGGAAAAGACAAAGAAACCCCTTGACAGGGCTGAAACATCAACCTGTCATTTCAACCTCCATTTTCTCTTAACAAAAGACCTAACAACTTCAATATTGGGTCTTGGTCCAACAAATTTTCCCACTAGAGAAAAAGCCATTACATAAATACTATGATCTATAACCACATCTGGAACTGCAATAGCTAGTCTGCCTATTTTTCTATCAGAAATATCTTCCATAGGGGGAAAGGACAATTTACCAATGGGTTTGTTTGCAAATAGACTATTCCAGGGTTTGAGAGCCTTCACCTTTGTCGTCTTTTCTAAATCGGTGTTCAAGATCTCATGACCCAAATTTGAAGAATCTTCATTATTTTTAAGGACAAGAGGAGGGTCCTAATGGCAGGAGTCTCCATCCTTTCTACCATCCTCATCATCCACCATAGATCCCAAAGATACAAGTTATCCTTGAGCTGCAGAGGTAGTAAAACTAGAGGAACAAGCCGCATTGTTCCCTCCATTCGTAGAATTCAAATTTCCCTCCAACTGTGTTATTACCTCCTTTCGCCTTGTTAATGAAAGATTCTTTTTGTAAAATGTTCCTTTTGGATGATGATGTTGTTCATGATAGCAATTTGCATTGCTCCATGTTGCAATATCTTGGTTAGCAGATTTAGCAGAGTGTTTGGGATGTTCATATGTGTCATCAATTCAGGTGGTTCATTGATTTGGAGGTCCTCAAGTGAATATTTCAGTTTGACAGTCAGTTGAGTGTGTGTTCTTAAGGTTTGGTATAATAATGATGAAGATTCTAGTAAGTGGTGATGTTGCAGTTGTTGATGTGGTAATTCATGATGCTTGTGGATGTTTCTAGATCATGTTCTATCCATGTTGATGGCCCACATTGATCATTGTGTGTGTTATTGATGGTTTTCCTTATCTAGTGGTGTTCATGCTCATGTTATGTAGTTTATTTGGCTAACTAGATGATTATAGCATGTTGCAGATGTTCGAGGCGTAACTATTGGAAGAGTTGCATGTTCGAGGTGTTGATTTAGGTCCATACCATGCCTTAGCCCACTGTTTTGGTCTGCATGTATTGTTGTCATGTGTGTGGTAAATTGTGATATGTGTTGAGATGACCTTGAAATATAGGTTAATGATTTGTATAAATATATGCAATAATCATGTGAGAGATGTATCTATGAGTGTATTTGAATGTGTGTGATCGAATAAGTGTGTGAACAAATGTTTTGATCTTTCGGAAGTGTGAAGAAATGTGGCAGAGAAGATCAGATTATGTGCTTAACCGAAACTATAACAAGGAATGAGGAGATGCTATTCCTATTGGAATCCAAGAACATTGAGAGGGGGGGTGAGTCTGTGTTCTACTGGTAATGTTATTTTTGAACTTATTCCTTATTAACTTGTTAAGAGTAAATAAAATTAGGATGCATACAAAAAATAACACAATGAAAGGCAACACTATAGCACAAAGATTTATACGTGAAAAACCCTACAAAGGGAAAAACCATGGTGGGGCTGATACCCATAATATATATATACTTGGTCAAGGTATACAATTATTATATAAGAGGGTCTGCACATGCAGAAAGTACAACTACCTAGAGCTCACTGCTCAAACACAAAACATAGGAAGTCTTACTGACTTACATAAAACTTACAAGTGTTTACAAATCGGTGAATGCTCTGATATTCTTCTCTATATACCGGCTCTCTGACACTCTGTTCTGCTACTAGTTAAGCTATAGACGTGAAACTATACAGTCACTTCCAATCACATACCAAAACTTACTGATATATTCATAATCAAAAGCTCGCTTACCATATAGCATATATCTAATCTATCATTGAGGTGATTTTGTTAAATATCCATCTAACTTAACCATGTTGGCTTCAACAAGATATATAAACAAGTCGGTCATTAGAACATAATTAAAATCAAACATAAATCCAATGACCATGTCGGCCATCACACATTACCACCAAAATCTATGAAGACATAATCAAGACCAAAATATTTCATTAGCCGGGTCCTATCCATTACAAGGACCTATGTACACATTACCGAGATCAAGACCAGTTATCGGGATGAAGTAAATATTGATGTCGGTAACCATGTAGAACAATGTGAGTACCAATACCAGTTAGGTAATGCATGCCAGTTTACCAACCAATGAAACCTTTCACCCTGAGATGATGAGTCGCCATCAATGACAACATGCCAAAAACCCTTGTCAGATGAGTGTCAATTGCCAACAATTCTATTAGTCCATGATCTTTTGGATGTGATCTGAATGTTTTTATAAGAAAGCAAGTCTTCCTCAGGGTTGTAGCACTTCTTGTTATGCAATTTGAGTAGTGAGATCTAGGTAGTGTGCCTTAATGCATGTGCATTCCCCATTGTAATATTTCATATACTTCTAATAGGGTATTATCTCATTGTGGGTAGGTTCCTATTGTGGTATTTCCCTTAACCGGGTTTTCCATGTCAAAAATCTTGGTGTTATGTGTTATTGACGTGGTGTTGATTTGTGATTTCATTATTAATTACTAGATCTGAAATTGTGTTTGAGTTGTGTAAAGTCTGTGAGCAAACTGATTCAACCCCCCTCTTAGTTTGCTGCATTATTTCCAATAGATGCAATATCATCGCATGACTTAACAAGACATAAAAAAATCAATCATAAGAAAATTATTGCATGAAGATTGTTGTAATTTGCTACTCCATAATGTTTAGATTTCAAGAATTCTTGAAGATTATGGTGGGATGAAATATTGCCTTGATGCTTGATGGATGTGAGTGGAATATAATTATTTTTGATTGATGGATGATGGATAGATATCAATGGATGTGAAATTGAATAGAAATAATGATCCTATATAGGGTTCTCAAGGTAATTCAAAATTTAGGCCAACCTCCAATGGTCACATTTCAAGCTTCATTATTGGGAACCAACAAGTGAGAAGTGGAAATCAACATGTTTGAATTTGGGCCTAGTTTTGTAGGACAAGGACACCCTAGGAAACCTTGTGTAGCACAAGGGGTCCCTAGGCAACCTTGTGTAGCACAAGGGTACCCCAAATTCTCTTGTCCACCCAAAATAGGGTGAACAAGTCAAGGATGAATTGCAATCAACTTGAGATTAAGGTTCAGATCACCATGTGAACATATGCCATCAATTTTGTAGTACAAAGGCTAAAAATAGGCTTCAATAAGAGCTATGAGAAAACACACTAAGACAAGGGCACATAGTGTGATGTATAGTGTACAAAGTATAATTTAGATATTTAGCCGCCACTTTAGTGGGAGTATGAGACTACACACATAATCATGATAAAGGAGAAGAAAGAGAGAGAGAAATGAGAAATTGGGAGAAAGATTAAAAAGAGACAAGACATCACTAAATACAAGGGAACAAGCCCCCAAGATTAGGATATTTGCTGAATAAACAATAGGACCGAGAGGGAGGGTGAATTAGTTCAAACCTCAAAATACTTTTCTTTTGATCTATTAAACTTCAAACCACACTTAACTTATTATTGTAATTATGAAACATGAAATCAAAAAGAACAACATACACATGAACATCGAATTTATATGAAAAACACTAGATAGGGAAAAACCATGGTGACAATTGGACTGACAATTATGAATAATTAATTATAATGTTTAGGCTCAAGGCCAAGGAGCTCACTACCCCTGAAGGGATAAGTTGTAAGACTAAGGTGCACAACCTTAGGGAAAGATACAAAGGACTTGTAGCACTAAGACTCACTATCTTAGGGAAAGATACAAATGAGTGCATTGATTATCAAAAGGAAGACACCCTCTTTTACATGTGGAGGATTATTTAAATAAAATGAACAATATCTCTTGGTCAAGAAATTTGTCCTTGAACCTTTGTCTCAAGTGACCAATAGCATGACAAAAACATCTGACATCAAACATCATCTCAAAGCTCTCCAAAACTATCTTTCGCACTTTTGTTATACCAAATCTTATTGTGTATCATTCAAATACACTTCAAATAAATTCATATACATCCCATACTCAACTCATAGATCCACACTCCTATATATATAAGATAATTCATTTAAACCCTAGTTGAGGTTCCACCACATATAGAATTAACAATATTATATAAATTTGGCCACATGGACCAGTAATATTCATTTTGATCCACTCCAAGAGATAGAGGGGACCCAAACATATCACAACACATCCTTTCCAAATGATTACAATGAACCACACACACTAACATATCTTCTAAGGTTAGCAACAAATAAAATGTGTAGATAAACAATGTAACGTGCCAACCAATGGGACCAAAAACATTTTAATACACAAAACTCAATGTGGATCTTGTTGGTATTATGGATGTGTTGCATTAGTTTTGTCATTGATTTCAACACTTATCCTTTTGGAGATCTTTGGTTATGTTGAACCAACACATTGTGTTCACTGGCAAGTTCAGTGGTTTGTGAATAGTCACCGATATATTGTTCACCGATAGGTTATATGGTTCAAGGAAACTGATGATGACTTGTTATCATTTGGAGATCACTTGATTATGTCGAAGACATGGTTTGGACACTTGGTTTTGGTATTATGGTTATTGGTCTAATCGGGTTGACATATTTTCTTTTACCAACAAATTGGTCTAAGTTATTGACTGATATGCGTTGTCTATCCCAAATCAGCATGACACCTTATGGAGATGATTTATTGATTGGATATTGTTATAAATGTATTGAGCCAAAATGTTGTATCACATAAAGACTTATTTGTAATTGATTTAATTATAATATTCTTAGTGAGCTGACCTACACATTTGGTCTTAGGTTTTGTATATATGTAAGGTCTCATTTGTGAGATGACATGTGGTATGAGAAGACAAGGAAAACGTTATGGTATTGTAACATGGTATGTGCAAATATTGAAGATCATATGAGTAGACCATAGAAAAGGTTCAAGGAAGGTATGAAGGTGTTTTTCAGAGCTTAATCGGTACTAAATCTAGCATTGGAGATGCTATTTTGAGTAGTACATTATTCTAGGATTTAACCATCCTACTGTAGTCATTGCAACTCCCATTTGAGCAATGTGCTCTAGGAGGTTGGCCTTTCTACATGTGCAAACCCCATTTGTATACACATACTATTTATAGTAGTATCATCTAATTGTGGGTAAGGTTTCCCATCATGTTTTTTCCCTTTACCAGGTTTCCACGTACAAATATTTGTGTTATGTGTTGTGGATGTTGTTTCTCTATCTGTTTCATGCATTAAGTTTCACCGGTATTGATATTAACTGTTAAACTATTAATCGACATTAAATTTGGTTTACTGATATTAAGTATCAAGTTTGATTAAGTTATAATTGTGTTGAAATTCATTGACAACTGATTCAGCCCCCCCCCCCCCCTCAGTTACCCTTTCGGTTCCTAACAATTGGTTATAGAGCTAAGTCCTCTTTTTGTAGAATCCTAACAGCTTGAGGAGATCCTATGGCATCTAACATTTTTAGGAAGGACAATCTGAAACTTGATGGAACTAATTATGGTATATGGAAGATCAAAATGGAGACACATCTAAATTACATTGGAAGAGACATATGGGAAGTTACAAAGAATGGCTATGTTGGTCCTACTTCGAATCGACCTAATCCACCAACCTTGGGTAAAGATCAAGAGAATGATTGCAAAGCAAGAGAAGCACTTTTGAGTGCATTATCAGTTCAACAAATCATGGGATTATCAGACTGGTCTACTGCTAAATCTATTTGGGATAAATTGGAAACACTAAATGAAGGTGATACCACTGTCAAAATTGCAAAACTAGAATGCTTCCAAGTCAGGTATAAAAATATGAAAATGGAAGAAGATGAAAGAATTTCTGCTTTTATGGAAAGAGTTATTGAAATTGTTTTAGGTAGACAATGTTGTGGAGGATCCTTAAGTGAAGATTAGATTGTTTCTAAAGTTTTAAGATATTTTCCACCGGCATACAAAATCAAAGTAACTTCTATTAATGAGTTGAGAACAATGCCTAATACATCAGTATCTAGAGACACTTTGGTTGGAAAACTTTCAACATTTCAACTTGAGAAATTTGGTCCTATTGCTAAAATTAAAATAGATTTAACTTTCAGAGCATCATCACCTGAGAAATCCGATTGGAAAACACTTTATGCAAAAGAACTTGAAGATATCAAAAGGGAAAATGAAGAACTGGAAGAACTTGAATCACTATTTGCAAGGAAAATGCCTAAAGGTCCAGTTGGAAGTAAGTATGAAGCTAAAGAACCATTTAAATGTTTTAACTGTAATAAAGTTGGTCATATAGTTGTAGACACCTAAAATTAATATTTAATTAATTTAAGCCTATCAACATAATTAATTGACTTTAATTGTGTTATTCTTATTCCTCTTAGAATCAATTAAAGCTAATTTAATTAATCCTGACACTATTTTCCACTAATTAATTTATCAAATAAATTAATTATTCCCTTATTCTTCTAAAGTACCCTCCAATAATGATTTCCTCTAAACCCACTTAGTTGATTAATTCTAGTTAATTAACTTAGTCATGTGATTCCTACAAATCACTTTTCCTAATCTCATTGGCCTAATTAATCCTTCTAGAATATCTCATAATCATCCTTATCATTATCCATCAATTTTTAATTCCCACTCATGTCACATCAACATTAAGTCTCTCAAAGAAATTCAAATTTCTTTGAATCCCTCAATGTATCCTTATTTTGGAATTTTTAATTCCTCAAGTTTGAAATTCAAATTTCTCCCCCCTTTTTCCAAGGAATTTTATATTCCTGTTTATTTTCCCAAGGCACCCTTGATCCATGCCTTCTATCTAAAATCAATCTCAACCCTTCATGACCAAATCAATCTTGGCTCTCCATTGGCCTTCTCCAATCTATAAATTTGAGCCTATTATCCTCACAAAGGATCCACTTCTCATGCATTGTCATGTTGTTCTTTTCTCCTCTCTCTCTCTTCATAATCATCTACCAAATTCATCCATCCTTAATCTTTCAATCCAAATCCAATCCAATAATCCATTAGTCTTGTTGAGAAAAGGAGAGAAACCACATCAAGTAATCGAGGAGAAAATCAACATCACATTGGAGGAATTTGGGCACACTTCGACTTCATCCAAACTCCATTGAGGAAGAAGGTAAAAGCAAGGTATAATTGAGTTTTATTACATTATTTGTGTCTCATGTTTTATTGTTGTTTATGTGAAATCTAACCATCTTTTTATCCTTCCAAAGCTTTTCCCCCTCTTCATTCCTTCAAGGTGTGTGCCAATATTGATCTTCCACAAATTCTTCAAAACCCCATCCATTATCCACCATCCACTTTTCACAATCCAATTTTGTTAGTCCAATCCTTTCCTGACCCTTTTCTTCCATCCTCTATCCATTTCATCTCCCCAATTATTGTTACCAACATCTATGAGAATACCTTCACTTCAAAGAAACACTAAGGGATACCATCTATGGAACTAGATGCTTGAGTCCTCCCCTTCCTCTTTCATACATCCACTATCTTCCACATCTACTCATCCTCATCCTTATCCATCCAAACTATTCCAAAAATTCAAAAAAAATTAAAATCAAGAAATACAAAAGAAAAAATCAGAAAAAAGTAAAGAAAAATCATTTCATCCAAAGGCAAAAACCACTTCTTGTGGTGCCATGGGTAAGTACCATGATGAAAACTTGACAAACAAGCATCGTGTGTAATCCCCTCACCCACTTTCACTCTACACTTGGGGGCAAGCTTCATCCATGCAATCCTCCCATCAATCTGCATCATATCTAGTTCCATTCTCCTTTCATATCTTTGATCTTGACTATCATATCCATATCCTCCATCTCATATCCCGCATCCTATCAAAATAAATCCTCCATTCCTATCTTTCATCTTGATCATATAAGAGGTGAAACAATGTATATGCATGCATGCTTTGGAGAATTCAAGCCTTAATTGCCTTAACCCTCTACCATCAATATCCATTACACATTATCCTCCCACATCATACATCGTTATCCACCATTCATTGCATCCTTAATTCCACTACCTCTAGTGTGGGGCATTGCAGTCCTTTGCATCATAGTCCTTGGGTCTCAATCACCCTATCCTCTATCCTTTATTCCTCCATTCCTATCCATATCCATCCACTTTATCCATCTATCTAGACAATATCTTCATCCATCGATCCTTTTACCAATCCTTGGTTCTCCCTTGTCATTGGTTCCAGTCAATCAAGTCCTATACACCAATCCACCCCATCCAATCCAATCTCATCTTATCCAATCATATTCTCCATCTCTTCCAATTCAATCATTAATCCCATCCCCAATCCAATCCTATTCAATCATCCATCCCCATTTTTCATCCTATCTAATCATTTATCCTTCTTCCAATCCTATCCAATCCATCAAACTGAACTTTCCCCATCTACCTGAGCTCGCATTGACTTGTGCCTAATCCAAGCACCCATCCATACTTTGCTAATAAAATCCAAGTGGAAATCCTCTCATTTGCAGATCTTGCACATCCAACTTGTCTTTTATCATCCATCAATCAATCCATCACCTACCTATCAGGATGCCTCCTTTCCTAGTCCAGCAACTTATCCAAATCCATATCCTACTCTTGGCAAGAGATATCAGCTAGTCATGTGCATGTTGTTTGCATGCTTGGGCTTTTCACTTTTTTTTTTCATCTTGTGTCCTAGGACTATACTTGTTCAAGACTGCCTTGATCATCCTATATCTTGGTATGTCTTGGTTGGTGTATAATGGGGCATATTTTTCATAGCATTGTGTGTTTGAAGGTCTTCCTTGTATGAGCCGACAACCCTGCATTAGCATTTATCAACACTTGCATGATTGTGTGCAAGGTATTCCTGTTTAACTGAGTGTCAGTCAATGCCTTAGATCTTCATATAATCTTGGTTCTTATAGTCAATGGTGTAGACTATCCAAGGAAATCTCAAATCTAGCTTTGCTCTCTATACTTGCTCAACAAGAAATCCAATCTATTTATGCTTTCTTTGTCTCATTTCATTCACAACACTCCAACTCATCCTACTTCTCTCTTTCATTATCTTCATCACTTATTCTTCTAATTCCTTTTCGAGAGCACACCCATGTTATTCAAACTTGCATGTCCTCTTGAGGGGGCATACCACTGCTTCCTCATCACCCTTCCTCCTTGTCATTCTTCCTCCTCGTCATTCTTCCTTGTCTCATGACTAGGGCATCATGCTACTAGTCCTTATCCTTTTTCATCATCTCATATCTGGGGCATCATGCTACTAGTCCTTATCCTTTTCTTCCACTATGTTTCATTCTTCTTTGATATAACATCATTTCACGACACTATATCAAAGAGGGGCAAAATGTAGACACCTAAAATTAATATTTAATTAATTTAAGCCTATCAACATAATTAATTGACTTTAATTGTGTTATCCTTATTCCTCTCAAAATCAATTAAATCTAATTTATTCTTCTAAAGTCCTCTCCAATAATTATTTCCTCTAAACCCACTCAGTTGATTAATTCTAATTAATTAACCTAGTCATGTGATTCCTATAGATCACTTTTCCTAATCTTATTAGCCTAATTAATCCTTCTAGAATCTCTCATAATCATGCTTATCATTATCCATCAATTTTTAATTCCCACTCATGTCACATCAACATTGAGTCTCTCAAATAAATTCAAATTTCTTTAATCCCTCAATGCATCCTTATTTTGGAATTTTTAATTCCTCAAGTTTGAAATTCAAATTTCTCCCCCCTTTTTCCAAGGAATTTTATATTCCTGTTTATTTTCCTAAGGCACCCTTGATCCATGCCTTCTATCTAAAATTAATATCAACCCTTCATGACCAAATCAATCTTGGCCCTCCATTGGCCTTCTCCAATCTATAAATTGGAGCCTATTATCCTCACAAAGGATCCACTTGTCATGCATTGTTAGGCTTCTCTTTTCTCCTCTCTCTTCATAATCCTCTACCAAATCCATCCATCCTTAATCTTTCAATCCAAATCCAACCCAATAATCCATTAGTCTTGTTGAGAAAAGGATAGCAACCACATCAAGCAATCTAGGAGCAAATCAACATCACGTTGGAGGCATTTGGGCGCACTTCGACTTCATCCAAGCTCCATTGAGGAAGAAGGTAAAAGAAAGGTATAATTGAGTTTTATTACATTATTTGTGTCTCATGTTTTATTGTTGTTTATGTGAAATCTAACCATCTTATTATCCTTCCAAAGTTATTTCCCTTCTTCAATAGCATCTAGATGTCCTGATAGACATGCAAGATTGAGAGAGGAAGCTAGAAGAACATATAAGCCTAACCCTAAATATCAGAGATTTAGATTTAAGAAGAACAAAGATAAATCATGTTACTATGTTGATGAAGGAGTTACTGATGATTCTAATAAAGAACTAATAGATAATGGATGGGCTTTTGTTGCAATAAAAGAAGATCAACCAACACCTACTGTTCCACCAATAGAGCAGGCCCTGGCAGCTAACATTGCAGAAAAAGATGAATGGATAATTGATTTTGGATGTTCATATTATATGAATGGTGATAAAAGTAAATTCTTATCTTTTCAGGAATATAATGGAGGTCTAGTAATATTTGGCGATGATAAAGCTTGTTTAATCAAAGGAAAAGGCAGTATATCTTTAGATGGTAAGAACAATACTGACAATGTTTATTATGTTGAAGGCTTGAAGCATAATCTTTTGAGCGTTGTTCAATTAGTTGAAAAGGGATTTCAATTACAATTCAAGGATGATAAATGCAAAATCATGAATAGAATTGGCCTGGGATTGTAATCGGTAATCACACTAAAGGTAATATCTTTCATTTGAATAGCAATGATAAGACATGCTTGATTGCACATATTGATGAAATCTGGTTATGGCATAAGAGACTCAGTCATGTGAATTTTGATTGCATTGTAAAGATTAGTTCAACTAAAGGAGTAAGGGATTTACCTAAGATTGTGAAACCTCATAATCCGGTATGTAAGGAATGTCAAGTGGGAAAGCAAGTTAGAACAAATTTTAAGAGTATTTCTTAGAAATCCAATAATGCTCTTGAATTAATTCATACTGACTTGTGTGGCCCGACAAAAATAAGAAGTCTACAGGGAGATAGATATTTTATGCTAATCATTGATGATTATTCTAGAATGTGTTGGGTTACTTTTCTTAGGGAGAAATTTGAAGCTTTTGGAAAATTCAAGCTATACAAGGCAATGGTAGAGAATGAAACTAGTAAGAAAATCAAATGTTTGAGATCTGATCAAAGAGGAGAATTTACATCTAAGGAATTTAATGCATTATGTGAAGTGAATGGAATCAAAAGACAATTATCAACACCTTGGACACCTCAGTAGAATGGAGTTGTGGAAAGTAAGAACAAAACTATTCTAGAAGCAACTAGAAGCATGATATTGTAAGAAAATCTACCTCATGTGTATTGGAGAGAAGTAGTCAATACAACGGTTTACACTTTCAACATAGTTCACATCAAAGGTGAAACTGGTAAGACCCCTCATGAACTATGGTTTGGTAATACTCCTACTCTTATATACTTCAAAATATTTGGAAGCAAATGTTATATTAGGAGAGATGAGTATGTTGGTAAATTTGATCCTAGAAGTGATGAAAGAATATTTCTTAGTTATTATTCTAAGAGCAAGGCATATAGATGTTTTAATAAAAGATTGCAGAAGATCATTGAAAGTGCAAATGTGAAGATAGATGAACAGTTTAGAGGAAATTCAAGGTTTGTAGATTCTAAACCGGTAGTTGAGATGATCATAAATGAACCAATATAGAGTGCACCGGTACAGAATGAGGATCCAATCACACCGGCATCATTAGAGAATTCCACAGTGACTGAAGACTAGCAGCAAGTGAATAAGCCCAGGTATGTAAGTCTGAATCACTTAGAAAATCAGATAATTGGGAATAAGTATCAAGTTGTTATGACAAGAGGAAGACTGGCAAATGAAGAGGTATGTTTAATTTCTCAAATTGAACCAGCATCTTTTATCAAACTAATAATACATGGACATTAGTTCCCCGACCTAAAGACAAAAAACTAATTGGAACTAAACGGGTATTCAAAAATAAACTTAATGAAGATGGTAAGGTAATCATGAATAAAGAAACATTAGTGTGTGAAGGATATTCACAGAAAGAGGGAATTAATTATAATGAAAACTGCATACACCTAAAAATTGGCTATGAGTAATTAAATAAATATTTTATATTTATTTAATAATTATTCTTCTATTAAATAGTTAATTTGAAAAGATTAATTTACTTGATTCATTTTGTGTCTTTCTATTTAATTAATATTTTATTAATTAATTCATCTATCCCATTCCTCTAAATAATTAAATATCTAATATTTAATTATTCCTCTAACCAAGTTAATTAAATATCTAATATTTAATTATATTCTCCAAACAATTAAATATACAATATTTAATAGTTATTCTCATATCCTATAGTCTCAAATGTTAAATAGTTCTTAAATTATTTAACCTATTTTCCAACTCATCATCCATCTCCACTTCATCTTCCCTTTACCAACTCATCAAACATGTGGCTAAGAAAATTAATATTTCTTAAATATTAATTTACTTCCAAACTTAATGAAAATTGTGTACGTACACATATTTCATAACCATTTCCTATATTCTCTCCAACACCCTCTACATCTTAGGAAGGACTTGAGTCCACTTGTCCTACCATGCCTAAATCTTCTCCAACCATCCCTATATTCCCTCAGTCAGCAACCTAGTCAAGGTGAGATGAGTGACACTTGTCTTCTCCTTCCCCCTTTCTCTCAACCTTCACCTTTGCTCACAACCATTCAAATCTGCAGATCTGATCATGACCGTTAATCTAAGCCACATCATCTAATCCTCTCAAGGTCTATAAAATCAAGAGCTTTAGTTGAGAGAGTTAATCTTCAAGTTAAACTTCAAGAGAATGCAAGTGCATTTTGCAAGCTAATCATATGCATCCGTAAGTTTTAATTTTGAAGCAAATAGAAATTATCATATAGTATCATTTAGCATAATCATGTAGCATTTGCATATCATAGCATCAGTTAACTACAAGTTATCAGTCCATTCTTCATATGCCATCTTGGAAGCCAACAATGCATTATCTGAGAGCACATCATCTGCAACCAAGGACAGTGGTGTTAGGACACAATGAGACATAAATCATGAAGGTAAAATAATGTTTTATTTTAGTATGTATTTCATGTAGTTTCATTGGTGGATTTTGGATTTCTTGTATGCATTTCCATTTGTATTTTGTGAAACTAACTTATTACAGGTAACATTCTAAGGATGAAATTCAAGCTCACACATTTTGGCGCCCACCGTGGGTTAGGACCTCGCATATACCTTTAAAAATCTTACAAAAAGTTAAATCAACTCATTTGTAATGCAGATTCATGCATGTGTGAATTCTGACAATGCTTTTGTTAGATAGGTTAGCACATTTGCATAATAGGTTAGTGCATATGTCATGCAAGTTAGCGCTTTTACCTAAATAACTATGCATTTGCATCATAGGTTAGCACTTTTACCTGAAAAACTGCACATTTGCATCATAGGTTAGTGCATATGTCATGTAAGTTCGCGCATTTGCATCATAGGTTAGCGCATATGTCAAATAAATCGCACTTTTGTATCCGTAGAGCAGCTTTTTCATAGTTTAAGTTAGTGCTTTTAATCCGCAGGTTAGCGCTTTTGAACAAAAAAATAGTGCATATGTTAGGTTAGCGCTTCTGTTTATAAAATTGACAAAATATCTTTGTAGGTCCGAAAGTCCAAGAAATCATATTTTTCAGATTACTAACATGCATGTGCAAGATGACATTTAAGGCAAATTTTATGCATTTCCTAATCTATTTAATAAAAAATCTTCATTTGGGAAGTAATATACCATATTTTGTTCATCTAGTTTAACTAAGAGGATGAATTAACAGCATGCAACCTGCATTTTTGGTATTTTCTCTAGAATAGTTGCACATAGACTTTTAAAAAAGGTTAAAATGAACACCATGCTTGTTGGAGCAACATCTCCTAATAGGACTTAGCCAACAAATTGCTTTGGAAAGGTTAAAAAAAATGCTTGTATTCCGTGTCTCGAAAGTGGTAGGTATATGCTCTCCCCTTAATTGGGTGATCAAAAAGCCAAACCCACTCTTTTATGCTTTCTTTACTTTTAATAAATTAAGTCCTTCAGAGGGCCTACCTTCCCAAGCTTCCTTGAGGGGGCCAGTGAGAGGGGAACGACCTAAAGTGGAAACGGGCTAATACCGAGTCCTTCCAATCCACTATAAATAAATCATTTTTGTGACGAAAGTCTCAACAACATGTGTTGATAAGTTCATACCGACACTATGTTTCCCCATAAACCCTATGGAGCATAACCTCTATAGCCTAGGAACCTTCTATATTTACAGAGCTAAAAGTGTTGCATGTATGGCCACATGATCAGAAGTCTTTACTAAAAACCACTTGTACTAGTTGCCAAAATCCTTCTAGTTGTTGGTGCAGGAGGTCGGACCTCTGAAGCGGTTCACACACATATGGTTCCTAGTAGAGATATAAAGTTTGCCATGGGGAGTTTTCATGGAAACTGATGCTTGGATGCCCCGAAGAAGTGAGTGCCGAGGGTGGATCTAGTGGGGTCAAGCATCTAAATATCTGCTTTGAATAGCATAGCCTCAGGGGAAACCCCATGTGAGATTCAACAACTATTGTCCTAGCCTGCCATAGGGATTATACTTGCTTGTGCATTTTGTTTATTAGACACTGTGTCTTCTATGTCTGTAACATGTCCCAAATGGTCAAAATTTGAAGAAACTTATCATCTATAAATGAGTAAAAAATACAATAAATTGCTGAAAAAGTTTGGTCAAAGGGTAATACAAAAACTTTCCAACACTTGAAACATCAGATCAAAAGAATTCAAAGTTTCAAAAAAATCAATGTCAAAATAATTCTTGAAGTAGGTTTGTCTCTAAACCATCACGGATTTTCAAACTAGCTCTAACAACTAGGTTGCTAATCCAACATGTTAATCTCAAAAAGTTCTATAAACATCAACATTTAACAAGCTATCAATTCAACTATCTTAAGTGCAAAAATCAACATCTTTTTCAAGTTTCTCATCAGGGTAATCAAATCCTCTATCATGAAGCTTGATCAAATCTATACTAGGTTCCTAATCCTGGATATATCTTTCCTATTTTGAACCTAGGTTATATTAAAACCAAAATTGCACCAACTTTGGAATCAAACAAACTTGTGAATTGTCAAATGCTTATATGACTTTTAAGTATCACCTTAAGAAAAGAAAACCCAGTTACAAAGCTACTCAGAAGAGAATAAGATTCTTGTATATCAATCGCAAGATCTTGCTGAAACATAGGACATTCCTACACCATTTTCATCACTACTTACGTGGCTGCGGCACAGAATTTGATGGTGAAAATCTACAAAGACGTGCTTTTCAACAAAGAGATGCTTTATCCCAACGAACAAACAATAGTGGCAAGATAAATAAAGCATATCTTCCTAAACCAATAATCACCTATTGACCTTGTCCTTGGGAACTTTTGACAACTTTGAAATAAACACATGCCAGTTTGGACTAGAGCCCAACACGAACAACTTAGAAAACAACAAATGGAGGAAGAAGATACTCCTGTATTCCATACTTTTGGATTTACTGCTGTTGAGGAAGAAGCAGTCAATAGCACCATTAGAGATCTAGAGCAAGATTTCAAATTTGATAGGCTAATGGAAAAATTGTTGGCGAAACAAAAAGAAAAATATCTCTTGATGTTGGCAAAACCTGGGGCTAAATTACCACAAGACTTTATCATGGAAAGCTTGAAACAAGATGCGGAGACAAGTAACACCCAAAACACAGATGAGCAAAATAATGAAGATGTGAACAAAGAAAGTAACGAAGAAACAAGGAAAGAAAGGGATGATAAAAGAAAAGAACGTAGTGACAAAAAGATTCATGAAGAAACAAGGAGAGACTATGTAGATAATCCCTTATCAAACCTTACTCAACAAATACAAACTCTTCAACAACAAATACAAGACATGCAAAATGGGACAAGCTCCAAGAAATATTCGTTACAAGATATATGCCCATATCCTTTTGATAAAAATCTGAATATGATACCATTTCCACAATATTGCGAGATTCCTATATGACAAATACGATGGAAAATCTGATCCTCAAGATCACATTAGGGAGTTTTGTACTATGAGCATGGAATTTTCTCATGATGAAACTTACCTTATGCATCTTTTTCCTAGGATTTTAAATGGACAATCAATGGAGTGGTTTTCAAGACTACCATCTGAAATCAAATCCTTTGGAGAACTTGTGAATAGGTTTATTTCACAATATTCCTAGAATATAAGGAATGAAATAACAATGCTAGATCTTTGCAATGTTAAACAAAAGAATGGTGAATCCTTTATGATTTTCTTACAACGATGGAAATGCATGTTTAATAGGTACCCTCAAGATGTACCTGATCAAGAAAAAATGGACATATTCATTGATAATCTTATCAGCAAAATGACTTATCGACTAAGAATGCAATGTCCTCCCTCTTTTGCCAAAATGATCGAGAATGGTCTGAAAATAGAAAATGCAATGGTAAAGAAAGGAGAACTAAAACTTTACAATAACTCATACAACAAAAACAACAACAACAACAACAACAATGACAAACTCAAGTTCTGGTCAAAGAATAGAAATGTCAGCAATGAAGGGAATGATGATAATAGTAATACAAAACAACAACAACCAATTTTCAATCTATGAAGTCAAAACCCAAGCAATAACAATCCAGAAAACAATAAAGCTAAATCCTTTTTCTCCAATCCTCGAAGCAAATTCACAAACATTGGAGAATCTTTGGAATCAGCTCTAAAAACTTTGCTTGCCAACAAATTAATTATTCTACTAGAAACAAGAAATTTTGAACCACCAGTCAAGCCTAATTGGTGGAAGGACAATCAGATTTGAAACTATCATCAGAATAAAGGACACCTAACAAATGATTGCCACTGATTGAAACACCTTATCCAAGATATAATTGATAATGGAACCATCACAGTGGATAGCCATAAAACAAACGAATCACACTTGGCTTTCAAAACTCCACTCCCAAATTAGGACAAAGACACATCATCCCAATTAAAAGATGACAAAGGAAAAATCAAAGTAAATTACACTTATACATACGATGATGTGGTGAATGTAATCATTGTTAACGAAAACTCATCTTCAGAACCAATCAATGTTATCACAAGAAGCAAAGAAAAAGTTACCTTTCTAGGGGTAGCAAAAGATCCACCACCCAATCCACAACAATACAATCTAGTAGAGCAATTACAGTGAATACCAGCTCAAATATCAATTCTGGAACTTCTCAAGATTTTACTTATGCATAAGGAAATTTTGGAGAAAGCTTTAGTGGAAACAATAGTTTCAAAAGATTTGGATATAGATCAATTCCAAAATATGGTAGGACACCTTATTCCTCCTCATTACTTATCATTTTCTAAGAATGATGATGCATCCTTACAACATCCTCATAATGCTCCCTTAAATGTTGAAGTCTCCATAAACAAAACTCATGTCAAACGTGTGCTCATAGATGGAGGAGCTAGCTTAAACATTTGTGCATTAAGTTTTATAAAAGCTTTGGGATATTCAGAGAATGCAATAGACCCGAAAAAGAAAATAACCATCAAAGCTTATGATGAAGCAGAACATTCTTCTAAAGGAACCGTGGTGCTACCAATAAGGATAGGACCCGTGGAAAAGGATACATTTGTGTC
Organism: Cryptomeria japonica; assembly: GCF_030272615.1. NCBI lineage: Eukaryota > Viridiplantae > Streptophyta > Pinopsida > Cupressales > Cupressaceae > Cryptomeria > Cryptomeria japonica. The sequence goes on along the minus strand of NC_081412.1, from coordinate 44,020,716 downwards.
AAGTTTTAGATTTAAACCTCTCCTACAACATTCTTCTAGGGAGACCATGGATTCACAAGATGCAAGCGGTTCCTTCTACCTATCATCAATGTGTAAAATTTCCTCATAAAGGAAAATAGATCACTATAATTGCAGACTCCAGTCAATATTGCAATAATTTGAAACCCGCACAAGATACAAGAATTCCACATAGTAGAGAATTAGTATATCCTACCAAAGAAATTCAAGCAAAGTTATGGGAAATTTTTGAAGAAAATCTCAAGTTAAATGATGAAGGAATGGGAAAGTATTCCTTGCAAAATTTCCCACTTTCCCCTAAATCATATGGAAAACCTACAGATATTTAACCAAAGGCATCACAAAAAATCAAAACATATGTTTAAAGGAACCTTTGCTAGTGCTAGAACTCTTGAAGAAGAAAATGAAGACAAAGATATTCTTGGTTGGTTGTACAAAGATGAAGGTACAACTATAGCAACAACAAAAGTTAATATTCCCATAAAACAATATGGCAAAGGATATGAAATCATGCAAAAGATGGGATATGAAGGAAAAGGACCAATTGACAAGCAACATCAAGGTATTTCAGAACCTATTTGTCCACACTCAAAATCCATAGAAGATAAATCTGGGCCAGGATATCTAAAATCAAATCAAAAGCAACATAATCATCAACAGCAAAAATGGAAAAAGAAATTAGTCTCTAAAGAAGAAAATTGGCAAGAAAAGCTACATCAAGAAGCTAAAATAGTAACCAATAAGAAAAAGAAGCAAGAAGAACATGAAAAGAAAGAAGAGGAGATTACCATCGAAGATGAAGAAAAATCTTGTCAACAAGTCCTAAAAATACAAACAAAGGAAAAATCTGAACAAGATATTCTAGAAGCAGTAAAAATAGAGATGACAGAAATCAAAGAACTCTTTACACCATATGACATTCCAGTATGGTATAGTGGAGTAATCTTAGATTAGGATTCAGAAATAGATTCCAATGAATATGAATGGGGTCTAGATGCCTTATCCACTATAGCAAGCAAAGAACACAATGAAGATCAAGCAACTATCACAGAAGAAGACCTATCTATTGCAGAACAAAAGATGAAGTTAGAAAGAAGACAAGAAAAACTCAGAATCCAAAGAAAAGAGACCTATGCAAAAAGGAAAGGAAATGACAAAGACAAAGAAGCAATACCACAAGAAGTGCAAACAAAGATCAGATATGCAAGAACCATAGAATAAATAAGAGATAGTTAAGTTGGACTAACTATTAGTCTAGAAGAAGTTGAGTTTGAAAGGAGACAAAATCTATTAAAAGAATCTACTTTATCATGTGCACAAATATGTCAACTTCTAAATGCAAATGAGGGCAATCAAGAAGGAATTTGTAGCATCAAAGATGTGCATGTAGATATAATCCATTCATTTAAGGAACAAACATCAGTTGAAGAACCACTTGAGTGTGAGCTACAAAATGCTAATATCAACTTTGTTAAGACTAATTCAGAAACGCTTGAGAAAGACAATTCTAAAAAACATTTAATCTATGACAATACCTATTCTACATCAAACTATGATCATTATGTCATGAGCATTGAAACACCTAATGATGACAGTGAATATGATTTACCCCTGTTGCATCCTGAACTAATTGATTGGGATAATTTAGACAATCCCGAACTAAATGTCTTTTCTAATGACCATGACTTAGCTGTGTACCTTAACATTGTTGAACTTGTCCATCCTAAGATATCTTTCATTACAGAATCAAGCGATGTTTCTCATAATCAAGAGAATGCCAAACTTTCCAGTCATAAAAGTGAAATAAAACAAGGAAAGAGACCTATTGTTGAAAACCATTTCATGGCAACATTAGATCAATTAAAAGAGAGAACAAAGGATGTATCTAATGGTGAAAACCTTCTTGAGGTGCCAGAAGATGGAAAGTTTGACATTTTCCTATATGTTTTCAAGAGAGATCTGCTATACTAATAGAACCGACAAAAATAGTAAACATTGGTACATCAAAAGATTCTAAAATACTTCATTTTGATGGCTCATTGTCAAAAAAAGAGAGGAAAGAATATATGGAATTTTGTAAGCAAAGAGAAATAAATTTTGCTTGGTCTTATGCAGATATGCCAGGACTTAATCTAGATATTATCATGCATCATCTTAATGTGGATTTAAAAGCAAAACCTGTTAAGTAGAAGCTAAGAAAGATGCATCCACATATTGCTCTCCTTGTCAAAACTGAGCTCAAGAAATTATTAGAAGTGGGTTTCATAAGACCAGTTGCCTATCCAGAATGGGTCTCAAGTATTATACCAGTATCAAAACCAAATAAGAGCATAAGGGTCTGTACATATTTCAGAGATCTAAATAAAGCATGTCCAAAAGATGATTTCCCGCTACCAAACATTGATATCATAGTAGACTTACCAGCAGGACATGAGATGTTTTCATTAATGGATGGCTTCTTAGGATATAATCAAATAAGAATCGCACTTGAAGATCAAGAGAAGACAACTTTCACCTATGCATGGGGAACATACTGTTGGAATGTTATGCCATTTGGGCTTAAGAATGCAGGAGCACCATATCAAAGAGCTATGACGACAATTTTTCATGACATGATGGATACATTCATGGAAGATTATGTTGATGACATACTCACAAAATCTCACACAAGAAAATAACATTTGAACATTCTAAGCAATATTTTTGATAGGCTGGAAAGATATCAATTGAGATTAAATCCAAAAAAATGTGCATTTGGAGTAACCTCTGGAAAAATCCTAGGGTACATTATATCAGCTCGTGGCATCAAAGTAGATCATGGAAAAGTTAAAGCTATCATGGAGATGGAGTCACCTAGGAACATAAGTCAATTACGATCTTTACAAGGAAGGTTGCAATCAATCAGGAGATTTGTTTCTCAATTGGTTGATAGATGTCTTCCATTTACCTATCTTTTACATAAAAATGTTCCATTCAAATGGGATACAAAATGTGAAGAAGCTTTCTTGCAAATAAAAGAATATCTTATGAGTCCTCCAGTACTAATATCACCAACCAAAGGGAAACCATTGCTACTCTATGTCTCAGCAACAAGTGTGTCATTAGGCACACTCCTAGCTCAACATGATGATGAAGGAAAAGAAAGAGAAGTTTATTATATCAGCAGAACACTTGTTGGCTATGAATTAAATTATTCCTCAATTGAAAAGATATGTCTAGCAGTTGTATTTGCAACCCAGAAGCTACAACATTATATGTTGTTTCATTCTGTAAAACTAATAGCAAAGGTAGATCCTCTCAAATATCTATTAAGAAAGTCAACATTGATAGGGAGACTAGCCAAATGGGTTATGATACTGAGTGAATTTGACATAGAATATGTTAACCGGAAAGCTATCAAGGGACAAGTCATCATTGATCAATTGGCCGATGGACCTTTACAAAATGACATGCCTTTGCATATTGAATTCCCTAATGCAGATATCTTGACAGTAAGTACAAAATTTTGGGAATTGTACTTTGATGGTTCTTATACCCAATATGGTTCAAGCTCAAGAATCTGTTTCATCACACCTCAAGGACATACGATTCTGAAATCGTATAGACTACGATTTCCATTCACCAATAATACTGTAGAGTATGAAGCATTGGCTATAGGGCTTAAAATGACCATTGAATGGAATGCCAAAGAACTACATGTCTATGGTGATTCACAACTTGTCATAAATCAAATAAATGATGAATATCAAATAAAGGATGATAAGCTTATGCCATACAAACAACTGATAGAGGAATTTAAAGGACACTTTAAAGAAATCACATTCAGCCAGATTCCCAGAAATGAGAATAAAGCAGTGGATGCAATGGCTACAATAGAATCTCTCTTGCAAAATAAAGAGAATCAACAATGTTATGAATTTCTCATGGAAGATATCTTAACCCCTACCATCCAATCCCAACATACCTATCGAATTTGCCATATATCAAGAACCAGTGAATCCTTATACGGTAAAACCTACCAATATTTGAAAGATCATATCCTTCCTCTAGAATTATCTCGTAATCAATGAAGAAACTTTATCCATCAGTCCTCTCGCTATACCATTATTGTTGATATCCTATATAGACGCAATCTAGATGGTACATTGTTGGGATGTCTTGAAAAAGATGAATCTAAGAGAGTTCTTAATGACATTCATGCAGGTATTTGCGGTACACACTCAAGTGGTTTAACATTGGCTAAGAAACTTATTCATATGGGTTACTTCTAGCCTACTATGGAAAGAGATTCATTCACCTATGCTAGAAAATTTAAACAATGTCAGATCCATGGAAATCTAATCCATGCACCAGCACAAGAGTTATATCCTATGATGGGATCATGGCCATTTTCATAGTGGGGCCTTGATTTGGTAGGAAAGATCAATCCCTCATCTTCTAATGGACATAAATTCATTTTGATTGCTACTAAATATTTTACTAAGTGGATTGAATCAGTGCCTTTAACAACAGTGATAGGAAAACAAATATCATCATTCATCTTGAATTACATAATCTATTGCTATGGTGTTCCTATGACCATTATCACTGATAATGGAAGACCATTCAAAAATCAAGATGTAAAAGAGCTATTTGAACAGTTTCATATCCAACATAGGTTTTCTACCCCGTATTGTCCACAAGGTAATGGTCAAGATGAAGCATCAAACAAAACTATTTTGAAAATCTTGAAGAAAATAGTCAATGAAGCTGGAAAAGATTGGCACATTCAGCTAAATCCTGCTCTTTGGGCATATCAAACTAGTATCCACACTCCGATAGGAGCAACTCCTTATTGTTTGGTCTATGGATCTAAAGCTATATTACCTATAGAAGTAGAGATACCTTCTCTACGTGTATCCTTGCACGATCTTATACCAAAAGAAGAACAATGAGTTTCTTGACTCCAAGAACTAGAATTGATCCAAGAACATCGCCAAAATGCAACAGAACATTTGAAAGTATACCAACAAAGAATGGCAAGAATCTATAACCACAAAGTCAAGCCACATATTTTTCAGATTGGAGATATAGTTCTAAGAGAGAATCCAAGAAATCAGCAAAGCCGAGAAAAGAAGGGAAAATTTGAACTAAATTGGCTAGGACCTTTTGTCATAGTAGCAACATATGGATCAGGAGCATACAAGTTATCTACCCCTGAAGGTGATTGGTTTGATGAACCTATTAATTCTATCCATCTCAAGAAATTCTATGCTTGAGATATAAAGTCCTGAAAAAATCAAAGAAAAAAAAGAAGAAGCATAAAATAGTGAAAATCAAAAAAGACAAAAAAATTTAAATATGAGAAAAGTGCAATAAATTTAATGGTGAAAACCTAGTAAACAGGCATTAACTAAAAAAAAGTGAGTTCCTCCATCTATGAGATCTCTTTGCGCACCTATTTGCTCCATCCTCTCACACTTATCGCTTCCATCTATCTTAGCTTATCCATTTCATCTTTCGCATACATTGCTCTAAACCATTAGCAAGAAATATGCAACTTACCAATAGTTATAACCTTTTGACATACTTGTCATAGTCAATGCCTTAGATTTTATCAACATCAACCAATCTGCATTTGTATCCTGCCATGGTTTGGATCTTGATCAATTCATACATCCATAATAAATTTTTGTTTCTACTGGGGGCAAAATCCTAATTCCTTTAGCTAAGGTGATCTTTTGAATATTTTAAAATCCAAAAAATTTAGAAAACTTAGAAAAAAAACCAAAAACATCTAGGGTTTTGAATCATAAAACAAGCAACAAAACAACAAATAAATCAAGGCATTTCATAACAATTAAATCATCAAAAATGAAGAATCAACCAACAAGCTATAAAGGATTATCAAAGATCATTCATCCAGATGATTATATCAGTTAATGACATACAAGGTTTAGTGTTTATATCTTGATTTTATTGCTAATCATGTACTCTATGCAACTCAAGGATGTCCATGACTAGAGAAGCTATGATGGGATATGATTATTTTCTTTGATTGTTGTCTATGGTTTATCTCTTACTATGGTATGAACTTGTCTCAGGATATGATCAGTAAAAGATCAAGGAGGATGTTCCAAGTCATGCATGAAAGGAGATACTCCTTGTCTATTCTGCAAGCAATACTCAGGTCAACTTGACTCATTATATCAAGTTGCTTGTATTAACTTGCTATATCAAAATCCATGTAAGAAATACTCAGGTCATCTTGAATCATTATATCAAGTTGCTTGTATTTTCTTACAACATTTTAAAGCTCAATGATGAAATCAAGCACTGTTGCCCAATAGCATATGAAGAATGACAGCACAATTTTTAGTTAGATCATTTCATTAGCTCATTATTCATCTACATTATAAGCATTCATTTGTCAATTGCATTATAAGCATATCATTTCATTAACAGATCAACGGTCATAAATAAAGATTGAGTATACTTGGACAAACAAAACAATTTGCATTTAATCATTATAGGTGCATTCATATTAGAATCATTTTTAATCATTATCCATTTCATTCAGCTGCATTTCAAAAATTACATTAAGTGCATATCATTCATTATGTAGTATATCATCATTATTATTTGCATTATCATTTCCATAACGATCATTTTATTGTATCTTTGCACTTAGATTCATGCAAATTACATATAAACATCAAAAACAATTCCATATAGATCATTGCATTCATATCATTTGAGTTAGAAATCATTTTCATTTGCATCCAAGATCATCAAAAAAATTGAAAGTCAACAAAAGCATTTATCATTTCCTCATCATATAAAGCATCATCATCAAATGAAGTAACATGCATAAAGATCATAACATCATCCATCTAATCACTACATCCATATAATCAAAGCATATAGATCATAAAATAGAGTAACATGAATAATAAAGCATCATCATCATGTTAATCATCATAAACAATAAAAGTCCAAGTATACAATGATATCCGATAAACAATACAAATGTCTCATCAAATACAAATCAAGTCAAGGCTGTCTTATACCACTACCACCTGACTATGTTGGTCTCTATGGCTATGGGCAAGAAGATCCTCCAGATGTCTATCTCCCATGATCCCCACTCCTTTGAGGAGGTCCCATGACCCCACCACTGCTAGTGTCCATCAACACGGTGGTATGATAACTACCTACTCTCTAGCTCTCTGCAACTACCTCCTCATATCATTGTTGCCAGTAGGAAGTCTCCTTCTTGGCCTGAAATAATGCTCTAACAATATCAGCTGAGAGAGTACCTAAACCAACCTACTGAATATGATCTAGAAGACCCTGACTATCCTGTTGTCTCCTTATAGTTCTATCCCACTCAGTAATAAGAGTTTGCACTTGTGCTCGAAGATGATCAATCTATGCTCTCAGACTATCAATGGTATCCTGCCTTGACACATCATGCTCTGGTATAACCACATCTGGCATATCATGCACTAGTGCATCCTGCTCTAGTACATCCTGCTATGGCACATGAACACCAATCCCCTCACCACCAACCTGTCCAACTGCTGGAATCTTAGTACGAGTAACTTTCTGAGCCTATCATCTTATCAAGGGAACATGATCCTTAGGATCCTCATCATCACCATCATGCACTACAATAACCCTAGGATATGGCTGAATCTATCCAAAATCAATACCTCTCCCACAACCCCCATCCAATCTAGTCACCCTCCCTCTTGTCAATGGTAATCCTCTCGGTGATCTCATGCCTATCCTACCATGATCTCTCCCAATCCATCCAACATCTCTCCCACCCATAGGACGTTCTCTCTCAATCTTGCCAACCGGTCCAAATGGTCCTCCATAGACTCTCAATTGACCTCCCCTCCGACCAGGTCTCCTACCACCACCACCATCCCCACCATCATCTCCACCTCCTCTAGCCTCATGAGTAGCTCAAAGCTCTCATCTCCTACACACTGGATCATCTGAATCATCATCCTCATCTCCCGAGATGGGAGGAGGATCTACTGGATTAGTAATACGAGGAAAAGGATGAGCTAAAATATACTAGGCATAATCTGTAGTAACCCCAGGATCAAGAATGTGTAATCTCATATCATATGCCACTCTCGGAGTAGCAACAAACTTTGCAGGAGCAATATAAAATGACAATGATGGTCCCCAATCTTGCCTATCTCTATACCATCGAGCATATATCGTCACACCAATAGGCATAGGCTGAATAATACCAAACTATCTCAAAATCCGACCAATCAACTATCGCTCAACAATAAAAGGTGTCCGACCAATAGGATATCTACTCTGCATGATACATGGTAATGTCTATGCATCATCCATCCATGGCTCACAATCAAGATATGGTCTCCAAATAATGTTGTCCAAAGAATCTAGCACCCAACGCCAATACTCCATCTTACCAAACTTATGCTGAGTAAGGATACCTACATAGAAATATACATATGGCTGCCTCTCTCCACAAACTCTATGATGGATAAGCTGAGTAATAGCAATGTGCTCCCAACACTAGATCTGCAATAACGTGCATCCTGTCGACAAAATCACACTCTCATCATACACTACCTGATGTAGATCATGATATAAATGAGCTAACATGCAAACACCCCAAGCATATTGAGTATGATGCTGCATCTTACTCAGGAGAATCTCACCCCGTCCAACAAAAAAACCTCGTGACCTCCTACTAGCACATATGAATCCTCCAATAAAACCAGCAAGAATCATAGGTAGAGCCTCATAATACATCACCATATCAACCCATCTGATCTCTCCTCTCCTGATGCTCTCATTAGAAAAGATGACTCTACAAGCCTCTATCCTAACTCGATCCTAATAATCATACTGTACAAGCTCACTAGTTACTAGGATATGCAAAATCCTGTAGACATCCTCCAAAGTCACACTAATCTCACCCGTCGGTAGGTGGAAAGTGTTATGCTCGCTATGCCATCTCTCGGCCAATGCTATCAACAAACCCCTGTTATGCATAATCTCAGGCATATACAATAAATAACATAAACAACAAGCATCTATGTGTCTAATCTCAGCCTGGGTCAACTCCATAACTAAATGTCGCACTAATGGTAATTTCTCCCAACATTGGAGAACATCCAGTTTCTCCTATTTTGTCAAGAGAAATCAATTAGGTTATCATCTATCAATCAAAACTGAATCAATCATCAAATCTATCTATCTATCAAATCAAATTGAAGCAACTTAAGCTATCAAATCATTTTAAAAACTACCAATCATGGTTTTTTATCAATCACTGAGTTTACTCAAAACTTTGCTCAGCTCTTACATCAGAAACTAAATTAGTTTCTCAAAGCTACTCAAGCTAATCAAAGCTATTTATCCAATCTATCAAATCTATCAAATCAAACTAATCAAAGCTACTCAAGCTAATAAAAGCTATCTATCAAATCTATCAAATCAAGCTAATCAAAGGTATCAATCAAGCAATCAAGCTAATCAAAGCTATCTATCAAATCTATCACATCAAGTTAATCAAAGCTATTAATCAAATCTATCACATCAAGCTAATCAAAGCTACCTATCAATCTATCAATCACGTAATCCTGCAATCAAGCCTTTATTTTTATCATCAATGCGTATTAAACACATTAAATTTAATCATCAAAGTGATTTGCTTAGCTTTTGTACATATCAAAATTATCAAATTTAAGCAAAAGTGCTGACCAATTGAACATTTGCGCTAAATCACAACATTTGCACTAAATCTACATGCAAATGCACTACCCTAGTGCAAATGCGCTATCCTTTTTAACAAACGCGCTAAAACTACAAACATAAGCACAAATACATGCAAAAGTGCTACCTTTCTAGGAAAATGCGCTAACAAAATGAGCATTTGCACTACCCTATGCATATGCACTAACATCTTGAGCATATGCACTAACATACAGAACACATGTGCTAAACTAAGCATTTGCGCTAAACCTAGTTGCATATGCGCTAAAACAATCTGCAAAAGCGCTAAACTAATATCAAAAAAATTGAAAAAATTCAAAAAACAAAAAACCGCCTAAAAACATGAAAATTTGAACAAAAACTTGAAAACAAAGCTTGGGATAAGCTACATACCAGAAAACCATACTCAGTAGGCCGCTGATATCGTCAAACTTGCTCCAAACGATGACACTCTATGGGAATAACCATTTCGCCACCTCATCAAGAATATTTTCAAAAAACTGACAAGGATAACAATGAAGTTAAAATTAGCCTTTGTTAATTTTATATTTACTATTTGAAGAGTAATTAATATTAAATGGAGCAATTTAATTTGTTTTTTCCAAATGAATTTAATTGACTACATTTTTGTCAATAATCATGAGATAAATCATTCAAACAAGACTTTTCGATAGTTTCACGATCAATCCCCTGAAGGGGCATACAATCAGGATTTTCATTTTCACCAGGCGCATTATCAAGACTTGATTTAATCTTTGAAACAATGTTGTCTCGACATCATTTCAAAGACGGGCAAAATGTATACACCTAAAAATTGGCTGAGTAATTAGATAAATATTTTATATTTATTTAATAATTGTTCTTCTATTAAATAGTTAATTTGAAAATATTAATTTACTTGATTCATTTCACGTCTTTCTATTTAATTAATATTTAATTAATTAATTCATCTATCCTATTCCTCTAAATAATTAAATATCTAATATTTAAATTATATTCTCCAAACAATTAAATATCCAATATTTAATAGTTATTCTCCTATCCTATAGTCTCAAATGTTAAATAATTCTTAAATTTTATAACCTATTTTCCAACTCATCATCCATCTCCACTTCATCTTCCCTTTGCCAACTCATCAAACATGTGGCTAAGGAAATTAAATATTAATTTATCATTTATCTCCAGCTTCCAAACTTAATGAAAATTGTGTACGTACACATATTTCATAACCATTTCCTATATTCTCTCCAACATCGTCTACATCTTAGGAAGGACTTGAGTCCACTTGTCTTACCATGCCTAAATCTTCTCCAACCATCCCTAGATTCCCTCAGTCAGCAACCTAGTCAAGGTGAGATGAGTGACACTTGTCTTCTCTTTCCCCCTTTCTCTCAACCTTCACCTTTGCTCACAGCCATTCAAATCTATAGATCTGATCATGACCGTTAATCTAAGCCACATCATCTAATCCTCTCAAGGTCTATAAAATCAAGAGCTTCAGTTGAGAGAGTTAATCTTCAAGTTAGACTTCAAGAGACTGCAAGTGCATTTTGCAAGCTAATCATATGCATCCGTGAGTTTCAGTTTTGAAGCAAATAACAATTATCATATATTATCATTTAGCATAATCATGTAACATTTGCATATCATAGCATCAATTAACTACAAGTTATCAGTCCATTCTTCATATGCCATCTTGGAAGCCAACAATGCATTGTCTGAGAGCACACCATCCACAACCAGGAACAGTGGAGTTAGGACACAATGAGACATAAATCATGAAGGTAAAATAATGTTTTCTTCTAGTATGTATTTCATGTAGTTTCATTGGTGGATTTTGGATTTCTTGTATGGATTTCCATTTGTATTTCGTGAAACTAACTTATTATAGGTAACATTCTAAGGATGAAATTCAAGCTCACACAAAAACTTTACACCGGTAGCTAGAATTGAGGCAGTTAGATTATTTCTTGCATTTGCAGCACATAATAACTATAAATTATATCAGATGGATGTAAAATGTGCATTTCTGAATGGTGATCTTGAAGAGGAAGTTTACATTGAACAACCTGATGGATTTTCTTTGACAAATAATAAAGATATGGTTTGTAGATTAAGGAAAGTTTTATATGGATTGAAGCAAGCTCCTAGAGCTTGGTATGCTAGATTGGACAGATATCTTTTGAAGCTTGGTAACACTAAAGGTAATGCTAACAACAACTTATATTTCAAAGTGACTAATGATGACATCTTGGTTATTGAAGTTTTTGTTGATGATATCATTTTTGGAGGAGAAGATGGATTATGTAAGGATTTTGCTAACAAGATGCAACAAGAATTTGAAATGTCTATGGGGAGATAAAATTCTTTTTTGGATTGCAGATTTCACAAACTGATAAAGGTATATTCATATGTTAAACAAAGTACTTGAAGGACTGACTAAAGAAATTTGGTATGGAAAACTCTAAACCGGTAAGTACTCATATGACTATAACTGACAAATTGATATTGAAGGATGATTCAACTCCTGTTAATCCGACAAGGTACAAATCTATGATTTTAGAGTAATTGTTTCAAGATTTTAGAGTAATCCTAAAGAAAATCATGAATCAATAGTAAAAAGTATTTTCCGGTATCTACAACGCACAACAAATCTTGGTTTATGGTATCCTAAAGATTAAAATTTTGGTTTACATGCATACACTGATGCAAATTGGGTAGAAGATGTAGATGACAAAAAGAGCACCACTAGCGACACATTCTTTCTTGGTAGCAAATTTATTTCATGGTTGAGCAAGAAGAAGAGTTGTACATCATTATCAACAACAAAATTTTAATATGTTGCAGCAACAACTAATTGTACACGGGTATTATGGATTAAGAAAATTTTGAAGGACACAAAGGTAAAATGCAAAGAACCTATAATCATTTATTGTGAAAATTCAGCAACAATTGATATATCAAAGAATCCGGTATTTCACTCTAAGACTAAACATGTTTCTATTAAATATAATTTTCTTAAAGAGAATGTTGAAGCAAAAGAAGTAAGATTGGTTTATGTAAACAATAAAGAGTAGATTGCAGATATCTTTACAAAGCCTTTTCCTAAAGAAACCTTTGAATATCTCAGAGAGCAGCTTGGGGTAATACCCTCATCGACAGAGACTTAGAGGATTGAAGATTGGCATCAAACCGATAGAACCTAATAGAGAAATTATTTTTCCAACTTTGATGGAGGAGAGAGCTACTTCTCAGGGGGAGTAGTTGGTATCATTTGGTTGTATGTTCTAGTATTTTTATTGCTTTGGAATTTGATGTCAAAGGGGGAGAGATATATTTGGAAAAACATTATTCCTAGGGAGAGAGTTCTACGAAAAACTTTATATTTAGGGAGATATTATTCATTGGGGGAGAGATATTTACTCTTTGTAATTTTGATTTTAATTTCTGGTAATTGATCTCTTATGGAGATTGTTGTTTTTTGGTTGTTGGCATTTTTTCTTTGGCACTTAGATGTTTTCCAATATAGTGTTTCCATCAATGCCAAAGGGGGAGATTATTGGTATTATGGATGTGTTGCATTAGTTTTGTCATTGATGTCAACACTTATCCTTTCAGAGATCTTTGGTTATGTTGAACGAACACATTATGTTCACTAACAAGTTCAGTGACTTATGCACAGTCAGTGGTATATTGTTCACTGACAGGTTATATGGCTCATCGGCACTGATGATGACTTGTTATCATCTGGAGATCACTTGATTATGTTGAAGACATGGTTTGGACACTTGATTTTGGTATTATGGTTATTGGTCTAATTGGGTTGACATATTTGTTGTTACCGACAAATTGGTCTAGGTTATGGACTGGTATGCGTTATCTATTCCAGATCAACACGACATGTTATGGAGATAATTTATTGATTGGATATTGTTGTAAATGCATTGAGTCGACATGTTGTATTGCATCAAGACTTATTTGTAATTGATTTAAGTATAATATTCTTTGTGAGTCCACCTACACATTTCGTCTTAGGTTTTGTATATATGTAAGGTCTCATTTGTGAGATGAGATGTAGTAGGAGAAGACAAGGAAAAGGTTATGATATTGTAACATGGTATGTATGAATATTGAAGATCATATGAGCAGACCATAGAGAAGGTTCAAGGAAGGTATGAAGGTGTTTGTCAGAGCTTAACCGGTACTGAATCCAACATTGGAGATGCTATTTTGAGTAGTACATTATTCTAGGATTTAACCATCCCACTATATTCATTGTGACTCCCATTTGAGCAATGTGCTCTAGTTCCAGTCGGCCTTTCTACATGTGCAGACCCCATTTGTATACACATAATATCTACATTAGTATCATCTGATTATGGGTAAGGTTTCCCACCATGGTTTTTTCCTTTACCAGGTTTCCACATACAAATCTTTGTGTTATGTGTTGTGGATGTTGTTTCTCTTTCTATTTCATGCATTATGTTTCATCGGTATTGATATTAACTGTTAATTTGTTAATCGACATTAAGTTTGATTTATTGGTATTAAGTATCAAGTTTGATTAAGTTATAATTGGGTTGAAATTCATTGACAACTGATTCACCCCCCCCTCTCAGTTGCCCTTCAGGTTCCTAAGAGATCTACATATACCATGGTGAGACACAGATCAACATTCAAACTCATCCACCAAAGCATATTGATACTAGAAGGGTATGATCCAAATGGGACACAACACATCAATTAATTCAAAAACCAGACCAACTGACAAAAATGAACTCAAAATACCATAACTTTATTTTCCAATCAAACCATCACTAGAAAATTGAATCGGAACACTTAACTAACCAAATTGAATATATCCTCCAAACCACAAAACTTGAATCTACAAATTAGAGAACCCTTAAGGATTCTGCAAACTAGTTATTATAAGCAATTGCTAAGATTTAGCCTGCTAAGGATTTTAACCCTTAAGGATTCTCCAGATTTAAGTGTTAAAATGGCCTTCCCTACTAAGGATTCCACTGTCCCGACTATTGAGAATGTCCCTGAGACTGGTGATATCTCTACAACACCAGAAATTACCCATGTTGTCCCCATTGATTTAATTGCACCCATGCCAGTGATTGAGAATGCCCCATATAGTCAATCCTATTGGTATTTTGGATATGTTGATATGGTTTTGTCATTGATGTCAACACTTCTCAACACTTATCAACACTTGGAGATCTTTGGTTATGTTCACCAACATGTCAGTGACTTACACACAGTCACCATTATTTGGTTCACCGATAGGTTATATTGTTCACCGGTACTTGGAATAACTTGGAGGATACCTAGTTATGTCGAAGACATTATTTGATCACCTGGTTTTAGTGATTTGGTTATTGGTCTATTCGGGTTTACATATTTGCTGTTACCGAAAAATAGGTCTAGGTTATGCACCGGCAAGCATATTAGCTAAAGATGAGGAAAATGATTGCAAAGGAAGAGAAGCACTTTTGAGCGCATTGTCAGATCAGCAAATCATGGGATTATCGGACAGATCTACTACTAAATCTATTTTGGGACAAATTAGAAACATTGAATAAAGGATATTCTACAGTCAAAATTGCAAAACTTGAATGCTTCCAGGTCAGGTATGAAAATCTAAAAATGATAAAGATGAAAGAATTTCTTCTTTTATGGAAAGAGTAAATGAAATTGTTTTGGGTATACAATGTTGTGGAGGAACCTTAAGTGAAGATGAGATTGTTTCTAAAGTTTTAAGAGCTTTTCCACTTGCATGTAAAATGAAAGTTACTACTATAAATTAATTAAAAACAATGCCTAATGCACCAATATCTAGAGACACTTTGGTTGGAAAACTTTCAACCTTTGAACTTGAGGAATTTGGTCCTATTGCTACTATTAAGACAAATTTAGCTTTCAAGGCATTATTATCATCATCATCGTCATCATCATCATCATCATTTGAGAAATCATCATCATCATCATCATCATCATCATCATCATTTGAGAAATCTGATTGGAAAGCCTTTTATGCAAGAGAGCTTGAAGAAATCAGAAAGGAGAATGAAGATCTGGAAGAACTTGAAGCACTATTTGCAAGGGAAATGCCTAAAGGTCTAGTTGGAAGTAAGTATGAAGGTAAAGTACCCTTTAAATGTTTCAACTGCAATAAAATTGGTCATATGGCTTCTAGGTGTCTTGATGGACATGGAAGATTAAGAGAAGAAGATAAAAGAACATATTAGCCTAACCTTGACTATTAGAGATACAAGTTTAAGAAGAATAGAGACAAATCTTGTTACTGTGTTGATGAAGGAGTCATTGATGATTCTGATGAGGATTCGACAAACAATGGATGGGATTTTGTTGCTATAATAGAAGATCAACCGGAACCTACTGTTCAACTAGTAGAGTAGGCCCTGGCAACTAAAATTGAAGATAAGGATGAATGGATTATTGATTCTGGATGTTCACATCACATGATTGGTGATAAAAATAAATTCTTAACCTTTCAGGAATACAATGGAGGTCTAGAAAGATTTGGAGATGATAAAGCTTGTTTGATCAAAGGAAAGAGAACTATATCTTTTGATGGTAAGCACAATACTGATAATGTTTACTATGTTGAAGGTTTGAAGCATAATATTTTGAGTGTTGGTCTATTAGCATTCCCAAAGATACTGAGAGGCTGGGGTGAATCAGTATCTTGTCGGTTAGCAGATTTTATGACCTTATTAAATAAATTGCATTCCAAAATAGTGTACCAGTAAATAAGAATTAATGCAGCAAATATAAACAATAAGCACAACATAGAAAGCACACCATAACACAATATTTTTAACAAAGAAACCCTATGTGGGAAAAACCTCGGTGGGATTTGTGACCCACAATATTCACTCACTGACCAATGAATGGATATTACTTACAATAGGGGTCTACACATGCAGGAAGGCCAACTGCCTAAAGCTCATTTCTTAATTACAAAAGGAATTCTCACTGAATTACAAAATGGATTATGCAAATCCAATATAATGTACTTCTTTAGTTCAGCATTTGCTATGCTAGGTTCAGTACCGGTTTAAGCTCATACAATAACCATAAACCTTATTCCAAAATCTTCCTTAATATTTACACATTACTTCTGCAATAATCTTCCCATGTCCACTTCTTAAAATGATCTACAAGATCTCATACTTATATATGAGTCTTATTACAATATGCCTTGTCAGATTACAAAAGTATATTACAAATAAATATAATATATAATAAACAAAATCCTATCGGCTGGGGTGCCGGTAATCATCTTTGCCATTCCCGGTGTAGAGTTTATCGGTGCTGGTGCCCATCGGTGCCATAGGATTGCAAGGTTGCCATCAATGACAATACCTTCAATCACCTACAATTTCTCATTGGAGTGTGCAATGCCAAACATCTCTCCCTTTGGCATTGATGGCAACACCCATGAGAAAAAATCAAAATTGTATCCAAAAATTTGAAGTCCACAAATTTTACCAAAATTGTGTGCTCCCCCTGAGCAAATGATCTCTTTTGTCCATCATTTTTCCCCTGAGCAGATGATCTCTTGTGTCCATCATTTTTCCCCTGAGCAGATGATCTCTTCTATCCATCATTTTTCTCACCTCTACTACTCCCCCTTTGACATCAATGACAAAGGCTGTCAAAAATGTCAACTGAGTGTAGTTCTCAGCTAGAACCCTGTAACCGGTTGGTTACAATCTGAAATAGATCTGCCAATACAAAATTTAGGCTCTCAATGAACCTTTCACTATCCTTCAATGTTGCTTTAGTCCTTTGAATTGTACTGGTGAGGATGTGCATTTTCTCTTGCAGTGTCTTTAGTCCTGGAACAAGTGCCTCTGAGATCTCTTTTCTCAAAGAGATGAGGTTGTCAAGTTTAGGACCAAGTCTACATTTAAGCTCTTTTGCCTTGAATTTTATTGTTTCTTTCTCTTTTTCAAATTTTTCAATTTTCTCCTCAAAACTTGCTATTTCCTACTCTATAAACGATATGGGTTCTGATGAACCAATGAGATTATCAGCAATATCATTTCTTTCTTTCTGTGCTTTACTGATTTTCTTGTCTATATCCACTGTCAAAATATCAGTCTTGCATGTGTTCCTGTACAACTCCTTAAATTCCATTATTGTTTTGTTTAGTACTAGTAGGAGTGTGTCAATGTGTCCCATGCACTTCTTTATTGACTCACCAAAGAATTTTTCTTTTTGTCTATTCATTTTCTCACTAAATGTTTCCTCATTAATTTGATCAACTATTAATAGGTTGCCAGTGATATACTTAGACGATATGTCTAACTGACTCAAAGAATCTTTATTGTCCACATTGCACTTGGGTGCAATCAATTTTAATAAAGGAATTGTATCATCAATAGCCTTGTATGCAAGTGCATTAAAATCTATGATTTTCTTGATGGAATCCAATACTACCTCTATTACATTAGTTGGGCTGAATTCTATCATGGAAGAACCAAATGATTGTCCAGCTACCTTAACAATCTACATTTTGCCGGTGTGAGTAACCCCTTTTGCTTGTGTTGACCTTTCATAGGTCAGTTTGTGTCTGTGTCTCTACTAGCAAAGGCTTGGGTTTCTCAGCAGTTGCCGGTGACACTGTCTTAGTATGAACTTGTACCTCAACCTTTTTCTCTTCCTATTTCTCAGTGTGTACCTCAGTTTGTTTCTTTGTGCTTTCTACAACCGGTTTCTCTGATGTTGTCTCAAGTATTAACTACTGGTTTATCTGTATGCACCTCTAAACTATCCACTGCCAGTATCTCTAACTCTATGGGTTTTTCAATTTGTGCACCAATGGTATCAGTCACCATTCCAGAAGCCAAGGGATCAACAGATTGTTTAGTTTGTGTCTCAACCCCAATTTCAATATTTTTAATTGTATGCTCTACATGTGTTTCCACAGCAATATTCTCAGCCGGTGACTCAGTAGCCACATCTTTCTTCTCACCAGTGGTTTCCTTATCAACCACAATATTTACCTCTTGTGTATCAATATTCATAGTATATAAAACTTCTGAATCTGAATTGGTGTCCTCAAGTGTTGATTCTAACTCAACATTATCAGTAGTCGGTGGTGTATCAATAGTCTCAACCGATGGAGTATCAGAAGAAGGTGGGGGCAAGTTGTTTGTCACTTTTATGCTTGGAGGTCCACCTACCTTGCCTTTACCTTTGTCCTTTTCCTTTTGGTAAACTTTGAAAGTTCTGGGTCGTTTGAGCTCTTCTTGCTTCTCTTTCTCCACAAAGAAGATATCCCATTTATCTGTTGCTTCTTTAGAGATTTCATTCACTCTTCTAGCCATTCAACCTACATGCCGATGACCACTAGAGAATACTGTCTTGTTTGCCTCCCTTATTAACTCATTAATTTCTTCAACTGATTTACTGGATGAAATGCAAGTAATTTTTCTATCTTTATCTTCTTATCCAATTCCATAATAGCTAGTCTCTTTGCATCAAGTCTCCTATACAAGTCACTCGGTAAATCATCTACAACTTCTATCAAAAATTTCTTGTAAATGTCTAAGTGTAGAATGATACTATTTCCTATGCTTTCCTTTTCTTCATTAGTAAAAGTATCATACATTTAATTGACATTAGACAAGTTTCCTTCATCTGTTATTTCATTTAAAAGATTGTCTAAAGGAGGAATAACATATATTTCCTTCTTCTTTCTTGGTGTCATTTTCTTTGTTGGGGGCCTTACTACTTGTTGTTTCCTTCTTGTTCTCTTTGGTGTAGGAAAGGGTGCCGGTGAAGGTTTTCTTTTCCTTTCTACTCTCTTAAATTCTGTTGGGATTTCACTGTCAGATGAAGTTCTAATCGGTGAAAGATGAGCTTTCAGTTGTATCTCTTCCAAGTCACTTTCCTTAATACCAATGATATTCAATATGTTTTCCTTGATCTCTTTGGCCTATTTTGTTTCTTTTCTGATAGATTGTTCTCTTTTCTTCCTTCGTTTAAGAGTCTGTACCTTGCTCTCAATGGTTTCAACATTTCCAAATATTTCCTCTTCAAGTTCTCTAGGGGCTTCAAGTAGGGCTTTAGAATATGTCTCTATTATGTTTTCATCAGATTCATAACCCATTTATTTTACCCAAATAGTTCTAGGAACCATTGCTTCCATCCAGATTTTATCTTTCTTGATTATAAAACATATTTCCTTCTGATATTTGTCAACTATGCTTTGAGAAACCTTTCCCTTGTTTTTATTCTAGCCTTAAATGCTTGGAAGTATTCAATTATGTTATTTTCCCTATCATCTCCCATGCCAACAAAGATATCCAGAAGTTGTTTGCCTATCAGTATGTCAAAACCAAATTCTTTCCTACCTATACCGAGAACTTTCTTAGTAATGTATAGCATTAGGCACACAAGTAGATTACCAAATCTGAAAGTACCTTTCTTATCACCTTTAATTTTCTTCATATTGTCAATCAATTCATCCTTTAGCCATTGACATATGTCAATCTTAGTGTTACTGTTCACCATGTCATAAGAACTCTTGATACATAAACTAGAAACATAATTTAATTTGTTAGCATGTGTAGTTTTGTATCCTAGTATCATGCTAATGAATATGACATTTATATCTTTCACATCATTGACTCTCAAGGATCTACTATCATGGGCTGCACCAGTTAATGTCATCACAGTGTTGTTTG
Source organism: Cryptomeria japonica (assembly GCF_030272615.1). NCBI lineage: Eukaryota > Viridiplantae > Streptophyta > Pinopsida > Cupressales > Cupressaceae > Cryptomeria > Cryptomeria japonica. Next base: position 44,000,218 of record NC_081412.1, on the reverse strand, counting down.
AAATTTTCTTAGTTTTGTCAGGCCTACTACCAGTAGAAAGGTAAGCCAGTCAATGCCCTAATTACTTCTTTTGTGATCTTGTGGATGGAGTCAAGCCAAAAGAATTCCCCATGAACTCTTCTTAGCACAATTCTCACAATTTCCTTAGGAAAATCAGGAATACTAAGTATTTCCACAAAACCTAGGGTTTCTATTATCTTATGTTTTGGTTTCACAATAATTTTCTCATCACAAATTACAGTCCTATACATGTTCATGATTTTATTAGCACCAAGTTCCTCAATATGACAATGTATGAATATCCTAGGGTCTTTTGCATATGCAACTCCTTTGGGTATTTTAGAGAATGCACCTAGGGTATCATCCCACTTCGCTACTTCAGGCATGATTTTAAATATGGACCTATGGCATTTAACCACTTCAACAACAATAGGATTTGCAATGAATTCAGGTGTAGAGGAGGAAGCCATTTGATAAATACCTTAATCTGTCTTTAGGTTTGAATGCTTGAAAGATTTTTCTTCACTTCTCGTTGTGGATGCCTTTGCTCGGGTTTTTCACACTCTTAGGAAATTTGAATGCTCGGTGAGTGAAAAAGAGTGAAAAACACTTGCTTTATAATATCATTTCCTTCAACTACCATAATAAATGTCTACTGGTTAAGTGAAAACTTAACTCATCTGCCGGTAAAGAAGCAATTCATCTTCTTACCATCAACCAAGGGTAAACTAGCATGATTTTCAATTAGTTGCCATACCCCCAAAAGATTTATTTTCAGTTAGATGAAGAATCTCCTGTCGGTGGAGTGATACTCTATTCTATCAGTGAAGGAATAGCCTCATCAACATTCTGATCTATTTTCTAAACCATTGTTTTGAAAATTCTTGATTTACCTCATCAACCTTCTCTTTACCTTTCAAACAGGGTCCTTTGTTATTTGCCGGTGATGCCTTCTACAAAATTTTGCAATATGTTCAATCTTGTTACAAGCATAACAAGTCACATTATTTTTCTAAATAACTTTTCCATATCCTATGCCGGTATGTGTTCCGCATTGATTAGATAAGTGTCCAAATCTTCCACAAACATAACATCTTACATTCATTCTGCAATTTTTTGAATTATGACCAATTTTATTGCATCTTGAACATTGACCGGTGGGTGCATTAGTGTTCTGATAGTTTCTAGATCTACACTGATTTGCTTTATGACTATACTTGTTACAGTAAAGCATTTCCCATTAAATTTATAGGCATTAGGTTGTCTTACCAGTTTATTGTGATGATGATTGTTTGCAGTACCAGAGCTTTCACCAACTTCAAAGCCAAGTCCATTAGTATCTCCATTAGGTTTCTGATTTTTCAACATGTCATCAAATTTCTTTGAAATTTTCTTGAATTTCTCTTTATGTTGATTTGCAGTAGCCAACCCATTTTCCAAGAAATCCTTCTATCTTATGATTTAGTTTTATCATGTTCCAAGTGAATCAGATATGTCTTTAACATATCATTTTCATGACTGAGTCTTAGATTCTCATTTCCAACATCATTGATTCTCCTAGCCAACTCATCTTCATTTTTCTTTCTGTCTTCAGTGTCTTTACAAAATCTCATAGTCATATCTTGCACCTCATTCCTCAAGGTCATGTTTTCTTGCTTCATCTTACTTACAAGATCATTAAGAGTTTCCTTTTCATCATCATCATTATGTATCTTCTCATGAAGTTATCTTCTTTTGTTTCTAGCAATATTAAGATTCTCTTGAAGTCCTTGAATGATTTCCTGTTCAGCCTTTAGATCATCTTCAAGTTTGTTATTCTTCAACTTTTCTGCATCATAATCTACAAGAGCTATTTCCAATTGCTTTCTCAAGTTATCCATGTGTACCGGTGTTAGAATCTCCCTCAAACTGTTAGGCTTTTGAAAATAGAGGACCAGGCTCTGATACCAATTGTTAGGATTCCCAAAGATACTGAGAGGGGGGGGTGAATTAGTATCTTGTAATGCCCCTCCAGGAACCCTAAAGGAAAACAACACAACTAGGAAACTAAAGGGTGAAATAATTTTTTTAAAGATTAAGTGCATTAATTATAACTATTGCACATCTAATAACACAACGAAAGACTAACACATGATTTTGTAAGGGTTATCAATGAATATTAATTGTAGATTATATTAACACCATGGTTAATCCAATTATCCATTTAATTAGATAAAGTAAATCCTTAAGTTCAAAACTACACATACATCTAAATTCCATAATGGAGAAATCAAAGTATTCCAATGCATCCAATTTCACATAAAACATTTATACATAAGATCAAAGCAACTGAATTTACATACATTCCACTAACATAATATTACAATATCCATAAATATATGGCTTCCAATAATACCATAGATTATAAAGTTACAATATCAAGGTTACATAAAAGTTGATACAATAATCATAGACATGAGCTGGTACATGAACCATGAACCAAGAAAAACTAGTGAAGCCTTTCCCCGCCTGAAGATACAATCCAGAACATCCGATGGGAAGTGGCACTACCACCTGACCATGTGATCCCAAAATGGAACCACCCCACCATGCTAGGAGATAGTAGAAAACCCTCAAGCAAGCAAAATAAGACAAGTATGAAAGAACAACATGACTCCGCAAACATCCATGTGACTCAACTCACAAACACTAGTGACTCCAAGGAGAGAGTGTCATCACATAGCTTGATGGTTACCATGGTAGGCCTCCTAGGTCCCTGCTCTCTCTCCTGATAACCTCTCCTGGCTTCTGGCTCCAATTAAGTCTCATGCGGACAATACCAATCCTTTCATGAAGACAAGGTGGTAAGTTTGCCATTCCACGCCTTCTCGTAACATTATGAGCCCTGTACAAGCACTTCACCTATGTACGAGGTACACTATCTTAATTAATATTTATTTCACTCCCACCTAATATATTATTAGGTTATCACTTTTTAACTGACTTTCGATGGGTTATCCTATCATCCACTTTGGGCATGGCCCCCGCTCAAAAGCCACTCTTTCTCATAGGACACTAATAGGAAAGGTCTCTCTACGAGAACTCTATGGCAAAATAGACAACCATAACTAATCCTAACAAACCATAGGTGAAAGATACACAATCACTAACTCGAGATTGACCATTTGGACAAAACACACAATGGCTCACATCAATAAGGTTATACAACAACACCCGACCAAGGAGATATAATAACATAGGACACAATGACAACTCAACTAGAATTGCAATGAAATCAAGCTTGATTGCAAACACCATTTACACATGACCGTAATACAGGCAATCTTTTCTTACAACAGCCAAAAGCATAAATAACTTGCAAATAAGGAATTTACAGATAATAAGACAATATTTAATATTTTGGTTTAATAAGACAATAAGCATAAATAACCTGCCAAATTTTTATTTAATAATTTTATTTTTTTATATTTTACAATAATACAAAATTTACAATGAATTTATTAAAAAACATTTTCCAGAATTTAGCTAAACAACTTTTTTTTTAAGATTTAAATAAGATAATTTCTCCATAACCTATAAAAATGAAATTAATTTAATTAAAAATTAGATCCATTACCATAGTAATTAATAATTACCCAGAGATTACACTAATATTGACAGAACATTCATAGCCAAATATCAAAACTAACCCCCAATAAAAAGGAAATATTCTCTTTAGTAAAAACCCATTTTCTTCTAATCTTACAATTTCCATGCAAAATAAAATCTTGGCAAAATTTGCCATAATAATTTTCTTAATTTTCTCAAAATTAACTTCCTTCTATAAAGTAGAAATTAACATCAGGAATGGACTTTAGCCAAGAACAAGAAATAATCAGACATAATTTTAGATTAAACAAACATCTTAACACACACATCAATCAGAGAGATAAAAGAAATAAAACTATTTTCTTTAAAACAACAATCAAAAGAAGCCACCCAACCTGGTATAGCTTTCCTAGAATAAATTTGTAGAAGAGCCCTAATCTTTTCAACAAGCTTCCAAATAAATTTCTTCACCTAAATCCCTGACCTATTTCCTGTGTATCCTAAAATAATGACCTATTCCTCTTTTTAAACTAAAATTCTAGGTTGATTCCCAAAAACCTAAATTTAGTAATAAAAGCAATTTTATTTTCTTTTCCAATTTTCTAACAAAGGGATAAGTTAACATGCAATAATTAAAAATTATTTTTCTTTCTTTTCTTTTCTCGCGCAAATTAATTAATTTTCTAAATAAAGAAATTAAAGCAATACTTTAATTCTAATTAATTCTTTTATTCATTTATTTATTTATTCTTTTATTTATTTAAAATTCTAGGAACAATAAATGAAATTAATCTAATTTATTTTTCACTAAAATTTAAATAAAATATATTTCTAATTTCATCCAGTTTGCAACTTAATTTAATAACTTCTTTTAATTAATTAAATTTATAATCTCAATGCATACATAAATCAACTATGAGATAACTCCATAAACTTAATTAATTAATCAAATCCACTAAAACACACAAACTGAACAAATCTCAAGCAAATACTCATAAAAAGATCAAATGACAAAATACGAAGGCCGAACTAACTGACTGGACGACCAACTGACAACACTCACATATGTGTAAATGAGTAAAATAGGGTCAACTATTATCTCCTTCACTTCCATTGGAAAATATAAAGCATGTTCAAACCTGTGAAGCCATGTGGAGACGATGCCCTGTACCTACTTGGTACTTGTACCTACAATACCCTGCATCACCGAACCACACATGCATATATACAATATAGAAAACACAGTATACACAATGATGAAGGAGAATCACGACATTCCCTGTCTCACCGAAATGAGTGAAGGAAAATTGTCCCCTTGCATCCAATACACTCTTAGACACACAACATATAATTCCACATTGCATAGATAAAGTAAAGTGTCAGTAAATAGCAATAATCCATAAAATACCATAAATCACAAGTACTGAAATACTGCAATAAATTACTCATCTCATATCCAGATAAAGCATGAAATAATGTCATAAAAATCTAAATAGCACATCATGGTAATGTATCCACTGAAAGTAAACAATAATAAAATATGAGTCTAATGAGTTCAAACAAGGAAGGGTACTACATATCTTGCCAGTTAACAGATTTTTTGACCTTATTAAATAAATTGCATTCCAAAATAGTGTACCGATAAACAAGAATTAATGTAGTAAATATGAAAAATAAGCACAACATAGAAAACACACCATAACACGAGATTTTAACGAGGAAACCCTGTGTGGGAAAAACGTTGGTGGGATTTGTGACCCACAATATTCACTCACTGGCCAATGAATGGATATTATTTACAATAGGGGCCTGCACATGTAGGAAGGACAACTGCCTAAAGCTCACTGCTTAATTACAAAAGGAAGTCTCACTGACTTAAAAAATGGATTGCAAATCCAATATAATGTACTTCTTTAGTTCAGCATCTGCTATGTCAGGTTCAGTAACGATTTAAGCTCATACAATAACCATAAACCTTACTCCAAAATCTGCCTTAATATTCATACATTACTTTTACAATAATCTTCCCATGTCCACTTCTTAAAATGATCTACAAGATCTGATGCAAGTATTGTCATTGATGTCAAATTAATCGAAAGCAGGAAGCATCTAAAATAACATCACAGAAAGAATGAAAGTATCTAAAATATATCCTAGACTCGGGTGTTGGTTTGGAAGTTTCCTGGCAAATCAACATGATGAAGCAGAAGATTACAGTGAGCATGGTTCGTATCTATATCATTATCTGAAGGCAAACATAGAAATCAAATGAAAACTATTAATGGAAAGACTTTATAAATAATCCGATATATTTATTACCCGATATATAATATGGAAAGACTTTATAATTATCGACAAATATATTAATATAGCGGCAAGTTTATTAAAGTGAAAAAATGTTTTGATGGGGGATGTATTAACCAAGTATTTTTTACGGCACCTCATGAGCGTTAATATATTGAACAATATTATTGGCGGCACACTTTAAATTAATTAAAGCGGAGATAGATATGGAGCGGCAAAATTAAAAGTGAAAAATAAATCTCGACAGCAAAAATTATTAAACTTTATGTTTTGTAGAACTTACTTAATATCGGCTGGAAGAAAATAATATCGTAAATAAACTACATACCTTATTTTTACAATACATATTATCGGGCTTCATTAAGTTTGGTGGTTTGTTTATTATGAAAAGTATTGTCTAAGGTATAGTGGCATAAGAGTTTATTAATATTGTAGACGTCTAAAAAGGGTCAACGCTTGTGGAGTCATACTTTAACATTTGCGCATTGCCTTATTTTAGGGTTTTTGCGTCGCATTAACGTTTCTTCTATGTTACGCACTTGGTCTTTATCATTTTTGAGCATCGAGTCCTTCTACATTCTTCATTTGTCTCACTTTCGAATTTGGTCTTGTCAATAACAATCTTCAGTCATGATTTTGATCGATCTTATCCTGTCGCATCAATGTGCGTGTTAATTTGTCATCATTTTGGACATCGTCAATCCGAATTAGGGTTTTGTCCTCTTATCAATCTTGTCATTTTGTGATCGATTTGTCATTGATCATTGTCATTTTCAATCTTGTCATCTGGCGATCGATTTGTCATTGATCGTTGTCATTTTCAATCTTGTCGATTTGCGATCGATTTGTCATCGATTGTTGTTATTTTCAATCTTGTCATTTTACAATTGATTTGTCATCGATCATCATCCTTCTCAATCATGTCAATTTGGATCAATTTGTCATTGTTCCTCGTCAATTGGTGCATTTATCAATCAAATCACTTATCAATCAAATCATTTATCAATTCAAAATCATGATTGAATCGACATCAAATCAATCTTACATCAAGACCTAATTGCTTGCATTTCTAATTTATCTTCTAGGGTTTCATGATTTATTCATTTAACCTTGTTTGTCATTTTCTCTTTAGGATAAATGATTTATTTATTTATCCTAAGTCTTCTTGTCACAATTAAATGTTTATTTAATTGGCTAATTAATTCCTCCTATTTTTGTAAATTAATTAATGAATGAAAAATTATTAATTAATTTACCTAATTTTCATCAATTTCCTAATTTCCAAGTCATCATTTCTAACCTAATTTTCTAATTTCTCCTAAATTCCTAAATGTCTATTTCTATTTCAAAATCTTGTCATAAATCCTTGCATAGCAATTTGTCATAAATTGTCATAAATTGTCATAAATCCTTGCATAGCAATTTGTCATACACTTGTCATAATTTTGCTATTCCTGATTTGAATTTCCATTCGAATCACTTTCATGCTAATCTGATCTTTTCTCCAATTTGTCTATAAATTGGATGAATTTCTTCAATCATGCTTCTAGTATTCTTACGCTATCGTCTTGTCTACTTGCTTTCACATCAAGCTTATGCACTAGTAGGTGAGATCCAAAAACAAAGCTATTTGAAGGAGAAAGAAGGACAATGGAGCCACATGAAGGAGACATCTGCATTTGGTTTGCTTAGTTTTCAATTTTGAATGTCTTGTTTTCATGTTTTCATTGAATGTAATTAGGATTGGTCATTGCAATTGAGTTTTCGTGATTGAACTAGTCCAATTTGCTATTTGCTTTGATGATTTCTGAATTCCTATCTACAAATATAAACAAAAGTGTTTGGCAAACAAATACTCCCATAAAAATTTTATTAATAGAATTTAACAAAAAGAAGTTATTGAAATATTGAAGGATATGGCTTTTCAAACTAAAAGTCATGTTGGTTTGCAACCGGTGGAACTAGCACATATATATATGAATTTTTAAAAATGCTTTGAGAAGGATGTTGATATGCTGGATATATATACTTTGTATAAAACTATGGATTTTTGAAAGTATACCTCACATAGGTGAAGTAAGAGGTGTGCATAGAGAAACATGAACAATCAGTCCTAAAAGAGAATAAGTTTAGAATATAATAGCAGATATATAAACTTAGCACATGCAAATTTGAAATGAAAAGTAAGGCAGATTTATGATCAGCTTATAGCAAATTTAAGAAAGAAATTGTGACATATTTGTATGAAGATGTGTATGCAGATTTAAAGAGTGTTACCATTGTCCATCATCCATTGTTACAGCAGCATGTTCAAGATGGAAAATTAGATTTGTGAAGAGTGAGTTGGTGCTCACAATTTCAACAGAGAGAGTTGGTGCTTCCAGTGGGTTGGTGCTCACAAAACAGAGTTCAGGGGTTGGTGCTTCCAGTGGGTTGGTGCTCACAAAATAGAGTCCAGGGGTTGGTGCTCACAAAACAGAGTTAGGGAGTTGGTTCTTCTAGTGGGTTGGTGCTCATAAAATTGTAAAAGAACATAAATATATAGCATTCATTTTCAGTGGTTTTCTCCCGCATTGGGTTTCCACTTAAATCTTTGTGTTATTGTGTTCATATGCAAAACTATTTTTAGTGATTGATTCTATCATATAAAATATTGAATTGAAAAGTTTCATTATACTAATTCACCCCCCCTCTCAGTATAACTGTGTGCTCTTCAATTGGTATCAGAGTCGGTTCCTTCGGAGATAGCCTTACAGCTTGAAGGTAGATCCTCAAAAGAGCACAATGGTAGATAACTATGCAGTTAGAAATCCAGTTTTCGATGGGACAAATTATGCATTTTGGAGTATCAAGATGAAAGCCTATTTGAACACACTTGGTTATGATGTTTGGCAATCTGTGGTAGATGGATACACACCTCCATCAACTCCTCTGACTGATGCAGCGGGAAAGAGGAAAAGTGAGAATAATGCCAAAGCAGAACATGCTCTCCTATGCAGCCTGGTTGATTCTGAATTTACAAAAGTCATGCATTGCAAATCAGCAAAAGAGATATGGAACAACCTGAAAAGTATCTATGAAGGGGATGAAAAGGTAAGAGAGGCCAAGCTTCAATCACTTAGAATGAAATTTGAAAGCCTTAAAATGAAGGAAGATGAAGATATCGCCACCTACTTTTTGCATGTGGATGAAATCGTAAATTCAATCACAACATTAGGAGAAGAAGTTGAAGACACACCTCTTATTCAAAAGTTGTTGAGAATATTGACAATGAAATTTGATCCTAAGATATCAGCAATAGAAGAAATGAAGGATTTGAAAACATTAACAAAAGATGAATTGTTTGGAATCCTCATAGCCTATGAAATGAGGAGAGAAGACAAACCATCACAAAAGGAGGTATCTTTCAAAGCATCAAAGAAGGGCAAGAACAAAAATCATACACCAAAAGAGAGTACAAGCAGTGAATCAGATGAGGCTGAAGCTTACTTCATGAGAAAGTTCAAAAAGGGCAAAGGCAAGTACAAAGGCAAATTCCCTTTCAAATGTTTCAATTGTGGCAAGGTTGGGCATTATGCTTCAAAGTGTCCTCAAAATGAAAGTGATAGTAGTGAAGAGGAGAAGAAAAGTTATTCAAAGAAGAAAGGAAAGAAATACTTCAAGAAGAACTACTCAAAACATTAGAAAAGCTTCTACTCTAAGCAAAGTTCCAGTTCATCGGAGGAAAGTTCTGAAGATATGTCCAATAGTGATGGAGAAGAGAATCTTTTTATGGCAATGAAAGTCGAAGATGATGAAGATGAGAAGGAAGAAGGACAAGAGGCTATATGTGATGAAGAAGATGTAGATCTTGAAGAAGAGTTACATTATGCATATAAACAAAATGAAAATCTAAAAGGAAGGGTCTTAAAATATAAGACAAAATTACAAGAATCAAGCAAGCTCATTGAAGACTTAAAAATACACTTGGAGGAAGCAAAGAAGAATGAGAAGGAAATAAGGGATCAACTTAAAAGAAAAGATGAAGGATGAAACAAATTAGAATTAGAAATTGTCTCCTTAAAACAAGACTTGGGGTAACTTAAAAAATTTGAAGACAACACCAAGAAAATGGATTGACTTCTTAAGGCACAAAGACCTACGTTCATTAAATCAGGTCTAGGACATGAAGAGGATCAAACAACAAATGCTACTAAGTCAAAAACTTTGGATGATTCATGGAAGACAGTAGAAAACAAAAGAAGGAAGAATGATGATCAAAAATCTCATTCTCCCACAAATATGTTGAAAACATCTCACATAAAGAAATCACATGTAACTAATAATTATTATCCATTCAAAGGACATTGTTTTTCATGCTATAAGTTTGGTCATAAAGCAATTGATTGTAGAAGTCATACTAAAAATATTTCTAACTTCACTCCAAAGAAATATAATTCATTTTCTCCTCTAATGAATTATGATGTAATATTGTAGGATTTTGCCAAGATCAAGGGCACAATGAAAAGCATAAAAAGAGAGACAATAGAATGACAAGAACAAAACTGTATTCTCATCAATATGCAAATGATCAATTGGATTAACCAATACAATGAATATAGGCTTGCTTATATAGGTAAGGCCATATGGATGTACGAGCACACAATTATGACATGTGTCTCAATGAGAAACAAGGGTAGGTAAGAAATACTAGGGGTAGGTAGGAGAAATACTATAATATTCCACAAGAGGTGGATGACCCACCGAATGTGGAGTGTAACAGCAAAATAAGACCACAAAAGGTGGAATTTCTCCTACAAGCTCTATCCCTATGTGCACACTTCCCAAAGTGTCTCAAATCCAAACTACGAAGAGATGCATTATCCTAAGTTAACTTAAGTAAAGTGTAATAATATCCAAAATGAATATTAATTTACACCAACACGCCCCCTTAAGTGCAACTTAGGGGAATGAAGACTCAAGTCAACAATGCAAGATGAGTCCCGGCTACTAGGCCATGATAGGTACCCATGTACAATATGCAAATACAAGAAAAACCATGCAATGCAATCTCTCACAAATGGAAAAAGGGAGAAAACCCAGTGGGAAAAAACTCCCCCCCAAAAGAGAGATGAAAGTACAAAAGACTCTCAAAGAAGAAGGACAAAACCTCAAAGAGGAAAAAGTCCCCCCCATAAGAGAGGAAGGAGAAGTCAGCTGACCCCCCCCAATGACACATCCTGCACCCCCAAGAGAGCTTGCAACTACTGGAACTTACTCTCAGTGAAAGGTTTGGTGAATATGTCAGCAACCTGCTCCGCTATAGGACAATACTGCAAATCAATGACCTGCTCCTGAATGAGCTCTTAGATATAGTGCATATGAATCTCGATGTGTTTGGTCTGCTGGTGTTGGACCGGGTTCTTCAAGATTGCAATAGCACTCTGATTGTCACAATGTAGAACTATCGGCCATGGAGTGGTGAATCCAAACTCTATGAGAATCTACTACAGCCAAATGGTCTCAGTCGCTGTGTTAACAGTGCCTCAATACTCAGCCTCAGTCGAAGAGAGAGCAATAGCATGTTTCTTCTTGCTCTGCCAACAAATGGGGCCTGAACCAAGGTGAAAACTGTAACCAAAAGTAGACTTACGATCATCAAGATCGCCAGCCCAATTGGAGTCTGTGTAACCAACCAAGCGAAGTCTTGTGCCTGCTGCATAGTGAATCCCATAGTGATGTGTACCCTAGATGTAATGAAGGATGTGTTTGGTGGCTTTCCAATGAAGCTCATGTGGTTCCAACATGAAGCGGGAAACCATGCCAACTGTAAATGAAATATTAGGGTGTGTATGGGTCAAGTAGATGAGACTACCCACAAGCTGACGATACAAAGTGGCATCAACTGGTGGAGAAGAACACTGAGCCTCAAGCTTGACTCCTAAAAGAAAGGGAGTTGAGGCAGGCTTACAATTAGCCATATGAAAGTGTGCAAGTAGATCAAGAGCATACTTGGGCTGTGAGAGTGTAATCTCGAAAGGTGACTGTGAAATCTCTATCTTGAGAAAGTAGTGCAAAAGACCCAAGTCAGTCATAGCAAATCTGTCATGCAAAGTAGATTTGACCCTGCTAATGATGGATGTAGTACTCCCTGTAATGATCAAGTCATCAACATAGAGCACAAGTAGCAAGTGAGAGTCATCCTGTCGCAAAATGTAGACATTCGGATCGGAATGACACCTGGTGAACCCTGCGGAGAGAAGAAAGGAATCCATCTTGGCGTACCAAGCCCTAGGGGCCTGCTTAAGGCCATAGAGAGATTTCCGTAGTCTAAAAACCAAGGAAGTATCCTAGATGAAACCCTACGGCTGCTCCATATAAATCTCCTCATCAAGATCACCATGAAGAAAAGCACTCTTCACATCCATTTGATGTACAGCCCAACCATGAGTTGCAACAATAGCAAGTGTCGAATGAATTTAGTTCATCTTGGCTACGGGTGCAAAGGTCTCAATATAGTCAACACCTGCAACCTAAGAGAAACCTTTCACAACAAGCCGAGCCTTATACTTATCCACACTACCATCCACTGCAAACTTGGTCTGATAGATCCACTTACATCGAACCATCTTTCTCCCCCTAGGGAGATGGACTAAATCCCATGTGTTGTTCCTCATCAAGGAACTATACTCTTCCTCCATAGCTTGGTCCCACTCAGGAACCCCTGATGCTTCCCTAAATGTTTGTGGATTGGAAGTGGTAGCAATGAATGCATGTGGTAGATCCTGATGCTGTGATTGATTTCTCTGTGTATTTGAAGGATCCCCAACAAGAGAACCCGTAGGCTCAAGTGTCTGTCGAACCCAATGAGGTCTAGGTGGAGGTGGAGAATGAGGCTCCTCAATTGCAAATGGACCCTACAGAGGTGTAACCCTATGAGTCAGAGTTGAAGGAGTCTCATCATCTGAATCACTAACATCACTATCCACAATGGAGGAAGGTGGAGGAGATAGAGAGGCTAAGCTAGGAGAGTTTCCTCAAAGTGAACACTCCTCTCAATGAACACCTCATGTGTCTCAGGATCCATCAATCTATATGCCTTAACACCCTCAGGATATGCAACAAATATGCAAGGCTGACTATGAGGTTCCAATGCCTTGCGTTTCTATGGAGGTATGCGAGCCCATGTTGGACACCCAAAGACTCTGAAATGTCTCACAATCGGTTTCCTACCAGCCCAAGCCTCATAAGGAGTAATACCTTGCAAAGCTTTGTGAGGAACCTGATTCTAGATGTGTGGGGCACAACTGATAGCCTCTGCCCAAAAAGTGGGATCAAGAGAATGGGCATGTATCATACAACTAGCCATTTCTTTGAGAGTTCTATTCTTACGTTCTACAACTCCATTCTATTGTGGAGTGTATGCAATAGAATGCTAAAGATCAATTCCCTCAAGTGTACAAAAATCCTCAAGCCTCTTGTTCACATATTCCCTTCCATTATCTGTACGAAGAATCTTGACCACTTTCCCAGATTGCTTCTGCACATGAGTCTTGAAGTCCTGAAATCTGTCAAATACTTCACTCTTATGAATAAGGAAGTAGACCCAAGTGAAGCAAGAGTAGTCATCAATGAAGGTGAGGACATAGCGGGCTTTGCTAAATGAAGGTGCTGGAAATGAACTTGCTACATCGTTGTGAACAAGTTGAAGAACTTCTAAAGCTCTCCAAGCTTTCCCTTTATCAAACTTCTCTTCGGGATGCTTGCCCATGGAACAACCTGAACATACACCCTCTAAAAAACTGATTCGAGGTAGACCTGTGACCATGTCTTTAGTGCTGAGCTGCTGAAGATAGCAGTAGTTGAGGTGACCAAACCACTCATGCCATAGCTTACTTTCTGAATTTGAATGAGTAAGCAAGGCCCTAGAAGGTGAACTTGGCACAAAGTGGGAGAATGAATAAAGCCTTGAGTTGTCATTGACTTGTCCCACTGCTACCAAGGCATCATCATCAAATTCCTTTACCACAACTGAATCTGGTGTAAACTCAACCTTTTTCCCATTTCCATAGTGAGTGATTTGGTAGATAGAGAGAAGGTTGGTAGACAAGTTAGGAACATAGAGAACATTCTCAAATGTTCCATCATCCATGTCAACTGAACCTTTCCCTTCAACCTCTACTTGTGTATCATCACCTATGTAAATGTGAGGTACCTTAGATGGCTCCAATGAGGAAAACTGCTCCTTTGTAGAACCCATGTGATATGAGGCACCTAAGTCAAGTATCCATTGCTATGAAGAACTTGTTGTAGCCACAAATGCTTGCCCTTTTCCCTTAGAATGTGAGGAAGAGGAAGGAGATGAATCCTTCTTTGTGTAGGCAGATGGAAAGTTGATGTTGTTTTTCTTAACAAGATTAGTTAACTCATCAACTTTCTTTGTGTGGCATCGATGCTCATCATGACCATACTTCTTGCAATATGCACAAGCTGGTTTATCCTTCTTAGGTGTTGTCCCCTTCTTGGAAGAGGATGAAAAATCACCTTGTGATGGAGAGGATGATTGTCCTTTTTCCTGTTGTGGATTAGACTTAGAGTGCTTCTTCTTCTTGTTGGAATCTTTTCCTTGAGTTCCTTGATTCCCTTGATTAGCCACCAAAGCCTTAGACTTTGAAGACTTGAGAAGTCCCATGTTCAACAACTTAGATTGTTCCAATATCAACATTTCTATGAAAGCATCAAATGAAGGCATAACATAGGAACTCCCCACTGTCAAACGATGAGTTTGGAAGCTAGACACAAATGCTGCATATTCTGGTGCAAGCTTGTCCAACAAGTTGAATATCAACTGAGCATCCTTTTTGTCAATTCCACAATCCTTAAGATTTGCTCTTAGATCATTTTCTTTGGTGACATAATCTTGGATTATATCAAAACTCTTGGGATCCAAGTTGGTGAGCTCATTTTCAATTTTGTAACCTCTGATTTCATCAACTTGACCATACAATTTCTGAAACATATCCCAAGCCTCTTTGATTGTTGTACACTTCTCAATGTGAAAAATGAGGTCATCTGATACATACTTGCGCAAAGTTCCAAGAGCCATGCAATTCTTTCTGAGCCATTCTAACTAAGCATTTGGATCAGCCTTAGGATCAGGTGGTGGTGCTATTGTTCCATCTATGTAATGCATGAGACCCTTTTCCATTAATTTACTCCATACTTTAATTTTCCATGATGCATAATTATGTGGAGTTAAAGGTGGAAATTTATGAGGACTCATTGCAACAAAAATGAAAGAGCACAAAGAGAGGCACAATCATGCAAGACACCCCCCCAAATTCACTCAATCAAAGAACCCCCCCAAAAGTGATGATTTGGCACTTTATACTTAGTGCGTATACAATGAGCCACTTGCAAAAAATGGCAAAGTGGGCTTCTGATTTCAATTTTACAACTGCCTCAATAAGGCCAAAAGAGACTCAAACTAATAATGCAAGAGATCTAAACTAAGATTCAAGCACTTTACAAATACCTAATAGGTCAAATAAGACCAATATCTAAAAGTACAATTTCCACTCAAAATCTCTGAAATCTGATCATAGATTATGAAAGTAGACAAAAAAACATGCACTTTAAAAAAAATGACACCTGAAAAAGAGGTCGTATGAGCTCAAACGAGGCCTTTGAAGTTGTAGAATTGAGGATTAGACAGGTACAACTGAGAGAATCTGAAAATTATGAAAAACCTATGCACCAAAATGAGAAAATAACCTTACCACTACGAAGATCATGAAATTTTAGCCCATTTCAAAAAAAATTGCACCAAAAAAGGAGCAAAAATGAGCAAGATATGGCCTTTCAAAGTTGAACTACAAAACTGAAAAGCTCAAAGAAGAGGGGGTCAAATTTTTTTCAAAAAGTCTGCTGATGTGGTGCTGATGTCAGCAAATGATGGGATTAAATTTGACGCCCGTCTGACTGTCAAAAAACTTTGCCCCCTGCGTGGCATCCACACTGTACGGACAAGTTGATGTGGCAAAAAAATAGGTGACATGGCGGTTTGTGTCTGCTCTGCATGGTAGGTGACGTGGCTGTGTCTGCATCTGCTCTGTGTGGCGAGTGATGTGGCTATGTCTGCATCTTCTCTGTGTGGCGGGGTCTGCATGAGAATCAGCAGCTGGTGCCAGAGGAGCCGTCGGTGCTGGATGTGCCGCTGGTGCCGGTGATGGAGGTCGGTCACTAGGGGGAGCCGCCAGTGCCTAGAAGGGTTGTGCGGGTGGCAGGGCGGGCAGCCTGCATGGGCAGCGGTGGGGCGGACTGCTGGGCGAGGCGGCGACGAGGTGGTGATAGGTGCAGCGGCAGGGCGATGCGAGGGAGGCTGGGAGATCTGGGCACCGGTGCCGTTGACTGTGGCTGATCGCCGGGTGCCAGAGGAAGCCTAGAAAAAGGTTCCGCCGAGTGCAGGTACAGTGGCAGGGGCCGTGCAGACTTGCAGGTACGGAGATCACGGGGGGGGGGGGGGGGGGGGTCTGCAGACCCCCCAAAAATTTTTTTTTTTTTAAAATTTTTGATCGCCTTTTCCGAAATTTTTTCTTTTCTCTTTTTTTTTTGAAAAATAATTAAAAAAATTTTCGAAATCTGTACAATAATAGCCAAAATGGGCAAAAAAAAATTCTCACCAAAATAGGTCGACTTTATAGTCAAAATTCATGGAAACGGCCTCTCAGATTCAACGGTGATGTCCAAATCATTGTACGATGCCCCCCAAAAAATGAAGATCCCCAAATCCAAAAATTGAAGCCTCCAAAATGTCTCCAAAAAACTAATCAATGAAGCCCTATAGGCTCTTATACCATGTAGGATTTTGCCAAGATCAAGGGCACAATGAAAAGCATAAAAAGATTGACAATAGAATGACAAGAACACAACTGTATTCTCATCAATATGCAAATGATCAACTGGATTAACCAATAAAATGAATATAGGTCTTCTATATAGGCAAGGCCATATGGATGTACGAGCACACAATTATGACATGTGGCTCAATGAGAAACAAGGGTAGGTAAGAAATACTAGGGGTAGGTAGGAGAAATAATATAATATTCCACAAGAGGTGGATGACCCACCGAATGTGGAGTGTAACAGCAAAATAAGACCACAAAAGGTGGAATTTCTCCTACAAGCTCTATCCCTATGTGCACACTTCCCTAAGTGTCTCAAATCCAAACTACGAAGAGATGCATTATCCTAAGTTAACTTAAGTAAAGTGTAATAATATCCAAAATGAATATTTATTTACACCAAAAAATATGTTATAAGTGTCACAATTTTGGACACACAGCCAGATTCTGCCGAACTATCTTCCCTAGTTTACCAAGAAAGGGAGATGTACCTATCAAAAGGGAGGAAACATCTAGAATGACTTGGAAGAAAAAACAACAAGAAGAGAAAGAATCCTGATTTGTTCAAATATCTCTTCATGCAAAGAACAAGAAGGATAGATGGTATGTAGACAACGGATGCTCAAGGCACATGATAGGGGACAAAAACAAATTCATCTCTTTTGAACCAGCAGATGAAGGATCGGTAAGGTTTGGTGATAACACGAAAAGAGAAATAAAAGGTAAAGGAACACTTAGTTTAGAATATGGAAAGACTAAAACTGAGAATGTGCTATATGTCAAAGGCTTAAAGGAAAATTTATTAAGTGTTAGCCAGCTTTGTGATCAAGGACATAGTGTGACATTTTTGTCTAAGGGATGTGAGATTAAAAAGAATGGAAGAATCATTGCAAATGCCCATAGAATTGCAAATAATTTATATATTCTAAATGAAATAAATGAAGAAACATGTAATTTTGTTCAAGAGGATGAAAACTGGCTATGGCACAGAAGACTAGGCCACCTTAACTTTGACAATCTTGTCAAGATTAGCAAAAAGGAAGCAGTAAGGGATATGCCTAGAATTACAAAACCATCTAATGTCATTTGCAAACAATGTCAATTTGGGAAACAAACTCAAATAAGTTTTAAATCCCAAGAATACTCATCTTCAAATCCTCTAGAGCTGATACATACAAACTTATGTGGACCAACTAGAACAAAAAGTTTGCAAGGGGAAAGGTATTTTATGCTACTCATAGACGATTACTCCAGGATGACTTGGGTTGCCTTTCTAAAAGAAAAATCTGAAGCTCTTGCAAAATTTAAAGCCTTCAAAGAGTTAGTTGAAAATGAGATGGATGTCAAAATTAAGTGTCTTAGATCAGACCGAGGAGGGGAATTCACTTCAAATGAGTTTGAAGATTTTTGCACAAAACATGGAATAAGAAGACAACTTTCAGCAGCAAGAACTCCACAACAAAATCGAGTTGTTGAAAGGAAGAATAGGATGGTTCAGGAAATGGCAAGAGCTATGTTGAATGAATCCAAGATTGTAGACACTTTTTGGAAAGAAGCAGTTCACATAGTAGTGTACATATTGAATAGAGCACAAATAAGGGTAAACAATGACAAGACACCATATGGACTATGGAAAGGAAGGGCTGCAACTGTTGATTATTTCAGAATTTTTGGCAGCACTTGCTACATTAGAAGAGATGAAGAGGGCTTGGGAAAGTTTGATGCCCGTTTAGATGAAGGAATCTTTCTTGGATATTCCACCAGAAGCAAAGCTTATAAATGCTACAATAAAAGACTTCACAAGATAGTTGAAAGTGCTAATGTGAAGATAGATGAAGGAAAGCAATTTGAGAAAGCTAAAGAAGATCATCCTAAGGAACAAAGTGATGAAGAAGAATTAAAAGAAGAAAGTGAAAATCAGGAACAAGAAAGTTTTGAAACTCCATCAAAAACACCATTAAAGACACCTTTAAAAACACCATCAAAAAATCCATCAAAGTTTGTTCAGAAAAATCATCCAGAAAGCTTGGTTATTCGAAAGTTGGATACAAACATTCAGACAAGGAGGAGACTAGCTACCACCACTAAACATGCTCATTTCTGTCTACTTTCTAAGTAGAATCAAAGAATTTTGATGAAGCTAGTGAAGACAAGTATTGGGTAAATGCTATGAATGAGGAGTTGGACCAAATTGAAAGAAATCACACATGGGAGCTTGTTCCAAGACCCTCAAAAAAAAATGTCATTGGGACCAAGTGGGTTTTTCGCAATAATATGAATGAGGATGGAGAAATTACAAGAAATAGGGCAAGGCTTGTGTGTAAGGGTTATGCACAAGTGGAGGGAGTCGATTTTGAAGAAACATTTGCCCCAGTTGCTAGATTGGAAGCTATCAGAATGTTTCTAGCTCTTGCAAGTTATAAGGGTTTCAAAGTCTATCCAATGGATGTGAAATTAGCCTTTCTAAATGGCGATTTAGAAGAGGAAGTGTATATTGAATAACCCGAAGGATTTATCTTTTCAGAAGAGGAAGATTATGTATGTAGATTAAAGAAGGCACTCTATGGTCTCAAACAAGCCCCTAGAGCATGGTACTCCAGATTAGACAACTACCTTCAAACACAAGGGTTTAAAAGAGGAGTAGCAAATAGTAATTTGTACTTCAGATGTGAAGGTAATCATTTTCTGATTGTAGTTGTTTATGTAGATGATATCATTTTTGGTGGTAGTAAGAATCAAATGTGTGAAGAATTTTCTTCTAACATGCAAAAAGAATTCAAGATGTCTATTCTTGGAGAACTTTCTTTCTTCTTGGGATTGCTGTTAAAACATAATGTTATTAGGGATCACATCCTTATAACATTTATATATAATGTTCTAATATAAGGTTATAAAACCTTATATATTATATGCTTTATAAACATATCCCATTTGAAATAATTATAATCTAATAACTATTAGATTATTAATTATTTATAAGTGGGGGTTATTGAAAAGGTGTGACTAGTGAAGTCATCCTTCCTCCTATATTTAAGGAGGTTCTCTCTCATTTGAGAGGGGTGTGAATTTGGAGCTTTATTGTGAGTTGTATCACTATGCATATGAGGTATTATTGGCCATGTGGAAGTATTGGAGGAGTGTCCCCAGGTTCATGTCTATTTTATTATAGACTATATTTGTAAGTGTTTTAATTAAATGACGCTTTATGGGGTTTTGTACCCGAAAGGGTTTTCCCCATGTATATCTTGTGTACTGTGTACATTTTGCATGTATGTTTCATATTTCATTTACTTTATAATCTTGTTTATAATGATTAATATCCTAAGATCCTAATTTCTAACATGGTATCAGAGCCTATTAGGCCATACTAATCATTTTTACAGGTTATACTAAAAGATATGTTCAACTTGTTGGAATTCTTATTTATGTTGAATCAACACATGTGCAAGGTCTTATTTATCTATTTTTTTTAAATCAATTTATCAAGGCCAAGTAAGGAAATTCTAACTATTATTTTTCATAAGTGATATTTTAAAAGAATATTTCAATTTTTTTTTTTCTAAATATTTATAATGCATATAGGTAATTATTAGGCAGTTATAATTTTATAATCTAACTAAATCAAGAATTGTTCTCTTATAAAATAACTTTATTATCAAAACCCTTGAGTGCCAATTCTATAGAAAGTTATGCTTCTTTTAATAGATTATTATCCCTTATTAAAAATGTCAAATAATGTTCTTAAAAGTCATAAGTCATGACCTTGGTTTCTCTCCTCTCACATGAATTGAATGTTCCTTCTCCATTAGTACATTAAAAATCATCAAATTTCATTCTTATTATCATTCACTTTAATTTCTTTAAATCAACAAATCTTAGTGACATAATTGTTCATTGCTAATCTATTTTTTGAAGAAGAAATATATCATATATTACATTAGTTGAGCAACATTATTACAAGGACACCATTTCCAAAAAACAAAAAAGGCTAATATTTTGGCTTGCATCTTAAAATAAAAAAATTGGTACTCATCTATAATATATGCTAAGAAAAGTTTCAACAATCTCAATCATCATTGTGTCATTTTATATCTAAATCCATCAAGAAAGATTAAAATTGAATGCTAACCAAAATTAAATTCATATTAAGTAACTAATTGATAATTCGTAAACCTTTTAGTAAATTACATCATCAACTTATAATTTATTTTGTATAATATCTTGAAATTAAATAAATATTTAAAATTATACATTATTTTAAATATCATGCATAGACTTGTATAAAAAAAACTCCTCTAAGCCTCATAAGAAAACCTTCTACTTTTCATTGTCATATTTCTTTAATTTCCATACTCCTAATTTAAAATAAAAGACTTGTCCTTGTATGAAAGGTTAAGAAGGGCAAAATGGGTCACAACCCTTCACATATAATGTCATCACTGTACATAAAGAACCAGACCTCCTTTCAATACATTATCTCTCTTCTAAATATGATTTCCTGCTCCATAGCAAATGAATCGCTACTTATTGTATATTAATTGCTATTCCTATACTCTTCAAAATTAATCTATTTCTTGAGATATTTTCATCGCTGCTTATCCACCATATGTGTCTTTATAGATACTTCTCTTTATTTAATCACTCATTGCATTTTTTTATAAGGTGTGTTAGGCCCAATATAGAAAGCTAATGTATTGAGAGGGGAGGGGTGAATCAGTACTCCAAAAATTTTCCTTGATAATAACCTTACTGTTATGCATAAACAGAATAGTGCAGTAACATAAAATAAAACTATAATCAACAGATAACAATCATACATGATTCACTCCATAACACATATATTTTGGTCACGTAGAAACTCTTGGTTAGAGAGAAAAACTGCGGTGGGGATGGCACCCACAACTTCACTACTGCAATAATAAAGAATGCTCGGTTAGAGCTACATTTAGCTATTTCTGATAGCTTACCCTGTTAGTTGTATTAAGATCAGTTAGATCTACCTTACTAAAGGATTTTTACAACACTATATAAGTGTAGCACCTAGTTAAAGGATTTACAATTTATAGACTTGGTTAGAGTCTTTTACCCTGTTAAAGGTTTCTCTTACAACTTCAAAATATTACAATATAATCATTACAAATATCTGCAACTTTACATCTGAAATGCTAAAGAAGATTCTATGTGCTATGAATAAGATTACCTAGCTTGTAGCATACCTGGGTAACCCATAATGAAACTCGATAAACCCTTCTGTTTACTCTGTTCTTCGACTGTTCACTGATAACCTTCTCGGTGACCTCTCTGTGTCTCTGTAATAGTCTTCCTTCATGCATACACACTGCTATCTCATTGCATCTCATATCATATCATGTCTAACCCTAGAATCATGTTGTATATATAGATCTCTTATAGCGGTGATTTGATTCATTACTTCAATCTTACAAAAAGATTCTTCGAATGAATAACTAAACAAAATATCTCATAGGTTAGATTGGCCTTGTAATCATACAAAATCTCCTAATGCAATTCTCAATGCAAAAACAGTTAGATGTGCCTCGATCTTGTAACACATTTTCATGTGCATGTCTAGGTTCAATGTATCTGGTAAAATGTTTCACTCGGTGAATATCAACTCGGTAGCCATGAAACTTTACTTGGTAAACAACTCGGTGAATACTGTGTTCTGTGACTACTTTCTTCAGTAATTGACTAGATTGTTCATACCAACTTCTCTGTGTGTACCGACTACATGATTCGGTAATACTAACCGGCTAGAATATAGTATGACTTTGGATATGAAACTAATGGAAATTTGATAAGTAGTAACAATCTCCCCTTTTGACATTACTTGAGATGTTTGACAAAAACTACTTACAAAGTCATAACTCAAAAAAACTATATACTTGACAAAATGACTATACTTGACAATATGTACAATAGACAATAGTATATGCAGATATACTCCCCTTATCATTATCCTGTACATAACTCTGAATTTTGCATGTTTGGTTTTGTTCTGTACTTGTCTGCTCTGAATGCTCTATATATTTTGCTTGGTATACTCCCGTTGTATACAATACTCAAAATTGTGTTATCAAAACTGTACTACTCTCCAAGTGTAGAATTACTCCCCCTTTGCGGGGCTTTCCTCTATGTTGTAACATAATATTACTCCCCCTTTTTGACAAACATTAAAAACTTAATTTTCATCTGGAGGTGGTAGTTGATCAAAAATAGTCTTATACTTGGTCCGGATGTCAGTGATGGCGACTAAGAGTGAGTCCTTGAGACTTTCCATTAATGAGTTCTGTGCTTGAATATCAGATAAGAGTGATATCAAGCCATCAAGAGTGCTTCCCTCTTGTTTAGTTGATAAGCTTGTACCTCAGTTGAGCTGCTTTTGGACTGATGAGAGATGAGGAAGGAATAATGTTTGAAGGGTCATTATATCCATCCTAATTTTATGCTCTTAATTCCTTAGTTCTAACTGTTGAGCCATGAGCTGTTGTAGCTTTTGGTAAAAATTATGAACTGAATTAGGCTTAGTGGTCAACTTGGATGAGAGATCGGTGATCTCTTTCTCAATTCCATCAGTTTTATTTTTGATGTCTTTAATAAATAAAGAAAATGTACACAATTTCTGGAATAAATAAAGAATGTGCTTGAGTTGAGGGGACAACTCAACAATGAATTTGACAAGTTTTACCTTGCCAATAGCTATTGATTTTTGGACTTCCTCTATCATTTTTGTTGTGAGCTCTTTAGCCTTGAGCTTGCTTAGGTACTCGGATGCATCAACTCCAGATGTTTCAATCTGATTAAGGAGTTCATCCAACTGAATATGGATGGCTACATCGGTTGACACTATTGTTGATGGTAGCATTTCTATAAGCAATGTCCTAACCTTTTGAAGTACCTTGTTCTTTTTTTGTATGGCCAATTGCTTCTCCTATTCGGCCTTTGCTTTGCATAGTTCACTGAATTCAGTGAGTGCTTGCCTTTTTAATTTGGAAATGTCAACATTGGGCAACATGATCAGTTTAGATAAGTCAAATTTAAAACCATGCTTTCGCACCTTCTTCTCTTTTCCTTTGGTCTGTGGCACTAAGACAAGTGCTTGTGAGGCTTGTTGTCCCTCGGTAGGTTGCTCAGTAGATGCAACTCTTTGGACTATTCCTATAGCAGCTGCAGTGTCTTTGGATGGCTTGGTGCTAGGGGTCTCAGCTATAATATTTGTTGTGCTTGTCTGTGCTTGAGACGTTTGATCTTTGGTTGTGTCTACTGCAGCTTCAAATTTGTTACCTTCGATAACTTGTTCGGTGTCCTTGTGAGCTTCGGTTGGGATTCATGGCTTGACCGACGGATAAGGCTGAACTTGTTCAAAGATCGATTCACTAGACACAAGTTTTGCTTAAGTGGTGCCTTCAATCATTTCCTACTCCGGTGCAGCTTCATCCATTACATCTTCATCAATTTGTATAGTGCCAACCCGGTCTGGACCTTGCTCGGTGACATCTGGATCTTGCTCGATGACATCAACAATTTCAAGTTGAGATTGGTCACCGACATCCTTTTGTTTGAAGATCTCTTGGCACTTGGCCTTAGTCTCATTCTCCACATCAATATATAGCCCATTCATCAATTTTAAGGCTCTTTGTTTCACAAGAAATTTTGAATTGTATGTGATCAGATGCTCCTTAATTTCAGCTACAAACATGTCAGGAAATAAATGGACAAGACTTCTTTCTCTTATTTGTCTCTCTGAATCCATTGCATATTTCCACCTGTTATCAATATGTGAGTATTGTTCACTCGGAAGTGACTTTTCTAGTTCTAATGGTGCTAACTGAAACTTCAGAAGTGTACATATGACAACTTCTTCAATCTGTCATTTCTCATCATTATTCCTAGTCTCATACTTAACATATCTAAATCCTGCAAATCCTCTGTATTCTTTAAGATTGGCACAAAAGTTTTCAACACTGTGAATGTTTACCTTTTTGCTTTTCACAATCTAGAATTTGTTTGCATCATCAGACTCTGTATCACTCGACTCTTTTGCCAAAATGAGTCTTCGAGTAGATTTCTTGTAAGTCTTAGTTACCTTAGGAGTGACAACAGTCTTTTGCTTCTTGCTCGGTGATGCAGCTAATGCTCTGGTGTTGGGTCTCTTTGTTGGTGGAGTCGGCAGGGCCTTTGTGATGTCTTGTTTCTTTCTTTTTAGAACTTTTCCCTTTGGTAACTCTATGCTCAATGTTATTGCAGCCTCCTATGCTTCTGATTCTTCCTCGATAATAAAAAGATTGCCTTTGACAAGTGTAGATGAGGATTCTCCTCCAAATTTCTTAGATAAAGCTTTTATCATCTTTGTAGCTTTTCTTGTAGCTTTAGGAACTACAATGCTCATTTTTACTTTCTCCTTCACCTCTTCATAGGTTCCATACCTTAGTTCAGTTACATGCCTTGGCAATGATAGATAGGCATCAATTTGTTGCTATGTGATATCATAATCAATTTCATAACCCATTGGTTGCAACGATTGAATCCTCAGTTCAATAGCATTTACACAACAATAATCAATGTCGACTTCAAAACATATATTGTCCTTGTATTTTTTTGACCAGCTATGGTGGGATCCTGTACCTATTGTGCATTTTCTCTTGGAATTTTCTATAATAATCATCCATGATATCATTAAAGTTATCTCCTAACTTCTTGATGTAATCATTGATCTAACGGGTGATAGGTCAGTGTAGCTCCCATACTACTTTACTGACTGAGGGAAAGAACTTCTCAAAATAGAAAAACATACATACAAGTAGTGAACTGAACTTTAGTGTGTTTGCCGAGTTGTTCTTCTTTGGCTTCCTTATTGTTTTCAGGTTCTCAAATAAGTTCTTTAGTAGCACTTCACATAAGTCTACTTTCATTCCCTTCTTTACTATTTTGTAGGCCAAGTCCACTGCAGCACATGGTACACTGTTTTCTCTTGCAGATTGGAAGAAATAGTAACCAATAGCTTTGATTGCAAATTTTAGTTCAGCATCAGTGACATTATTTAATTTCAGTCCTCGGTAATCGGATTCTACTCCGGTTAGACTGATTAGCTCCTTTTGTGATATCATTTTATGTGCATGAGCATGATCATAGATGAGATATCCGGTGATCAGGTGAATGACTTCCTTCGTGATCTTGAATGGTTGCTCTTGTAGCCACATGAAATCATCATGTACTCTGCTCAATACAAACTTAACCCATTGGGGTTTGAACACATGAGGATACACTAGGGCTTCAGTTAATCCCTTGATTCTGATATGTTCAAATTTACTATCCAGTTTGCCATCAGTGCATAGTTCATCATATGTGTCACTAATCTCTACATGATCGAGCTCCTCAACACGACACTTGGTAAAGAATCTGACATCTTCTACCAATAAGACTCGATCCGGGATGAGTGAAAATGCATTTTTATCATCCAGTTCTAAGGTGACTTTAGGAGTTAGGGAATACTTCAGAGATGGCTTCTCCACATTTTGGACAACTACAGGGTCTTGGATCTTGGGCGCCATGGTAGATCTTGAGTAAAATTCAATAGGTTATCCTTAGGGTTTACAAGTGACTTACTCTTCACACTCGGTAGACACTAGCAATTTGACTAGATCGGAAACCAGCTAAATAGTGTGAATAGATTGGTGTAAATACCTTGAAATTTGCTCTGAATGAAGTTTGATCGCTTTGATTCGCTCTGCTCTACTTCTTGAAAGCTTGGGTGAATGATAATGCTCGCGAAAACACTTTTAAGTACTCAAAAATACCTTATTGGGCTCCGTGCAAGTTAGGTCAAGATATTAAATGCACTCGGTTAACCTTTTACTGATTTACTCCATTTTTTGTTTTCACTAAGTAGCCAACTTTTCTTTATTAACCGACTTGATAGGTTTCCTGTATACACTGACTTGACAGGTTTCCTGTATAGTATGGAAACTGACTAATTGCATCCTAACAATGCAGATTTTGAATTCAGTTCATAATAAAATAGGAACTGTTATGATTTAACTTTTAAAGAATGCAGTCCCTTCATACCTTTTCTTGACTAATTTGAAATAGGTGCACCTAACTCGGTAGGTAAGGTGCTTTCTTCATCAGACATAATTTCTTTCTTTTTCCAAATTATCTTGAATTTTTCTTTTATCTCCTTAGTGTCTCTTCTCAGTTGATCTTTGCAATCTCCAGCTAAATGTCCAGCTTTGTAACAATGAAAACATGCCATACTAGGATTTCTCCATGATCTCCGGTTGTTCATTCCAAACCTTATAAAATAGTTGGCACTTATATGTCCATATCTTCCACAACATTCGCACCATATCCTTGTATTGTAATCCCATGGTACTGCTGCATATTGTCGGTAAGGATCTGTGTGAGTTTGGCAACCTCCATTGTTTGCACGGTGTGGATACTGCATGTAGTTCTTTTGCTTAAACCAGCACTTCTTGGTACTATGTCCATATCTATTGAAGTTTTTACAAAACCCTTTGAATTTTGCCTTCTGATGGTTGTTAACAAACTTTGTCCTACATTGATTAGGTATGTGACCATATTTATTGCAATTATAACAATATCCATTGGACTTAGAGATATTCGGTTGCTTACCTTTTCTGATCTAGCATATGTTGGCAGTATGACCTTGATTTCCACAGTAGTAGCAAATAGGCTTCTTCCTTTTGATGTTATTCCTTTTTCTAGCTTGTTTTGATGATTCTCCTCTCTCGGTAGTATGAATTCCTTTCTCGGTAGAGTCTTTTCCTTTATAATCAAGTCCTCCATCTTTGTAGAGTCTTCTTGTATTCAGTTGCTCATCCAACATCTTTAATGCTTCATAACTTTTCTCCAATGATTCTTTGGATTTCTTTTTTGTTTCAAGTTCACCAGTCAACCTTGATACTTCAAGTTTCAATGATTGATTTTCATCATTCTTCAGAATTGCTCCATGATGTGCATAACCTAGTTGATCTGTCATATTTTGTTGAATGCCAGTTAACCTTATGATTTCATCATCCTTATTAGATACTAGAGCTTCAAGTTGTTGTTTCTCTCTTTGTAGATCTCTTGCTTTATCCTCAGCTATCCTTAATGCATCTAGATTTTCAGTCGTTTGTGTACTGAAATGTTCATGTTCTATTTTCATTGCTTTTAGTTGATCAGCCAATGCTTTGTTCTTTTCTTTCAACATTCCAATCATTTCTTCAGTCTCTTCAGATATACTATTCTTAGATGATGTCTCAATTTGTTCCACTAGCTCTTGAGAATCCTGCAAGTCATCAGATAATCTTCTCCTTACTTTAAGAAATTTTTGCATTTGCCTTTGCACGTCTGCAATCACTTGATTTGCATTATCTATCTCTTCTTGAAGATGCACAATGCTCTGAGATTGTTTGTAGCCTTCCATTGCTAG